>NW_027362772.1:8777500-10027500 GCF_046119375.1 Phyllobates terribilis | reverse complement strand
TTGCCGCTCCAGCTCATGGTATCCTTCGGGCCAGATGAAGGGCCGCCCGTCCGGCCATGTGAGCTGGCTGAAGAGGTCCTCCCCCAGGTGTGGCACCCTTGGTATTACGGGCGCGGGCGCGGTGGTGGTGGCGCCCGGGTTGCCCAGGCCTTGCGGCCAGGCCTGGGGCACCTGGAAGGTGAAGGGCACCGTTAGGACGGCGGCGCCCTGGGCTACCTGGCCTTGCGGCCAGGCCGGAGGCTCCGCGGAGGTAGGGGGCGCTGTTGGTGGTGCGGCGCCCGGGGGTACTAGGCCTTGCGACCAGGCTGGTGGTAATTCCTGCTTTGTCACGCTCCGGATCGAGGCGCGTGACGTCACAGGGGTCGCTGCGGCGGCTTCCGGTCGGGGCCTAGTCCATAGCGGTGACATGGCGGCTACGGGCACAGCAGGGGGACTTTCGGGCTCTGCGACGGGGAGCTGGGGCAGGTGGGCGGTTTCACGGCTTGGGGTATAGGCGTCCCCTTTACCTGCCTTCATACGTTCGGCTCCCTCCTCGGCGCCGTCTCCGGCCTTGGGTCCTCCCGCGCCATCCTCAGAGGCGGTCTGCTTCCTCTTCCAGGGTAGCGTGCTCCGTTGACTGGTCTCTGCTTGCTGGGCCATCTCCCGGCTCCACTCCGCCAGTATCTCACGCTGTACCCGGGCCATCCTCCTTGCGAGGCCCTCCAAGGCAGTTTGTGCACACTCCCGGTCTCGGGGGAGCTGCGCTAAGATCTCCGCTAGACCTAGCGGGGTTGTGGACTCTAGCAGGCTCCTGACCATCGGGTCGGTGCTGCTCTGCTCTTCTTCCGGCAGGCTCCTGGCCAGCGGGCCGGTGCTGCTCTGCCCTCCTTCCTCGGTCTCTAGCAGACTCCTGGCCAGCGGGCCGGTGCTGTTCTGCTTTCTCTCCATCTCCGGGTGAGCTCCTTCGCTACTCCTCGTTAGACCTCTTGACTCCGGGTGCGCTCGCTCCAGACTGCTCCAAGCGACACCCATCTTTTCTCTTCTCTTTCGTCTCCTCCCACTTCGAGGGCGGTCCCGGGGCAACTCGGTGACTGTCAGCTCCAGGGGGAGTTCTTTCACGCTGACAGACACCTCCAACATCACAGTCTCTGTTGGTGGGGGCGGTTTCCACTTTTGGCGCCATTTTCTGTCCCGGCCCACGATGGGAGGTGGCCTCTTGCCCTCCTTTGGCATGCCCATAATGGCGTCCGCTGCTCTTCCAAGGCGGGAAATCTGCGGTTTTGGCGGGAAGCGTCGCCCAGTGGCGGGAAACTCTGCAGATGGCGGGAACAAGTTGGAAATGGCGGACAATCGGCGGGAAACGACTGGTGATGGAGTCCGATGGCGGGGACCCTCCGGAACCGGCAGGAGACTTCTTTCTGAGGTAAACTTGCACTTTTCTTCAGGCACGCAGTACCCGGTTGTTGTGGGCACGTAATCCTGCCGACTACGCCAAAGTTGACGCGCCCCCTGGGACATATTCCTTTTTGAGGGGAATACCCGGCACCGGATCAGATGGGGGGTTGTAGTCTCCGAGCGGCTGTGACCCGGCCCCGTGCCCAGGGCGTCAAGCTCAGTGTTATGTGGCAGCTTTACAGATGTTACTAAAGTTCTTTTGTGTCGACTACGCCACCCGTTGTGATGCGGTCACTGTGGCCGCCGCTGCAGCAGGGTCCGCTGAGGCTGATGGTGGATGCGCAGCTTGGTGGGATAACCCCCAACGGGAGGGGTATAGCCTCAGAGGGGACAGGCGCAGAGGATGGGGGTTGTGGTGGTGCGGTGCAGCCGGCAATGAAGACAGACTCGGGTTGTGCAGTTAAGGGTGTTTACTTACTGCTGATGTTCCGGTCACTCCAGCTGCTAGTGACCACCCGAGCCGTGCTGCGTCCACCAGGTCCTGGATCCAGCCAACCCCCAAACAAGTCCGGAGCGTGGCCCTGAGCTCTCCCTCTGTCCTTTCTTCAGCCGTCCCCACCAGTGATCCACCTAGGTCCAGCTCCCTCGGGCCTTCTGTTGGGACACCCTTGGCCTTGGGTTCCCTGACCCTTCATGTGGTGTGCCTTCGGGGTGAATGTGGTGGGTGACCGTGGCAAACGCTGCCCACGATCTCCGGTCCCTGGCTAGGGATTGTTTTTGCCCCCACCAGCTTGGGTTCCGGTACCCTGATGCTGACTCCTCACCCGGTGCTCTAATTTGGGTTCTTGGGTCCCTTCAGTCTTCCCCCTCTGGGTCTTTCTCTGCTCCACTCTCTCTCTCTCCAGGGCTGCTGTTTCCTTCTCTCTCCTCTCCAACTCACTTTCTGCGTCTGAACTTGTCCTCTGCAGCTGACTGACCCTGATCTAAGTTGGTGCCCTCCTTATATATCCCTCTATGTGTGAGCTCAGGTGACCAGCACCCAATGAGCTCCTATCTCTACCCAGACTGCTCCCCCTATCTGCCCCTACACTACATGGGATGTACCACCCCCCCTCCCACTCCAGCCAGGAACAGGCTCGGTTGTACCTGCACATTTCTAAGTGGGAGTACCGTCGGCCTGCTCCTCTGAAATGGGATGTATGTAGTGCATGCAGTCTATCTGAGCTCAGTTCCACACTCCATCCTTACCCGGGAGTGGAATATCACACCTCTGGGTTGAGGTGCAATACCCCTGTAGCAGCCGAATCCTCAGGGTGCTACAGATATACAGTGACTGATGAGCACTATACACAGTGACTGATGAGCACTATATACAGTGACTGATGAACAGTAAATACAGTGACTGCTGAGCACTATATACAGTGACTGATGAACAGTATATACAGTGACTGATGAGCACTATACACAGTGACTGATGAGCACTATATACAGTGACTGATAAGCAGTATACACAGTGACTGATGAGCACTATATACAGTGACTGATGAGCACTATACACAGTGACTGATGAGAACTATATACAGTGACTGATGAGCACTATATACAGTGACTGATGAGCACTATATACAGTGACTTATCAGTACAATATACAGTGACTTATGAGCACTATATACAGTGACTGATGAGCACTATACACGGTGACTGATGAGCACTATATACGGTGACTGATGAGCACTATACACGGTGACTGATGAGCACTATATACAGTGACTGATGAGCACTATATACAGTGACTGATGAGCACTATATACAGTGACTTATGAGCACTATATACAGTGACTGATGTGCACTATATACGGTGACTGATGAGCACTATATACGGTGACTGATGAGCACTATACACGGTGACTGATGAGCACTATACACGGTGACTGATGAGCACTATATACGGTGACTGATGAGCACTATATACAGTGACTGATGAGCACTATACACAGTGACTGATGAGCACTATACACAGTGACTGATGAGCACTATACACAGTGACTGATGAGCACTACACACAGTGACTGATGAGCACTACACACAGTGACTGATGAGCACTATATACAGTGACTGATGAGCACTATAAACAGCGACTGATGAGCACTATACACAGTGACTGATGAGCACTATATACAGTGACTGATGAGCAGTATATACAGTGACTGATGAGCACTATACACAGTGACTGATGAGCAGTATATACAGTGACTGATGAGCAGTATATACAGTGACTGATGAGCACTATACACAGTGACTGATGAGCACTATATACAGTGACTGATGAGCAGTATATACAGTGACTGATGAGCACTATACAGAGTGACTGATGAGCACTATACACAGTGACTGATGAGCACTATACACAGTGACTGATGAGCACTATACACAGGGACTGATGAGCACTATACACAGTGACTGATGAGCAGTATATACAGTGACTGATGAGCACTATACATAGTGACTGATGAGCACTATATACAGTGACTGATGAGCAGTATATACAGTGACTGATGAGCACTATATACAGTGACTGATGAGCAGTATACACAGTGACTGATGAGCAGTATACACAGTGACTGATGAGCACTATACACAGTGACTGATGAGCAGTATGCACAGTGACTGCTGAGCACTATATACAGTGACTGATGAGCACTATATACAGGGACTGATGAGCACTATACACAGTGACTGATGAGCAGTATACACAGTGACTGATGAGCACTATACACAGTGACTGATGAGCAGCATACACAGTGACTGATGAGCACTATACACAGTGACTGATGAGCAGTATATACAGTGACTGATGAGCACTATACACAGTGACTGATGAGCACTATATACAGTGACTGATGAGCACTATACACAGTGACTGCTGAGCACTATACACAGTGACTGCTGAGCACTATACACAGTGACTGATGAGCGCTATATACAGTGACTGATGAGCGCTATACACAGTGACTGATGAGCAGTATATACAGTGACTGATGAGCAGTATATACAGTGACTGATGAGTACTATACACAGTGACTGATGAAAAGTATACACAGTGACTGATGAGTAGTATACACAGTGACTGATGAGCACTATATACAGTGACTGATGAGCACTATACACAGTGACTGATGAGCACTATACACAGTGACTGATGAGCAGTATATTCAGTGACTGATGAGCAGTATATACAGTGACTGATGAGCAGTATATACAGTGACTGATGAGCACTATACACAGTGACTGATGAGCACTATACACAGTGACTGATGAGCAGTATATACAGTGACTGATGAGCACTATATACAATGACTGATGAGCACTATATACAGTGACTGATGAGCACTATACACAGTGACTGATGAGCAGTATATACAGTAACTGATGAGCACTATATACAGTGACTGATGAGCACTATACACAGTGACTGATGAGCAGTTTATTCAGTGACTGATGAGCACTATACACAGTGACTGATGAGCAGTATATACAGTGACTGATGAGCAGTATATACAGTGACTGATGAGCACTATACACAGTGACTGATGAGCACTATATACAGTGACTGATGAGCACTATACACAGTGACTGCTGAGCACTATACACAGTGACTGCTGAGCACTATACACAGTGACTGATGAGCGCTATATACAGTGACTGATGAGCGCTATACACAGTGACTGATGAGCAGTATATACAGTGACTGATGAGCAGTATATACAGTGACTGATGAGTACTATACACAGTGACTGATGAAAAGTATACACAGTGACTGATGAGTAGTATACACAGTGACTGATGAGCACTATATACAGTGACTGATGAGCACTATACACAGTGACTGATGAGCACTATACACAGTGACTGATGAGCAGTATATTCAGTGACTGATGAGCAGTATATACAGTGACTGATGAGCAGTATATACAGTGACTGATGAGCACTATACACAGTGACTGATGAGCACTATACACAGTGACTGATGAGCAGTATATACAGTGACTGATGAGCACTATATACAATGACTGATGAGCAGTATACACAGTGACTGATGAGCACTATACACAGTGACTGATGAGCAGCATACACAGTGACTGATGAGCACTATACACAGTGACTGATGAGCAGTATATACAGTGACTGATGAGCACTATACACAGTAACTGATGAGCACTATATACAGTGACTGATGAGCACTTCACACAGTGACTGATGAGCACTACACACAGTGACTGATGAGCACTACACAAAGTGACTGATGAGCACTATATACAGTGACTGATGAGTACTATATACAGTGGCTGATGAGCAGTATATACAGTGACTGATGAGCAGTATATACAGTGACTGATGAGTACTATATACAGTGACTGATGAGTACTATATACAGTGACTGATGAGCAGTATATACAGTGACTGATGAGCACTATATACAGTGGCTGATGAGCAGTATATACAGTGACTGATGAGCGCTATATACAGTGACTGATGAGCACTATACACAGTGACTGATGAGCGCTATACACAGTGACTGATGAGCACTATACACAGTGACTGATGAGCACTATATACAGTGACTGATGAGCACTATACACAGTGACTGATGAGCACTATACACAGTGACTGATGAGCACTATATACAGTGACTGATGAGCACTATACACAGTGACTGATGAGCACTATATACAGTGACTGATGAGCAGTATATACAGTGACTGATGAGCACTATACACAGTGACTGATGAGCACTATATACAGTGACTGATGAGCAGTATATACAGTGACTGATGAGCACTATACACAGTGACAGATGAGCACTATATACAGTGACTGATGAGCAGTATATACAGTGACTGATGAGCACTATACACAGTGACTGATGAGCACTATACACAGTGACTGATGAGCACTATACACAGGGACTGATGAGCACTATACACAGGGACTGATGAGCACTATACACAGTGGCTGATGAGCAGTATATACAGTGACTGATGAGCACTATACATAGTGACTGATGAGCACTATATACAGTGACTGATGAGCAGTATATACAGTGACTGATGAGCACTATATACAGTGAATGATGAGCACTATACACAGTGACTGATGAGCAGTATACACAGTGACTGATGAGCACTATACACAGTGACTGATGAGCAGTATGTACAGTGACTGATGAGCACTATATACAGTGACTGATGAGCACTATATACAGGGACTGATGAGCACTATACACAGTGACTGATGAGCAGTATACACAGTGACTGATGAGCACTATACACAGTGACTGATGAGCAGTATACACAGTGACTGATGAGCACTATACACAGTGACTGATGAGCAGTATATACAGTGACTGATGAGCACTATACACAGTAACTGATGAGCACTATATACAGTGACTGATGAGCACTTCACACAGTGACTGATGAGCACTACACACAGTGACTGATGAGCACTACACACAGTGACTGATGAGCACTATATACAGTGAATGATGAGCACTATATACAGTGACTGATGAGCACTATACACAGTGATTGATGAGCACTATATACTGTGACTGATGAGCACTATATACAGTGACTGATGAGCACTATATACAGTGACTGATGAGCAGTATATACAGTGACTCATGAGCACTATAAACAGTGACTGATGAGCAGTATATACAGTGACTGATGAGCAGTATACACAGTGACTGATGAGCAGTATATACAGTGACTCATGAGCACTATACACAGTGACTGATGAGCAGTATATACAGTGACTGATGAGCAGTATACACAGTGACTGATGAGCACTATATACAGTGACTGATGAGCACTATATACAGTGACTGATGAGCACTATATACAGTGACTGATGAGCAGTATACACAGTGACTGATGAGCAGTATACACAGTGACTGATGAGCACTATACACAGTGACTGATGAGCAGTATGTACAGTGACTGATGAGCACTATATACAGTGACTGATGAGCACTATATACAGGGACTGATGAGCACTATACACAGTGACTGATGAGCAGTATACACAGTGACTGATGAGCACTATACACAGTGACTGATGAGCAGTATACACAGTGACAGATGAGCACTATACACAGTGACTGATGAGCAGTATATACAGTGACTGATGAGCACTATACACAGTAACTGATGAGCACTATATACAGTGACTGATGAGCACTTCACACAGTGACTGATGAGCACTACACACAGTGACTGATGAGCACTACACACAGTGACTGATGAGCACTACACACAGTGACTGATGAGCACTATATACAGTGACTGATGAGCACTATATACAGTGACTGATGAGCACTATATACAGTGACTGATGAGCACTATACACAGTGATTGATGAGCACTATATACTGTGACTGATGAGCACTATATACAGTGACTGATGAGCACTATATACAGTGACTGATGAGCAGTATATACAGTGACTCATGAGCACTATACACAGTGACTGATGAGCAGTATATACAGTGACTGATGAGCAGTATACACAGTGACTGATGAGCAGTATATACAGTGACTCATGAGCACTATACACAGTGACTGATGAGCAGCATATACAGTGACTGATGAGCACTATATACAGTGACTGATGAGCACTATATACAGTGACTGATGAGCACTATATACAGTGACTGATGAGCAGTATACACAGTGACTGTTGAGCACTATATACAGTGACTGATGAGCACTATATACAGTGACTGATGAGCACTATACACAGTGACTGATGAGCACTATACACAGGGACTGATGAGCACTATACACAGGGACTGATGAGCAGTATGTACAGTGACTGATGAGCACTATATACAGTGACTGATGAGCAGTATGTACAGTGACTGATGAGCACTATATACAGTGACTGATGAGCAGTATATACAGTGAATGATGAGCACTATACACAGGGACTGATGAGCAGTATGTACAGTGACTGATGAGCACTATATACAGTGACTGATGAGCAGTATATACAGTGACTGATGAGCACTATATACAGTGACTGATGAGCACTATACACAGTGACTGATGAGCAGCATATACAGTGACTGATGAGCACTATACATAGTGACTGATGAGCACTATATACAGTGACTGATGAGCAGTATATACAGTGACTGATGAGCACTATATACAGTGACTGATGAGCACTATACACAGTGACTGATGAGCAGTATACACAGTGACTGATGAGCACTATACACAGTGACTGATGAGCAGTATGTACAGTGACTGATGAGCACTATATACAGTGACTGATGAGCACTATATACAGTGACTGATGAGCAGTATATACAGTATCTGCTGAGCACTATATACAGTGACTGATGAGCAGTATATACAGTGTCTGCTGAGCACTATATACAGTGACTGATGAGCACTATACACAGAGACTGATGAGCACTATACACAGTGACTGATGAGCACTATACATAGTGACTGATGAGCACTATATACAGTGACTGATGAGCACCATACACAGTGACTGATGAGCAGTATACACAGTGACTGATGAGCACTATACACAGTGACAGATGAGCAGTATATACAGTGACTGATGAGCACTATATACAGTGTCTGCTGAGCACTATATACAGTGACTGATGAGCACTATATACAGTGACTGATGAGCACTATATACAGTGACTGATGAGCACTATACACAGTGACTGAAGAGCACTATACACAGTGACTGATGAGCACTATACATAGTGACTGATGAGCACTATATACAGTGACTGATGAGAACTATATACAGTGACTGATGAACAGTATATACAGTGACTGATGAGCACTATATACAGTGACTGATGAGCACCATACACAGTGACTGATGAGCACCATACACAGTGACTGATGAGCAGTATATACAGTGACTGATGAGCACTATAGACAGTGACTGATGAGCAGTATACACTGTGACTGATGAGCACTATATACAGTGACTGATGAGCACTATATACAGTGACTGATGAGCAGTATATACAGTGACTGATGAGCAGTATACACAGTGACTGATGAGCACTATACACAGTGACTGATGAGCACTATATACAGTGACTAATGAGCACTATACACTGTGACTGATGAGCACTATACACAGTGACTGATGAGCAGTATACATGGTGACTGATGAGCAGTATATACAGTGACTGATGAGCACTATACACTGTGACTGATGAGCACTATATACAGTGACTGATGAGCACTATACACAGTGACTGATGAGCACTATACACAGTGACTGATGAGCAGTATATACAGTGACTGATGAGCACTATATACAGTGACTGATGAGCACTGTATACAGTGACTGATGAGCACTATATACAGTGACTGATGAGCACTATACACAGTGACTGATGAGCAGTATATACAGTGACTGATGAGCAGTATACACCGTGACTGATGAGCAGTATACACCGTGACTGATGAGCAGTATATACAGTGACTGATGAGCAGTATACACAGTGACTGATGAGCAGTATACACCGTGACTGATGAGCAGTATATACAGTGACTGATGAGCACTATATACAGTGACTGATGAGCAGTATATACAGTGACTGATGAGCACTATATACAGTGACTGATGAGCAGTATATACAGTGACTGATGAGAACTATATACAGTGACTGATGAGCACTATATACAGTGACTGATGAGCACTATATACAGTGACTGATGAGCACTATATACAGTGACTTATGAGCACTATATACAGTGACTGATGTGCACTATATACGGTGACTGATGAGCACTATATACGGTGACTGATGAGCACTATACACGGTGACTGATGAGCACTATACACGGTGACTGATGAGCACTATATACGGTGACTGATGAGCACTATATACAGTGACTGATGAGCACTATACACAGTGACTGATGAGCACTATACACAGTGACTGATGAGCACTATACACAGTGACTGATGAGCACTACACACAGTGACTGATGAGCACTACACACAGTGACTGATGAGCACTATATACAGTGACTGATGAGCACTATAAACAGCGACTGATGAGCACTATACACAGTGACTGATGAGCACTATATACAGTGACTGATGAGCAGTATATACAGTGACTGATGAGCACTATGTACAGTGACTGATGAGCACTATGTACAGTGACTGATGAGCACTATATACAGTGACTGTTGAGCACTATACACAGTGACTGATGAGCACTATATACAGTGACTGATGAGCACTATACACAGTGACTGATTAACACTATATAAAGTGACTGAAGAGCACTATACAGAGAGACTGATGAGCACTATATACAGTGATTGATGAGCACTATACACAGTGACTGATGAGCACTATATACAGTGACTGATGAGCACTATACACAGTGACTGATGAGCACTATACACAGTGACTGATGAGCACTATATACAGTGACTGATAAGCACTATACACAGTGACAGATGCGCACTATATACAGTGACTGCTGAGCACTATCTACAGTGACTGATGAGCACTATCTACAGTGACTGATGAGTACAATATTCAGTGAATGATGAGCAGTATATACAGTGACTGATGAGCAGTATATACAGTGACTGATGAGCACTATATACAGTGACTGATGAACAGTAAATACAGTGACTGATGAGCACTATATACATTGACTGATGAGCACTATACACAGTGACTGATGAGTACAATATTCAGTGACTGATGAGCAATATATACAGTGACTATTCACAGTGACTGATGAGCACTATATACAGTGACTGATGAGCAGTATATACAGTGACTCATGAGCACAATACACAGTGACTGATGAGCACTATATACAGTGACTGATGAGCACTATACACAGTGACTGATGAGCACTGTATACAGTGACTGATGAGCACTATATACAGTGACTGATGAGCACTATATACAGTGACTGATGAGCACTATATTCAGTGACTGATGAGCACTATATACAGTGACTGATGAGCACTATATACAGTGACTGATGAGCACCATGTACAGTGACTGATGAGCACTATGTATATTGACTGATGAGCACTATATATAGTGACTGATGAGCACTATATACAGTGACTTATGAGCACTATACACAGTGACTGATGAGCACTATATACAGTGACTGATGAGCAGTATATACAGTGACTGATGAGCAGTATATACAGTGACTGATGAGCACTATACACAGTGACTGATGAGCACTACATACAGTGACTGATGAGCACTATATACAGTGACTAATGAGCACTATATACAGTGACTGATGAGCACTATACACAGTGACTGATGAGCACTATATACAGTGACTGATGAGTAGAATATACAGTGACTGATGAGCAGTACATACAGTGACTGATGAGCACTATATACAGTGACTGATGAGCTCTATATACAGTGACTGATGAGCACTATATACAGTGACTGATGTGCACTATATACAGTGACTGATGAGCACTATATACGGTGACTGATGAGCACTATATACAGTGACTGATGAGCGCTATACACGGTGACTGATGAGCAGTATATACGGTGACTGATGAGCACTATACACGGTGACTGATGAGCACTATACACGGTGACTGATGAGCACTATACACGGTGACTGATGAGCACTATACACGGTGACTGATGAGTAGTATACACAGTGACTGATGAACACTATACACAGTGACTGATGAGCACTATACACAGTGACTTATGAGCAGTATACACAGTGACTGATGAGCACTATACGCAGTGACTGATGAGCACTATATACAGTGACTGATGAGCACTATATACAGTGACTGATGAGCACTATAAACAGTGACTGATGAGCACTATACACCGTGACTGATGAGCAGTATATACAGTGACTGATGAACACTATACACAGTGACTGATGAGCAGTATATACAGTGACTGATGAGCACTATGCACAGTGACTGATGTGCACTATATACAGTGACTGATGAGCAGTATATACAGTGACTGATGAGCACTATACACAGTGACTGATGAGCACTATATACAGTGACTGATGAGCACTATATACAGTGACTGATGAGCAGTATACACAGTGACTGATGAGCACTATATACAGTGACTGATGAGCACTATATACAGTGACTGATGAGCACTATACACAGTGACTGATGAGCACTATATACAGTGACTGATGAGCACTATATACAGTGACCGATGAGCAGTATATACAGTGACTGATGAGCACTATATACAGTGACTGATGAGCACTATATACAGTGACTGATGAGCACTATATACAGTGACTGATGAGCACTATACACAGTGACTGATGAGCAGTATACACAGTGACTGATGAGCACCATATACAGTGACTGATGAGCAGTATACACAGTGACTGATAAGCACTATATACAGTGACTGATGAGCAGTATATACAGTGATTGATGAGCACTACATACAGTGACTGATGAGCACTATACACAGTGACTGATGAGCACTATATACAGTGACTGATGAGCAGTATATACAGTGATTGATGAGCACTATATACAGTGACTGATGAGCACTATACACAGTGACTGATGAGCACTATACACAGTGACTGATGAGAACTATACATAGTGACTGATGAGCACTATACATAGTGACTGATGAGCACCATACACAGTGACTGATGAGCAGTATACAAAGTGACTGATGAGCACTATATACAGTGACTGATGAGCAGTATACACAGTGACTGATGAGCACTATACACAGTGACTGATGAGCACTATACACAGAGACTGATGAGCACTATACACAGTGACTGATGAGCACTATATACAGTGACTGATGAGCACTATACACAGTGACTGATGAGCACTATATACAGTGACTGATGAGCACTATATACAGTGACTGATGAGCACTATATACAGTGACTGATGAGCACTATATACAGTGACTGATGAGCACCATGTACAGTGACTCATGAGCACTATGTATATTGACTGATGAGCACTATATATAGTGACTGATGAGCACTATATACAGTGACTTATGAGCACTATACACAGTGACTGTTGAGCACTATATACAGTGACTGATGAGCAGTATATACAGTGACTGATGAGCACTATACACAGTGACTGATGAGCACTACATACAGTGACTGATGAGCACTATATACAGTGACTAACTAATGAGCACAATATACAGTGACTGATGAGCATTATATACAGTGACTTATGAGCACTATATGCAGTGACTTATGAGCACTATATACAGTGACTGATGAGCACAATATACAGTGACTGATGAGCATTATATACAGTGACTTATGAGCAATATATGCAGTGACTTATGAGCACTATATACAGTGACTGATGAGCACTGTATACAGTGACTGATGAGCACTATATACAGTGACTGATGAGCACTATATACAGTGACTGATGAGCAGTATATACAGTGACTGATGAGCACCATGTACAGTGACTGATGAGCACTATGTATAGTGACTGATGAGCACTATAAATAGTGACTGATGAGCACTATATACAGTGACTTATGAGCACTATACACAGTGACTGATGAGCACTATATACAGTGACTGATGAGCATTATATACAGTGACTGATGAGCAGTATATACAGTGACTGATGAGCACTATAGACAGTGACTGATGAGCACTACATACAGTGACTGATGAGCACTATATACAGAGACTGATGAGCACTATATACAGTGACTGATGAGCACTATACACAGTGACTGATGAGCAGTATATACAGTGACTGATGAGCAGTATACACAGTGACTGACGAGCAGTATACACAGTGACTGATGAGCATTATATACAGTGACTGATGAGCAGTATACACAGTGACTGATGAGCACTATATACAGTGACTGATGAGCACTATATACAGTGATTGATGAGCACTATATACAGTGACTGATGAGCACTATACACAGTGACTGATGAGCACTATACACAGTGACTGATGAGCACTATATACAGTGACTGATGAGCAGTATACACAGTGACTCATGAGCACTATACACAGTGACTGAAGAACACTATACACAGTGACTGATGAGCACTATACACAGTGACTGATGAGCACTATACACAGTGACTGATGAACACTATACACAGTGACTGATGAATACTATACACAGTGACTGATGAGCACTATACACAGTGACTGATGAGCAGTATACACAGTGACTGATGAGCAGTATACAGAGTGACTGATGAGCATTATATACAGTGACTGATGAGCAGTATATACAGTGACTGATGAGCACTATATACAGTGACTGATGAGCACTGTATACAGTGACTGATGAGCACTATTCACAGTGACTGATGAGCACTATACACAGTGACTGATGAGCACTATACACAGTGACTCATGAGCACTATATACAGTGACTGATGAGCACTATATACAGTGACTGATGAGCACTATATACAGTGACTGATGAGCACTATATACAGTGACTGATGAGCACTATATACAGTGACTGATGAGCACTATGCAGTGACTGATGAGCACTATACACAGTGACTGATGAGCACTATATACAGTGACTGATGAGCACTATATCCAGTGACTGATGAGCACTATACACAGTGACTGATGAGCACTATACACAGTGACTGATGAGCACTATGTACAGTGACTGATGAGCACTATGTACAGTGACTGATGAGCACTATATACAGTGACTGATGAGCACTATATACAGTGACTGATGAGCACTATACACAGTGACTGATGAGCACTATATACAGTGACTGATGAGCACTATACACAGTGACTGATTAACACTATATAAAGTGACTGATGAGCACTATACACAGTGACTGATGAGCACTATATACAGTGACTGATGAGCACTATACACAGTGACTGATGAGCACTATATACAGTGACTGATGAGCACTATACACAGTGACTGATGAGCACTATACACAGTGACTGATGAGCACTATACACAGTGACGGATGAGCACTATATACAGTGACTGATAAGCACTATACACAGTGACAGATGCGCACTATATACAGTGACTGCTGAGCACTATATACAGTGACTGATGAGCACTATCTACAGTGACTGATGAGTACAATATTCAGTGAATGATGAGCAGTATATACAGTGACTGATGAGCAGTATATACAGTGACTGATGAGCACTATATACAGTGACTGATGAACAGTAAATACAGTGACTGATGAGCACTATATACAGTGACTGATGAGCACTATACACAGTGACTGATGAGTACAATATTCAGTGACTGATGAGCAATATATACAGTGACTATTCAAAGTGACTGATGAGCACTATATACAGTGACTGATGAGCAGTATATACAGTGACTCATGAGCACAATACATAGTGACTGATGAGAACTATATACAGTGACTGCTGAGCACTATACACATTGACTGATGAGCACTGTATACAGTGACTGATGAGCACTATATACAGTGACTGATGAGCACTATATACAGTGACTGATGAGCACTATATTCAGTGACTGATGAGCACTATATACAGTGACTGGTGAGCACTATATACTGTGACTGATGAGCACCATGTACAGTGACTGATGAGCACAATGTATATTGACTGATGAGCACTATATATAGTGACTGATGAGCACTATATACAGTGACTTATGAGCACTATACACAGTGACTGATGAGCACTATATAGAGTGACTGATGAGCAATATATACAGTGACTGATGAGCAGTATATACAGTGACTGATGAGCACTATACATATTGACTGCTGAGCACTATATACAGTGACTGATGAGCACTATATACAGTGACTGATGAGCACTATACACAGTGACTAATGAGCACTATATACAGTGACTGATGAGCACTATATACAGTAACTGATGAGCAGTATATACAGTGACTGATGAGCACTATATACAGTGACTGATGAGCACTATACACAGTGACTGATGAGCACTATATACAGTGACTATTCACAGTGACTGATGAGCACTATATACAGTGACTGATGAGCAGTATATACAGTGACTCATGAGCACAATACACAGTGACTGATGAGCACTATATACAGTGACTGATGAGCACTATACACAGTGACTGATGAGCATTATATACAGTGACTTATGAGCAATATATGCAGTGACTTATGAGCACTATATACAGTGACTGATGAGCACTGTATACAGTGACTGATGAGCACTATATACAGTGACTGATGAGCACTATATACAGTGACTGATGAGCACTATATACAGTGACTGATGAGCAGTATATACAGTGACTGATGAGCACCATGTACAGTGACTGATGAGCACTATGTATAGTGACTGATGAGCACTATAAATAGTGACTGATGAGCACTATATACAGTAACTTATGAGCACTATACACAGTGACTGATGAGCACTATATACAGTGACTGATGAGCATTATATACAGTGACTGATGAGCAGTATATACAGTGACTGATGAGCACTATACACAGTGACTGATGAGCACTACATACAGTGACTGATGAGCACTATATACAGAGACTGATGAACACTATATACAGTGACTGATGAGCACTATACACAGTGACTGATGAGCAGTATATACAGTGACTGATGAGCAGTATACACAGTGACTGACGAGCAGTATACACAGTGACTGATGAGCATTATATACAGTGACTGACGAGCAGTATACACAGTGACTGATGAGCATTATATACAGTGACTGATGAGCAGTATACACAGTGACTGATGAGCACTATATACAGTGACTGATGAGCACTATATACAGTGACTGATGAGCACTATACACAGTGACTGATGAGCACTATATACAGTGACTGATGAGCACTATACACAGTGACTGATTAACACTATATAAAGTGACTGATGAGCACTATACACAGTGACTGATGAGCACTATATACAGTGACTGATGAGCACTATACACAGTGACTGATGAGCACTATACACAGTGACTGATGAGCACTATACACAGTGACGGATGAGCACTATATACAGTGACTGATAAGCACTATACACAGTGACAGATGCGCACTATATACAGTGACTGCTGAGCACTATATACAGTGACTGATGAGCACTATCTACAGTGACTGATGAGTACAATATTCAGTGAATGATGAGCAGTATATACAGTGACTGATGAGCAGTATATACAGTGACTGATGAGCACTATATACAGTGACTGATGAACAGTAAATAAAGTGACTGATGAGCACTATATACAGTGACTGATGAGCACTATACACAGTGACTGATGAGTACAATATTCAGTGACTGATGAGCAATATATACAGTGACTATTCAAAGTGACTGATGAGCACTATATACAGTGACTGATGAGCAGTATATACAGTGACTCATGAGCACAATACATAGTGACTGATGAGAACTATATACAGTGACTGCTGAGCACTATACACATTGACTGATGAGCACTGTATACAGTGACTGATGAGCAGTATATACAGTGACTGATGAGCACTATATACAGTGACTGATGAGCACTATATTCAGTGACTGATGAGCACTATATACAGTGACTGGTGAGCACTATATACTGTGACTGATGAGCACCATGTACAGTGACTGATGAGCACAATGTATATTGACTGATGAGCACTATATATAGTGACTGATGAGCACTATATACAGTGACTTATGAGCACTATACACAGTGACTGATGAGCACTATATACAGTGACTGATGAGCAATATATACAGTGACTGATGAGCAGTATATACAGTGACTGATGAGCACTATACATATTGACTGCTGAGCACTATATACAGTGACTGATGAGCACTATATACAGTGACTGATGAGCACTATACACAGTGACTAATGAGCACTATATACAGTGACTGATGAGCACTATATACAGTAACTGATGAGCAGTATATACAGTGACTGATGAGCACTATATACAGTGACTGATGAGCACTATACACAGTGACTGATGAGCACTATATACAGTGACTATTCACAGTGACTGATGAGCACTATATACAGTGACTGATGAGCAGTATATACAGTGACTCATGAGCACAATACACAGTGACTGATGAGCACTATATACAGTGACTGATGAGCACTATACACAGTGACTGATGAGCATTATATACAGTGACTTATGAGCAATATATGCAGTGACTTATGAGCACTATATACAGTGACTGATGAGCACTGTATACAGTGACTGATGAGCACTATATACAGTGACTGATGAGCACTATATACAGTGACTGATGAGCACTATATACAGTGACTGATGAGCAGTATATACAGTGACTGATGAGCACCATGTACAGTGACTGATGAGCACTATGTATAGTGACTGATGAGCACTATAAATAGTGACTGATGAGCACTATATACAGTAACTTATGAGCACTATACACAGTGACTGATGAGCACTATATACAGTGACTGATGAGCATTATATACAGTGACTGATGAGCAGTATATACAGTGACTGATGAGCACTATACACAGAGACTGATGAGCACTACATACAGTGACTGATGAGCACTATATACAGAGACTGATGAACACTATATACAGTGACTGATGAGCACTATACACAGTGACTGATGAGCAGTATATACAGTGACTGATGAGCAGTATACACAGTGACTGACGAGCAGTATACACAGTGACTGATGAGCATTATATACAGTGACTGATGAGCAGTATACACAGTGACTGATGAGCACTATATACAGTGACTGATGAGCACTATATACAGTGATTGATGAGCACTATATACAGTGACTGATGAGCACTATACACAGTGACTGATGAGCACTATACACAGTGACTGATGAGCACTATATACAGTGACTGATGAGCAGTATACACAGTGACTCATGAGCACTATACACAGTGACTGAAGAACACTATACACAGTGACTGATGAGCACTATACACAGTGACTGATGAGCACTATACACAGTGACTGATCAGCACTATACACAGTGACTGATGAACACTAT
Source organism: Phyllobates terribilis (assembly GCF_046119375.1). Lineage (NCBI taxonomy): Eukaryota > Metazoa > Chordata > Amphibia > Anura > Dendrobatidae > Phyllobates > Phyllobates terribilis. The sequence goes on along the minus strand of NW_027362772.1, from coordinate 10,008,037 downwards.
ACACAGTGACTGATGAGCACTATACACAGTGACTGATGAGCACTATACACAGTGACTGATGAGCAGTATACAGAGTGACTGATGAGTATTATATACCGTGACTGATGAGCACTATACACAGTGACTGATGAGCACTATACACAGTGACTGATGAGCACTATATACAGTGACTGATGAGCACTATATACAGTGACTGATGAGCACTATACACAGTGACTGATGAGCACTATACACAGTGACTGATGAGTACTATACACAGTGACTGATGAGCACTATATACAGTGACTGATGAGCACTATATACACTGACTGATGAGCACTATATACAGTGACTGATGAGCAGTATATACAGTGTCTGCTGAGCACTATATACAGTGACTGATGAGCAGTATATACAGTGACTGATGAGCACTATACATATTGACTGCTGAGCACTATATACAGTGACTGATGAGCACTATATACAGTGACTGATGAGCACTATACACAGTGACTAATGAGCACTATATACAGTGACTGATGAGCACTATATACAGTAACTGATGAGCAGTATATACAGTGACTGATGAGCACTAAATACATTGACTGATGAGCACTATACACAGTGACTGATGAGCACTATATACAGTGACTATTCACAGTGACTGATGAGCACTATATACAGTGACTGATGAGCAGTATATACAGTGACTCATGAGCACAATACACAGTGACTGATGAGCACTATATACAGTGACTGATGAGCACTATACACAATGACTGATGAGCATTATATACAGTGACTTATGAGCAATATATGCAGTGACTTATGAGCACTATATACAGTGACTGATGAGCACTGTATACAGTGACTGATGAGCACTATATACAGTGACTGATGAGCACTATATACAGTGACTGATGAGCACTATATACAGTGACTGATGAGCAGTATATACAGTGACTGATGAGCACCATGTACAGTGACTGATGAGCACTATGTATAGTGACTGATGAGCACTATAAATAGTGACTGATGAGCACTATATACAGAGACTTATGAGCACTATACACAGTGACTGATGAGCACTATATACAGTGACTGATGAGCACTATACACAGTGACTGATTAACACTATATAAAGTGACTGATGAGCACTATACACAGTGACTGATGAGCACTATATACAGTGACTGATGAGCACTATACACAGTGACTGATGAGCACTATACACAGTGACTGATGAGCACTATACACAGTGACGGATGAGCACTATATACAGTGACTGATAAGCACTATACACAGTGACAGATGCGCACTATATACAGTGACTGCTGAGCACTATATACAGTGACTGATGAGCACTATCTACAGTGACTGATGAGTACAATATTCAGTGAATGATGAGCAGTATATACAGTGACTGATGAGCAGTATATACAGTGACTGATGAGCACTATATACAGTGACTGATGAACAGTAAATAAAGTGACTGATGAGCACTATATACAGTGACTGATGAGCACTATACACAGTGACTGATGAGTACAATATTCAGTGACTGATGAGCAATATATACAGTGACTATTCAAAGTGACTGATGAGCACTATATACAGTGACTGATGAGCAGTATATACAGTGACTCATGAGCACAATACATAGTGACTGATGAGAACTATATACAGTGACTGCTGAGCACTATACACATTGACTGATGAGCACTGTATACAGTGACTGATGAGCAGTATATACAGTGACTGATGAGCACTATATACAGTGACTGATGAGCACTATATTCAGTGACTGATGAGCACTATATACAGTGACTGGTGAGCACTATATACTGTGACTGATGAGCACCATGTACAGTGACTGATGAGCACAATGTATATTGACTGATGAGCACTATATATAGTGACTGATGAGCACTATATACAGTGACTTATGAGCACTATACACAGTGACTGATGAGCACTATATACAGTGACTGATGAGCAATATATACAGTGACTGATGAGCAGTATATACAGTGACTGATGAGCACTATACATATTGACTGCTGAGCACTATATACAGTGACTGATGAGCACTATATACAGTGACTGATGAGCACTATACACAGTGACTAATGAGCACTATATACAGTGACTGATGAGCACTATATACAGTAACTGATGAGCAGTATATACAGTGACTGATGAGCACTATATACAGTGACTGATGAGCACTATACACAGTGACTGATGAGCACTATATACAGTGACTATTCACAGTGACTGATGAGCACTATATACAGTGACTGATGAGCAGTATATACAGTGACTCATGAGCACAATACACAGTGACTGATGAGCACTATATACAGTGACTGATGAGCACTATACACAGTGACTGATGAGCATTATATACAGTGACTTATGAGCAATATATGCAGTGACTTATGAGCACTATATACAGTGACTGATGAGCACTGTATACAGTGACTGATGAGCACTATATACAGTGACTGATGAGCACTATATACAGTGACTGATGAGCACTATATACAGTGACTGATGAGCAGTATATACAGTGACTGATGAGCACCATGTACAGTGACTGATGAGCACTATGTATAGTGACTGATGAGCACTATAAATAGTGACTGATGAGCACTATATACAGTAACTTATGAGCACTATACACAGTGACTGATGAGCACTATATACAGTGACTGATGAGCATTATATACAGTGACTGATGAGCAGTATATACAGTGACTGATGAGCACTATACACAGAGACTGATGAGCACTACATACAGTGACTGATGAGCACTATATACAGAGACTGATGAACACTATATACAGTGACTGATGAGCACTATACACAGTGACTGATGAGCAGTATATACAGTGACTGATGAGCAGTATACACAGTGACTGACGAGCAGTATACACAGTGACTGATGAGCATTATATACAGTGACTGATGAGCAGTATACACAGTGACTGATGAGCACTATATACAGTGACTGATGAGCACTATATACAGTGATTGATGAGCACTATATACAGTGACTGATGAGCACTATACACAGTGACTGATGAGCACTATACACAGTGACTGATGAGCACTATATACAGTGACTGATGAGCAGTATACACAGTGACTCATGAGCACTATACACAGTGACTGAAGAACACTATACACAGTGACTGATGAGCACTATACACAGTGACTGATGAGCACTATACACAGTGACTGATCAGCACTATACACAGTGACTGATGAACACTATACACAGTGACTGATGAGCACTATACACAGTGACTGATGAGCACTATACACAGTGACTGATGAGCAGTATACAGAGTGACTGATGAGTATTATATACCGTGACTGATGAGCACTATACACAGTGACTGATGAGCACTATACACAGTGACTGATGAGCACTATATACAGTGACTGATGAGCACTATATACAGTGACTGATGAGCACTATACACAGTGACTGATGAGCACTATACACAGTGACTGATGAGTACTATACACAGTGACTGATGAGCACTATATACAGTGACTGATGAGCACTATATACACTGACTGATGAGCACTATATACAGTGACTGATGAGCAGTATATACAGTGTCTGCTGAGCACTATATACAGTGACTGATGAGCAGTATATACAGTGACTGATGAGCACTATACATATTGACTGCTGAGCACTATATACAGTGACTGATGAGCACTATATACAGTGACTGATGAGCACTATACACAGTGACTAATGAGCACTATATACAGTGACTGATGAGCACTATATACAGTAACTGATGAGCAGTATATACAGTGACTGATGAGCACTAAATACATTGACTGATGAGCACTATACACAGTGACTGATGAGCACTATATACAGTGACTATTCACAGTGACTGATGAGCACTATATACAGTGACTGATGAGCAGTATATACAGTGACTCATGAGCACAATACACAGTGACTGATGAGCACTATATACAGTGACTGATGAGCACTATACACAATGACTGATGAGCATTATATACAGTGACTTATGAGCAATATATGCAGTGACTTATGAGCACTATATACAGTGACTGATGAGCACTGTATACAGTGACTGATGAGCACTATATACAGTGACTGATGAGCACTATATACAGTGACTGATGAGCACTATATACAGTGACTGATGAGCAGTATATACAGTGACTGATGAGCACCATGTACAGTGACTGATGAGCACTATGTATAGTGACTGATGAGCACTATAAATAGTGACTGATGAGCACTATATACAGAGACTTATGAGCACTATACACAGTGACTGATGAGCATTATATACAGTGACTGATGAGCAGTATATACAGTGACTGATGAGCACTATACACAGTGACTGATGAGCACTATATACAGAGACTGATGAGCACTATATACAGTGACTGATGAGCACTATACACAGTGACTGATGAGCAGTATATACAGTGACTGATGAGCAGTATACACAGTGACTGACGAGCAGTATACACAGTGACTGATGAGCATTATATACAGTGACTGATGAGCAGTATACACAGTGACTGATGAGCACTATATACAGTGACTGATGAGCACTATATACAGTGATTGATGAGCACTATATACAGTGACTGATGAGCACTATACACAGTGACTGATGAGCACTATACACAGTGACTGATGAGCACTATATACAGTGACTGATGAGCAGTATACACAGTGACTCATGAGCACTATACACAGTGACTGAAGAACACTATACACAGTGACTGATGAGCACTATACACAGTGACTGATGAACACTATACACAGTGACTGATGAGCACTATACACAGTGACTGATGAGCACTATACACAGTGACTGATGAGCAGTATACAGAGTGACTGATGAGCATTATATACCGTGACTGATGAGCACTATACACAGTGACTGATGAGCACTATACACAGTGACTGATGAGCACTATATACAGTGACTGATGAGCACTATATACAGTGACTGATGAGCACTATACACAGTGACTGATGAGCACTATACACAGTGACTGATGAGCACTATATACAGTGACTGATGAGCACTATATACACTGATTGATGAGCACTATATACAGTGACTGATGAGCAGTATATACAGTGTCTGCTGAGCACTATATACAGTGACTGATGAGCAGTATATACAGTGACTGATGAGCACTATACACAGAGACTGATGAGCACTATACACAGTGACTGATGAGCACTATATACAGTGACGGATGAGCACTATATACAGTGACTGATGAGCACTATATACAGTGACTGATGAGCACTATATACAGTGACTGATGAGCACTATATACAATGACTGATGAGCACTATATACAGTGACTGATGAGCACTATATACAGTGACTGATGAGCACTATACACAGTGACTCATGAGCACTATACACAGTGACTGATGAGCACTATATACAGTGACTGATGAGCACTGTATACAGTGACTGACGAGCACTATATACAGTGACTGACGAGCACTATATACAGTGAATGACGAGCACTATACAGTGACTGACGAGCACTATACACAGTGACTGACGAGCACTGTATACAGTGACTGACGAGCAGTATACCCAGTGACTGACGAGCACTATACACAGTGACTGATAAGCAATATGTACAGTGACTGATGAGCACTATATACAGTGACTGATGAGCAGTATATACAGTGACTGATGAGCAGTAAATACAGTGACTGATGAGCACTATATACAGTGACTGATGAGCATTATATACAGTGACTGATGAGCACTATACACAGTGACTGATGAGCAGTATACACAGTGACTGATGAGCACTATATACAGTGACTGATGAGCACTATATACAGTGACTGATTAGCATTATATACAGTGACTGATGAGCACTATATACAGTGACTGATGAGCACTATACACAGTGACTGATGAGCAGTATATAGAGTGACTGATGAGCAGTATATACAGTGACTGATGAGCACTATATACAGTGACTGATGAGTACAATATACAGTGATGGCTGAGCAGTAAATACAGTGACTGATGAGCACTATATACAGTGACTGATGAGCGCTATACACAGTGACTGATGAGCGCTATATACAGTGACTGATGAGCACTATATACAGTGACTGATGTGCACTATACACAGTGACTGATGAGCAGTATATACAGTGACTGATGAGCAGTATACATAGTGACTGACGAGCAGTATACACAGTGACTGATGAGCATTATATACAGTGACTGATGAGCAGTATACACAGTGACTGATGAGCACTATATACAGTGACTGATGAGCACTATATACAGTGATTGATGAGCACTATATACAGTGACTGATGAGCACTATACACAGTGACTGATGAGCACTATACACAGTGACTGATGAGCACTATATACAGTGACTGATGAGCAGTATACACAGTGACTCATGAGCACTATACACAGTGACTGAAGAACACTATACACAGTGACTGATGAGCACTATACACAGTGACTGATGAACACTATACACAGTGACTGATGAACACTATACACAGTGACTGATGAGCACTATACACAGTGACTGATGAGCAGTATACAGAGTGACTGATAAGCATTATATATCGTGACTGATGAGCACTATACACAGTGACTGATGAGCACTATACACAGTGACTGATGAGCACTATATACAGTGACTGATGAGCACTGTATACAGTGACTGATGAGCACTATACACAGTGACTGATGAGCACTATACACAGTGACTGATGAGCACTATATACAGTGACTGATGAGCACTATATACACTGACTGATGAGCACTATATACAGTGACTGATGAGCAGTATATACAGTGTCTGCTGAGCACTATATACAGTGACTGATGAGAAGTATATACAGTGACTGATGAGCACTATACACAGAGACTGATGAGCACTATACACAGTGACTGATGAGCACTATATACAGTGACGGATGAGCACTATATACAGTGACTGATGAGCACTATATACAGTGACTGATGAGCACTATATACAGTGACTGATGAGCACTATATACAATGACTGATGAGCACTATATACAGTGACTGATGAGCACTATATACAGTGACTGATGAGCACTATACACAGTGACTCATGAGCACTATACACAGTGACTGATGAGCACTATATACAGTGACTGATGAGCACTGTATACAGTGACTGACGAGCACTATATACAGTGACTGACGAGCACTATATACAGTGAATGACGAGCACTATACAGTGACTGACGAGCACTATACACAGTGACTGACGAGCACTGTATACAGTGACTGACGAGCAGTATACCCAGTGACTGACGAGCACTATACACAGTGACTGATGAGCACTATGTACAGTGACTGATGAGCACTATATACAGTGACTGATGAGCAGTATATACAGTGACTGATGAGCAGTAAATACAGTGACTGATGAGCACTATATACAGTGACTGATGAGCATTATATACAGTGACTGATGAGCACTATACACAGTGACTGATGAGCACTATACACAGTGACTGATGAGCACTATATACAGTGACTGATGAGCACTATATACAGTGACTGATGAGCATTATATACAGTGACTGATGAGCACTATATACAGTGACTGATGAGCACTATACAAAGTGACTGATGAGCAGTATATACAGTGACTGATGAGCAGTATATACAGTGACTGATGAGCACTATATACAGTGACTGATGAGTACAATATACAGTGACTGCTGAGCAGTAAATACAGTGACTGATGAGCACTATATACAGTGACTGATGAGCGCTATACACAGTGACTGATGAGCGCTATATACAGTGACTGATGAGCACTATATACAGTGACTGATGAGAACTATATACAGTGACTGATGAGCACTATGTACAGTGACTGATGAGCAGTATATACAGTGACTGATGAGCAGTATATAGAGTGACTGACGAGCACTATATACAGTGACTGATGAACAGTAAATACAGTGACTGATGAGCACTATATACAGTGACTGATGAACAGTATATACAGTGACTGATGAGCACTATATACAGTGACTGATGAACAGTAAATACAGTGACTGATGAGCACTATATACCGTGACTGCTGAACAGTAAATACAGTGACTGCTGAGCACTATATACAGTGACTGATGAACAGTATATACAGTGACTGATGAGCACTATACAGTGACTGATGAACAGTATATACAGTGACTAATGAGCACTATACACAGTGAGGGATGAGCACTATATACAGTGACTGATGAACAGTAAATACAGTGACTGCTGAGCACTATATACAGTGACTGATGAACAGTATATACAGTGACTGATGAGCACTATACACAGTGACTGATGAGCACTATATACAGTGACTAATAAGCAGTATACACAGTGAATGATGAGCACTATATACAGTGACTGATGAGCACTATACACAGTGACTGATGAGAACTATATACAGTGACTGATGAGCACTACATACAGTGACAGATGAGCACTATATACAGTGACTGATGAGTACAATATTCAGTGACTGATGAGCACTATATACAGTGACTGATGAGCAGTATATACAGTGACTGATCAGTACAATATACAGTGACTGATGAGCACTATATACAGTGACTGATGTGCACTATATACGGTGACTGATGTGCACTATATACGGTGACTGATGAGCACTATATACGGTGACTGATGAGCACTATATACGGTGACTGATGAGCACTATACACGGTGACTGAAGAGCACTATACACGGTTACTGATGAGCACTATATACAGTGACTGATGAGCACTATACACAGTGACTGATGAGCACTATACACAGTGACTGATGAGCACTATACACAGACTGATGAGCACTATACACAGTGACTGATGAGCACTATATACAGTAACTAATAAGCAGTATACACAGTGACTGATGAGCACTATACACAGTGACTGATGAGCACTATACACAGTGACTGATGAGCACTATACACAGTGACTGATGAGCAATACACACAGTGACTGATGAGCACTACACACAGTGACTGATGAGCACTATATACAGTGACTGATGAGCACTATAAACAGTGACTGATGAGCACTATACACAGTGACTGATGAGCACTATACACAGTGACTGATGAGCACTATATACAGTGACTGATGAGCACTATATACAGTGACTGATGAGCACTATACACAGTGACTGATGAGCACTATACACAGTGACTGATGAGCACTAAACACAGTGACTGATGAGCACTATATACAGTGACTGATGAGCACTATATACAGTGACTGATGAACAGTAAATACAGTGACTGCTGAGCACTATATACAATGACTGATGAATAGTATATACAGTGACTGGTGAGCACTATACACAGTGACTGGTGAGCACTATATACAGTGACTGATGAGCAGTATATACAGTGACTCATGAGCACTATACACAGTGACTGATGAACACTATACACAGTGACTGATGAGCACTATATACAGTGACTGATGAGCACTATACACAGTGACTGATGAGCACTATATACAGTGACTGATGAGCACTATACAGTGACTGATGAGCACTATATCCAGTGACTGATGAGCACTATATACAGTGACTGATGAGCAGTATACACAGTGACTGATGAGCAGTATACACAGTGACTGATGAGCAGTATACACAGTGACTGATGAGCACTATATACAGTGACTGATGAGCACTATATACAGTGACTGATGAGCACTATACGCAGTGACTGATGAGCAGTATATACAGTGACTGATGAGCACTATATACAGTGACTGATGAGCACTATACACAGTGACTGATGAGCACTATATACAGTGACTGATGAGCACTATACAGTGACTGATGAGCACTATATCCAGTGACTGATGAGCACTATACACAGTGACTGATAAGCACTATATACAGTGACTGATGAGCACTATGTACAGTGACTGATGAGCACTATGTACAGTGACTGATGAGCACTATATACAGTGACTGATGAACAGTATATACAGTGACTGATAAGCACTATATACAGTGACTGATAAGCACTATACACAGTGACTGATGAGCACTATACACAGTGACTGATGAGCACTATAAACAGAGACTGATGAGCACTATACACAGTGACTGATGAGCACTATATACAGTGACTGATGAGCACTATACACAGTGACTGATGAGCAGTATATACAGTGAATGATGAGCACTATACACAGTGACTGATGAGCACTATACACAGTGACTGATGAGCACTATACACAGTGACTGATGAGCACTATATACAGTGACTGATGAGCAGTATATACAGTGATTGATGAGCACTATACACAGTGACTGATGAGCACTATACACAGTGACTGATGAGCAGTATATACAGTGACTGATGAGCACTATACACAGTGACTGATGAGCGCTATATACAGTGACTGATGAGCGCTATACACAGTGACTGATGAGCGCTATATACAGTGGCTGATGAGCAGTATATACAGTGACTGATGAGCAGTATATACAGTGACTGATGAGTACTATATACAGTGACTGATGAGCACTATATACAGTGACTGATGAGCACCATATACAGTGACTGATGAGCACTATATACAGTGACTGATGAGCACTATAAACAGTGACTGATGAGCACTATATACAGTGACTGATGAGCAATATACACAGTGACTGATGCGCACTATATACAGTGACTGATGAGCACTATACACAGTGATTGATGAGCACTATATACTGTGACTGATGAGCACTATATACAGTGACTGATGAGCACTATATACAGTGACTGATGAGCAGTATATACAGTGTCTCATGAGCACTATACACAGTGACTGATGAGCAGTATATACAGTGACTGATGAGCAGTATACGCAGTGACTGATGAGCACTATATACAGTGACTGATGAGCACTATATACAGTGACTGATGAGCACTATACACAGTGACTGATGAGCACTATACACAGGGACTGATGAGCACTATACACAGTGACTGATGAGCAGTATATACAGTGACTGATGAGCACTATACATAGTGACTGATGAGCACTATATACAGTGACTGATGAGCAGTATATAAAGTGACTGATGAGCACTATATACAGGGACTGATGAGCACTATACACAGTGACTGATGAGCAGTATATACAGTGACTGATGAGCACTATACACAGTGACTGATGAGCACTATACACAGTGACTGATGAGCACTATACACAGTGACTGATGAGCACTATACACAGTGACTGATGAGCAGTATATACAGTGACTGATGAGCAATATATACAGTGACTGATGAGCTCTTCACACAGTGACTGATGAGCACTACACACAGTGACTGATGAGCACTATATACAGTTATTGATGAGCACTATATACAGTGACTGATGAGCACTATATACAGTGACTGATGAGCACTATAAACAGTGACTGATGAGCACTATAGACAGTGACTGATGAGCAATATACACAGTGACTGATGAGCACTATATACAGTGACTGATGAGCACTATACACAGTGATTGATGAGCACTATATACAGTGACTGATGAGCACTATATACAGTGACTGATGAGCACTATATACAGTGACTGATGAGCAGTATATACAGTGAATCATGAGCAGTATATACAGTGATTGATGAGCAGTATACACAGTGACTGATGAGCACTATATACAGTGACTGATGAGCACTATATACAGTGACTGATGAGCACTATACACAGTGACTGATGAGCACTATACACAGGGACTGATGAGCAGTATATACAGTGACTGATGAGCACTATACATAGTGACTGATGAGCACTATATACAGTGACTGATGAGCACTATATACAGTGACTGATGAGCACTATATACAGTGACTGATGAGCACTATACACAGTGACTGATGAGGAGTATACACAGTGACTGATGAGCACTATACACAGTGACTGATGAGCACTATATACAGTGACTGATGAGCACTATATACAGTGACTGATGAGCACTATATACAGTGACTGATGAGCAGTATATACAGTGTCTGCTGAGCACTATACACAGTGACTGATGAGCACTATATACAGTGACTGATGAGCACTATACACAGTGACTGATGAGCAGTATATACAGTGACTGATGAGCACTATACACAGTGACTGATGAGCACTATACACAGTGACTGATGAGCAGTATACACTATATACAGTGACTGATGAGCACTATACACAGTGACTGATGAGCAGTATATACAGTGAATGATGAGCGCTATATACAGTGACTGATGAGAACTATACACAGTGACTGATGAGCACTATATACAGTGACTGATGAGCAGTATACACAGTGACTGATGAGCACTATATACAGTGACTGATGAGCACTATATACAGTGACTGATGAGCACTATACACAGTGACTGATGAGCACTATACACAGTGACCGATGAGCACTATACACAGTGACTGATGAGCACTATATACAGTGACTGATGAGCACTATACACAGTGACTGATGATCACTATATACAGTGACTGATGAGCAGTATATACAGTGACTGATGAGCACTATACACAGTGACTGATGAGCACTATATACAGTGACTGATGAGCACTATATACAGTGACTGATGAGCATCATACACAGTGACTGATGAGCAGTACACAACGTGACTGATGAGCAGTATATACAGTGACTGATGAGCAGTATACACAGTGACTGATGAGCAGTATACAGTGACTGATGAGCACTATATACAGTGACTGATGAGCAGTATATATAGTGTCTGCTGAGCACTATATACAGTGACTGATGAGCACTATATACAGTGTCTGCTGAGCACTATATACAGTGACTGATGAGCACTATATACAGTGACTGATGAGCACTATACACAGTGACTGATGAGCACTATACACAGTGACTGATGAGCACCATACACAGTGACTGATGAGCACCATACACAGTGACTGATGAGCAGTATACACAGTGACTGATGAGCACTATATACAGTGACTGATGAGCAGTATATACAGTGACTGATGAGCACTATATACAGTGACTGATGAGCACTATATACAGTGACTGATGAGAAGTATATACAGTGTCTAATGAGCACTATATACAGTGACTGATGAACAGTATATACAGTGACTGATGAGCACTATATACAGTGACTGATGAGCACCATACACAGTGACTGATGAGCACTATATACAGTGACTGATGAGCACTATATACAGTGACTGATGAGCACTATATACAGTGACTGATGAACAGTATATACAGTGACTGATGAGCACTACATACAGTGACTGATGAGCACCATACACAGTGACTGATGAGCACCATACACAGTGACTGATGAGCAGTATACAACGTGACTGATGAGCAGTATATACAGTGACTGATGAGCACTATATACAGTGACTGATGAGCAGTATACACAGTGACTGATGTGCACTATATACAGTGACTGATGAGCACTATATACAGTGACTGATGAGCAGTATATACAGTGACTGATGAGCAGTATACACAGTGACTGATGAGCACTATATACAGTGACTGATGAGCAGTATATACAGTGACTGATGAGCTCTATACACAGTGACTGATGAGCAGTATACACAGTGACTGATGAGCAGTATATACAGTGACTGATGAGCAGTATATACAGTGACTGATGAGCAGTATATACAGTGACTGATGAGCACTATACACAGTGACTGGTGAGCAGTATACACAGTGACTGATGAGCAGTATACACAGTGACTGATGAGCAGTATACACAGTGACAGATGAGCACTAGATACAGTGACTGATGAGCAGTATACACAGTGACTGATGAGCACTATATACAGTGACTGATGAGCACTATATACAGTGACTGATGAGCAGTATACACAGTGACTGATGAGCACTATATACAGTGACTGATGAGCAGTATATACAGTGACTGATGAGCACTATACACAGTGACTGATGAGCACTATACAAAGTGACTGATGAGCAGTATACACAGTGACTGATGAGCAGTATATACAGTGACTGATGAGCACTATACACAGTGACTGATGAGCACTATACACAGTGACTGATGAGCACTATATACAGTGACTGATGAGAACTATATACAGTGACTTTTGAGCAGTATATACAGTGACTCATGAGCAGTATATACAGTGACTCATGAGCAGTATATACAGTGACTGATGAGCACTATACACAGTGACTGATGAGCACTATACACAGTGACTGATGAGCACTATATACAGTGACTGATGAGCAGTATATACAGTGACTGATGAGCAGTATATACAGTGACTGATGAGCAGTATATACAGTGACTGATGAGCACTATACACAGTGACTGATGAGCACTATATACAGTGACTGATGAGCACTATATACAATGACTGATGAGCACTATATACAGTGACTGATGAGCACTATACACAGTGACTGATGAGCAGCATATACAGTGACTGATGAGCACTATACATAGTGACTGATGAGCACTATATACAGTGACTGATGAGCAGTATATACAGTGACTGATGAGCACTATATACAGTGACTGATGAGCACTATACACAGTGACTGATGAGCAGTATACACAGTGACTGATGAGCACTATACACAGTGACTGATGAGCAGTATGTACAGTGACTGATGAGCACTATATACAGTGACTGATGAGCACTATATACAGTGACTGATGAGCAGTATATACAGTGTCTGCTGAGCACTATATACAGTGACTGATGAGCAGTATATACAGTGTCTGCTGAGCACTATATACAGTGACTGATGAGCACTATATACAGTGACTGATGAGCACTATACACAGTGACTGATGAGCACTATACATAGTGACTGATGAGCACTATATACAGTGACTGATGAGCACCATACATAGTGACTGATGAGCAGTATACACAGTGACTGATGAGCACTATACACAGTGACTGATGAGCAGTATATACAGTGACTGATGAGCACTATATACAGTGACTGATGAGCAGTATATACAGTGTCTGCTGAGCACTATATACAGTGACTGATAAACAGTATATACAGTGACTGATGAGCACTATATACAGTGACTGATGAGCACCTTACACAGTGACTGATGAGCACTATATACAGTGACTGATGAGCACTATATACAGTGACTGATGAACAGTATATACAGTGACTGATGAGCACTATATACAGTGACTGATGAGCACCATACACAGTGACTGATGAGCACCATACACAGTGACTGATGAGCAGTATACACAGTGACTGATGAGCAGTATATACAGTGACTGATGAGCAGTATATACAGTGACTGATGAGCACTATATACAGTGACTGATGAGCAGTATATACAGTGACTGATGAGCAGTATATACAGTGACTGATGAGCACTATGCACAGTGACTGATGAGCACTATATACAGTGACTGATGAGCAGTATACACAGTGACTGATGAGCAGTATATACAGTGACTGATGAGCAGTATATACAGTGACTGATGAGCACTATACACAGTGACTGATGAGCACTATATACAGTGACTGATGAGCACTATACACAGTGGCTGATGTGCACTATACAGTGACTGATGAGCACTATATACAGTGACTGATGAGCTCTATATACAGTGACTGATGAGCACTATATACAGTGACTGATGAGCTCTATATACAGTGACTGATGAGCTCTATATACAGTGACTGATGAGCACTATATACAGTGACTGATGAGCAGTATACACAGTGACTGATGAGCACTATATACAGTGACTGATGAGCTCTATATACAGTGACTGATGAGCACTATATACAGTGACTGATGAGCACTATATACAGTGACTGATGAGCACTATACACAGTGACTGATGAGCACTATATACAGTGACTGATGAGCACTATATACAGTGACTGATGAGCAGTATATACAGTGACTGATGAGCAGTATATACAGTGACTGATGAGCATTATATACAGTGACTGATGAGCACTATATACAGTGACTGATGAGCATTATACACAGTGACTGATGAGCAGTATATACAGTGACTGATGAACACTATATACAGTGACTGATGAGCAGTATATACAGTGACTGATGAGCACTATATACAGTGACTGATGAGCACTATACACAGTGACTGATGAGTACTATATACGGTGACTGATGAGCAGTATATACAGTGACTGATGAACACTATACACAGTGACTGATGAGCACTATACACAGTGACTGATGAGCAGTATATACAGTGACTGATGAGCAGTATATACAGTGTCTGCTGAGCTCTATATACAGTGACTGATGAGCAGTATACACAGTAACTGATGAGTACTATATACAGTGACTGATGAGCAGTATATACAGTGACTGATGAACACTATACACAGTGACTGATGAGCACTATACACAGTGACTGATGAGCAGTATATACAGTGACTGATGAGCAGTATATACAGTGTCTGCTGAGCTCTATATACAGTGACTGATGAGCAGTATATACAGTGACTGATGAGCAGTATATACAGTGAGTGATGAGCAGTATATACAGTGACTGATGAGCACTATACACAGTGACTGATGAGCAGTATATACAGTGACTGATGAGCACTATATACAGTGACTGATGAGCAGTATATACAGTGACTGATGAGCACTATATACAGTGACTGATGAGCAGTATATACAGTGACTGATGAGCAGTATATACAGTGACTGATGAGCACTATATACAGTGACTGATGAGCACTATATACAGTGACTGATGAGCAGTATATACAGTGACTGATGAGCACTATATACAGTGACTGATGAGCAGTATATACAGTGACTGATGAGCAGTATACACAGTGAGTGATGAGCAGTATACACAGTGAGTGATGAGCAGTATACATAGTGACTGATGGGCACTGTATACAGTGACTGATGAGCGCTATATACAGTGACTGATGAGCAGTATACACAGTGACTGATGAGCACTATATACAGTGACTGATGAGCAGTATATACAGTGACTGATGAGCAGTATATACAGTGACTGATGAGCACTATACACAGTGACTGATGAGCACTATACACAGTGACTGATGAGCAGTATATACAGTGACTGATGAGCAGTATATACAGTGACTGATGAGCACTATATACAGTGACTGATGAGCACTATATACAGTGACTGATGAGCAGTATATACAGTGACTGATGAGCAGTATACACAGTGACTGATGAGCACTATATACAGTGACTGATGAGCGCTATATACAGTGACTGATGAGCAGTATACACAGTGACTGATGAGCACTATACACAGTGACTGATGAGCAATATATACAGTGACTGATGAGCAGTATATACAGTGACTGATGAGCACTATACACAGTGACTGATGAGCACTATATACAGTGACTGATGAGCACTATATACAGTGACTGATGAGCACTATATACAGTGACTGATGAGCACTATACACAGTGACTGATGAGCAGTATACACAGTGACTGATGAGCAGTATATACAGTGACTGATGAGCACTATATACAGTGACTGATGAGCACTATATACAGTGACTGATGAGCAGTATATACAGTGACTGATGAGCAGTATATACAGTGACTGATGAGCACTATATACAGTGACTGATGAGCAGTATATCCAGTGACTGATGAGCACTATATACAGTGACTGATGAGCAGTATATACAGTGACTGATGAGCACTATATACAGTGACTGATGAGCAGTATATACAGTGACTGATGAGCACTATATACAGTGACTGATGAGCAGTATATACAGTAACTGATGAGCAGTATATACAGTGACTGATGAGCAGTATACACAGTGACTGATGAGCAGTATACACAGTGACTGATGAGCACTATACACAGTGACTGATGAGCAGTATATACAGTGACTGATGAGCAGTATATACAGTGACTGATGAGCACTATACACAGTGACTGATGAGCAGTATATACAGTGACTGATGAGCAGTATATCCAGTGACTGATGAGCACTATATACAGTGACTGATGAGCAGTATATACAGTGACTGATGAGCACTATATACAGTGACTGATGAGCAGTATATACAGTGACTGATGAGCATTATATACAGTGACTGATGAGCAGTATATACAGTAACTGATGAGCAGTATATACAGTGACTGATGAGCAGTATATACAGTGTCTGCTGAGCTCTATATACAGTGACTGATGAGCACTATATACAGTGACTGATGAGCAGTATATACAGTGACTGATGAGCAGTATATACAGTGACTGATGAGCAGTATATACAGTGAGTGATGAGCAGTATATACAGTGACTGATGAGCACTATACACAGTGACTGATGAGCAGTATATACAGTGACTGATGAGCACTATATACAGTGACTGATGAGCAGTATATACAGTGACTGATGAGCACTATATACAGTGACTGATGAGCAGTATATACAGTGATTGATGAGCAGTATATACAGTGACTGATGAGCACTATATACAGTGACTGATGAGCACTATATACAGTGACTGATGAGCAGTATATACAGTGACTGATGAGCACTATATACAGTGACTGATGAGCAGTATATACAGTGACTGATGAGCAGTATACACAGTGAGTGATGAGCAGTATACACAGTGAGTGATGAGCAGTATACATAGTGACTGATGGGCACTATATACAGTGACTGATGAGCGCTATATACAGTGACTGATGAGCAGTATACACAGTGACTGATGAGCACTATACACAGTGACTGATGAGCAGTATATACAGTGACTGATGAGCAGTATATACAGTGACTGATGAGCACTATACACAGTGACTGATGAGCACTATACACAGTGACTGATGAGCAGTATATACAGTGACTGATGAGCAGTATATACAGTGACTGATGAGCACTATATACAGTGACTGATGAGCACTATATACAGTGACTGATGAGCAGTATATACAGTGACTGATGAGCAGTATACACAGTGACTGATGAGCACTATATACAGTGACTGATGAGCGCTATATACAGTGACTGATGAGCAGTATACACAGTGACTGATGAGCACTATACACAGTGACTGATGAGCACTATATACAGTGACTGATGAGCAGTATATACAGTGACTGATGAGCACTATACACAGTGACTGATGAGCACTATATACAGTGACTGATGAGCACTATATACAGTGACTGATGAGCACTATATACAGTGACTGATGAGCACTATACACAGTGACTGATGAGCAGTATACACAGTGACTGATGAGCAGTATATACAGTGACTGATGAGCACTATATACAGTGACTGATGAGCACTATATACAGTGACTGATGAGCAGTATATACAGTGACTGATGAGCAGTATATACAGTGACTGATGAGCACTATATACAGTGACTGATGAGCAGTATATCCAGTGACTGATGAGCACTATATACAGTGACTGATGAGCAGTATATACAGTGACTGATGAGCACTATATACAGTGACTGATGAGCAGTATATACAGTGACTGATGAGCACTATATACAGTGACTGATGAGCAGTATATACAGTAACTGATGAGCAGTATATACAGTGACTGATGAGCAGTATACACAGTGACTGATGAGCAGTATACACAGTGACTGATGAGCACTATATACAGTGACTGATGAGCAGTATATACAGTGACTGATGAGCACTATACACAGTGACTGATGAGCAGTATATACAGTGACTGATGAGCAGTATATCCAGTGACTGATGAGCACTATATACAGTGACTGATGAGCAGTATATACAGTGACTGATGAGCACTATATACAGTGACTGATGAGCAGTATATACAGTGACTGATGAGCACTATATACAGTGACTGATGAGCAGTATATACAGTAACTGATGAGCAGTATATACAGTGACTGATGAGCAGTATGTACAGTGACTGATGAGCACTATATACAGTGACTGATGAGCAGTATATACAGTGACTGATGAGCACTATATACAGTGACTGATGAGCACTATATACAGTGACTGATGAGCAGTATATACAGTGACTGATGAGCAGTATACACAGTGACTGATGAGCAGTATACACAGTGACTGATGAGCAGTATACACAGTGACTGATGAGCACTATATACAGTGACTGATGAGCAGTATATACAGTGACTGATGAGCAGTATATACAGTGACTGATGAGCAGTATATACAGTGACTGATGAGCACTATACACAGTGACTGATGAGCAGTATATACAGTGACTGATGAGCAGTATATACAGTGACTGATGAGCACTATATACAGTGACTGATGTGCACTATATACAGTGACTGATGAGCACTATATACAGTGACTGATGAGCACTATATACAGTGACTGATGAGCAGTATATACAGTGACTGATGAGCAGTATACACAGTGACTGATGAGCAGTATATACAGTGACTGATGAGCACTATACACAGTGACTGATAAGCAGTATATACAGTGACTGATGAGCACTATATACAGTGACTGATGAACAGTATATACAGTGACTGATGAGCAGTATATACAGTGACTGATGAGCAGTATATACAGTGACTGATGAGCACTATATACAGTGACTGATGAGCAGTATATACAGTGACTGATGAGCACTATATACAGTGACTGATGAGCAGTATATACAGTGACTGATGAGCACTATATACAGTGACTGATGTGCACTATATACAGTGATTGATGAGCAGTATATACAGTGACTGATGAGCACTACACACAGTGACTGATTAGCACTATATACAGTGACTGATGAGCAGTATATATAGTGACTGATGAGCAGTATATACAGTGACTGATGAGCAGTATATACAGTGACTGATGAGCAGTATACACAGTGACTGATGAGCACTATACACAGTGACTGATGAGCAGTATATACAGTGACTGATGAGCACTATATACAGTGACTGATGAGCAGTATACACAGTGACTGATGAGCAGTATATACAGTGACTGATGAGCAGTATACACAGTGACTGATGAGCACTATACACAGTGACTGATGAGCAGTATATACAGTGACTGATGGGCACTATACACAGTGACTGATGAGCAGTATATACAGTGACTGATGAGCAGTATATACAGTGACTGATGAGCTGTATACACAGTGACTGATGAGCAGTATATACAGTGACTGATGAGCAGTATATACAGTGAGTGATGAGCAGTATATACAGTGACTGATGAGCACTATATACAGTGACTGATGAGCACTATATACAGTGACTGATGAGCACTATATACAGTGACTGATGAGCACTATATACAGTGACTGATGAGCACTATATACAGTGACTGATGAGCACTATACATAGTGACTGATGAGCACTATATACAGTGACTGATGAGCACCATACACAGTGACTGATGAGCAGTATACACAGTGACTGATGAGCACTATACACAGTGACTGATGAGCAGTATATACAGTGACTGATGAGCACTATATACAGTGACTGATGAGCAGTATATACAGTGTCTGCTGAGCACTATATACAGTGACTGATAAACAGTATATACAGTGACTGATGAGCACTATATACAGTGACTGATGAGCACCTTACACAGTGACTGATGAGCACTATATACAGTGACTGATGAGCACTATATACAGTGACTGATGAACAGTATATACAGTGACTGATGAGCACTATATACAGTGACTGATGAGCACCATACACAGTGACTGATGAGCACCATACACAGTGACTGATGAGCAGTATACACAGTGACTGATGAGCAGTATATACAGTGACTGATGAGCAGTATATACAGTGACTGATGAGCACTATATACAGTGACTGATGAGCAGTATATACAGTGACTGATGAGCACTATATACAGTGACTGATGAGCAGTATATACAGTGACTGATGAGCACTATACACAGTGACTGATGAGCACTATATACAGTGACTGATGAGCAGTATACACAGTGACTGATGAGCAGTATATACAGTGACTGATGAGCAGTATATACAGTGACTGATGAGCACTATACACAGTGACTGATGAGCACTATATACAGTGACTGATGAGCACTATACACAGTGGCTGATGTGCACTATACAGTGACTGATGAGCACTATATACAGTGACTGATGAGCTCTATATACAGTGACTGATGAGCACTATATACAGTGACTGATGAGCTCTATATACAGTGACTGATGAGCTCTATATACAGTGACTGATGAGCACTATATACAGTGACTGATGAGCAGTATACACAGTGACTGATGAGCACTATATACAGTGACTGATGAGCTCTATATACAGTGACTGATGAGCACTATATACAGTGACTGATGAGCACTATATACAGTGACTGATGAGCACTATACACAGTGACTGATGAGCACTATATACAGTGACTGATGAGCACTATATACAGTGACTGATGAGCAGTATATACAGTGACTGATGAGCAGTATATACAGTGACTGATGAGCATTATATACAGTGACTGATTAGCACTATATACAGTGACTGATGAGCATTATACACAGTGACTGATGAGCACTATATACAGTGACTGATGAGCACTATACACAGTGACTGATGAGTACTATATACGGTGACTGATGAGCAGTATATACAGTGACTGATGAACACTATACACAGTGACTGATGAGCACTATACACAGTGACTGATGAGCAGTATATACAGTGACTGATGAGCAGTATATACAGTGTCTGCTGAGCTCTATATACAGTGACTGATGAGCAGTATACACAGTAACTGATAAGTACTATATACAGTGACTGATGAGCAGTATATACAGTGACTGATGAACACTATACACAGTGACTGATGAGCACTATACACAGTGACTGATGAGCAGTATATACAGTGAGTGATGAGCAGTATATACAGTGACTGATGAGCAGTATACACAGTGACTGATAAGTACTATATACAGTGACTGATGAGCAGTATATACAGTGTCTGCTGAGCTCTATATACAGTGACTGATGAGCAGTATATACAGTGACTGATGAGCAGTATATACAGTGAGTGATGAGCAGTATATACAGTGACTGATGAGCACTATACACAGTGACTGATGAGCAGTATATACAGTGACTGATGAGCACTATATACAGTGACTGATGAGCACTATATACAGTGACTGATGAGCAGTATATACAGTGACTGATGAGCAGTATATACAGTGACTGATGAGCACTATATACAGTGACTGATGAGCACTATATACAGTGACTGATGAGCAGTATATACAGTGACTGATGAGCACTATATACAGTGACTGATGAGCAGTATATACAGTGACTGATGAGCAGTATACACAGTGAGTGATGAGCAGTATACACAGTGAGTGATGAGCAGTATACATAGTGACTGATGGGCACTATATACAGTGACTGATGAGCGCTATATACAGTGACTGATGAGCAGTATACACAGTGACTGATGAGCACTATACACAGTGACTGATGAGCAGTATATACAGTGACTGATGAGCACTATACACAGTGACTGATGAGCACTATACACAGTGACTGATGAGCAGTATATACAGTGACTGATGAGCAGTATATACAGTGACTGATGAGCACTATATACAGTGACTGATGAGCACTATATACAGTGACTGATGAGCAGTATATACAGTGACTGATGAGCAGTATACACAGTGACTGATGAGCACTATATACAGTGACTGATGAGCGCTATATACAGTGACTGATGAGCAGTATACACAGTGACTGATGAGCACTATACACAGTGACTGATGAGCACTATATACAGTGACTGATGAGCAGTATATACAGTGACTGATGAGCACTATACACAGTGACTGATGAGCACTATATACAGTGACTGATGAGCACTATATACAGTGACTGATGAGCACTATACACAGTGACTGATGAGCAGTATACACAGTGACTGATGAGCAGTATATACAGTGACTGATGAGCACTATATACAGTGACTGATGAGCAGTATATACAGTGACTGATGAGCAGTATATACAGTGACTGATGAGCACTATATACAGTGACTGATGAGCAGTATATCCAGTGACTGATGAGCACTATATACAGTGACTGATGAGCAGTATATACAGTGACTGATGAGCACTATATACAGTGACTGATGAGCAGTATATACAGTGACTGATGAGCACTATATACAGTGACTGATGAGCAGTATATACAGTAACTGATGAGCAGTATATACAGTGACTGATGAGCAGTATACACAGTGACTGATGAGCAGTATATACAGTGACTGATGAGCACTATACACAGTGACTGATGAGCAGTATATACAGTGACTGATGAGCAGTATATACAGTGACTGATGAGCACTATACACAGTGACTGATGAGCAGTATATACAGTGACTGATGAGCAGTATATCCAGTGACTGATGAGCACTATATACAGTGACTGATGAGCAGTATATACAGTGACTGATGAGCACTATATACAGTGACTGATGAGCAGTATATACAGTGACTGATGAGCACTATATACAGTGACTGATGAGCAGTATATACAGTAACTGATGAGCAGTATATACAGTGACTGATGAGCAGTATGTACAGTGACTGATGAGCACTATATACAGTGACTGATGAGCAGTATATACAGTGACTGATGAGCAGTATATACAGTGACTGATGAGCACTATATACAGTGACTGATGAGCACTATATACAGTGACTGATGAGCAGTATATACAGTGACTGATGAGCAGTATACACAGTGACTGATGAGCAGTATACACAGTGACTGATGAGCACTATATACAGTGACTGATGAGCAGTATATACAGTGACTGATGAGCACTATATACAGTGACTGATGAGCAGTATATACAGTGACTGATGAGCACTATACACAGTGACTGATGAGCAGTATATACAGTGACTGATGAGCAGTATATACAGTGACTGATGAGCACTATATACAGTGACTGATGTGCACTATATACAGTGACTGATGAGCACTATATACAGTGACTGATGAGCACTATATACAGTGACTGATGAGCAGTATATACAGTGACTGATGAGCAGTATACACAGTGACTGATGAGCAGTATATACAGTGACTGATGAGCACTATACACAGTGACTGATGAGCAGTATATACAGTGACTGATGAGCAGTATATACAGTGACTGATGAGCACTATATACAGTGACTGATGAACAGTATATACAGTGACTGATGAGCAGTATATACAGTGACTGATGAGCAGTATATACAGTGACTGATGAGCACTATATACAGTGACTGATGAGCACTACACACAGTGACTGATGAGCACTATATACAGTGACTGATGAGCAGTATATACAGTGACTGATGAGCACTATATACAGTGACTGATGAGCACTATATACAGTGACTGATGAGCACTATATACAGTGACTGATGAGCAGTATATACAGTGACTGATGAGCACTACACACAGTGACTGATGAGCACTATATACAGTGACTGATGAGCAGTATATACAGTGACTGATGAGCACTATATACAGTGACTGATGTGCACTATATACAGTGATTGATGAGCAGTATATACAGTGACTGATGAGCAGTATATCCAGTGACTGATGAGCACTATATACAGTGATTGATGAGCACTATATACAGTGACTGATGAGCACTATACAAAGTGACTGATGAGCAGTATATACAGTGACTGATGAGCAGTATATACAGTGACTGATGAGCACTATATACAGTGACTGATGAGCACTATATACAGTGACTGATGAGCACTATATACAGTGACTGATGAGCAGTATACACAGTGACTGATTAGCACTATATACAGTGACTGATGAGCAGTATATATAGTGACTGATGAGCAGTATATACAGTGACTGATGAGCAGTATATACAGTGACTGATGAGCAGTATACACAGTGACTGATGAGCACTATACACAGTGACTGATGAGCAGTATATACAGTGACTGATGAGCACTATATACAGTGACTGATGAGCAGTATACACAGTGACTGATGAGCAGTATATACAGTGACTGATGAGCAGTATACACAGTGACTGATGAGCACTATACACAGTGACTGATGAGCAGTATATACAGTGACTGATGGGCACTATACACAGTGACTGATGAGCAGTATATACAGTGACTGATGAGCAGTATATACAGTGACTGATGAGCAGTATATACAGTGAGTGATGAGCAGTATATACAGTGACTGATGAGCACTATATACAGTGACTGATGAGCACTATATACAGTGACTGATGAGCACTATATACAGTGACTGATGAGCACTATATACAGTGACTGATGAGCACTATATACAGTGACTGATGAGCAGTATATACAGTGACTGATGAGCAGTATACACAGTGACTGATGAGCACTATATACAGTGACTGATGAGCAGTATACACAGTGACTGATGAGCACTATATACAGTGACTGATGAGCAGTATATACAGTGACTGATGAGCACTATATACAGTGATTGATGAGCACTATATACAGTGACTGATGAGCAGTATATACAGTGACTGATGAGCAGTATACACAGTGACTGATGAGCACTATATACAGTGACTGATGAGCAGTATACACAGTGACTGATGAGCACTATATACAGTGACTGATGAGCAGTATATACAGTGACTGATGAGCAGTATACACAGTGACTGATGAGCACTATATACAGTGACTGATGAGCAGTATATACAGTGACTGATGAGCACTATATACAGTGACTGATGAGCACTATATACAGTGACTGATGAGCACTATATACAGTGACTGATGAGCAGTATATACAGTGACTGATGAGCAGTATACACAGTGACTGATGAGCACTATATACAGTGACTGATGAGCAGTATACACAGTGACTGATGAGCACTATATACAGTGACTGATGAGCAGTATATACAGTGACTGATGGGCACTATACACAGTGACTGATGAGCAGTATACACAGTGACTGATGAGCACTATACACAGTGACTGATGAGCACTATACACAGTGACTGATGAGCACTATATACAGTGACTGATGAGCGCTATATACAGTGACTGATGAGCACTATACACAGTGACTGATGAGCAGTATATACAGTGACTGATGAGCACTATAGACAGTGACTGATGAGCAGTATATACATTGACTGATGAGCAGTATATACAGTGACTGATGAGCACTATATACAGTGACTGATGAGCACTATACACAGTGACTGATGAGCACTATATACAGTGACTGATGAGCACTATATACAGTGACTGATGAGCACTATATACAGAGACTGATGAGCAGTATATACAGTGACTGATGAGCAGTATATACAGTGATTGATGAGCACTATACACAGTGACTGATGAGCAGTATATACAGTGACTGATGAGCAGTATATACAGTGATTGATGAGCACTATACACAGTGACTGATGAGCAGTATATACAGTGACTGCTGAGCACTATATACAGTGACTGATGAGCACTATATACAGTGACTGATGAGCAGTATACAGTGACTGATGAGCACTATATATAGTGACTGATGAGCACTATACACAGTGACTGATGAGCAGTATATACAGTGACTGATGAGCAGTATATACAGTGACTGATGAGCAGTATATACAGTGACTGATGAGCACTATATACAGTGACTGATGAGCAGTATATACAGTTACTGATGAGCAGTATATACAGTGACTGATGAGCAGTATACACAGTGACTGATGAGCAGTATATACAGTGACTGATGAGCAGTATATACAGTGACTGATGAGCAGTATACACAGTGACTGATGAGCAGTATATACAGTGACTGATGAGCAGTATATACAGTGACTGATGAGCACTATATACAGTGACTGATGAGCAGTATATACAGTGACTGATGAGCACTATATACAGTGACTGATGAGCAGTATATACAGTGACTGATGAGCAGTATATATAGTGACTGATGAGCAGTATATACAGTGACTGATGAGCAGTATACACAGTGACTGATGAGCAGTATATACAGTGACTGATGAGCAGTATATATAGTGACTGATGAGCAGTATATACAGTGACTGATGAGCACTATATACAGTGACTGATGAGCAGTATATACAGTGACTGATGAGCACTATATACAGTGACTGATGAGCAGTATATACAGTGACTGATGAGCACTATATACAGTGACTGATGAGCAGTATATACAGTGACTGATGAGCAGTATACACAGTGACTGATGAGCAGTATATACAGTTACTGATGAGCAGTATATACAGTGACTGATGAGCACTATATACAGTGACTGATGAGCAGTATATACAGTGACTGATGAGCAGTATATACAGTGACTGATGAGCACTATACACAGTGACTGATGAGCAGTATACACAGTGACTGATGAGCAGTATACACAGTGACTGATGAGCACTATACACAGTGACTGATGAGCAGTATACACAGTGACTGATGAGCAGTATACACAGTGACTGATGAGCAGTATATACAGTGACTGATGAGCAGTATATACAGTGACTGATGAGCAGTATATATAGTGACTGATGAGCAGTATATACAGTGACTGATGAGCACTATATACAGTGACTGATGAGCAGTATATACAGTGACTGATGAGCAGTATATACAGTGACTGATGAGCACTATACACAGTGACTGATGAGCAGTATACACAGTGACTGATGAGCAGTATACACAGTGACTGATGAGCAGTATACACAGTGACTGACGAGCAGTATATACAGTGACTGATGAGCAGTATACACAGTGACTGATGAGCAGTATACACAGTGACTGATGAGCAGTATATACAGTGACTGATGAGCAGTATATACAGTGACTGATGAGCAGTATATATAGTGACTGATGAGCAGTATATACAGTGACTGATGAGCACTATATACAGTGACTGATGAGCAGTATATACAGTGACTGATGAGCACTATATACAGTGACTGATGAGCAGTATATACAGTGACTGATGAGCACTATACACAGTGACTGATGAGCACTATATACAGTGACTGATGAGCAGTATATACAGTGACTGATGAGCACTATACACAGTGACTGATGAGCACTATATACAGTGACTGATGAGCAGTATATACAGTGACTGATGAGCACTATATACAGTGACTGATGAGCACTATACACAGTGACTGATGAGCACTATATACAGTGACTGATGAGCACTATATACAGTGACTGATGAGCACTATACACAGTGACTGATGAGCAGTATACACAGTGACTGATGAGCAGTATACACAGTGACTGATGAGCAGTATACACAGTGACTGACGAGCAGTATATACAGTGACTGATGAGCAGTATATACAGTGACTGATGAGCACTATATACAGTGACTGATGAGCAGTATATACAGTGACTGATGAGCAGTATATACAGAGGCTTATGGTCAGTATTTCGGCAGCTATTACATTAGACCCCTCCCCCTTGCTCACCAGCAGTATTTGCTCGGTAGAAGCAGTACCTCATAAGCTCCGCCCCTTTAGAACGTAGCTGGCCGCCCGCGCTGTGACGTCACAATCGACTCCTCGCTGATATAATCAGAATCTACGCGCATTAGCTGCCAAACCGCGGAGGAGGCAGAAGCGCGAGGTCCTGTCCGAGGGAGGAGGAGCCACAACCCGACAGCCGGCGGAGGAGCAGCAGGAAACATGCTGGCAATTAGAGGTACAGAAGCGATTATTTATACAGAGGCTTCATCTTGTGGACACAGTGAGTTATGGCAGCTTCCTGATACCAGGTATCCAGCGATCTAATATCTGAAGGACGGAATTAAATGAGTGGGGAGACGTATAACAACCGTGGAAAAACTGTGGCCTATAGCAACTAAGTGCAAACTCCACTCATAATGCTATAGAAAATGAACCCAGTGCTGTGATTGGCTGCTTTCAACAGCTACTAAGTGTCAATCAGAGGGTGTGATAAATCCTCAGATCTCGGTGTGTAGAGGATCATGGGTAGAGATAGATGTAATTGTGTCTCTACATGTCTATATAAATGCCTGTGTATGTATACTTGTATGTAGGCATACCTGGACAGATATATATGTGTATATAAGGACGTTTATTAATGGGAGTAAATGGATATAGACATTATTTCTGTGTGATTGTATGTACATATATTTTATGCCTTCATTCACACAATATACATATGTATATACACATTTACAGACCCACATCTATATCTCCAGTATATATAACACATATACTGCACACACCTACTGAAAACGTGTGTGTATGTACAGTATATGCGTTATATAGGGAAAGATCCAATAATAATAATAATAATAATGATGTTTCTTTCTGCAGCGCTTTACTATTCTAGAGGCGACTTGTACAGAGAATAAAGACAGAATAAAGATAACTCAGATATCTATGAGGAAATAGGGGCGACCCCAGGGGTGGATGATAGAATGTGCTCCTATAAATGTGTATATATAGATGGAGATCTGTAGAAATGAATGTACATATAGATGCATCTGTGTGTATCTCTATAGATTGTGTGTGATGTGGATATAGATGGATTTTTCTGTGTATTTCCTTGCATTTGATTGCATAATGATGATATTCTTTGGTTACAGTTTGGGGATATTTTGCCGCTGTATATTAGTATTATGTGAGATTTTGCTATGTAATAATATTACATTTCTGTGTAGCATCATTCTTAATCTATATACAATATCCTTCCTGGGCTCAGTGGAAGAGCCAACAACCCAAATACATATTTAAAGCGCGGTTCACACCTGCATTTGGAATTACGCTGAACAGGACACACAGAATACAGGAAATGTAATTAGCATGTGGCAGACACAGACGGGGCCACATGGACCATATTATATTCTATAATGGGGTCAGTCACTTTTCTATTAGGGTGTCCATCATTTTACCAGAGAATACAGTGCAGCATGCTCTGCTATTTCTTACAGTTAAAGGGAATCTGTCAGCAGGTTCTTTATATCTTTTGTGTATTATGAGGTTATGCAGCAGCTGAGGTGTGAATTATGAGGTTATGCAGCAGCTGAGGTGTGTATTATGAGGTTCTGCAGTATCTGAGGTGTGTATTATGAGGTTATGCAATAGCTGAGGTGTGTGTTATGAGGTTCTGCAGTAGCTGAGGTGTGTGTTATGAGTAGAGATGAGCGTTGTTCTACTCGAACTGTTCGCCAATCTCAAATTCGAGCTGTTTTGGGCGGTGTTCGAGCCGGTCGGCGAACACGAACAATTTGAGAAAAATTCGGCTGTTCGAGGTTATGTTCGATAACTGTTCGTGCACCAAAATCATAACTGGATTTTTTCTCAGTAATGATGAAAATTAATGTTAATACGCAGTTTGAGTGTACAGCGGGGCGGGGGGAGGGGCAGGGGATGGATCTCTGCAGGAACAATGAAGATCTCCATTTTTTTTTCTCTTTCCCGCATTTACAGTGGGGAGGTGCAATCTGTCAGCCTATCAGCAGCGCACACACGGAGCGAAGTGCTTTTTTTCACACAAGCAAGGGCATGTGTGATTGGCAGTGTATGTCACATGTCCTTGCCCTATAAGACCAAGCCATTTTCCCCGTCGCCACCATTTTCTCACTGCTGCAGCTGCGTGTTAGACGGCACCGCTGTTGCTGTGTGCGCTATACCTTGTTAATTTCAAGCCAATTTTCGCACAAATCTACAGATAGCTTGGGAGTAGGGAATAGTTGTGATTGCAGTCCTTTTAAGGACTAGGTTACAGCATTTCCTACGACTTTTATCAGGCAGGTCTGTGCTCTTAAATAGATAGATTGTGGGAGTAAAGACTAATTGTAATTGGAGTCCTTTTCAGGACTAGGTTACATCAGTTCCTATCAGTTTTTGCCAGGCAGGTCTGTGCCAGTGCTGTGCAAGTTTTTTTCACAGCATTTGGCTGAATCTAGCAAAGCTAATCCTTTTTGGCCTATTGCAGAGTGTGTTAGTCAGTGGAGTAGCCTATCTGTGTTGCAAGATATACCACCTGTGTATAGAATACCAATTTTTTTACTGCACCTAGTGAAGTAAAATCTTTTGGGCATAGCATCATTCTATTAGTCCATCTATACTGACCTCCATCAGGTTGCAAACTGAATATAATTTTTTTCTGCATCTAGCTCTGAAAAAATATTTGGGCTTCTAGCGGTGTGTGGGACTTGGTCTATTAGTCCATCTATACTGACCTCCATCAGGTTGCAAATTAAAAATAATTTTTTTCTGCATCTAGCTCTGAAAAAATATTTGGGCTTCTAGCAGTGTGTGGGACTTGGTCTATTAGTCCATCTATACTGACCTCCATCAGGTTGCAAATTAAAAATAATTTTTTTCTGCATCTAGCTCTGAAAAAATATTTGGCCTTCTAGCAGTGTGTGGGACTTGGTCTATTAGTCCATCTATACTGACCTCCATCAGGTTGCAAATTAAAAATAATTTTTTTCTGCATCTAGCTCTGAAAAAATATTTGGGCTTCTAGCAGTGTGTGGGACTTGGTCTATTAGTCCATCTATACTGACCTCCATCAGGTTGCAAATTGAATAAAAAAATTTTCTGCATCTAGCTCTGAAAAAATATTTGGGCTTCTAGCGGTGTGTGGGACTTGGTCTATTAGTCCATCTATACTGACCTCCATCAGGTTGCAAATTAAAAATAATTTTTTTCTGCATCTAGCTCTGAAAAAATATTTGGGCTTCTAGCAGTGTGTGGGACTTGGTCTATTAGTCCATCTATACTGACCTCCATCAGGTTGCAAATTAAAAATAATTTTTTTCTGCATCTAGCTCTGAAAAAATATTTGGGCTTCTAGCAGTGTGTGGGACTTGGTCTATTAGTCCATCTATACTGACCTCCATCAGGTTGCAAATTAAAAATAATTTTTTTCTTCATTTATCTCTGAAAAAATATTTGGGCTTCTAGCAGCGTGTGGGACTTGTTCTATTAGTCCATCTATACTGACCTCCATCAGGTTGCAAATTAAAAATATTTTTTTTCTGCATCTAGCTCTGAAAAAATATTTGGGCTTCTAGCAGTGTGTGGGACTTGGTCTATTAGTCCATCTATACTGACCTCCATCAGGTTGCAAATTAAAAATAATTTTTTTCTGCATCTAGCTCTGAAAAAATATTTGGGCTTCTAGCGGTGTGTGGGACTTGGTCTATTAGTCCATCTATACTGACCTCCATCAGGTTGCAAATTAAAAATAATTTTTTTCTGCATCTAGCTCTGAAAAAATATTTGGGCTTCTAGCAGTGTGTGGGACTTGGTCTATTAGTCCATCTATACTGACCTCCATCAGGTTGCAAATTAAAAATAATTTTTTTCTGCATCTAGCTCTGAAAAAATATTTGGGCTTCTAGCAGTGTGTGGGACTTGGTCTATTAGTCCATCTATACTGACCTCCATCAGGTTGCAAATTAAAAATAATTTTTTTCTTCATTTATCTCTGAAAAAATATTTGGGCTTCTAGCAGCGTGTGGGACTTGTTCTATTAGTCCATCTATACTGACCTCCATCAGGTTGCAAATTAAAAATAATTTTTTTCTGCATCTAGCCCAGCCAATAGTTTTGGCCTAATACCACAGTTTGGCCACTCAGCTCTGCTCGGTTACCATCCATTGTTTTTTTGTGCAAACAACTCCAGAGTTGTGAATTAGTTAACCACCAAAATGAGTGGAAAAAGGCCTGCTGCTGGTGGAAAGGGGAATAGGCGTGTTGGGAAGGGGAAAAAAGGTTGTGTCCGTGGGGTAGGTGCAGAAGAAAGACCATCTTCCAGCCAAACTAAAATGTCTACTTCTTTTAGCGGACAATGTGATAAGATCCCTTTCTTACGGCCACGCCAATCGCTACAAATTCCAGATGAGGCACAAAAACAGCAGGTGCTTCAACGGATATCAAGTGCTCCTTTAAGTGGGCTCTCCTCCACATCAACTTCAACATCACAAATACTCCAGTCCTCAAAGGTGTCACCCAAATCGCACTTGCTTCCTCACAGCTCCCAAATCTCCAGCTGCCCGTCTGAGTATGAGGTAGAACAGATGGTTGAGTCTGCAGAGCTGTTTACTCATACTATAGCCTGGGAATCAGAGGTCGACTCCAGCGCTTCTGTGAATCCAGACGAGGAAATGATCTGCACTGATGCCCAGAATCTTTATGAGTCGGATCCAGGACCAGACGCAGAAGGTTCTGACCATAATGTAGACCCTCATTCCCAAACTGTAACTCCTGTTGGTGGAGACAATGAGGAAGACGATGATAAGACTCAAATACCTGATTGGAGCGACAACTTTAGTTTTTTGTCAGGGCAGGAACAGGTTGGCTCTGAGGACGACGGGTGTGATAACGCACAGGGTGATGATGATGAGGTCGGAGATCCCACTTACTGTCAACCCACAGTCAGCCAAGAGATGAGGTCAGCAGAGGAGGTGGAGGAAGATGCTAGTGACGACGAGGTCAGGTTGCGCCTTCCTGGACAGAGACGTAGTACTGGAAGCACGTCAACAACTGCATCCTCAAACACAACTCTGCCTCTCACCACAAGTCGTGGTGGCTCTTCAGGTCGCATGGGTGCTAAGCCTTGCATAGCCTGGGCATTTTTTCAGATCGATAAAGATGACCCAACTCGTGTTATCTGTAACATTTGTCAGCAAAAGCTAAGTAGAGGCCAAAAAATACATAGTTTGAGTACTTCATGCATGAACCGGCACATGGACATGAAGCATAAGTTGCAGTGGGAAGCTCAGTGTGCTACAATGCGGCCTAGCCGGCCGGGCCAATCACCGTCTGCCATATCTTGTGCATCCGCGGCCTCTTCATCCTCTGTGACTGGGGGGACAGCAGTCACACCTGTTTTGGGGCGCAGACCTGCCACCTCTTTACCCGCAACAGCCAGCGTGATTGGCAGGTCATCATTTTCTTTGGAGGTGGTAACACCAGCTGGTGTTGAGCGCTGTCCGACATCGATAGCACCACCTTTGGATCAAGGCAACCTAACATGTCCGCCTGCATCTTCCTCACAGACCGGCAGTTTGCCGGGGACACCCTTATCAACCCCGTCTAAGCACAATAGCCAGCCCTCGGTCCCTCAGATGTGGACAAGTAAAAGACCATTTCCTCCTAGCCATGAGAAAGCTAAGAGGTTGAATTTCACCATCTGCAAGCTCTTGGCTACAGAAATGCTGCCTTTCCGCCTGGTGGACACAGAGGATTTTCGAGACCTTATGTCCGTCGCAGTGCCCCAGTACCAGATGCCCAGTCGGCACTACTTCTCAAAGAAAGGTGTGCCTGCGCTCCACCAGCATGTCGCACACAACATCACCGCTTCTTTGAGAAACTCTGTGTGTGACAGGGTGCATTTCACCACAGACACTTGGACGAGTAGGCATGGACAGGGGCGTTACATGTCGCTGACTGGGCACTGGGTAACTATGGTGACAGCAGGACAAGGGGCTGCTGTCCAAGTCTTGCCGTCCCCACGAGTTGTGCGTCAATCCTCTTTATGTCAAAGTTCCTCCACTGCTTCTGCCTCCTCAACCTCCTCTCGGTCTTCCACCTGCACCCAAAGCCTGTCTGGTCATGCCACAAGCTTTCTAACTGCGCAGAAGGGATCCTGCACACCTCCTTACTATGCTGGCAGTAGGGCTCAACGTCATCAGGCGGTTTTTACATTGAAATGTCTGGGAAATGTGAGTCACACAGCTGAGGAGTTGTGGTCAGCTCTGGAGAACCAATTTCATGAATGGTTGTCTCCACTGGACCTGAAACCAGGGAAGGCCGTGTGCGACAATGCTGCAAACCTGGGTGCGGCCCTTCGCCGGGGCAATGTCACACACGTGCCTTGTATGGCTCACGTGTTGAACCTGGTTGTCCAGCAATTTTTAGCCCACTATCCCAGACTAGATGGCCTTCTGCAGAGGGCACGGTCGCTGTGTGCTCACTTCCGCCGTTCGCATCCCGCAGCTCAGCGACTTACATCTCTACAGAAGTCGTTGGGCCTGCCACTTCACCGGCTAAAATGCGATGTGCCTACCCGGTGGAATTCAACTCTGCACATGTTGCAGCGACTGTGGCAGCACCGACAAGCCCTGGTGCAATACGTTCTGACGTATAGCCTGGGCCAACGAGATTCAGAGGTGGGGCAAATCACGCTGGAGGAGTGGTCTCAGATCAGGAACCTATGCACCCTTCTGCACAGTTTTGAAATGGCGACGAAGATGTTTAGTGCTGACGATGCCATTATCAGCATGACTATTCCGGTGATTTACATGCTGGAGCACATGTTAAACAGAATTCGGAGTCAGGTGGTGGCACAAGAGGAGGTGGAGGAAGTAGAGGAGGAGGAGTTGTACGCGGAAGGGCTAACATCTGCAAGGTCCAGACGGTCGGCAGCACCAAGGCGGCAGGCATGTGAGGGTGGGGGAGATGGTTTTACCAGGGCGCATGGTAGCAGCCAAACTAGTGAGGAAGGTGCAGGAGCCCAGGAAGAAGTGGAGGACGAACTGATGGAAGACTCATCAGATGAAGGAGACCTTGATCACATTTCTGTTGTGCGAGGTTGGGGGGAGAGGACAGAGGAAGGAAGCATGATTGTTACCTCGCCACCAACACAACAGGGACTTGGTGCTCCTGGATGCGCAACACACATGAGTGCCTTCTTGCTGCACTACCTGCAACATGACCCTCGAATTGTGAGAATTAGAAATAATCCTGACTACTGGGTTGCCACACTGTTAGATCCCCGGTACAAAAGTAAATTTGCAGAAATTATTCCTGCCATAGAAAGGGATGCACGCATGCAGGAGTATCAGCAGAGACTGTTGCAGAATCTTACATGTGCTTTTCCACAAAATACCAGTGGTGCACGTAGTGAATCTCACAGTTCCAACTTGCCAACCGTGGGACCGTCAAGTGTTCAGCACTCAAACCGTACCAGTATCTGCTGGTAACATCAATTTTGCGGAATCATTTCACCCCTTTTTTAGCCCATCCTTTGCAAGGCCACAGGAGACAAGAAGTCTGACACATAGTCAACGCCTAGAGACGATGGTACAGGAGTATCTCCAAGTAAACATTGAAGCCACGACTGTGTCACTGGACCCTTGCTCTTTTTGGGCTTCCAATCTGGATAAATGGCCGGAGCTAGCCACTTACGCCTTGGAGATCTTGTCATGCCCCGCAGCCAGCGTTCTGTCTGAACGTGTGTTCAGCGCTGCTGGTGGTGTGCTGACAGATAAGCGCACGCGGCTCTCCACTGATAATGTAGACAGACTCACGTTCATAAAGATGAACAAATCATGGATCCGAAACGACTTTTCTACCCCTGTGTCATCCTGGGGAGAGTAAAAGCTTGATGATTGGTTAAAATCACCCTACCAACCGTTTTAAGCTTTCAAATTACTAATCATGTTTATCTGTATCTTGACTGGAAAATAATTTGGAAAATAATTTGGGCTTTGTAGCAGTGTGCAGCACTGATCCTATTAGGCCATCTATAATAAGCTTCACCAGATTTAAAATTAAAAATAATTTTTAGCTGCATCTAGCCCGGAAAATAATTTTGGGGCTCCGAGATGCGCAAGACACATAAGTGCCTTCTTGCTGCACTACCTGCAGCATGACCCTCATATTGTCAGAATTCGAAGTAATCATGACTACTGGGTTGCCACACTCTTAGATCCCCCAAACTTTTCGATCAACCTTTTCATTTTAATAAAGACCAAAAAAATGGTCATTTTTGAAATTATAAGCATTAGCAGGTTGTTAGAAACTGAAATCAAACAGTTTTCAACTCAAAACTTTATTCTAGGTGATGTTACATTTTCACATAGGACCCCTTGTTCGAAAGGAGCTTCTGAACTCTCTCGTCCATTGAATTTGTCAGGTTTTGGATGGTTTCTGCTTCAATTGTTTTGCATGAGGACAGAATACCCTCCCAGAGCTGTTGCTTAGATGTGAACTGCCTCCCGCCATCATAGACACTCCTTTTAATGATGCTCCAAAGGTTCTGAATGGGGTAGAGGTCAGGGGAGCATGGGGGTCACACCATAAGTTTGTCCCCTTTTATGCCCATATCAGCCAGAGATGCAGATGTTTTATGTGCAGCATGAGATGGTGCATTATCATGCAGAAAAATGATCTTGCTGTGAAATACACGGTTCTTCTTCTTGAACCATGGCAGGAAGTGCTGTTTGAGAAAATCCACATACATTATGGAGTTCATCTTTAGCGCCTTCAGGGATCCTAAAGGGGCCGACAATCTCTCTCCCCATGATTCCAGCCCAAAACATTACTCCACCTCCTCCTTGTTGGCGCTGTAGCCGTGTTTGCGTGGGGTGTCCATCAACCAGCCATCCTCCACTCCATTCATCTGGACCATCGAGCGCTGCACGGCACTCATCCGTGAACAAAACAGTTTTGAAATCAGTCTTCATGTAATGTTTGGCCCACTGGAGCCGTTTCTGCTTGTGTGAAGTGGATAGAGGAGGTCGACAGGATGGCGTATGCACAGCTGCAAACCTCTGAAGGACCCTGCATCTTGTTGTTCGGGGGACGTTGGAGGCACAAGCAGCTTCAAAAACTTGTCTGCTGCTATGACAAGGCTTTTTTGCCGCTGCTGTTTCAACCTGACGTAATTGCCTGTAGGAAAGAGTCCTCAATTTGCCCTTATCAGCACGCACACGTGTGTACTGTGAATCAGCTACATACTTCTTGATTGCCAAGACACTTCATCCTGATCATCGCACAATGTTGATTGTAGTCATGCCTTGACCTAAACACTCCACAATTTGTTGCTTCTCAGCAGCCGACACATCCTTTTTCTTTCCCATTTTGGCAGAAAATGTAGGCTGCTTAATAATGTGAGAGAGCCTTCTTAAGTAGTCTTGCCTTTCATTGGACACACCTGCCAAACTAATTAGCACAGGTGTCTGCAATTGCTTACAGTGATATAAAGAGCCCTGACACACATCACCATCAATGAGTTTAACTGACAAACAAACAAATTCTTCCCTTATCACTCCTAAACACTTTTTGCATAATAATTTGGAACGCGGTGTACATGTGCTTTTCCACAAAACACCAGTGGTTCACGTAGTGAATCTTACAGTTCTAACTTGCCAACCGTGGTCTGTATGGAATTGTTCAATAAAGGGCCCAAAATTAAGATAACATAGATGGGAGAGGTCTCTATGAATAGGAATTCCTAAGTATTTGATACCCTGTGAGGGCCAGGCAAAGGGAAAGTTGGACTGGATGGAATCCTATATGGATTTAGGGAGGGAGACATCGAGGGCCTCAGACTTCGCTGCATTGATTTTAAAATTTTACCATGTAACAAAGTGATCTATTTCAGCCATAACAGCAGGGATGGATATATGTGATTGAGTGATATATACTAGGACATCATCAGCAAATAGAGAGCACTTGTACTCGGTGCCTCCCACCTCAATCCACCTAATATTGGGGTTATGGCGAATTGATGAGAGCAGGTGCTCCGTCACTAGGATGTATAAGAGAGGGGACAGAGGACATCCCTGCCTTGTCCCATTGGTGATTGTGAAAGGTGATGAAAATGTTCTGACGCACCCCCTGGGCCTTGGGACACCCGGAGCCGGACACTTTTTGGTGGATGCTGGTGGTTGTAGTCTTCGTGGCGGCGATCCGGTTCCGTGGCTCAGGGCGGTCAAACCAGTGGCGGAACTATTTATGTGGTTTTGATGTTTAAATGTCCGACTACGCCACCCGTGGATTGCGGTCAGAGTGAACCGCCGCTACAGGGCAGACCGCTAAGGCTGGTGTTGTGGGTGCAGCAGAGCGTAGCATAACTCCCCACGGGAGGAGTATAGCCTCAGGGCAGTGTATGCGGAGGATGGGGGTGATGGTGCAGGGCAGCAGCAGTAACGACACGGAGTCAGTGATGCAGTTCAGGGCCTTTACTCACAGTTCTTATTATCCAGACCACGTCTGCAGGTAACGGCTGCCCACGTCGTACTGTGCTCACCAGGTGAGGGGCTCAGACAACTCCCAGATAACTTTGGAGCGCTTCACAGGACCCCCTTTGTGTGTCCTTTGTCTGGCCTTTCTTACCAACACTTCTGTCCGGCTGCCTCGGGCCTCCTCTTGGTAAACTTGGCGCCAGTTTCCCTGACCCTATGTGGTGCCTTCCTAGCGGGTGGAGCAAGGGGCTGCGCCACATAAAATGTCAGAGCCTCCGGTTTCTAGCTGAGGGTCGTTTCCTGCCTCCACTAGTTCGGGGACCGGTCTCCCCCTTTGGCCTGACCCCTCCACGCAGGTGGATTCGGGCGTGCGGTGGCGACTCGCCCGTCCGCACCCCTGGGATCCCTTCATTCCTCGTTCCTGGAGCCTTCTCCGCTCCTCTTCCTTCCTTCTCCCTCTTGCAGGCCTGGGCCTCTGTTACTAGGCCTGCCTCCGGAGCAGAGCTCATGCAGAGCCCCTGCTCCCTGCCACTTCTGCTCAGACTTCTCTGCACTGAACTAAGATGGTGCCCACCTTTTATACTCCCTTCTCAATGCACCCAGGAACTGCTTCCTCCCTGCTCCTGCACTGCAGGGTTCCCCTTCCTCAGTGTTCCCTCCCCCCACTCCAGCCAGGGACAGGGACTGTCGTGCCCATCTCAGGGGCATATTGGTCGCCCTGCCCCACGGCAATGTGGTGTAATGCATGCAGGTGTCGGGTCCTGATCCACACTCCATCCTTATCTGAGAGTGAGATATCACACCTCTGGGTGAGGTGCAATACGTCTGTAGCAACCGAGCCCTCGGTGCTACAGTTCCATTTATCTTCAGCCTAGGTGACGTATTGTGATACAGGGCCGTGATTTTGGCTATAAAAGGGTCCCCTAGACCCCTACCCCAAGCTTTTTAAGAGAATCATATATGGCGTGCCAGGAGACTCTATGGAATGCTTTCTCAGCATCCAACGAGAGTATCTACTTACAAATTTTTAACTGCATCTAGCCCAGGAAATACTTTGTGCCTAGTAGCAGTGTCTGCTAGTCAGCGGATTATCCCGGCTGTTAAGCAAGCTACACCACCTGTAGTTTGGACACTTAATTTTTTCAAAGGAAATGCTTCGGGACCACGGGATACTTAGTGAAGAGCATCAGGAGGCACCCCAAGGCATAGGGGCTGGGACTGGCACTAGGATGCCTTGCGGTGGACAGCCGAGCTCGATCCTTATAAAAGCTTTTTAACTGCAGCAGCTTTAGTGGACGCTACTGGAGCTGGAATTACGCGGCTGCTGGCATGAGACTTGCCCTCCAATAGATCCTTGTAAATGGATTTAAAGTGTATTCATTCAAATTAGAGGGACAATTTAAATTAAAAAGCTTAGAGCTGCCTCCACCACAGGGGGGCTCTCTCGACCCACCAGCGGACAGGCACCAGTATTGGGAGAGGGGGGCTGGCCGTCAGGGTTCACCGCGGCTCTGGCACAAACCCGGCGACACGGAGGTGGCACGGGCAGGAGCGGACTGGCCGTCTCGGCTTCTCACTTTTTGGATTTTAGAAGGGCATGACATGCCTATATCTGTGTCTCCCCCTCCTTTTACTCCTCCACCTCTTTTCTTTTCGCATGACTATATGTACTTGTCACTTTTCCATGTGTTAGTTGTGTCTTCTGAGCAGTTTGTCAGCTTTTGGACACCTTTGAAGGTGTTTTCTATGTGTTTCTA
The DNA here is from genome assembly GCF_046119375.1 of Phyllobates terribilis. Lineage (NCBI taxonomy): Eukaryota > Metazoa > Chordata > Amphibia > Anura > Dendrobatidae > Phyllobates > Phyllobates terribilis. The sequence continues at coordinate 9,966,206 of NW_027362772.1, read as the reverse complement.
TGTGTTTTTGTTTGCCTGCCATTGGTTTTAACGGTGTTCGAAGGTGTTCGACGAACAGTTCGACGAACAGTTCGGCGAACACACGGGTGTTCGACGAACCGAACCGAACTCGAACACTACGGGGGTGGCTCAACACTAGTTATGAGGTTATGCAGCAGCTGAGGTGTGTATTATGAGGTTATGCAGCAGCTGAGGTGTGTATTATGAGGTTATGCAGCAGCTGAGGTGTGTATTATGAGGTTATGCAGCAGCTGAGGTGTGTGTTATGAGGTTCTGCAGTAGCTGAGGTGTGTGTTATGAGGTTATGCAGCAGCTGAGGTGTGTGTTATGAGGTTATGCAGCAGCTGAGGTGTGTATTATGAGGTTCTCCAGCAGCTGAGGTGTGTATTATGAGGTTCTGCAGTAGCTGAGGTGTGTATTATGAGGTTCTGCAGCAGCTGAGGTGTGTATTATGAGGTTCTGCAGTAGCTGAGGTGTGTATTATGAGGTTATGCAGCAGCTGAGGTGTGTATTATGAGGTTCTGCAGTAGCGGAGGTGTGTATTATGAGATTCTGCAGTAGCTGAGGTGTGTATTATGAGGTTCTGCAGTAGCCGAGGTGTGTATTATGAGGTTCTGCAGTAGCTGAGGTATGTATTATGAGGTTCTGCAGTAGCTGAGGTGTGTATTATGAGGTTCTGCAGTAGCCGAGGTGTGTATTATGAGGTTCTTCACTAGCCGAGGTGTGTATTATGAGGTTCTGCAGCAGCTGAGGTGTGTATTATGAGGTTCTGCAGCAACTGAGGTGTGTATTATGAGGTTCTGCAGTAGCTGAGGTGTGTATTATGAGGTTCTGCAGTAGCTGAGGTGTGTATTATGAGGTTCTCCAGCAGCTGAGGTGTGTATTATGAGGTTCTACAGTAGCTGAGATATGTATTATGAGGTTCTGCAGTAGCTGAGGTGTGTATTATGAGGTTATGCAGCAGCTGAGGTGTGTATTATGAGGTTCTGCAGTAGCTGAGGTGTGTATTATGAGGTTCTGCAGCAGCTGAGGTGTGTATTATGAGGTTCTGCAGCAGCTGAGGTGTGTATTATGAGGTTCTGCAGCAGCCGAGGTGTGTATTATGAGGTTATGCAGCAGCCGAGGTGTGTATTATGAGGTTCTGCAGTAGCCGAGGTGTGTATTATGAGGTTCTGCAGTAGCCGAGGTGTGTATTATGAGGTTCTGCAGCAGCTGAGGTGTGTATTATGAGGTTCTGCAGCAGCTGAGGTGTGTATTATGAGGTTCTGCAGCAGCTGAGGTGTGTATTATGAGGTTCTTCAGTAGCTGAGGTGTGTACTATGAGGTTCTGCAGCAGCTGAGGTGTGTATTATGAGGTTCTGCAGTAGCTGAGGTGTGTATTATGAGGTTCTGCAGTAGCTGAGGTGTGTATTATGAGATTCTGCAGCAGCTGAGGTGTGTATTATGAGGTTCTGCAGTAGCTGAGGTGTGTATTATGAGGTTCTGCAGTAGCTGAGGTGTGTATTATGAGATTCTGCAGTAGCTGAGGTGTGTATTATGAGATTCTGCAGTAGCTGAGGTGTGTATTATGAGATTCTGCAGTAGCTGAGGTGTGTATTATGAGGTTCTGCAGCAGCTGAGGTGTGTATTATGAGGTTCTGCAGTAGCTGAGGTGTGTATTATGAGGTTCTGCAGTAGCTGAGGTGTGTATTATGAGATTCTGCAGTAGCTGAGGTGTGTATTATGAGATTCTGCAGTAGCTGAGGTGTGTATTATGAGGTTCTGCAGTAGCTGAGGTGTGTATTATGAGGTTCTGCAGTAGCTGAGGTGTGTATTATGAGATTCTGCAGTAGCTGAGGTGTGTATTATGAGATTCTGCAGTAGGTGAGGTGTGTATTATGAGATTCAGCAGTAGCTGAGGTGTGTATTATGAGGTTCTGCAGTAGCTGAGGTGTGTATTATGAGGTTCTGCAGTAGCGGAGGTGTGTATTATGAGGTTATGCAGCAGCTGAGGTGTGTATTATGAGGTTCTGCAGTAGCTGAGGTGTGTATTATGACGTTCTGCAGTAGCTGAGGTGTGTATTATGAGATTCTGCAGTAGCTGAGGTGTGTATTATGAGGTTCTGCAGTAGCTGAGGTGTGTATTATGAGATTCTGCAGTAGCTGAGGTGTGTATTATGAGGCTCTGCAGTAGCTGAGGTGTGTATTATGAGGTTCTGCAGTAGCTGAGGTGTGTACTATGAGGTTCTGCAGCAGCTGAGGTGTGTATTATGAGGTTCTGCAGTAGCTGAGGTGTGTATTATGAGGTTCTGCAGTAGCTGAGGTGTGTATTATGAGATTCTGCAGCAGCTGAGGTGTGTATTATGAGGTTCTGCAGTAGCTGAGGTGTGTATTATGAGGTTCTGCAGTAGCTGAGGTGTGTATTATGAGATTCTGCAGTAGCTGAGGTGTGTATTATGAGATTCTGCAGTAGCTGAGGTGTGTATTATGAGGTTCTGCAGTACCTGAGGTGTGTATTATGAGGTTCTGCAGTAGCGGAGGTGTGTATTATGAGGTTCTGCAGTAGCTGAGGTGTGTATTATGAGATTCTGCAGTAACTGAGGTGTGTCTTATGAGGCTCTGCAGTAGCTGAGGTGTGTATTATGAGGTTCTGCAGTAGCTGAGGTGTGTATTATGAGATTCTGCAGTAGCGGAGGTGTGTATTACGAGGTTCTGCAGCAGCTGAGGTATGTATTATGAGGTTCTGCAGCAGCTGAGGTGTGTATTATGAGATTCTGCAGCAGCTGAGGTGTGTATTATGAGGTTCTGCAGCAGCTGAGGTGTGTATTATGAGGTTATACAGCAGCTGAGGTGTGTATTATGAGATTCTGCAGCAGCTGAGGTGTGTATTATGAGTCCCTGCAGCAGCTGAGGTGTGTATTATGAGGCTCTGCAGCAGCTGAGGTGTGTATTATGAGGTTCTGCAGTAGCTGAGGTGTGTATTATGAGGTTATGCAGCAGCTGAGGTGTATATTATGAGGTTCTGCAGTAGCTGAGGTGTGTATTATGAGGTTCTGCAGCAGCTGAGGTGTGTATTATGAGGTTCTGCTGTAGCTGAGGTGTGTATTATGAGGTTCTGCAGTAGCGGAGGTGTGTTTTATGAGGCTCTGCAGTAGCTGAGGTGTGTACTATGAGGTTCTGCAGTAACTGAGGTGTGTATTATGAGGTTCTGCAGCAGCTGAGGTGTGTATTATGAGGTTCTGCAGTAGCAGAGGTGTGTATTATGAGATTCTGCAGCAGCTGAGGTGTGTATTATGAGATTCTGCAGTAGCGGAGGTGAGTATTATGAGGTTCTGCAGTAGCTGAGGTGTGTATTATGAGATTCTGCAGTAGCTGAGGTGTGTATTATGAGGCTCTGCAGTAGCTGAGGTGTGTATTATGAGGTTCTGCAGTAGCTGAGGTGTGTATTATGAGATTCTGCAGTAGCTGAGGTGTGTATTATGAGGCTCTGCAGTAGTAGAGGTGTGTATTATGAGGTTCTGCAGTAGCTGAGGTGTGTATTATGAGATTCTGCAGTAGCTGAGGTGTGTATTATGAGGCTCTGCAGTAGCTGAGGTGTGTATTATGAGGTTCTGCAGTAGCTGAGGTGTGTATTATGAGGTTCTGCAGCAGCTGAGGTGTGTATTATTAGGTTCTGTAGTAGCTGAGGTGTGTATTATTAGGTTCTGTAGTAGCTGAGGTGTGTATTATGAGGTTCTGCAGTAGCTGAGGTGTGTATTATGAGGTTCTGCAGTAGCGGAGGTGTGTATTATGAGATTCTGCAATAGCTGAGGTGTGTATTATGAGGCTCTGCAGTAGCTGAGGTGTGTATTATGAGGTTCTGCAGTAGCTGAGGTGTGTATTATGAGGTTCTGCAGCAGCTGAGGTGTGTATTATGAGGCTCTGCAGTAGCTGAGGTGTGTATTATGAGGTTCTACAGCAGCTGAGGTGTGTATTATGAGGTTCTGCAGCAGCTGAGGTGTGTATTATGAGGTTCTACAGCAGCTGAGGTGTGTATTATGAGATTCTGCAGCAGCTGAGGTGTGTATTATGAGGTGCTGCAGCAGCTGAGGTGTGTATTATGAGGTTCTGCAGTAGCTGAGGTGTGTATTATGAGGTTCTGCAGTAGCTGAGGTGTGTATTATGAGGTTCTGCAGTAGCTGAGGTGTGTATTATGAGGTTCTGCAGTAGCTGAGGTGTGTATTATGAGTCTCTGCAGCAGCTGAGGTGTGTATTATGAGGTTCTGCAGCAGCTGAGGTGTGTATTATGAGGTTCTGCAGTAGCTGAGGTGTGTATTATGAGGTACCTTTTGATGGCAAGAAGATAAATAGTGTCCATTGATGCGATATGGGAAGAACGCACCGATCAATGGATGAAAAGAATAGTAATGCAATACACAAAATTTGGACTGTGGTGCAAAACATATAGACAAGGTGGAAACCACCTATTTAACACCTCATAAAGAATGGCCATTTCTTCATGAAGAACAAGTCTTTTAAGATGTTTTCACCTTCTCTAAAGCTGGAATACCATGATAAGACAATGGAAGAATGTCTCATCATTGGATAAAAAGGACGATGGCGCAATCTGCAACTGCTGAACTTTAGAAAAACAATTAGTAAGTACTGGAGAACACCTATTTGCAGATCTAGCCTTTATAGAGTGACCATCTCCTCAGCAAGATCAAGTTCTCCAAAGGTGCCTTAATTTTCTTTTTGGTTTTAACAATGTAGTTATTCTGCCTCCTGAAACGTTAGATTTTCTGCAGCATTAGGTGCTTTGTAACCTATATATTCGGAAATATTGGTGTTATTCACCAATTTTGGAGATGGAATGGCCAGCTGAAGGGGTTGGAGGAGGCTGGATTTTTTATCAGCATGTGTTCGAGTCCTGAAGAACAACATACATGTTGGTAAATTATTTTTGAGTGACCTGATGGTGCAGAATATTTACACGCTTGTCAATTGGTGAGATGGCAACGCTGTTTCCTTTACTATTCATGTTGTGCCCCAAATATTTTATACAATGTGGGTCAGAATGGTACCTTTTGTTGGTAAGAAGATAAATAGTGTCCATTGATGCGATATGGGAAGAACGCCCCGATCAAGGGATGAAAAGAGTAGTACTGCAATACACAAAAATTGGACTGTGGTGCAAAACATATAGACAAGGTGGAAACCACCTATCTAACACCTCATAAAGAATGGCCATTTCTTCAGGAAGAACAAGTCTTTTAAGATGTTTTCACCTTCTCTAAAGCTGGAATACCATGATATCACAATGGAAGAATGTCTCATCATTGGATAAAAAGGACGATGGCACAATCTACAACTGTTGAACTTTAGTAAAACAATTAGTAAGTACTGGAGAACACCTATTTGCAGATCTAACCTTTATAGAGTGACCATCTCCTCAAGAAGATCAAGTTCTCCAAAGGTGCGTTAATTTTCATTTTGGTTTTAACAATGTAGTTATTCTGCCTATTGAAACTTTAGATTTTCTGCAGCATTAGGTGCTTTGTAACCTATTGTAAGGCAGCGCTAGTCATCATACTGGGGGATACTCGCTGCACCAGGTAAATTAAGCACACGTGCAATGTCCTTCCGGTATTTCACAATTCAGCAGTTTATTATGTTATCATAAACCGCTGTTCACACACATAATGTCCACGAGCCTTGCCAGTGGCAGCTATGCCCACTTGGCTCCAGGTAAACTATAACACTTGGCTTCAGCAAACTATAACAATGTCCATATATCACAATGTCCATATAACGTACTGCTTTTACCTTTTGCAGGGTCTTAACGGGTTCAGGTTTCAGGTTTAGTTTGCTACCACTTCAGCTTTTAGGCTTCCCAGGTGGGGGTCTCCAGCCCTCGTACCTTAGGCTACTGGTATGTTTTCACTCACATCCAGCCTGCGCCTTTCAGGACTCTTCAGCAAGCTTCTGCCTTCCAAGGCCACTAGCGTCCACTCACAGGATCCAGTCTCGGCCTTTCAGGCTGCCAGGCTTCACTCAGCCTCACTAGGCCTCACACGAACGGTGTCCCACACACATGGGGAACAGGCCTCATGCCTCTCTCACAGGACACACCTGTCTCCCATCAAGCAGGGTTTTTATATGCATCCCGTGCACACACACACATACTGACAGGACCTTGCTGATGTCAGTCATGTGATCAGACAGACATTCTGTGCACGCGGGACCTGTGCTATGCCACAGTCATGTGACCAGTCACCTGAGGGGGAAGGTACATGGTAAGGTAAAACACATCCTGTACCATTACCGTAATGCCAGCAAGTCGCTGCATTACATATCCCCCCCTCTGTTCAAACTTGTGGGGTTTAACACATAATATACACAATCACTATAACCCCCAGCTCTGTTCAAACTTGTGGGGTTGGACAGATAATATACACAATGACATTATAATCCCCAGTTCACATAGAGACCATGTACTTTACAATTGTGCTACTCAGCCCCTGGAACATTAGTCAACGACATTAGAGACCTACCATGTGTCACTGTCACTGACTTCGTCAGGTCACCTTTCCGCGTCGTAACCTTGTCAGAGCTCCCCCGCTCCCAGCGGTCAGTTGTAACCTTGTCAGTTCTCCCCCGCTCCCAGCGGTCGGACGTAGCCTTGTCAGGTCTCCCCCGCTCCCAGCGGTCAATCGAAACCCTGTCAGGTCTCCCCCACTCCCAGCGGTCAATCGAAACCCTGCCAGGTCTTCCCCGCTCCCAGCGGTCAATACAGCAGCGCGACTCACATGCCCTGGTATCTAAGGTCCGGTTCGACTCAGTACTGTCCCGTCCTCTATTGGGTCATTTGTATGGGCTGCTCAAACCTGAGTTACTGGAGGTCTCACTACCTCTAAACCCACGCCCACTACTCTCAGGACATCTTGAAAGGTCCCTAACTCCAGCTATAGCTGTTCTGTTATTTAGGTGGCCCTTTCTCTGCCTGGTCTCATAATTTCTAGACGGCTGCCATCTTCTGCTACTCAGATGATGCTGTCTATCCACTCGCAGTCTAGCGAGATTCAACTGTTCTACCTCTCGCAGGTAGGTCACTCGGTACTCCAACAGCATGCGCATACAGTGCTGGCCAAAAGTATTGGCACCCCTGCAATTCTGTCAGATAATACTCAGTTTCTTCCTGAAAATGATTGCAATCACAAATTCTTTGGTATTATTATCTTCATTTAATTGGCTTGCAAGGAAAAAACACAAAAGAGAATGAAGCAAAAATCAAATCATTGATCATTTCACACAAAACTCCAAAAAAGGGCCGGACAAAAGTATTGGCACCCTCAGCCTAATACTTGGTTGCACAACCTTTAGCCAAAATAACTGTGAACAACCGCTTCCGGTAACCATCAATGAGTTTCTTACAATGCTCTGCTGGAATTGTAGACCATTCTTCTTTCGCAAACTGCTCCAGGTCCCTGATATTTGAAGGGTGCCTTCTCCAAACTGCCATTTTGAGATCTCTCCACAGGTGTTCTATGGGATTCAGGTCTGGACTCATTGCTGGCCAACTTAGAAGTCTCCAGTGCTTTCTCTCAAACCATTTTGTAGTGCTTTTGGAAGTGTGTTTTGGGTCATTGTCCTGCTGGAAGACCCATGACCTCTGAGGGAGACCCAGATTTCTCACACTGGGCCCTACATTATGCTGCAAAATTTGTTGGTAGTCTTCAAACTTCATAATGCCATGCACACGGTCAAGCAGTCCAGTCCCAGAGGCAGCAAAGCAACCCCAAAACATCAGGGAACCTCCGCCATGTTTGACTGTAGGGACCATGTTCTTTTCTTTGAATGCCTCTTTTTTTTTCCTGTACACTCTATGTTGATGCTTTTTCCCAAAAAGCTCTACTTTTGTCTCATCTGACCAGAGAACATTATTCCAAAACGTTTTAGGCTTTCTCAGGTAAGTTTTGGCAAACTCCAGCCTGGCTTTTTTATGTCTCGGGGTAATAAGTGGGGTCTTCCTGGGTATCCTATCATACAGTCCCTTTTCATTCAGATGCCGACGGATAGTACGGGTTGACACTGTTGTGCCCTGGGACTGCAGGGAAGCTTGAACTTGTTTGGATGTTAGTCGAGGTTCTTTATCCACCATCCGCACAATCTTGCGTTGAAATCTCTCGTCAATTTTTATTTTCCGTCCACATCTAGGGAGGTTAGCCACAGTGCCATGGGCTTTAAACTTCTTGATGACACTGCGCACGGAAGACACACGAACATTTAGGTCTTTGGAGATGGACTTGTAGCCTTGAGATTGCTCATGCTTCCTCACAATTTGGTTTCTCAAGTCCTCAAACAGTTCTTTGGTCTTCTTTCTTTTCTCCATGCTCAATGTGGTACACACAAGGACACAGGACAGAGGTTGAGTCAACTTTTATCCATGTTAACTGGCTGCAAGTGTGATTTAGTTACTGCCAACACCTGTTAGGTGCCACAGGTAAGTTACAGGTGCTGTTAATTACATGAATTAGAGAAGCATCACATGATTTTTCAAACAGTGCCAATACTTTTGTCCACCCCCTTTTTTAGGTTTGGTGTGGAATTATATCCAATTTGACTTTAGGACAATTCTTTTTGTGTTTTTTTCATTGTAGACAAATTAAATGAAGATAATAATACCAAAGAATTTGTGATTGCAATCATTTTCAGGAAGAAACTGAATATTATCTGACAGAATTGAAGGGTTTCCAATACTTTTGGCCACCACTGTATATCCCAGGCTTTCTTCTGTTCCTACAGCGGAGAATGATACCATGCCGTCTTTGTCTGGTATCCAGTCCTGATGATCACGTGGACTGCTTACTTTCACCACACTAGACTTCTTGACCATCATCTGCATGGCTCGACCATTTCTCCCAACGAGCTTCCTCACCAGAACATGAGGCACCCGGATGACCTCTTCACGCATACTGTGAGCTTTCCTCATCAACTCCAGTTGTCTAACGGCTTGTTCCGTCTTCAACCGTAGAAACCGCTTCATGCGAATACATCGCCAGTGCATGTCACTTAGGATAGCCACCCTCTTCACTGTGACTTCGGTCGTGGACAGGACCACCAGCTGTTTAGCTTCTGAGGTCAAGTATACCTTACAGGCTCCCACAGCCTTCTTAAACTCCTCATGCATGGACTCACTGGTGCATTCTTCCCTCAAATCCTCGGGTACATCTACGAGGCACTTGTACCGAGACGTTTCGGTCTCACCAGTGGTTTCCAGACGATCAACCAGCTCAGGTTTCAGGGACATCTGACCTCCAGCTTCTTCACCCTGTATGCTTCCCCTGAGCTGACTCACAGCTACAAATTCACGAATTTTCGTCTTGACCACTTCCATCTCATATTTATCTGTGGTTAACACTCTCTTAGCTCTCCTCAGGTCCACCTTCTCATGGTATAAGGGAGTGAGTGCAACGTGTTCGCCCTTTTCCTTCTCCAAGAAGGCCTCGTTCACTGAGTGATACTTTGTCAGGCGACTTTTGAGCCCGGAAACTTCTTCCTCTAGCTCCGCCACTCGCCTCTCAGCTGCCCGTCTCTGTAGCTCTTCCTGCTTCAACTGCTCTTCCAGCAGCAGAGCTCTCTCAGACCTCTCCGTCTCCAATGCGCCCACTCGGCTTTCAATAGCCAGTCTCTCACGCTTCTCTTGCTTCCACTGGGTTTGTAGCAACTCCTTGAGCTGCTTGATCTCGGCTCCGACATCCACCGAACCCTCAGAGCCCACATCCCTCGAGGAGGTATCTGCTTCATACCTCCCATCACCAGCGGTCAACTCCTGGCCCTGGTCTGTGGTTTTTCCGATGGACTCCTCCATCCTCTCTCGCTCAGCATCCATCTTGCTGACTGTTTCCTTAAGGTACGTCTCCGCCTTTTGGAGAGTATCACAGGACATCTGTAGCTCCTTCACCTGAGCTTCCAGATCTAGGGTCTTTCCCCGGAGATCATCATTCTCCTCACAGGTGTCTTGCAGAGTGGTCTCAACTAGAGATGAGCGGTGTTCGACTAGAACTGTTCGCCAATCTCAAATTCGAGCTGTTTTGGGCGGTGTTCGAGTTGTTCGACGAACCCGAACGATTTGCAAAAAATTCGGCTGTTCGAGGTTATGTTCGATAACTGTTCGTGCACCAAAAGCGTGTCCTGCATGTCTGGCGCTATTTAGAGCACCAATCATGCAGGGATTGTCTGCCACTCACTGTAATGCCACAGCCATGGTGGTTGTGGCATTACAGTGATTGCCCAAATCGATGGGAACAGTGCTCACATTGAAACATGAAAAGCCGGCAATTCAGCAGCGGCATACACCGGTACCCGACAATTTAGAACCGAAAGAATAGAGCTTCACACATAGATTAGATAGATAGAAACATGTCAGTCACACATATAAGAAGCACAGTGACAGTGTTGGTTACTGTACTTGTCATTTAGTGTAAAGGATTTATCAAAAAAAATAATAGTGTTTTCATGCACCGTCTCTTTAAAAAAGCCGGCCGGCAATTCAGCAGCGGTACCTGACAATTTTTAACAGACAGAATAGAGCTTCACACATAGATTAGATAGATAGAAACATGTCAGTCACATATATATGAAGTACAGTGACAGTGTTGATTACTGTACTTGTCATTTAGTGTAAAGGATTTATTAAAAAAAATAATAGTGTTTTCATGCACCGTCTCTTTAAAAAAGCCAGCCGGCATTTCAGCATCTGTACCCAACAATTTAGAATAGAAGGAATAGAGAATCACACATAGATTAGGTAGATAGAAACATGTCAGTCACATATATATGAAGTACAGTGACAGTGTTGCTTACTGTACTTGTCATTTAGTATAAAGGATTTATTAAAAAAAATAATAGTGTTTTCATGCACTGTCTCTTTAAAAAAGCCGGCCGGCAATTCAGCATCTGTACCCGACAATTTAGAATAGAAGGAATAGAGAATCACACATAGATTAGATAGATAGAAACATGTCAGTCACATATATATGAAGTACAGTGACAGTGTTGCTTACTGTACTTGTCATTTAGTGTAAAGGATTTATTAAAAAAAAATAATAGTGTTTTCATGCACCGTCTCTTTAAAAAAGCCGGCCGGCAATTCAGCATCTGTACCCGACAATTTAGAATGGAAGGAATAGAGAATCACACATAGATTAGATAGATAGAAACATGTCAGTCACATATATATGAAGTACAGTGACAGTGTTGATTACTGTACTTGTCATTTAGTGTTAAAATAAAGGATTTATTTAAAAAAAAATTGGCGTGGGGATCCCCATAATTTTAGGCTCTAGCGGAGGTTAAGCAGACGGCTGGGGCAGATGTTTGAAGCCTGGGAAGGGGGTAATACCCACGGAGCTTCCCAGGCTACTAATATCAGCCCCCAGCTGAATACCTAGCCTTTACTAGCTATTAAAATGGGGGACCCCCCAAAAAAATGACGTGTGGTCCCCCCTATTTTAATAGCTAGCAAAGGCTAGGCAGACAGCTGGGGGCTGATATTAATAGCCCAGGAAGGGTTCCATGAATATTGGCCCCCTCCCAGGCTAGAAACACCAGCCGTCAGCCGCCCCAGAAATGGCGCATCCATAGGATGCGCCAATTCTGGCACTTAGCCTCGCTCTTCCCACTGCCCTGTAGCGGTGGCAGTGGGGTAATAGGGTTGGGGTTGATGTCAGCTTATAATGCCAGCTGACATCAAGCCCAGGTTAGTAATGGAGAGGCGTCTATAAGACACCCCCATTACTAACCCCATAGTCAAAGTTAAAAGAAAACACAAACACCCAGAATAAAGTCCTTTAATTGAAATAAAGACACAATTCTTTATTGTTCTAAATTAAACCATACTTACCATCACGCCCATTCCAGCTGAAGCCAACGATCTCCTGCAATAAAAGAAAAATAATAAAGCAACCTCATCCTTACCTTTCCATGGTTCCCAGGACAGCTTCAGCTCTGCTACATCGAGATAACAGGCTGGACCGCAGCAGAACGCTGCCATCCAGCCTGTCATCCCGCAGACACTGAGAAGCGCAGGCATGCTTGCGCTCTGCAGTGTCTGGCTGTGACAGCATAAAGATGAGCCGAGTTCATGTCCAATGAACTCGGCGCACCTCATGCACGTCACTGACAGCGTGGGAGAATTCTACTGCACTCAGCACTTCAGCGTGAGAATTCTCCCACGCTGTCAGTGACGTACATGAGGTCAGCTGAGTTCATTGGACATGAATGAGCTCACCTCATGCACGTCACTGACAGCGTGGGAGAATTCTCACGCTGTAGCGCTGAGTGCAGGAGAATTTTCCCACGCTGTCAGTGACGTGCATGAGGTGAGCTGAGACCATTGGACATGAATGAGCTCACCTCATGCACGTCACCGACAGCGTGGGAAAATTCTCCTGCACTCAGCGCTTCAGCGTGAGAATTTTCCCACGCTGTCAGTGACGTGCATGAGGTGAGCTCATTCATGTCCAATGAACTCAGCTGACCTCATGTACGTCACTGACAGCGTGGGAGAATTTTCACGCTGAAGTGCTGAGTGCAGGAGAATTCTCCCACGCTGTCAGTGACGTGCATGAGGTGCGCCGAGTTCATTGGACATGAGCTTGTCTCATCTTTATGCCGTCACAGAGAGACACTGAGGAGCACAAGCATGCCTGCGCTTCTGAGTGTCCGCGAGATGACAGGCTGGATGGCAGCGTTCTGCTGCGGTCCAGCCTGTCATCTCGATGTAGCAGAGCTGAAGCTGTCGTGGGAACCATGGAAAGGTAAGGATGAGGTTGCTTAATTATTTTACTTTTATTGCAGAAGACATTGGCTTCAGCTGGAATGGGCGTGACGGTAAGTATGGTTTAATTTAGAACAATAAAGAATTGTGTGTTTATTTCAATTAAAGGACTTTATTCTGGGTGTTGTGTTTTTTTAAATACTTTACTAGAAATTCATGGTGGTCATGTCTAATATTGGCGTGACCCCATGAATTTCGGGCTTAGGGCCAGCTGATAATGCCAAGCTGGCCTTAACCCCTTTATTACCCAGTGAGCCACCGCACCAGGGCCCTGGATGAGTTAGGTACAGCGCCAGAAGATGGCGCTTCTATGAACGCGCCATTTTCTGGGGCGGCTGCGGACTGCAATTTGCAGCGGGTGGGGCCCAGAAAGCTTGGGCCTCCTTGCGCTGCGGATTCCAGCTCCCAGCTGCCTAGTTGTACCTGGCTGGGCACAAAAATAGGGCGAAGCCCCACGCATTTTTTTTTTTAATTATTTCATGAAATTCATGGAATAATTAAGAAAAAAAGGGCTTCCCTATATTGTTGTGTCTGGCCAGGTACAAATAGGCAGCTGGTGGTTGGGGGCAGCCCATTCCTGCCTGCTGTACCTGACTGGACACAAATATAGGGCGAAGCCCCACGTCAATTTTTTTTAAATTATTTCAGGAAATTCATGAAATAATGAAAAAAAAATTGATGTGGGGCTTCGCCCTATATTTGTGTCCAGTCAGGTACAGCAGGCAGGAACGGGCTGCTCCCAACCACCAGCTGCCTATTTGTACCTAGCCGGACACAACAATATAGGGAAGCCCTTTTTTTCTTAATTATTCCATGAATTTCATGAATTTAAAAAAAAAATATGTGGAGCTTCGCCCTATTTTTGTGTCCAGCCAGGTACAACTAGGCAGCTGGGGGCTGGAATCTGCAGCGCAGGGAGGCCCAAGCTTTCTGGGCCCCACCCGCTGCAAATTGCAGTCCGCAGCCGCCCCGGAAAATGGCGCGTTCATAGAAGCGCCATCTTCTGGCGCTGTACCCAACTCATCCAGGGCCCTGGTGCGGTGGCTCACTGGGTAATAAAGGGGTTAAGGCCAGCTTGGCATTATCAGCTGGCCCTAAGCCCGAAATTCATGGGGTCACGCCAATATTAGACATGACCACCATGAATTTCTAGTAAAGTATTTAAAAAAAACACAAACACCCAGAAAAAAGTCCTTTAATTGAAATAAACACACAATTCTTTATTGTTCTAAATTAAACCATACTTACCGCCACGCCCATTCCAGCTGAAGCCAACGATCTCCTGCAATAAAAGAAAAATAATAAAGCAACCTCATCCTTACCTTCCCATGGATCCCACGATGGCTCCAGCTCTGCTACATCGACATGACAGGCTGGACCGCAGCAGAACGCTGCCATCCAGCCTGTCATCCCGCAGACACTGAGAAGCGCAGGCATGCTTGCGCTACTCAGTGTCTGGCTGTGACGGCATCCAGATGAGCCGAGGTCATGTCCAATGAACTCGGCTCACCTCATGCACGTCACTGACAGCGTGGGAAAATTCTCACGCTGAAGCGCTGAGTGCAGGAGAATTTTCCCACGCTGTCAGTGATGTACATGAGGTGAGCCGAGTTCATTGTCGGCTCATCTGGATGCCGTCACAGTCAGACACTGAGGAGCGCAAGCATGCCTGCGCTTCTCAGTGTGTGCGGCATGGCAAGCTGGATGGCAGCGTTCTGCTGCGGTCCAGCCTGTCATCTCGATGTAGCAGAGCTGAAGCTGTCGTGGGAACCATGGAAAGGTAAGGATGAGGTTGCTTTATTATTTTTCTTTTATTGCAGGAGATCGTTGGCTTCAGCTGGAATGGGCGTGATGGTAAGTATGGTTTAATTTAGAACAATAAAGAATTGTGTGTTTATTTCAATTAAAGGACTTTATTCTGGGTGTTTGTGTTTTTTTTTTTTAACTTTGACTATGGGGTTAGTAATGGGGGTGTCTTATAGACGCCTATCCATTACTAACCTGGGCTTGATGTCAGCTGGCATTATAAGCTGACATCAACCCCAACCCTATTACCCCCTGGCTCCGCACCAGGGCAGCGTGGAAGAGCGAGGCTAAGTGCCAGAATTGGCGCATCCTATGGATGCGCCATTTCTGGGGCGGCTGACGGCTGGTGTTTCTAGCCTGGGAGGGGGCCAATATTCATGGCTCCCTTCCTGGGCTATTAATATCAGCCCCCAGCTGTCTGCCTAGCCTTTGCTAGCTATTAAATTAGGGGGGACCCCACATCATTTTTTTTGGGGGGGTCCTCCATTTTAATAGCTAGTAAAGGCTAGGTATTCAGCTGGGGGCTGATATTAGTAGCCTGGGAAGCTCCGTGGGTATTACCCCCTTCCCAGGCTTCAAACATCTGCCCCAGCTGTCTGCTTAACCTCCGCTAGAGACTAAAATTACGGGGAACCCCACGCCAATTTTTTTTATTAATAAATCCTTTATTTTAATACTAAATGACAAGTACAGTAACCAACACTATCACTGTACTTATTATATATGTGACTGACATGTTTCTATCTATCTAATCTATGTGTGATGCTCTATTCTTTCTGTTATAAATTGTCGGGCACCGCTGCTGAATTGCCGGCCGGCTTTTTTAAAGAGACGGTGCATGAAAACACTATTATTTTTTTTGATAAATCCTTTACACTAAATGACAATTACAGTAAGCAACACTGTCACTGTACTTCATATATATGTGACTGACATGTTTCTATCTATCTAATCTATGTGTGAAGCTCTATTCCTTCTATTCTAACTTGTCGGGTACAGATGCTGAATTGCCGGCTGGCTTTTTTAAAGAGACGGTGCATGAAAACACTATTATTTTTTTTAATAAATCCTTTGCAGTAAATGACAAGTACAGTAAGCAACACTGTCACAGTACTTCACATATATGTGACTGACATGTTTCTATCTATCTAATCTATGTGTGAAGCTCTATTCTGTCTGTTATAAATTGTCGGGTACCGCTGCTGAATTGCCGGCCGGCTTTTTTAAAGAGATGGTGCACGAAAACACTATTATATTTTTTAATAAATCCTTTACACTAAATGACAAGTACAGTAAGCAACACTGTCACTGTGCTTCTTATATGTGTGACTGACATGTTTCTATCTATCTAATCTATGTGTGATGCTCTATTCCTTCATGTCTAAATTGTCGGGTACCGGTGTATGCCGCTGCTGAATTGCCGGCCGGCTTTTTTAAAGAAAGCGTCTTCTGAGCAGTTTGTGAGCTTTTGGACACCTTTGAAGGTGTTTTCTATGTGTTCCTATGTGTTTTTGTTTGCCTGCCATTGGTTTTAACGGTGTTCGACGGTGTTCTAAGGTGTTCGACGAACAGTTCGACGAACAGTTCCTCGAACATCCCAGTGTTCGACGAACCGAACCGAACCCGAACACTACGGGGGTGGCTCAACACTAGTCTCAACTACTTGGCGCACTTGCTCTGCCCCCGCCTTATCCTCCTCTAATTTTTTCTTCACCTTGAGGAGATCCTCATAATCTCTCTTACTCTGTTGCAGTTCCCTACTGCGTTCACCACACTCCTTCTTGGAGTCACACAGCTCCTGGTTGAGCTGTTTGCGCAGTCGTTCTAGGATTTGTTCGCGTCCAGAAACACCATCCTGCCGCGCCTCCTTCTCAAGCTTCAACTGAAAAACCTCTTCCTTGATTTTGCGGCGGTCCTCCTTAATTGCGTAGAACATTTCCTTCCACTGGTTAATTTCCTCGTTGCTTCCCTTTAGATCTCGCTGTAAGTTCTTCACAAGCTGGTGTATTTTCTGCTGTTCAGACTCCAGGATCAACTGGCCTGAGGACACATTCCCCAGGTTTTCACATAATTGCTGCACGTCACTCTGACCCTGCTGGCCGATAGGCTCCAGCTCTCGGTCACGACTGGCCGCCTCCTCTTCTACCTCTAATGGAGGATCCACACTTGAAGCAAAGGCTCACAGTACTACATTCTCTTTATTTTCATTTTCAGCCAAGTCTACAGGAGCAACCTTTTTGTAGCCCTTGCGCCATCTACGAGATGGGGAATTTCTCACCTCGTCTAGCCCCTCCTGACTGACCTCTCCTTCTACTTTCGTAGTGTCACCGTCAGCTACGGGGTCTGGGTCACTCCCCATGGTGTTGTGGACTAACAGGTCACCTCCCACTTTGACGTCACCCCCTTCTACTGGAGCTACCCCGTTTTTAACGGTCACATTGTCATTTTTAGGAGGTACCAACCCACCACCAGTAAATTTTTTTGATTTTCTATCCTCCACGCTGTTTTGAACAACCGCCCCTTTTTTAGACTCCCCCCCCCTTTTTAACCACCACACCGGCAGGGGAATTTTTACAAGAAAAATCAATAATAGTCTTAGGACTCAGTTCACAACAGCTCTTACCACCTACCCGGGCACTCTGGGACAACACTAGCGCCCCCGGAGAGTTCATAGAATGGTCCACTGCCGCCATTCCATATCCAGTTTCATGTCCAGTAGACGTTTCTCAAATACCTGCTCCGGTTTTAACAGGCACTTTAATCGCTCTAATCGCTCAATAGCTTTAGACTCAGTTGCTGCTCCTTTCACAGCCATTTTTATCTGCTCCTGCATTTCCTCAGGACGCTATTCACACACCGCTCTCCCCGGAAAAATCTTCGTGGCCCCGCCGAGCCACAGCAAAACCGGATTTGAGTGCGATGACAATCTTCGCAACCCCGCCGAGTTGCAGCAAGATGCCTGTATCCACACTCGTCGTCCTGTGCCGTTGCCCCTAGCAACCGGCTGTCATTGCCGCTAGCAACCGGGTTGTCATTGCCGCTAGCAACTGGGCTGCAGTTGCCCGCATTCTCGAACCATATGTAAGGCAGCTTTAGTCATCATACTGGGGGATACTCGCTGCACCGGGTAAATTAAGCACACGTGCAATGTCCTTCCGGTATTTCACAATTCAGCAGTTTATTATGTTATCATAAACCGCTGTTCACACACATAATGTCCACGAGCCTTTCCAGTGGCAGCTATGCTCCAGGTAAACTATAACACTTGGCTTCAGCAAACTATAACAATGTCCATATATCACAATGTCCATATAATGTACCGCTTTTACCTTTTGCAGGGTCTTAACAGGTTCAGGTTTAGTTTGCTACCACTTCAGCTTTTAGGCTTCCCAGGTGGGGGTCTCCAGCCCTCGTACCTTCGAAGGCTACTGGTATGTTTTCACTCACATCCAGCCTGCGCCTTTTAGGACTCTTCAGCAAGCCTCTGCCTTCCAAGGCCACTAGCATCCACTCACAGGATACAGTCTCGGCCTTTCAGGCTGCTAGGCTTCACTCAGCCTCACTAGGCCTCACACGAACGGTGTCCCACACACATGGGGAACAGGCCTCATGCCTCTCTCACAGAACACACCTGTCTCCCATCAAGCAGGGTTTTTATATGCATCCCGTGCACACACACACACATACTGACAGGACCTTGCTGATGTCACAGTCATGTGATCAGACAGACATTCTGTGCACGCAGGACCTGTGCTATGTCACAGTCATGTGACCAGTCACCTGAGGGGGAAGGTACATGGTCAGGTAAAACACATCCTGTACCATTACCGTAATGCCAGCAAGTCGCTGCATTACACTATATATTTGGAAATATTGGTGTTATTCACCAATTTTGGAGATAGAATGGCCAGCTGAAGTGGTTGGAGGAGGCTGGATATTTTATCAGCATGTGTTCGTTTGCTGAAGAACAACATACAAGTTGGTAAATTATTTTTGAGTGTCCTGATGGTGCAAAATATTTACACGCTTGTCAATTGGTGAGATGGCAACTCTCTTTCCTTTACTATTCATGTTGTGCCCCAAATATTTCATACAATGTGAGTCAGAATGGTACCTTTTGATGGCAAGAAGATAAATAGTGTCCATTGATGCGATATGGGAAGAACGCACCGATCAATGGATGAAAAGAGTAGTAATGCAATACACAAAAATTGGACTGTGGTGCAAAACATATAGATAAGGTGGAAACCACCTATTTAACACCTCATAAAGAATGGCCATTTCTTCAGGAAGAACAACTCTTTTAAGATTTTTTCAACTTTTCTAAAGCTGGAATACCATGATAAGACAATGGAAGAATGTCTCATCATTGGATAAAAAGGACGATGGCACAATCTGCAACTGTTGAACTTTAGAAAAAAAAATTAGTAAGTACTGGAGAACACCTATTTGCAGATCTAGTCTTTATAGAGTGACCATCTCCTCAGCAAGATCAAGTTCTCCAAAGGTGCCTTAATTTTCTTTTTGGTTTTAACAATGTAGTTATTCTGCCTACCGAAACTTTAGATTTTCTGCACCATTAGGTGCTTTGTAACCTATATATTTGGAAATATTGGTGTGAAAAATGCACCAATTTTGGAGATGGAATGGCCAGCTAAAGGGGTTGGAGAAAGCTGAATTTTTTATCAGCATGGGTTCGTGTCCTGAAGAACAAAATACATGTTGGTAAATTATTTTTGAGTGTCCTGATGGTGCAAAATATGTACACGCTTGTCAATTGGTGAGATGGCAACTCTCTTTCCTTTACTATTCATGTTGTGCCCCAAATATTTCATACAATTTGGGTCAGAATGGTATGTTTTGATGGCAAGAACATAAATAGTGTCCATTGATGCGATATGGGAAGAACGCCCCGATCAATGGATGAAAAGAATAGTAATGCAATACACAAAATTTGGACTGTGGTGCAAAACATATAGACAAGGTGGAAACCACCTATTTAACACCTCATAAAGAATGGCCATTTCTTCAGGAAGAACAAGTCTTTTAAGATGTTTTCAACTTCTCTAAAGCTGGAATACCATGATAAGACAATGGAAGAATGTCTCATCATTGGATAAAAAGGCCGATGGCACAATCTGCAACTGTTGAACTTTAGAAAAACAATTAGTAAGTACTGGAGAACACCTATTTGCAGATCTAGCCTTTATAGAGTGACCATCTCCTCAGCAAAATCAAGTTCTCCAAAGGTGCCTTAATTTTCTTTTTGGTTTTAACAATGTAGTTTTTCTGCCTACTAAAACGTAAGATTTTCTGCAGCATTAGGTGCTTTGTAACCTATATATTTGGAAATATTGGTGTTATTCACCAATTTTGGAGATGGAATGGCCAGCTGAAGGGGTTGGAGGAGGCTGGATTTTTTATCAGCATGTGTTCGTTTGCCGAAGAACAACATACATGTTGGTAAATTATTTTTGAGTGTCCTGATGGTGCAAAATATTTACACGCTTGTCAATTGGTGAGATGGCAACTCTCTTTCCTTTACTATTCATGTTGTGCCCCAAATATTTCATACAATGTGGGTCCAAATGGTACTTTTTGATGGCAAAAAGATAAATAGTGTCCATTGATGCGATATGGGAAGAACGCCCCGATCAATGGATGAAAAGAATAGTAATGCAATACACAAAATTTGGACTCTGGTGCAAAACATATAGACAAGGTGGAAACCACCTATTTAACACCTCATAAAGAATGGCCATTTCTTCAGGAAGAACAAGTCTTTTAAGATAATTTCACCTTCTCTAAAGCTGGAATACCATGATAAGACAATGGAAGAATGTCTCATCATTGGATAAAAAGGACGATGGCACAATCTGCAACTGTTGAACTTTAGAAAAACAATTAGTAAGTACTGGAGAACACCTATTTGCAGATCTAGTCTTTATTTAGTGACCATCTCCTCAAGAAGATAAAGTTCTCCAAAGGTGCCTTAATTTTCTTTTTGGTTGTAACAATGTAGTTATTCTGTCTACTGAAATGTTAGATTTTCTGCAGCATTAGGTGCTTTGTAACCTATATATTTGGAAATATTGGTGTGAAAAATGCACCAATTTTGGAGATGGAATGGCCAGCTGAAGGGGTTGAAGGAGTCTGGATTTTTTATCAGCAGGTGTTCGGGTCCTGAAGAGCAACATACATGTTGGTAAATTATTTTTGAGTGGCCTGATGGTGCAGAATATTTTCACGCTTGTCAATTGGTGAGATGGCAACTCTCTTTCCTTTACTATTCATGTTGTGCGCCAAATATTTCATACAATGTGGGTCAGAATGGTACCTTTTGATGGCAAGAAGATAAATAGTGTCCATTGATGCGATATGGGAAGAAAGCACCGATCAATGGATGAAAAGAATAGTAATGCAATACACAAAAATTGGACTGTGGTGTAAAACATATGGACAAGGTGGAAACCACCTATTTAACACTTCATAAAGAATGACCATTTCTTCAGGAAGAACAAGTCTTTTAAGATGTTTTCACCTTCTCTAAAGCTGGAATACCATGATAAGACAATGAAAGAATGTCTCATCATTGGATAAAAAGGTCGAGGGCGCAATCTGCAACTGTTGAACTTTAGAAAAAGAATTAGTAAGTACTGGAGAACACCTATTTGCAGATCTAGCCTTTATAGAATGACCATCTCCTCAAGAAGATCAAGTTCTCCAAATGTGCCTTAATTTTCTTTTTGGTTTAACAATGTAGTTATTCTGTCTACTAAAACTTTAGATTTTCTGCAGAATTATTTGCTTTGTAACCTATATATTTGGAAATATTGGTGTTATTCACCAGTTTTGGAGATGGAATGGCCAGCTGAAGGGGTTGGAGGAGGCTGGATTTTTTATCAGCATGTGTTCGTGTCCTGAAGAACAACATACATGTTGGTAAATTATTTTTGAGTGGCCTGATGGTGCAAAATATTTACACGCTTGTCAATTGGTGAGATGGCAACTCTCTTTCCTTTACTATTCATGTTGTGCCCCAAATATTTCATACAATGTGGGTCAGAATGGTCCCTTTTGATGGCAAGAAGATAAATAGTGTCCATTGATGCAATATGGGAAGAACGCAATGATCAATGGATGAAAAGAGTAGTAATGCAATTCACAAAAATTGGACTGTGGTGAAAAACATTTAGAGAAGGTGGAAACCACCTATTTAACACCTCATAAAGAATGGCCATTTCTTCGGGAAGAACAAGTCTTTTAAGATGTTTTCAACTTCTCTAAAGCTGGAATACCATGATAAGACAATGGAAGAATGTCGCATCATTGGATAAAAAGGACATTGGCACAATCTGCAACTGTTGAACTTTAGAAAAACAATTAGTAAGTACTGGAGAACACCTATTTGCAGATCTAGCCTTTATATAGTGACCATCTCCTCAAGAAGATCAAGTTCTCCAAAGGTGCCTTAATTTTCTTTTTGGTTTTAACAATGTAGTTATTCTGTCTACTGAATCGTTAGCTTTTCTGCAGCATTAGGTGCTTTGTAACCTATATATTTGGAAATATTGGTGTTATTCACCAATTTTGGAGATGGAATGGCCAGCAGAAGGGGTTGGAGGAGGCTGTATTTTTTATAAGCATGCGTTCGTTTGCTGAAGAATAACATACATGTTGATAAAATATTTTTGAGTGTCCTGATGGTGCAAAATATTTACACGCTTCTCATTTGGTGAGATGGCAACTCTCTTTCCTTTACTATTCATGTTGTGCCCCAAATATTTCAAACAATGTGGGTCAGAATGGTACCTTTTGATGGCAAGAAGATAAATAGTGTCCATTGATGCGATATGGGAAGAACGCACTGATCAATGGATGAAAAGGATAGTAATGAAATACACAAAATTTGGACTGTGGTGAAAAACGTTTAGAAAAGGTGGAAATCACCTATTTAACACCTCATAAAAAATGGCCATTTCTTCAGGAAGAACAAGTCTTTTAAGATGTTTTCCACTTCTCTAAAGCTGGAATACCATGATAAGACTATGGAAGAATGTCTCATCATTGGATAAAAAGGACGAGGGCACAATCTGCAACTGCTGAACTTTAGAAAATTAATTAGTAAGTACTGGAGAATAGTGTTGAGCCACCCCCCTAGTGTTCGGGTTCGGTTCGTCGAACACCGGGATGTTCGAGGAACTGTTCGTCGAACTGTTCGTCGAACACCTTAGAACACCGTCGAACACCTTTAAAACCAATGGCAGGCAAACAAAAACACATAGAAACACATAGAAAACACCTTCAAAGGTGTCCAAAAGCTGACAAACTGCTCAGAAGACGCTCTCTTTAAAAAAGCCGGCCGGCAATTCAGCAGCGGCATACACCGACCGGTACCCGACAATTTAGACAAGAAGGAATAGAGCATCACACATAGATTAGATAGATAGAAACATGTCAGTCACATATATATGAAGTACAGTGACAGTGTTGGTTACTGTACTTGTCATTTAGTGTAAAGGATTTATTAAAAAAAACATTGGTGTTTTCATGCACCGTCTCTTTAAAAAAGCCGGCCGGCAATTCAGCAGCGGTACCTGACAATTTACAACAGAAAGAATAGAGCTTCACACATAGATTAGATAGATAGAAACATGTCAGTCAAAAATATATGAAGTACAGTGACAGTGTTGGTTACTGTACTTGTCATTTAGTGTTAAAATAAAGGATTTATTAAAAAAAAATTGGCGTGGGGTTCCCCGTAATTTTAGTCTCTAGCGGAGGTTAAGCAGACGGCTGGGGCAGATGTTTGAAGCCTGGGAAGGGGGTAATACCCATGGAGCTTCCCAGGCTACTAATATCAGCCCCCAGCTGAATACCTAGCCTTTACTAGCAATTAAAATGGGGGACCCCCCCAAAAAAATGACGTGGGGTCCCCCCTATTTTAATAGCTTGCAAAGGCTAGGCAGACAGCTGGGGGCTGATATTAATAGCCCAGGAAGGGTGCCATGAATATTGGCCCCCTCCCAGGCTAGAAACACCAGCCGTCAGCCGCCCCAGAAATGGCACATCCATAGGATGCGCCAATTCTGGCACTTAACCTTGCTCTTCCCACTGCCCTGTAGCGGTGGCAGTGGGATAATAGGGTTGGGGTTGATGTCAGCTTATAATGCCAGCTGACATCAAGCCCAGGTTAGTAATGGAGAGGCGTCTATAAGACACCCCCATTACTAACCCCATAGTCAAAGTTAAAAAAAACACAAACACCCAGAATAAAGTCCTTTAATTGAAATAAAGACACAATTCTTTATTGTTCTAAATTAAACCATACTCACCATCACACCCATTCCAGCTGAAGCCAACGATCTCCTGCAATAAAAGAAAAATAATAAAGCAACATCATCCTTACCTTTCCATGGTTCCCAGGACGGCTCCAGCTCTGCTACATCGAGATGACAGGCTGGACCGCAGCAGAACGCTGCCATCCAGCTTGCCATGCCGCAGACACTGAGAAGCGCAGGCTTGCTTGCGCTCCTCAGTGTCTCTCTGTGACGGCATCCAGATGAGTCGAGGTCATGTCCAATGAACTCAGTTCACTTCATGCATGGGAAAATTCTCCTGCACTCAGCGCTTCAGTGTGAGAATTCTCCCACGCTGTCAGTGACGTGCATGAGGTGAGCTCATGTCCAATGAACTCAGCTCACTTCATGCACGTCACTGACAGCGTGGGAAAATTCTCCTGCACTCAGCGCTTCAGCGTGAGAATTTTCCCACGCTGTCAGTGACGTGCATGAGGTGAGTTCATGTCCAATGATCTCAGCTCACCTCATACACGTCACTGACAGCGTGGGAGAATTCTCATGCTGAAGCGCTGAGTGCAGGAGAAGTTTCCCACGCTGTCAGTGACGTGCATGAGGTGAGCCGAGTTCATTGGACATGACCTCAGCTCGTCTGGATGCCGTCACAGTGAGACACTGAGGAGTGCAAGCATGCCTGCGCTTCTCAGTGTCTGCGGGATGACAGGCTGGATGGCAGCTTTCTGCTGCGGTCCAGCCTGTCATCTCGATGTAGCAGAGCTGAAGCTGTCCTGGGAACCATGGAAAGGTAAGGATGAGGTTGCTTTATTATTTTACTTTAATTGCAGGAGATCGTTGGCTTCAGCAGGAATGGGCGTGATGGTAAGTATGGTTTAATTTAGAACAATAAAGAATTGTGTCTTTATTTCAATTAAAGGACTTTATTCTGGGTGTTTGTGGTTTTTTTTTAACTTTGACTATGGGGTTAGTAATGGGGGTGTCTTATAGACGCCTCTCCATTACTAACCTGGGCTTGGCACCCTTCCTGGGCTATTAATATCAGCCTCCAGCTGTCTACCTAGCCTTTGCTAGCTATTAAAATAGGGGGGACCCCACGTCATTTTTTGGGTGGGGTCCCCCATTTTAATAGCTAGTAAAGGCTAGGTATTCAGCTGGGGGCTGATATTAGTAGCCTGGGAAGCTCCATGGGTTTTACCCCCTTCCCAGGCTTCAAACATCTGCCCCAGCCGTCTGCTTAACCTCCGCTAGAGACTAAAATTATGGGGAACCCTACAACATTTTTTTTTTTAATAAATCCTTTATTTTAACACTAAATGAAAAGTACAGTAATCAACACTGTCACTGTACTTCATATATATGTGACTGACATGTTTCTATCTATCTAATCTATGTGTGATTCTCTATTCCTTCTATTCTAAATTGTCGGGTACCGCTGCTGAATTGCCGGCCGGCTTTTTTAAAGAGACGGTGCATGAAAACACTATTATTTTTTTTAATAAATCCTTTATACTAAATGACAAGTACAGTAAGCAACACTGTCACTGTACTTCATATATATGTGACTGACATGTTTCTATCTATCTAATCTATGTGTGATTCTCTATTCTTTCTGTTCTAATTTGTCGGGTACCGGTGTATGCCGCTGCTGAATTGCCGGCTTTTCATGTTTCACTGTGAGCATTGTTCCCATCGATTTGGGGAATCACTGTAATGCCACAGCCACCATGGGTGTGGCATTACAGTGAGTGGCAGACAATCCCTGCATGATTGGTGCTCTAAATAGCTCCAGACATGCAGGACACGCTTTTGGTGCACGAACAGTTATCGAACATAACCTCGAACAGCCGAATTTTTTGCAAATTGTTCGGGTTCGTCGATCAACTCGAACACCGCCCAAAACAGCTCGAATTTGAGATTGGCGAACAGTTCTAGTCGAACACCGCTCATCTCGACTGGAGAACACCTATTTGCAGATTTAGCCTTTATAGAGTGACCATATCCTCAGGAAGACCAAGTTCTCCAAAGGTGCCTTAATTTTCTTTTTGGTTTTAACAATGTAGTTATTCAGCCTACTGAAACGTTAGATTTTCTGCAGTATTAGGTGCTTTGTAACCAATATATTTGGAAACATTTGTGTTATTCACCAATTTTTTAGATGGAATGGCCAGCTGAAGGGGTTGGAGGAGGCTGGATTTTTTAACAACATATGTGCGTGTCCTGAAGAACAACATACATATTGGTAAATTATTTTTCAGTGGCCTGATGTTTCAGAATATTTACACGCTTGTCAATTGGTGAGATGGTAACTTTCTTTACTTTACCATTCATGTTGTGCCCCAAATATTTCATACAATGTGGGTCAGAATGGTACCTTTTGATGGTAAGAAGATAAATAGTGTCCATTGATGCGATATGGCAAGAACGCACCGATCAATGGATGAAAATAATAGTAATGCAATACAAAATATTTGGACTGTGGTGAAAAACATTTAGAAAAGGTAGAAATCACCTATTTAACACCTCATAAAGAATGGCCATTTCTTCAGGAAGAACAAGTCTTTTAAGATGTTTTCAACTTCTCTAAAGCAGGAATACCATCATAAGACAATGGAAGAATGTCTCATCATTGGATAAAAAGGACGATGGCACAATCTGCAACTGTTGAACTTTAGAAAAAGAATTAGTAAGTACTGGAGAACACCTATTTGCAGATCTAGCCTTTATAGAGTGACCATCTCCTCAGCAAGATCAAGTTCTTCAAAGGTGCCTTAATTTTCTTTTAGGTTTTAACAATGTAGTTATTCTGCCTACTGAAACGTTAGATTTTCTGCAGCATTAGGTGCTTTGTAACCAATATATTTGGAAATATTGGTGTTATTCGCCAAGTTTGGAGATGGAATGGCCAGCTGAAGGGGTTGGAGGAGGCTGGATTTTTTATCAGCATGTGTTCGTGTCCTGAAGGACAACATACATGATGGTAAATTATTTTTCAGTGGCCTGATGGTGCAGAATATTTACACGCTTGTCAATTTTTGAGATGGCAACTCTCTTTCCTTTACTATTCATGTTGTGCCCCAAATATTTCATACAATGTGGGTCAGAATGGTATCTTTTAATGCCAAGAAGATAAATAGTGTCCATTGATGCGATATGGGAAGATCGCACCAATCAATGGATGAATAGAATAGTAATGCAATACACAAAAATTGAACTGTTGTGCAAAACATATAGACAAGGTGGAAACCACCTATTTAACTCCTCATAAAGAATGGCCATTTCTTCAGGAAGAACAAGTCTTTTAAGATGTTTTCACCTTCTCTAAAGCTGGAATACCATGATAAGACAATGGAAGAATGTCTCTTCATTGGATAAAAAGGACGATGGCACAATCTGCAACTGCTGACCTCTAGAAAAACAATTAGCAAGTACTGGAGAACACCTATTTGCAGATCTAGCCTTTATAGAGTGACCATCTCCTCAAGAAGATCAAGTTCTCCACAGGTGCCTTAATTTTCTTTTTGGTTTTAACAATGTAGTTATTCTGTCTACTGAAACGTTAGATTTTCTGCAGCATTAGGTGCTTTGTAACCTATATATTTGGAAATATTGGTGTTATTCACCAATTTTGGAGATGGAATGGCCAGCTGAAGGGGTTGGAGGAGGCTGGATTGTTTATCAGCCTGTGTTCTTTTGCTGAAGAACAACATACATGTTGGTAAATTATTTTTGAGTGTCCTGATGGTGCAAAATATTTACACGCTTGTCAATTGGTGAGATGGCAACTCTCTTTCCTTTACTATTCATGTTGTGCCCCAAATATTTCATACAATGTGGGTCAGAATGGTACCTTTTGATGGCAAGAAGATAAATAGTGTCCATTGATGCGATATGGGAAGAACGCACTGATCAATGGATGAAAAGAGTAGTAATGCAATACACAAAAATTGCACTGTGGTGAAAAACATTTAGAAAAGGTGGAAACCACCTATTTAACACCTCATAAAGAATGGCCATTTCTTCAGGAATAACAAGTCGTTTAAGATGTTTTCAACTTCTCTAAAGCTGGAATACCATGATAAGACAATGGAAGAATGTCTCATCATTGGATAGAAAGGACGATGGCGCAATCTGAAACTGTTGAACTTTAGAAAATCAATTTGTAAGTACTGGAGAACACCTATTTGCAGATCTAGCCTTTATAGAGTGACCATCTCCTCAAGAAGATCAAGTTCTCCAAAGGTGCCTTAATTTTCTTTTTGGTTTTAACAATGTAGTTATTCTGTCTACTGAAACGTTAGATTTTCTGCAGCATTAGGTGCTTTGTAACCTATATATTTGGAAATATTGGTGTGAAAAATGCACCAATTTTGGAGATGGAATGGCCAGCTGAAGGGGTTGGAGGAGGCTGGATTTTTTATCAGTATGTGTTCATGTCCTGAAGAACAACATACATGTTGGTAAATTATTTTTGAGTGGCCTGATGGTGCAAAATATTTACACGCTTGTCATTTAATGAGATGGCAACTCTCTTTCCTTTACTATTCATGTTGTGCCCAAAATATTTCATACTATGTGGGTCAGAATGGTACCTTTTGATGGCAAGAAGTTAAATAGTGTCCATTGATGCGATATGGGAAGAACGCACCGATCAATGGATGAAAAGAATAGTAATGCAATACACAAAAATTTGACTGTGGTGCAAAACATATACACAAGGTGGAAACCACCTATTTAACACCTCATAAAGAATGGCCATTTCTTCAGGAAGAACAAGACTTATAAGATGTTTTCACCTTCTCTAAAGCTGGAATACCATGATAAGACAATGGAAGAATGTCTCATCATTGGATAAAAAGGACAATGGCACAATCTGCAACTGTTGAACTTTAGAAAAACAATTAGTAAGTACTGGAGAACACCTATTTGCAGATCTAGCCTTTATAGAGTGACCATCTCCACAGGAAGATCAAGTTCTTTCAAGGTGCCTTAATTTTCTTTTTGATTTTAACAATGTAGTTATTCTGCCTACTGAAACGTTAGATTTTCTGCAGCATTAGGTGCTTTCTAACCTATATATTTGGAAATATTGGTGTTATTCACCAATTTTGGAGATGGAATAGCCAGCTGAAGGGGTTGGAGGAGGCTGGATTTTTTATCAGCATGTGTTCGTGTCCTGAAGAACAACATACATGTTGGTAAATTATTTTTGCGTGTCCTGATGGTGCAAAATATTTACATGCTTGTCAATTGGTGAGATGACAACGCTGTTTCCTTTACTATTCATGTTGTGCCCCAAATATTTCACACAATGTGGGTCAGAATGGTACCTTTTGAGGGCAAGAAGATAAATAGTGTCCATTGATGCGATATGGGAAGAACACATTGATCAATGGATAAAAAGAATAGTAATGCAATACACAAAAATTGGACTGTGGTGCACAACATATAGACAAGGTGGAAACTACCTATTTAACACCTCATAAAGAATGGACATTTCTTCAGGAAGAACAAGTCTTTAAAGATGTTTTCAACTTCTCTAAAGCTGGAATACCATGATAATACAATGGAAGAATGTCTCATCATTGGATAAAAAGGACGATGGCGCAATCTGCAACTGTTGAACTTTAGAAAAACAATTAGTAAGTACTGGAGAACACCTATTTGCAGATCTAGCATTTATAGAGTGACCATCTCCTCAGCAAAATCAAGTTCTCCAAAGGTGCCTTAATTTTCTTTTTGATTTTAACAATGTAGTTATTCTGCCTACTGAAACGTTAGATTTTCTGCAGCATTACGTGCTTTGTAACCTATATATTTGGAAATATTGGTGTTATTCACCAATTTTCGAGATGGAATGGCCAGCTGAAGGGGTTGGAGGAGGCTGGATTTTTTATCAGCATGTGTTCGTGTCCTGAAGGACAACATACATGATGGTAAATTATTTTTCAGTGGCCTGATGGTGCAGAATATTTACACGTTTGTCAATTTTTGAGATGGCAGCTCTCTTTCCTTTACTATTCATGTTGTGCCCCAAATATTTCATAGAATGTGGGTCAGAATGGTATCTTTTAATGCCAAGAAGATAAATAGTGTCCATTGATGCGATATGGGAAGATCGCTCCAATCAATGGATGAATAGAATAGTAATGCAATACACAAAAATTGGACTGTTGTGCAAAACATATAGACAAGGTGGAAACCACCTATTTAACTCCTCATAAAGAATGGCCATTTCTTCAGGAAGAACAAGTCTTTTAAGATGTTTTCACCTTCTCTAAAGCTGGAATACCATGATAAGACAATGGAAGAATGTCTCTTCATTGGATAAAAAGGACGATGGCACAATCTGCAACTGCTGACCTCTAGAAAAACAATTAGTAAGTACTGGAGAACACCTATTTGCAGATCTAGCCTTTATAGAGTGACCATCTCCTCAAGAAGATCAAGTTCTCCACAGGTGCCTTAATTTTCTTTTTGGTTTTAACAATGTAGTTATTCTGTCTACTGAAACGTTAGATTTTCTGCAGCATTAGGTGCTTTGTAACCTATATATTTGGAAATATTGGTGTTATTCACCAATTTTGGAGATGGAATGGCCAGCTGAAGGGGTTGGAGGAGGCTGGATTTTTTATCAGCCTGTGTTCTTTTGCTGAAGAACAACATACATGTTGGTAAATTATTTTTGAGTGGCCTGATGGTGCAGAATATTTAAACCCTTGTCAATTGGTGAGATGGCAACGCTGTTTCCTTTACAATTCATGTTGTGCCCCAAATATTTCATACAATGTGGGTCAGAATGGTACCTTTTGATAGCAAGAAGATAAATAGTGTCCATTGATGCGATATGGGAAGAACGCACTGATCATCGGATGAAAAGAATAGTAATGCAATACACAAATATTGGACTGTGGTGAAAAACATATAGACAAGGTGGAAACCACCTATTTAACACCTCATAAAGAATGGCCATTTCTTCAGGAAGAACAAGTCTTTTAAGATGTTTTCAACTTCTCTAAAGCTGGAATACCATGATAAGACAATGGAAGAATGTCTGATCATTGGATAAAAAGGTCGATGGCACAATCTGCATCTGTTGAACTTTAGAAAAAGAATTAGTAAGTACTGGAGAACACCTATTTGCAGATTTACCCTTTATAGAGTGACCATCTCCTCAGAAAGATCAAGTTCTCCAAAGGTGTCTTAATTTTCATTTTGGTTTTAACAATGTAGTTATTCTGTCTATTGAAACTTTAGATTTTCTGCAGCATTAGGTGCTTTGTAACCTATATATTTGGAAATATTGGTGTGAAAAATGCACCAATTTTGGAGATGGAATGGCCAGCTGAAGGGGTTGGAGGAGGCTGGATTTTTTATCAGCATGTGTTCGTGTCCTGAAGAACAACATACATGTTGGTAAATTATTTTTGAGTAGCCTCATGGTGCAAAATATTTACACGATTGTTAACTGGTGAGATGGCAACTCTCTTTCCTTTACTATTCATGTTGTGCCCTAAATATTTCATACAATGAGGGTCAGAATGGTACGTCTTGATGGCAAGAAGATAAATAGTGTCCATTGATGCGATATGGGAAGAACGCACCGATCAATGGATGAAAAGAGTAGTAATGCAATACACAAAAATTGGACTGTGGTGCAAAACATATCGAAAAGGTGGAAACCACCTATTTAACACCTCATGAAGAATGGCCGTTTCTTCAGGAAGAACAAGTCTTTTAAGATGTTTTCAACTTCTCTAAAGCTGGAATACCATGATAATACAATGGAAGAATGTCTCATCATTGGATAAAAAGGACGATGGCGCAATCTGCAACTGTTGAACTTTAGGAAAACAATTAGTAAGTACTGGAGAACACCTATTTGCAGATCTAGCCTTTATAGAGTGACCATCTCCTCAGCAAGATCAAGTTCTCCAAAGATGCCTTAACTTTCTTTTTGGTTTTAACAATGTAGTTATTCTGCCTACTGAAACTTTAGATTTTCTGCAGCATTACGTGCTTTGTAACCTATATATTTGGAAATATTGGTATTATTCACCAGTTTTGGAGATGGAATGGCCAGCTGAAGGGGTTGGAGGAGGCTGGATTTTTTATCATCATGTGTTCGTGTCCTGAAGAACAACATACATGTTGGTAAATTATTTTTGAGTGGCCTGAGAGTGCAGAATATTTACACGCTTGTCAATTGGTGAGATTGCAACTCTCTTTCCTTTACTATTCATGTTGTGCCCCAAATATTTCAAACAATGTGAGTCAAAATGGTACCTTTTGATGTCAAAAAGATAAATAGTGTCCATTGATGCGATATGGGAAGAACGCACCGATCAATGGATGAAAAGACTAGTAATGCAATACACAAAAATTGGACTGTGGTGCAAAACATATAGACAAGGTAGAAACCACCTATTTAACACCTCATAAAGAATGGCCATTTCTTCAGGAAGAACAAGTCTTTTAAGATGTTTTCAACTTCTCTAAAGCTGGAATACCATGATAAGACAATGGAAGAATGTCTCATCATTGGATAAAAAGGACGATGGCGCAATCTGCAACTGTTAAACTTTAGAAAAACCATTAGTAAGTACTGGAGAACACATATTTGCAGATCTAGCCTTTATAGAGTGACCATCTCCTCAAGAAGATCAAGTTCCCCATAGGTGCCTTCATTTTCTTTTTGGTTTTAACAATGTAGTCATTCTGCCTCCTGAAACGTTAGATATTCTGCAGCATTAGGTACTTTGTAACCTATATATTTGGAAATATTGGTGTGAAAAATGCACCAATTTTAGAGATGGAATGGCCAGCTGAAGGGGTTGGAGGGGGCTGGATTTTTTAACAGCATATGTGCGTGTCCTGAAGAACAACATACATGTTGGTAATTTATTTTTAAGTGGCCTGATGGTGCAGAATATTTACACGCTTGTCAATTGGTGAGATGGCAACTCTCTTTCCTTTACTATTCATGTTGTGCCCCAAATATTTCATACAATGTGGGTCAGAATGGTACCTTTTGATGGCAAGAAGATAAATAGTGTCCATTGATGCGATATGGGAAGAAAGCACCGATCAATGGATGAAAAGAATAGTAATGCAATACACAAAAATTGGACTGTGGTGCAAAACATATAGACAAGGTGGAAACCACCTATTTAACACCTCATAAAGAATGGCCATTTGTTCAGGAAGAACAAGTCTTAAGATGTTTTCAACTTCTCTAAAGCTGGAATACCATGATAAGACAATGGAAGAATGTCTCATCATTGGATAAAATGGACGATGGCGCAATCTGCAACTGTTGAACTTTAGAAAAACAATTAGTAAGTACTGGAGAACACCTATTTGCAGATCTAGCCCTTATAGAGTGACCATCTCCTCAGCAAGATCAAGTTCTCCAAAGGTGCCTTAATTTTCTTTTTGGTTTTAACAATGTAGTTATTCTGTCTACTGAAACTTTAGACTTTCTGCAGCATTAGGTGCTTTGTAACCAATATATTTGGAAATATTGGTGTTATTCACCAATTTTGGAGATGGAATGGCCAGTTGAAGGGGTTGGAGGAGGCTAGATTTTTTAACAGCATATGTGCGTTTCATGAAGAACAATATACATGTTGGTAAATTATTTTTCAGTGGCCTGATGTTTCAGAATATTTACACGCTTGTCAATTGGTGAGATGACAACTCTCTTTCCTCTACTATTCATGTTGTGCCCCAAATATTTCATACAATGTCGGTCAGAATGGTACCTTTTGATGGTAAGAAGATAAATAGTGTCCATTGATGCGATATGGGAAGAATGCACCAATCAATGGATGAAAAGACTAGTAATGCAATACACAAAAATTGGACTCTGGTGAAAAACATTTAGAGTAGGTGGAAACCACCTATTTAACACCTCATAAAGAATGGCCATTTCTTCAGGAAGCACAAGTCTTTTAAGATGTTTTCAACTTCTCTAAAGCTGGAATACCATGATAAGACAATGGAAGAATGTCTCATCATTGGATAAAAAGGACGATGGCACAATCTGCAACTGTTGAACTTTAGAAAAACAATGAGTAAGTACTGGAGAACACCTATTTGCAGATCTAGCCTTTATAGAGTGGCTATCTTCTCAAGAAGGTCAAGTTCTCCAAAGGTGCCTTAATTTTCTTTTTGGTTTTAACAATGTAGTTATTCTGTCTACAGAAACTTTAGATTTTCTGCAGCATTAGGTGCTTTGTAACCTATATATTTGGAAATATTGGTGTGAAAATTGCATCAATTTTGGAGATGGAATGGCCAGCTGTAGGGGTTGGAGGAGGCTGGAACTTTTAACAGCATGTGTTCGTGTCCTTAAAAACAACATACATGTTGGTAAATTATTTTTGAGTCGCCTGATGGTGCAAAATATTTACACGCTTGTCAATTGGTGAGATGGCAACTCTCTTTCCTTTACTATTCATGTTGTGCTCCAAATATTTAAAATAATGTGGGTCAGAATTGTACCTTTTGATGGCAAGAAGATAAATAGTGTCCATTGATGCGATATGGGAAGAACGCACTGATCAATGGATGAAAAGAGTAGTAATGCAATACACAAAAATTGGACTGTGGTGAAAAACATTTAGAGAAGGTGGAAACCACCTATTTAACACCTCATAAAGAATGGCCATTTCTTCAGGAAGAACAAGTCTTTTAAGATGTTTTCAACTTCTCTAAAGCTGGAATACCATGATATCACAATGGAAGAATGTCTCATCATTGGATAAAAAGGAAGATGGCACAATCTGCAACTGTTGAACTTTAGAAAAAGAATTAGTAAGTACTGGAGAACACCTATTTGCAGATCTAGCCATTATAGAGTGACCATCTCCTCAGCTAGATCAAGTTCTCCAAAGGTGCCTTAATTTTCTTTTTGATTTTAACAATGTAGTTATTCTGCCTAATTAAATGTTAGATTTTCTGCAGCATTAGGTGCTTTGTAACCTATATATTTGGAAATATTGGTGTTATTCACCAATTTTGGAGATGGAATGGCCAGCTAAAGGGGTTGGAGGAGGCTGGATTTTTTAACAGCATATGTGCGTGTCCTGAAGAACAACATACATGTTGGTAAATTATTTTTCAGTGGCCTGATGGTTCAGAATATTTACACGCTTGTCAATTGGTGAGATGGCAACTCTCTTTCCTTTACTATTCATGTTGTGCCCCAAATATTTCATACAATGTGTGTCAGAATGGTACCTTTTGATGTCAAGAAGATAGTGTCCATTGATTCGATATGGGAAGAACGCACTGATCAATGGATGAAAAGAGTAATAATGCAATACACAAAAATTGGACTGTGGTGCAAAACATATAGACAAAGTGGAAACCACCTATTTAACACCTCATAAAGAATGGCCATTTCTTCAGGAAGAACAAGTCTTTTAAGATGTTTTCAGCTTCTCTAAAGCTGGAGTACCATGATAAGACAATGGAAGAATGTGTGATCATTGGAGAAAAAGGACGATGTCACAATCTGCAACTGTTGAACTTTAGAAAACAATTAGTAAGTACTGGAGAACACCTATGTGCAGATCTAGCCTTTATAGAGTGACCATCTCCTCAACAAGATCAAGTACTCCAAATGTGCCTTAATTTTCTTTTTTGTTTTAACAATGTACCGTATATTCCGGCGTATAAGACGACCTGGTGTATAAGACGACCCCCCTACTTTCCTGTTAAAATATAGAGTTTAGGATATATTCACCGTATAAGACTACCCCTTTTCCAACGCATACCAAACACCGGTAAAAATTAAAAATAAACAGATTTGAATTTAACATGGTCCTTTTTTAATTTAAATTCTTATGACATGCAGGTATATAGCAGGAAAACTGTCACTCATAAACATATTAAAATAGGGGGGACCCCACGTCATTTTTTGGGGGGGTCCCCCATTCTAATAGCTAGTAAAGGCTAGGTATTCAGCTGGGGGCTGATATTAGTAGCCTGGGAAGCTCCGTGGGTATTACCCCCTTCCCAGACTTCAATCATCTGCCCCAGCCGTCTGCTTAACCTCCGCTAGAGACTATAATGATGGTGGATCCCACGCCAATTTTCTTTTTAAAAAATCCTTTATTTTAACACTAAATGACAATTGAGGGGTTAATAAAGATGCAGTCCCTAAATTATTATTAATTTTGTAATTAATTTTTCCCAAAAATGTTGACGTGGGCTTCGCCATATTTTTGTGTCCAGCCAGGTACAGCAGGCAGGAACGGGCTGTCCCCAACCACCAGCTGCCTATTTGTACCTGGCCGGACACAACAATATAGGGAAGCCCTTTTTTTTTTAATTATTTCATGAAATAATTAAAAAAAAAAAGACGTGGGGCTTCGCCCTATTTTTGTGTCCAGCCAGGTACAACTAGGCAGCTGGGGGCTGGAATCTGCAGCGCAGGGAGACCCAAGCTTTCTGGGCCCCCCCCGCTGCAAATTGCAGTCCGCAGCCACCCCGGAAAATGGCGCGTTCATAGAAGCGCCATCTTCTGGCGCTGTACCCAACTCAACCAGGGCCCTGGTGCGGTGGCTCACTGGGTAATAAAGGGGTTAGGGCCAGCTTGGCATTATCAGCTGGCCCTAAGCCCGAAATTCATGGGGTCACGCCAATATTAGACATGACCACCATGAATTTCTAGTAAAGTAATTAAAAAAAACACAACACCCAGAATAAAGTCCTTTAATTGAAATAAAGACACAATTTTTTAATGTTCTAAATTAAACCATACTTACCGTCACGCCCATTCCAGCTGAAGCCAACGATCTCCTGCAATAAAAGTAAAATAATAAAGCAACCTCATCCTTACCTTTCCATGGTTCCCAGGACCGGTCCAGCTCTGCTACATTCACATGACAGGCTGCACCGCAGCAGAACGCTGCCGTTCAGCTTGCCATGCGGCAGACACTGAGAAGCGTAGGCATGCTTGTGCTCCTCAGTGTCTGACTGTGACGGCATCCAGATGAGCCGAGATCATGTCCAATGAACTCGGCTCACCTCATGCACGTCACTGACAGCGTGGGAAAATTCTCCTGCTCCCCGCATGCGCAGTAGAAGTTTCCCACGCTGTCAGTGACGGACGTCCAGGAGGTGAGCTGAGTTCATTGTCGGCTCATCTGGATGCCGTCACAGCCAGACACTGCAGAGCGCAAGCATGCCTGCGCTTCTCAGTGTCTGCGGGATGACAGGCTGGATGGCAGCGTTCTGCTGCGGTCCAGCCTGTCATCTCGATGTAGCAGAGCTGAAGCTGTCGTGGGAACCATGGAAAGGTAAGGATGATGTTGGTTTATTATTTTTCTTTTATTGCAGGAGATCGTTGGCTTCAGCTGGAATGGGCGTGATGGTAAGTATGGTTTAATTTAGAACAATAAAGAATTGTGTCTTTATTTCAATTAAAGGACTTTATTCTGGGTGTTTGTGTTTTTTTTAACTTTTACTATGGGGTTAGTAATGGGGGTGTCTTATAGACGCCTCTCCATTACTAACCTGGGCTTGATGTCAGCTGGCATTATAAGCTGACATCAACCCCAACCCTATTACCCCACTGCCACCGCTACAGGGCAGTGGGAAGAGCGAGGCTAAGTGCCAGAATTGGCGCATCCTATGGATGCGCCATTTCTGGGGCGGCTGACGGCTGGTGTTTCTAGCCTGGGAGGGGGCCAATATTCATGGCTCCCTTCCTGGGCTATTAATATCAGCCCCCAGCTGTCTGCCTAGCCTTTGCTAGCTATTAAATTAGGGGGGACCCCACGTCATTTTTTTTGGGGGGTCCCCCATTTTAATAGCTAGTAAAGGCTAGGTATTCAGCTGGGGGCTGATATTAGTAGCCTGGGAAGCTCCGTGGGTATTACCCCCTTCCCAGGCTTCAAACATCTGCCCCAGCTGTCTGCTTAACCTCCGCTAGAGCCTAAAATTAAGGGGAACCCCACGCCAATTTTTTTTTAAATAAATCCTTTATTTTAACACTAGATGACAAGTACAGTAATCAACAATGTCACTGTACTTCATATATATGTGACTGACATGTTTCTATCTATCTAATCTATGTGTGAAGCTCTATTCTGTCTGTTATAAATTGTCGGGTACCTCTGCTGAATTGCCGGCCGGCTTTTTTAAAGAGACGGTGCATGAAAACACTATTATTTATTTTAATAAATCCTTTACACTAAATGACAAGTACAGTAAGCAACACTGTCACTGTACTTCATATATATGTGACTGACATGTTTCTATCTATCTAATCTATGTGTGAAGCTCTATTCTTTCTATTCTAAATTGTCGGGTGCCGGCTTATGCCGCTGCTGAATTGCCGGCTTTTCATATATTGTCACAGAAGCGATGCGAACTTCCCTGCTCCGGACACAGCGCAGCGCTTCTGTGACAAGTGAAAGCTGTCGGCACAGAAGCCCTGCGCTGTGTCCGGAGCTGGGAATACGCAGCGATGTGTCAGTTTCAGCACAGAAGCGCTGACTGTCTGGACCTACCGCCGCCGTATTTTAACTCCCTCCACCTTATATTAACTCCGACATGGCAGGGATACGGCCACGGCAGCTTATTATCACCCCCAGAGTATCCCCGCATGTCAATTTCTGAAAGTTCAAAAGCATTACCGGCGTGTAAGACGACCCCAGACTAGACAGAAGATTTTTCAGTCTTCAAAAGTCGTCTTATACGCCGGAATATACGGTAGTTATTCTGCCTACTGAAATGTTAGATTTTCTGAAGCATTAGGTGCTTTGTAATGTATATATGTGGAAATATTGGTGTTATTCACCAATTTTGGAGATGGAATGGCCAGCTGAAGGGGTTGGAGGAGGTTGGATTTTTTATCAGCATGTGTTCGTTTGCTGAAGAACAACATACATGTTGGTAAATTATTTTTGAGTGTCCTGATGGTGCAAAATATTTACACGCTTGTCAATTGGTTAGATGGCAACTCTCTCTCCTTTACTATTCATGTTGTGCCCCAAATATTTCATACAATGTGGGTCAGAATGGTACCTTTTGATGGCAAGAAGATAAATAGTGTCCATTGATGCGATATGGGAAGAACGCACTGATCAATGGATGAAAAGAGTAGTAATGCAATACACAAAAATTGGACTGTGGTGCAATACATATAGACAAGGTGGAAACCACCTATTTAACACCTCATAAAGAATGGCCATTTCTTCAGGAAGAACAAGTCTTTTAAGATTTTTTCAACTTTTCTAAAGCTAGAATACCATGATAAGACAATGGAATAATGCCGCATCATTGGATAAAAAGGACGATGGCGCAATCTGCAACTGTTGAACTTTAGAAAAACAATTACTAAGTACTGGAGAACACCTATTTGCAGATCTAGCCTTTATAGAGTGACCATCTCCTCAAGAAGATCAAGTTCTCCAAATGTGCCTTAATTTTCTTTTTGGTTTTAACAATGTAGTTATTGTTATGATCTGCTACAAACACTAAGGAAAGATAGGAAAACTGTCCCTACAATAGGACTAAGCTGATTCCCTACAATGCAGCGGGGGACGTGTTCCTTGTGAACAGACCCGCCTAAGTCCTCGGCTAGTCTGAACTCAGACCTATAGATATATGGGAGGGGTCCCTACAAGAACTAAGGACTGGGATAAAGTTGGATACCTCCTAGCAGAAATTGTAGTAGAGCAAAGACAAACAAACTAACAGAAGTACTAGTGGTCAAAAGACCAAGCAAACTACAGAGAAAGGTACAAGGCACCTGGCTAGCTTAAGAGAAAAAGTAACACTGAAGTCCAGCAAAGCCAGAAGGGCGGAGCTGCATTATATAGGCAGAAAGTCATGTGACCAGCAAAATAGAAAAAACTAACAGCAGGGTTCTAACAGTACCCCCTCTTCTATGAGGATCCTCCGGATCCTCCAGGCCCAGGTCTATCAGGAAACCTCCTGTGAAACGCTCCGACAAGTCTAGGAGCAGAGACATCATCCGCCCTTACCCAGGAGTTATCCTCAGGACCGAAACCTTTCCAAATGACGAGATACTGCAATCTCCCTCTATGCCATCTAGAATTAAGAATGCGAGAAATTTCAAAATCACCGTCTTCCTCCACCGGAGGAACACAGACAGTGGCGTCCCTATCTGAAACATCAGCTTTTTTCAATAAGGAAACATGAAACACCGGATTAATCTTCCAGGAGGTAGGAACCTCTAACCTAACAGCAGATTGGTTAACTACCTGAAGCACCGTAAACGGACCCACAAACTTCGGGCCCAATTTCTTAGAAGGAATCCTCAACCGCAGATTCCTAGAGGACAACCAACCATGTCACCAACAGTAAACAAAACCTCTTGACGTTTCCTGTCAAAGTACCTCTTGTATTTTTTGTTAGCCTCTTGAAGGTTATGACGTACATCAGTCCAAACTCTCTCCAAATCACCGGAAAAATTCCCCTCCTCTGGCACGGCCGATACCAATTTGGAGAATGACCCAAACGACGGATGTCTCCCAGTACAACAAAAAAAAGGAGAACACCTAGCAGAAGAGGATGATTGTCAGCCACAAAACAACGCAAAAACTGCTCAACATCCTGGTTCTTTCTTTCTGTCTGTCCATTACACTTAGGATGATAACCAGACGAAAATGACAAATGGACTCCCAACCTGTCACAAAAGGCACGCCAAAAACGAACCACGAACTGAGGTCCCCTATCGGAAACAATGTCGGTAGGAACGCCATGGAGCCTGACAATTTCTTTAACAAAAGCCTTAGCGAGTGTCTTAGCGCAGGGCAGTTTGATGAAGGGAACCAAGTGACACATCTTGCTAAAATGGTCCACGACCACCCAGATAACAGTGAAACCCTCAGAGGCAGGAAGGTCAGTAATAAAATCCATAGCAAGATGCGTCCAAGGAGCACTAGGAACCTCCAGAAGGCAAAGCAACCCCGCAGCAGGAGCATGTGAAGACTTAGATCTAGCACACAAAGTACACTGACGCACCCACTTAATGACTTCCTTCTGCCACCCAGGCCACCAAAAACTGCGACCTACAAGTCTCTTAGTCTCTGAAATTCCTGGATGACCTGTCAACCGAGACTCATGACACTCCACAATCAAATCTCTCCTAAAGTTCCTAGGCACAAACAACCTCCCATGGGGAGTGTTAGATGGGGCATCCTCCTGGGCTTTCAGAATCCCATCTTCCACAACGGAGTCCAATGCTGCTATCACAACACCTTCCTGTAAAATGCTCTCCTCCTCCTCGGTACCAACCATGGGAGAAAAACTGCGAGATAAAGCATCCGCTTTTACATTCTTGGTACTCGGGATGTAAGTAACAGAAAAATTAAACCGCGAAAAAAAAAGTGTCCACCTAGCTTGACGGGCATTCAAGCGCTTGGCATCATCAAGATAGATCAGATTCTTATGATCAGTAAAAACCTGAATGGGAAATTTAGCACCTTCCAAGAGATGACGCCAATGTTCAAATGCGAGTTTAATAGCCAGCAATTTTCGATTACCGTCATCGTAATTAAGTTCGGTCTCAGAAAATTTTTTTGAAAAAAAAGCACAGGGATGTACTCCATCCTTGTTTTCCTGAGACAAAACAGCACCGACCCCCACCGAAGAAGCATAAACCTCGACCAAAAAAGGCATGGTCTCATCAGGCTGCATAAGGATGGGGGCAGAACTGAACTTCTCCTTGAGATACACAAAAGCTTCAATGGCCTCAGTAGTCCACTGAACCGTATTCGCACCTTTACTGGTGAGATCGGTCAGCGGCTTAACAATTATAGAAAAATTCTTAATGAATTTTCTGTAATAATTGGCGAAACCCAAAAATCTCTATATTGGTTTCAAACCAATAGGCCTAGGCCATTCCTGCACCGCCTGAACCTTCACCGGGTCCATCTCAAAGCCCTCGCTGGAGATAATGTAGCCCAAAAAACTAATTCTCTGCACAGCAAACTCACATTTCTCCAGCTTAGCAAAAAGTGAATTGTCGCTTAACAACTGCAATACCTCACGTACGCTCTGCCAATGAGACTCCAGATCCGGCAAATAAATCAAAATGTCATCCAAATACACCACCACATTCTTACCGATCAACGGTCTTAGGATGTCATTAATAAGGTTCTGAAAAAACGCTGGTGCGTTGGTAAGACCAAAGGGCATAACCAGATTCTCAAAATGACCCACTGGAGTGTTAAAAGCAGTTTTCCACTCATCACCTTCCTTCATACGTAACAAATTGTATGCCCCCCGGAGATCAATCTTAGAGAACCACTTGGCCCCCACTAACTGGTTGAACAAGTCAGGAATTAATGGCAGTGGGTAGGAATTGCGTACTGTAATTTTATTAATTTCGCGAAAGTCCAGACATGGACGTAAACCGCCGTCCTGTTTTTTTACAAAAAAAAATCCAACAGCCACAGGTGACTTAGAAGGTCTAATGTGACCGACGGTCAAGCTTGTCTGTATGTATTCCTCCAAGGCCCTTTCTCTCAGGGATAGTAAGATTAAATAAGCGACTCTTGGGAAGAGTTGCTCCAGGGACAAACTCAATGGTGCAATCATAGTCTCTATGAGGAGGCAAAACTTGCGACTCCTCCTCAGAAAAAACCTTCCAAAACTCCTGAATAGGTACAGGTAATTCCCCTCTCTCCACAGCAGCAATGCGACCGTTACAACATTTATCATAACACTTAGGACTCCAAGACTTAATTTCATTGGTAGACCAGTCCAGTACAGGATTATGCAATTTTAACCAAGGTAACCCCAAAACCACTGGAGCAGGCAAATTATTTAATACCGCCAAATCCAAATTCTCTTGGTGGATACCATTAATGGTGAGGGGAAATTCAAAAACCTTGTGAGTAATACCTTTCAAGGGAGAGCCATCAACAGCAACCACAGAAATAGGAGATGACAAAAGTTTGGATTCTAATTTAAATTTTTCCAAAAAACCCTCATCGATCACATTGAGTGTAGAACCACAATCCACAAATACCCGAAATTCAATAAACTCCTCCTGGAATGAGGTGCTTCCAGAAAGAAATACTCCTTTTGAGTTTAAACAGGCTATGCGGGCGTAACTGACCTCTTTTTTTTTTTTTCTTTGTTCAAACGAAGCACACAGTTCTTAATAAAGTGGTCAGATTTACCGCAATAGAAACACAATCCTTTAGCAAACCTGCGGTCTTTTTCCTGAGAGAGGGGTGACATCGCCCTAATCTCCATCGGTTCTCCACCCTCCGAACAGACCCTCTGAAAACTAGGAGCTGCCATAGAAATAGATTTCTCTTCATTACTCCTAGCACGCCGTCTCCTGTCCACACATATGGCTAATTGCATTGCCTCCTGCAACGTTCCAGGTTTTGGGAAGGCAATCATCAGATTCTTAACCCTTTCACCTAGACCATCAAGAAATAAACATTTTAAAGCTGAGTCATTCCATTCCACTTCAGCTGACCATCTTCTAAAGTATGTACAATAATTTTCCACATCACCTGATCCCTGCTTCAAACGTCTTAATTCAGTTTCAGCAGATGAGACTCGATCAGGATCATCATACAACAACCCCATAGCAGAAAAAAAATCTTCCACTGATCTAAAACACGGATCATTAGGTTGTAGAGAAAAGGCCCATCCCTGTGGTTCTTTGGGCAAAAGTGACATTATAAACCCAATGCGCTGTGATTCATTCCCCGAGGATCTGGGTCTTAAACGAAAATATAATAAACTAGCGTTTTTAAAGGAAAAAAAATCTTGCCGTTTACCATAAAAAAAATCTGGAAGTCCTACCTTCGGTTCAACAAAATGCGCTCCAGGACAACTCCTCACGTGTTGCTGGAGCTCGACCACCTCCAAAGACAGTCCCTGCAGACATTGAGCCAAATCCTGAACTGACACCATACTGAAATCAGGATTTCTTTCCTTAGAGTGTTTTATTTTTGGGCTGGACTTACTGTTATGATCTGCTACAAACACTAAGGAAAGATAGGAAAACTGTCCCTACAATAGGACTAAGCTGATTCCCTACGATGCAGCGGGGGACCTGTTCCTTGTGAACAGACCCACCTAAGTCCTCGGCTAGTCTGAACGCAGACCTATAAATATAAGGGAGGGGTCCCTACAAAAACTAAGGACTGGGATAAAGTTGGACACGTCCTAGCAGAAATTGTAGCAGAGCAAAGTCAAACAAACTAACTGAAGTACTAGCGGTCAAAAGACCAAGCAAACTACAGAGAAAGGTACAAGGCACCTGGCTAGCTTAAGAGTAAAAGTAACACTGAAGTCGAGCAAAGCCAGAAGGGCGGAGCTGGATTATATAGGCAGAAAGTCATGTGACCAGCAAAATAGAAAAACTAACAGCAGGGTTCTAACAGTTATTCTGCCTACTGAAACGTTAGATTTTCTGCAGCATTAGGTGCGTTATAACCTATATATTTGGAAATATTGGTGTGAAAAATGCACCAATTTTGGAGATGGAATGGCCAGCTGAAGGGGTTGGAGGAGGCTGGATTTGTTATCAACATGTGTTTGTGTCCTGAAGAACAACATACATGTTGGTAAATAATTTTTCAGTGGCCTGATGGTGCAGAATATTTACACGCTTGTCAATTGGTGAGATGGCAACTCTCTTTCCTTTACTATTCATGTTGTGCCCCAAATATTTCATACAATGTGGGTCAGAATGGTACTTTTTGATGGCAAGAAGATAAATAGTGTCCATTGATGCGATATGGGAAGAACGCACCAATCAATGGATGAAAAGAATAGTAATGCAACACACAAAAATTGGACTGTG
This sequence comes from Phyllobates terribilis, assembly GCF_046119375.1. Classification (NCBI taxonomy): domain Eukaryota; kingdom Metazoa; phylum Chordata; class Amphibia; order Anura; family Dendrobatidae; genus Phyllobates; species Phyllobates terribilis. The sequence goes on along the minus strand of NW_027362772.1, from coordinate 9,921,469 downwards.
GTGCAAAACATATAGACAAGGTGGAAACCACCTATTTAACACCTCATAAAGAATGGCCATTTCTTCAGGAAGAACAAGTTTTTTAAGATGTTTTCACCTTCTCTAAAGCTGGAATACCATGATAAGACAATGGAAGAATGTCTCATCATTGGATAAAAAGGACAATGGCACAATCTGCAACTATTGAACTTTAGAAAAACAATTACTAAGTACTGGAGAACACCTATTTGCAGATCTAGCCTTTATAGAGTGACCATCTCCTCAGGAAGATCAAGTTCTCCAAAGGTGCCTTAATTTTCTTTTTGATTTTAACAATGTAGTTATTCTGTCTACTGAAACTTTACATTTTCTGCAGCATTAGGTGCTTTGTAACCTATATATTTGGAAATATTGGTGTGAAAAATGCACCAATTTTGGAGATGGAATGGCCAGCTGAAGGGGTTGGAGGAGACTGGATTTTTTAACAGCATGTGTTTGTGTCCTGAAGAACAACATACATGTTGGTAAATTATTTTTTAGTGGCCTGATGGTGCAAAATATTTACATGCTTGTCAATTGGTGAGATGGCAACTCTCTTTCCTTTACTATTCATGTTGTGCCCCAAATATTTCATACAATGTGGGTCAGAATGGTACCTTTTGATGGCAAGAAGATAAATAGTGTCCATTGATGCGATATGGGAAGAACGCACTGATCAATGGATGAAAAGAGTAGTAATGCAATACACAAAAATTGGACTGTGGTGAAAAACATTTAGAGAAGGTGGAAACCACCTATTTAACACCTCATAAAGAATGTCCATTTCTACAGGAAGAACAAGTCTTTTAAGATGTTTTCAACTTCTCTAAAGCTGGAATACCATGATAAGACAATGGAAGAATGTCTCATCATTGGATAAAAAGGACAATGGGACAATCTGCAACTGTGGAACTTTAGAAAAACAATTAGTAAGTACTGGAGAACACCTATTTGCAGATTTATCCTTTATAGAGTGACCATCTCCTCAGGAAGATCAAGTTATCCATAAGTGCCTTAATTTTCTTTTCGGTTTTAACAATGTTGTTATTCTGCCTCCTGAAACGTTAGATTTTCTGCAGCATTAGGTGTTTTGTAACCTATATATTTGGAAATATTGGTGTGAAAAATGCACCAATTTTGTAGATGGAATGGCCAGCTGAAGGGGTTGGAGGAGGCTGGATTTTTTGTCAGCATGTGTTTGTGTCCTGAAGAACAACATACATGTTGGTAAATTATTTTTGAGTGTCCTGCTGGTGCAGAATATTTTCACGCTTGTCAATTGGTGACATGGCAACTCTCTTTTCTTTACTATTCATGTTGTGCCCCAAATATTTCATACAATGTGGGTCAGAATGGTACGTTTTGATGACAAGAAGATAATTAGTGTCCATTGATGCGATATGGGAAGACCACCCCGATCAAAGGATGAAAAGAAGGGTAATGCAATACACAAAAATTGGACTGTGGTGCAAAACATATAGACAAGGTGGAAACCACCTATTTAACACCTCATAAAGAATGTCCATTTCTACAGGAAGAACAAGTCTTTTAAGATGTTTTCAACTTCTCTAAAGCTGGAATACCATGATAAGACAATGGAAGAATGTCTCATCATTGGATAAAAAGGACAATGGGACAATCTGCAACTGTGGAACTTTAGAAAAAGAATTAGTAAGTACTGGAGAACACCTATTTGCAGATCTAGCCTTTATAGAGTGACCATCTCCTCAAGAAGACCAAGTTCTCCAAAGGTGCCTTAATTTTCTTTTTGGTTTTAACAATGTAGTTATTCTGTCTACTGAAACGTTAGATTTTCTGCAGCATTAGGTGCTTTGTAGCCTATATATTTGGAAATATTGGTGTTATTCACCAATTTTGGAGATGGAATGGCCAGCTGAAGGTGTTGGAGGAGGCTGGATTTTTTAACAGCATATGTGCTTGTCCTGAAAAACAACATACATGTTGGTAAATTATTTTTCAGTGGCCTGATGGTGCAGAATATTTACACGCTTGTTAATTGGTGAGATGGCAACTCTCTTTCCTTTACTATTTATGTTGTGCGCCAAATATTTCATACAATGTGGGTCAGAATGGTACCTTTTGATGGCAAGAAGATAAATAGTGTCCATTGATGCGATATGGGAAGAAAGCACCTATCAGTGGATGAAAAGAATAGTAATGCAATACACAAAAATTGGACTGTGGTGCAAAACATATAGACAAGGTGGAACCCACCTATTTAACACCTCATAAAGAATCGCCATTTCTTCAGGAAGCACAAGTCTTTTAAGATGTTTTCAACTTCTCTAAAGCTGGAATACCATGATAATACAATGGAAGAATGTCTCATTATTGGATAAAAAGGACGATGGCGCAATCTGCAACTGTTGAACTTTAGAAAAACAATTAGTAAGTACTGTAGAACACCTATTTGCAGATCTAGTCTTTATAGAGTGAACATCTCCTCAGGAAGATCAAGTTCTCCAAAGGTGCCTTAATTTTCTTTTTGGTTTTAGCAATGTAGTTATTCTGTCTACTGAAACTTTAGATTTTTTGCTGCATTAGGTGCTTTGTAACCTATATTTTTGGAAATATTGGTGTGAAAAATGCACCAATTTTGGAGATGGAATGGCCAGCTGAAGGGGTTGGAGGAGGCTGGATTTTTTATCAGCATGTGTTCGTGTCCTGAAGAACAACATACATGTTGGTAAATTATTTTTGAGTGGCCTGATGGTGCAAAAAATCTACACGCTTGTCAATTGGTGAGATGGCATCTCTCTTTCCTTTACTATTCATGTTGTGTCCCAAATATTTCATACAATGTGGGTGTTAGGCGTCGGTCTGGTGCTGGATTTGAAGTGGGTCCAGGACTTTTTGTGGTCTTTCATTTCAGTCCAGCTGGGGCTGATGCTGCTCAGCATCACCATCAGCCCCAACGCCTAGCTGGTCCGCGAGCCCTGTTTGTCTCCCAGGTAGTTGTGCCTAGCAATGTTAAGCCTGGGTTGCAGAGTGAGACAGGGCTTGTGGAATCTAAGTCCAGGTTTTTCTGCACTGAGCATGTCCGTGACCTGGCGGCTCATGGTTGTTGGGTTGGCACCCACCTGACACGGTGACCTGGCACCGCCTGATTGGTTCACGGGTAACGTCACCAATAGCGCGTCAGTGGGCAGGGCTTAGTCTTTAAAAGGCCCGCCCACAAAGATGGCGACACGCTCAGATCATTTGAGCTAGCTGTTTGTGGTGTGCACGCTGACTCCAGGCTCAAAGAGCCATAGTTTCCGCTAGAGGCAGGTAGCTTCACTTCGCTGCCTGGCTCTAACCAGGGGGTTCGCCCTTACACCCCGAGCTGCCTGTGAGTTAAATAGAGTGGGTTTGCTCAGTCCGGTAGCACGCCGGCTGAGTGCTCGAGTACCCGGCGGGAATCACCCGCACGCTAGCGCCATCTCCTATAGCGTAGCATCTGTACCGAAGACAGGGCTACTGCTCATAGTCCGGTCACACGTCTCCCTGCGGTTCTTGGAGATTGTGTGAGCCGCTTTAGCGCCAATCCCCATAGCGTAGCGCCTGTATCAAAGACAGGGCTACTGCTGTTCCCACGGACGCACGTCTCCCTGCGGTTCTTGGAGATTGTGCGTACCATCTTTCCCTTCCGTGTGCGTTAACACGAAGGGCTAAGATATTTGTCAGGTGCGTCGCCGGTCGCTCTCTCCTCCGTGCAGTAAACGGAGATAGAGCGTACCGCTATACCCTGTCCGGTGTGAAGTTAACACGGAAGGGTTTATCATTTAGTTGTCGTTTGCCTTTCCACCCGGAAAGTGTTCGGCAGCAGTCCTCTAGGCTGCATCGCGGACCCCGGGGTCGGTTGCTTTCCATTAAATAAAGTTGTCTGCAACCGCTCCCCCTAACAGTATCTGAGCGCCAGGGTCTTGCCGAACATGGCCGACACTAAACAACTGCAGCGGTACATACAGCAGCTGGAGGCCAGACTTAAATCTCTGGAACAAACTGCTCCGGTCGCTGATATCACTACAGTAGCTTCCCAAGCGGCTACTCTAGCAGCCAACATTATTAACTCGGCTGCAGTGAATGCTGCAACCACTGCAAGTGCCCCATTACCCCGGTTTGTCCTCCCGGAGAAATTTTCTGGGGATAGTAAACTTTGCAGGGGCTTTATTAATGTATGCTCCATTCATTTGGAGATGATGGAAGCACGGTTCCCCTCCGAAAGAGCCAAAGTGGGATATATCATCTCATTACTCTCTCACAGGGCTCTGGAGTGGGCTACTCCCCTATGCGAAGGGAACGACCCGGTTGTAATAAATGCGGGCCTATTCCTTAAGACTCTAAAAAGTGTTTTTTTCTGGGTCCTCATGTCACGCATGATACGGCTCTTGAGCTTCTTGCGTTGGCCCAGGGTTCAGCCACCGCCAGCCACTATGCCGTCCAGTTCAGAACCCTAGCGGCTGAACTGGATTGGTCTGAGCAGTCGCTTATCCCGGTGTTTTGGAAGGGTCTGGCTGGGCATATTAAAGATGCTTTATCTACCAGAGAAATCCCAACCTCTCTGGAGTAGTTAATATCTCTCGCTGACCGTATTGACTTGCGTCATGCGGAACATAAGTTAGAGATGGAGGTTGCCAAACCTCAGTATCTATTGTCACCATCCGCCTTTAGACCCATTTTCAAACCCAAGACTCTCGACCCGGAGCCTGAGGCTACGGATATATCCCTGTCTAAGTCTAGTTCCTCTCGTTCCCGATCTGCACATATCGTGGAGCGCCCCGTAAATAAGGGTTCCAAGCAGTCGGTAAAACGAGTAGGTCTTACCAACGTTGGAGGAGGTGTATTTAATTCCGGGACTTCTTCCTCCAAATGATTACATAATGTGACACTGTCCTTTAGTAAAGCTGCAGTCTCTGCCAAGGCGCGGGTGGACTCTGGTGCTGATGGCAATTTTTTATTATCTACGTTTGCCCAGAGGCATGCCATCCCTATTGAGCTACTCTCTAGTCCCATGAACATTTTTGTTGCCAATGGTTCACTCCTGGATGTGCAAATCACCCATCAGTCGATCCCTCTCACCATGTCATTTCCTCAGGGCCACCGGGAGGTTATTTAATTTCTTATTGTTCCCGGTGGATTAGACGAGGTGTTATTGGGGCTCCCCTGGTTACGTTGTCATACTCCACACATTAACTGGAATACGGGGAGAATTTCTTCCTGGAGTGGGAATTGTGCATCTCAGTGTTTGGGCAAAGTCAGCCGGAGGGTAGTCTCTGACCCTTCTATCATTTTGACATCCGGTACAGATTCCTTGTCTGTTTCCAGGACCCGATCCTTGTCTGATTTTGTCGCTAAGAACTCTCAGAAAGAGAGGGTGGCTGCAGTGTCCTCCAACCCGGTTCCGTCCGGGAGGACGTTTGTGTCCCCTAATCTACGGAGTATGGTGCTCTCCTGGGCTCATGCCCCTAAGATCGGAGCTCACCTGGGGGTCAAACGTACCACTAAGTCCCTTCTACGGTCCTATTGGTGGCCCCGGTGGCGCCAGGATGTCAAGGACTTTGTTCTCGCGTGTCTTGTCTGTGCGAGAGATAAATCTTTTCGCCAGAGACCAGTGGGTCCTTCCTCCCTGTCACCCATGAAGGATCCTACGCATAGAGAACCTGTTATCACTGCTTCCCGTCCTAAAATAGAGTACCCTGTACACCGGAGGGGTCACTGTTTCGTGAATCCTCTCTGTGACCCGTTGGACCACATCCTTGCCCCCCAGCTCATGGAGGAAAATGAGCGTCAAGTGGAGGGGGATGTTCAAGGGGGGATAATGTTAGGCGTCTGTCTGATGCTGGATTCAAAATGGGTCCAGGACCTTCTGTGGTCTCGCATTTCAGTCCAGCTGGGGCTGATGCTGTTCAGCATCGCCTTCAGCCCCAACGCCTAGCTGGTCCACGAACCCTGTTTGTCTCCCAGGTAGTTGTGCCTAGCAGTGTTAAGCCTGGGTTGCAGAGTGAGACAGGGCTTGTGGAATCTAAGTCCAGGTTTTGCCGCACTGAGCATGTCCGTGACCTGGCGGCTCATGATTGGTGGGTTGGCACCCACCTGACCCGGTGACCTGGCACCGCCTGATTGGTTCACGGGTAACGTCACCAATAGCGCGTTGGTGGGCAGGGCTTAGTCGTTAAAAGGCCCGCCCACAAAGATGGCGACGCGCTCAGATCATTTGAGCTAGCTGTTTGTGGTGTGCACGCTGACTCCGGGCTCAAAGAGCCATAGTTTCCGCTAGGCAGGTTTAGCTCCATAGAGGCAGGTTAGCTCCATAGAGGCAGGTAGCTTCGTTTCACTGACTGGCTCTAACCAGGGGGTTCGCCCTTACACCCCGAGCCACCTGTGAGTTAAATAGAGCGGGTTTGCTCAGTCCGGTAGTACGCCGGCTGAGTGCTCGAGTACCCGGCGGGAATCACCCGCATGCTAGCGCCATCTCCTATAGTGTAGCGCCTATACCGAAGACAGGGCTACTGCTCATAGTCCGGTCACACGTCTCCCTGCAGTTCTTGGAGATTGTGTGAACCGCTTTAGCGCCAATCCCCATAGCGTAGCACCTGTATCAAAGATAGGGCTACTGCTGTTCCCATGGACGCACGTCTCCCTGCGGTTCTTGGAGATTGTGCGTACCGTCTTTCCCTTCCGTGTGCATTAACACGAAGGGCTAAGATATTTGTTAGGTGCGTCGCCGGTCGCTCTCTCCTCCGTGCAGTAAACGGAGATAGAGCGTACCGCTATACCCTGTCCGGTGTGAAGTTAACACGGAAGGGTTTATCATTTAGTTGTCATTTGCCTTTCCACCCAGAAAGTGTTCGGCAGAAGTCCTCTAGGCTGCATCGCGGACCCCGGGGTCGGTTGCGTTCCATTAAATAAAGTTGTCTGCAACCGCTCCCCCTAACAGTGGGTCAGAATGGTACGTTTTGATGGCAAGAAGATAAATAGTGTCCATTGATGCGATAAGGGAAGAACGCCCCGATCAAAGGATGTGTAACGTGTCTGGGAGGCGGAACCTCTGAGCTACTATACAAGGGGGCGGTCCTTGTAAGGGAGCGGGTGGCGACCGGGGAAGACGGGCAGGCAGTCACAGCAGGTGACCGGGACAGTCTCTGAGTGAACGGGCTGGAGGTCACGGCAAGTGACCGGGGCAGTCTCTGGATGAACGGGCAGGAGGTCATGGCAAGTGACCGGGGCAGTCTCTGGATGAACGGGCAGGAGGTCACGGCAAGTGACCGGGGCAGTCTCTGGATGAACGGGCAGGAGGTCACGGCAAGTGACCGGGCAGTCTCTGGATGAACGGGCAGGAGGTCACGGCAAGTGACCGGGGCAGTCTCTGGGTAAAGGGTAGGTACGACCTGTGATGGCAGAGCCTCCAGGTAGGCTAGCAGGCAGATGGTAGATGTGTGCTCCCAGGTGAGCAATCGGGATTCTCTGGAATGGCAGGTGGTCACAGTACGTGACGGCGGAGCCTCCAGGTAGGCTAGCAGGCAGGTAACAGGTGTGCGCTCCCAGGTGAGCGGGCAGGAGTCTCTGGAATGGCAGGTGGTCACAGCACGTGACGGCGGAGCCTCCAGGTAGGCTAGCAGGTAGGTAGCAGGTGTGCGCTCCCAGGTGAGCGGGCAGGAGTCTGTGGAATGGCAGGTGGTCACAGCACGTGACGGCGGAGCCTCCAGGTAGGCTAGCAGGCAGGTAGCAGATGTGCGCTCCCAGGTGAGCGGGCAAGCTGGTCCATAGACAGACTGACAGGAGTTGGAGGGCAGACCGTCGGACCTCAGGCTAGCAGGCAGGTAGCAGAGGAGCGCTCCCAGGTGAGCGGGCAAGCTGGTCCTTAGACAGACTGACAGGAGTCGGTAGGCAGACCGTCGGACCTCAGGCTAGCAGGCAGGTAAGCAGAATATCAGGCAGGAATCAGACAGCAAACTGGCAGGAATCTGGCAGGTAACTGGCAACGGGACCTGAGGGCTGAAGCAGAGTAGTGAACAGTGCAACAACATTGCTCAGGCACCTCCATTTTGGAGGAGGTGCCTTATATATGGTGAAGTCCTCCGGCCATTGGCCGGGGACTCCTTAGGACGGCGCGCGCGGCCCCTTTAAGAGGGAGCGCGCGCGCGCCCTAAGCACAGTGGCCGGGAAGGAGCGCGCGCTGCCAGCAGAGCGGGAGGAGGACGCCGGGCTCGGAGCAGAGGGGTGAGGGGAACAGCGTCCCTGCCTAGCAGAGGGCAGGGACGCCGGCGCTACAGTACCCCCCCTTTAGGCCCCCCCTTTTTTAGGCCAGAGAGAAATTCAGCTAGGATGAGAGGGGCATGGATGTTCTCCTGGGGCTCCCACGTTCTCTCCTCAGGACCAAACCCCTTCCAATCTACTAGAAAAAAGGTCTTCCCTCTTACCCTTTTGGTGGCCAGAATGTTCTCTACCTCAAACTCGTTTTCAGCGGAAACCGGAGCAGGAGGCGTACCTGTAGACTTGGAAAAAGAGTTAAGTACCACAGGTTTGAGGAGAGATACATGGAAGGAGTTAGGGATCCGCAAGTTGGCCGGGAGTTTCAATTTATAGGCCACCGGGTTGATCTGACTGATGACCTCCAGAGGACCGATGAACCGAGGCCCTAACTTATAGGAAGGAATCTTGAGCCGGACATACTTGGACGAGAGCCAGACCTTATCCCCTGGACGGAATTGAGGAGGATCCAGACGTTTTTTGTCAGCATGTCTTTTCATACGCTCGGATGACAGAAGGAGTGCGGATCGGGTACTCTCCCATATGGAGGAAAATTTGTTAACAAGAGATTCCGCAGCCGGATTGTCCACCGAGGTGGAGACGGGAAATGGGATCCGAGGATGCTGACCGAAGACAACAAAAAACGGGGATTTGGAGGAAGATTCGCTCTCGTGATTGTTGTAAGAAAATTCGGCCCATGGCAGGAGATCCACCCAGTCTGAATGGTGGGCATTAACGAAGTGCCGGAGGTAACTGGTCAGGTTCTGATTGATCCGCTCCACTTGACCATTAGACTGTGGGTGGTAAGCGGAGGAGAAGTCCAGGGTGACGTCTAGCAGTTTACAAGTGGCTCTCCAGAAGCGTGAGGTGAACTGTACCCCACGATCCGACACGATGTGGAGGGGCAGGCCATGAAGACGGAAGATGTGGCGGATAAAGTCTTTAGCCAGCTCGGGTGCAGACGGGAGGCCTGGCAGGGGAACGAAATGAGCCATCTTGGAAAAGCGGTCAGCGACCACCCAAATGACCGTACAACCGGCAGAGACGGGGAGATCAGTTATAAAGTCCATTGCTATATGCTGCCATGGGGCAGCAGGTACTGGGAGCGGAAGGAGGCGACCGGCTGGCAGATGTCTCGGAACCTTGTTGCGGGCGCAGGACACACCGTCAGAAACAAAGTCTATTACGTCCTTGTGCAGGGTAGGCCACCAGTAGTGCCGGGTAATAAGCTGGAGGGTCTTTTTCTGACCGGCGTGGCCAGCTAGTTTAGACGAGTGACCCCAGTGTAGGATCTTCTCCCGATCAGGTACTTATACGAACGTCTTACCGGGAGGGAGACGATTTAGACTCACGGGAGCCACCTGCATTACTCTGGCGGGATCGATGATGTGTTTCGGTTCCTCCTCGAGATCAGACACCAGAAAGGATCGGGACAAGGCGTCCGCCTTGATGTTTTTGTCAGCCGGGCGAAAATGAAGAATAAAATCAAAGCGAGCAAAAAACAAGGACCACCGAGCTTGGCGCGGGTTAAGTCTCTGGGCATGCTGGAGGTAAGCCAAGTTCTTGTGGTCAGTGTAAATTATTACCGGGTGAAGAGCCCCTTCGAGCAGGTAACGCCACTCCTCCAATGCCTGCTTGATGGCCAATAACTCTCGATCTCCTATGGAATAGTTGCGCTCAGAAGAGAAGAAGAGTTTGGAGAAGAAGCCACAAGTTACCATTCTCCCGGAAGATGATTTTTGGGTAAGTACCGCTCCGGCTCCAGAGGAGGAGGCGTCAACCTCCAGGAAGAACTGCTTGTTGCCATCTGGGCGATGCAGCACCGGGGCGGAAGAGAAGGCCTGTTTTAAGGAAAGAAAGGCCTCCTCTGCTTCGGGCTGCCACTCTCTGGGATTAGTGCCCTTACGGGTGAGCGCGGAAATTGGGGCAGTCCGGGAAGAGAAGTGCGGTATGAAGAGGCGGTAGTAGTTGGCGAAGCCCAGGAACCGCTGGATGGCCTTCAACCCCTCCGGTCGGGGCCATTTCTCGATGGCAGACAGCTTCTCTGGATCCATTCGAAGGCCGGTCTGAGAAATAATGTAGCCCAAAAACGAAAGCGAGGTCTGCTCAAAGAGGCACTTCTCATATTTAGCGAAGAGGTGATTCTGCCTGAGCCTGAGCAGGACCTGACGAACGTCTCTCCGGTGAGTCTGGAGATCCGGAGAGAAGACCAAGATGTCGTCCAGGTACACCACTACGCAGGAGTAGAGAAGGTCCCGGAAGATGTCATTGACCAACTCTTGAAAGACGGCAGGAGTGTTACAGAGACCAAAGGGCATTACCAGATATTCATAGTGGCCGTCCCGGGTGTTGAATGCAGTCTTCCATTCATCCCCTTGACGGATACGGACCAGGTTGTATGCCCCACGGAGGTCCAGTTTGGTGAAGATTCTAGCCCCCCTCAGATGATCAAATAATTCTGGAATGAGCGGAAGGGGGTACTTATTCTTCACCGTGATCTGGTTAAGGCCTCTATAGTCTATACAGGGACGGAGAGAGCCGTCCTTCTTTTTTACGAAAAAGAAGCCTGCTCCCGCCGGGGAGGTAGATTTCCGGATGAATCCCCTGGCCAAATTCTCCTCAATATATTCGGACATCGACCGGGTCTCAGCAGCGGACAATGGGTAAATACGCCCACGGGGAGGCGTAGTACCGGGTAACAGGTCGATAGGACAGTCGTATGGTCTATGAGGGGGTAATGTCTCTGCCTCCTTTTTATTAAAGACATCAGCAAATGACCAATAGGGAATCGGAAGTCCAGGTAGATTAGTTGGGGTAGCAGAAGGACGGGCGGGATGAACAGGAACCAAACAAGTCTTATGACAGTCCTGTCCCCAGCGAAGGACTTCTCCGGTCTGCCAGTCAAGCACGGGTGCATGTCTCTGGAGCCAAGGTAGACCTAGTAAGAGGGCGTGAGAGAGTCCAGGCAGAACATGAAAAGAGATGCTCTCAGAATGCAGCATTCCCACCTGCAGAGTTACGGATTCGGTGATGAGTTGGATGGGACGTGGTAAGAGGCCCCCATCCACAGCAGCGACAGATAATGGTATAGCCAGAGGTTTGGTGGGAATGCGGTATTTTTCTACCAGGGACTGTGAAATAAGATTCCTGGCCACTCCAGAATCAAGTTGGGCTAGTTCGAAATAACGATTCTCCCCGCAGATAATTGAGACTGACAGCAGCAGAGATGGAGAGGATTTATTCTTGTCTAGGTCGACCTCTCTGAGAGAACCTAGACACAGGTGTTTCCCGACCTCTCCGGGCAGGTACGGATCCGGTGCTCCTTACTGCCACAGTAGAAGCAGCTCCCCTCGGCACGGCGTAAGTCCTGACGGGTTTTGACCATCTTGGTCTGGTCGACCTGCATAGGCTCAGGAGAGTGTACCTGGGGAGAAACGGAGGGAGTGACGGATTTCTGAAAAGTAGGAGCTAGACGTGGAAACCTCCTCTCACGGGTGACTTCTTTGGCACGCTCCTGGAACCGTAGATCAATCCGGGTGGCAAGAGTTATTATAGGTCATCGAGAGTGGTAGGAATGTCTCGACCGGCAAGTTCATCTTTAATACGGCCGGACAGACCCTCCCAGAAGACAGATACCAGAGCGTCGTTATCCCAGGCCAGCTCCGAGGCAAGGGTACGGAACCGTATGGCATCTTGGCCCACGGTGAGACTTCCCTGACGGAGGCGTAGCAGAGATGATGCGGATGAGGTCTTCCGTCCAGGTTCGTCGAAGACTTTCGGGAAAGCCGTGAGAAAGGCAGGCAAGTCGGACACCAGGGGGTCTCCTCTCTCCCATAGAGGATTTAGCCAGGCCAGGGCCTCCCCGGTGAGATGGGACATGATGAAGGCAATTTTGGCCCGGTCGGAGTTAAACTGGTGGGACAGGAGTTCAAAGTGCAGGGTGCACTGATTTATAAAGCCCCGAGCCTGAGCGGAGTCGCCTCCGAAGCGAGGAGGTGCAGAAAGCCGGGGTCCGGGGTAGGATACCATAGTATTGGTGGGCAGCGGAGCTGCCGGATTGCGAGTCATGGCTCTGGCGGTGGTTGCTGGTGGAGCAGTCAGAGTGTCCAGGCGAGTATTGACATTCCGCAGATGACCCAGGATGAACCCCTGTTGGGACCTCTGACGGGACAGTTCATGACACAGGTCCGAGAGTGAGGGAGCTTGGGTGCCACCGGGTTCCATGGCCCGAGCAGACTGTAACGGGTCTGGGAGGCGGAACCTCTGAGCTACTATACAAGGGGGCGGTCCTTGTAAGGGAGCGGGTGGCGACCAGAGAAGACGGGCAGGCAGTCACAGCAGGTGACCGGGACAGTCTCTGAGTGAACGGGCTGGAGGTCACGGCAAGTGACCGGGGCAGTCTCTGGATGAACGGGCAGGAGGTCATGGCAAGTGACCGGGGCAGTCTCTGGATGAACGGGCAGGAGGTCACGGCAAGTGACCGGGGCAGTCTCTGGATGAACGGGCAGGAGGTCACGGCAAGTGACCGGGGCAGTCTCTGGATGAACGGGCAGGAGGTCACGGCAAGTGACCGGGGCAGTCTCTGGGTAAAGGGTAGGTACGACCTGTGATGGCAGAGCCTCCAGGTAGGCTAGCAGGCAGATGGTAGATGTGTGCTCCCAGGTGAGCAAGCGGGAGTCTCTGGAATGGCAGGTGGTCACAGCACTTGACGGCGGAGCCTCCAGGTAGGCTAGCAGGCAGGTAGAAGGTGTGCGCTCCCAGGTGAGCGGGCAGGAGTCTCTGGAATGGCAGGTGGTCACAGCACGTGACGGCGGAGCCTCCAGGTACGCTAGCAGGCAGGTAGCAGATGTGCGCTCCCAGGTGAGCGGGCAAGCTGGTCCATAGACAGACTGACAGGAGTTGGAGGGCAGACCGTCGGACCTCAGGCTAGCAGGCAGGTAGCAGAGGAGCGCTCCCAGGTGAGCGGGCAAGCTGGTCCTTAGACAGACTGACAGGAGTCGGTAGGCAGACCGTCGGACCTCAGGCTAGCAGGCAGCTAAGCAGAATATCAGGCAGGAATCAGACAGCAAACTGGCAGGAATCTGGCAGGTAACTGGCAACGGGACCTGAGGGCTGAAGCAGAGTAGTGAACAGTGCAAGAACATTGCTCGGGCACCTCCATTTTGGAGGAGGTGCCTTATATATGGTGAAGTCCTCCGGCCATTGGCCGGGGACTCCTTAGGACGGCGCGCACGGCCCCTTTAAGAGGGAGGGAGCGCGCGCTCCCTAAGCACAGTGTCCGGGAAGGAGCGCGCGCTGCCAGCAGAGCGGGAGGAGGACGCCGGGCTCGGAGCAGAGGGGTGAGGGGAACAGCATCCCTGCCTAGCAGAGGGCAGGGACGCCGGCGCTACAGGATGAAAAGAATAGTAATGCAATACACAAAAATTGGACTGTGGTGCAAAACATATAGACAAGGTGGAAACCACCTATTTAATACCTAATAAAGAATGGCCATTTCTTCAGGAAGAACAAGTCTTTTAAGATGTTTTCAACTTCTCCAAAACTGGAATACCATGATATCACAATGGGAGAATGTTTCATCATTGGATAAAAAGGACGATGGCGCAATCTGCAACTGTTGAACTTTAGAAAAACAGTTAGTAAGTACTGGAGAACACCTATTTGCAGATCTAGCCTTTATAGAGAGACCATCTCCTCAGCAAGATCAAGTTCTCCAAAGGTGCCTTAATTTTCTTAATGGTTTTAACAATGTAGTTATTCTGCCTTTCAAAACTTTAGATTTTCTGCAGCATTAGGTGCTTTGTAACTTATATATTTGGAAATATTGGTGTTGTTCACCAATTTTGGAGATGGAATGGCCAGCTGAAGGGGTTGGAGGAGGCTGGATTTTTTAACAGCATATGTGCGTGTCCTGAAGACCAACATACATGTTGGTGAATTATTTTTCAGTGGCTTGATGGTGCAGAATATTTACACGCTTGTCAACTGGTGAGATGGCAAATCTCTTTCCTTTACTATTCATGTTGTGCCCCAAATATTTCATACAATGTGGGTCAGAATGGTACCTTTTGATGGCAAGAATATAAACAGTGTCCATTGGTGCGATATGGGAAGAACGCACCGATCAATGGATGAAAAGAATAGTAATGCAATACACAAAAATTGGACTGTGGTGCAAAACATATAGACAAGGTGGAAACCACCTATTTAAAACCTCATAAAGAATGGCCATTTCTTCAGGAAGAACAAGTCTTTTAAGATGTTTTCACCTTCTCTAAAGCTGGAATACCATGATAACACAATGGAAGAATGTCTCATCATTGGATAAAAAGGTCGAGGGCGCAATCTGCAACTGTTGAACTTTAGAAAAAGAATTAGTAAGTACTGGAGAACACCTATTTGCAGATCTAGCCTTTATAGAATGACCATCTCCTCAAGAAGATCAAGTTCTCCAAATGTGCCTTAATTTTCTTTTTGGTTTTAACAATGTAGTTATTCTGTCTACTGAAACGTTAGCTTTTCTGCAGCATTAGGTGCTTTGTAACCAATATATTTGGAAATATTGGTGTTATTCACCAATTTTGGAGATGGAATGGCCAGCTGAAGGGGTTGGAGGATGCTGGATTTTTTAACAGCATATGTGCGTTTCCTGAAGAACAAAATACATGTTGGTAAAATATTTTTCAGTGGCCTGATGTTTCAGAATATTTACACGCTTGTCAATTGGTGAGATGGCAACTCTCTTTACTCTACTATTCATGTTGTGCCCCAAATATTTCATACAATGTGGGTCAGAATGGTACCTTTTGATGGTAAGAAGATAAATAGTGTCCATTGATGCGATATGGGAAGAACGCACCGATCAATGGATGAAAAGAATAGTAATGCAATACACAAAAATTGGACTGTGGTGCAAAACATATAGACAAGGTGGAAACCACCTATTTAAAACCTCATAAAGAATGGCCATTTCTTCAGGAAGAACAAGTCTTTTAAGATGTTTTCACCTTCTCTAAAGCTGGAATACCATGATAAGACAATGGAAGAATGTCTCATCATTGGATAAAAAGGTCGAGGGCGCAATCTGCAACTGTTGAACTTTAGAAAAAGAATTAGTAAGTACTGGAGAACACCTATTTGCAGATCTAGCCTTTATAGAATGACCATCTCCTCAAGAAGATCAAGTTCTCCAAAGGTGCCTTAATTTTCTTTTTGGTTTTAACAATGTAGTTATTCTGTCTACTGAATCGTTAACTTTTCTGCAGTATTAGGTGCTTTGTAACCTATATATTTGGAAATATTGGTGTTATTCACCAATTTTGGAGATGGAATGGCCAGCAGAAGGGGTTGGAGGAGGCTGGATTTTTTATAAGCATGCGTTCATTTGCTGAAGAACAACATACATGTTGGTAAAATATTTTTGAGTGTCCTTATGGTGCAAAATATTTACACGCTTGTCATTTGGTGAGATGGCAACTCTCTTTCCTTTACTATTCATGTTGTGCCCCAAATATTTCAAACAATGTGGGTCAGAATGGTACCTTTTGATGGCAAGAAGATAAATAGTGTCCATTGATGCGATATGGGAAGAACGCACTGATCAATGGATCAAAAGAATAGTAATGAAATACACAAAATTTGGACTGTGGTGAAAAACGTTTAGAAAAGGTGGAAATCACCTATTTAACACCTCATAAAGAATGGCCATTTCTTCAGGAAGAACAAGTCTTTTAAGATGTTTTCCACTTCTCTAAAGCTGGAATACCATGATAAGACTATGGAAGAATGTCTCATCATTGGATAAAAAGGACGAGGGCACAATCTGCAACTGCTGAACTTTAGAAAATTAATTAGTAAGTACTGGAGAATAGTGTTGAGCCACCCCCCTAGTGTTCGGGTTCGGTTCAGTTCGTCGAACACCGGGATGTTCGAGGAACTGTTCGTCGAAATAATTAAAAATTTCTAGTAAAGTATTTAAAAAAAAAACACAACACCCAGAATAAAGTCCTTTAATTGAAATAAACACACAATTCTTTATTGTTCTAAATTAAACCATACTCACCATCACGCCTATTCCAGCTGAAGCCAACGATCTCCTGCAATAAAAGAAAAATAATAAAGCAACATCATCCTAACCTTTCCATGGTTCCCACGACAGCTTCAGCTCTGCTACATCGAGATGGCAGGCTGGACCACAGCAGAACGCTGCCATCCAGCCTGTCATCTCGATGTAGCAGAGCTGAAGCTGTCGTGAGAACCATGGAAAGGTAAGGATGATGTTGCTTTATTATTTTTCTTTTATTGCAGGAGATCGTTGGCTTCAGCTGGAATGGGCGTGACGGTAAGTATGGTTTAATTTAGAACAATAAAGAATTGTGTCTTTATTTCAATTAAAGGACTTTATTCTGGGTGTTTGTGTTTTTTTTTTTAACTTTGACTATGGGGTTAGTAATGGGGGTGTCTTATAGACGCCTCTCCATTACTAACCTGGGCTTGATGTCAGCTGGCATTATAAGCTGACATCAACCCCAACCCTATTACCCCACAGCCACCGCTACAGGGCAGTGGGAAGAGCGAGGCTAAGTGCCAGAATTGGCGCATCCTATGGATGCGCCATTTCTGGGGCGACTGACGGCTGGTGTTTCTAGCCTGGGAGGGGGCCCATATTCATGGCACCCTTCCTGGGCTATTAATATCAGCCCCCAGCTGTCTGCCTAGCCTTTGCTAGCTATTAAAATAGGGGGGACCCCACGTCATTTTTTTGGGGGGGTCCCCCATTTTAATAGCTAGTAAAGGCTAGGTATTCAGCTGGGGGCTGATATTAGTAGCCTGGGAAGCTCTGTGGGTATTACCCCCTTCCCAGGCTTCAAACATCTGCCCCAGCCGTCTGCTTAACCTCCGCTAGAGACTAAAATTATGGGGAACCCCACGCCAATTTTTTTTTTAATAAATCCTTTATTTTAACACTAAATGACAAGTACATTAATCAACAATGTCACTGTACTTCATATATATGTGACTGACATGTTTCTATCTATCTAATCTATGTGTGATTCTCTATTCCTTCTATTCTAAATTGTCGGGTACCGCTGCTGAAATGCCGGCCGGCTTTTTTAAAGAGACGGTGCATGAAAACACTATTATTTTTTTTAATAAATCCTTTACACTAAATGACAAGTACAGTAACCAACACTGTCACTGTACTTCATATATATGTGACTGACATGTTTCTATCTACCTAATCTATGTGTGATTCTCTATTTCTTCTATTCTAAATTGTCGGGTACCGCTGATGAATTGCCGGCCGGCTTTTTTAAAGAGACGGTGCATGAAAACACTATTATTTTTTTTAATAAATCCTTTACACTAAATGACAAGTACAGTAAGCAACACTGTCACTGTGCTTATTATATATGTGACTGACATGTTTCTATCTATCTAATCTATGTGTGATTCTCTATTCTTTCTGTTCTAATTTGTCGGGTACCGGTGTATGCCGCTGCTGAATTGCCGGCTTTTCATGTTTCACTGTGAGCACTGTTCCCATCGATTTGGGCAATCACTGTAATGCCACAACCACCATGGGTGTGGCATTACAGTGAGTGGCAGACAATCCCTGCATGATTGGAGCTCTAAATAGCTCCAGACATGCAGGACACGCTTTTAGTGCACGAACAGTTATCGAACATAACCTCGAACAGCCGAATTTTTTGCAAATTGTTCGGGTTCGTCGATCAACTCGAACACCGCCCAAAACAGCTCGAATTTGAGATTGGCGAACAGTTCTAGTCGAACACCGCTCATGTCGACTGGAGAACACCTATTTGCAGATTTAGCCTTTATAGAGTGACCATCTCCACAGGAAGATCAAGTTCTTTCAAGGTGCCTTAATTTTCTTTTAGGTTTTAACAATGTAGTTATTCTGCCTACTGAAACGTTAGATTTTCTGCAGCATTAGGTGCTTTGTAACCAATATATTTGGAAATATTGGTGTTATTCGCCAAGTTTGGAGATGGAATGGCCAGCTGAAGGGGTTGGAGGAGGCTGGATTTTTTATCAGCATGTGTTCGTGTCCTGAAGGACAACATACATGATGGTAAATTATTTTTCAGTGGCCTGATGGTGCAGAATATTTACACGCTTGTCAATTGGTGAGATGGCAGCTCTCTTTCCTTTACTATTCATGTTGTGCCCCAAATATTTCATACAATGTGGGTCAGAATGGTATCTTTTAATGCCAAGAAGATAAATAGTGTCCATTGATGCGATATGGGAAGATCGCACCAATCAATGGATGAATAGAATAGTAATGCAATACACAAAAATTGGACTGTTGTGCAAAACATATAGACAAGGTAGAAACCACCTATTTAACACCTCATAAAGAATAGCCATTTCTTCAGGAAGAGCAAGTCTTTTAAGATGTTTTCACCTTCTCTAAAGCTGGAATACCATGATAAGACAATGGAAGAATGTCTCTTCATTGGATAAAAAGGACGATGGCACAATCTGTAACTGCTGACCTCTAGAAAAACAATTAGTAAGTACTGGAGAACACCTATTTGCAGATCTAGCCTTTATAGAGTGACCATCTCCTCAAGAAGATCAAGTTCTCCACAGGTGCCTTAATTTTCTTTTTGGTTTTAACAATGTAGTTATTCTGTCTACTGAAACGTTAGATTTTCTGCAGCATTAGGTGCTTTGTAACCTATATATTTGGAAATATTGGTGTTATTCACCAATTTTGGAGATGGAATGGCCAGCTGAAGGGGTAGGAGGAGGCTGGATTTTTTATCAGCCTGTGTTCTTTTGCTGAAGAACAACATACATGTTGGTAAATTATTTTTGAGTGGCCTGATGGTGCAAAATATTTACACGCTTGTCAATTGGTGAGATGGCAACTCTCTTTCCTTTACTATTCATGTTGTGCCCCAAATATTTCATACAATGTGGGTCAGAATGGTACCTTTTGATGGCAAGAAGATAAATAGTGTCCATTGATGCGATATGGGAAGAACGCACCGATCAATGGATGAAAAGAATAGTAATGCAATACACAAAAATTGGACTGTGGTGCAAAACATATAGACAAGGTGGAAACCACCTATTTAACACCTCATAAAGAATGGCCATTTCTTCAGGAAGAACAAGTCTTTTAAGATGTTTTCACCTTCTCTAAAGCTGGAATACCATGATAAGACAATGGAAGAATGTCTCATCATTGGATAAAAAGGATGATAGCACAATCTGCAACTGTTGAACTTTAGAAAAACAATTAGTAAGTACTGGAGAACACCTATTTGCAGATCTAGCCTTTATAGAGTGACCATCTCCACAGGAAGATCAAGTTCTTTCAAGGTGCCTTAATTTTCTTTTTGATTTTAACAATGTAGTTATTCTGTCTACTGAAACGTTAGATTTCCTGCAACATTAGGTGCTTTGTAACCTATATATTTGGAAATATTGGTGTGAAAAATGCACCAATTTTGGAGATGGAATGGCCAGCTGAAGGGTTTGGAGGAGGCTGGATTTTTTATCAGCATGTGTTTGTGTTCTGAAGACCAACATACATGTTGGTAAATTATTTTTGAGTGACCTGATGGTGCAAAATATTTACACGCTTGTCAATTGGTGAGATGGCAACTCTCTTTCCTTTACTATTCATGTTGTGCCCCAAATGTTTCATACAATGTGGGTCAGAATTGTACCTTTTGATGTCAAGAAGATAAATAGTGTCCATTGATGCGATATGGAAGAACGCCCCGATCAAAGGATGAAAAGAATAGTAATGCAATACACAAAAATTGGACTGTGGTGCAAAACATATAGACCACGTGGAAACCACCCATTTAACCCCGCATAAAGAATTACAATTTCTTCAGGAAGAACAAGTCTTTTAAGATGTTTTCAACTTCTCTAAAGCTGGAATACCATGATAAGACAATGGAAGAATGTCTCATCATTGGATAAAAAGGACGATGGCGCAATCTGCAACAGTTGAACTTTAGAAAAACAATTAGTAAGTACTGGAGAACACCTATTTGCAGATCTAGCCTTTATAGAGTGACCATCTCCTCAAGAAGATCAAGTTCTCCAAAGGTGCCTTAATTTTCTTTTTGGTTTTAACAATGTAGTTATTCTGTCTACTGAAACTTTAGATTTTCTGCAGCGTTAGGTGCTTTGTAACCTATATATTTGGAAATATTGGTGTTTTTCACCAATTTTGGAGATGGAATGGCCAGCTGAAGGGGTTGGAAGAGGCTCGATTTTTTAACAACATATGTGCGTGTCCTGAAGAACAACATACATGTTGGTAAATTATTTTTCAGTGGCCTGATGTTTCAGAATATTTACACGCTTGTCAATTGGTGAGATGGCAACTCTCTTTCCTTTACTATTCATGTTGTGCCCCAAATATTTCATACAATGTGGGTCAGAATGGTACCTTTTGATAGCAAGAAGATAAATAGTGTCCATTGATGCGATATGGGAAGAACGCACTGATCATCGGATGAAAAGAATAGTAATGCAATACACAAATATTGGACTGTGGTGAAAAACATATAGACAAGGTGGAAACCACCTATTTAACACCTCATAAAGAATGGCCATTTCTTCAGGAAGAACAAGTCTTTTAAGATGTTTTCAACTTCTCTAAAGCTGGAATACCATGATAAGACAATGGAAGAATGTCTCATCATTGGATAAAAAGGCCGATGGCACAATCTGCAACTGTTGAACTTTAGAAAAAGAATTAGTAAGTACTGGAGAACACCTATTTGCAGATTTACCCTTTATAGAGTGACCATCTCCTCAGAAAGATCAAGTTCTCCAAAGGTGTCTTAATTTTCATTTTGGTTTTAACAATGTAGTTATTCTGTCTTTTGAAACTTTAGATTTTCTGCAGCATTAGGTGCTTTGTAACCTATATATTTGGAAATATTGGTGTTATTCACCAATTTTGGAGATGGAATGGCCAGGTGAAGGAGTTGGAGGAGGCTGGATTTTTTATCAGCATGTGTTTGTGTACTGAAGAACAACATACATGTTGGTAAATTATTTTTGAGTAGCCTCATGGTGCAAAATATTTACACGCTTGTTAACTGGTGAGATGGCAACTCTCTTTCCTTTACTATTCATGTTGTGCCCCAAATATTTCATACAATGTGGGTCAGAATGGTACCTTTTGATGGCAAGAAGATAAATAGTGTCCATTGATGCGATATGGGAAGAACGCCCCGATCAATGGATGAAAAGAATAGTAATGCAATACACAAAAATTGGACTGTGGTGCAAAACATATAGACAAGGTGGAAACCACCTATTTAACACCTCATAAAGAATGGCCATTTCTTCAGGAAGAACAAGTCTTTTAAGATGTTTTCAATTTCTCTAAAGCTGGAATACCATGATAAGACAATGGAAGAATGTCTCATCATTGGATAAAAAGGACGATGGCACAATCTGCAACTGCTGACCTCTAGAAAAACAATTAGTAAGTACTGGAGAACACCTATTTGCAGATCTAGCCTTTATAGAGTGACCATCTCCTCAAGAAGATCAAGTACTCCACAGGTGCCTTAATTTTCTTTTTGGTTTTAACAATGTAGTTATTCTGTCTACTGAAACGTTAGATTTTCTGCAGCATTAGGTGCTTTGTAACCTATATATTTGGAAATATTGGTGTTATTCACCAATTTTGGAGATGGAATGGCCAGCTGAAGGGTAGGAGGAGGCTGGATTTTTTATCAGCCTGTGTTCTTTTGCTGAAGAACAACATACATGTTGGTAAATTATTTTTGAGTGTCCTGATGGTGCAAAATATTTACACGCTTGTCAATTGGTGAGATGGCAACTCTCTTTCCTTTACTATTCATGTTGTGCCCAAAATATTTCTTACTATGTGGGTCAGAATGGTATCTTTTGATGGCAAGAAGTTAAATAGTGTCCATTGATGCGATATGGGAAGAACGCACCGATCAATGGATGAAAAGAATAGTAATGCAATACACAAAAATTGGACTGTGGTGCAAAACATATAGACAAGGTGGAAACCACCTATTTAACACCTCATAAAGAATGGCCATTTCTTCAGGAAGAACAAGTCTTTTAAGATGTTTTCACCTTCTCTAAAGCTGGAATACCATGATAAGACAATGGAAGAATGTCTCATCATTGGATAAAAAGGATGATGGCACAATCTGCAACTGTTGAACTTTAGAAAAACAATTAGTAAGTACTGGAGAACACCTTTTTGCAGATCTAGCCTTTATAGAGTGACCATCTCCACAGGAAGATCAAGTTCTTTCAAGGTGCCTTAATTTTCTTTTTGATTTTAACAATGTAGTTATTCTGTCTACTGAAACGTTAGATTTCCTGCAACATTAGGTGCTTTGTAACCTATATATTTGGAAATATTGGTGTTATTCACCAGTTTTGGAGATGGAATGGCCAGCTGAAGGGGTTGGAGGAGGCTGGATTTTTTATCAGCATGTGTTCGTGTCCTAAAGAACAACATACATGTTGGTAAATTATTTTTGAGTGGCCTGATGGTGCAGAATATTTACACGCATGTCAATTGGTGAGATGGCAACACTTTTTCCTTTAATATTCTTGTTGTGCCCAAAATATTTCATACAATGTGGGTCAGAATGGTACCTTTTGACGGCAAGAAGATAAATAGTGTCCATTGATGCGATATGGGAAGAACGCACCGATCAATGGATGAAAAGAATAGTACTGCAATGCACAAAAATTGGACTGTGGTACAAAACATTTAGACAAGGTGGAAACCACCTATTTAACACCTCATAAAGAATGGCCATTTCTTCAGGAAGAACAAGTCTTTTAAGATATTTTCACCTTCTCTAAAGCAGGAATACCAAGATAAGACAATGGAAGAATGTCTCATCATTGGATAAAAAGGCCGATGGCACAATGTGCAACTGTTGAACTTTAGAAAAACAATTAGTAAGTACTGGAGAACACCTATTTGCTGATCTAGCCTTTATAGAGTGACCATCTCCTCAGCAAGATCAAGTTCTCCAAAGGTGCCTTAATTTTCTTTTTGGTTTTAACAATGTAGTTATTCTGCCTACTGAAATGTTAGATTTTCTGCAGCATTAGGTGCTTTGTAACCTATATATTTGGAAATATTGGTGTTATTCACCAATTTTGGAGATAAAATGGCCAACTTATGGGGTTGGAGGAGGCTGGATTTTTTAACAGCATATGGGCGGGTCCTGAAGAGCAACATACATGTTGGTAAATTATTTTTGAGTGGCCTGATGGTGCAAAATATTTACACGCTTGTCAATTGGTGAGATGGCAACTCTCTTTCCTTTACTATTCATGTTGTGCCCCAAATATTTCATACAATGTGGGTCAGAATGGTACGTTTTGATGGCAAGAAGATAAATAGTGTCCATTGATGCGAAATTGGAATAAAGCACTGATCAATGGATGAAAAGAGTAGTAATGCAATTCACAAAAATTGGACTATGGTGAAAAACATTTAGAGAAGGTGGAAACCAGCTATTTAACACCTCATAAAGAATGGCCATTTCTTCAAGAAGAACAAGTCTTTTAAGATGTTTTCAACTTCTCTAAAGCTGGAATACCATGATATCACAATGGAAGAATGTCTCATCATTGGATAAAAAGGACGATGGCGCAATCTGCAACTGTTGAACTTTAGAAAAACAATTAGTAAGTACTGGAGAACACCTATTTGCAGATCTAGCCTTTATAGAGTGACCATCTCCTCAAGAATATCAAGTTCTCCAAAGGTGCCTTAATTTTCTTTTTGGTTTTAACAATGTAGTTATTCTGCCTACTGAAACGTTAGATTTTCTGCAGCATTAGGTGCTTTGTAACCTATATATTTGGAAATATTGGTGTAAAAAATGCACCAATTTTGGAGATGGAATGGCCAGCTGAAGGGGTTGGAGGAGGCTAGATTGTTAATCAGCATGTGTTCGTGTCCTGAAGAACAACATACATGTTGGTAAATTATTTTTGAGTGGCCTGATGGTGCAAAAAATCTACACGCTTGTCAGTTGGTGAGATGGCATCTCTCTTTCCTTTACTATTCATGTTGTGTCCCAAATATTTCATACAATGTGGGTGTTAGGCGTCGGTCTGGTGCTGGATTTGAAGTGGGTCCAGGACTTTTTGTGGTCTTTCATTTCAGTCCAGCCAGGGCTGATGCTGCTCAGCATCACCATCAGCCCCAACGCCTAGCTGGTCCGCGAGCCCTGTTTGTCTCCCAGGTAGTTGTGCCTAGCAATGTTAAGCCTGGGTTGCAGAGTGAGACAGGGCTTGTGGAATCTAAGTCCAGGTTTTTCCGCACTGAGCATGTCCGTGACCTGGCGGCTCATGATTGTTGGGTTGGCACCCACCTGACACGGTGACCTGGCACCGCCTGATTGGTTCACGGGTAACGTCACCAATAGCGCGTCAGTGGGCAGGGCTTAGTCTTTAAAAGGCCCGCCCACAAACATGGCGACGCGCTCAGATCATTTGAGCTAGCTGTTTGTGGTGTGCACGCTGACTCCAGGCTCAAAGAGCCATAGTTTCCGCTAGGCAGGTTTAGCTCCATAGAGGCAGGTTAGCTCCATAGAGGCAGGTAGCTTCACTTCGCTGACTGGCTCTAACCAGGGGGTTCGCCCTTACACCCCGAGCCGCCTGTGAGTTAAATAGAGTGGGTTTGCTCAGTCCGGTAGCACGCCGGCTGAGTGCTCGAGTACCCGGCGGGAATCACCCGCACGCTAGCGCCGTCTCCTATAGCGTAGCACCTGTACCGAAGTCAGGGCTACTGCTCATAGTCCGGTCACACGTCTCCCTGCGGTTCTTGGAGATTGTGTGAACCGCTTTATCGCCAATCCCCATAGCGTAGCGCCTGTATCAAAGACAGGGCTGCTGCTGTTCCCACGGACGCAAGTCTCCCTGCGGTTCTTGGAGATTGTGCGTACCATCTTTCCCTTCCGTGTGCGTTAACACGAAGGGCTAAGATATTTGTCAGGTGCGTCGCCGGTCGCTCTCTCCTCCGTGCAGTAAACGGAGATAGAGCGTACCGCTATACCCTGTCCGGTGTGAAGTTAACACGGAAGGGTTTATCATTTAGTTGTCGTTTGCCTTTCCACCCGGAAAGTGTTCGGCAACAGTCCTCTAGGCTGCATCGCGGACCCCGGGGTCGGTTGCTTTCCATTAAATAAAGTTGTCTGCAACCGCTCCCCCTAACAGTATCTGAGCGCCAGGGTCTTGCCGAACATGGCCGACACTAAACAACTGCAGCGGTACATACAGCAACTGGAGGCCAGACTTAAATCTCTGGAACAAACTGCTCCGGTCCCTGATATCACTACAGTAGCTTCCCACGCGGCTACTCTAGCTTCCAACATTATTAACTCGGCTGCAGTGAATGCTGCAACCACTGCAAGTGCCCCATTACCCCGGTTTGTCCTCCCGGAGAAATTTTCTGGGGATAGTAAACTTTGCAGGGGCTTTATTAATGTATGCTCCATTCATTTGGAGATGATGGAAGCACGGTTCGCCTCCGAAAGAGCCAAAGTGGGATATATCATCTCATTACTCTCTCACAGGGCTCTGGAGTGGGCTACTCCCCTATGGGAACGGAACGACCCGGTTGTAATAAATGCGGGCCTTTTCCTTAAGACTCTAAAAAGTGTTTTTTCTGGGTCCTCATGTCACGCATGATACGGCTCTTGAGCTTCTTGCGTTGGCCCAGGGTTCAGCCACCGCCAGCCACTATGCCGTCCAGTTCAGAACCCTAGCGGCTGAACTGGATTGGTCTGAGCAGTCGCTTATCCCGGTGTTTTGGAAGGGTCTGGCTGGGCATATTAAAGATGCTTTATCTACCAGAGAAATCCCAACCTCTCTGGAGTAGTTAATATCTCTCGCTGACCGTATTGACTTGCGTCATGCGGAACATAAGTTAGAGATGGAGGTTGCCAAACCTCAGTATCTATTGTCACCATCCGCCTTTAGACCCATTTTCAAACCCAAGACTCTCGACCCGGAGCCTGAGGCTACGGATATATCCCTGTCTAAGTCTAGTTCCTTTCATTCCCGATCTGCACATATCGTGGAGCGCCCCGTAAATAAGGGTTCCAAGCAGTCGGTAAAACGAGTAGGTCTTACCAACGTTGGAGGAGGTGTATTTAATTCCGGGACTTCTTCCTCCAAATGATTACATAATGTGACACTGTCCTTTGGTAAAGCTGCAGTCTCTGCCAAGGCGCGGGTGGACTCTGGTGCTGATGGCAATTTTTTATTATCTACGTTTGCCCAGAGGCATGCCATCCCTATTGAGCTACTCTCTAGTCCCATGAACATTTTTGTTGCCAATGGTTCACTCCTGGATGTGCAAATCACCCATCAGTCGATCCCTCTCACCATGTCATTTCCTCAGGGCCACCGGGAGGTTATTTCATTTCTTATTGTTCCCGGTGGATTAGACGAGGTGTTATTGGGGCTCCCCTGGTTACGTTGTCATACTCCACACATTAACTGGAATAGGGGGAGAATTTCTTCCTGGAGTGGGAATTGTGCATCTCAGTGTTTGGGCAAAGTCAGCCGGAGGGTAGTCTCTGACCCTTCTATCATTTTGACATCCGGTACAGATTTCTTGTCTGTTTCCAGGACCCGATCCTTGTCTGATTTTGTCGCTAAGAACTCTCAGAAAGAGAGGGTGGCTGCAGTGTCCTCCAACCCGGTTCCGTCGGGGAGGACGTTTGTGTCCCCTAATCTACGGAGTATGGTGCTCTCCTGGGCTCATGCCCCTAAGATCGGAGCTCACCTGGGGGTCAAACGTACCACTAAGTCCCTTCTACGGTCCTATTGGTGGCCCCGGTGGCGCCAGGATGTCAAGGACTTTGTTCTCGCGTGTCTTGTCTGTGCGAGAGATAAATCTTTTCGCCAGAGACCAGTGGGTCCTTCCTCCCTGTCACCCATGAAGGATCCTACGCATAGAGAACCTGTTATCACTGCTTCCCGTCCTAAAAGAGAGTACCCTGTACACCGGAGGGGTCACTGTTTCGTGAATCCTCTCTGTGACCCGTTGGACCACATCATTGCCCCCCGGCTCATGGAGGAAAATGAGCGTCAAGTGGAGGGGGATGTTCAAGGGGGGGATAATGTTAGGTGTCTGTCTGATGCTGGATTCAAAATGGGTCCAGGACCTTCTGTGGTCTCGCATTTCAGTCCAGCTGGGGCTGATGCTGTTCAGCATCGCCTTCAGCCCCAACGCCTAGCTGGTCCGCGAACCCTGTTTGTCTCCCAGGTAGGTGTGCCTAGCAATGTTAAGCCTGGGTTGCAGAGTGAGACAGGGCTTGTGGAATCTAAGTCCAGGTTATGCCGCACTGAGCATGTCCGTGACCTGGCGGCTCATGATTGGTGGGTTGGCACCCACCTGACCCGGTGACCTGGCACCGCCTGATTGGTTCACGGGTAACGTCACCAATAGCGCGTTGGTGGGCAGGGCTTAGTCTTTAAAAGGCCCGCCCACAAAGATGGCGACGCGCTCAGATCATTTGAGCTAGCTGTTTGTGGTGTGCACGCTGACTCCGGGCTCAAAGAGCCATAGTTTCTGCTAGGCAGGTTTAGGTCCATAGAGGCAGGTTAGCTCCATAGAGGCAGGTAGCTTCGTTTCACTGACTGGCTCTAACCAGGGGGTTCGCCCTTACACCCCGAGCCGCCTGTGAGTTAAATAGAGCGGGTCTGCTCAGTCCGGTAGTACGCCGGCTGAGTGCTCGAGTACCCGGCGGGAATCACCCGCATGCTAGCGCCATCTCCTATAGTGTAGCGCCTATACCGAAGACAGGGCTACTGCTCATAGTCCAGTCACACGTCTCCCTGCGGTTCTTGGAGATTGTGTGAACCGCTTTAGCGCCAATCCCCATAGCGTAGCACCTGTATCAAAGACAGGGCTACTGCTGTTCCCACGGACGCACGTCTCCCTGCGGTTCTTGGAGATTGTGCGTACCGTCTTTCCCTTCCGTGTGCATTAACACGAAGGGCTAAGATATTTGTTAGGTGCGTCGCCGGTCGCTCTCTCCTCCGTGCAGTAAACGGAGATAGAGGGTACCGCTATACCCTGTCCGGTGTGAAGTTAACACGGAAGGGTTTATCATTTAATTGTCGTTTGCCTTTCCACCCAGAAAGTGTTCGGCAGCAGTCCTCTAGGCTGCATCGCGGACCCCGGGGTCGGTTGCGTTCCATTAAATAAAGTTGTCTGCAACCGCTCCCCCTAACAGTGGGTCAGAATGGTACGTTTTGATGGCAAGAAGATAAATAGTGTCCATTGATGCGATAAGGGAAGAACGCCCCGATCAAAGGATGAAAAGAATAGTAATGCAATACACAAAAATTGGACTGTGGTGCAAAACATATAGACAAGGTGGAAACCACCTATTTAACACCTCATAAAGAATGGCCATTTCTTCAGGAAGAACAAGTCTTTTAAGATGTTTTCCACTTCTCTAAAGCTGGAATACCATGATAAGACAATGGAAGAATGTCTCATCATTGGATAAAAAGGACGAGGGCACAATCTGCAACTGCTGAACTTTAGAAAATTAATTAGTAAGTACTGGAGAATAGTGTTGAGCCACCCCCCTAGTGTTCGGGTTAGGTTCGGTTCGTCGAACACCGGGATGTTCGAGGAACTGTTCGTCGAACACCTTAGAACACCGTCGAACACCGTTAAAACCAATGGCAGGCAAACAAAAACACATAGAAACACATAGAAAACACCTTCAAAGGTGTCCAAAAGCTGAAAAACTGCTCAGAAGACGCTCTCTTTAAAAAAGCCGGCCGGCAATTCAAGACAATGGAAGAATGTCTCATCATTGGATAAAAAGGACGATGGCACAATCTGCAACTGTTGAACTTTAGAAAAACAATTAGTAAGTACTGGAGAACACCTATTTGCAGATCTATCCTTTATAGAGTGACCATCTCCTCAAGAAGATCAAGTTCTCCAAAGGTGCCTTAATTTTCTTTTTGGTTTTAACAATGTAGTTATTCTGTCTACTGAAACTTTAGACTTTCTGCAGCATTAGGTGCTTTGTAACCAATATATTTGGAAATATTGGTGTTATTCACCAATTTTGGAGATGGAATGGCCAGCTGAAGGGGTTGGAGGAGGCTGGATTTTTTAACAGCATATGTGCGTTTCCTGAACAATATACATGTTGGTAAAATATTTTTCAGTGGCCTGATGTGTCAGAATATTTACACGCTTGTCAATTGGTGAGATGGCAACTCTCTTTCCTCTACTATTCATGTTGTGCCCCAAATATTTCATACAATGTGGGTCAGAATGGTACCTTTTGATGGTAAGAAGATAAATAGTGTCCATTGATGCGATATGGGAAGAACGCACCGATCAATGGATGAAAAGAATAGTAATTAGTGTTGAGCCACCCCCGTAGTGTTCGAGTTCGGTTCGGTTCGTCGAACACCCGTGTGTTCGCCGAACTGTTCGTCGAACACCTTCGAACACCGTTAAAACCAATGGCAGGCAAACAAAAACACATAGAAACACATAGAAAACACCTTCAAAGGTGTCCAAAAGCTGACAAACTGCTCAGAAGACACAACTAACACATGGAAAAGTGACAAGTGCATATAGTCATGCGAAAAGAAAAGAGGTGGAGGAGTAAAAGGAGGGAGAGACACAAATATAGGCATGTCATGTCCTTCTAAAATCCAAAAAGTGAGAAGCCGACACGTTCAGTCCGCTCCTGCCCGTGCCACCTCCGTGTCGCCGGGTTTGTGCCAGAGCCGCGGTGAACCCTGACGGCCAGCCCCCCTCTCCCAATACTGGTGCCTGTCCGCTGGTGGGTCGAGCGAGCCCCCCTGTGGTGGACGCAGCTCTAAGCTTTTTAATTTAAATTGTCTCTCTAATTTGAATGAATACACTTTAAATCCATTTACAAGGATCTATTGGAGGGCAAGTCTCATGCCAGCAACCGCGTAATTCCAGCTCCAGTAGCGTCCACTAAAGCTGCTGCAGTTAAAAAGCTTTTATAAGGATCGAGCTCGGCTGTCCACCGCAAGGCATCCTACTGCCAGTCCCAGCCCCTATGCCTTGGGGTGCCTCCTGATGCTCTTCACTGAGTATCCCGTGGTCCCGAAGCATTTCCTTTGAAAAAATTAAGTGTCCAAACTACAGGTGGTGTAGCTTGCTTAACAGCCGGGATAATCCGCTGACTAGCAGACACTGCTACTAGGCACAAAGTATTTCCTGGGCTAGATGCAGTTAAAAATTTGTAATTAGATACTCTCGTTGGATGCTGAGAAAGCATTCCATAGAGTCTCCTGGCACGCCATATATGATTCTCTTAAAAAGCTTGGGGTAGGGGTCTAGGGGACCCTTTTATAGCCAAAATCACGGCCCTGTATCACAATACGTCACCTAGGCTGAAGATAAATGGAACTGTAGCACCCTGAGGGCTCGGTTGCTACAGAGGTATTGCACCTCACCCAGAGGTGTGATATCTCACTCTCAGGTAAGGATGGAGTGTGGATCAGGACCCGACACCTGCATGCATTACACCACATTGCCGTGGGGCAGGGCGACCAATATGCCTCTGAGATGGGCACGACAGTCCCTGTCCCTGGCTGGAGTGGGGGGAGGGAACACTGAGGAAGGGGAACCCTGTAGTGCAGGAGCAGGGAGGAAGCAGTTCCTGGGTGCATTGAGAAGGGAGTATAAAAGGTGGGCACCATCTTAGTTCAGTGCAGAGAAGTCTGAGCAGAAGTGGCAGGGAGCAGGGGCTCTGCATGAGCTCTGCTCCGGAGGCGGGCCTAGTAACAGAGGCCCAGGCCTGGAAGAGGGAGAAGGAAGGAAGAGGAGCGGAGAAGTCTCCAGGAACGAGGAATGAAGGGATCCCAGGGGTGCGGACGGGCGAGTCGCCACCGCACGCCCGAATCCACCTGCATGGAGGGGTCAGGCCAAAGGGGGAGACCGGTCCCCGAAACTAGTGGAGGCAGGAAACGACTCTCAGCTAGAAACCGGAGGCTCTGACATTTTATGTGGCGCAGCCCCTCGCTACACCCGCTAGGAAGGCACCACATAGGGTCAGGGAAACTGGCGCCAAGTTTACCAAGAGGAGGCCCGAGGCAGCCGGACAGAAGGGTTGGTAAGAAAGGCCAGACAAAGGACACACAAAGGGGGTCCTGTGAAGCGCTCCAAAGTTATCTGGGAGTTGTCTGAGCCCCTCACCTGGTGAGCACAGTACGACGTGGGCAGCCGTTACCTGCAGACGTGGTCTGGATAATAAGAACTGTGAGTAAAGGCCCTGGACTGCATCACTGACTCCGTGTCGTTACTGCTGCTGCCCTGCACCATCACCCCCATCCTCCGCATACACTGCCCTGAGGCTCTACTCCTCCCGTGGGGAGTTATGCTACGCTCTGCTGCACCCACAACACCAGCCTCAGCGGTCTGCCCTGCAGCGGCGGTTCACTCTGACCGCAATCCACGGGTGGCGTAGTCGGACATTTAAACATCAAAACCACATAAATAGTTCCGCCACTGGTTTGACCACCCTGAGCCACGGAACCGGGTCGCCGCCACGAAGACTACAACCACCAGCATCCACCAAAAAGGGTCCGGCTCCGGGTGTCCCAAGGCCCAGGGGGTGCATCAGAACATTTTCATCACCTTTCACAATCACCAATGGGACAAGGCAGGGATGTCCTCTGTCCCCTCTCTTATACATCCTAGTGACGGAGCACCTGCTCTCATCAATTCGCCATAACCCCAATATTAGGTGGATTGAGGTGGGAGGCACCGAGTACAAGTGCTCTCTATTTGCTGATGATGTCCTAGTATATATCACTCAATCACATATATCCATCCATGCTGTTATGGCTGAAATAGATCACTTTGTTACATGGTCAAATTTTAAAATCAATGCAGCGAAGTCTGAGGCCCTCGATGTCTCCCTCCCCAAATCCATATAGGATTCCATCCAGTCCAACTTTCCCTTTGCCTGGCCCTCACAGGGTATCAAATACTTAGGAATTCCTATTCATAGAGACCTCTCCCATCTATGTTATCTTAATTTTGGGCCCTTTATTGAACAACTCCATACAGACCACGGTTGGCAAGTTAGAACTGTAAGATTCACTACGTGAACCACTGGTGTTTTGTGGAAAAGCACATGTACACTGTGTTCCAAATTATTATGCAAAAAGTGTTTAGGAGTGATAAGGGAAGAATTTGTTTGTTTGTCAGTTAAACTCATTGATGGTGATGTGTGTCAGGGCTCTTTATATCACTGTAAGCAACTGCAGACACCTGTGCTAATTAGTTTGGCAGGTGTGTCCAATGAAAGGCAAGACTACTTAAGAAGGCTGTCCCACATTATTAAGCAGCCTACATTTTCTGCCAAAATGGGAAAGAAAAAGGATGTGTCGGCTGCTGAGAAGCAACAAATTGTGGAGTGTTTAGGTCAAGGCATGACTACAATCAACATTGTGCGATGATCAGGATGAAGTGTCTTGGCAATCAAGAAGTATGTAGCTGATTCACAGTACACACGTGTGCGTGCTGATAAGGGCAAATTGAGGACTCTTTCCTACAGGCAATTATGTCAGGTTAAAAGAGCAGCGGCAAAAAAGCCTTGTCATAGCAGCAGACAAGTTTTTGAAGCTGCTGGTGCCTCCAACGTCCCCCGAACAACAAGATGCAGGGTCCTTCAGAGGTTTGCAGCTGTGCATACGCCATCCTGTCGACCTCCTCTATCCACTTCACACAAGCAGAAACGGCTCCAGTGGGCTAAACATTACATGAAGACTGATTTCAAAACTGTTTTGTTCACGGATGAGTGCCGTGCAGCGCTCGATGGTCCAGATGGATGGAGTGGAGGATGGCTGGTTGATGGACACCCCACGCAAACACGGCTACAGCGCCAACAAGGAGGAGGTGGAGTAATGTTTTGGGCTGGAATCATGGGGAGAGAGATTGTCGGCCCCTTTAGGATCCCTGAAGGCGCTAAAGATGAACTCCATAATGTATGTGGATTTTCTCAAACAGCACTTCCTGCCATGGTTCAAGAAGAAGAACCGTGTATTTCACAGCAAGATCATTTTTTTGCATGATAATGCACCATCTCATGCTGCACATAAAACATCTGCATCTCTGGCTGATATGGGCATAAAAGGGGACAAACTTATGGTGTGACCCCCATGCTCCCCTGACCTCTACCCCATTCAGAACCTCTGGAGCATCATCAAAAGGAGTGTCTATGATGGCGGGAGGCAGTTCACATCTAAGCAACACCTCTGGGAGGGTATTTTGTCCTCATGCAAAACAATTGAAGCAGAAACCATCCAAAATCTGACAAATTCAATGGACGAGAGAGTTCAGAAGCTCCTTTCAAACAAGGGGTCCTATGTGAAAATGTAACATCACCTAGAATAAAGTTTTGAGTTGAAAACTGTTTGATTTCAGTTTCTAATAACCTGCTAATGCTTATAATTTCAAAAATGACCATTTTTTTGGTCTTTATTAAAATGAAAAGGTTGATCGAAAAGTTTGGGGGATCTAAGAGTGTGGCAACCCAGTAGTCATGATTACTTCGAATTCTGACAATATGAGGGTCATGTTGCAGGTAGTGCAGCAAGAAGGCACTTATGTGTCTTGCGCATCTCGGAGCCCCAAAATTATTTTCCGGGCTAGATGCAGCTAAAAATTATTATTAATTTTAAATCTGGTGGAGCTTAGTATAGATGGCCTAATAGGATCAGTGCTGCACACTGCTACAAAGCCCAAATTATTTTCCAGCCAAGATACAGATAAACATGATTAGTAATTTTAAATCTGGTGGAGCTTATTATAAATGGCCTAATAGAATCAGTGCTGCACACTGCTACAAAGCCCAAATTATTTTCCAGCCAAGATACAGATAAACATGATTAGTAATTTGAAAGCTTAAAACGGTTGGTAGGGTGATTTTAACCAATCATCAAGCTTTTACTCTCCCCAGGATGACACAGGGGTAGAAAAGTCGTTTCGGATCCATGATTTGTTCATCTTTATGAACATGAGTCTGTCTACATTATCAGTGGAGAGCCGCGTGCGCTTATCTGTCAGCACACCACCAGCAGCGCTGAACACACGTTCAGACAGAACGCTGGCTGCGGGGCATGACAAGATCTCCAAGGCGTAAGTGGCTAGCTCCAGCCATTTATCCAGATTGGAAGCCCATAAAGAGCAAGGGTCCAGTGACACAGTCATGGCTTCAATGTTTACTTGGAGATACTCCTGTACCATCGTCTCTAGGCGTTGACTATGTGTCAGACTTCTTGTCTCCTGTGGCCTTGCAAAGGATGGGCTAAAAAAGTGGTGAAATGATTCCGCAAAATTGATGTTACCAGCAGATACTGTGGTTCTGTTACGGTTTGAGTGCTGAACACTTGACGGTCCCACGGTTGGCAAGTTGGAACTGTGAGATTCACTACGTGCACCACTGGTGTTTTGTGGAAAAGCACATGTAAGATTCTGCAACAGTCTCTGCTGATACTCCTGCGTGCGTGCATCCCTTTCTATGGCAGGAATAATTTCGGCAAATTTACTTTTGTACCGGGGATCTAACAGTGTGGCAACCCAGTAGTCAGGATTATTTCTAATTCTCACAATTCGAGGGTCATGTTGCAGGTAGTGCAGCAAGAAGGCACTCATGTGTGTTGCGCATCCAGGAGCACCAAGTCCCTGTTGTGTTGGTAGCGAGGTAACAATCATGCTTCCTTCCTCTGTCCTCTCCCCCCAACCTCGCACAACAGAAATGTGATCAAGGTCTCCCTCATCTGATGAGTCTTCCATCAGTTCGTCCTCCACTTCTTCCTGGGCTCCTGCACCTTCCTCACTAGTTTGGCTGCTACCATGCGCCCTGGTAAAACCATCTCCCCCACCCTCACATGCCTGCCGCCTTGGTGCTGCCGACCGTCTGGACCTTGCAGATGTTAGCCCTTCCGCATACAACTCCTCCTCTTCTACTTCCTCCACCTCCTCTTGTGCCACCACCTGACTCTGAATTCTGTTTAACATGTGCTCCAGCATGTAAATCACCGGAATAGTCATGCTGATAATGGCATCGTCAGCACTAAACATCTTCGTCGCCATTTCAAAACTGTGCAGAAGGGTGCATAGGTCCCTGATCTGAGACCACTCCTCCAGCGTGATTTGCCCCACCTCTGGATCTCGTTGGCCTAGGCTATACATCAGAACGTATTGAACCAGGGCTTGTCGGTGCTGCCACAGTCGCTGCAACATGTGGAGAGATGAATTCCACCGGGTAGGCACATCGCATTTTAGCCGGTGAAGTGGCAGGCCCAACGACTTCTGTAGAGATGTAAGTCGCTGAGCTGCGGGATGCGAACGGCGGAAGTGAGCACACAGCGACCGTGCCCTCTGCAGAAGGCCATCTAGTCTGGGATAGTGGGCTAAAAATTGCTGGACAACCAGGTTCAACACGTGAGCCATACAAGGCACGTGTGTGACATTGCCCCGGCGAAGGGCCGCACCCAGGTTTGCAGCATTGTCGCACACGGCCTTCCCTGGTTTCAGGTCCAGTGGAGACAACCATTCATGAAATTGGTTCTCCAGAGCTGACCACAACTCCTCAGCTGTGTGACTCACATTTCCCAGACATTTCAAAGTAAAAACCGCCTGATGACGTTGAGCCCTACTGCCAGCATAGTAAGGAGGTGTGCAGGATCCCTTCTGCGCAGTTAGAAAGCTTGTGGCATGACCAGACAGGCTTTGGGTGCAGGTGGAAGACCGAGAGGAGGTTGAGGAGGCAGAAGCAGTGGAGGAACTTTGACATAAAGAGGATTGACGCACAACTCGTGGGGACGGCAAGACTTGGACAGCAGCCCCTTGTCCTGCTGTCACCATAGTTACCCAGTGCCCAGTCAGCGACATGTAACGCCCCTGTCCATGCCTACTCGTCCAAGTGTCTGTGGTGAAATGCACCCTGTCACACACAGAGTTTCTCAAAGAAGCGGTGATGTTGTGTGCGACATGCTGGTGGAGCGCAGGCACACCTTTCTTTGAGAAGTAGTGCCGACTGGGCATCTGGTACTGGGGCACTGCGACGGACATAAGGTCTCGAAAATCCTCTGTGTCCACCAGGCGGAAAGGTAGCATTTCTGTAGCCAAGAGCTTGCAGATGGTGAAATTCAACCTCTTAGCTTTCTCATGGCTAGGAGGAAATGGTCTTTTACTTGTCCACATCTGAGGGACCGAGGGCTGGCTATTGTGCTTAGACGGGGTTGATAAGGGTGTCCCCGGCAAACTGTCGGTCTGTGAGGAAGATGCAGGCGGACATGTTAGGTTGCCTTGATCCAAAGGTGGTGCTATCGATGTCGGACAGCGCTCAACACCAGCTGGTGTTACCACCTCCAAAGAAAATGATGACCTGCCAATCACGCTGGCTGTTGCGGGTAAAGAGGTGGCAGGTCTGCGCCCCAAAACAGGTGTGACTGCTGTCCCCCCAGTCACAGAGGATGAAGAGGCCGCGGATGCACAAGATATGGCAGACGGTGGTTGGCCCGGCCGGCTAGGCCGCATTGTAGCACACTGAGCTTCCCACTGCAACTTATGCTTCATGTCCATGTGCCGGTTCATGCATGAAGTACTCAAACTATGTATTTTTTGGCCTCTACTTAGCTTTTGCTGACAAATGTTACAGATAACACGAGTTGGGTCATCTTTATCGATCTGAAAAAATGCCCAGGCTATGCAAGGCTTAGCACCCATGCGACCTGAAGAGCCACCACGACTTGTGGTGAGAGGCAGAGTTGTGTTTGAGGATGCAGTTGTTGACGTGCTTCCAGTACTACGTCTCTGTCCAGGAAGGCGCAACCTGACCTCGTCGTCACTAGCATCTTCCTCCACCTCCTCTGCTGACCTCATCTCTTGGCTGACTGTGGGTTGACAGTAAGTGGGATCTTCAACCTCATCATCATCACCCTGTGCGTTATCACACCCGTCGTCCTCAGAGCCAACCTGTTCCTGCCCTGACAAAAAACTAAAGTTGTCGCTCCAATCAGGTATTTGAGTCTCATCATCGTCTTCCTCATTGTCTCCACTAACAGGAGTTACAGTTTGGGAATGAGGGTCTACATTATAGTCAGAACCTTCTGCGTCTGGTCCTGGATCCGACTCATAAAGATTCTGGGCATCAGTGCAGATCATTTCCTCGTCTGGATTCACAGAAGCGCTGGAGTCGACCTCTGATTCCCAGGCTATAGTATGAGTAAACAGCTCTGCAGACTCAACCATCTGTTCTACCTCATACTCAGACGGGCAGCTGGAGATTTGGGAGCTGTGAGGAAGCAACTGCGATTGGGGTGACACCTTTGAGGACTGGAGTATTTGTGATGTTGAAGTTGATGTGGAGGAGAGCCCACTTAAAGGAGCACTTGATATCTGTTGAAGCACCTGCTGTTTTTGTGCCTCATCTGGAATTTGTAGCGATTGGCGTGGCCGTAAGAAAGGGATCTTATCACATTGTCCGCTAAAAGAAGTAGACATTTTAGTTTGGCTGGAAGATGGTCTTTCTTCTGCAGATGTTACTGTTGCTTTAACACCTACCCCACGGACACAACCTTTTTTCCCCTTCCCAACACGCCTATTCCCCTTTCCACCAGCAGCAGGCCTTTTTCCACTCATTTTGGTGGTTAACTAATTCACAACTCTGGAGTTGTTTGCACAAAAAAACAATGGATGGGAACCGAGCAGAGCTGAGTGGCCAAACTGTGGTATTAGGCCAAAACTATTGGCTGGGTTAGATGGAGAAAAAAATTATATTCGATTTGCAACCTGATGGAGGTCAGTATAGATGGACTAATAGAACAAGTCCCACACACAGCTAGAAGCCCAAATATTTTTTCAGAGGTAGATGCAGAAAAAAAATATATTCAGTTTGCAACCTGATGGAGGTCAGTATAGATGGACTAATAGAGAAAGTCCCACACACTGCTAGAAGGCCAAATATTTTTTCAGAGCTAGATGCAGACAAAAAATTATTTTGAATTTGCAACCTGATGGAGGTCAGTATAGGTGGACTAATAGAACAAGTCCCACACACTGCTAGAAGGCCAAATATTTTTTCAGAGCTAGATGCAGAAAAAAATTATATTCAGTTTGCAACCTGATGGAGGTCAGTATAGATGGACTAATAGAACAAGTCCCACACACAGCTAGAAGCCCAAATATTTTTTCAGAGGTAGATGCAGAAAAAAATTATATTCAGTTTGCAACCTGATGGAGGTCTGTATAGATGGATTAATAGAACAAGTCCCACACACAGCTAGAAGCCCAATATTTTTTCAGAGGTAGATGCAGAAAAAAAATTATTTTTAATTTGCAACCTGATGGAGGTCAGTATAGATGGACTAATAGAGAAAGTCCCACACACTGCTAGAAGGCCAAATATTTTTTCAGAGCTAGATGCAGATAAAAATTATTTTTAATTTGCAACCTGATGGAGGTCAGTATAGATGGACTAATAGAGAAAGTCCCACACACTACTAGAAGGCCAAATATTTTTTCAGAGCTAGATGCAGAAAAAAATTATATTCAGTTTGCAACCTGATGGAGGTCAGTATAGATGGACTAATAGAACAAGTCCCACACACAGCTAGAAGCCCAAATATTTTTTCAGAGGTAGATGCAGATAAAAATTACTTTTAATTTGCAACCTGATGGAGGTCAGTATAGATGGACTAATAGAGAAAGTCCCACACACTGCTAGAAGGCCAAATATTTTTTCAGAGCTAGATGCAGATAAAAATTATTTTTAATTTGCAACCTGATGGAGGTCAGTATAGATGGACTAATAGAGAAAGTCCCACACACTGCTAGAAGGCCAACTATTTTTTCAGAGCTAGATGCAGAAAAAAATTATATTCAGTTTGCAACCTGATGGAGGTCTGTATAGATGGATTAATAGAACAAGTCCCACACACAGCTAGAAGCCCAATATTTTTTCAGAGGTAGATGCAGAAAAAAAATATATTCAGTTTGCAACCTGATGGAGGTCTGTATAGATGGATTAATAGAACAAGTCCCACACACAGCTAGAAGCCCAATATTTTTTCAGAGGTAGATGCAGAAAAAAAATATATTCAGTTTGCAACCTGATGGAGGTCAGTATAGATGGACTAATAGAGAAAGTCCCACACACTGCTAGAAGGCCAAACATTTTTTCAGAGCTAGATGCAGAAAAAAATTATATTCAGTTTGCAACCTGATGGAGGTCAGTATAGATGGACTAATAGAACAAGTCCCACACACAGCTAGAAGCCCAAATATTTTTTCAGAGGTAGATGCAGATAAAAATTATTTTTAATTTGCAACCTGATGGAGGTCAGTATAGATGGACTAATAGAGAAAGTCCCACACACTGCTAGAAGGCCAAATATTTTTTCAGATCTAGATGCAGATAAAAAATATTTTTCATTTGCAACCTGATGGAGGTCAGTATAGATGGACTAATAGAGAAAGTCCCACACACTGCTAGAAGGCCAAATATTTTTAAAGAGCTAGATGCAGAAAAAAATTATATTCAGTTTGCAACCTGATGGAGGTCAGTATAGATGGACTAATAGAATGATGCTATGCCCAAAAGATTTTACTTCACTAGGTGCAGTAAAAAAATTGGTATTCTATACATAGGTGGTATATCTTGCAACACAGATAGGCTACTCCACTGACTAACACACTCTGCAATAGGCCAAAAAGGATTAGCTTTGCTAGATTCAGCCAAATGCTGTGAAAAAAACTTGCACAGCACTGGCACAGACCTGCCTGGCAAAAACTGATAGGAACTGATGTAACCTAGTCCTGAAAAGGACTGCAATTACAATTAGTCTTTAGTCCCACAATCTATCTATTTAAGAGCACAGACCTGCCTGATAAAAGTCGTAGGAAATGCTGTAACCTAGTCCTTAAAAGGACTGCAATCACAACTATTCCCTACTCCCAAGCTATCTGTATATTTGTGCGAAAATTGGCTTGAAATTAACAAGGTATAGCGCACACAGCAACAGCGGTGCCGTCTAACACGCAGCTGCAGCAGTGAGAAAATGGTGGCGACGGGGAAAATGGCTTGGTCTTATAGGGCAAGGACATGTGACATACACTGCCAATGACACATGCCCTTGCTTGTGTGAAAAACAGCAGTTCGCTCTGTGTGTGCGCTGCTGATAGGCTGACAGACTGCACCTCCCCACTTCAAATGCGGGAAAGAGAAAAAAAAATGGAGATCTTCATTATTCCTGCAGAGATCCATCCCCTGCCC
The DNA here is from genome assembly GCF_046119375.1 of Phyllobates terribilis. Classification (NCBI taxonomy): domain Eukaryota; kingdom Metazoa; phylum Chordata; class Amphibia; order Anura; family Dendrobatidae; genus Phyllobates; species Phyllobates terribilis. The sequence goes on along the minus strand of NW_027362772.1, from coordinate 9,880,856 downwards.
CCCCCCCCCACCCCGCTGTACACTCAAACTGCGTATTAACATTAATTTTCATCATTACTGAGAAAAAATCCAGTTATGATTTTGGTGCACGAACAGTTATCGAACATAACCTCGAACAGCCGAATTTTTCTCAAATCGTTCGTGTTCACCGAACGGCTCGAACACCGCCCAAAACAGCTCGAATTTGAGAATGGCGAACAGTTCGAGTAGAACAACGCTCATCTCTAATAGTAATGCAATACACAAAAATTGGACTCTGGTGCAAAACATATAGACAAGGTGGAAACCACCTATTTAACACCTCATAAAGAATGGCCATTTCTTCAGGAAGAACAAGTCTTTTAAGATGTTTTCACCTTCTCTAAAGCTGGAATACCATGATAAGACAATGGAAGAATGTCTCATCATTGGATAAAAAGGTCGAGGGCGCAATCTGCAACTGTTGAACTTTAGAAAAAGAATTAGTAAGTACTGGAGAACACCTATTTGCAGATCTAGCCTTTATAGAATGACCATCTCCTCAAGAAGATCAAGTTCTCCAAATGTGCCTTAATTTTCTTTTTGGTTTAACAATGTAGTTATTCTGTCTACTAAAACTTTAGATTTTCTGCAGAATTATTTGCTTTGTAACCTATATATTTGGAAATATTGGTGTTATTCACCAGTTTTGGAGATGGAATGGCCAGCTGAAGGGGTTGGAGGAGGCTGGATTTTTTATCAGCATGTGTTCGTGTCCTGAAGAACAACATGTTGGTAAATTATTTTTGAGTGGCCTGATGGTGCAAAATATTTACACGCTTGTCAATTGGTGAGATGGCAACTCTCTTTCCTTTACTATTCATGTTGTGCCCCAAGTATTTCAAACAATGTGGGTCAGAATGGTACCTTTTGATGGCAAGAAGATAAATAGTGTCCATTGATGCGATATGGGAAGAACGCACCGATCAATGGATGAAAAGGATAGTAATGAAATACACAAAATTTGGACTGTGGTGAAAAACGTTTAGAAAAGGTGGAAATCACCTATTTAACACCTCATAAAGAAGGGCCATTTCTTCAGGAAGAACAAGTCTTTTAAGATGTTTTCAACTTCTTTAAAGCAGGAATACCATGATAAGACAATTGAAGAATGTCTCATCATTGGATAAAAAGGACGATGGCACAAACTGCAACTGTTGAACTTAAGAAAGAGAATTAGTAAGTACTGGAGAACACCTATTTGCAGATCTAGCCTTTATAGAGTGACCATCTCCTCAGCAAGATCAAGTTCTCGAAAGGTGCTTAATTTTCTTTTTGGTTTTAACAATGTAGTTATTCTGCCTACTGAAACGTTAGATTTTCTGTAGCATTAGGTGCTTTGTAACCTATATATTTGGAAATATTGGTGTGAAAAATGCACCAATTTTGGAGATGGAATGGCCTGCTGAAGGGGTTGGAGGAGGCTGGATTTTTTATCAGCATGTGTTCGTGTCCTGAAGAACTACATACATGTTGGTAAATTATTTTTGAATGGCCTGATGGTGCAAAATATTTACACGCTTGTCAATTGGTGAGATGGCAACTCTCTTTCCTTTATTATTCATGTTGTGCCCCAAATATTTCATACACTGTGGGTCAGAATGGTACCTTTTGATGGCAAGAAGATAAATAGTGTCCATTGATGCGATATGGGAAGAACGCCCCGATCAAAGGATGAAAAGAATAGTAATGTAATACACAAAAATTGGACTGTGGTGCAAAACATATAGACAAGGTGGAAACCACCTATTTAACACCTCATAAAGAATGGCCATTTCTTCAGGAAGAACAAGTCTTTTAAGATGTTTTCACCTTCTCTAAAGCTGGAGTAGCATGAAAAGACAATGGAAGAATGTCTCATCATTGGATAAAAAGGACGATGGCACAATCTGCTACTGTTAAACTTTAGAAAAACAATTAGTAAGTACTGCAGAACACCTATTTGCAGATCTAGCCTTTATAGAGTGACCATCTCCTCAGGAAGATCAAGTTCTCCAAAGGTGCCTTAATTTTCTTTTTGGTTTTAACAATGTAGTTATTCTGTCTACTGAAACGTTAGATTTTCTGCAGCATTAGGTGCTTTGTAACCTATATATTTGGAAATATTGGTGTTATTCACCAATTTTGGAGATGGAATGGCCAGCTGAAGGGGTTGGAGGAGGCTGGATTTTTTATCAGAATGTGTTCGTGTCCTGAAGAACAACAAACATGTTGGTAAATTATTTTTCAGTGGCCTGATGGTGCAGAATATTTACACGCTTGTCAGTTGGTGAGATGGCAACTCTCTTTCCTTTACTATTCATGTTGTGCCCCAAATATTTCATACAATGTGGGTCAGAATGGTACCTTTTGATGCCAAGATGATAAATAGTGTCCATTGATGCGGTATGGGAAGAACGCACCGATCAATGGATGAAAAGAATAGTAATGCAATACACAAAAATTGGACTGTTGTGCAAAACATAGACAAGGTGGAAACCACCTATTTAACACCTCATAAAGAATGGCCATTTCTTCAGGAAGAACAAGTCTTTTAAGATGTTTTCAACTTCTCTAAAGCTGGAATACCATGATAAGACAATGGAAGAATGTCTCATCTGTTAGGGGAGCGGTTGCAGACAACTTTATTTAATGGAACGCAACCGACCCCGGGGTCCGCAATGCAGCCAAGAGGACTGCTGCGGAACACTTTCCGGGTGGAAAGTAAAGTAACCAACTTAAAGATAACCCTTCCGTGTTAACTACACACCGGACAGGGTATAGCGGTACGCTCTATCTCCGTTTACTGCTCGGAGGAGAGAGCGACTGGCGACGCACCTAACAAATATCTTAGCCCTTCGTGTTAACGCACACGGAAGGGTAAGACGGTACGCACAATCTCCAAGAACCGCAGGGAGACGTGTGACCGGACTATGAGCAGTAGCCCTGTCTTCGGTACAGGCACTACGCTATAGAAGACGGCGCTAGCGTGCAGGTGATTCCCGCTGGGTATTCGAGCACTCAGCCGGCGTGCTACCGGACTGAGCAAACACGCTCTATTTAACTCACATACGGCTCGGGGTGTAAGGGCGAACCCCCTGGTTAGAGCCGGTCAGTGAAGCGTAGCTACCTGCCTCCATGGAGCTAACCTGCCTCTATGGAGCTAACCTCCCTAGCGGAAACTATGGCTCTTTGAGCCCGGAGTCAGCGTGCACACCGCAAACAGCTAGCGCAAATGATCTGAGCGCGTCGCCATCTCTGTGGGCGGGCCTTTTAAAGATTTAGCCCTGCCCACCGACGCGCCATTGGTGACGATACCCGTGGACCAATCAGGCGGTGCCAGGTCACCGGGTCAGGTGGGTGCAAATCCACCAATCATGATCCGCCAGGTCATGGACATGCTCAGTGTGGCAAATCCTGGACTTAGATTCCGCAAGCCCTGTCTCCCTCTGCAACCCAGGTTTAACTTTGCTAGGCACAACTACCTGGGAGACAAATTGTGCTCGTGGACCAACTAGGCGTTGAGGCTGATGGCAATGTTGAGCAGTATCAGCCCAGGCTGGACTGAAATGGGAGACCACAGAAGGTCCAGGAACCATTTTGAATCCAGCACCAGACCGACGCCTAACATCATCATTGGATAAAAAGGACGATGGCACAATCTGCAACTGTTGAACTTTAGAAAAAGAATTAGTAAGTACTGGAGAACACCTATTTGCAGATCTAAACTTTATAGAGTGACCATCTCCTCAAGAAGATCAAGTTCTCCAAAGGTGCCTTAATTTTCTTTTTGGTTTTAACAATGTAGTTATTCTGCCTACTGAAACGTTAGATTTTCTGCAGCATTAGGTGCTTTGTTACCTATATATTTGGAAATATTGGTGTTATTCACCAATTTTGGAGATGGAATGGCCAGCTGAAAGGGTTGGAGGAGGCTGGATTTTTTAACAGCATATGTGCGTATCCTGAAGAACAACATACATGTTGGTAAATTATTTTTCAGTGGCCTGATGGTGCAGAATATTTACACGTTTGTCAATTGGTGAGATGGCAACTCTATTTCCTTTACTATTCATGTTGTGCCCCAAATATTTCATACAATGTGGGTCACAATGGTAGCTTTTGATGGTAAGAAGATAAATAGTGTCCATTGATGCGATATGGGAAGAACGCACCGATCAGTGAATGAAAAGAATAGTAATGCAATACACAAAATTTGGACTGTGGTGAAAAAGATTTAGAAAAGGTGGAAACCACCTATTTAACACCTCATAAAGAATGGCCATTTCTTCAGGAAGAACAAGTCTTTTAAGATGTTTTCCACTTCTCTAAAGCTGGAATACCATGATAAGACAATGGAAGAATGTCTCATCATTGGATAAAAAGGACGAGGGCACAATCTGCAACTACTGAACTTTAGAAAATTAATTAGTAAGTACTGGAGAATAGTGTTGAGCCACCCCCCTAGTGTTCGGGTTAGGTTCGGTTCGTCGAACACCGGGATGTTCGAGGAACTGTTCGTCGAACTGTTCGTCGAACACCTTAGAACACCGTCGAACACCGTTAAAACCAATGGCAGGCAAACAAAAACACATAGAAACACATAGAAAACACCTTCAAAGGTGTCCAAAAGCTGAAAAACTGCTCAGAAGACGCTCTCTTTAAAAAAGCCGGCCGGCAATTCAGCAGCGGCATACACCGAACGGTACCCGACAATTTAGACAAGAAGGAATAGAGCATCACACATAGATTAGATAGATAGAAACATGTCAGTGACATATATATGAAGTACAGTGACAGTGTTGGTTACTGTACTTGTCATTTAGTGTAAAGGATTTATTAAAAAAAATATTGGTGTTTTCATGCACCGTCTCTTTAAAAAAGCCGGCCGGCAATTCAGCAGCGGTACCCGACTATTTAGACAAGAAGGAGTAGAGCATCACACATAGATTAGATAGATAGAAACATGTCAGTCAAAAATATATGAAGTACAGTGACAGTGTTGGTTACTGTACTTGTCATTTAGTGTTAAAATAAAGGATTTATTAAAAAAAAATTGGCGTGGGGTTCCCCGTAATTTTAGTCTCTAGCGGAGGTTAAGCAGACAGCTGGGGCAGATGTTTGCAGCCTGGGAAGGGGGTAATACCCATGGAGCTTCCCAGGCTACTAATATCAGCCCCCAGCTGAATACCTAGCCTTTACTAGCAATTAAAATGGGGGACCCCCCAAAAAAAATGACGTGGGGTCCCCCCTATTTTAATAGCTAGCAAAGGCTAGGCAGACAGCTGGGGGCTGATATTAATAGCCCAGGAAGGGTGCCATGAATATTGGCCCCCTCCCAGGCTAGAAACACCAGCCGTCAGCCGCCCCAGAAATGGCGCATCCATAGGATGCGCCAATTCTGGCACTTAACCTCGCTCTTCCCACTGCCCTGTAGCGGTGGCAGTGGGATAATAGGGTTGGGGTTGATGTCAGCTTATAATGCCAGCTGACATCAAGCCCAGGTTAGTAATGGAGAGGCGTCTATAAGACACCCCCATTACTAACCCCATAGTGAAAGTTAAAAAAAAACACAAACACCGAGAATAAAGTCCTTTAATTGAAATAAAGACACAATTCTTTATTGTTCTAAATTAAACCATACTCACCATCACACCCATTCCAGCTGAAGCCAACGATCTCCTGCAATAAAAGAAAAATAATAAAGCAACATCATCCTTACCTTTCCATGGTTCCCAGGACAGCTTCAGCTCTGCTACATCGAGATGACAGGCTGGACTGCAGCAGAACGCTGCCATCCAGCTTGCCATGCCGCAGACACTGGGAAGCGCAGGCTTGCTTGCGCTTCTCAGTGTCTCTCTGTGACGGCATCCAGATGAGCCGAGGTCATGTCCAATGATCTCAGCTCACCTCATGCACGTCACTGACAGCGTGTGAAAATTCTCCTGCACTCAGCGCTTCAGCGTGAGAATTCTCCCACGCTGTCAGTGACGAGCATGAGGTGAGCTGAGATCATTGGACATGAACTCACATCATGCACGTCACTGACAGCGTGGGAAAATTCTCACGCTGAAGCGCTGAGTGCAGGAGAATTTCCCCACGCTGTCAGTGACGTGCATAAAGTGAGCTGAGTTCATTGGACATGAGCTCACCTCATGCACGTCACTGACAGCGTGGGAAAATTCTCCTGCACTCAGCGCTTCTTTGTGAGAATTCTCCCACGCTGCCAGTGACGTGCATGAGGTGAGCTCATGTCCAATGAACTCAGCTCACTTCATGCACGTCACTGACAGCGTGGGAAAATTCTCCTGCACTCAGCACTTCAGCGTGAGAATTTTCCCACGCTGTCAGTGAATTGCATGAGTTGAGTTCATGTCCAATGATCTCAGCTCACTTCATGCACGTCACTGACAGCGTGGGAGAATTCTCATGCTGAAGCGCTGAGTGCAGGAGAAGTTTCCCACGCTGTCAGTGACGTGCATGAGGTGAGCCGAGTTCATTGGACATGGCCTCAGCTCATCTGGATGCCGTCACAGCGAGACACTGAGGAGCGCAAGCATGCCTGCGCTTCTCAGTGTCTGCGGGATGACAGGCTGGATGGCAGCTTTCTGCTGCGGTCCAGCCTGTCATCTCGATGTAGCAGAGCTGAAGCTGTCCTGGGAACCATGGCAAGGTAAGGATGATGTTGCTTTATTATTTTATTTTTATTGCAGGAGATCGTTGGCTTCAGCTGGAATGGGCGTGACGGTAAGTATGGTTTAATTTAGAACAATAAAGAATTGTGTGTTTATTTCAATTAAAGGACTTTATTCTGGGTGTTGTATTTTTTTTTTAAATACTTTACTAGAAATTCATGGCGGTCATGTCTAATATTGGCGTGATCCCATGAATTTCGGGCTTAGGGCCAGCTGATAATACCAAGCTGGCCCTAACCCCTTTATTACCCAGTGAGCCACCGCACCAGGGCCCTGGATGAGTTGGGTACAGCGCCAGAAGATGGCGCTTCTATGAACGCGCCATTTTCCAGGGTGGCTGCGGACTGCAATTTGCAGCGGGGGCGGGGGGGCAGAAAGCTTGGGCCTCCCTGCGCTGCAGATTCCAGCCCACAGCTGCCTAGTAGTACCTGGCTGGACACAAAAATAGGGCGAAGCCCCACGTAGTTTTTTTTTTTAAATTATTTCATGAAATTCATGAAATAATTAAGAAAAAAAGGCCTTCCCTATATTGTTGTGTCCGGCCAGGTACAAATAGGCAGCTGGTGGTTGGGGGCAGCCCGTTCCTGCCTGCTGTACCTGGCTGGACACAAATATAGTGCGAAGCCCCACGTCAATATTTTTAAATTATTTCAGGAAATTCATGAAATAATTAAAAAAAAATTGACGTGGGGCTTCGCACTATATTTGTATCCAGCCAGGTACAGCAGGCAGGAACGGGCTGCCCCCAACCACCAGCTGCCTATTTGTACCTGGCCGGACACAACAATATAGGGAAGCCCTTTTTTTCTTAATTATTTCATGAAATAATTAAAAAAAAAAAATACGTGGGGCTTCGCCCTATTTTTGTGTCCAGCCAGGTACAGCTAGGCAGCTGGGGGCTGGAATCCGCAGCGCAGGGAGGCCCAAGCTTTCTGCCCCCCCCCCCCCGCTGCAAATTGCAGTCCGCAGCCACCCCGGAAAATGGCGCGTTCATAGAAGCGCCATCTTCTGGCGCTGTACCCAACTCATCCAGGGCCCTGGTGCGGTGGCTCACTGGGTAATAAAGGGGTTAGGGCCAGCTTGGCATTATCAGCTGGCCCTAAGCCCGAAATTCATGGGGTCACGCCAATATTAGACATGACCGACATGAATTTCTAGTAAAGTATTTAAAAAAAACACAACACCAAGAAAAAAGTCCTTTAATTGAAATAAAGACACAATTCTTTATTGTTCTAAATTAAACTATATTTACCATCACGCCCATTCCAGCTGAAGCCAACGATCTCCTGCAATAAAAGAAAAATAATAAAGCAACATCATCCTTACCTTTCCATGGTTCCCAGGACAGCTCCAGCTCTGCTACATCGAGATGACTGGCTGGACCGCAGCAGAACGCTGCCATCCAGCCTGTCATCCCGCAGACACTGAGAAGCGCAGGCATGCTTGCGCTCCTCAGTGTCTGGCTGTGACGGCATCCAGATGAGCCGAGTTCATGTCCAATGAACTCGGCTCACCTCATGCACGTCACTGACAGCGTGGGAGAATTCTCACGCTGAAGCGCTGAGTGCTGGAGAATTTTCCCACGCTGTCAGTGACTTGCATGAGGTGAGGTCATGTCCAATGAACTCGGCTCACCTCATGCACGTCACTGACAGCGTGGGAAAATTCTCCTGCACTCAGCGCTTCAGCGTGAGAATTCTCCCACGCTGTCAGTGACGTGCATGAGGTGAGCCGAGTTCATTGTCGGCTCATCTGGATGCCATCACAGAGAGACACTGAGGAGCGCAAGCATGCCTGCGCTTCTCAGTGTCTGCGGGATGACAGGCTGGATGGCAGCGTTCTGCTGCGGTCCAGCCTGTCATCTCGATGTACCAGAGCTGAAGCTGTCCTGGGAACCATGGAAAGGTAAGGATGAGGTTGCTTTATTATTTTTCTTTTATTGCAGGAGATCGTTGGCTTCAGCTGGAATGGGCGTGATGGTAAGTATGGTTTAATTTAGAACAATAAAGAATTGTGTCTTTATTTCAATTAAAGGACTTTATTCTCGGTGTTTGTGTTTTTTTTTAACTTTCACTATGGGGTTAGTAATGGGGGTGTCTTATAGACGCCTCTCCATTACTAACCTGGGCTTGATGTCAGCTGGCATTATAAGCTGACATCAACCCCAGCCCTATTACCCCCTGCCACCGCACCAGGGCAGCGTGGAAGAGCGAGGCTAAGTGCCAGAATTGGCGCATCCTATGGATGCGCCATTTCTGGGGCGGCTGACGGCTGGTGTTTCTAGCCTGGGAGGGGGCCAATATTCATGGCACCCTTCCTGGGCTATTAATATCAGCCCCCAGCTGTCTGCCTAGCCTTTGCTAGCTATTAAAATAGGGGGGACCCCACGTCATTTTTTTGGGGGGGTCCCCCATTTTAATAGCTAGTAAGGGCTAGGTATTCAGCTGGGGGCTGATATTAGTAGCCTGGGAAGCTCCGTGGATATTACCCCCTTCCCAGGTTTCAAACATCTGCCCCAGCTGTCTGCTTAACCTCCGCTAGAGACTAAAATTAAGGGGAACCCCACGCCAATTTTTTTTTTAATAAATCCTTTATTTTAACACTAAATGACAAGTACAGTAATCAACACTGTCACTGTACTTCATATATATGTGACTGACATGTTTCTATCTATCTAATCTATGTATGATTCTCTATTCCTTCTATTCTAAATTGTCGGGTACAGATGCTGAATTGCCGGCCGGCTTTTTTAAAGAGACGGTGCACGAAACACTATTATATTTTTAAATAAATCCTTTACACTAAATTTCAAGTACAGTAAGCAACACTGTCACTGTACTTCATATATATGTGACTGACATATTTCTATCTATCTAATCTATGTGTGAAGCTCTATTCTTTCTGTTGTAAATTGTCGGGTACCGGTGTATGCGCTGATGAATTGCCGGCTTTTCGCATAATACATTCTACATTATTCTTACTTGTTTTACTTCATGTAGAATTAACCTACAAGGAAAGAAAGGGTTTATTTTCATTCCGATATTAGTGTCCCATTGACTTGCATTGGTTTCCGGTATTGGAATCGGCGATATCCGATACTTTTTGAGTATCGGTCCGATCCAATCCGATACGATATTTCCTGATATCGGAAGGTATCGCTCAACACTAGTCGCTACACTTGGTAACACACACAGACCTTTCCATCCACTATTGAAAAGCAAGGCCACATAGTGTCACGGGTATATCAGATGTGACAGACAGTCGTCCTGCAGGTGGTTGCAGGAGATCCCTTCGTTTAGCATTACAGACACCTTCTTAACTGTTTCACTCTAGGACCCAGCGGCTACCTCCTTCCTGCTAATTGACACCCTGGTCTGGGTGTTTAAATAGTTTCACTTTCAGCAGGAAGTTGCCTGTGATATTCACATGACTCCTTGTGAATGCTTGGAGCTCTCAGACTGCTATCGTGTTCTGTGGTGCTAGGAGGACGCTTGGAGTTATTTCTCTGAAGTCAACTAACGCTAAGCTACTTTCCCCTGTGTTTGTCTAACTTGGTGTCTTTAGTCGCTAGTAGGGATTGACTAGTGCTCACCTTCCCCCTTCCCTATACAGGGTCAAGCGCTAGGGAAATACAGGGTTTAGGTTGGCGTGTGGCAATTGGTGAGGAAGGAGGTCTCCACTCCCCCTTTCCCTAGTGTCAGGGCTCCCTTTCCCCATCCCTTCATGTTACACTAGTCTTTCCCACACCTTGCGTGACACATAGATATTCGGACCTGTAATAATGTTAATTAATAGTGAAACCAACGGACTAATTTGTTTTTAAACCTTAAAAAATTGGCAGTGAACATGTAATAGGTCTGGAGATCAAATTTTTATTTTAAAAAAATTACAACAAAAATACCTTAGTGTCATAAGAATAAGTACTTCTCCGCATGGAGGTATTCTGGTATGATATTCCTGACCTCAGCACCTCCAAAAAATGGTCAAATGTAGATACGCTCATCCGACAATAGTCATAAAACTTTTGAAGATGCAAGCATAGCTCATAATACAGTCTACTAAACTTACCTTTTTTGCCCCTTTTTGTCAGAAGTGGATGGATCCAGTATGGATGCCGCCTCCTCGGATCAGCTACAGTTGGGTAGGGCTCGCCATAGCGCCAAGATAAGACCCAGTGGAAAAGGATACGCTCTGTATCAGGTTGAAGGTGATGTTGTTGCCAAAAAATACTTCAAAACCAGGCTACAGCGGTATTATGGGTGAATATCCCAACATGATATATGTGCTCACAGTGTGGGTCATGGAAACGAGGCTTTTTATAGGGTTCTACACAAGGATTTCTTAGGCATCTTAGTGAAAATACATGATGAAAATTACAAGGCAGACGGATGCCATTCGCATCACATACGCTCATATGTGAAAAAGACGGCACAATCACACCACACTCGCAGAGCAAGTGAAAGAAAAATAGCGTGACACTCATCCGACTCTCCTGCATTAAAATAAGACGCGAGTGTGACTGCGGCCTAAGAACGGTTATGATAGGAATCGTTGGAGTCAGAGTCCTGGAAAGTATTGTCAGAGGAATCAAATTCAGAGGATCTGGAACATGGGATTTGGAGGCAGATTTGTGGTATGAATGGGGTATTAATATTGATTTGGGGGGGTGTAGTGTTCCTCTCCATCTACCCCATTCATACACCTGGTTAAGTGTATATTCATTATTATCGCGTTGGAATTTATTTTTCTTCATAGACATAATGCTGTCTTCCAATTTGGTGATCGTTTGTAGTGTTTTACTTATAAATGCTCCATGTTCTCTGTTAGATTTATATGGCTCCAATGTTAGTTTAATATCATTCATTTATGATTGAACAGCAATTCATTTTTGCTCCTCATTCTTAACAATAAGACACATGAGATTTAGAGAACATGTAGTAAGTAAATGGTTCCATTGCTCCACAAATTGCTGGGAATAAATGGTTGTCGGAAGTTTTTTGATCCGTAGTCCTCTAGGGACCATATCTTTATCAATATAATTCCGTAATGTTATTTTGTCCCACCATGTTTTCATTTCATAAATCATGATTTTTTTAAGTTTCCTTAAGTTGACAAACATAGAATTAGGAGTCTGATCCGATTGTCTGCCATTATCGGCCATAACCGCCATACCATACGCCCTTATGAACCATGGCCTACACCATGCCTGTCTCCTCTCTAGTTTTCCCTATGACCTAAATAATCCTCCTATACTATAAGGCCTCCACACTGTCCGCCTTAATGAGTTATACCCACCACATTGTCTGCCATTATCAGCTATAACCGCTACACCATCCGCCATTATCAACCATGGCCTATACCATGGCTGTCTCCTCTCTAGTTTTCCCTATGACCTAAATAATCTTCCTATACTATAAGGCCTCCACACTGTCCGCCTTAATGAGCTATACCCACCACATTGTCAGCCATTATCAGCTATAATCGCCACATCATACGCCCTTATTAACCATGGCCTATACCATGGCTGTCTCCTCTCTAGTTTTCCCTTACACTCTCTATATCTCCACACTGCCCCCCACCATGCTAACCTCTCTCCATATTGTGCCATTTCACACTGCCCTCTCTCAATATCCATTCTGTGTCTCTTTTCACACTATGCCCTCATACTGCTCTCTCCAAACTGTATCCCACAGCACAGGTATAATGTCCCCCACAGCTCCCAGTATAATGTCCCCCCACAGCGCCCAGTATAATGTCCCCCACAGCTCCCAGTATAATGTCCCCCACAGCTCCCAGTATAATGTCTCCCACAGCTCCCAGTATAATGTCCCCCACAGCTCCCAGTATAATGTCCCCCACAGCTCCCAGTATAATGTCCCCCCAGTCCCTGATATAAAATCATGTCCTCTACAGCCAGCCATCCTTTATTATAGAAGGAAATTAGATCATTGGGTTTGAAACATAGAGCAACAGGTCATCTGAATATAGAGCTAGTTTATAGTGATGTGAGCCTATAGTAACTTCACTAATATCTGGATTTGTATGTAATGCTACCACTAAATGTTCCATCAGAGGAACATAAGGGACAACCTTGCCTCGTCCCATTTTTAATAGAAAATGTGTCCGATAGAAAGATAGAAGGCCGTTTACCCCAACTATCACTTTAGGGTCAGTGTATAAGAATAGAATTTTAGATAACAAGAAATAACCCAACCCAGTTTGTGGTAGGGCGCTCTTCAAGAAAGTCCAATGCACTGTGTCGAATGCTTTTATGGCGTCAACAGAAACATGGCACATTGGGATCCCCTGGCTTTTTGAATGGGAAATTAACAACAATGTTTTATTTGTATTATCATGAGCTTCTCTAGCCTTAACAAACCCAACCTGATCGGTGCTAACAATTGAGGGTAGATAGTGGGAGAGCCGTGTTGCAATTATTTTAGAGAATATTTTGACGTGTACATTAATTAATGATATTGGATAAATATAAGGGCAGGTATTTGGTTCTTTTCCAGGCTTTGATATAACCGTTATATGAGCCTCAAGTGATTGGGGGCAAAGTGGTCTTCTGACATATTATTGAACACTTTTGCTAAAAATGGTAATAACAGAGGTGCAAACATCTTATAATAAAATCTATTATTGAATCTATCTGGCCCAGGGCTCTTCCCAATAGGGAATGATTTAATGGCCTCTCATATCGGTTGCTCAATGAAAGCTTTGTCTAGTACCTCCTGCTCGGGGGTCTGTAAGGAAAGTAGGGCAGTGTCCAGAATATAGTTGTCAATTTTTGTTTTAAGACTATTAGGCGACATGTCGTAGTATTGTGCATGAATATTATATAGTGATCTATAACAGCAATGAAATGCTTCCTCTATGTCAGTGGGGTTATGAATCTATAGCCGGGTACCCCTTTTATTCTGGATACATATATCCTTTGCATGTGTGGATGTAACCTTCTTGTCAATGAGCGGCCACATTTATCTGTGAATTCATACGAGTATCTTCACATGCGATCTTGGTATTTTATACACGTTTCATCTATTAATGACCTTCGCTCCTTTCTTTTTCCAATCAGACCGTTTTTATTGAACAAAACAAAGAATTACCAACATTTTGTTTTTCTTATAGAAACATTGTGAGAAAAACAATAAAAAGAAAGAAAAAACAGTAACAATACAACAACCGGTTTACAATGATAAAAATCCCAATATCGCTCTATAGTACAAGGTTTTGGAATAGTAATTTTACATTTGTACATAAATATCTGAATATTCCTGACTGCTTATTTTTTTCCCTATTGGGACATCAAAAGAAAAAGAATATATCTAAGAAGGGACAATTATATGGACTGAGACAATTATTATTCGCTGACACCTTGGGTATCAGGATATAAATTCCGGGTTTACTGTAAGGAAATGGACAAACGGTCCAGTATAGTATTTCTGAGAAGGTTTTCTGAAGCAATACCTGGGATAATTAACCATTGTTCCATATGTGTATGGATTTCTTGACAGCGTTTCTTCATATATAAGCTCCCTTTCCAAGCATAGTGTCATTTATCCTGGATTTTAGTTCTGTTATCGTTGGGGGAGAATTGTCTATCCAATGTAGTGCAACTATCTGGCTTGGAATAATATTCTGGAGCTAGCTATTGCCATATGGGAGTCTGGTCTACGTCCTCTCCCAGGAGTCTCAGGATACAGATTTTAGGTTCCAACTGAAGTTGTATCCCAAATACAGATAGTATAAGAGCGATCACCACATTACAGTAGTCGCCAATATTCCCACGTCATATGTATCAGGTTGGCAGCATTTTGACCGCATCTAGGGCATGTGTCATCAGTTTGTATTAAAATTTTAAATAAAATACTTGGGGATCTATATACCCTATGAATGAGAAGAATTTGGGACAATCTTTGTGACTCTGACAATGAAAGATTCGGTGTCAAATCCAAGTTTCCTCAGATAAAGGACCCACATCCTCCTCCCATTTTGTCTTAACGATCAAAGGATATTTACCCAAATGTAGGGCAAGTAACTGCCTATAAATAAGGGATATTAGACATTTTGTATCCACCGCTGTAGCAATGGTATCTATCGGGTGATGTCTATCAATCAGTATGGAGTTTATTCTAGTTGTGTGTTATATGCATGACGTATTTGCAGATACTGATAAAGCACCCTATGTGAAAGGCTAAAATCTGCCTTTATTTGTTCAAAGCTCTTGAATAATCCATTCCTTAAGGGTTGTGATGCCGAACATATACCCCTATCCACCCACTCACTAACATTATTTAGTTTCTGTAGCTAAGGTAAGTTATAGTTGTGCCATAAAGGAGTGTAGTTTGTGTACTTTTCAATCCCAAGAATATTTTTACCCCTATCCCACACCTTATATATTAACTGTAGTTTAGGACATTTTAGGTCATTTTCTTGAGGAGGCCCCATATCTAGTACCGAGAATGGAAGCTTCCACTTGGTTTCTTCCATAAGTAGGTGCCCTGAAATTGCACAATATTTGCGAGTACCCCATCCATGAAACTACCTTAGCTGCTTTCTAGCGTTAAGCAGGTCTGCGTATGTCTGGAGGGAAGCAGATCATTTATGTTGTTTGTCAAGGAGATCCATCCGCTCAAGCAAATGGGAGACTTTAGCTGCTTTCTCTTTTTAGCCGGCATCCATGTTTTATTAGTATCCCTCTGAGGACGCATTTGAGAGCTTCCCATTGAAATGGTAAGGCAGTTTCATCATGCTCATATTTGTGAAGGAGTCTATAGTCTCAAGAAGGTCTGAGACACAGAGTGAGTCTTTCAGCAGATTATCATTAAGTTCCCACAGTTGAAGCCTTGGTGGAGTCAGGTATAGTCAGATTACAAGATACAGGAGCATGATATGACCATATAGCAGTCCCTATCAGAGATGTAGGTGGCCATGTAAGCAAGTGATGGCAATTTAATGAAAAGTCTCTACGGCTATGCATATTGAGTATAGGAGAATAATACGTATAATCCTTTACATCTGGATGTTGTATCTTCCATACATCGACCAGTTGGAAAGACCGGAGCACGTTTAGCAAAGCTTTTGGGTGATTTAGATTGGTGACTCCAGCCCAGGAACGCCTCTAAAGAAGGATCCAAGACAAAATGAAAGTCACCTTCAATGATGATAAGGTCCTACAGAAAAAGTTTTAGTTTGTTTAAGTATTGACATCATGTCTTAATTAGGTCACAATTAGGGAGATACAAGTTTGCCAAAGTCAAAATGTTGGAATAGATGGAGATCTTAAACACATACACCCTCTCAGTGTCAGACAGTGTTTCTACAATAGTATGCGGCAGTGATCTGTGTCGGCCTATACTCCGCACCTTAGACTTCAAAACAGCATTTGTACTGTGACGCCAAGATGAATAATATCTGTTAGTAATCTGAGGTACAGTATATGATCGCCTCTAAAGTGGGTCTCCGGAAGAAGGAGAAAATGAACGTGTTGTTTATTCATATGATAAAACACTTGAGCTCCTTTCTCTCGAACATTAAGTCCTCTGACATTCAATGAACGAGTTTTGAGTTGTAACAAGAAAGTCCCTGCTAGGCAGAGAAAAAAATGGGCACTCAAGTTCATGTAAATACATAAAAATATATCTTTATTGAAATATAAATACCACATTACAACAATTCATATCTATACACAAACGGATCACATCATGGGAACATGATGCTGGAGACCAAAAATATTGAATTAAAAATTGGTAACATAAAAACCATGTGACACAGCAGCTAATAAATTTGAATCTAACTATGGCATCCAGAGTACTAGCAAATAATAGCTATTAGAGAACATACACCATAGGAAGGTTCTTACTGAAACGTGCGTCGGGGTGACGCTAACAGCGGTTCATTTGGTGACCAAGTGACTATCCAGGTACATATATCTTTGAGCAATGCCATTTACAGCAATATGGTGTATGTTCTCTAATAGCTATTATTTGCTAGTACTCTGGATGCCATAGTTAGATTCAAATTTATTGAGAGGATAAAATATTCTATATTCTACTGACAAACTTACATACAACAGGAGATATATATATTGGTGATAGAATTAATTATCCCCTTTCATTCATCTACTACATACAGGCTCACCATTTGTAGCCGCTGTGTCACATGGTTTTTATGTTACCAATTTTTTATTCAATATTTTTGGTCTCCAGCATCATGTTCCCATGATGTGATCCATTTGTGTATAGATATGTATTGTTGTAATGTGGTATTCATATTTCAATAAAGATATATTTTTAGGTATTTACATGAACTTGAGTGGCCATTTTTTTCTCTGCCTAGCAGGGACTTTCTTGTATATTTATACAATGGTCCGTTCTGAGGTAAAGTCCTATATGCAATAACATGGGTCCATTTGGATTGTATGTATTTCAACCCTGTTTATTGATTTGGTTCTTCAGCCTTTCATGAGTTTTGAGTTGTGTCATATTATATGAAAAAAAGGAGGAGGAGAGAAAGATTAAGAGCAAAGAGGAGGTATAGATGGTAGATAGTAACGTCTAATGCTCAGTGGCCAAGAGGTATAGATTATGAATATATCGAACACCAGGAAATTACGAAACAAGCAGATCCCAATGCAAGTCCCTAACTGGGGGTTGTCTTTACAGGCGTAAGTCAAACCTTTAGTCCTAGGGTTCCTATTAAGGGGAACCATAGAATATATAGCGAGCAATGTAATACAGCCTGATATTACAGTAATATAATGTGAACTCAGCTTAAATGGCGTTCTAAGATATGAACTGAGACATTCTGTATAGTGGAAGAGTGGCACCTAAAACTCCATTTAGATATATCTTATTATATTCTGAAAGAAATAAGTACGCATCTGCAAACTGTCTCTCTCATCAGGGAAAAGAAGATTCATTTCAGGAGCTCATATGATTGGCAGATTCCTTTCCCGTCTGGGTGCATCACCATCAAATTCCTGATCCATTGAAACCCTTCTGTGAGGTGCCGAAACTCTGTGGCAATGGTGGAGAAGGTGGCCAATCAGATATATGGATTCTGGGAATGTCCAGGACATCACAGAATGGTCTCATGTCGCTTTGATCTTTCAAAGTATACAATGTTCTATTTTTTTCGGACCTGCAGCTGGAAAGGGTACCACAGGAGTACATCAGACCATTTTCCTAGAGAGCATCAAGTAGTGGTGTCAATACCCTTCTTTTAGCAAGGGTCATTTAGGATAGATCTGTGAGCAATTGTATGCATTTTCCATTGAAATCACCAGGACCCAAATCCCCTGCTTTCCTCACAATGGCCTCTTTTACATTGAAAAAATGTATGTGACCGATAATGTCCCTTGGACGCTCAGGATCTGGGCCATGATTGCCTAATGTACGGTGCGCCCTGTCGATCTCCAGCTCCTTATCAATAGGGTCACCAAGAATATAATTGAACAATGTCCACAGTGTTGGCCTGATCGCTTGTGCATTGATGATTTCAGGATATTATTGTGATTTTCTTGGTCATCAATGATATTAAAGAGACTGTTTATTTGCTGGCTGTGAAGATCCAGTGTTTGTTTCTCAGCATTTTGATGGCCACAACTTGTAGAACATCATCCTCTTATCTCTGTACCTTGTCAGTAAGCTGTGATAGGCTAGAAGTGAGGGGACGTATTTCAGTTTTGTACGTGGTCTTCAGCCTTTGTATATATTGTGCTCTTGTTTAGTAGGGATAGACGCAATATGAAATACAAATCAATTATGGCGTTCCCCATATTAAAATCCCTGTGGCTGGGGGAGTATATTTCCCTGTGCAGCAAGCACTGCTCAGTATGTGGGCTTTGGTGAGAATACAGGGAGATTTGTGGAGATGTTTTTTTGTGAGGCCTACATTAAGAGAGAAGTTGGTGCAGGACTTACAGGCTTGAGCTGTCTGGCATCATGAGGGTTAATACTGCTTCTTTTTCCAAGCTGAGATGAGGCAGTAATGGCTCCAGAGCAGGATGATAAGACTTTCGATAAGAAACACTGCATACCAGACATGCTGACGGAGGTGGAGGACCTCAGATTAACCTCCGATCTCTTGTCTTTCTTTCCCATATCGGACGTCATGTTTAAGGCCGGAAATTGCTTATAATTCCCCCAAGAACACGGTCTGAAGAGAGAGCTCTCATTGCTATGTCCAGGCCATGTCTTTCCTGTTGATTTTCAATACGTACATTTATATGAAAAAGTTTGGGCACCCCTATTAATCTTAAGCTTAATGTTTTATAAAAATTGGTGTTTTTGTAGCAGCTATTTTATTTTGATATATGTAATAACTGTTGGACACAGTAATGTTTCTGCCTTGAAATGAGGTTTATTATACTAACAGAAAATGTGCAATCTGCATTCAAACAAAATTTGACAGGTGCATAAGTATGGGCACCTCACCAGAAAAGTGACATTAATATTTAGTAGATCCTCCTTTTGCAAAAATAACAGCCTCTAGTCGCTTCCTGTAGCTTTTAATGAGTTCCTGGATCCTGGATGAAGGTATTTTTGACCATTCCTCTTTACAAAACAATTCCAGTTCAGTAAAGTTTGATGGTCGCCAAGCATGGACAGCCCTCTTCAAATGATCCCACAGATGTTCAATGATATTCAGGTCTGGGGGCTGGGATGGCCATTCCAGAACATTGTAATTGTTCCTCTGCATGAATGCCTGAGTAGATTTGGAGCGGTGTTTTGGATCATTGTCTTGCTGAAAGATCCATCCCCTGCGTAACTTCAACTTTATCACTGATTCTTGAACATTATTGTCAAGAATCTGCTGATACTGAGTGGAATCCATGCGTCCCTCAACTTTAACAAGATTCCCGGTGCCGGCATTGGCCACACAGCCCCAAAGCATGATGGAACCTCCACCAAATTTTACTGTGGGTAGCAAGTGTTTTTCTTGGAATGCTGTGTTTTTTTGCCGCCATGCATAACACCTTTTTGTATGACCAAACAACTCAATCTTGATTTCATCAGTCCACAGGACCTTCTTCCAAAAAGAAATTGGCTTCTCCAAATGTGCTTTTGCATACCTCAGCCGACTCTGTTTGTGGCGTGCTTGCAGAAGCGGCTTCTTTCGCATCACTCTCCCATACAGCTTCTCCTTGTGCAAAGTGCGTTGTATAGTTGACCGATGCACAGTGGCACCATCTGCAGCAAGTTGATGCTGCAGCTCTCTGGAGGTGGTCTGAGGATTGTCCTTGACTGATCTCACCATTCTTCTTCTCTGCCTTTCTGATGTTTTTCTTGGCCTGCCACTTCTGGCCTTAACAAGAACTGTCCCTGTGTTCTTCCCTTTCCTTACTATGTTCCTCACAGTGGAAACTGACAGGTTAAATCTCTGAGACAGCTTTTTGTATCCTACTCCAGAACAACTATGTTGAATAATCTTTGTTTTCAGATCATTTGACAGTTGTTTTGAGGAGCCCATGATGCCACTCTTCAGAGGAGATTCAAACAGGAGAACAACTTGCAAGTGGCCACTTTAAGTAGCTTTTCTCATGATTGCATACACCTGGCTATGAAGTTCAAAGCTCAATGAGGTTACAAAACCAAAAAAAGTGCTTTAGTAAGTCAGTAAAAAGGTAGGAGTATTTAAAACAAGAAAATGATAAGGGTGCCCATACTTATGCACCTGACAAATTTTGTTTGAATGCAGATTGCACATTTTCTGTTAGTACAATAAACCTCATTTCAAGGCAGAAACATTACTGTGTCCAACAGTTATTAAATATTTCAAACTGAAATAGCTGTTGCAAAAACACCAATTTTTATAAAACATTAAGCTTAAGATTAATAGGGGTGCCCAAACTTTTTCATATAACTGTACGATGGCGGTGTTGATTGGGAGCAGGACTGTGTGCTGTAATAACCTTATGTGAGCCCCAGAAACACGAGTTGTGACACCAATGGAACGGCGCCACAACGGGAGGTGCGTATGAATGTTTTTATTTTAAAAAGGCCAAACATGAGGAATGAGAAGGAGTTGTACCAATAGAAGTGGAAAACCTCTTTAAGAAGATACAATTTTCGGTTAGAATTTAAATAGGCTTCTCCCCTGTGTGACTTCTCTGAAGTTTATTAAGAGTTGATATCTGAGTAAAACATTTCCCACATTAAGAACATGAAAATGGCTTCTCACCTGTGTGAGTACTTTGGTGACTAAGAAGTGAGGATTTCTTCACAAAACATTTTCCACATTCTGAACAGGAAAAAGGCTTCTCCCCTGTGTGGGTTCTCTGGAGTATAACAACATCTGATTTCTGGTTAAAACATTTGCCACATTCTGAACAGGAAAAAAGCTTCTCCCCTGTGTGAATTCTCTGGTGCTTAACCAGATTTGATTTCTGGTTAAAACATTTTCCACATTCTGAACAGGAAAAAGGTTTCTCCCCTGTGTGAGTTCTCTGGTGCTTACCCAAATCTGATTTCTGTTTAAAACATTTTCCACATTCTGAACAGGAAAAAGTCTTCTCCACTGTGTGAGTTCTCTGGTGATTGACCAAATCTGAATTCTGGTTAAAACATTTCCCACACTCTGAACATGAAAAAGGCTTCTCCCCTGTGTGGGTTCTCTGGTGGCTATCAAGAATCGCTTTACGGTTAAAACATTTCCCACATTCTGAACAGGAAAAAGGCTTCTCCCCTGTGTGAGTTCTCTGGTGATTGACCAAATCTGATTTCTGGTTAAAACATTTCTCACATTCAAAACAGGAAAAAGGCTTCTCCCCTGTGTGAGTTCTCTGATGTCTGATAAAACTTGATTGCAATGTAAAACATTTTCCACATTCTGAACAAGAAAGTGGCTTCTCTTTTGTGTGGGTTTTCTGGTGGTTATCAAGATGCACTTTCTGGTTAAAACATTTCCCACATTCTGAGCATGAAAATGGGTTCTCCCCTGTGTGAGTTCTCTGGTGGCTATCAAGAATCTCTTTACGGTTAAAACATTTCCCACATTCTGAACAGGAAAAAGGCTTCTCCCCTGTGAGAGTTCTCTGGTGATTGACCAAATCTGATTTCTGGTTAAAACATTTCTCACATTCAAAACAGGAAAAAGGCTTCTCCCCTGTGTGAGTTCTCTGATGTCTGATAAAACTTGATTTCAATGTAAAACATTTTTTACATTCTGAGCAAGAAAATGGCTTCTCTCCTGTGTGGGTTTTCTGGTGGTTATCAAGATGCGCTTTCTGGTTAAAACATTTCCCACATTCTGAGCATGAAAAAGGCTTCTCCCCTGTGTGAGTTCTCTGATGTCTGATAAACCTTGATTTCTCTGTAAAACATTTTCCACATTCTGAACAAAAAAATGGCTTCTCTCCTGTGTGACTTCTCTGGTGATTAACAAGATTTGATTTCTGATTAAAACATTTCCCACACTTGAAACAAAAAAATCTTTTCTCCGCTGTGTGAATGTTTTGATGTTTAAGAAAAGACTTTTCGAGGGAAAAATTATTTCCATATTCTGAACCTGAAAATGGCTTCTTTGAATTAGTATCAGTTTGTTTTTTAATACTTATTTTGCGACTTTGATTTTCCTTAGTAGTCAGTAATGAATCAGAAGACAGGACCTGTTTCATAGGATCAGATGACAGATCTTTGCTGTGAAGGGATGATGGTAAATCTGGAGTAATGTCATTCACTTCAATTATATCCTCTGGGATCTCAAGATCGTCTGATTTAAAAACTGAAGATGTCAGCTGTCCCTCTGATCTCCTGGTACAGTCATCTGCCAAGAATAAAACCAATTATTATTTATGAATAAAATATCCTTGAATTATATATTTTTTAACATTTCTACTTAAACTGTAAAATAGCAACTCATGTAAAAAATATTGAATTATTCACCAAGACAATGACAGTTCACAGTGTAATAGAAAACCTCATAGCATGAACCAGTGAAGCGTGGTGTTCAACTGTTTGTTCATTCTGCCTCCAAAATATGGAATAAAAAGCCACCAAACAGTGTTATGTAGCTGAAAATAATACCAAAACTTCTACTCATCTCACAAAAAACAAGTCCCCACTCAGATCCATCATCTGTCAGTGGAAAAACAGAGATTTTCACATTATTAGTGGCTCAAAGGCTCTTGAAAAGCAACATGGCTTCCATAAACCAATCCAGCAATATCCGCTCTCCCACAGTCAAATCTCCCCCTCGCTTCTGAGCCTTGCAGTGCGCCCAAACCACATTTATCATCCATGTATTTGGCATTACTATAGTGAGAAGAACCCTCTTCATTTACAGTGTGTGTCTCCTGGAGCACAATCTGGGCACTATGTGTTGGGGAATAAAATGGCATATTTGTAATTTTCACTTTGAAACATCTACTGTGTGCTAATTTTCGGAAAGTGACTGTGGAGTCAAAGTAGTGACAACTTCTAAAGATTAATTAATTGAGGGTCATAATTTTCAAAAAGGAGTCAATATATGGGAATTTCTACTGCTCTGATTTTCTGACATTTTGTATGGTGTGGTGTGACCCATATCCTCTGGGACCTGCTCCGGCGACGTCTGCTTCAGTCACCAGGTGCTGTCTTATTCATTCTGCAGGCGGCGCTGGTGATTGAGAAGACAACGGGACCAAAAGTTCTGGGCGGCACTGGCTCTGTCCAGCCACTAAGATTAGTTTGCATGGAACCAGTAGTACCATCCAGTCTGGTGGTATGGGTGTGTGTGCTGTCCAGCTGAAGCAACCTGCTCCCTACTTCTGGCAATTGGAAAGCACCGCACCCTACTAAAGCTGGAAGCATATTGCCGGAAGCTGCCAGATACAGCCTTGTTCTCCTCTGGTTCAGTCCTCTGTGATCAGCTCCCGGCTTGTGTATTTGTTTTCCATTGTGACCTCGGCTCGTTTACAGACTATTTTTGCGTATTCTGATTTTGTACTTTCTCTGCTCTCCTGGTTCTGGCTACCTGACTATTCTTCTTCCCATCTCACTCCACAGAACAGCAAGTAACACTATGACCCAAGCCTAGGAGTATCTGTATAACTCCAGA
This sequence comes from Phyllobates terribilis, assembly GCF_046119375.1. Classification (NCBI taxonomy): domain Eukaryota; kingdom Metazoa; phylum Chordata; class Amphibia; order Anura; family Dendrobatidae; genus Phyllobates; species Phyllobates terribilis. The sequence continues at coordinate 9,857,121 of NW_027362772.1, read as the reverse complement.
TCCATAAGGAAGGATTAAAGGGTAATGGGCAAAACTGTGACTACAGATAATAACACCGACTGAAACGATCAAGCTGAACAGTCTTCTTCAGTAAAAAAAACCCTTCAGTCTGTAACTGTAACTACTAGGTAGTTAAAGACTCACATAGGTGAGGCCGGCCGATCCGACCCCAAATAAACTATCATACAGAATGAACATGTAAAAAAAATATAACAATAAAAATATATGTTACAACCCCAACACCAATGTATGTATGAATGGAGAAATCCAACACTAAACCGGAGTTGCACTCATTTATGGTGGACCATTGGAGCTACTATGAGTTCTGACCAGAAGAGTAGAGAAAGTATTAGTGCCCCCATTTCAGGAGAGATTGTGCAGGAATCTGAATTCTTTAGGATTGAAAACATAATGTAATTTATGACATGGAGTGAATCCATGAAACCAGGGCTCGAGCCATGCCACCACATCTCCTGCAGGCGTGAATAGATGTATATTACAGCCATCAGCCACGCACAGCTTAGAGACATATCATGGCACAAGTGTAATGTTATTTATGTAGTTTATCGCAATCCTGCTTGAAGTTATTCAGTTTTAAAAGAAATTAAAAAGTCAGAATAAAGGGAAACTTTGTACAGAAATTCACACTTGGCCCTCACTGCACATTTAATATTTGCGATCATAAAAGTGAAGTTTGGCCAGAAAGACTGGACCTGGTCTTGTAGGGACCATATGAGCACATTCAGCCGCACAGAAGGGAGAGAAGGTAGATTCATCCAATAAGATATCAGGGATCTAGGAAGCCAACAGCATCATTACCCTCCGCTTTCTCTTACAGGCCCATCAGAATATTTTTCTTCAAGTGATTTTCTCACTTGTCAGCACTTTCTACGTACGCTGTCATTTGGCTTTGTAGTTTACAGATCTGGGCAGGTAACGGTCAGCGTCTACTAATCCCAGGGGGTAGGTGGATCCTCCAGGTTGTAAGTTCTACAGAAAAGGTCTTTTACAATTACACAAAGTTATGTGAACATTTTTGGATGGAGGAGAATGTTGTGGTCTAGAGGGAAAATGGTGATCACACGATTGTGATACGGCCGGACTACACCACCGATAAAGCAGCCACAGCTGGTGACGGAGAAGAATCTGTGACTTCCCTGCATTTCATGGTTACTACTCACCTGGGTAGTCATATGTAGGAATCTCCTCCTTACACCGCTCATCACACCTCACATATGTCTCTGTAGTATTAATATGGGTCAGATCTTCACCCTGAAACAAATATTGTAAAAGTCACAGACTGATGGAGAAGTCATATCTATGATCAGCTCTAATCCTGCCATCTCCACCGTTCTCATTACACAAGTATAAAACATATAATCCTGGTGGATAAAACAAGACTGAACACAAGACCTTCACAGCCATCTACACATCATAGGGGAGATCTCATGACACCTTCTCTCCATCTACCTGATGATCCTGAGGAACATTGCGATCTTCTTGTTTACAGTCCTGTGGAAGAAGAGGACGGGGACATCTCTCTGGTGTTGTCCTCTTACTGGATAGATCTGGAGGAAACACATACAGGGACTGAATTCATTCTTTACATACAGAGAATTATAGGCCGTGGGTATTTAGTCCTATTACCTGGTGATGTGAGGGGCTGGGGAACCTCCATCATGACGTCCTTGTACAGATCTTTGTGTCCTTCTAAATACTCCCACTCCTCCATGGAGAAATAGACGGCGACATCCTGACACCTTATAGGAACCTGACACATGCAATGATACCGTCATCCCCCGATCCCTCCATAGCGTTACTGTATAATGTCCCAGCATTCCCAGCAGTGTCACCTCTCCAGTCAGCAGCTCAATCATCTTGTAGGTGAGTTCTAGGATCTGGTCATTGATGTCCTCGTGTATCAGGGGGTGAGGTGGAGGTCTCGTGATTGGGCTCAGGGGTCTTCCCCATCCCTCAGACACAGGGTCCTGACAGCGCTCACTAGAGGTCTTCTTCACTACTGTGTAATCCTGGTTATGGAGAGACACAGTAATAAATCTCAGTACAGACATTTCCAGACTCCTCACCTCTCCAGTTCTGTCCATCTGTTATTCCCATAGATAAGAATGATGTAATGTGACGTCATCAGAATCGCTCACCTCTCCAGTAAGCCGGAAGAGGATCTCTAGGGTGAGGAGTAATATCCGCTCCGCCATCTTGTCTCTGTCCATATCCATCCTTGATAGGTGATTCAGAAAAATTCTCTTATATAGAAGATCTTCACTGAGAGGATCTGATATTGTAGAAACCTGAATGAGAAGAAGATGAGCCGATGTAACATCATAAAGAATTCTGTGTAATAATACAATTACTGGAGACAATAAGGGAAATATATCAGGAGATAGAATGTGTAGATGTGTTCTCTAGTTTTTTATGGACTGGAACATAAGTTGAATTGCTGACTTAGACATCTCCTCCATACTTCCAAGCACTGGCTAAGTTGGCCACTGCTTCAGTAAGAATCACCCAGAAACCCAAGCAGCGATGGTATTTTTATTATTTTACAACATTCTGCTTTTGTCCCTGACGTACTAATAAAACCTATATATTTTAGGCCACAGACAACAAGCAGTTTCTTCCTTGGAGTCTGCAGCTGAATACGTTTCTTATAGACTCATCTTCCATAACGCTAATTCTCCTCATATACATTACACATGGCATGAGAAATAACAACTTCATGATGAGGACGACATCTTCATCTTCTAATACGGCTCTAGAAACAAATTTGGCCAGAGTCCGTCACGGACTACATCATCACCGACTGTCTATGTGAATGTTTCCCGTCTTTCCCAGGTTGTAATATTTTATCACGTTAGATCTAGTGTTGAGCGAGTTTGTTCTGTCCGAGTACGTTCGGGCCGAGCTCCGAGTATTTATAGCTGCTCGGTGATATGGTTGAATCACTCCCGTGTGCATGATTTGCAAGTGTTTGACAGCTTTATTACATGTGAGGAATGTGTAAGAAATAGACATTCCTCCCATGTAATAAAACTGTCAAATAGTCGCAAATCATGCACACGGGAGTGATTCAACCATATCACCGAGCAGCTGTAAATACTCGGAGCTCGGCCGGAGCGTACTCGGCGAAAGGTTAACAGAACATACTCGTTCAACACTAGTTAGATCTCGTTTATAAGAGCGTGTTTGTAAGAACACCAAGACGGTTATTTGATGCTAATGTCTCCGTGTACAGTGTTTTTTTCCTGGATATTATGTTTCTTTTAGCATTTTCCTGTAGGCTTCCATATATTACATGAAAAACACCAAAAAAAGAAAACCAAGTGTTAAAACATAAAATAAAATTGGGGATGGTGGCACTGTAGGAACATTATACTGTATGCGGGGGGATGGTGGTAATGTGAGAACATTATACTGTATGTGGGGGGGGGTGGCACTGTGGGAACATTATACTGTATGAGGGAAGATGGTGATACTGTGAGAACATTATACTGTATGAGGGAAGATGGCGGTACTGTGGGAACATTATATTGTATGTGGGAAGATGGCGGTACTGTGGGAACATTATACTGTATGAGGGAAGATGGTGGTACTGTGAGAACATTATACTGTATGTGGGAAGATGGCGGTACTGTGAGAACATTATACTGTATGTGGGAAGATGGCGGTGCTGTGACATTATACTGTATGTGGGGGGATGGTGGTAATGTGGGAATATTATATTGCATGTGGGAAGATGGTGGGATTGTGACAACATTATACTGTATGTGGGAAGATTGTGGAACTGTGGGAACATTATACTGTATGTGGGGGGGATGGTGGCACTGTGAGAACATTATACTGTATGTGGGGAGATGGTGGTACTGTGAGAACATTATACTGTATGTGGGGGGATGGTGGTAATGTGGGAATATTATATTGTATGTGGGGGGATGGCGGTACTGTGGGAACATTATACTGTATGTGGGGGGATGGCGGTACTGTGAGAACATTATATGGTGTGGGGAAATAGAGGTACTATGAGAGCATTATATTGAGAGGCTTAATGACCGCAGTGGCTCCTGCGACCGACCCCTACTTCAGCTGGATGTGTGTTCTCGGACTGACATTCAGCTGAAGTGCCACAATACACGCTGCTGACCAATCAGAGGCCAGCAGGTGACATCGGCATGTACGTCATTAGGGACGCATGGAAGTAACATCATGCTCTCCTGTCACTTGTAGCTGAAGTCAGCGGCAGCTCCAGAAAAAAGACACCGAGCTGCGAGGGAGCAGAGGGAAGGCGAGTATAATGTTTTGTTTTCTTTAAATCAGCGCGTACACGGTGCCCTTGGCCATAATACTACATGTAAGAGTGTGCGCTGTGCATTATACTACATGTATGGACTATGGGCTGTGCATTATACTACATGTAAGAGTATGGGCTGTGCATTATACTACATGTATGGACTATGGGTTGTGCATTATACTACATAGATGACTGTGGGCTGTGCATTATACTACATGGATGACTGTGGGCTGTGCATTATACTACATGTACGGACTATGCGCTGTGCATTACACAACATGTATGGACCATGGGCTGTGCATTACACTACATGTACGAACCATGGGCTGTGCATTATGCTACTTGTACGGACCATGGGCTGTGCATTATACTACATGTACGGTCTATGGGCTGTGCATTATACTACATGTACGGACTATGGGCTGTGCATTATACTACATGTATGGACTATGGGCTGTGCATTATACAACCCCTGGCAAAAAATATGGAAACACCGGGCTCGGAGGATGTTCATTCAGTTGTTTAGATTTGTGTCATGTATGTGATCTGCTTTTTTTCAACAACATTAAAGTCATTTCAAATGGCAACTTTATGGCTTTAAGAAACACTAAAAGAAATCAAGAAAAAAAATATTGTACTCAGTAAGGATAATTTTTTTCCGACCAAGCAGAGGGAAAAAATTATGGAATCACTCTGTAAATTTTCATTTGCAAAACTAATACCTGCATCAAATTAGATCTGCTCGTTAGTCTGCATCTAAAAAGGAGTGATCACACCTTGGAGAGCTGTTGCACCAAGTGGACTGACATGAATCATGGCACCAACACGAGAGATGTCAATTGAAACAAAGGAGAGGATTATCAAACTCTTAAAAGAAGGTAAATCATCATGCAATGTTGTAAAAGATGTTGGTTGTTCACAGTCAGCTGTGTCTAAAATCTGGACCAAATACAAACATGGGAAGGTTGTTAAAGGCAAACATACTGGTAGACCAAGGAAGACATCAAAGTATCAAGACCAGAAACTTAAAGCAATATGTCTTCAAAACAGGAAATGCACAACAAAACAAATGAGGAACGAATGGGAGGAAACTGGAGTCAATGTCTGTGACCGAACTGTAAGAAACCGCCTAAAGGAAAGGGGATTTACATACAGAAAAGCTAAACAAAAGCCATCATTAACACCTAAACAGAAAAAAACAAGGTTACAATGGGCTAAGGAAAAGCAATCGTGGACTGTGGATGACTGGATGAAAGTCATATTCAGTGATGAATCGCAAATCTGCATTGGGCAAAGTGATGATACTGGAACTTTTGTTTGGTGCCATTCCAATGAGATTTATAAAGATGACTGCATGAAGAGAACATGCAAATTTCCACAGTCATTGATGATATGGGGCGGCATGTCAGGTAAAAGCACTGGGGAGATGGCTGTCATTACATCTTCAATAAATGCCAAAGTTTACATTGATATTTTGGACAGTTTTCTTATCCCATCAATTGAAAGGATGTTTGGGGATGATGACATCATTTTTCAAGATGATAATACATCCTGCCATAGAGCAAAAACGGTGAAAACATTCCTTGAAACAAGACACATAAGGTCAATGTCATGACCTGCAAATTGTCCGGATCTCAATCCAATTGAAAATCTTTGGTGGAAGTTGAAGAAAATAGTCCATGACAAGGCTCCAACCTGCAAAGCTGATCTGGCAACAGCAATCAGAGAAAGTTGGAGCCAGATTGATGAAGAGTACTGTTTGTCACTCATTAAGTCCATGCCTCAGAGACTGCAAGCTGTTATTAAAGCCAGAGGTGGTGCAACAAAATACTAGTGATGTATTAGAGTTTTCTTTTGTGTTTTGTTTTTCATGATTCCATAATGTTTTCCTCAGAATTGAGTGATTCCATATTTTTTTCCCCCTGCTTGGTCGGAAAGAAATTACCCTTACTGAGTACCACATTTTTTTTCTTGATTTCTTTTAGTGTTTCTTAAAGCCATAAAGTTGCCATTTGAAATGACTTTAGTTTTGTGCTATGTCTGTGATCTGCTTTTTTTCAACAACTGAATGAACATCCTCCGAGCCCGGTGATTCCATAATTTTTGCCAGGGGTTGTACTACATGTACGGACTAAGGGCTGTGCATTATACTACATGTACAGACTATGGGCTGTGCATTATACTACATGTACAGACCATGGACTGTGCATTATACTACATGGATGACTATGGGCTGTGCATTATACTACATGTACAGACTATGGACTGTGCATTATACTACATGGATGACTATGGGCTGTGCATTATACTGTATGGAGGATTAAGGGGAGTGCATTATACTTCTGTTATGGGGCCCCAACACTTCTATGTTCGCCCCTGGTGAGTGTAATAGTTTATTTTTTTCAATACACTAAAGAACAGAGGAAGAACTGGGGACATATACTAGGTTGAGGCCCAGGATAAGGGACATACATATACAGGGGGTACGGAAAGTATTCCCTTTAAATTTTTCACTCTTTTTTTTTTTTTAACATCATTTTTATTCGATTTTTCAAAACATAAATACATAACTGTAGTATAAACATGAAAAATGGCTATTTTATATTTCAGATCCATATTGAAATAAAATAGGAGCCAAACATGTCAGCATTTGTCGGTATCCTACCTCAGTAGACTAGGGGTCATTAGTCCAGACATAGTAAACTTAAACTAATGCTATGTTTTAGTAACAGTCTGAGGTTTAATCTTTATTACTGAAAGGAATTAACCTTTTGTATATGCCATGAGAGATCCGATGTAGAACTAGAGACAGACGATTGCACAATATTGTAAATAAGAATTACAGGCATATGGCTTAAGATGGAGAAGCTTATTGTAGTACAAAAAATATAAGTGGCTATCTGAAACCCATTATGATGTATCCAACCATTAATTAATATTCTGATTATATATTCTGTGTTAAGGTATACTTTATCTGTGAATGTATCTCACTGATACATAGCTTCTTAACACAATATACTGTCTGGGAAGAAAACCTTGTTCTGATTTATAACCCGGTGTAGAATTTACTCTTATCATATGTAAACATTATGACAGAAGTAGAATGGTCCATGAACAGGTCTTGTCCGGCATTGCTTATCTGTGATAGCTGGCCACTGTCATGGGATCGGAATGTTGAACAACAACCTATGAACTTTCATGCTTACATAATATTAGGTTGGGTAAGCCTTTTTCTAAAATGTATAAAGCTGTTGAAGAATTCAATTATGGCAGAAGCATTGTGGACCTGTGAAGAGGACGCTCTTCACAGTGTAGGACCTAGTACGCATTCTCTGCCCATTGCTGAACGCTTCTCCAGCTGAAGTTTCCGACCGATGATGTACATGCTACTAGGGAAATCTTTTTCTTCTTCTATCTAATAGTAAGTATGTAACCTTTATAAGTATTTAACCTTTGTAACCTTTAATCTACAAAAGTGTACGCAATATCATAATATCATACTATTCCTTTGATTCTGTATTTTATCTTTCAAATTAACTATTATAAATAAAATTGTGTTATATTACAAGTGGTTGCCTTCTTTAAAGCCGTATCCGAACCTTATTGCTAAAAACTTGGCAATACATAATTTGGCGTAGTCGGCAGGATACGCAGAAGACTCAGAAGTTCTTTTTATTGGAAAGTAGAAGGGATTCTGTGTGATAGTGTGATATTGCGTACAACATTCCTCTCTTTAAGAAAAAAGAGGTTGTAAGTGTTTCTGTAGAAATTCCAGCGTTGGAGCAGGCTCCTTACCATATTTTGGCCAAAGAGTGGTCGCAATGTGTTGGATTAAGTGAATCATGGGACAAATGTTTGAATGATGCTGAACCTGATGATGTCGTTGAATGCTTGCAAAAAGTGAGAGTGGAAAAAAAACAGGAATTGGGTGCTGTGAGTAGGAGAGGATGGATTTTGTTACATGCTTATAGGAGACAGCATGAGGAACGGCTTCAATTGCTGCAAAGAATGCAAGCGTTAGAACAACAAAGGTGTGAAATGCAGAGTGCTTTGACAGTGGTGCAATGTCCGAATAGGCTGCTAATGGATAAATGTGATGGCTATCAACATGTCGCAGAAAAGGCAGCTGTACGTGTAGCTCAGTACAAATACAAAAGGAGGCTAGGGAAGGTTAATAAAAAGTCAGGAAGTTCACAAAATAAAAAGCTTACAGTAAAAGATCCTGAATCTCCACAGCAGGGGCCGGGCGGGACATGGGGAGAGAGAGGGCCCATTCCCTCCTTATCGCCAGCAAAGCGCACAGCACCGGGGTTTGAGGATCTTTATGCTGAAGTTAAATCCTTGATACAGGAATTCAAAGCCCAACAGAAGGGGGCATCATTTTCTCCTAATATGATGTCTTCATCTGAAATGGAGGATCGATGGAGGGAGACAGATAAAAGTGACTGACATGCTGGCCACGCCCCACAAATGTTGGTAGATACAGGGGCGGAGGCCAGTTTGATTAATAGAAATCCAAAAAAATTCAGTGAGTGCATGGTTGTAACTACAGGATTAGGAGGAAAGCAAATTGAGGCAATTCAGGACAGAGCAAAACCAGGAGTTAGTGGAATCTCCACATTGCATGAGAAGGTAAGCAAAATCCCTGTGGGACTTCAGGAGCAGGAGATACCCTTTAAACAATTGATTCCTGAGCAGAGGAAACAAGCGTGGTTTACAGAAGGGTCTGCTAGTTACCAAGGTAACAACCGTGTGTGGAACGCAGTGGACTATCAGACTACAAGCATACATAGCAAAGAAGTATGAGGAAAAGAGTTGTGGCAAGATATCTGGGTAATTGTACAAATAATTAAAGTGACTGTGTTTCATGTTAATGCTATTTGTGCTTCAGATCCCCTGGAAAGATTCTTCAACTCAGTAGCAGACGAACAGTCCAAAATATCAGTCACTGAATCCAGTAAAGACTGACACCACTGAGGAGCTGCTCGGACTGACTCAGTGGGCACAGACCAGAGGGTGCCCATCAGGTTAGATGTAATCAAGGAAACAATTATGAAATGTCCAGTATGCCAACATTCACAACAAAGACCTGTCCCCCATGTTGTTAGGGGTCAAATAGCCCGAGGTAAACTACCTGGACATATTTGGCAGGTAGATTACATCGGCCCCCTTCCACAAGATGGAGGGTGTGTGTATGTATGCACGGCCGTGGATACATACTCAGGGTATATGATGGCTTGTCCGTGTAAAACGGCCAATGCTAACAGTACCATTAAAACCATGGAAACCATAATATTGTATTACAGTATTCCATTGCAAATTCAGAGTGACAATGGTAGTCACTTCAAGAACAGGAAGGTCGCAGAGTTCTGCTCAGAACATAACATTGAGTGGATCTTTCATATCCCATATTATCCTCAAGCCGCAGGATTGGTAGAGCGGATGAAGGGGCTATTGAAGGAACATTTGAAGAAATTGGGAAATGGAACCTACAAAGGGTGGAGAAAACATTTTAGTGAAGCCCTTAACATTCTTAATAACAGACCAGTTGGAGAACAGGAAACACCGTTAATGAGAATGATTACCCCCAATTTACAGCTCATGCCTTTAAAAGCTACTACCACAGGACAGACAGTTCTCTATTGGGAACTAGAGCCAGGGGCTCGGAGACCTTATAGAGACACCCCACAGGTAGCAGGACTAGATTTACACTCTCATGAGGAAATTAGATTAAAAATAGGGGTTGTAAAGGCAATCAGAACTACTATAGGATTACAAATGCCTCCTGAGCATTTTGGTTTTATAGCTCCAAGATCAGATTTGGCCCTGAGAGGAATTCAAGTGATGGGAGGAGTGATAGATCAGGATGATCAAGCGGAAATCAAGGTACTCCTGTTGAATAGTGGGGATAGTGACTTGTTGATCCAAAAAGGAGACAGGATAGCTCAATTATTAATTTTGTCTATACAGAAAATGAAAATAATCAAGGGAACAGCTCACACAATAATAACAGTTGGAGGAGACAGAGGTTTTGGCTCCACTCATTTTCTGAATGATGGTGCAAAAATCTGGGTGAAGCAACCTGGAGATAAAGGTCCTCCAGAACCTGCAGAGGTGATCGCCCAAAGGGCAGACAATGTGTTAATAGTGAGGAAGCCAGGACAAGAGAAGTGGGAACATGTTCCTTCAGACAGGTGTTATCTCAGAGACTAATGTATATATTTCCATTTTAGATTCAAATTGTGAGATGGTTGATGATCTTTGTTACAGGTATGGTCCTTTTGGTCTCTGTCACTACCAAACCGTTATACAGAAGGGAAAGAGAAACGCCGGATAAGGAGAATGAGACTTTATGGAAAATTAAGCAGAATTTATGGAGTTACTTGGCGCATCTGGCAAACATTAGCCATTTTTGTATGGCAAAGACTGCTACGGCTACAAATGTGTTGGAAACTTGTATGGTAGCTATACCAACCCCCTTACGACTGTGGACCAAATTGATAGGGGGATTTATCCAAGATGAAGAGGTGGAAGAAGGAGATGTGCTTCAGAATTATACATACAACCCGTATTACGCTTGTATAAACTGTACTGGAGAAGATTTTATTACTGAAAATATGATCACTATAAAGACTCAAAACATTGCATCTGTTGAAGTTATTCCTTTGGGATATGGAGTTGGATATAAATAATATATGGTTTCAGATAACCAAGGGTGGATTGTAGTATGAACATGAAAAATGGCTATTTTATATTTCAAATCCATATTGAAATAAAATAGGAACCAGACATGTCAGCATTTGTTGGTATCTTACCTCAGTAGACTAGGGGTCATTAGTCCAGACATACTAAAACATAGCTTTAGTTTGCTAACAGTCTGAAGTTTAATCTTTATTACTGAAGGGAATTAACCTTTTGTATACGCTGTGTTTGCTAGAACCAGAGACAGACGATTTCACAATATTGTAAATAAGACTACAGGCATATGGCTTAAGATGGAGAACCTTATTGTAGTACCAAACATATAAGTGGCTATCCGAAACCCATTATGATGTATCCAACCTTTAATTAATATTCTGATTATATATTCTGTGTTAAGGTATACTTTATCAGTGACTGTATCTCACTGATACATAGCTTCTTAACACAATATACTGTCTGGGAAGAAAACCTTGCTCTGATTTATAACCCTGTGTAGGATTTACTCTTATCATATGTAAACATTATGACAGAAGTAGAATGTTCCGTGAACAGGTCTTGTCCGGCATTGCTTATCTGTGATAGCTGGCCACTGTCACAGGATTGGGATGTTGGACAACAATTTATGAACTTTCATGCTTACGTAATATTAGGTTGGATAAGCCTTTTTCTAAAATGTATAAAGCTGTTGAAGAATTCAGTTATGGCAGAAGCATTGTGGACCTGTGAAGAGGAAGTTCTTCACAGTGTAGGACCTAGGACGCATTCTCTGCCCATCGCTGAACGCTTCTCCAGCTGAAGTTTCCGGACAGATGATGTACATGCTACTAGGGAAATCTTTCTCTTCTGCTATCTTATAGTAAGTATGTAACCTTTATAAGTATTTAACCTTTAATCTACAAAAGTGTACGCAATATCATAATATCATACTATTCCTTTGATTCTCTATTTTATCTTTCAAATTAACTATTATAAATAAAATTGTGTTATATTACAAGTGGTTGCCTTCTTTAAAGCCGTATCCAAACTTTATTGCTAAAAACTTGGCAATACACACCCATATTAAAATATTCTTCAATTTCAGGTTCATAGCAACCATGCACTTAATAGCCTCGGTCAGGACTGCACACATACTGGCTGGCGACCAGTCCATGTATTATTATTTATCCTACTTAGTATATCAAAGCTGCATTATACAATATATATACATTCTACCTTTTGTGTCTCCCCCATTTCCTCATAGACTGTAAGCTTGCGAGCAGGGCCCTCACTCCTTTCGATATGAGATATGCTTATTTTGTATTGTCTGTATATGTCCCTCCTAAAATTTGTAAAATGCTGCGGAATATGTTGGCGCTATAAAAATAAAAATTATTATTATTATTATGGGCTGTGCATTATACTACATGTACAGACTATGGGCTGTGCATTATACTACATGGAGAATTATGGGCTGTGCATTATACTTCTTTTATGGGGCCCCATCACTTCTATGTTCGCCCCTGGTGAGTATAATAGTTTATTTTTTTTCTATACACTAAAGAACAGAGGCAGAACGGGGGACATATACTAGGTTGAGGCCCAGGATAAGGGACATACATATACAGTGGGTACGGGAAGTATTCAGACCCCTTTAAATTTTTTACTCTTTTTTTTTTCAACATCATTTTTAATTTATTTTTCAAAACATAAATACATAACATACATCTAATCTGGCACATAGAGAGGTCAGAGTGTCCGTACGCAGAGTGGGTCTATAACAACTCTATTCACATATTTAATTGGTATAACAGTACATTTTTCACTCTTTGTTTCATTGCAGCCATTTGGTAAAAAAAAGTTCATTTTTTTCCCAATAAAGTACACTCTGCACCCCATCTTGACTGAAAAAAAAACAGAAATGTAGAAATTTTTGCAAATTTGTTTAAAAAGAAAAACTATCACATTACTCAGTATTCAGCCCCCATGTTCAGTATTGAGAAGACCCCTTTTGAGCTAGTACAGCCATGAGTCTTCTTGGGAATGATGCATCAAGTTTTTCCCACCTGGATTTGGGGATCCTCTGCCATTTTTCCTTGCAGATCCTCTCCAGTTCCATCAGGTTGGATGGTGAACGTTGGTGGACAGCCATTTTCAGGTCTCTCCAGTGGTGCTCAATTGGGTTTAGGTCAGGGCTCTGGCTGGGCCAATCAAGAATGGTCACAGAGCTGTTCTGAAGCCACTCCTTTGTTATTTTAGCTGTTTGCTTAGGGTCATTGTCTTGTTGGAAGGTGAACCTTCGGCCAAGTCTGAGGTCCAGAGCACTCTGGAAGAGGTTTTCATCCAGGATATCTCTGTACTTGGCCGCATTCATGTTTCCTTCAATTGCAACCAGTCGTCCTGTCCCTGCAGCTGAAAAACACCCCCATAGCATGATGCTGCCACCACCATGTTTCACTGTTGGGATTGTATTGGGTAGGTGATGAGCAGTGCCTGGTTTTCTCCACACATACCGCTTAGAATTATCACCAAAAAGTTGTATCTTCATCTCATCAGACCAGAGAATCTTATTTCTCACAGTCTGGGAGTCCTTCATGTGTTTTTGAGCAAACTTTATGCAGTCTTTCATATGTCTTGCACTGAGGAGAGTCTTCTGTCGGGCCACTCTGCCATAAAGGCCCGACTGGTGGAGGGCTGCCGTGATAGTTGACTTTGTGGAACTTTCTCCTATCTTCCTACTGCATTTCTGGAGCTCAGCCACAGTGATCTTGAGGTTCTTCTTTACCTCTCTCACCAAGGCTCTTCTACCACGATTGCTCAGTTTGGCTGGACATCCAGGTCTTGCAAGATTTCTGGTGGTCTCAAACTTCTTCCATTTAAGGATTATGGAGGCCACTGTGCTCTTAGGAACCTTGAGTAATGCAGAAATTCTTTTGTAACCTTGGCCAGATCTGTGCCTTGCAACAATTCTGTCTCTGAGCTCCTTGGGCAGTCCCTTTGAACTCATGATTCTCATTTGGTCTGACATGCACTTTGAGCTGTGAGGTCTTATATAGACAGGTGTGTGCCTTGCCAAATCAAGTCCTATCAGTTTAATTAAAACAGCTGGACTCCAATGAAGGAGTAGAACCATCTCAAGGAGGGTCACAAGGAAATGGACAGCATGTGACTTAAATATGAGTGCCTGAGCAAAGGGTCTCAATATTTATGACCATGTGATATTTCAGTTTTTCTTTTTAATAAATTTGGAAAAATTTCTACATTTCTGTTTTTTTTTAGTCAAGATGGGGTGCAGAGTGTACTTTAATGAGAAAAAAATGAACTTTTTAGAATTTACCAAATGGCTGCAATGAAACAAAGAGTGAAAAATGTAAAGTGGTCTGAATACTTTCCGAACCCATTGTATATATCAGGATGGGGGGTGGTCGAAATCTCGCAACGGGTCCCATCAGACCCTAGTTATGCCTCTGATTGTACTGTGTGTGGGGATGGCGGTACTATGGGGGCATTACACTGTGGGGCCAGTAAAGGGGCCCTGTACTATGAGAACAATACGTTTCCTCCCTTCCTGTCAACATAGTTGGGTCGTATGTATCTATTACAGGAAACAGAACAGAAACCTTATGATTCTTATAAAGGGGCAACACAAGACCCCAAAAGAGTCTCCGTGCTGAAGGGGTTAATGCCCCATGCGCCCAGTAATGGGGGATCTCCACATACCTCCACCTGCAGAGCCGCCACCACATACATGGCTGTTGTGTGCGCACAGGACCTGTGATGAGGTCACAGGAGGGGAGGAGTCAGGGGTCACATGATCAGGGGCCTCAGTGGATGCAGGACTCTGCTGTGCTGGTTGTCATGGTGCTGGATGAGCTGAAGTTTATGTGTGGGATCAGGAGGGGTTTACAGTGTGGATGTAGCAGAGCCGCGCGTGTACGAGGTGTACGGAGCGGAGCCGCGTGTGTACGAGGTGTACGGAGCGGAGCCGCGCGTGTACGAGGTGTACGGAGCAGAGCCGCGTGTGTACGAGGTGTACGGAGCAGAGCCGCTCGTGTACGAGGTGTACGGAGCAGAGCCGCGCGTGTACGAGGTGTACGGAGCGGAGCCGCGTGTGTACGAGGTGTACGGAGAGGAGCCGCGCGTGTACGAGGTGTACGGAGCAGAGCCGCGTGTGTACGAGGTGTATGGAGCGGAGCCGCGTGTGTACGAGGTGTACGGAGAGGAGCCGCGTGTGTACGAGGTGTACGGAGCGGAGCCGCGCGTGTACGAGGTGTACGGAGCGGAGCCGCGCATGTACGAGGTGTACGGAGCGGAGCCACGCGTGTTCGAGGTGTACGGAGAGGAGCCGCGTGTGTACGAGGTGTACGGAGCAGAGCCGCGCGCGTGTACGAGGTGGACGGAGAGGAGCCGCGCGTGTACGAGGTGTACGGAGCAGAGCCGCGCGTGTACGAGGTGTACGGAGAGAAGCCGCGCGTGTACGAGGTGTACGGAGCAGAGCCGCGCGTGTACGAGGTGTACGGAGCAGAGCCGCGCGTGTACGAGGTGTACGGAGCAGAGCCGCGCGTGTACGAGGCGTATGGAGCAGAGCCGCGCGTGTACGAGGCGTACGGAGCGGAGCCGCGTGTGTACGAGGTGTACGGAGAGGAGCCGCGTGTGTACGAGGTGTACGGAGCAGAGCCGCGCGCGTGTACGAGGTGTACGGAGAGGAGCCGCGCGCGTGTACGAGGTGTACGGAGCAGAGCCGCGCGTGTACGAGGTATACGGAGAGAAGCCGCGCGTGTACGAGGTGTACGGAGCAGAGCCGCGCGTGTACGAGGCGTACGGAGCAGAGCCGCGCGTGTACGAGGCGTACGGAGCAGAGCCGCGCGTGTACGAGGCGTACGGGCAAGAGCCGCGCGTGTACGAGGCGTACGGAGCGGAGCCGCGCGTGTACGAGGCGTACGGAGCGGAGCCGCACGTGTACGAGGCGTACGGAGAGGAGCCGCGTGTGTACGAGGTGTACGGAGCAGAGCCGCGTGTGTACGAGGTGTACGGAGCAGAGCCGCGCGTGTACGAGGTGTACGGAGCAGAGCCGCGCGTGTACGAGGCGTACGGAGCAGAGCCGCGCGTGTACGAGGCGTACGGAGCGGAGCCGCGTGTGTACGAGGTGTACGGAGCGGAGCCGCGCGTGTACGAGGTGTACGGAGCGGAGCCGCGCGTGTACGAGGTGTACGGAGAGGAGCCGCGTGTGTACGAGGTGTACGGAGCGGAGCCGCGCGTGTACGAGGTGTACGGAGCGGAGCCGCGCGTGTACGAGGTGTACGGAGCGGAGCCGCGCGTGTTCGAGGTGTACGGAGAGGAGCCGCGCGTGTACGAGGTGTACGGAGCAGAGCCGCGCGTGTACGAGGTGTACGGAGAGGAGCCGCGCGTGTACGAGGTGTACGGAGCAGAGCCGCGCGTGTACGAGGTGTACGGAGAGAAGCCGCGCGTGTACGAGGTGTACGGAGCGGAACCGCGTGTGTACGAGGTGTACGGAGCGGAGCCGTGCGTGTACGAGGTGTATGGAGCGGAGCCGCGTGTGTACGAGGTGTACGGAGCGGAGCCGCGCGTGTACGAGGTGTACGGAGCGGAGCCGCTCGTGTACGAGGTGAATCCTGTCTACCAGCAGCTGATCTCACTGCCATGCGCCCTCACAAGGTGAGATGAGCTGCGGGAAGAGTCACCGCAGAGTCTGCTCAAATGTGTGCATGGGGAGCAGTGACTTCATTCTCCTTAATAGCTGGCACACAGTGTAGCCGCGGCACGGATACTGCTGCTGCTGAGCGATCGCGTGTGCCCGCTATTAAAGACCATGAATATTCACCCCCATGGGCGTGGGGAGCAGTGAATAGTCATTTTCTTTAGCAGCGAGCACAGTGTAGGCTGCAGCAGGCGGCTCCTGCCTCCTGTGCCCCGCTCCCCAACCAGCCAGAGTATTATTTATATATATATATATATATCACATTCGGACTGTAAGACGCACCCCCTACTTTCCCACAAAATTTTGAAGAAAAAAAGTGCATATATATAAAACCTATTGTCTGAAGGGATACTTAAGTGCTTTGATCAATTAAAGGGGGGATTGGGTTGACACAATTCTATAGATATTTACAGTTTCAGCATCATTTAATGCACAATCAAAATGGACTCCCTTTTGGGTAAAACATAATACTTTTGTTAAGTTGGTATTAGAGAAGGGAAATACTAAGATTCCTATGTAACATAGGATACCGGACTGATGCTGAATGTCCAAGATGTAAAATGGATGATGCGGGCCTATTACATACGCTATGGGAATGCCGGGAGTCAGGTAAATGCTGGAAAGGAGTTCTGTCTATTATAAAGAGGGAATATAAAATAGATATTCAACCAGACCCAAAAAATGCTTATTAGGTATATTAGAAGATTATATGGAATTTGACCCAATTTCAATAGGGATTTCACGTATTTTATTTCAAACTAGGAAACATATTGCATCCAAATGGATTAACGCCTCACCCCCAGAAATTAGTGAACTCAAAAATAGGATAAATAATATCAGATTAGTAAAAGGGGTATATAAAAAACGAAACTCAATGAATAAATTTGAGAAAATATGAGGCTTATGGTTGGATACACCTGGAATGCCATCAAGGGGGTTATTGCTGGAGAGACAATTTGACTTATGGAGGAAGGGAGGCATTGACGAGGTCTAATGTTTCATTGTGTATTGGAATTCCTTAACACGTGGTCTGGGTAATATAGCACACCTATATGTGTATAGGATTATAATGTTTATTACAATATTATGCTTATATAAGAGATTTCAAGAATGTGGAATGTTAATTGTAAGATATAGTAACTACAAGTTAGCAGACGGTAATGGGCAGCTGAAAGGATATATCGGAGAGATGCATGTATGTTATTTTATTATTGTATGTACTGGTTTCTTGTTTTGTAAAAAAAAAAACTAATGAAAAAAACTCAAAAATTTACTGGATTAAAAAAAAAAGAATAGGAAAAAGGCTTCTACCCTGTGTGGGTTCTCTGGTGTCTAATTAAAGCTGATTTAAGGTTAAAACATTTCCCACATTCTGAACATGAAAATGGCTTCTCCCCTGTGTGAATTCTCTGGTGATTAACAAGATCTGATTTCTGGATAAAACATTTCCCACATTCTGAACATGAAAAAGGCTTCTCCCCTGTGTGAGTTCTCTGGTGCTTAACCAAAGCTGATTTATTGCAAAAACATTTCCCACATTCTGAACATGAAAAAGGCTTCTCCCCTGTGTGAGTTCTCTGGTGAATAACAAAATATGATTTCTGGTTAAAACATTTCCCACATTCTGGACATGAAAAAGGATTCTTCTCCCCTGTGTGAATTATCTGATGTCTAACAAGTTCGGATTTCCGGTTAAAACATTTCCCACATTCTGAACATGAAAAAGGCTTCTCCCCTGTGTGAGTTCTCTGGTGAATAACAAAATATGATTTCTGGTTAAAACATTTCCCACATTCTGGACATGAAAAAGGATTCATCTCCCCTGTGTGAATTATCTGATGTCTAACAAGTTCGGATTTCCGGTTAAAACATTTCCCACAGTCTGAACATGAAAAAGGCTTCTCCCCTGTGTGAGTTCTCTGGTGAATAACAAAATATGATTTCTGGTTAAAACATTTCCCACATTTTGGACAGGAAAAAGGCTTTTCCCCTGTGTGAATTATCTGATGTCTAACAAGATCGGATTTCCGGTTAAAACATTTCCCACATTCTGAACATGAAAAAGGCTTCTCCCCGGTGTGCGTTCTCTGGTGAATAACCAAAACTGATTTACGGTTAAAATATCTCCCACATTTGGAACAAGAAAATCTATTGTCCACTGTGTGTATTTTTTGACTTATAGACTTTTCGAGGGTAAAACTATTTCCATTTTCTGAAAGTGAAAATGGCTTTTTTGCTTTAGGAACAGTTTGTTTTTCAATTCTTATTCTTTTATTTTGACTTTCCTTAGTAGTCGGTAATGAATCAGAAGACAGGACCTGTTTCATAGGATCAGATGACAGATCTTTGCTGTGAAGGGATGATTGTATATCTGGAGTAATGGCATTCACTTCAATTGTATCCCGTGGGATCTCAAGATCATCTGATATAAAAATCTCCTGTCCCTCTGATCTCCTGATACAGTCATCTGCCAAGAAAAAACAATTATTAATATTAAATAAAACATCCTTGAAATTTATATTTTTGAACATTTCTACTTAAAATGTCTGTAGAAATCACAACTTATTGACAGAATGACAGTGAATGACAATTCACAGTCTAATAGAAAACTTCATAGGATGAACCATTGGATCGTGGTGTTCAACTGTTTGTGCATTCGGCCTCCAAAATATGGAATAAGAAGCCACCAAACAATGTTATGTAGATGAAAATGATACCAATAAAACTTCTACTCATCCAAAAACCAATCCAGCAATATCCGCTCTCCCAAAGTCAGATCTCCCCCTCTCTTCTGAGCCTTGCAGTGCGTCCAAACCACATTTATCATCCATGTATTTGGCATTACTATGGTGAGAAGAACCCTCTTCATTTACGGTGTGCGTCTCCTGGAGCACAATCTGGGCACTATGTGTTGGGGAATAAAATGGCCAATGTGCAATTTTTACTCTCCAACATCGACTGCGAGCTAATGTCCAGAAAGTGGCCGTGGAGTCAAAATAGTCACTACTCCTATAGATTAATTCACTGAGGGTTATAATTTCCAAAATGGAGTCACTTTATGGGGATTTCTATTGCTCTGGTTTTCTGCCATATTAAGGTTTCTGCAAATGTTGTGTCCCATCTCCTCTGGGATCTGCAAGATTTGCATTCAAATAGCTAAATGGCGCTCCTTCCCTTCTTAACCTGCCATGTTCCCAGACAGTAGTCTACAACCGTATATAGGGGATTGTCACATTCAAGAGTAGTTGGAAATAATTTGTAAGGTCCATTTGTTTCCTATTATCCCTTGTGAAAAATTCCAAAAGTTATCACCACATAAAGTGACACACGTCAGATTTGAAAAATGGGGCCTGATTAGGAACAAAAAACTGTCTGCGGGAAGGGGTTAAATCAGAGTATTTTGGGAACTAACTGCTGTAGTCAAAAACTGTGAGTATAGACAATAACACATCTACTGAAATGATCGAACTGAACAGTCTTCTCATTAAATAGTGAGTAACTAGTGGTGAAACCTCTCTGGGGTAATTAGAGTCTGGGGCTCGGTGGCTCTTCATCATCTAAACTATCGTAAGGGACAATATTTTCTGCCAGATAAATTTCAAGAAGAAATATTAGACATGGAAAGAGAACTTTTTATAATACTGCAGAGCTGAGGCGTCTTAAATTTAGACCTCGGCATTGGGAAGATGTAATGGAGACCTTCTTTTAAAGACCACCATGGAGTTACAGAGACACATAAGTGAGTCAGACCGATCCCACCATAATCAAACTATCATAGAGAATGAACCTGTAAAAAAGACAGAATAAAAGATATGCTACATCCCCAACAACGTATGTATAAGGGAGAGCTCAAACACTAAACCGGAGTCGCACTCATTTATGGTGGACCATTGGAGGTATGATGAGTCCTGACCAGGAGAGTAGAGAAAGTATTAGTGCCCCCGTTTCAGGAGAGATTGTGCAGGAATCTGAATTCTTTAGGATTGAAAACTTAATGTAATTTATAATGTGGAGTGAATCCATGAAACCAGGGCTCGAGCCATGCCACCACATCTCCTGCCGGCGTGAATAGATGTATATTACAGCCATCAGCCACGCACAGCTTAGAGATATGTCATGGCACAGGTGTAATGTTTTTTATGTAGTTTATCAAGATCCTGTTTGAAGTTAGTTAGTTTTAAAAGAAATTGAAAAGTATAAAGGGAAACTCTGTTGTTATTGTACAGAAATTCACACTTGTCCCTCACTGCACATTTAATATTGTCGATCATAAAAGTGAAGTTTGGCCAGAAAGACTGGACCTGGTCTTGTAGGGACCATATGAGCACATTCAGGAGCACAAAAGGGAGAGAAGGTAGATTCATCCAATAAGATATCAGGGATCTAGGAAGCCAACAGCATCATTACCCTCCGCTTTCTCTTACAGGCCCATCAGAATGTTTCTTCAAGTGATTTTCTCACTTGTCAGCACTTTCTACGTACGCTGTTATTTGGCTTTGTAGTTTACAGATCTGGGCAGGTAATGGCCAGCGTCTTCTAATCCCAGGGGGTAGGTGGATCCTCCAGGTTGTAAGTTCAACAGAAAAGGCTTTTACAATTACACAAAGTAATGTGAACAGTTTTGGATGGAGAAAAATGTTGTGGTCTAGAGGGAAAATGGTGATCACACGATTGTGATAAGGCCGAACTACATGACCGGTAAACCAGCCACAGCCGGTTACTGAGAAGAATCTGTGACTTCTCTGCATTTAGTGGTTACTACTCACCTGGGTAGTCATATGTAGGAATCTCCTCTTTACACTGCTCATCACCCCTCACATATGTCTCTGTAGTATTAATATGGGTCAGATCTTCACCCTGAAACAAATATTATAAAAGTCACAGACAGATGGAGAAGTCCCATCTATGATCAGCTCTAATCCTGTCATCTCCACCGTTCTCATTACACAAGTATAAAACAAGACTGAGCACAAGACCTTCACAGCCATCTACACATCATAGGGGAGATCTCATGACACCTTCTCTCCATCTACCTGATGATCGGGAGGAACATTGGGTTCTTCTTGCTTACAGTCCTGTGGAAGAAGAGGATGGAGACATCTCTCTGGTGTTGTCCTCTTACTGGATAGATCTGGAGGAAACACATACAGGGACTGAATTCATTCTTTACATACAGATAATTATAGGCCGTGTGTATTTAGTCCTGTCTATTACCTGGTGATGTGAGGGGCTGGGGAACCTCCATCATGACGTTCTTGTACACATCTCTGTGTCCTTCTAAATACTCCCACTCCACCATGGAGAAATAGACAGCGACATCCTGACACCTTATAGGTACCTGACACATACAATGATACCGTCATCTCCCCGATCCCTCCATAACGCTACTGTATAATGTCCCAGCATTCCCAGCAGTATCACCTCTCCAGTCAGCAGCTCAATCATCTTGTAGGTGAGTTCTAGGATCTTCTGGTCATTGATGTCCTCATGTATGAAGGGGTGAGATGGAGGCCCTGTGATTAGGCTCTTGGGTCTTCCCCATCCCTCAGACACAGGGATCTGACAGCGCTCCTTAGAGGTCTTCACTAATATGTAATCCTGGTTTTGGAAAGACATATAAATATATCTCACTACAGACATTTCCAGAGTCCTCACCTCTCCAGTTCTGTCCATCTGTTATTCCCATAGATAAGAATGATGTAATGTGACGTCATCAGAATCTCTCACCTCTCCAGTAAGCCGGAAGAGGATCTCTAGGGTGAGGTGTAATATCCTCTCCACCATCTTGTCTCTGTCCATATCCATCCTTGATAGGTGATTCAGAAAAATTTTCTTAATATAGAAGATCTTCACTGAGAGGATCTGATATTGTAGAAACCTGAATGAGAAGAAGATGAGCCGATGTAACATCATAAAGAATTCTGTGTAATAATACAATTACTGGAGACAATAAGGGAAATATATCAGGAGATAGAATGTGTAGATGTTGTGTTCTCTAATTTTTTATGGACTGGAACATAAGTTGCTGACTTAGACATCTCCTCCATACTTCCAATCACTGGCTAAGTTGGCCACTGCTTCAGTAAGAATCACCCAGAAACCCAAGCAGCAATGGTATTTTTATTATTTTACAACATTCTGTTTTTGTCCCTGACGTACTAATAAAACCTATATACACTGCTCATTGAATACTTTGTTCTGTACAAAGTTGAATGTGCTGACTAGAGATGAGCGTTGTTCTACTCGAACTGTTCGCCAATCTAAAATTCAAGCTGTTTTGGTCGGTGTTCGAGCCGTTCGGCGTACACGAACAATTTGAAAAAAAATCGACTGTTCAAGGTTATGTTCGATAACTGTTCGTGCACCAAAATCATAACTGGATTTTTTCTCAGTAATGCTGAAAATTAATGTTACTACGCAGTTTGAGTGTACAGCGGGGTGGGGGGAGGGGCAGGGGATGGATCTCTGCAGAAATAATGAAGATCTCCATTTTTTTTTCTCTTTCCCGCATTTACAGTGGGGAGGTGCAATCTGTCAGCCTATCAGCAGCGCACACACGGAGCGAAGTGCTTTTTTTCACACAAGAAAGGGCATGTGTCATTGGCAGTGTATGTCACATGTCCTTGCCCTATAAGACCCAGTCGTTTTCCCCGTCGCCACCATTTTCTCACTGCTGAAGCTGCGTGTTAGACGGCACCACTGTTGCTGTGTGCGCTATACTTTCAGTGTTAATTTCAAGCCAATTTTCGCACAAATCTACAGATAGCTTGGGAGTAGGGAATAGTTGTGATTGCAGTCCTTTTAAGGACTAGGTTACATCATTTCCTACGACTTTTTTCAGGCAGGTCTGTGCTCTTAAATAGATAGGTTGGGAGTAAAGACTAATTGTAATTGCAGTCCTTTTCAGGGCTAGGTTACATCAGTTCCTATCACTTTTATCAGGCAGGTCTGTGCTCTTAAATAGATAGGTTGGGAGTAAAGACTAATCGTAATTGCAGTCCTTTTGAGGACTAGGTTACATAATTTCCTACGACTTTTATCAGGCAGGTCTGTGCTTTTAAATAGATAGGTTGGGAGTAAAGACTAATTGTAATTGCAGTCCTTTTGAGGGCTAGGTTACATCAGTTCCTATCACTTTTTGCCAGGCAGGTCTGTGCCAATGCTGTGCAAGTTTTTTTCACAGCATTTGGCTAAATCTAGCAAAGCAAATCCTTTTTGGCCTCTTGCAGTGTGTGTTAGTCAGTGGAGCAGCCTATCTGTGTTGCAAGCTACACCACCTGTGTATAGAATACAAATTTTTTTACTGCACCTAGTGAAGTAAAACCTTTAGGGCATAGCATCATTCTATTAGTCCATCTATACTAACCTCCACCAGGTTACAAATTCAAAATAAATTCAAAATTCAAAATAATTTTTATCTGCATCTAGCTCTGAAATATATTTGGGCTTGGGCTTGTAGCAGTGTGTGGGACTTGTTCTATTAGTCCATCTATACTAACCTCCACTAGGTTGCAAATTCAAAATAATTTTTATCTGCATCTAGCTCTGAAAAAATATTTGGGCTTCGGCTTGTAGCAGTGTGTGGGACTTGTTCTATTAGTCCATCTATACTAACCTCCACTAGGTTGCAAATTCAAACTAATTTTTATCTGCATCTAGCTCTGAAAAAATATTTTGGCTTGTATCAGTGTGTGGGACTTGTTCTATTAGTCCATCTATACTAACCTCCACCAGGTTGCAAATTCAAAATAATTTTTATCTGCATCTAACTCTGAAAAAATATTTCGG
This sequence comes from Phyllobates terribilis, assembly GCF_046119375.1. Classification (NCBI taxonomy): domain Eukaryota; kingdom Metazoa; phylum Chordata; class Amphibia; order Anura; family Dendrobatidae; genus Phyllobates; species Phyllobates terribilis. Next base: position 9,832,630 of record NW_027362772.1, on the reverse strand, counting down.
CTTGTATCAGTGTGTGGGACTTGTTCTTTTAGTCCATCTATACTAACCTCCACCAGGTTGCAAATTCAAAATAATTTTTATCTGCATCTAGCTCTGAAAAAATATTTTGGCTTGTAGCAGTGTGTGAGACTTGTTCTATTAGTCCATCTATACTAACCTCCACCAGGTTACAAATTCAATATAATTTTATTCTGCATCTAGCTCTGAAAAAATATTTCGGCTTGTAGCAGTGTGTGGGACTTGTTCTATTAGTCCATCTATACTAACCTCCACCAGGATGCAAATTCAAAATAATTTTTATTTGCATCTAGCTCTGAAAAAATATTTCGGCTTGTAGCAGTGTGTGGGACTTGTTCTATTAGTCCATCTATACTAACCTCCACCAGGTTGTAAATTCAATATAATTTTTTTCTGCATCTAGCTCTGAAAAAATATTTCAGCTTGTAGCAGTGTGTGGGACTTGTTCTGTTAGTCCATCTATACTAACCTCCACCAGGTTGCAAATTCAAAATAATTTTTATCTGCATCTAACCCAGCCAATACTTTTGGGCTAATACCACAGTTTGGCCACTCAGCTCTGCTCGGTTCCCATCCATTGTTTTTTATGCAATCAACTCCAGAGTTGTGAATTAGTTAACCACCAAAATGAGTGGAAAAAGGCCTGCTGCTGGTGGAAAGGGGAATAGGCGTGTTGGGAAGGGAAAAAAAGGTTGTGTCCGTGGGGTAGGTGTTAAAGCACCAGTAACATCTGCAGAAGAAAGACCATCTTCCAGCCAAACTAAGATGTCTACTTCTTTTAGCGGACAATGTGATAAGATCCCTTTCTTAAGGCCACGCCAATCGCTACAAATTCCAGATGAGGCACAAAAACAGCAGGTGCTTCAACGGATATCAAGTGCTCCTTTAGGTGGGCTCTCCTCCACCTCAACTTCAACATCACAAATACTCCAGTCCTCAGAGGTGTCACCCCAATCGCACTTGCTTCCTCACAGCTCCCAAGTCTCCACTGTCCGTCTGAGTATGGGGTAGAACAGATGGTTGAGTCTGCAGAGCTGTTTACTCATACTATAGCCTGGGAATCAGAGGTCGGCTCCAGAGCTTCTGTGAATCCAGACAAGGAAATGATCTGCACTGATGCCCAGAATCTTTATGAGTCAGATCCAGGACCAGACGCAGAAGGTTCTGACCATAATGTAGACCCTCGTTCCCAAACTGTAACTCCTGTTGGTGGAGACAATGAGGAAGACGATGATGAGACTCAAATACCTGATTGGAGCAACAACTTTAGTTTTTTGTCAGGGCAGGAAGAGGTTGGCTCTGAGGACGACGGGTGTGAGAACACACAGGGTGATGATGACGAGGTTGGAGATCCCACTTACTGTCAACCCACAGTCAGCCAGTCGATGAGTTCAGCAGAGGAGGTGGAGGAGGATGCTAGTGATGACGAGGTCAGGTTGCGCCTTCCTGGACAGAGACGTAGTACTGGAAGCACGTGAACAACTGCATCCTCAAACACAACTCTGCCTCTTACCACAAGTTGTGGTGGCTGTTCAGGTCGCATGGGTGCTAAGCCTTGCATAGCCTGGGGATTTTTTCAGATCGATAAAGATGACCCAACTTGTGTTATCTGTAACATTTGTCAGCAAAAGCTAAGTAGAGGCCAAAAAATACATAGTTTGAGTACTTCATGCATGAACCGGCTCATGGATATGAAGCATAAGTTGCAGTGGGAAGCTCACTGTGCTACAATGCAGCCTAGCTGGCCGGGCCAACCACCGTCTGCCACATCTTGTGCATTCACGGCCTCTTCATCCTCTGTGACTGGGGGGACAGCAGTCACACCTGTTTTGGGACGCAGACCTGCCACCTCTTTACCCGCAACAGCCAGCGTGATTGGCAGGTCATCATTTTCTTTGGAGGTGGAAACACCAGCTGGTGTTCAGCGCTGTCCGACATCGATAGCACCACCTTTGGATCAAGGCAACCTAACATGTCCGACTGCATCTTCCTCACAGACCGGCAGTTTGCCAGGGACACCCTTCTCAACCCCGTCTAAGCACAACAGCCAGCCCTCGGTCCCTCAGATGTGGACAAGTAAAAGACCATTTCCTCCTAGACCATGAGAAAGCTAAGAGGTTGAATTTCACCATCTGCAAGCTCTTGGCTACAGAAATGCTGCCTTTCCGCCTGGTGGACACAGAGGATTTTCGAGACCTTATGTCCGTCGCAGTGCCCCAGTACCAGATGCCCAGTCGGCACTACTTCTCAAAGAAAGGTGTGCCTGCGCTCCACCAGCATGTCGCACACAACATCACCGCTTCTTTGAGAAACTCTGTGTGTGACAGGGTGCATTTCACCACAGACACTTGGACAAGTAGGCATGGACAGGGGCGTTACATGTCGCTGACTGGGCACTGGGTAACTATGGTGACAGCAGGACAAGGGGCTGCTGTCCAAGTCTTGCCGTCCCCACGAGTTCTGCGTCAATCCTCTTTATCTCGAAGTTCCTCCACTGCTTCTGCCTCCTCAACCTCCTCTCGGTCCTCCACCTGCACCCAAAGCCTGTCTGGTCATGCCACAAGCTTTCTAACTGCGCAGAAGGGATCCTGCACACCTCCTTACTATGCTGGCAGCAGGGCTCAACGTCATCAGGCAGTTTTTACTTTGAAATGTCTGTGAAATGTGAGTCATACACCTGAGGAGTTGTGGTCAGCTCTGGAGAACCAGTTTCATGAATGGTTGTCTCCACTGGACCTGAAACCAGGGAAGGCCGTGTGCGACAATGCTGCAAACCTGTGTGCGGCCCTTCGCCGGGGCAATGTCACACACGTGCCTTGTATGGCTCACGTGTTGAACCTGGTTGTACAGCAATTTTTAGCCCACTATCCCGGACTAGATGGCCTTCTGCAGAGGGCACGGTCGCTGTGTGCTCACTTCTGCCGTTCGCATCCCGCAGATCAGCGACTTACAACTCTACAGAAGTCGTTGGGCCTGCCACTTCACCGGCTAAAATGCGATGTGCCTACCCGGTGGAATTCAACTCTGCACATGTTGCAGCAACTGTGGCAGCACCGACAAGGCCTGGTGCAATACGTTCTGACGTATAGCCTGGGCCAACGAGATCCAGAGGTGGGGCAAATCACGCTGGAGGAGTGGTCTCAGATCAGGGACCTATGCACCCTTCTGCACAGTTTTGAAATGGCGACGAAGATGTTTAGTGCTGACGATGCCATTATCAGCATGACTATTCCGGTGATTTACATGCTGGAGCACATGTTAAACAGAATTCGGAGTGAGGTGGTGGCACAAGAGGAGGTGGAGGAAGTAGAGGAGGAGTTGTATGCGGAAGGGCTAACATCTGCAAGGTCCAGACGGTCGGCAGCACCAAGGCGGCAGGCATGTGAGGGTGGGGGAGATGGTTTTACCAGGGCGCATGGTAGCAGCCAAACTAGTGAGGAAGGTGCAGGAGCCCAGTGTTATGTTCTGCTACCAGAGCTAAGGAAAGAGAGGAGATCTGTCCCTACGATAGAACTCAGCTTAATCCCTACGATGTAACAGGGAACCTGATCCTGCGATCAGACCTGCTAAAGTCCTAAGCTAGTCTGTACGGAGACCTATAGATGTGGGGAGGGAATCCCTACAAGTACTAAGGACTGGGAGGAATACGGGACACCTCCTAACAGAAATAGTAGCAGACAGACGAACAAACAAAATATATAGAACATAGAGGTCAGTAGACCAAGCAAACTAACAGAGCAAGACACAGAGCACAGGCTAGCTAGAAAGTAGATATACAATGAAGTCCAGCAAAGCCAGAAGGGCGGAGCAGGATTAAATAGGCCAACAAGGTCATGTGACCAGCAAAGGAAAAAAAACTAAGAGCAAGGTTCTAACAGTACCCCCCCTTCTAAGAGGATCCTCCGGATCCCCTAGGACCAGGCTTATCAGGAAATCTCCTGTGAAACGCTCTGATAAGTCTGGACGCGGAAACATCATCCGACCTCACCCAAGAGTTATCCTCGGGACCGAAACCTTTCCAGGCCACAAGATACTGCAAACTACCTCTATACCGTCTAGAGTTAAGGATGCGAGAAATTTCATATTCCCCGTCCTCCACCACCGGAGGAACAGAGGCAGAGGCGTCACAATCCGATACAACAGCTTTTTTCAACAGAGAGACATGAAATACCGGATTAATTCTCCAGGAGGTAGGAACCTCCAACCTAACAGCAGATTGGTTGACAACCTGAAGCACCTTAAAGGGCCCTACAAACTTGGGACCCAATTTCTTTGAAGGAATCCTCAACCGCAGATTCCTAGAGGACAACCAAACCATGTCACCAACAGCGAACAAAACCTCCTGTCGTTTCCTATCAAAGTAGTCTTTAGATTTTCTGTTGGCCTCCTGAAGATTACCACGCACATCCGTCCAAACTCTCTCCAAATCACCGGAAAAATTCTCCTCCTCAGGCACGGCAGATCCCAACTTGGAGAACGACCCAAACGACGGATGTCTCCCAGAACAACAAAAAAAAGGCGAACAACCAGCAGAAGAAGATGTATGATTGTTCAGAGCAAATTCAGCAAGTGGCAGAAACTCAGACCACCCCTCTTGATTGTCTGCCACAAAACAACGCAAGAACTGCTCAACATCCTGGTTTTTCCTTTCTGTCTGGCCATTAGATTCAGGATGATATCCGGACGAGAACGACAAATGAACTCCCAACCTATCACAAAAGGCACGCCAAAAACGAGCCACGAACTGAGGACCCCTATCAGAAACAATGTCAGTAGGAACGCCATGAAGTCTGACAATTTCCTTGACAAAGGCCTTAGCGAGAGTTTTAGTGCAGGGCAGTTTGACGAAAGGAACCAAGTGACACATCTTGCTAAAACGGTCCACGACCACCCAGATGACAGTAAAACCCTCAGAGGGGGGAAGGTCAGTTATAAAGTCCATAGCCAAATGTGTCCAAGGAGCACTGGGAACCTCCAAAGGACAAAGCAACCCCGCAGCAGGAGTATGTGAGGACTTAGATCTAGCACATATAGTACATTGACGCACCCACTTAATGACTTCCTTCTGCCATCCAGGCCACCAAAAACTGCGACCCACCAGTCTCTTGGTCTCAGAGATTCCGGGATGACCTGCCAACCGAGATTCGTGACACTCAACAAACAAATCTCTCCTAAAGGTCCCAGGCACAAACAACCTCCCATGAGGAGTGTTAGAAGGGGCATTCTCCTGTGCTTTAAGAATCTCATTTTCCAAAACGGAGTCCAAAGCAGCTATCACAACACCTTCTTGTAAAATGTTCTCCTCTTTCTCAGCACCGACTATGGGAGAAAAACTGCGAGACAAGGCATCCGCCTTAACATTCTTAGTACCAGGGATGTAAGTAACGGAGAAATTAAACCGCGAGAAAAACAGTGCCCACCTAGCCTGACGGGCATTCAGGCGCTTGGCAGCATCAAGATATATCAGATTTTTATGATCCGTAAGAACCTGAACGGGAAATTCCGCACCTTCCAAGAAGTGGCGCCAGTGTTCAAATGCGAGTTTAATAGCCAATAATTCCCGATTACCAATATCGTAATTCAGTTCAGTCTCCGAAAATTTTTTTGAAAAAAAGGCACAGGGATGTAATCCATCCCCGTTATCCTGAGATAATACTGCGCCAACCCCCACAGAGGAAGCATCAACCTCAACCAAAAACGGCCTAGTAACATCAGGCTGCATAAGGATGGGAGCAGAGGTGAACCTCTCCTTGAGATACACAAAAGCTTCAATGGCCTCAGAAGACCACTGAACCGCATCAGCACCTTTCCTGGTGAGATCAGTCAGAGGTTTGACAATACTAGAAAAATTTTTTATGAATTTTCTATAGTAATTGGCGAAACCCAAAAACCTCTGTATCGATTTCAAACCAATAGGCCTAGGCCATTCCTGCACAGCCTGAACCTTAACCGGATCCATCTCAAAACCTTTGCTGGAGATAATGTAGCCCAAAAAACTAATTCTCTGTACAGCGAACTCACATTTCTCCAGCTTAGCAAAAAGCGAATTGTCCATTAATAACTGTAATACCTCACGCACGCTCCGCCAATGAGACTCCAGATCCGGCGAATAAATCAAAATGTCATCCAAATACACAACCACATTTTTACCGATCAAAGGTCTAAGGATGTCATTAATCAGATTCTGAAAAAATGCAGGAGCATTAGTAAGACCAAAAGGCATAACCAGATTCTCAAAATGACCCACAGGAGTGTTAAAAGCAGTCTTCCATTCGTCACCCTCCTTCATGCGCAACAGATTGTATGCCCCCTTAAGGTCAATTTTAGAGAACCACTTGGCCCCCATTAACTGGTTAAACAGATCAGGAATCAATGGCAGTGGGTAAGGATTGCGTACAGTAATTTTGTTAATCTCACGAAAATCCAGACAAGGACGTAAACCGCCGTCCTTTTTTTTTACAAAAAAAAATCCAACCGCCACAGGAGACTTAGAGGGCCTAATGTGACCGGCGGCCAAACTTGTCTGTATGTATTCCTCCAAAGCCTTCCTCTCAGGAATAGTAAGGTTAAATAAACGACTTTTAGGAAGAGTCGCTCCAGGGACAAATTCAATAGAACAATCATAGTCTCTATGGGGAGGCAAAACCTGCGATTCCTTCTCAGAAAAAAACTCTCCAAAAATCCTGAATAGGAACAGGCAATTCTCCCCTATCCAAAGCTGCAATACGCCCATTACAACACTTGTCATAACATTTATGGCTCCAGGATTTAATTTCACTGGTAGACCAATCCAGTACAGGATTGTGAAATTTTAACCAGGGCAATCCCAATATTACTGGAGAAGGCAAGTTATTCAACACTACCAAATCCAATTTCTCATGGTGAACACCATTAATAGTGAGAGGAAATTCACAGACCTTGAGAGTAATATTCTTCAAAGGGGAACCATCCACAGAAACCACAGCAATGGGGGATGATAAAGGTTCAGGTTTTAAATTGAGTCTTTCCACGAATCCCCCATCAATAACATTCAGAGTAGACCCACAATCGACAAACACCCGAAATTCCATTAGTTTTTCCTGAGCAATCGTGGAAGCAGCTAAAAATACACCCTTGGAATTTAAACAGGCAATACGGGCATGACTGACCATTTTTTTTTCTTTCTTCATACGAAGCTCACAGCCTTTAATCAAATGACCAGATTTTCCGCAATAGAAACACAAGCCTTCAAAAAATCGACGGTCTTTTTCTTGAGAGCGAGGTGCCACCGATCCAATCTCCATCGGTTCACCACTGTTAGTACATACATTCTCATAACCAGAAACTGACATAGCAGAGGATTTGCTCTCATTAACCCTTGCACGCAGTCTTCTATCCACCCGTATAGCTAATTGCATAGCCTGTTGCAAATCTTCAGGTGTAGGATAAGCAATTAGCAGGTCTTTAACCCTTTCACTGAGCCCAGCAAGAAATAGACTTTTCAGAGCAGAATCGTTCCACCCTGTTTGAGTAGACCAACGACGGAAATGAGTACAATATTTTTCCACCTTACCTGATCCTTGTTTTAAACGTCTCAACTCAGTCTCAGCTGATGCGACACGGTCAGGATCATCATATAATAGTCCCAAAGCAGAAAAAAAAACTATCCACTGATCTGAAGCATGTATCACTAGGTTGCAAAGAAAAGGCCCACTCCTGAGGCTCTTTGCGCAAAAGTGACATTATGAACCCTACGCGCTGGGATTCATCCCCAGAGGACTTAGGTCTCAAACGAAAATACAATAAGCAAGCATTTTTGAATGAAAAAAAATTCTCGGTGTTCACCAAAAAATAAATCCGGCAAACATACCTTAGGCTCCAAGAAATGTGCTCCAGGACAGTTACTCACGTGCTGACGGAGCTCGGCCACCTCCAGAGAGAGTCCCTGCAGGCGATGAACCAAATCCTGAACCGACACCATGATGGAACAGAAAAATCTTTCCTTAGAGAATTTGCTGGCTGGACTTACTGTTATGTTCTGCTACCAGAGCTAAGGAAAGAGAGGAGATCTGTCCCTACGATAGAACTCAGCTTAATCCCTACGATGTAACAGGGAACCTGATCCTGCGATCAGACCTGCTAAAGTCCTAAGCTAGTCTGTACGGAGACCTATAGATGTGGGGAGGGAATCCCTACAAGTACTAAGGACTGGGAGGAATACGGGACACCTCCTAACAGAAATAGTAGCAGACAGACGAACAAACAAAATATATAGAACATAGAGGTCAGTAGACCAAGAAAACTAACAGAGCAAGACACAGAGCACAGGCTAGCTAGAAAGTAGATATACAATGAAGTCCAGCAAAGCCAGAAGGACGGAGCAGGATTAAATAGGCCAACAAGGTCATGTGACCAGCAAAGGAAAAAAAACTAAGAGCAAGGTTCTAACACCCAGGAAGAAGTGGAGGACGAACTGATGGAAAACTCATCAGATGAGGGAGACCTTGATCACATTTCTGTTGTGCGAGGTTGGGGAGAGAGGGCAGAGGAAGGAAGCATGATTGTTACCTCGCCACCAACACAACAGGGACTTGGTGCTCCTGGATGCAAAAGACACATGAGTGCCTTCTTGCTGCACTACCAGCAACATGACCCTCGAATTGTGAGAATTAGAAATAATCCTGACTACTGGGTTGCCACACTGTTAGATCCCCGGTACAAAAGTAAATTTGCAGAAATTATTCCTGCCATAGAAAGAGATGCACGCATGCAGGAGTATCAGCAGAGACTGTTGCAGAATCTTACATGTGCTTTTCCACAAAACACTAGTGGTGCACGTAGTGAATCTCACAGTTCCCACTTGCCAACCGTGGGACCGTCAAGTGTTCAGCACTCAAAACGTAACAGAAACACAGTATCTGCTAGTAACATCAATTTTGCGGAATCATTTCACCACTTTTTTTGGCCCATCCTTTGCAATGCCACAGGAGACAAGAAGTCTGACACATAGTCAACGCCTAGAGACGATGGAACAGGAGTATCTCCAAGTAAACATTGAAGCCATGGCTGTGTCACTGGACCCTTGCTCTTTTTGGGCTTCCAATCTGGATAAATGGCCGGAGCTCGCCACTTACGCCTTGTAGATCTTGTCATGCCCCGCAGTCAGCGTTCTGTCTGAACGTGTGTTTAGCGCTGCTGGTGGTGTGCTAACAGATAAGCGCACGCGGCTCTCCACTGATAATGTAGACAGACTCACGTTCATAAAGATGAACAAATCATGGATCCGAAACGACTTTCCTACCCCTGTGTCATCCTGGGGAGAGTAAAAGCTTGATGATTTGTTAAAATCACCTCACCAACCGTTTTAAGCTTTCAAATTACTAATAATGTTTATCTGTATCTTGGCTGGAAAATAATTTGGGCCTTGTAGCAGTGTGCAGTACTGATTCTATTAGGCCATCTATACTAAACTCCACCAGATTTAAAATCACTAATCATGTTTATCTGTATCTTGGCTGGAAAATAATTTGGGCCTTGTAGCAGTTTGCAGTACTGATTCTATTAGGCCATCTATACTAAGCTCCACCAGCTTTCAAATTAATAATAATTTTTAGCTGCATCTAGCCCGGAAAATAATTTTGGGGCTCCTAGATGCGCAAGCCACATGAGTGCCTTCTTGCTGCACTACCTGTAACATGACCCTCAGATTGTCAGAATTCGAAATAATCCTGACTACTGGGTTGCCACACTCTTAGATCCCCCACACTCTTCGATCAACCTTTTCATTTTAATAAAGAACCAAAAAATGGTCATTTTTGAAATTATAAGCATTAGCAGGTTATTAGAAACTGAAATCAAACAGTTTTCAACTCAAAACTTTATAGGACCCCTTGTTCGAAAGGAGCTTCTCTCGTCCATTGAATTTGTCAGGTTTTGGATGGTTTCTGCTTCAATTGTTTTGCATGAGGACAGAATACCCTCCCAGAGCTGTTGCTTAGATGTGAACTGCCTCCTGCCATCATAGACACTCCTTTTGATGATGCTCCAGAGGTTCTCAATGGGGTTGAGGTCAGGGGAGCATGGGGGTCACACCATAAGTTTGTCCCCTTTTATGCCCATATCAGCCAGAGATGCAGATGTGTTATGTGCAGCATGAGATGGTGCATTATCATGCATGAAAATGATCTTGCTGCGGAATACACGGTTCTTCTTCTTGAACCATGGCAGGAAGTGCTGTTTGAGAAACTCCACATACATTATGGAGTTCATCTTTACCCCTTCAGGGATTCTAAAGGGGCCGACAATCCCCATGATTCCAGCCCAAAACATTACTCCACCTCCTCCTTGTTGGCGCCGTAGCCGTGTTTGCATGGGGTGTCCATCAACCAGCCATCCTCCACTCCATCCATCTGGACCATCGAGCGTTGCAAGGCACTCATCGGTGAACATAACAGTTTTGAAGTCAGTCTTCATGTATTGTTTGGCCCACTGGAGCCGTTTCTGCTTGTGTACAGTGGATAGAGGAGGTCGATAGGATGGCTTACGCACAGCTGCAAACCTCTGAAGGACCCTGCATCTTGTTGTTCGGGGGACGTTGGAGGCACCAGCAGCTTCAAAAACTTGTCTGCTGCTATGACAAGGCTTTTTTGCCACTGCTCTTTTAACCTGACGTAATTGCCTGTAGGAAAGAGTCCTCAATTTTCCCTTATCAGCACGCACACGTGTGTACTGTGAATCAGCTACATACTTCTTGATTGTGCGATGATCAGGATGAAGTGTCTTGGCAATGTTGATTGTGGTATTGCCTTGACCTAAACACTCCACAATTTGTTGCTTCTCAGCAGCCGACACATCCTTTTTCTTTCCCATTTTGGCAGAAAATGTAGGCTGCTTAATAATGTGGGACAGCCTTCTTAAGTAGTCTTGCCTTTCATTGGACACACCTGCCAAACTAATTAGCACAGGTGTCTGCAATTCCTTACAGTGATATAAAGAGCCCTGACACACATCACCATCAATGAGTTTAACTGACAAACAAAAAAATTCTTACCTTATCACTCCTAAACACTTTTTGCATAATAATTTGGAACACAGTGTACATGTGCTTTTCCACAAAACACCAGTGGTTCACGTAGTAAATCTTACAGTTCTAACTTGCCAACCGTGGTCTTTTATGGAGTTGTTCAATAAAGGGCCCAAAATTAAGATAACGTAGACGGGAGAGATCTCTATGAATACGAATTCCTAAGTATTTGATACCCTGTGAGGGCCAAGCAAAGGGAAAGTTGGACTGGATGGAATCCTGTATGGATTTGGGGAGGGAGACATCGAGGGCCTCAGACTTCGCTGCATTGATTTTAAAATTTGACCATGTAACAAAGTGATCTATTTCAGCCATAACAGCAGGGATGGATATATGTGATTGAGTGATATATACTAGGACATCATCAGCAAATAGAGAGCACTTGTACTCGGTGCCTCCCACCTCAATCCACCTAATATTGGGGTTATGGCGAATTGATGAGAGCAGGTGCTCCGTCACTAGGATGTATAAGAGAGGGGACAGAGGACATCCCTGTCTTGTCCCATTGGTGATTATGAAAGGTGATGAAAATGCTCCATTTATCTTCAGCCTTGGTGACGTATTGCGATACAGGGCTGTGATTTTGGCTATAAAAGGGTCCCCTAGACCCCTACCCCAAGCTTTTTAAGAGAATATATGGCGTGCCAGGAGACTCTATGGAATGCTTTCTCAGCATCCAACGAGAGTATCTAATTACACATTTTTAACTGCATCTAACCCAGGAAATACTTTGTGCCTAGTAGCAGTGTCTGCTAGTCAGCGGATTATCCCAGCTGTTAAGCTAGCTACACCACCTGTAGTTTGGACACTTAATTTTTTCAAAGGAAATGGTTCGGGCCCCCGGGACACTCAGTGAAGAGCATCGGGGAGGCACCCCAAGGCACAGGGGCTGGGACTGGCGGTAGGACGCCTTGCGGTGGACCGCCAAGCTCGATCCTTATAAAAGCTTTTTAACTGCAGCAGCTTTAGTGGACGCTACTGGAGCTGGAACTCTTTTTTATTATAAAAATACAAAAACACATATACAAAACACAAAAACCAAACCACAAATACAAACATTATACAACAAACAAAAACCCAACAAGACATGACCTAAAATCTGAAATTATATAGAGTCCAACAGAAACATACGACACAAGAAGTCCATGTCCTCCAGGAGACTCCCTAGGAGACCCCCCCAGCAAGGGAAGACCCTCCATACCTCCAGGGTGCGCCCTAAAGCGCACCCGACCCCTAACATACACAACATTCATACCTGCACATTCATGCCTAACCCCCTTACAAAAAGGAAAAACTAAAAAACTGGCCCATCACCAAAAATAATAGATAGGCCACCTGGCCAAAAACTTACTCTATAACACTACAACACGGAAAACCCCCTTTTTTTTATATTTTTTTTTTTTTCCCACCACCATTTTTTAAACACCCAAGGTCCCACGAAAGTCTGTGACCTTATCACAGCAAGGTCCCACGAAAGTTGAAAGTTTGTGGCCATTAGATACACACATAACGGGTCCTTTTTCCCGCATCCCGTAGGACGTCCATTTTCCCAAAACCCCTCCCCCCCTGAAACCCCCACCCAAACTACACTAAACCCCCCCGCGCAAATTACACATACATAAAATACACAACATAACTATACATGTACATACACTACACATCATAACCATAGCAATAACACAACATAACAATAGCACAAAAAAAAACCTGACCATATCCATGAAACCAAAAGTCAGACCCAAGTTCAGTGCTTGGAAGCCCTATATTCGGGTTTCCAATACCGTAAAACAAAAGCTACAATGTGAGGGGAGCAGCCCACCACCAGGAAACTGGAGACTACCGAGGCTTTCACCCTAATCTAACACACAACACCCTGTCCCTCCCTATTAAAGAAGAAGAAAACCTCTCCCTACCGCCCTACCAATCTTTCCCTACCTGTCCCTCTCTGACCCTCACTACCAACCTAAAGCTAACTACCTATCCCTGAAGACTGTCCCTGTCTGTCCCTCCCTGACCCTACACAACTATCTGACCCTACAAATAAATATAAAATATAGAAAGGGACTAGACTAACCCTATCACAGACACACGCACCCTAACTCTCCCTAGGGCCCATTAAAAGAGAACCTCCTCCATAGAAGGGAAGCCCTCCCTGCACCCTGCCTCTCATACTCCAGCGAGCGCACTTGTGCCAGGTCACCCAGGATGTTCCTAATCACCTCTTCCCGGGGGAGGGTTTTCTGCTGGGTGGACACCAAACACCGTGCATTCCACGTGTAAAACCTAGTCACTAAGCTAACTAAGAAAACCATGCCCCGATCTCGGCCACCAAGGGAACTGAATGCCCCATAGGCCCACTCTGCATAGGAAAGGCTTGACAGCCGAGGCCATCCAATGGAAGCACCCACCCTGCTGTAGACCTCTGTATTAAAGGGACACCGAAGCAGGAAGTGCTCCATGCTTTCAAGCATGCCGCCACAATCCCGGTCATCAGAGTTCCTGTACTTCAGGTTGTCCCTCACATACAGTCTCCCATGGAAGCAGCGCCAAGCCAAGTCTCAAAACTTCACGGGGATCTGTTTTGAGTTTAAAAGCCCGAGCCCCACCTCCAGATCCCAGCTTGGGCAATCCTTGAGCGCCAGGGGCTTCTGGAAGTGGGTCAACAGAACCCTATTGTCAAGTAGTTTTCTCGAGAAGGTCCTGATCTCCCACACTCCCAGACCCCACCTGCGGATCACCTTCAGAACCGGGGTAGCGTAAGCCGGAAGATGCCCATGAGGCGTTCGCAGGTCCTTCACCTGCCCTCCTGTCTCCCATTCCTGGAAGAAAGGCAGAAACCACCCCCTACGGGAGAAAACCCACGGAGGAGCCCTCCCTAACCAGAGGTTGGCGATGTTAGCCTTAAGAAAGGTGTTTACTAAAAACACCACCGGGTTGACCATACCCAACCCTCCTAGTCTCCTCGTGTGGTACGTGACCTCCCTCTTGATTATGTTCAGCCTATTCCCCCACAATAGCTGGAAGAACAGGCTGTAGACCCGTGCCCAAAGAGGCTCTGTCAAGATGCAAACGCTGCCCAGGTATATTAGTAAAGGGAGCAAATACCCCTTGGCCAGGCTAACCCTTTCCCTCAGGGTCAAGGACCAACCCTTCCACTGATCCACCTTCTGGGCGGCAATCTTCAGTCTGCCCTCCCAATTTTGCTGGGGATAATCCCCCGGGCCGAAACTGATGCCTAGAATATTTGCTGTGGCCTGAGGCCCTGGAAGGGTGTCCAGGAGATCAAAACTTGGATCTCCCCCAACCAGCAAGAGACTCTCACACTTATCCCGGTTGATCATGGACCCGGATGCCACCGAGTAGCGCTCAACCTCAGACATGACCCAATCCGCCTCCTCTCTCGAGGATACAAAAAGGGAAACATCGTCGGCGTACGCCACTACCCTCAAGGTGGCCTCTGACTCCGCCCGGTCCATCCCAACTCCCACCAACGGTCCACGCTCCACCCTCCTTAGAAGGGGGTCGATCGCGAACACGTGTAACAGTGGGCTCAGAGGACAGCCCTGGCGGACACCAGACTTCACCTCAAAAGGGTGTCCAACCCAACAGTTCACAAGCGGAAAAGTCTCTGCCCCACTGTATAACAATCTTAACCAATCAACAAACCTCCCTGGCAGACCGTACCTCAGAAGGACGGACAAGAGGTACTCATGGTTAACCCGGTCAAAGGCCTTCGCCTGATCTAAAGACAGCAAGTACCCCTTACAGTGACCTGCCCTACCCTGCTCCACTGCCTCTCGGACACCGAGCACAGCACTAAAAGTACTGCGGCCTGGAACAGAGCAGTGCTGGGCCCCCAAAAGGAGCCGATGTGCAAACTTCACCAACCGGTTAAAAAGCACCTTTGCCAGAACCTTTCAGGCCGTATTGAGAAGCGCTATGGGACGCCAATTCTCAATACGGGACGAGTCTTTACCCTTTGACAGAATAATCAGGGCAGACTTCCTCATTGAACCAGGCAGAATATCTGATAAGAGACATTCATTAAAGACCTCAGTCATGAGGGGCACCAAAGAGTCCCTAAAAGTCCTGAAAAACTCGGATGTTAAGCCATCCGGACCAGGCGATTTCTTGGGACGGAGCCCATCAATGGCCCATCTCACTTCCTCTTCCCTGATCACCTCTGTCAGAACATGAAGAGAGGGGTCATCCCCTGGCTCAGGGATGGCTTCAGCCAGGAAAGCCGACATCTCATCCCGATCAAGATCCCCCTTCCCCAAGAGGTGTGAGTAGAAGGATCTGACCACCTCCAGGATCCCTGGTTTGGATCTGTTCAGGGATCCTGTACTGTCAGTCAGTCCAGTTACCACTTTGCAATTCACTGACATCCTGCAGTTCCTGTAGGGGTCAGGCGAGCGGTATTTCCCGAAATCCCTCTCAAAAACCAAGGACGTGTGCCTATCATACTGACACCTCTTGAGCAAGGCCTTCACCCTGGAGATTTCCTCACGGTTCCCTCCAGTCGAGACGAGCTGCTCGAGTTTCCTCCCCAGATCCCGATATAGGCGGTATTTGTTCAGGCCTCTGAGGCTAGAGAGCTGACGGAAGAAACTTGCGACCCTTTTTTGAAGATCTCCCACCACTCAGACTTACTGCTACAGAGACCTAAGAGAGGTACCTGGCTCGGAAGAAACTCCTCAAAGGATTGTCTCACCTCCGCTTCTTCCAACAGGGATGAATTCAGCTTCCATAGGCCTCTCCCCATCCGGGGGATCTCTGTAACATTCAAAGAAAATAAAATAAAAGAGTGGTCGGAGAATTCCACCTCAACAGCGGACACTGCAGAAGAGACGGCATCCTCCTTTAAAAAAAAAACCTATCTATCCTAGACCTACTGCTACCCCTATGAAAGGTGAAACCCCCATGACCTGGGGTGTGCCGGATGTGGACATCCACCAGGCGAGCTTCACTCACTATACTATTCAAGGCTATGCTATCATAAGCCAGCCGGTCTCCAGGGCCTCCCCTATCACGGGATCTAGTTAGAGTGTTAAAATCCCCACCGAAGACCACCTGCCGGCTTGTAAAAAGATAGGGCTTGACCTTCAGGAAGAGAAATTTACGGTCCCACTTGGACTGCGGGCCATAGATATTAATGAGCCGAAGCTCTTGTCCCCTCATGAAGACGTCAAGAACCAAGCACCTCCCATTTTTACCTCAATCACCCATCTGCATTCCACCGAAGCGGCCTTAAAAAGGACCGCTAACCCGCTATACGGCTCGGCCGCAAGAGACCAGTATGAGGGCCCACTCCTCCACTCTCTTTTTGCTTTATAAATGGCCCCCATGTCCGTTAGTCTGGTCTCCTGCAAGAATAAAATGTCAGCCTCAACTCGGGTGAAAAAATCAAAGGCCGTAAATCTGGCCGCATCTGACTTAATGCTGGCGACATTAATCGACGCCAGAGTCAACGGGGTAGGTTCCGCCATCATGGGTGATTGAGTTAGATGGCCTTCTTTTTAACCGCACCCCCAGTTTTCTTATTAACCTCGCCGTCCGAAGAGGAGCCCGAGCCTCCCCTCCGCTTCAGCGACACGAAGGTGTCCATATCACCCCATGACACCCCCTTCCCAGTAATGGATTCCTCACCTCTGGACCCCAGGACAGTCCCCCCCCAGAGGAATGCGAGTCCTCCGGAGGACGGACCCCGCCACTCCCTGAAGGCGTCCCAGATGTTACAACCAGTCCCTCACCCCCGACCTCCGACACAGCAGAGTTGTCAAGGGTTTGGAACCGGTTGGAGAGGGGGATCAGAGGGGAGCCGGTGAGCCCTTCCGTAGGCGCCTTAGCAGCCAGGGGGGGGGGGCTTTAGATTTTTTTGCCCCTTGTTTGTTCTTCCTCCTCCGACTCTTACTGTCACCCGATATTTTAGGCTGCTCCACCACCTCCTCATCCAGACTTTCATACTGGGAGGAGTCATTGGGAGCAGCCACCTCCTCCCTCTCCAGCCTCCTGATCTCCTCGCTCACCGCTTCCTCCCCCAGGGCCTCAGGGGCTCCGGCTGCCGCTTCCGGGGAGGGGACAGTCATCACCCCAGTTGCCTGAGGCTTATCCTGCTCCTTACCCCCACGGCGCCTCACCTGTTGCCACTGGTGAGCAGATGTCCTGGCCTCACCTTCCCTCACTGGCCCCTCAGCTCCTCTCCCGCCCCCACCTTCAGTTCCAGCAGAGGATGCACCACTGGGGACCCCCCCCACGGCTCTCCCCCACCTGACCAGAGATGGTGTTGGAAAAGGAGCGGGGGCAGCGGCTATAAGGGTGACCTAGATCACCACACAGGTGGCACCTAATGTCACCACAGGCCGCGGCCAGATGACCTATCCCACCACACAAGGCACATTTCTGCACCTTGCAGCCCGCACTGAAGTGGCGGGGATCACCGCACCTGTGGCAGACCTTCGGTTGCCCCTGGTAGAAGACCAGGATTCTGTCCCTCCCCAGGAATGCTGAGGAGGGGATGTGGGTGACAGTACCGCCTGAAACCTTCAACTTCACCATGAAGGTCAGCCCCCTGACCAAATACCAAACTCGTCCCTGTTCTTTTTTGGGACGTCCGTGACCTCCCCATAACGGGACAGCCATGTCATTATATCCACTCCAGAGAGTGACTCGTTGTTGGTCAGAACGGTCACTCTCTTAACACCATTTTGGCGAGACACCGCCTGTACGGCAAAGTCTCGCCAGCCGGGTTCCCCCTTCACCAGCTCAAAATTCGACCAGAAAAGCTCTAGGCCCTCTGGCCGAACAAAACTGATGTCGAAGATGGGGGTACCAAAAGGATGGATCAGGGCAAAAATGTCAATCGCCCTGAAATCCATCTTCAGGAGGAGCTCCACGACCTTCGCTCTTGGCGGGCACGCTTCACTGCCCCTCCACCGAAGACGGACTACATTCCTCCTGGCCACCCCCTGCCCGGCTGTCGGAAGGGACCATACTGTCTCCCCCTCCCTTTTATCTTGGAAGGCGGCCAGACCATGCTTATCTAGCCAAAAGGCCAGGTCCACATCTCTTCCCTCTACCTTGATCGTCCGTTCTCCCTTTTTGAGGGCCTCCAGGAAACGGCGTCGCAAGTCACCGTCCCCGAGGTCCAGAGGTGAGGAAGCCCCCCGAGGCCCCGGCTGTTACCCCGCATAGGACCGGGGACTCGCAGCCGGGGGAACAGATGGACCAGCCCCCTCCCCATGCCCCCCACTACCACCAGCCACTCCGCTCTCCCCCTCCGGCACAGACTTACCAACATTCTTATCCACAACCGTAGATACACCCATGCCATCCTCATCCACACCAACATGCGCCCCACTCACATGCACACTGGGGTCACTATTATTCTTTCCATGGGATTCTTTATTTTTCCCACCACTGCCACCTACTGGTGGCAACTTCCCTGCTGGGGGGTCCTGGGAGCCAAGCGCCGCCGGCCCTTTAAGGACCACACTGCACGGTTTAAGATGTGCTGCCTCCAGACTCCCAGCATGCACTGTGCCTCCTTTCACAGGAAGGAGGCCAGGATCAGCACCACCCCCAGCCACCGCCGAAGCACCCTTGGATGCCCGCACAGCCGGAGCCCCTGCCCCAGGTAAGTCCCCAGACACAGGGGACCCTGATAGGCAGGCACCCACACCATTTACCTCTGCAGCAGCTGTGGCACCACTGCTCCCAGCACTGTTTGCTCTAAGCTCCACCCATTTTTTGGAGGAGCCACGCCCCGGGGAGGGGTCTGCCCATGAAGCGCCCCCCCCCCCCCCCCGCGGCACGATGAGGCTCTCTGAGGCCACGCCCACCGGCGCTGGGGACGCCAGGGTGGCTACACCCCCCAAAACCGGCCGTGCCGGAGCCCCTGAAGCCAACCCGGAACCGGGTCTACTCACAGGGGTCCCTGGACCAGTGGCACCAGTTCCCTGGGGCACAGCACCCCCCAGCGTCACACCCTTGGCCACAAAGAGCCTGGACCCAGCAGTTCCTACGGCCGGCACCAGGCTAGGCCACTCCCCCTCAGCATCCACCGGTGGCGGAGCCCCCCGCACCGACCCATTACTGGGCCCCTGCGCAGGGGACCCCGACCTCGCCGCGGATCCCGCCAGGAGAGCAGGCCCCGCCACCTTTATCTTATGAGCCGGTCGCACCGGAGCCGCAGACCCCGCACCCTTACTCCTAGCAGGTGCCTGGGTCCCCAAGTGAGATCCAGACTTTTTTTCGGATCCGTGCGTGAGGGACCCAGACACCCCAGCACATGCCGCCGGAGATGCGGCCCCGGCTGCAGGTGCGCCACCAGTAGCACAGGGGGCAGCGGCAGATGTACACGCCGTCCCCTGTACACCAGCAGGCGCACCAGGCGCCAGGCCAGTCCCCCCTTTCACAGGGGATTCAGCTCGAGCACCACCACTGGTGTTAACCACCGTCAGGCCGCCCTCCGTGCCATGCACCATATCAGACACATCCGCCCCACCACCTCCATTACTACCAACAGAGGCAGCGCTCTGCGTGCCATGGCCTATGCTCTCCCCGCTCCCTTGCTGCAGACCCACAACAGGGCCCGAGCCGGGGTGGGTAGCAGGTGCCACACAACGGGACAGGGGGGCCCCAGGAAGGGGGACATACACAAACTTGTGCGTGACCGATGTTTTTTTAAGCTTCTTCTTTGCCTTTCTCTTCTTCCCCCTCCCGGGTGCCTCATCCTCGCAGATCTCATCCCCGAACGCAAGCTGACCAAAGCGAACCGGGGACTCAATCTGCTGGATCTGCTGCATGATGAGGCAGCCCCCCTCACTACTACTACTCCCTTCCTCCTCATCCTCCCCCTCGCTCCCGCTGCCCTCTGAAGGGCTAGAATCAGATGGGAGAGCCATCTGCTCTGGGGCAATCCCGCTATGCGATGCCTGGAGATCACTTACCAGGCCACCAGACGGTGGGTAAGGTGCGATCTCTTCTTCTTCCATGTCATCCTCCTCCACCGCCTGGCCAGGGCTCCGTGACCCCTCCAGAGCCCCACCGGTCATGGCTCTGAACCGGTCCTCATTCTCCAGCTTCTCTTTGAAGGGACCCGCTCCGGCCAAGATGGTGCACCAGCGGTCCTCCAGGTCTTGAATGGACCGCTTGATCTTTCGGACCGTGGCAGATAGCCCAGGCTTCTTGCTGCTAGAGGCCCTTTCGGACCTCTCCTGGGCTACCTCAACTGCCCCCAGAGGGATTTTAGCCTTTTAGAGGCGTCCTCATACTCGCAGAGGTGTGTGTGTATGCAGGAGACATAGCTGACAGTTGCCTCCTTAGGTATCTTGGTGCCCCAACCAGGGGGCCCCACCGCAGCACCTCTGCTCATACTCGACCCACCTCCAGGGGAAGGAGCTGCCACGGTCACGGCCCCAGGGGTCCTCCTCAGCTGAGTCCTCATCCCAGGTCCTTTGCCAGATACCTGGCCAGCTCTTCCGGACCTTGCCAAGCTGGAAATCCTCCCACCTCCCGCCAGCTTGGACCGGGAGGTGGGAGCCGGAGGCCCAGCCCCAGAAGCCAGTCCCCACGCAAGTCTCCTTTCCTGGGAAGGGGGCAGGCAGAAAGTCCCAGGTGAAAATCCTCCCTTCCCAGGAGCTCACACACAGCAGCACACGGCAGGTAGGCTCCTCCTCTTCCACTTAATGTTACCGCGGCTGCTTGCATCAGACTTGCCCTTCAATAGATCCTTGTAAAAGGATTTGAAGTGTACGCATTCAAATTAGAGAGACAATTTAAATTAAAAAGATTAGACCTGCCTACGTCACAGGGGGGCTCGCTCGACCCACCAGCGGACAGGCACCAGTATTGGGAGAGGGGGGCTGGCCGTCAGGGTCCACCACGGCTCTGGCACAAACCAGGCGACACGGAGGTCGCACGGGCAGGAACGGACTGGCCGTGTCGGCTTCGCACTTTTTTGGTTTTAGAAGGGCATGACATGCCTATATCTGTGTCTCCCCCTCCTTTTACTCCTCCACCTCTTTTCTTTTCACATGACTATATGTACTTGTCACTTTTCCATGTGTTAGTTGCGTCTTCTAGCAGTTTGTCAGCTTTTGGACACCTTTGAACGTGTTTTCTATGTGTTTCTATGTGTTTTTGTTTGCCTGCCATTGGTTTTAATGGTGTTCGATGAACAGTTCGACGAACAGTTCGGCTAACATACAGGTGTTCGACGAACCGAACCGAACTCGAACACTATGGGGGTGGCTCAACACTAGTGCTGACAACAAAATCACACAAAAATCATCAATGGAAATCAAATTTATTAACCAATGGAGGCCTGGATTTGGAGTCACCCTCAAAATTAAAGTGGAAAAACACACTACAGGCTGGTCCAACTTTGATGTAATGTCCTTAAAACAAGTCAAAATGAGGCTCAGTATTGTGTGTGGCCTCCACGTGCCTGTATGACCTCCCTACAATGCCTGGGCATGCTCCTGATGAGGTTGCGGATGGTCTCCTGTGGGATCTCCTCCCAGACCTGGACTAAAGCATCCGCCAACTACTGGACAGTCTGTGGTGCAATGTGACGTTGGTGGATGGAACGAGACATGATGTCCCAGATGTGCTCAATCGGATTCAGGTCTGGGGAACGGGTGGGCCAGTCCATAGCTTCAATGCCTTCATCTTGCAGGAACTGCTGACACACTCCAGCCACATGAGGTCTGGCATTGTCCTGCATTAGGAGGAACCCAGGGCAACCGCACCAGCATATGGTCTCACAAGGGGTCTGAAGATCTCATCTCGGTACCTGATGGCAGTCAGGCTACCTCTGGCGAGCACATGGAGGGCTGTGCGGCCCTCCAAAGAAATGCCACCCCACACCATTACTGACCCACTGCCAAACCGGTCATGCTGAAGGATGTTGCAGGCAGCAGATCACTCTCCACGGCGTCTCCAGACTCTGTCAAGCCTGTCACATGTGCTCAGTGTGAACCTGCTTTCATCTGTGAAGAGCGCAGGGCGCCAGTGGCGACTTTGCCAATCCTGGTGTTCTGTGGCAAATGCCAAGCATCCTGCACGGTGTTGGGCTGTGAGCACAACCCCCATCTGTGGACGTCGGGCCCTCATACCACCCTCATGGAGTTGTTTCTAACCATTTGTGCAGACACATGCACATTTGTAGCCTGCTGGAAGTCATTTTGCGGGGCTCTGGCAGTGCGCCTCCTGCTCCTCCTAAAACTAAGGCGGAGGTAGTGGTCCTGCTGCTGGGTTGTTGCCCTCCTACGGCCCCCTCCATGTCTCCTGATAGCGCCTCCAGCCTCTGGACACTACGCTGACAGAAACAGCAAACCTTCTTGCTACAGCTCGCATTTATGTGCCATCCTGGATGAGCTGCACTACCTGAGCAACTTCTGTGGGTTGTAGAGTCCGTCTCATGCTACCACGAGTATGAAAGCACAACCAACATTCAAAAGTGACCAAAACATCAGCCAGAAAGCATTGGTACTGAGATGTGGTCTGTGGTCCCTACCTGCAGAACCACTCCTTTATTGAGTGTGTCTTGATAATTGCCAATAACTTCCATCTATTGTCTATTCCATTTGCACAACAGCATGTGAAATTTATTGTCAATCAGTGTTGCTTCCTACGTGGACGATTTGATTTCACAGAAGTTTGATTTACTTGGAGTTATATTCTGTTGTTTAAGTGTTCCCTTTATTTTTTTGAGCAGTGTATTTTAGGCCACAGACAAAAAGCAGTTTCTTCCTCGGAGTCTGCAGCTGAATACGTTTCTTATAGACTCATCTTCCATAACGCTAATTCTTGTCATATACATTACACATGGCATGAGAAATAACAACTTCATGATGAGGACGACATCTTCATCTTCTAATACGGCTCTAGAAACAAATTTTGCCAAAGTCCGTCAATGACTCCATCATCACCGACTGTCTATATGAATGTTTCCCGTCTTTCCCAGGTTGTAATCTTTTATCACGTTAGATCTCATTTATAAGAGCGTGTTTGTAAGAACAAGACAGTTATTTGATGCTAATGTCTCCATGTACAGTGGTTTTTTTTCCTGGATATTATGTTTCTTTTAGCATTTTCCTGTAGGCTTCCATATATTACATGAAAAACACCAAAAAAAGAAAACCAAGTGTTAAAACATAAAATAAAATTGGGGATGGTGACACTGTGGGAACATTATACTGTATGTGGGAAGATGGTGGTACTGTGAGAACATTATACTGTATGTGGGGGGATGGAGGTACTGTGGGAACATTATACTGTATGTGGGAAGATGGTGGTACTGTGAGAACATTATACTGTATGTGGGGGGATGGAGGTACTGTGAGAACATTATACTGTATGTGGGGGGATGGCAGTACTGTGGGAACATTATACTGTATGTGGGGGGATGGCGGTACTGTGAGAACATTATACGGTGTGGGGAAATAGAGGTACTATGAGAGCATTATATTGAGAGGCTTAATGACCGCAGTGGCTCCTGCGACCGACCCCTACTTCAGCTGGATGTGTTCTCGGACTGACATTCAGCTGAAGTGCCACAATACACGCTGCTGACCAATCAGAGGCCAGCAGCTGACATCGGCATGTACGCCATTAGGGGGCGCATGGAAGTAACATCATGCTCTCCTGTCACTTGTAGCTGAAGTCAGCGGCAGCTCCAGAAAAAAGACACCGAGCTGCGAGGGAGCAGAGAGAAGGCGAGTATAATGTTATGGTTTTCTCTAAATCAGCGAGTACACGGTGCCCTTGGCCATAATACTACATGTAAGAGTGTGGGCTGTGCATTATACTACATGTATGACTATGGGCTCTGCATTATACTACATGTATGACTATGGGCTGTGCATTATACTACATGTAAGAGTGTGGGCTGTGCATTATACTACATGTAAGAGTATGGGCTGTGCATTATACTACATGTATGAGTATGGGTTGTGCATTATACTACATGGATGACTGTGGGCTGTGCATTATACTACATGGATGAGTATGGGCTGTGCATTATACTACATGTAAGAGTGTGGGCTGTGCATTATACTACATGTATGAGTGTGGGCTGTGCATTATACTACATGTAAGAGTGTGGGCTGTGCATTATACTACATGTATGAGTGTGGGCTGTGCATTATACTACATGTATGGACTATGGGCTGTGCATTATACTACATGTAAGAGTGTGGGCTGTGCATTATACTACATGGATGAGTATGGGCTGTGCATTATACTACATGTATGGACTATGGGCTGTGCATTATACTACATGGATGACTGTGGGCTGTGCATTATACTACATGTATGACTATGGGCTGTGCATTATACTACATGTATGAGTATGGGCTGTGCATTATACTACATGGATGACTATGGGCTGTGCATTATACTACATGTAAGAGTGTGGGCTGTGCATTATACTACATGTATGAGTATGGGCTGTGCATTATACTACATGGATTACTATGGCCTGTGGATTATACTGTATGAAGGATTATGGGCTGTGCATCATACTACATGTATGGAGGATTGTGGGGATTGCATTATACTTCTGTTATGGGGCCTCATCACTTCTATGATCGTCCCTGGTGAGTGTAATAGTTTATTTTTTTCTATACACTAAAGAACAGAGGCAGAACGGGGGACATATACTAGGTTGAGGCCCAGGATAAGGGACATACATATACAGGGGGTACGGAAAGTATTCAGACCCCTTTAAGTTTTTCACTCTTTTTTTTTCAATATCATTTTTATCTGATTTTTCAAAACATAAATACATAACATACATCTAATCTGGTGCATAGAGAGGTCAGAGTGCCCGTACGCAGACTGGGCCTAAAACAACTATATTCACATATTTAATTGATATAACAGTAAATTTTTCACTCTTTGTTTCATTGCAGCCATTTGGTAAATTCTAAAAAGTTCATTTTTTTCCTCATTAAAGTACACTCTGCACCCCATCTTCACTGAAAAAAACAGAAATGTAGAAATGTTTGCAAATGTTTTAAAAAAGAAAAACTGAAATAACACATGATCATAAGTATTCAGACCCTTTGCTCAGTATTGAGTAGAAGCCCCCTTTTGAGCTAGTACAGCTATGAGTCTTCTTGGGAATGATGCAACAAGTTTTTCCCACCTGGATTTGGGGATCCTCTGCCATTCTTCCTTGCAGATCCTCTCCAGTTCCGTCAGGTTGGATGGTGAACGTTGGTGGACAGCCATTTTCTGGTCTCTCCAGAGATGCTCAATTGGGTTTAGGTCAGGGCTCTGGCTGGGCCAGTCAAGAATGGTCACAGAGTTGTTCTGAAGCCACTCCTTTGTTATTTTAGCTGTGTCCTTAGGGCCATTGTCTAGTTGGAAGGTGAACCTTCGGCCAAGTCTGAGGTCCAGAGCACTCTGGAAGAGGTTTTCATCCAGGATAACTCTGCACTTGGCCGCATTCATGTTTCCTTCAATTGCAACCAGTCGTCCTGTCCCTGCAGATGAAAAACACCCCCATAGCATGATGCTGTCACCATGTTTCACTGTTGGGATTGTATTGGGGAGGTGATGAGCAGTGCATGGTTTTCGCTACACATACCGCTTAGAATTATCACCAAAAAAGGTCTATCTTCATCTCATCAGACCAGAGAATCTTATTTCTCACAGTCTGGGAGTCCTTCATGTGTTTTTGAGCAAACTCTATGCGGGCTTTCATATGTCTTGCATTGAGGAGAGGCTTCCGTCGGGCCACTCTACCATAAAAGTCCGACTGGTGGAGGGCTGCTGTGATAGGAGAAAGTTCCACAAAGTCAACTATCTCCCTACTGCATCTCTGGAGCTCAGCCACAGTGATATTGGGGTTCTTCTTTACCTCTCTCACCAATTCTCTTCTCCCATGATTGCTCAGTTTGGCTAGACGGCCAGGACTAGGAAAACTTCTGGTGGTCCGAAACTTCTTCCATTTAAGGATTATGGAGGCCACTGTGCTCTTAGGAATCTTGAGTAATGCAGAAATTATTTTGTAACCTTGGCCAGATCTGTGCCTTGCCACAATTCTGTCTCTGAGCTCCTTGGGCAGTTCCTTTGAGCTCATGATTCTCATTTGGTCTGACATGCACTGTGAGCTGTGAGGTCTTATATAGACAGGTGTGTGCCTTTCCAAATCAAGTCCTATCAGTTTATTTAAACACAGCTGGACTCCAATGAAGGAGTAGAACCATCTCAAGGGGGATCACAAGGAAATGGACATGTGACTTAAATATGAGTGTCTGAGCAAAGGGTCTGAAGACTTATGACCATGTGATATTTCAGTTTTTCTTTATTAATAAATTTGCAAAAATTTCTACATTTCAGTTTTTTTTAGTCAAGATGGGGTGCACAGTGTACTTTAATGAGAAAAAAAAGAACTTTTTAGAATTTACCAAATGGCTGCAATGAAACAAAGAGTGAAAAATTTACAGGGGTCTGAATACTTTTCGTACTCACTGTATATATCAGGATGGGGGGGGGGTGGTCGAAATCTCGCAACAGGTCCCATCAGACCCTAGTTATGCCTCTGATTGTACTGTGTGGGGGGATGGCGGTACTATAGGGGCATTACACTGTGGGCCAGTAAAGGGGCCCTGTACTATGAGAACAATACGTTTCCTCCCTTCCTGTCTCCATAGTTGGGTCGTATGTATCTATTACAGGAAACAGAACAAAACGTTATGATTCTTATAAAGGGGCAACACAAGACCCCAAAAGAGTCTCCATGCTGAAGGGGTTAATGCCCCCTGCACCCAGTAATGGGGTCTCCACATACCTCCACCTGCAGAGGCGCCACCACATATATGGCTGTTGTGTGCGCACAGGAGCTGTGATGAGGTCACAGGAGGGGAGGAGTCAGGGGTCACATGATCAGGGGCCTCAGTGGATGCAGGACTCTGCTGTGCTGGTTGTCATGGTGCTGGATGAGCTGAAGTTTATGTGTGGGGTCTGGAGGGGTTTACAGTGTGGATGTAGCAGAGCCGTGTGTGTACGAGGTGTACGGAGCAGAGCCGCGTGTGTACGAGGTGTACGGAGCAGAGCCGCGCGTGTACGAGGTGTACGGAGCGGAGCCGCGCGTGTACGAGGTGTACGGAGCGGAGCCGCGCGTGTACGAGGTGTACGGAGCGGAGCCGCGCGTGTACGAGGTGTACGGAGCGGAGCCGCGCGTGTACGAGGTGTACGGAGCAGAGCCGCGCGTGTACGAGGCGTACGGAGCAGAGCCGTGTGTACGAGGTGTACGGAGCGGAGCCGCGCGTGTACGAGGTGTACGGAGCGGAGCCGCGAGTGTACGAGGCGTACGGAGCAGAGCCGCGTGTGTATGAGGTGTACGGAGCGAAGCAGTGTGTACGAGGTGTACGGAGCGGAGCCGCGCGTGTACGAGGTGTACGGAGCAGAGCCGCGCGTGTACGAGGTGTACGGAGCAGAGCCGCGCGTGTACGAGGTGTACGGAGCAGAGCCGCGCGTGTACGAGGTGTACGGAGCAGAGCCGCGCGTGTACGAGGTGTACGGAGCGGAGCCGCGCCGCGCGTGTACGAGGTGTACGGAGCGGAGCCGCGAGTGTACGAGGTGTATGGAGCGGAGCCGCGCGTGTACGAGATGTACGGAGCGGAGCCGCGCGTGTACGAGGTGTACGGAGCAGAGCCGCGCGTGTACGAGGTGTACGGAGCAGAGCCGCGCGTGTACGAGGTGTACGGAGCAGAGCCGCGCGTGTACGAGGTGTACGGAGCAGAGCCGCGCGTGTACGAGGTGTACGGAGCGGAGCCGCGCGTGTACGAGGTGTACGGAGCGAAGCCGTGTGTACGAGGTGTACGGAGCGGAGCCGCGCGTGTACGAGGTGTACGGAGCGGAGCCGCGCGTGTACGAGGTGTACGGAGCGGAGCCGCGCGTGTACGAGGTGTACGGAGCGGAGCCGCGCGTGTACGAGGTGTACGGAGCGGAGCCGCGCGTGTACGAGGTGTACGGAGCGGAGCCGCGCGTGTACGAGGTGTACGGAGCGGAGCCGCGCGTGTACGAGGTGTACGGAGCGGAGCCGCGCGTGTACGAGGTGTACGGAGCGGAACCGCGAGTGTACGAGGTGTACGGAGCGGAGCCGCGCGTGTACGAGGTGTACGGAGCAGAGCCGCGCGTGTACGAGGTGTACGGAGCGGAGCCGCGAGTGTACGAGGTGTACGGAGCGGAGCCGCGCGTGTACGAGGTGTACGGAGCGGAGCCGTGTGTACGAGGTGTACGGAGCGGAGCCGCGCGTGTACGAGGTGTACGGAGCGGAGCCGCGCGTGTACGAGGTGTACGGAGCGGAGCCGCGCGTGTACGAGGCGTACGGAGCGGAGCCGCGCGTGTTCGAGGCATACGGAGCGGAGCCGCGTGTGTACGAGGTGTACGGAGCGGAGCCGCGTGTGTACGGAGCGGAGCCGCGCGTGTACGAGGTGTACGGAGCAGAGCCGCGTGTGTACGAGGTGTACGGAGCAGAGCCGCGCGTGTACGAGGTGTACGGAGCAGAGCCGCGCGTGGACGAGGTGTACGGAGCGGAGCCGCGCGTGTACGAGGCGTACGGAGCAGAGCCGCGCGTGTACGAGGCGTACGGAGCAGAGCCGCGCGTGTACGAGGCGTACGGAGCAGAGCCGCGCGTGTACGAGGCGTACGGAGCAGAGCCGCGCGTGTACGAGGCGTACGGAGCGGAGCCGCGCGTGTACGAGGCGTACGGAGCGGAGCCGCGCGTGTACGAGGCGTACGGAGCGGAGCCGCGCGTGTACGAGGCGTACGGAGCGGAGCCGCGCGTGTACGAGGCGTACGGAGCGGAGCCGCGCGTGTACGAGGCGTACGGAGCGGAGCCGCGCGTGGACGAGGCGTACGGAGCGGAGCCGCGCGTGTACGAGGCGTACGGAGCGGAGCCGCGCGTGTACGAGGCGTACGGAGCGGAGCCGCGCGTGTACGAGGCGTACGGAGCAGAGCCGCGCGTGTACAAGGTGTGCGTAGCAGAGCCGCCTGTGTACAAGGTGTACGGAGCAGAGCCGTGCGTGTACGAGGCGTACGGAGCGGAGCCGTGTGTGTGCGCTATATACAGCTGTATACTCCCAGATTCGGTCGGAGACACCTCGGGTCTTTATTAGAGTGTATGGATTGGAGCCGCGTGTGTACGATGTGTACGGAGCAGTGCCGTGTGTGTATGAGGTGTACGGAGCAGAACCGTGTGTGTACGGAGCCGTGTGTGTACACTGTATACAGCTGTATAATCTCCAGGTTCGCTCGGAGACACCGCGGTTCTTCATCAGAGTGTATGGAGCAGAGCCGTGTGTGTACGGAGCCGTGTGTGTACGCTGTATACAGCTGTATAATCTCCAGGTTCGCTCGGAGACACCGTGGTTCTTCATCAGAGTGTATGGAGCAGAGCCGTGTGTGTACACTGTATACAGCTGTATACTCCCAGGTTCGGTCGGAAACACCGTGGTTCTTCATCAGAGTGTATGGAGCAGAGCCGTGTGTGTACACTGTATACAGCTGTATACTCCCAGGTTCGCTCGGAGACACCGCGGTTCTTCATCAGAGTGTATGGAGCAGAGCCGTGTGTGTATGCTGTATACAGCTGTATACTCCCCAGGTTCGGCTCTTTATCAGACTGTAGAAGAACTGACACTGGACACTCGGTAAATCTGCGCTCGGCCGTCTCTTGTTTCTCGCACAGATATTGATGACATAAGATGGAGTCAGACGAACCCTCCTACAAAACCTGATAAAGTCATTACTACAGGACTGGATGAGAAAGGGATTTATTCTACAAGAAACGCTGGGGCCACAAATGAGAGAATCGGGGCCCCGTGGCTGGATCCTCCGGGTCCCCAGCGTGTTAGGAGCAGACGGGGTCTTTGTCCCTGGAGCTTCTCTGCTCGGTATAATGAGACTCTGATCTTTTCTTATAAAGAGGGTTTGAGTAGAATAGAAGCTGAATATGAGGAGCTGGTCTGATCTCTATGTCCTTGTGTACAGAGCTATGGAGACAGCGCTATGCTCTGTATAATAGATGTCGCTGGAGCCCTAATATTCCTGTACAGGGGTCTCTAGAGATAATCTTACCCCAGCATTATGGATTGGGAGAAGGGATTGGGGACTCTTTTTTGTAATGCACCATATATATGCCCCGGATAGGGTTCAAATCTCCTTTTTAAATAAAATGATGAAAAAAGTTACAAAAACTCAAAAAGGTGATCTTGTTATACTAGGAGACTTCGATATTATTCCGGATAAGTCCTTAGACACTACATCGACATCTAAACACGAGATATTCACCTTGAACAGTTGGATCAATCAAGAAAATGTGTATGACACTTTTAGGTGCCTCAACTCTACCTCAAGAAAGTAAACCTATTCTTCATATCCACACCAAGCATATCCAAGAATTGATTTGGTACTAACATTAACTCCCTACTTAAATTTAATACAGTAAATATTGATACTATTACATGGTCTGACCATATTCTGTATTTCTTACCTTCTCTACCGCAAAACATGGAGATATAATTCATTTCTACTGACTCATCCTCTATTTAAAGATAAAATTGAAACATCCATAAAAAATTACTTTAATGAAAATTCATCACAAAATATTTCACCAACTATTATCTAAAATGCCCACAAGGACGTGATTAGGGGGATATTGATCCAGATCAATTCACAATATAATGAACAGGTTAAAACAAAAGCACAAGAGATCCTGAACCAAACTGAGATTGAAAATAAAATCCAACAGTCTCAAATACGACCCAATTGAAAATCTTAAAACGCAGATCAGAATTAAAATTGTTACTGTTAGAAAAATACGACAAACTAATTCAGTCTGCTTAGTAAAACATTATTATGAATATAATAAAATGTCCCGTTTAATGGCCAATAAACAACAAAAATAACTAACATAAACCACTCCAATACTACAATTTCCCACCCCATGGAAATCTCAGAAGCCTTCGCTTCTTATTATTCCTCTCTCTATAACCTCAAAGACTATATAGATACTCCTCAACCCAAAGAAAAAGAGATATACAATTTTTTGTCAGCTATCATCCAGCTTCCAACCATAACCAAAGAAGAACTTCACAATTTGAGTGCACCCTTTTCAGTTTTGGAATCCACTATAAATAATTTAAAAGCAGGTAAAGCCCCCAGGACATTTCCAAATAAGTATTATCCCAATTTAAAACATGTATTATCTAACCCTTTAAATGATATGTTCAGCCAAGCAATGAAAAATGGAGACTTCCCCGCTGAAAATTTACAAGCCTCAATAAGGGTTATCCCCAAACAACAAACTGACCCGTCTCTCATATCAAATTACACACTAATATCACTTCTAAATACGAATATTAAGATTTATGCAAAAATTTTAGCAAATAGATTATCCAAAATTCTTCCTAATCTAATTCATAAGGATCAAGTCGGATTTTTTAAAATAGACAAACAACTGATGGCATCAGAAGAATTATTAATTTACTATTAGTGATGAGCGAGCATACTCTCAGTACTCGAGATGCTCGGATCTCGCTGACTACTTGCGAGATGCTCGGGCGGATGTTCGGGTCCACTCCGTGCATGTTTGGCACTCTTTACAGAGCCAATGAACATGCAGGGATTGCCTGCCACTCACTGTAATGCCGTAGCCATGTTGGTTGTGGCATTACAGTGATTGGCTGGCCGCACAGCGTCATCAGGTGTATATCAAACCTGGCACCGCTGTGCTCATCAGTCTTCTCTGCAATCAGGCAGTGTAGGGAGAGGTGTTGCTGAGCTAGGTAGAGATTTGCTTGTGTATTAGGTAGTGTAGGGAGAAAAACCGTACATTACACATATCCATCTCAACAAATAGTCCTTCTGAGGACTAATCCATCTGCAGGGATATCAGGCAGGCAGTGTATATAGGCAGACAGGCAGGGTATATAGCAGACTGCAGTGCATATAGCACAAGAGGCTCCATTCCAGTTCTGCCTTCTGCTGCTGTTAGATATTTCTAGACAAAGGCCCAGGTCTCAGGGGCCAGCAATATTTTTTTGGGGATCTTAATCCTCATTATTTGCTTAAAAAGCAAACCAGAGATCACAGTTTCTTTGCGCCATTTGCTTGTTGGCACTGCAGAATACAGCCAGGTCCTTTCCATATTACAGTGCTAGAAATCCAGCTATTTAAAACTGTGGTTTGTCGGTCACACGGATCACATATAATTGCGCTGAAAATACTGCCATTTTTGGCCTCCATTCAAATTTTTTTTCAGTGTGCCAGCAAAGTTTTTGACACAGGTTTGCTGTTCAAAATAGTTACCTACAGGCCAGGCATTTCAAACTGTGGTTTGTCCGTCACACGGATCACATATACATTTTCTGAAAATTCTGCCTTTTCTGGCCTTCATTCTAATTTTTTTTTCAGTGTGTCAGCAAAGTTTTTGGCACCGGTTTGCTGTTCAAAATAATTACCTACAGGCCAGGTATTTAAAACTGTGGTTTGTCTGTCACACGGATCACATATACGTTTTCTGAAAATTCTGCCATTTCTGGCCTCCATTCTATTTTTTTTTTCAGTGTGTCAGAAAAGTTTTTGGCACCAGTTTGCTGTTCAAAATAGTTACCTACAGGCCAGGTATTTAAAACTGTGGTTTCTCCGTCACACGGATCACATTCACATTTAATTGCGCTGAAAATACTGCCATTTTTGGCCTCCATTCAATTTTTTTTTCAGTGTGTCAGCAAAGTTTTTGACACCGGTTTGCTGTTCAAAATAGTTACCTACAGGCCAGGTATTTAAAACTGTGGTTTCTCGATCACACGGATTACATATAACTTCGCTCCAAATTCAGCCATTTGTAGTGAGCGTGGAAGATACTGTCCTCCATTTAAAATGGGTAAGGCGCGTGGCAAGGGACGGGGAACTGGATGTGATGGTGATGGTGCATGCAGAGACCGAGGCCATAGGCAAGCTGAAATTGTGCCACAACAAACACCCACATCTTCTTGCCCGACCTCCTGTCCCAATTCCTAGGGGACTGTAGCACACCACTATTGAACCCAGAGCAGTGTCAAAAGGTTGTTGGTTGGATAGCAGATAATGCTTCCAGTCACTTAGCCACCACCACCCTGTCTTCCACATGGTCAAGTTTCAGTAGCCGTGAGTCTGGACCGCATATTCCTCACCCTGATCCTCCTTCCTCCCACCATGCCGAGTGCCCGGAGACAACTGATCCCACACTTGGACACTCTGAAGAGCTGTTCACTTTTCCATTTATAGATTCGGGCCTCTTGCTTGGTCCACTTGAAGTGGGGCAAGAGGAGATCTCATGTAGCGATGCCCAAATATTTGAAGAGCCACAGTCACACAAAGGCGACGGTGGGAAAGTGTCACAAGAGGTGGACGATGATGAGACACAATTGCCAGAAAGTCAGGAGGAGGACCAGGGTGCGGAAGTGGAAGACGAGGTGGTGGATGATATAGTGACTGACCCGACCTGGCAGGAAGACATGCAGAGCGAGGACAGCAGCACACAGGGGGAGGGAGGCAGAGCACCCCAACAGGCAGGAAGAAGCAGTGTGGTGGCCACAGACAGAAGGCGGGCAACCGTTCCCCATAACACCAACACGACGGAAGTTGCCAGTACTACTGTTAGGTCTTCCCGAGTCTGGTTGTTTTTTAAAGACTCTGCCGATGACCCCAAAAAGGTCATTTGCACCACCTGCCAAGCCAGCATCACCAGGGGTGGCAAAACTACCAGCCTGACCACCACCAGCATGGTCAGACACATGGCAGCAAAGCACCCGACTTTGTGGGCCGAACCCCATGGTCCAGGAACAGTGTCTGCAGGTGGTACCATTGCTTCTTCCGCTGTTGTGCATGCAAACCAATCCCCTGTCAATGGTGCATGCGAAGATGCCAGCTGCCCTGAACCTGTCGTTGCGCACTCTCAAGTAGCAGCATCAGGAAGCACGTCCTTGTCCCAGCGCAACATTCAGTTGTCCATACCCCAGTCCTTGGAATGCAAGCGCAAATACACAGCCAACATCCCACAGGCCACACTACTAAATTCCCACATTTCACGACTGCTTACGCTCGAAATGTTGTCTTTTAGCAACTTGCTTTCTGCAAGCATTCCGCAACCTGATGGCAGCGGCCGTCCCTTGGTACTCGGTCCCCAGCCGCCACTATTTCTCCCAGTGTGCCGTCTCTGCATTACGCAAGCACGTGTCCCAAAACATTAGCCGTGCCCTCAACAATGCAGTTATCGGGAAAGTCCACCTAACCACAGACACGTGGACAAGTGCTTGTGGGCAGGGACAGTACATCTCGCTGACCACTCACTGGGTTAACATAGTATAAGCTGGGACCCAGTCGGACCTTGAGACGGAAGACGTCCTCCCGACGCCAAGGATTGCGGGCCCTAGGTCAATCAGGGTTGCCCCACCGTCTACAGCTCCTGCACCTCAGCCTCCTCCTGTTATGATCTGCAACATGTACTAAAGAAAGATAGAGGAAATCTGTCCCTACAGTAAGAC
This sequence comes from Phyllobates terribilis, assembly GCF_046119375.1. Lineage (NCBI taxonomy): Eukaryota > Metazoa > Chordata > Amphibia > Anura > Dendrobatidae > Phyllobates > Phyllobates terribilis. The sequence continues at coordinate 9,798,001 of NW_027362772.1, read as the reverse complement.
TAAGCTGAAACCCTACGATGAAGCGGGCTGCCTGTTCCTAGTGAACAGACCCTCCTTAGTCCTCGGCTAGTCTGAACGAAGACCTATAGAATTAAGGGAGGGGTCCCTAAAAGAACTAAGGACTGGGACAAAAATGGAACACCTCCTAAACAGAAGTTGTTGCAGAACACAAAAAGACAAACTGACAAAAATGTACTAAAGATCCCAGAGGACCAAGCGAACTTGACAGAGAAAGGCACAGAAGCACCAGGCTAGAGAAACAGTCAAACACTGAAGTCCAGCACAGCCAGAAGGGCGGAGCTGCAATATAAAGGCAGATGGTCACGTGACCGCAAAACACAAGATAGAAAAAACAAACAAGAGGTTTCTAACACCTCCTCTTCAGCCTCCATCTCCGAAAAGACCACATCAGTCACAAGCTGGAAGCACTGCAGCACTGCCTTGGCCAAGCAGCAACAGGCTTTGCTGAAGTTAATATTAGGTGACAAATGCTGAAGAGTTGTCGACAGCTCTTAAAGAGCAGGCAGATCTGTGGCTCACACCGCTGAACCTACAGCCAGGCATGGTCGTGTGTGACAATGGCCGGAACCTGGTGGCGGCTCTGAGATGAGGCGAGCTCACACACGTACCATGCCTGGCCCATGTGCTTAACCTTGTGGTTCAGCAGTTTCTCAAATCCTACCCAGAGCTGCCGGATCTGCTTGTTAAAGTACGCCGCCTGTGTGCCCATTTTAAAAAGTCACCTACAGCTTCCGTCGCCTTTGCCGTGTTTCAGCAGCATTTGCAGCTTCCGGCTCACAGGCTGGTGTGTGATGTCCCCATGCATTGGAACTCTACACTGCAGATGTTGGGAAAGATTTGTGAGCAGAAGAGGGCAGTTGTTGAGTACCAGCATCAACAAGGCCGTCGGTATTCAGCTCAGACTTCACACATAAGACCTCAGGAGTGGACATGGATGTCAAACATATGTACCATCCTCCAAAACTTTGAGGACTCCACCAAGATGGTGAGCGGAAATGACACCATAATTAGCGTCACCATCCCGCTTCTCTGTCTTCTGAAATGCTCTCTGCTCACAATCAAAGAGCATGCATTGCAGGTAGAGCACGATGAGATGGAGCAAGGATCCATACAGGGTGATTACACACAGCCAAGCCTCATCTCATCCTAACGTGGATTGGGTGACAATGAGGAAGAGAAGGAGGAGGAAGAACAGGAGCTAGTTTCATGCACTAAAGACAGTACTACCTACACAACTGTCATACCGTCTGTTCAGCGTGGATGGCCAGAGGACAGAGAGGAGGAGGAGGAGAACATGGTCAGTCATCCTCTTAGTGAGGACACGGAAGTCTTGCCTGTTAGCAGTCTGGCACGCATGGCTGAGTTTATGTTACGCTGCCTTTCCCATGACCCTCACGTTCTCAAAATTTTGGGTGACAGTCATTACTGGTTGGTGACACTTGTAGACCCACGCTACAAGGAGAACTTTATATCTCTTATTCCTGAGTCGGACAGGTCTTCAAAAATGGGGCTGGACCAGAAGGCCCTTGTTGCCGAACTATTAAAAAAATTCCCATCAGAAAACGCTGGCCGCAGAGGTCACAGTTCATTGGACAACCAAGGAGTACAGGCGAGAGAGACACAACTTCAATCCAGCAGAGGCAGGGAACACTGTCAAAATTCTGGGAGAATTTTCTCAGCCCCTCCCATCGCACAAGCCCTGAGGAGCGGGGTACTCTCCCAAGGAGTGCAAAGTTTGGGAAGATGCTGAGGGAGTACCTTGCCAACCATACCAATGTCCTCCGTGATTCCTCTGTGCCTTATAATTATTGGGTATCCAAGCTGGATATGTGGAATGAACTGGCTCTCTACGCCTTGGAGGTCCTGGCCTGTCCTGCCGCCAGCATTTTATCAGAGCGGGTTTTTAGTGCTGCTGGTGGAATTATAATTGATAAACGCATCATCCTGTCAACTGAAAATGCTGACAGGCTGACTCTTATAAAAATGAACAAGGGCTGGTTAGGGCCAGAATTCTCAACACCACCGAATGATAACAGTCTTGTCCCCCCTCCTTCTCCTCATCCTCCACCAACATATCACCAGGGTGACCGTGGTCCGTGATCCAACACCCACATAATTTTTTTAAAGGATGTTTATGATGCCCGTAAAAACAAATTTTTATACACTATGTTCATGTATACCCCCCAGGGGTAAATGTTTGTCAGTTCATACACTTAATTCATCGGCATTACAAGTATAGGAGACCCGCTTCTTTCTAACGGGAACATTTTTTATGAGGCCCCCCTCCACATCTCTTCCAAAGGACACTGGAGTGCCTCCCAATTTTTGGCAGCCCTTGCATTCACTGCATAGGCAAACACAATGGGAGACCCACTTTCTAATAATGAGAAAAAAAATTTCAGGAGGCCCTCCTCTATGTCTCTTCCAAGGGGCATTGGATTGCCTCCAAATTTTTGGCAACCCTTGCATTCACTGCATATGCAAACATAATGGGAGACCCACTTCCTAATAATGGGAACGTTGTTTTCAGGAGGCCCTCTGACCTCCACGTCTCTTCTAAGGGGCATTGGAGTGCCTCCAAATTTTTGGAAACCCTTGCATTCACACCATAGGCAAACACAATGGGAGACCTAATTCCTAATAATGGGAACATTGTTTTCAGGAGGCCCTCCTCTAAGTCTCTTCAAAGGGGTATTGTGGTGCGTCCAAATTTTCAAAGTGGTATTGGGGTGCGTCCAAATTTTGGGCAGCCCTGCCACTCACTGCATACGCAATAACAGTATAGGAGACCCACTCTTTAGTAATAGGAACAATAAAACATAGCCGGCAAATGGCTCTCTAAGAATAGTGAGGGCCGACTGCTGGTCCTTTAAGAGTAGTAAAGGCCGCCTGATGGCTCTATAAAAATAGTCCCTCCTTCATAAACACGATGTATCTGATGATGTGTCACACACCACATGGCCAGATACGGTTGTAAAATGTTAAATTGACATTTCCTGGTGAATGCATTGGTCACTGTTGAAAGCAATGCAAAAGTGCAAAAATGCATCAAAAACGCTACGTGTGAACATAGCCCAAGGTGTGGAGGAGCATTTTTTGTTTTTGGTTATTTATTTTGCCTCATATACAAGTCATTACCCTGAAAAGGATGTTCCTTAACATATTTCCCAGGAAAATCCATTTTGGTTTCGTTTTTGTATGTTTTATTGTGAGTCCGTAAAAGTGGTGTAATACTCTGACAACATTTTTGACAGCAGTGACCTAGGAGTCAGAGATGGTTCCAGGGGTCTTCCCCGTGCTGTTCCCATGTCATTTGACCACTGTTCCCATTCATTTTGGCAATTTTTAGGCCCTCTGCAGACCGCTGGGGGGAGCTGCCTGAAAAATGCTTGAGTTTCCCATAGACTTACATTGGGCTCGTTGCTCGGGTCGAGCACCCGAGTATTCCAATGTGCTCGACCCGAGCATCGAGCACCCGAGCATTTTAGTGCTCGCCCATCACTATTTACTATCACATATTGAAGACAAACATACCCAAGCAATAATATTATCATTAGATGCAGAAAAAGCAGTTGATCGCATTAATTGGGATTATGCTTTCGCCACATTAGACAAATTGGGTTTTAAAGGCCCTATTTTACAAGCTATTCTTGCTCTTTACTGTAATCCTTCACCAAAAGTTGTAGTTAACAATATACCATCATATTATTTCCATATTTCTAATGGCACAAGACAGGGATGCCCTCTTTCACCTATTCTTTTTACACTTATAATTGAGCTTTTAGCGGAAACCATTGGATTAAAGAATTTAATTAAAGGTAAAATCTACTAATGCAAGACAATACAAACTAGGCCTATCCGCAGACGATATAATATTATCCCTAACGCCGCCCTGATTTCATTAAGGGAATTAACTAAAATATTAAAATATTTTTCCAAAATTCTATAAAATTTATCCATAAAATCTAAAATGTTCAGGTTTTTATTGAACCAGAACTAAAAATATTATTAAAAGAGAAACCCTTTATTCTTGGGAATCCAATAAAATCTCATACCTTGGTATTAATCTTACAAAACCTTTCTGCCACATCTTAGAGGTGAACCTAAATTTCTTGTATAAAGATCTCCACAATAGTATTTCCTACATAGAAAAAATTGATTCTACTAGACTTGGTAAACTGATAATATTTTTCTTTCTACTCCACTGTTTATTCCAGATACTTGGATGAATAAGCTTCAAAAGCAGCTCATGTCTTTCATATGGTGGTAAAGATCGTAGGATTGCAAAAAAGACCTTATGGAAACATAAACTTAAAGAGGAATGAGTGTTCCTAATATACTGGCTTACCATCTTACTAAACTGGTTCTTCAAAGTAGAAATTGTCTTTTAGAATCCCAACAGAACCTTAGTTGGACAGATCTAGAAAGATCATTTAATAACGGGATTCATTTTAAGTCAACTATCCTATCACATCTTTTAGACTTTTCTTTGGCAAATCCACTAGATCCAATAACAAAATCTTCGATTCTAGCCTGGACATTTCTGCACAATGCTTCCTGCCAAAAATCCTCAGTATTACCACTTGATATAATCCCCATTTCTTTTATAAATGTGGCTATTCCAAACTTCGACTTCAAGCTATAGGAAAGGATAGGCTTCACTAACTTAGGCAACGTATTAGGAAATAATAATTTAGACTCCTTTATACTTTTCAACAACTTAAAAAAAGAGTTTAATATCCCAGATATAGAATTTTATTCATATATAGAACTACAAAAATATCTAAGAAACAATCTTAACTTTCCTATAGGACTTCACCATATAATATTAAATTTGATCAAGAACCCTGCTATTAAAACAATATGGAATAATAGATATCTCTACAATATATTGAAGATATCTTCTTCTGTAAACATAATTATACTATAAGTTGGGAAAACGACTTTGGATCCCAATTCTCTCTAGACAACTGGAAAAAAGCTTTAAAATTTACTTATTCACATAATATAAACGCAAATCTACACGAAACCCACCTCAAAACAATAATGAGATGATATTTCACCCCGGCTAAATTACATAAACTCTGTAAAGCAGCCATAGAGTGTCCGGGAACCTTCCCCCACACTTTTCTTAGCCAGGGCTGCTTGTCTGCAGGGTTGGACGGGCCCACCGGAAAACCGGAGACTCCTCTGGTGGGCCCTGGCTTCTCCTTCAGGAGAGTTCATAGTGCCGAGGTGAGGCCATGATGATGATAGAGGCTACCATCTGCTTAGTTTTCTGTTACTTGGAATGCAAGCACAAGTATGCAGCCAGCCACCCACCCACCCACCCACTTACCCACAGGCCGCAATACTAAACTGCCAGATTTCTGGCCAGCTGCTTGCAATTGAAATATGGTCTTTTAGGCTCGTGGAGGCAGAAGCTTTTCACAACCTCATGCCTCGTGTCCATACTCAGTCCCCAGCCGTCACTATTTCTCCCTGTGTTGTCTCCGTCTTCTATAAGCGCGGGTCCCTGAACATTACTGCTGGTACTTTTCTGTGGGAATTTTCTTGCCTCCTACCAGCCTGGAATATTTCCAGTAAACTATGGTACGACGCCATGGTATTAGCACTGCCCCCTGTATCAGTAGCGAAGCCATCCCCAATTTCCTTCTCAGGAATTTTATTTGGTAGACTGAGTGGCTGCCCAAATACATTAGTTTTTCACAAAGGAGCTGAAGATTGAGTGGCAGTAGGTGCAAGTTTCTCCAGCCTGTCAGATATTAGAGTGTGAACGGCAGCACATTGGATCAGTGGTAAGCACTGAAGCCTTGCAGTGCTGGCATCCTGGGTTCAAATCCCAGCAAGGACAACATCTGCAAGGATTTTGTATGTTCTCCCCGTGTTTGCGTGGGTTTCCACCTCAGTAAAAAAGCAGCCATAGAGTGTCCGGGAACCTTCCCACACACTTTTCTTAGCCAGGACTGCTTCTTGGCAGGGTTGGGTGGTCCCACCAGAGAATCCTCTGGTGTGCCTTGTCTTCTACCTCAGGAGAGTTCATGATAGCGCTAACTTTGCAGCTGCCATGGGGCTCTTGAGCGGGGGAGAAAGGTTAGCCCTCAGAATCAAATCCTCTGGTGGGCACAATGTTTTTCAATCTGAAACAGCTTCTCAGTGGAGTTGTATTTCACCACAGCCATATTCTTTAGCTCGGTGAAAGGCCTGGCATAGAGGGAAACCGTATCTACCCCGGCTGTCATTTCTCTGTCACCAGGCTCCGCCCATTGTCACACACGACCATGCCTGGCTGTATGTTCAGCGATGAGAGCCACAGATCCGGCTGCTGTGTTACAGCTTTCAACAACTCTGCAGCACTGGGCAGTTTGTCACCTAAGCATTACTATTCTTAAAAGGCCAGCAGTCGGCCCTCGCTATTGTTAGAGAGCCATCAGCTGGCTATGCTTTGTTGTTCCCATTATTACTGACTGGGTCTCCTATACTGTTATTGCGCATGCAGTGACTGCAAGGGCTGCCAAAAATTCGGACGCAACCCAATACCCCTTTGAAGAGACATAGAGGAGGGTCTCAGTAAAAAAAAAGTTCCCATTATAAAGGAGTGGGTCTCCTATAGTGGTAATGCCCATGCTGTGACTGAAAGGGCTGCCAACATTTCGGAAATACACCGCTAACAATTTAAAGACACATAGAGCAGGGCCACAGTAACGAGTACGACATGTTCCCATTAGAAAGGAGAGGGTCTGCTATACAGTTATAGGGTATGCAGTGAGTCCAACGGCTGACCAATTTTAGGAAAAACCCCACTAAGAATTTAAAGACACACAGAGCAGGGCCACAATAAAAAGGTACGACATGTTCCCATTAGAAAGGAGAGGTTGTGCTATCCAGTTATAGGGTATGCAGTGAGTCCAACGGCTGACCAAATTTAGGAAAAACCCCACTAACAATTTAAAGACATATAGAGCAGGGCCACAGTAATGACAAATTCCCATTAGAAAGGAGAGAGTCTGCTATACAGTTATAGGGTATGCAGTGAGTCCAAGGGCTGACCAAATTTAGGAAAAACACCACTAAGAATTTAAAGACACATAGAGCAGGGCCACAGTAGCAAGTACGACATGTTCCCATTAGAAAGGAGAGGGTCTGCTATACAGTTATAGGGTATACAGTGAGTCCAACGGCTGACCAAATTTAGGAAAAACCCCACTAAGATTTTAAAAACACATAGAGCAGGGTCACAGTAACAAGTACGACATGTTCCCATTAGAAAGGAGAGGGTCTGCTATACAGTTATAGGGTATGCAGTGAGTCCAACGACTGACCAAATTTAGGAAACACCCCACTAAGAATTTAAAGACACATAGAGCAGGGCCACAGTAACAAGTACGACGTGTTCCCATTAGAAAGCAGAGAGTCTGCTATACAGTTATAGGGTATGCAGTGAGTCCAACGACTGACCAAATTTAGGAAACACCCCACTAAGAATTTAAAGACACATAGAGCAGGGCCACAGTAACAAGTACGACATGTTCCCATTAGAAAGGAGAGGGTCTGCTATACAGTTATAGGGTATACAGTGAGTCCAACGGCTGACCAAATTTAGGAAAAACCCCTCTAAGAATTTAAAGACACATAGAGCAAGGCCACAGTAACAAGTACGACATGTTCCCATTAGAAAGGAGAGGGTCTGCTATACAGTTATACGGTATGCAGTGAGTCCAACGGCTGACCAAATTTAAGAAAAACTCCACTAAGAATTTAAAGACACATAGAGCAGGGCCACAGTAGCGACATGTTCCCATTAGAAAGGAGAGGGTCTCCCATAATGATGGCCTATGCAGTGAATTCAAGGGCTGCCAAAAATTGGGAGGCACTCCAATGCCCCTTGGAAGAGACTTAGAGGGCCTCATAAAAAAATGTTCCCATTAGAAAGGAGCGGGCCTCCTATACTTGTAATGCCCATGCACTAAGTGTATGGGCTGACAAACATTTATATGAACATACTGTATAAAAAATTTTTTTTACGGGCATCATAAACACCCTTTAAAAAATTATGTGGGTGTTGCATCACGGACCACGGTCACCCTGGTGATATGGTGGTGGAGGATGAGGAGAAGGAGGAGGACAAGAGCAAATAGCCAAAATCAGGAAGGGTATACCCATGTGTGGGTGTGAAGAGGTGCATGGGAATACACCTCCCAAAAAAAGACACTGGATTTGAGTTTATGTTACGCTGCTATCATTTGGTGGTGTTGAGAAGTCTGGCCCAATCCAGCCCTTGTTCATTTTTATAAGAGTCAGCCTGTCAGCATTTTCAGTTGACAGGCGGATGTGCTTATCAGTTATGATTCCAGAGGCACAAAAAACAGGCTCTGATAAAACGCTGGCGGCGGGGCAGGCCAGGACCTCCAAGGCGTAGAGAGTCAGTTCATTCCACGTATCCAGCTTGGATACCCAATTATTATAAGTCACAGAGGAATCACGGAGGACGTTGGTACGGTCGGCAAGGTACTCCCTTCAGCATCTTCCCAAACTTTGCACTCCTTGTGAGAGTACCCCGCGCCTCAGGGCCTGTCCGATGGGAGGGTCTGAGAAAACTCTCCCAGAACTTTTACAGTGTTCCCCTGCCTCTGCTGGATTGAAGTTGTCTCTTTCGCCTGTACTCCTTGGTTGTCCAACGAAGTGTGCCCTCTGCCGCCAGCGTTTTCTGATGGGAATTTTTTTAATAGTTCCGCAACAAGGGCCTTCTGGTATTGCCCCATTTTTGTAGACCTGTCCGCCTCAGGAATAAGAGATATAAAGTTCTTCTTGTAGCGTGGGTCTAGAAGTGTCAGGAACCAGTAATGACTGTAACCCAAAATTTTGAGAACGCAAGGGTCATGGGAAAGGCAGCGTAACAAACTCAGGCAAGACTTCCGTGTCCTCACCAAGAGGATGACTGACCAAGCTCTGCTCCTCTCTGTCCTGTGGCCATCCACGCTAAACAGACGGTATGCCAGTTGTGCATGTAGTACCGTCTATAGCACATGAAACTAGCTCCTGTTCTTCTTCCTCCTCCTCCTCATTGTCACCCAGTCCACGTTGGCATGAGATGAGGCTGGGCTGTGTGTAATCACCCTGTATGGTTCCTTGGTCCATCTCATTGTGCTCCACCTGCAATGCATCCTCTTTGATTGTGAGCAGAGAGCATTTCAGAAGACAGAGAAGCGGGATGGTGACGCAAATGATGGCGTCATCATCACTCACCATCTTGGTGGAGTCCTCAAAGTTTTGGAGGATGGTACAGATTTCTGACATCCATGTCCACTCCTGAGATCTTATGTGTGGAGTCTGATCTGAATACCGATAGCCTTGTTGATGCTGGTAGTCAACAACTGCCCTCTTCTGCTCACAAATCCTTCCCAACATCTGTAGTGTAGAGTTCCAACACGTGGGGACATCACACACCAGTCGGTGAGCCGGAAGCTGCAAACGCTGCTAAAGCATGGCAAGGGCGGCGGAAGCTGTTGCTGACTTTCTAAAATGGGCACACAGGCAGCATACTTTGACAAGCAGATCTGGCAGCTCCAGGTAGCTTTTGAGAAACTGATGAACCACGAGGTTAAGCACATGGGCCAGGCATGAAACATGTGTGAGTTCGCCTCGCCTCAGAGCCGCCATCAGGTTCCGGCCATTGTCACACACGACCATGCCTGGCTGTAGGTTCAGCTATGTCAGCCACAGATCTGCCTGCTCTTTCAGAACTGTCCACAACTCTTCAGCATTGTGCGGTTTGTGACCTAAGCATATTAGCTTCAGCACAGCCTGATGCCGCTTGGCCAAGGCAGTGCTGCAGTGCTTCCAGCTTCTGACTGATGTGGTCATTTCGGAGATGGAGGCTGCAGAGGAGGAAGAGGCTGAGGAGGATGAGGTGCTGGAGCTGTAGACTTTGGGGGCAACCCTGATTGACTTAGGGCCCGCAATCCTCAGCATTGGGAGGATATGCTCCATCCCAAGGTCCAACTGGGTCCCGGCTTCCAGTATGTTAACCCAGTGTGCCGTCAGCGAGATGTACCGTCCCTGCCCACAAGCACTTGTCCACGTGTCCGTGGTTAGGTGGACTTTCCCGATAACTGCATTGTTGAGGGCACGGCTAATGTTGTGGGACACGTGCTTGTGTAATGCGGGGACGGCACACCGGAAGAAATAGTGGCAGCTGAGGACCGAGTACCGAGGGACGGCCACCGCCATCAGGTTGCGGAAAGCTTGCTCTCCACGAGCCTAAAATGCAACATTTCGAGCGCAAGCAGTCGCAGAATGTGGGAATTTAGTAGTGTGGCCTGTGGGGCGTTGGCTGCGTATTTGCGCTTGCATTCCAAGGACTGGGGTATGGACAAATGAACACTGCGCTGGGACAAGGACATGCTTGCTGATGGTGATAGTTGAGAGTGTGCAACGACAGGTGCAGGGCAGGAGGCATCTTCGCATGCACCATGGACAGGGGATTGGCTTGCACACACAACATCGGAAGTAGCAGTGATGTCACCCGCAGACACTGTTTCTGGAGCCTGGGGTTTGGCCCACAAAGTCGGGTGCTTTGCTGCCATGTGACTAATCATGCTGGTGGTGGTCAGGCTGGTAGTTTTGCTACCCCTGGTGATGCTGGCCTGGCAGGTGGTGCAAATGGCCTTTTTGGGTTATCGGCAGAGTCTTTAAAAAACAACCAGACTCGGGAAGACCTAACAGTTGTACTGGCAACGTCCGTCGTGTTGGTGTTACGGGGAACGATTGCCTGCCTTCTTTCTGCGGCCACCACACTGCTTCTTCCTGCCTGTTGGGGTGCTCTGCTTCCCTCCCCCTGTGTGCTGCTGTCCTCGCTCTGCATGTCCTCCTGCCAGGTTGGGTCAGTTACTATATCATCCACAACCTCGTCTTCCACTTCCGGACCTTGGTCCTCCTCCTTACTTTCTGGCAATTGTCTCATCATCGTCCACCTCTTGTGACACTTTCCCACCGTCGCCTTCGTATGACCATGGCTGCTCAAATATTTGGGCATCACTACACGCGATCTCCTCTTGCCCTGCTTCAAGTGGCCCAGGCGAGAGGCCTGAATCTATAAATGGAAAAGTGAACAGCTCTTAAGAGTGTCCAAATGTGGGATCAGTTGTCTCTGTGCACTCGACATGGTGGGAAGAAGGAGGATCCGGGTGATGAATATGCGGTCCAGACTCATGGCTACTGAGACTTGACCGTGTAGAAGACAGGGTGGTGGTGGCTAAGTGACTGGAAGCATTATCTGCTATCCAACCAATAACCTTTTCACACTGCTCTGTGTTCAATAGTGGTGTTCTGCGGTCCCCTATTAATTGGGACAGGAAGGTCGAGCGAGAAGATGTGGGTGTTTGTTGTCGCACAATTTCAGCTTGCCCACGGCCTCGGCCTCTGCATGCACCATCAAAATCACGTCCAGTTCCCAAGGCTACATGCCTTGCCTATTTTAAATGGAGGACAATATCTTTCACGCTCACTACAAATGGCTGAATTTGGAGCGAACTTATATGTGATCCGTTTGACGGACACACTGAAACAAAATTTTAATGGAGGCCAGAAATGGCAATATTTTCAGCCCAATTATATGTGATCCGTGTGACGGACAAACCACAGTTTTAAATAGCAGGCCTGTAGGTAACTATTTTTAACAGCAAACCGGTGTCAATAACTTCACTGACACAATGAAACAAAATTTCAATGGAGGCCAGAAATGGCAATATTTTCAGCGCAATTATTTGTCATCCGTGTGACGGACAAACCACAGTTTTCAATAGCTGGTCTGTAGGTAGCTATTTTTAACAGCAAACCGGTGTCAATAACTTCACTGACACACTGAAACAAAAATTTTAATAGAAGCCAGAAATGGCAATATTTTCAGCACAATTATATGTGATCCGTGTGATGGACAAACCACAGTTTTAAATAGCTGGCCTGTAAGTAACTATTTTTAACAGAGCCGACCTCGTGTCAATAACTTCACTGACACAATGAAACAAAATTTAAATGGAGGCCAGAAATGGCAATATTTTCGGCACAATTATATATGATCCGTGTGGAGCTGAAAAACGGTGTTCTCTGGATTGCTTTTAAGCAAATAATCAGAATTTAGATTAAAAAAAAAATATTCCTGGCACCTGATACCTGTGCCTATTTCTACAAATATCTGTAAAAGCACCAGAAGACAGAACTGGAATGGACCCTCTTGATATGTGCACTGCAGTCTGCTATATACCCTGCCTGCCTAGCACTGATATCTCTGCAGCTAGATTAGTCCTCAGAAGGACTGTTAGTTGAGATAGATATGTGTCTCTAATATAGTCTGTACACCTACACTAACTAGAAACAAGCAAATCTCTCCTTGACGCAGCAGCAGCTCTCCCTACACTGTCTGATTCCGGAGTGACTGTGACGGGCATGGCGGCGCCAGGTCTGATATAGGCCTGATGACGCTGTGCGGCCAGCCAATCACTGTAATGCTACAACCAACATGGCTGCGGCATTACAGTGTGTGGCGGACAATCAATGCATGTTGATTGGCGCTCTGGAGAGCGCCAAACATGCAGGGAGGGGACCCGAGCTCCCGCCAAGCAACCCTGGAAATACTTGCCGAGCTCCGAGCATCTTGAGCAGTGAGATGCTCGGGCACCTTTTCACATCCACACATGGGTATACGCTTCCTGATTTTGGTTATTTGCTCTTGTCCTCCTCCTTCTCCTCATCCTGATCCTCCACCACCATATCACCAGGGTGACCGTGGTCCGTGATCCAACACCCACATAATTTTTTTAAAGAGTGTTTATGATGCTGTAGTATAAACATGAAAAATGGCTATTTTGTATTTCAAATCCATATTGAAAAAAATAGGAACCAGACATGTCAGCATTTGTAGGTATCTTGCCTCAGTAGACTAGGGGTCATTAGTCCAGACACTGAAACAGGTTGAGTTTGCTAACAGTCTGAGGTTTAATCTTTATTACTGAAGGGAATTAGCCTTTGTATACATCATGAGAGATTCAAGGTAGAACTAGACACAGACAATTGCACAATATTGTAAATAAGACTACAGGCATATGCCTTAGGCTATGTGCCCACGATGCAGAAATGCTGCATATTTTTTCCGCTTCTTCCTGGCAGGAAAAATGCATGCGGATTTTACATGCGTTTTTCCCGCCAGGTAGAAGCGTTTGTCAAGCGTTTTTGCATGCATTTCTGCATGCGGTTTATCAAGCGCTTTCCAAGCGATTTTAGCATCACTTGGAAAAGTGCTTGACAACTTGTTCACACTATATAAATCCATGCAACCGGCATGGATTTATATAGTGTGACCAAGTTAGTTAAAAAAAAAGAATAAGAATGGAAAAAAATAAAGATTATACTTACCTTCCGATGTCCTCCCGGTGCTTTCTCCGCTCCGTCTGGTGTCTTGGGCGGCTCGCGGTGGTGTGAAGGACCTGCGGTGACGTCATTGAGTCATGTGACAGGTCACATGACTCAATGACGTCATGGCAGGTCCTTCACAACACCGTGACCCATACAGCAGACCAGAGGGAGGGGAGAAAACACCGGGAGGACATCAGAAGGTAAGTATAATCTTTATTTTTTATTTTAAACTCTTTTTTTTTACAGGTTCTATGGTATCCAGGTCTGGAAGAGAGTCTCCTCTTCTCCAGACCTGGGTACCATCCGCACATTGAACCGTGTGATATCCGCATGTGCAGATGCAGTGGTGCGGATGTTACGCGGTCCAATGCAAGTCAATGGCGGCGATTACGCTGCGTGTCCGCAAAATTAATGGACATGCTGCGTATTTTTCTGCAATGATAATCCGCAGCGGAAATTTCCGCAGCATGTGCACAGCACATGTGTATTATCATTGGGGACCATGGGGCACGTATTACCAAGCATTTTTTAAGCGTTTTCGCTGTGGAAATTCTGCGGCAAAAACTCTTGAAAAACGCATAGTGGGCACGCAGCCTCAAGATGGAGAATCTTATTGTAGTACCAAAAATATAAGTGGCTATCTGAAACCTATTATGATGTATCCAACGTTTAATTAATATTCTGATTATATATTCTGTGTTAAGGTATACTTTATCAGTGAATGTATCTCACTGATACATAGCTTCTTAACACAATATACTGTCTGGGAAGAAAACCTTGTTCTGATTTATAACCCGGTGTAGGATTTACTCTTATCATATGTAAACATTATGACAGAAGTGATGGTGTGAACAGGTCTTGTCCTGCATTGCTGATCTCTGATCGCTGCCACTGTCACAGGATTGAAATGTTTTATACAAAGCAATAGGAGGCGCAGCTAAATATAAGAGGGGTGCTACAGGCAGCCTGTGTAATGCATATAGTATAAAGAGGGAGAGAAAGCCACAGGTACAAAAAGCCGGGCACACCCAGATACTTGTACTGCAAAAATATAAAATTTTATTAAACACGGATTTGACAAAGACCAATAAATCACACAAAAAAACATTTAAAAATGAGGAGAACCCATGCAAGGGTATAGTGTCCCAAACATGCACATACAGACCCGTTGAAGCTCCGGAAGGGAGCGAATCGGCCGTTGTCCTCTCTCTCACTCCCCTGCACCCTCAGGAACCTCCGTCCGATGCCGCAAGCTAATATGTACTGTGAGTACAAATAAAGGACATCTTTGAAACCATCGGTGAGTGCTACCTTTATTTTGGCTTTTGCAAGTTTTGACTATTTACTTGGACATGCACCACCGTATATCCAGGAGTTTCACCACATCAAAGGGAAAGTATATTTAAAGCAGAGGTGGTGCCATATATCTTCTCTAACATTACGTATATATATATATATATATATATATATATATATATATATATATATATACTACTGACCATTAAGTAAATCATTAATAGCCCAATGTGCAAATATTCATGATTATAAAATGCAATAGTATATGACTATAAACTGCAGGATGTCAGGATGATAAGGTGACTCTAGCAAGCATCCCTAACTTTGACTCCTCAATAATACTTATGCATATTGCATTTTATCCATATCTTATATACTATTGCATTTTATAGTCATATACTATTGCATTTTATAATCATGAATATTTGCACATTGGGCTATTAATGATTTACTTCATGGTCACCCACAAGCCTAAAAGGCCACATTTCAAGTGCAAGCAAGCAGTCCAGAAATCTAGCAGTTTAGTATTGCGGCCTGTGGGTGGGTGGCTGGCTGCATACTTGCGCTTGCATTACAAATAACAGAAAGCTAAGGAGATGGATGGCCTCATCATCATCACAACCTGCAAGGTTTGCACTATGAACTATCCTGATAGAGAAGCCAGGGCCCACCGGAGGAGTCTCTGGTGGGCCTGTCCAACCCTGTCGAGAAGCAGCCCTGGCTAAGAAAAGTGTGTGGGAAGGTTCCCGGACACTTTATGGCAGCTTTGTTACTGTGGCCTGACTCTAGTGAGATGTACCATCCCTGGCCACATAAAGCAGTCCACAGTTTATGCCTGCACGAGCCTAAAAGTCCGAATTTCAAATGCAAGCAATCAGTCTAGAAATCTGGCAGTATAGTATTGCAGCCTGTGGGTGATGGTTGCAAGTCTGCAACGACAGGTGCAGGGCGGGAGGCATCTTCGTATGCGCCAAGGATCACTTCTGATGAGCACAGTTTTAGGCACTGACTTTGGAGTCAGAGATGCTTTCAGGGGTCTTCCCCATACTGTTCCATGTCTTTTCAGCACTGTATGCATGTGTCTGATCATGTCTCATACACCACATGGCCAGATAATATAGTAAAATGTTAAAATGTAATTTACCTGTGAATGTACTTTTCATCTTTTAAAGCAATGCAAAAGTGAAAAAACGCATCTGAACAGCCAATTGTGAACATAGCCCAAGGTGTGGAGGAGTATTTTTGTTTTTGGTTACTTATTTTACCTTAGATATGTCATTACCCTGGAAAGCATGTTCCTTAACATATTTCCCAGGAAAATCCATTTTGGTTTCGTTTTTCTATGTTTTATTGGGAGTCCGTAAAAGTGGAGTAATACCTCTGACAACATTGTTGACAGCAGTGACCTGGGAGTCAGAAATGCTTCCGGGGGTCTTCCCGATGCTGTTGCCATGTCATTTGAGCACTGTTCCTATTGATTTGGGCAATTTCTAGGCCCCCTGCAGATGTCCGGAAGGGGAGGAGGGCGACAGAAAAATGCTTGAGTTTCCTATAGACTTACATTGGGCTCGTTGCTTGGACTGAGCACTCGAGTATTCCAAATTGCTCGACCTGAACATCGAGCACCCGAGCGTTTCAGTGCTCGCTCATCACTACTAAGCACCTTATATTATTTTCATGCACTCACTATTGTTGTTCATTTACTGCAAGAGTAGTTACTTACTATGCTTTTATCTTGGGTCTTTTAAAGTATTAAAAATGAACATTTTATTTATGGTAAAGCTAATTTGTCCAATTACTTTTGAGACACTGAAATGAGGAGACTTCATAGAAAAATGTTTGCAATTCCTAAACGTTTCACAGGATATTTTTGTTCAACTGTTTTAATAAAAACCTGAAAGTCTCCACTTCAATTACATCTCACTTGTTTTATTTTAAGTCCAAATTAGCGGCCTGCAGAGCTGAAATCACAAAGATTCAATCACTGTCCAAATAATTCTGGACCTAACTGTATTCATATATTTACACTTAATGCACAAATATTACATCTCTGGCCCCCAAAACAAAACTCAAAATGTTCTCCTGTCCCTTTTCCCAACTCCCAATCCCAAAATAGACGAGGACATTGGGAGTTGCCCATCCTCCCTCTTTTGTAGACTTCTGGAGATAAAGCGTCTTCAGCCTCGGCTCTTTACTTCTCCTACAAACAAAATGGTGGGAAAATGAAACACTTTTTTTAATCAGTTATTTTTTATTACTGGTTTTGTTTTTTTTAAAGGGAAATTACAATAAAATGTCCCCAATCCCTTCTCCCAATCCATAATGCTGGGGTAAGATTATCTCTAGAGACCCCTGTACAGGAATATTAGGGCTCCAGCGACATCTATTATACAGAGAATAGCGCTGTCTCCATAGCTCTGTACACAAGGACATAGAGATCAGACCAGCTCCTCATATTCAGCTTCTATTCTACTCAAACCCTCTTTATAAGAACAAGATCAGAGTCTCATTATACCGAGCAGAGAAGCTCCAGGGACAAAGACCCCGTCTGCTCCTAACACGCTGGGGGCCCGGAATATCCAGCCACGGGGCCCCGATTCTCTCATTTGTGGCCCCAGCGTTTCTTGTAGAATAAATCCCTTTCTCATCCAGTCCTGTAGTAACGACTTTATTAGGTTTTGTAGGAGGGTTCGTCTGACTCCATCTTATGTCATCAATATCTGTGCGAGAAACAAGAGACGTCCGAGCGCAGATTTACCGAGTGTCCAGCGTCAGTTCTTCTACAGTGAGAGCCGCGGTGTCTCCGACCGAACCTGGGGGGTATACAGCTGTATACATCGTACACACACAGCTCCGTACACACACGGCTCCGCTCCATACACTCTGATGAAGAACCGCGGTGTCTCCGAGCGAACCTGGGAGTATACAGCTGTATACAGTGTACACATACGGCTCCGCTCCATACTCTCTGATGAAGAACCCTGGTGTCTCCAACCGAAAGTGGGAGGTATACAGCTGTATACAGTGTACACACACGGCTCCGCTCCATACACTCTGATGAAGAACCGCGGTGTCTCCAACCGAACGTGAGGGGTATACAGCTGTATACAGTGTATACACGCGGCTCTGCTACATTCACACCTCGAACACGCGCGGCTCCGCTCCGTACACCTCGTACACACGCGGCTCCACTCCGAACACCTCATACACATGTAGCACCCTGAGGATTCGGCTGCTACAGGGGTATTGCACCTCATGCCAGAGGTGTGATATTCCACTCCCGGGTAAGGATGGAGTGTGGAACTGAGCTTAGTAGGCTGCATGCACTACATACATCCCATTTCCGGGGGACAGAACAATGGTACTCCCACTAGGTATATGTGCAGGTACGACAGTGTCTGTCCCTGGCTGGAGTGGGAGGGGGGTGGAACATCCCAGTAGTGTAGGGGCAGATAGGGGGAGCAGTCTGGGTAAGGCTAGGAGCTCATTGGGTGCTGGTCACCTGAGCTCACACATAGAGGGAGTATATAAGGTGGGCACCATCTTAGAACAGGGTCTTTTGTAGAGGGTCAGTCAGTCCTGAGAGAGGTCCAGGAGAGCCTGCAGAGAGAAGAGAGAGAGGAGAAGAGAAGGACCCAGAGGGGAAGAAGAAGGAACCCCAAGAACCCAGAACCAGACCAGAAGGGTGAAGGGTTGGCACAAGGGTACCGGATCCCAAGCTGGCAGAGGCAAAGCACACCTTAGCCAGAGACCGGAGGTCGTGGGCAGGATCTGCCACGACCCTCACCAAGTCCACAAGGAAGGCACACCAGGTATAGGGTCAGGGAACCCCGAAGAGGTGCACCCACCAAGAGGCCCGAGGGAGCCGGACATAAGTGGACCCCTGGTGAGAACGGCCAGTAGAAAGGAAAGTCAGAAAGGGAGCTCAGGACCACGCTCCAGAATTGCTTGGGGGTTGGCCGAGTCCAGGACCTGGTGGACGCAGCACGGCTCGGGCGGTCACTCAAGGCCAGAGTGACCAACAGAACAGCAGTAAGTAAAAACCCTGAACTGCACAGCCCGACTCTGAGTCTTCTTACCATCCACACTGCACCTCCACTACCACCATCCTCTACACCTGACCCCCTGAGGCTATACCCCTCCCGTTGGGGGTTATACTACCACAGCTGCACACATACCACCAGCCTCAGCGGACCCTGCTGCAGCGGCGGCCTTTTGACCGCAAATCAACGGGTGGCGTAGTCGACACTAAGAACACTAACAACATCTGTAAAGACTGCCACACACTGAGTTTGACACCCTGGGCACGGACCGGGTCGCCGCCACTCGGAGACTACAACCCCCATCTGATCCGGCTCCGGGTATTCCCCAAACAGCACTGGCCCAGGGGGCGCGTCACACACGCGTGGCTCCACTCCGAACACCTTGTACACGCACGGCTCCGTACGCCTCGCACGCGCGCGGCTCGCTCCGTACGCCTCGTACGCGCGCGGCTCCGCTCCGTATGCCTCGTACACGCGCGGCTCCACTCCGTACGGCTAAAACACGCGCGGCTCCGCTCCGTACACCTCGTACACGCGCGGCTCCGCTCCGTACACCTCGTACACGCGCGGCTCCGCTCCGTACACCTCGTACACGCGCGGCTCCGCTCCGTACACCTCGTACACGCGCGGCTCTGCTCCGTACAGCTCGTACACGCGCGGCTCCGCTCCGTACGCCTCGTAGACACGCGGCTCCGCTCCGTACGCCTCGTACACGCGCGGCTCCGCTCCGTACGCCTCGTACACGCGCGGCTCCGCTCCGTACGCCTCGTACACGCGCGGCTCCGCTCCGTACGCCTCGTACACGCGCGGCTCCGCTCCGTACGCCTCGTACACGCGCGGCTCCGCTCCGTACGCCTCGTACACACATGGCTCCGCTCCGTACACCTCGTACACGCGCGGCTCCGCTCCGTACGCCTCGTACACGCGCGGCTCCGCTCCGTACGCCTCGTACACGCGCGGCTCCGCTCCGTACGCCTCGTACACGCGCGGCTCCGCTCCGTACGCCTCGTACACGCGCGGCTCCGCTCCGTACGCCTCGTACACGCGCGGCTCCGCTCCGTACGCCTCGTACACGCGCGGCTCCGCTCCGTACGCCTCGTACACGCGCGGCTCCGCTCCGTACGCCTCGTACACGCGCGGCTCCGCTCCGTACACCTCGTACACGCGCGGCTCCGTTCCGTACACCTCGTACACGCGCGGCTCCGCTCCGTACACCTCGTACACGCGCGGCTCCGCTCCGTACACCTCGTACACACATGGCTCCGCTCCGTACACCTCGTACACACGCGGCTCCGCTCCGTACACCTCGTACACACGCGGCTCCGCTCCGTACACACGCGGCTCTGCTCCGTACACCTCGTACACACGCGGCTCCGCTCCGTACACCTCGTACACACACGACTCTGCTACATCCACACTGTAAACCCCTCCTGACCCCACACATAAACTTCAGCTCATCCAGCACCATGACAACCAGCACAGCAGAGTCCTGCATCCACAGAGTCCTGCATCATGTGACCCCTGACTCCTCCCCTCCTGTGACCTCATCACAGGTCCTGTGCGCACACAGCAGCCATATATGTGGTGGCGGCTCTGCAGGTGGGGTAAACGCTAGAATGTATGGGCTCCTTCCAGGTATGACGTCATTTCCGGGGGGCGTGTCCTGGCTGTGCATTACAGGCGTGTTCTAGTTTAGCAGCAGACGCTATAGCCTCATGCAGAGGGACTGCGAGACGAGCTGCTGGTGAAGCTGCAGGAGGAGGTCAGTGCTGCGGGCTTGTGGGGGCTCTGGGTGGGATGCACGCTTGGGGGTTCTGTGGGGGCTGGTGGTGGCTTTGTGGGGATGCTCTGGGGGCATTCTGCGGGCTTGGGGGGGGGGATGCTGTGAGTTTGTGGGGGCATGATGTGGGCCTGGGGGATGCTGCGGGTTTGTGGGGGCTCTGGGTGGGATGCACGCTTGGGGGCTGGTGGTGGCTATGTAGGGGATCCTGCGGGCTCCGGGGACATGCTGCGGGCTCTAGTGCTCTGTGGGGACGCTCTGGGGGCATGCAGCAGGCTTGTGGTGGCTCTGGGTGGATGCTGCGAGTTTGTGGGGGCTCTGGGTGGATGCTGCAGGTTTGTGGGGGCTCTGGGCTTGTGGTGGCTCTGGGGGGGAATGCTGTGGGTTTGTGGGGTCTCTGGGTGGGATGTATGCTTGGGGGCTTGTGGGGGGCTCTGGGGGCATGCTGTGGGCTCTGGGTGGATGCTGCGGGGTGTGTGGGGGCTCTGGGGGGGGGGGGCATGCTGCGGGGTGTGTGGGGGCTCTGGGGGGGGGCATGCTGCGGGGTGTGTGGGGGCTCTGGGGGGGGCATGCTGCGGGGCTGGTGGTGGCTATGTGGGGGATGCTGCGGGCTCTGGGGACATGCTGCAGGCTCTGGGTGGATGCTCTGGGGTCATCCTGTGGGCTCTGGGTGGATGCTGCGTGTTTGTGGGGGCTCTGGGTAGTATGCACGCTTGAGGGCTCTGTTGGGGCTGGTGGTGGCTATGTGGGGGATGCTGCGGGCTCTGGGGGGATGCTCTGTGGGCATGCTGCGGGTTTGTGTGGGCTCTGGGGGGGTGCATGCTGTGGGTTTGTGTGGGCTCTGGGGGGATGCGGGCTCTGGGGGATGCTGTGGGTTTGTGGGGGCATGCTATGGGGCTCTGGGAGGTTTGTGGGGGCTCTGGGTTTATGGGGGCATGCTAGGGGCTCTGGGGAAGGGGGGTGGGATGATGGTGCACGCCTGTGGGGGCTCTGGGGAAGGGGGGTGGGATGATGGTGCACGCCTGTGGGGGCTCTGGGGAAGGGGGGCGGGATGATGGTGCACGCCTGTGGGGGCTCTGGGGAAGGGGGGCGGGATGATGGTGCACGCCTGTGGGAGCTCTGGGGAAGGGGGGCGGGATGATGGTGCACGCCTACGGGGGCTCTGGGGAAGGGGGGCGGGATGATGGTGCACGCCTGCGGGGGCTCTGGGGAAGGGGGGCGGGATGATGGTGCACGCCTGCGGGGGCTCTGGGGAAGGGGGGCGGGATGATGGTGCACGCCTGCGGGGGCTCTGGGGAAGGGGGGCGGGATGATGGTGCACGCCTGCGGGGGCTCTGGGGAAGGGGGGCGGGATGATGGTGCACGCCTGCGGGGGCTCTGGGGAAGGGGGGCGGGATGATGGTGCACGCCTGCGGGGGCTCTGGGGAAGGGGGGCGGGATGATGGTGCACGCCTGCGGGGGCTCTGGGGAAGGGGGGCGGGATGATGGTGCACGCCTGCGGGGGCTCTGGGGAAGGGGGGCGGGATGATGGTGCACGCCTGTGGGGGATGGTGCACGCTTTTGGGGCCTCTGGAGGGGGGGATAATGTTTGTAGAGGGCAGTCTGCTGGGATTTGGGGTGGTGGGTTTATGTTTCATTGGGGGACACAAAAAAAACATGAGTGTATGTTGCTGACACTATGCAAAAAAAACTTAGCTCTTCCCCAGAAGGTTGCATCATCAACTGGCATGAAGCTAATCCGTTTTAGCTTAGTGTCAGTAGGAGGCAGACATGAGTCTGGACCCAGGCCAATCTCTACCCTAGGGTGTTTTCACATTGCGTTCTGTGTCGCCGTCGGGGCATACGTCTACTGTGTCAGAGTCCGCCTCCTCTAGGCGTACACTCCCGAAAAAAGTGCATGTTCTCTCTGCCATCACTATTGCAGTCTATGGGCCCCGTCACCGCATACGTCAGACCACGTTTTGCTGGGGATTTCGGACATATACCCCGACTGGGGCACAGAACGCAATGTGTATGTACCCGTAGGATTTTTTTTTTTTTTTATAATAATGATTCCCCTTTTTGTTTCAGATACTGTTTGTGAGGGCGACAGTGGAATTGTTTCACTACTGTATCCTCTGTGGTCTACGAGGCAGGACCCTAACACAACAAGAGTGTTTGGGATTCCCTGGCAGACTGTCCTTGGCACTAATCTTCTGCCCTCTCACCCCCCCAGATCCAGAAGGATCAGGTTATCTCATGCTCCGCTTCATCATCGGTCTGCGAAGAAGGATTCTGGTTCTTCACTATAGATATAGCCTACCAGGCAGTGAGGGTGCTCGACTCGCCACCTCCACGTTTTCCAGAGGCTCCTGCGGCACCTCTTTTAAAAAATCCAGACTTCAATCTAGCCTTTCTCCGGTGGCCGGGCCACACCCCTAGCAGCCTAAACAATCATGCACGCCGGCTCTCCAGCGCTTTCTGCCCTCCACCTATCAGTGCACACTTTGCATTCTGGTGCGCAAGATCCCTGCACGTGTTTTTCCTGTTACTGCCTCTTTCGCCTCCTTCTACTCGGCGCCATCTTTCTGTCGCCAGTTTATAACACTGCCTCAGCTCACTTGAACTCTGCTGCCTCATTGCCTGGTTATGCCGGATCACCGCCACCTTCAGCCTCTCAAGGTCTTCAGGATGCAGTGTCTGAGTAACCTCTGCCACCGGGGGCAGCTCTTTATCCACAGCCTAGCTCCCCTCTAGCATCTGTTTCTTTCTCTTCTCTCTATACCTAACCCCAGGGAGTCTCATTTTGCATGTTTCTCCTGTAACAAAAGGTTTCCTTCAGGTCAGACCTGGTCCCTCTGCCAGGACTGCAGTCCGCCCACAATGTCACCTCCCCAGGAGCTCCTCACTGCCTATACAAGGGTGTGTACCCCCTCTGCAGCCTCATATTCAGCCCTGGCAGGCGGCAACATCACCATTCACATGGCCTCATAGCTGAAATCATGGAACGTGGATTCAGCTTCCAAAAAGTCCACCAGCCTCACCTTCCAGGGCTCCCGCCTTTTCGAAGAGCTAGATAAGATGATCTCTAATGCCATGGGGGGTAAGAGTGTTTTGTTTCCGCAACAGAGGGCCAAATGCCCTCCTCCCAAGAGACGCACAGTCCAGTTTTTTTTTCGTCCTTTTGGAAATTTTCAGTGTAGAACAGCAGCCAAAAGGACAACTCTCCGGCCCGCCAGGAAAAGAGACCTTCCTTTAGGCTAGCCCCCTCCTGGCATCAACGAACTCGCCAGCGCCGGTACGGATCTAGCCGATTCTCTTCGGTATGACGCGGTGTTCCCACCTCTGATGTTTCTGAGGGTGGATGGGCGTCTCCTTTGGTTCTGGGATGAGTGGCTCTCAGTAGTCAACAATGCTTGGGTCTGAGATGTTGTCGACTACAGCCACAAAATAGAATTTTCCACGCTGCCTTGTATTCGAGACCAATTTCCCCAAAGACCCCCTTCCCTTATTCCTGGGTTTTTTAACGCTATTGATTTGCTATCCAAAGCAGGCATCATGATCTCAGTTCCAGGACGCTGAAACATCAGATACCAGAGGCAGGCTGAGGGGTCGGGGCAAAGCCAAAGACCTTACCCACAATCCTCCCATAAATGACCTTTTATAAAATTAGAATTATTTCTATACATAATGTAAAAATGTTATTTCTACAATTAACCATTACCACAGAAATCTCAAACGTTTATTTGTTTCTTTTAAACTTGTTCTGAATGTAAATAAAACATTTCTGATTAAGCTTCCACATTGTATTTTAGCCTTTCATTTTGCTGATAGGGCAGGAAAAGCCCATGATGCATCTGTGTAAACCATGTAAAAGGTACTATAATAACATGGCTTAGACAGGTAACCCACTTTTGAAACAATGAAGTTAACTTGTACATGCTGCATAGATGAAAACCTGGTTTTCCCCATATAAAGTACGACCACCACCTCTATGTCCTAGAATGCTGTATATAAGTCCCCAAGCCGATCTGCATAACATAGAAAAAAAACACCTTATATTAGACTCGCCTACAGGGTGGGTCCCGTCCAATGGGTTTCCCTAGTGTTAATCCGGCGCCTCCTCTTCCTGAGATTGCCGTCCTTCTTTCTTCAAGTGTCTTACATCGCGCTCCTGCGTAGGCGCACTTCTCTCTGCCTTTTCTCCACACAGAGCAGAGAAGTGTGCCTGTGCAGGAGCGTGATGGCAGAGGCTGCGTGGCTGATGTTGGATGTGTAGTCCACATGAAGCAGAGAAGGATGATTGTGTCGGATGAAGACCAGCGACATCCATAGGACTGGATGTTACTAGATTGTGACGGCTGTGCCCTAGACCACACATGAGGACGGTACTAGATGGTGCCTGCCGTGCCTCAGACCACTGTGAGGACGGTACTAGAGTGCCTGCTGTGCCCTTGACCACACGTGAGGACGGTACTAGAGAGTGCCTGCTGTGCCGCCGACCACATGCTGCAGATAGCAGAGCAAAAAGGCAGTTATCTATAATATAACCGGAGATGTGCGTCTGTTTGAAATACACTGCTCAAAAAAATAAAGGGAGCACTCAAATAACACATCCTAGATCTGAATGAATGAAATATTCTCATTGAATACTTTGTTCTGTACAAAGTTGAATGTGCTGACAACAAAATCACACAAAAAATCATCAATGGAAATCAAATTTATTAACCAATGGAGGCCAGGATTTGGAGTCACCCCCAAAATTAAAGTGGAAAAACACACTACAGGCTGATCCAACTTTGATGTAATGTCCTTAAAACAAATCAAAATGAGGCTCAGTATTGTGTGTGGCCTCCACGTGCCTGTATGACCTTCCTACAATGCCTGGGCATGCTCCTGATGAGGTTGCGGATGGTCTCCTGTGGGATCTCCTCCCAGACCTCGACTACTGCATCTGCCAACTCCTGGACAGTCTGTGGTGCAACGTGACATTGGAGGATGGAGCGAGACATGATGTCTCAGATGTGCTCAATCGGATTCAGGTCTGGGGAACGGGCGGGCCAGTCCATAGCTTCAATGCCTTCATCTTGCAGGAACTGCTGACACACTCCAGCCTCATGAGGTCTGGCATTGTCCTGCATTAGGAGGAACCCAGGGCCAACCGCACCAGCATATGGTCTCACAAGGGGTCTGAGGATGTCATCTCAGTACCTAATGGCAGTCAGGCTACCTCTGGCGAGCACATGGAGGGCTGTGCGGCCCTCCAAAATAATGCCACCCCACACCATTGCTAAACCGATCATGCTGAAGGATGTTGCAGGTAGCAGATCACTCTCCACGGTGTCTCCAGACTGTGTCACGTCTGTCACATGTGCTCAGTGTGAACCTGCTTTCGTCTGTGAAGAGCACAGGGTGCCAGTGGCGACTTTGCCAATCCGGTGTTCTGTGGCAAATGCCAAACGTCTTGCACGGTGTTGGACTGTGAGCACAGCCCCCATCTGTGGATGTCGGGACCTTATACCACCTTCATGGAGTTGGTTTCTAACCGTTTGTGCAGACACATGCACATTTGTGGCCTGCTGGAGGTCATTTTGCAGGGCTCTGGCAGTGCGCCTCCTGTTCCTCCTAAAACAAAGGCGGAGGTAGCGGTTCTGCTGCTGGGTTGTGGCCCTCCTACGGCCCCCTCCACGTCTCCTAGTGTGTACTGGCCTGTCTCCTGGTATCACCTCCAGCCTCTGGACACTACGCTGACAGACATGGCAAACCTTCTTGCCACAGCTCGCATTGATGTGCTATCCTGGATGAGCTGCACTACTTGAGCAACTTTTGTGGGCTGTAGAGTCCGTCTCATGCTACCACGAGTGTGAAAGCGCAACCAACATTCAAAAGTGACCGAAACATCAGCCAGAAAGCATTGGTACTGAGATGTGGTCTGTGGTCCCCACCTGCAGAACCACTCCTTTATTGAGTGTGTCTTGATAATTGCCAATAATTTCCATCTATTGTCTATTCCATTTGCACAACGGCATGTGAAATTGATTGTCAATCAGTGTTGCTTCAAGTGGATAGTTTGATTTCACAGAAGTTTGATTTATTTGGAGTTCTATTCTGTTGTTTAAGTGTTCCCTTTATTTTTTTGAGCAATGTAGTTTAGAGCATATCTGCTATGTTATAGAGGCCTCATCCACACTAAAATACTTTCTTCTGTTACTAACGTCATACACTGGGGGACATCTCAGGGTGCCAAGGGAGGGTGGTTCACTGCGATTGAAGGGGGGTTGGTGATACCAGACAAATTGTTAGTGAAGGTGCAAGAGGTGAGGAAGAAATGGAAGAGGTGATGGGGGCGAGCAACAGTCAGAACATGAAGAGGATAATCACCCCCTCTCTGTTCGTGTTTGGTGGGAGGGGACAGAGGAAACAAGCTTCAGAATTACCCAGCCACCAACACAGCATGGGCTTGAACCTCTTGGAAGAGCCCAACATATGAGTGCCTTCTTGCTGCACTATCTGCAACATGATCCCCGTATAGTTATGATTCTAAATAATGCTGACTACTGGCTTGTAATTCTGTTCGATCCATATTATAAGAGTAAATTTTGCCACATGCTTCCCGCCCTGAAAAAGGACCCTCGAATATTGGAGTATCGAGACACGTTTTTACACAACCTTAAGAGAGGTTTTTCCCAAGACAGCAATGAGGCACACAGAATGCATTGCAGCTCTACACTTCCAACCTGGCACGTCAATTTATCAACGCAAAAATATTAGTCGCAGCAGTAGTGTAAGTGGCAGAAGCAATTTCTGTGAGTCCTTTCACACATTTTTTAGACCAGCTCATGCACCAGCACAACAGAGTACAAGTCTGACACATGAACAACTGGAGAGGATGGTGCACTCCTGATTGAGTCTCCATCTGCTGGGTTGGCTGTAGTGGAAGAGGTTTTGGTCTCTATTATAATAACTTTAATATATAAATATAATTATAAAAACTTTAGTGAAATTAATTTTTTGGTGCAGATATTGATCTCCACACAGGGGTACACAAACATGTTAAACTTAAAATTGATTTTCAATAAACAACCATCAGCCAACCCATCAAACGCATCTGCTGCTTCTTCCTCCTCTTTTGTTACCATGCCAAGTATTGTCAAGCAGGTCTCCGACTGCAGAACCTCCGGTTCTTTACCCACTTCAGTCAGGCTGAGTGAAAGCCCATCACCTGTAATGGAAGAGGACATGCCTGCTGTTTTTGACCGATCTCCGAGAAAGAGCACACCACAACCTTATCCATTGTAACATCTCCGTCTGCATCTCACTCACGGTCCAGCTGTTTGTCCGGTCCACCGTACTCTGCCCTCTCTCAGCGCTGCAGCCAGCAAAAGATTGTTTCCTCCTACACATGACAAAGCTAAGAGACTGAACTCCACCATCTCCAATCTGTTGGCCACGGAAATGGTGGTGTCAGGCAGGGCCGGCTTCAGCACCCGGGGCCCTGAGCAGGCAAGGGGGCCCACTTGCCGTCGCGCACCCCTGCTCGCTATGGGACTCGTGAGTGGTGCGGTGCCGGTGTCAGCGCCCCCCCCGCTTGCTCAGGGCTCCAGCACCCGGCACAATACTTACCTCTCCCCGTGCCTCCGCAGCAGCTCCTGTCTCTTCCGCGGCTGCTGCACTGTGACGTCTCAGGTCAGAGGGCGCGGTGACGTCTTAACACTGCGCTGTCTCCTGAGCCGTCACAGCGCAGAGCGGGAAGATGCCAGCAACGCTGGAGTCCGGAGCAGCGGCAGCAGTTGAGAAGTAAGGTGAGTATTGGATTTTTTTTTATTATTATTGTATGGGGGCATAGTGCATTAAATGGTGGAGTGGGGGTGTGTGACATCGTGCATGGGGCATTATAAGCGAGGGGGGGTGTGACATCCTGCATGGGGCATTATATGGTGGGGGGGACAAGGGACATCCTGCATGGGGCATTATAAGGGAGGGGGGATGTGACATCCTGCATGAGGCATTATAAGGGAGGGGGGTGTGACAACCTGCATGGGGCCTTATAAGGGAGGGGGGAAGTGACATCCTGCATGGGGCATTATATGGGGGGGAAGTGACATCCTGCATGGGGCATTATGTGGGGGAACAGCCTGCATGAGGCATTATGTGGGGGTACAGCATGCATGGAGCATTATGTGGGGGCACAGCCTGCATGGAGCGTTATATGGGGGCCAGTATTCTGTATGGAGCATTATATGGGGGCCAGTATCCTGTAGGAGCGATTCGCCAGTTTCTGAGCTATTGTAGAATTTACAATATATAATTTCTCTGCGGTATCTGTGCATCATGAATCGTGGTACGTGTTAAAGGGGCCCACTGACACTCTTTCGCCCAGGGCCCAAAAAAACCTGGAGCCGGCGCTGGTGTCAGGCCCTAATTTTTTGAAATGTGAACACTCCTGGTTGGGTCTTCATTTGCTGGATTCACTGTAGTAGGTGTTGGTCCCCATTATACTAGTTCTATATCTAGTGAAATTAATTCTTTGGTACAGATATTGTCACAGGAGTACACATGATATAATCAAAATTGGTTTTCTTTGTACTGTGGTATATAAAGCAGGCTACATTTCATCTTTTAATTATTTGGTGATGATATTGTTCTCCAGACAAGGGTACCCATTAGTGTTGAGCGAGCACTAAATGTGCTCAACTTAGTGATTCAGCGGTTTCTCAAAAATTACCCAGATCTGTCAGAGCTGCTCATGAAAACGCCGCACGTGTGCCCATTTTAGAAAGTCAGCTACAGCTTTCGCCACCCTGGCAGTGCTTCAGCAGTGTTTGCAGCTTCCAACTCACCGACTGGTGTGCGATGTGACCATACGTTGGAAATCAACATTGCAGATGTTGGGAAGGATTTGTGAGCAGCAGAGGGCAGTTGTTGAGTGCCAGCTTCAACATACTCGTTGGAATTCAGGTCAGCCTCCACACATAACAGCTGATGAGTGAGGATGGATGTTTGACATCTGTGTTGTCTCCAAAACTTTGAGGATTCCACCAAGATGGTGAGGGCGATGACGCCATAATTAGCATCATCATCCCGCTTCTCTGTCTACTGAAACGCTCGCAGCTCACAAAGACAAGGCCTTGCAGGCAGAGCAAGGAACTATACAGGGTGATGCTACACAGCCCAGCCTCATCTTATCTCAAGTCGGATTGGGTGATAATGAGGAAGAGGAGAACATGGACAGTCGTCCTCTTAGTGAGGACAGGGAAGTCTTGGCTTTCTTGGAAGTCTGTGGGAAAGCTGTATGAGTTTCGCTTAATGATAACCTTCAGTGGCTTTGCTTATGCATGCTATTTCTGAAAACGCATTTTAGATCAGGCCATTGCCCAACTCTGTAGTCATGAAATTCAAGGCGCAAAGAAACATCTTTGTGTGTTGAAGCACCACCAAGAAGTGTGAGCTGATGTTGGACGGGCTGTCATTGATTATGGAAGAAGCTGCATTAAAGGACTTTCCTGGGAGAAATGACAGCCGGCATAGATTCAGTTTCCCTCTATGCCAATCCTTTCACCAAGCTAAATAATATGGCTGTGGTGAAATACAATTGTCACCAAGAAGCAATGTCAGACTGAAGAACAGTGGGCCCACTAGAGGATTTGATTCTGAGGGCCCACCTTTCTCCCCTGCTCAAGAGCCCCATAGCAGCTTTAAGGTTTGCATTATGAACTCTCCTGAAGGAGAAGCCAGGGCCCACCGGGGGAGTCTCCGGTTCTCTGGTGGGCCCGTGCAACCCTGCCGAGAAGCATCCCTGGCCAAGGTTCCCGGACACTCTATGGCTACTTTTTTACTGTGGACTGGCTCCAGCAATCTATAACATTGCAATCTATAAGATCCATTCACTGGCTCCCAATTGCCCAGCTTATCCAGTTCAAACTACTAACACTGACCTACAAAGCCATCCATAACCTTTCTCCTCCGTACATCTCTGAATTAATCTCCCGCTATATTCCCTTTCGTAATCTTCGGTCTAACATGCTGGAGTAAGTTGCACCTACTGCCACTCAGTGTCTTCAGCTCCTTTGTGAGAAACTAATATTTGAGCAGCCATTCTACCAACTAAAATTCCTGAGATATGGAAATTGTGGGTGGCTTCATTTCTGGTATTGGTTGCTAATACCAAACCGTGGTGTGCCATTCACTGGATATTCCTGACTGGTTGGAGACCAGCTCATTCCCACAGAAAAGTACCAGCAGCAAGCTAAGGAGATAGTGGCCTCTGTCATCATGAAGGAGTTTGCTCGTTGTCTAGGGGACCGATCACTGCTGCTGTCTACCTTGTGAACATTGTGTTGAAGCTTGTGAGGATTAAGAGGTTACATTGGCGAGTCTGGTTTTTATACTAAAGATCCTACTGTTTTTATATTTTTAAATGAGCACACACCAACCATAGGTTTCTGCAGCAGCGCATCCAGGCCGGGATAGTGGCGGAGAAATTGCTGTACCATCAGGTAAAGGATGCAAGACATGCAAGGCACGTGTGTGAGGTTGCCCCGGTGTGTGAGGTTGCCCCGGTGTAGGGTCGCCACCAGGTTTGCACCTTTATTGCACACGACCTTCCCTTGCTCCAGGTTCAGTGGAGACAGCCATTGCTCAAACTCGGGCTGGAGAGCTGTCCACAACTCTTCAGCTGTATGACTGTGATCTCCAAGGCATATTCATTTTAACACTGCCTGATTGTGGTGAACCATGGCTGCGCAGTACGGAGGTGGGGGGATTCTTTCTGCACTGTTGGAACATGTGTCTCATTAAGGCAAAGGTTGAGGGCGCAGGTGGAGGCCCTAGAGGAGGCACAGGCATCGGACGAAGTGTTAGATATAGAGGTTTGTCCCACAAGCCTTGACGATTCCAACACTTGCTGTCTAGTGACACCTTGATGTCTAGTGGTCCAGTTCTCCATCCCCTGGTGTGTAGTAGTTTAGCTCTCCAACCATAGCTGTTTAGTAGTTTAGTTTTCCAACCCCTGTTGCCTAGTAGTTTAGTTTTTCATGTTCTGGTGTGCATTTGTTTCATTCTCCAACCTTAGCTGTTTAGTTCTCCAATCTCTGTTGTCTATTAGTTTGGTTCTCCATCTTCTGGTGTCTAGTGGTTTAGTTCTCCATCCCCTGGTGTGTAGTAGTTTAGTTCTCCAAACCTAGCTGTTTAGTAGTTTAGTTTTCCAACCCCTGCTGTATATTAGTTTAGTTCTCCATGTTCTGGTGTGTATTTGTTTCGTTCTCCAACCCATCCATGCCCACCACCAGGGGTTAATGTCTGATGACGAGGGTTTGGATTCTGTTCGGATCCTACTTCGTCCGGGCCTGGATCAACTGAAAAAAAATTTGGGCATTGCTACACATGCTTTCCCCTTCTCTTGAGTCTGTGAAGCTTTGTATCACACCTCTGATTCCCCGGAATAGAAAGTGTGCACAGTTCTGCAGACTCGCCTATTTGTAGTTCCCCACAGTCAGTTGAGCAGTTTGAGATGGAGAGTTGTGACATGGGGGAAAACAAGGGTAATGGGGGTGCCACCTCTGAGGACTGTACTGTGTGTGATGTTAAGGTGGAGGAAGAAGAGCACAGGCCACTTGATGCCACGCTTGTCATCCACTGGAGCACATATTCTTTCTGGCCCTCATCTACAAAGCGTACCGCTGTCTCTGCATCACCGACTTGGCCCTAGCTTGGATCTCTTCATACCTAACCGACCGGACATTCAGTGTCTCCCACTCACACACCACCTCTACCTCTTGTCGGTGTCCCCCAAGATTCAGTTCTAGGACCCCTGCTTTTCTCCATCTACGCCTTCGGCCTGGGACACCTCCTACAGTCTCAAGGCTTTTAGTATCACCTCTATGTTGATAACACACAGATCTACCTCTCTGGACCTGATATCTCCTCCATACTACCATACTAACCAGAATCCCACAATGTCTGTCCGCTATTTCAGCTTTCTTCTCTGCTAGATTTATAAAACTTTACATGGTTAAAACCAAATTCATCATCTTTCCACCATCTCATTCACCCCCCCCAACTGACCTATCCATCAAAGTCAATGGCTGCCCACTCTGATCTGTCCTTCAAACGTCAGATCCAAGCCCTTTCCACTTGTTGCCGACTACAACTCCAAAATATCTCCGGTATCCACACATTCCTCAACCATGAATATACAAAAACACCAGTGCATGACCTCATCCTCTCCCGCCTCGATTACTGCAAGCTCCTACTCTGTGGCCTCCCTTCTACCACTCTCGCACCCCTCCAATCCTAAACTGTGCAGGCCGGCTTATCCACATGTCATCCCGCTATTCCCCGGCTTCTCTCCTCTCTCTGTCAATCCCTGCGCTGGCTCCCCGTTGCCCAGAGACTCCAGTTGAAAAGCCTAAGTTTGGCATACCAACTCATCGAAAACCTGTCTCCTCCATACATGTGTGACCTAGTCTCCCTACACGCAACCGCCCATCCTTCCAAGATCTTCTCTACTTCCCTCTTATCTCTTCTTGCCACAATCGCATACAAGATTTGTCCCGTACTTCTCCCCTACTGTGTAACTCTGTACCCCAACACATCAGACTGTCACCTACCCTGGAAACCTTGAAAAGGAAGCTGAAGACCCACCTCTTCCGACAAGCTTACAACCTGCAGTAACCCTCGCTCCAGCATACCGCTGCACGACCCACTCTACCCTCACCTACTGTATCCTCACCCATCCCTTGTAGACTGTGAGCCCTCGCAGGCAGGGTCCTCTCTCCTCTTGTACCAGTCAGTGACTCCTTTTCACATGAAAAGCGCCACAGAATAAATGTCGCTGTAATAATAATAAATATAGTACTTGTACTCTGGGTCAATTGATGGCACTTTCCTGGTGTCTGCCCCTAATTTAATGCGTTTTGGCAGCTTTGGGACCAGTTTGAAGGGGTTGTGTATGTGAATCCTATGACGTTCGTCAATGTTTGCAAATTCGACAATCGTAATCTGACCCGAACATTGAAACATTCGCTCATCTTTGCTCACTAACATATCCTGAACAGGAACCCATACATTCTGATCAGAGGCGTAACTAAAGTCAGATGGGCCTGGTGCAAGATTTGGACCATCCCCCACCCAGGAAAAAAAATAAAATAAAAAAACTAAAATATTATATATATATATATATATATATATATATATATGTCCCTCATCATGGCCCCTTATCTTACAGCCCCATACTGGTATATACAGTATATATCCCCCATTCTAGTGCTGTTCTTTACTGTATAGAAAAAAAAGCAAAGCATTACACTCCCCAGGGGTGAACACAGAAGTCATAGTGCCCCATAGTCCCCCCTACAGTATTTTGCTCCTACTTATAGTATAATGCACTCCCCATACTCCTCCATACACTGTAATGAACCCCATAGTACTCCATACAGTATAATGCACAGCCCATAGTCCTCCCTATTGTATAATGCACTCCCTATACTCCTCCATATAGTATAATGCACCCTCAATAATCCACCATACAGTATAATGCACACCCTATAGTCATGGATGTAGTATAATGCACAGCCTATAGTCCTCTGTATAGTATAATGCACAGCCCATTCTGAAATATGTTCCCCATCCTAGTATATGGCCCTCATCCAGGACCCCATCCTGATATATGGCCCTCATCCTGGTATATATTCCCCATCCTGGTGTATGGCCCTCATCTTGGTATATGGCCCTCATCCTGGTATATGTCCCCCATCCTGGTATATGGCCCTCACCCTGGGCCCCCATCCTGATATATGGCCCCGCTCTTGGTCAATACACAGAAATAAACAATAAACGCTCCTACTCACCTTCTTAGCACTCACCATGCTGTGCGGCGTCCACATCTATATGAAGTTTCTGTTAGTACAATAAACCTCATTTCAAGGCAGAAACATTATTGTGTCCAACAGTTATTACACATATCAAACTGAAATAGCTATTGTAAAAACACCAATTTTTATAAAACATTAAGCTTAAGATTAATAGGGGTGCCCAAACTTTTTCATATAACTGTATACCTGACAGGAGCCCATACATTCTCCTGCCTCCAATAATATATACCTGACAGGAGCCCATACATTCTGCTGCCTCCAATAATATATTCCATACAGGAGCCCATACATTCTCCTGCCTCCAATAATATATACCTGACAGGAGCCCATACATTCTCCTGCCTCCAATAATATATACCCGACAGGAGCCCATACATTCTCCTGCCTCCAATAATATATACCCGACAGGAGCCCATACATTCTCCTGCCTCCAATAATATATACCCGACAGGAGCCCATACATTCTGCTGCCTCCAATAATATATACCCGACAGGAGCCAATACATTCTGCTGCCTCCAATAATATATACCCGACAGGAGCCAATACATTCTCCTGCCTCCAATAATGTATACCCGACAGGAGCCGATACATTCTGCTGCCTCCAATAATATATACCTGACAGGAGCCCATACATTCTCCTGCCTCCAATAATATATACCTGACAGGAGCCCATACATTCTGCTGCCTCCAATAATATATACCTGACAGGAGCCCATACATTCTCCTGCCTCCAATAATGTATACCCGACAGGAGCCGATACATTCTGCTGCCTCCAATAATATATACCTGACAGGAGCCCATACATTCTCCTACCTCCAATAATATACTGTATACCTGACAGGAGCCCATAGATTCTGCTGCCTCCAATAATATATACCTGACAGGAGCCCATACAGTCTCCTGCCTCCAATAATATATACCTGACAGGAGCCCATACATTCTGCTGCCTCCAATAATATATACCTGACAGGAGCTCATACATTCTGCTGCCTCCAATAATATATACCTGACAGGAGACCATACATTCTCCTGCCTCCAATAATATATACCCGACAGGAGTCCATACATTCTCCTGCCTCCAATAATATATACCCGACAGGAGCCCATACATTCTCCTGCCTCCAATAATATATACCTGGAAGGAGCCCATAGATTCTCCTGCCTCCAATAATATATACCTGACAGGAGCCCATACATTCTCCTGCCTCCAATAATATATACCTGACAGGAGCCCATACATTCTGCTGCCTCCAATAATATATATCTGACAGGAGCCCATACATTCTCCTACCTCCAATAATATATACCTGACAGGAGCCGATACATTCTCCTACCTCCAATAATATACTGTATACCTGACAGGAGCCCATAGATTCTGCTGCCTCCAATAATATATACCTGACAGGAGCCCATACATTCTGCTGCCTCCAATAATATATACCTGACAGGAGCCCATAGATTCTCCTGCCTCCAATAATATATACCCGACAGGAGCCCATACATTCTCCTGCCTCCAATAATATATACCCGACAGGAGCCCATACATTCTCCTGCCTCCAATAATATATACCCGACAGGAGCCCATACATTCTGCTGCCTCCAATAATATATACCCGACAGGAGCCCATAAATTCTGCTGCCTCCAATAATATATACCCGACAGGAGCCGATACATTCTGCTGCCTCCAATAATATATACCCGACAGGAGCCAATACATTCTCCTGCCTCCAATAATGTATAGCCGACAGGAGCCGATACATTCTGCTGCCTCCAATAATATATACCTGACAGGAACCCATACATTCTCCTGCCTCCAATAATGTATACCCGACAGGAGCCGATACATTCTGCTGCCTCCAATAATATATACCTGACAGGAGCCCATACATTCTCCTGCCTCCAATAATATATACCTGACAGGAGCCCATACATTCTCCTGCCTCCAATAATATATACCTGACAGGAGCCCATACATTCTGCTGCCTCCAATAATATATACCTGACAGGAGCCCATACATTCTCCTACCTCCAATAATATACTGTATACCTGACAGGAGCCCATAGATTCTGCTGCCTCCAATAATATATACCTGACAGGAGCCCATACATTTTCCTGCCTCCAATAATATATACCTGACAGGAGCCCATACATTCTCCTACCTCCAATAATATACCGTATACCTGACAGGAGCCCATAGATTCTGCTGCCTCCAATAATATATACCTGACAGGAGCCCATAGATTCTGCTGCCTCCAATAATATATACCTGACAGGAGCCCATACATTCTGCTGCCTCCAATAATATATACCTGACAGGAGCCCATACATTCTCCTGCCTCCAATAATATATACCTGACAGGAGCCCATACATTCTGCTGCCTCCAATAATATATACCTGACAGGAGCCCATACATTCTCCTGCCTACAATAATATATACCTGACAGGAGGCCATACATTCTGCTGCCTCCAATAATATATACCTGACAGGAGCCCATAGATTCTCCTGCCTCCAATAATATATACCTGACAGGAGCCCATACATTCTCCTGTTTCCAATAATATATACCTGACAGGAGCCCATACATTCTGCTGCCTGCAATAATATATTCCATACAGGAGCCCATAGATTCTGCTGCCTCCAATAATATATACCTGACAGGAGCCCATACATTCTCCTGCCTCCAATAACATATACCCGACAGGAGCCCATACATTCTCCTGCCTCCAATAATATATACCCGACAGGAGCCCATACATTCTGCTGCCTCCAATAATATATACCCGACAGGAGCCCATACATTCTGCTGCCTCCAATAATATATACCCGACAGGAGCCGATACATTCTGCTGCCTCCAATAATATATACCCGACAGGAGCCGATACATTCTGCTGCCTCCAATAATATATACCCGACAGGAGCCAATACATTCTCCTGCCTCCAATAATGTATACCCGACAGGAGCCGATACATTCTGCTGCCTCCAATAATATATACCTGACAGGAGCCCATACATTCTCCAACCTCCAATAATATACTGTATACCTGACAGGAGCCCATAGATTCTGCTGCCTCCAATAATATATACCTGACAGGAGCCCATACAGTCTCCTGCCTCCAATAATATATACCTGACAGGAGCCCATACATTCTCCTGCCTCCAATAATATATACCTGGAAGGAGCCCATAGATTCTCCTGCCTCCAATAATATATACCTGACAGGAGCCCATACATTCTCCTGCCTCCAATAATATATACCTGACAGGAGCCCATACATTCTGCTGCCTCCAATAATATATATCTGACAGGAGCCCATACATTCTCCTGCCTCCAATAATATATACCTGACAGGAGCCCATAGATTCTCCTACCTCCAATAATATATACCCGACAGGAGCCCATACATTCTCCTGCCTCCAATAATATATACCCGACAGGAGCCCATACATTCTGCTGCCTCCAATAATATATACCTGACAGAAGCCCATACATTCTGCTGCCTCCAATAATATATACCTGACAGGAGCCCATACATTCTGCTGCCTCCAATAATATATATCTGACAGGAGCCCATACATTCTCCTGCCTCCAATAATATATACCTGACAGGAGCCCATACATTCTCCTACCTCCAATAATATATTCCATACAGGAGCCGATACATTCTGCTGCCTCCAATAATATATACCTGACAGGAGCCCATACATTCTCCTACCTCCAATAATATACTGTATACCTGACAGGAGCCCATAGATTCTGCTGCCTCCAATAATATATACCTGACAGGAGCCCATACATTCTGCTGCCTCCAATAATATACACCTGACAGGAGCCCATACATTCTGCTGCCTCCAATAATATATACCTGACAGGAGCCCATACATTCTCCTGCCTCCAATAATATATACCTGACAGGAGCCCATACATTCTGCTGCCTCCAATAATATATACCTGACAGGAGCCCATACATTCTGCTGCCTCCAATAATATATACCTGACAGGAGCCCATACATTCTCCTGCCTCCAATAATATATACCTGACAGGAGCCCATACATTCTCCTGCCTCCAATAATATATACCTGACAGGAGCCCATACATTCTGCTGCCTCCAATAATATATACCTGACAGGAGCCCATACATTCTCCTGCCTCCAATAATATATACCTGACAGGAGCCCATACATTCTCCTGCCTCCAATAATATATACCTGACAGGAGCCCATACATTCTGCTGCCTCCAATAATATATACCTGACAGGAGCCCATACATTCTCCTGCCTCCAATAATATATACCTGACAGGAGCCCATACATTCTCCTGCCTTCAATAATATATACCTGACAGGAGCCCATACATTCTGCGGCCTCCAATAATATATACCTGACAGGAGCCCATACATTCTTCTGCCTCCAATAATATATACCTGACAGGAGCCCATACATTCTGCTGCCTCCAATAATATATACCTGACAGGAGCCCATACATTCTCCTGCCTCCAATAATATATACCTGACAGGAGCCCATACATTCTCCTGCCTCCAATAATATATACCTGACAGGAGCCCATACATTCTGCTGCCTCCAATAATATATACCTGACAGGAGCCCATACATTCTCCTACCTCCAATAATATACTGTATACCTGACAGGAGCCCATAGATTCTGCTGCCTCCAATAATATATACCTGACAGGAGCCCATACATTCTCCTGCCTCCAATAATATATACCTGACAGGAGCCCATACATTCTCCTGCCTCCAATAATATATACCTGACAGGAGCCCATACATTCTCCTGCCTCCAATAATATATACCTGACAGGAGCCCATACATTCTGCTGCCTCCAATAATATATACCTGACAGGAGCCCATACATTCTCCTGCCTCCAATAATATATACCTGACAGGAGCCCATACATTCTCCTGCCTTCAATAATATATACCTGACAGGAGCCCATACATTCTGCGGCCTCCAATAATATATACCTGACAGGAGCCCATACATTCTTCTGCCTCCAATAATATATACCTGACAGGAGCCCATACATTCTGCTGCCTCCAATAATATATACCTGACAGGAGCCCATACATTCTCCTGCCTCCAATAATATATACCTGACAGGAGCCCATACATTCTCCTGCCTCCAATAATATATACCTGACAGGAGCCCATACATTCTGCTGCCTCCAATAATATATACCTGACAGGAGCCCATACATTCTCCTACCTCCAATAATATACTGTATACCTGACAGGAGCCCATAGATTCTGCTGCCTCCAATAATATATACCTGACAGGAGCCCATACATTTTCCTGCCTCCAATAATATATACCTGACAGGAGCCCATACATTCTCCTACCTCCAATAATATACCGTATACCTGACAGGAGCCCATAGATTCTGCTGCCTCCAATAATATATACCTGACAGGAGCCCATACATTCTGCTGCCTCCAATAATATATACCTGACAGGAGCCCATACATTCTCCTGCCTCCAATAATATATACCTGACAGGAGCCCATACATTCTGCTGCCTCCAATAATATATACCTGACAGGAGCCCATACATTCTCCTGCCTACAATAATATATACCTGACAGGAGGCCATACATTCTGCTGCCTCCAATAATATATACCTGACAGGAGCCCATAGATTCTCCTGCCTCCAATAATATATACCTGACAGGAGCCCATACATTCTCCTGTTTCCAATAATATATACCTGACAGGAGCCCATACATTCTGCTGCCTGCAATAATATATTCCATACAGGAGCCCATAGATTCTGCTGCCTCCAATAATATATACCTGACAGGAGCCCATACATTCTCCTGCCTCCAATAACATATACCCGACAGGAGCCCATACATTCTCCTGCCTCCAATAATATATACCCGACAGGAGCCCATACATTCTGCTGCCTCCAATAATATATACCCGACAGGAGCCCATACATTCTGCTGCCTCCAATAATATATACCCGACAGGAGCCGATACATTCTGCTGCCTCCAATAATATATACCCGACAGGAGCCGATACATTCTGCTGCCTCCAATAATATATACCCGACAGGAGCCAATACATTCTCCTGCCTCCAATAATGTATACCCGACAGGAGCCGATACATTCTGCTGCCTCCAATAATATATACCTGACAGGAGCCCATACATTCTCCAACCTCCAATAATATACTGTATACCTGACAGGAGCCCATAGATTCTGCTGCCTCCAATAATATATACCTGACAGGAGCCCATACAGTCTCCTGCCTCCAATAATATATACCTGACAGGAGCCCATACATTCTCCTGCCTCCAATAATATATACCTGGAAGGAGCCCATAGATTCTCTTGCCTCCAATAATATATACCTGACAGGAGCCCATACATTCTCCTGCCTCCAATAATATATACCTGACAGGAGCCCATACATTCTGCTGCCTCCAATAATATATATCTGACAGGAGCCCATACATTCTCCTGCCTCCAATAATATATACCTGACAGGAGCCCATAGATTCTCCTACCTCCAATAATATATACCTGACAGGAGCCCATACATTCTCCTGCCTCCAATAATATATACCTGACAGGAGCCCATACATTCTGCTGCCTCCAATAATATATACCTGACAGAAGCCCATACATTCTGCTGCCTCCAATAATATATACCTGACAGGAGCCCATACATTCTGCTGCCTCCAATAATATATATCTGACAGGAGCCCATACATTCTCCTGCCTCCAATAATATATACCTGACAGGAGCCCATACATTCTCCTACCTCCAATAATATATTCCATACAGGAGCCGATACATTCTGCTGCCTCCAATAATATATACCTGACAGGAGCCCATACATTCTCCTACCTCCAATAATATACTGTATACCTGACAGGAGCCCATAGATTCTGCTGCCTCCAATAATATATACCTGACAGGAGCCCATACATTCTGCTGCCTCCAATAATATACACCTGACAGGAGCCCATACATTCTGCTGCCTCCAATAATATATACCTGACAGGAGCCCATACATTCTCCTGCCTCCAATAATATATACCTGACAGGAGCCCATACATTCTGCTGCCTCCAATAATATATACCTGACAGGAGCCCATACATTCTGCTGCCTCCAATAATATATACCTGACAGGAGCCCATACATTCTCCTGCCTCCAATAATATATACCTGACAGGAGCCCATACATTCTCCTGCCTCCAATAATATATACCTGACAGGAGCCCATACATTCTCCTGCCTCCAATAATATATACCTGACAGGAGCCCATACATTCTCCTGCCTCCAATAATATATACATGACAGGAGCCCATACATTCTCCTGCCTCCAATAATATATACCTGACAGGAGCCCATACATTCTGCTGCCTCCAATAATATATACCTGACAGGAGCCCATACATTCTCCTGCCTCCAATAATATATACCTGACAGGAGCCCATACATTCTCCTGCCTTCAATAATATATACCTGACAGGAGCCCATACATTCTGCGGCCTCCAATAATATATACCTGACAGGAGCCCATACATTCTTCTGCCTCCAATAATATATACCTGACAGGAGCCCATACATTCTGCTGCCTCCAATAATATATACCTGACAGGAGCCCATACATTCTCCTGCCTCCAATAATATATACCTGACAGGAGCCCATACATTCTCCTGCCTCCAATAATATATACCTGACAGGAGCCCATACATTCTGCTGCCTCCAATAATATATACCTGACAGGAGCCCATACATTCTCCTACCTCCAATAATATACTGTATACCTGACAGGAGCCCATAGATTCTGCTGCCTCCAATAATATATACCTGACAGGAGCCCATACATTTTCCTGCCTCCAATAATATATACCTGACAGGAGCCCATACATTCTCCTACCTCCAATAATATACTGTATACCTGACAGGAGCCCATAGATTCTGCTGCCTCCAATAATATATACCTGACAGGAGCCCATACATTCTGCTGCCTCCAATAATATATACCTGACAGGAGCCCATACATTCTCCTGCCTCCAATAATATATACCTGACAGGAGCCCATACATTCTGCTGCCTCCAATAATATATACCTGACAGGAGCCCATACATTCTCCTGCCTACAATAATATATACCTGACAGGAGGCCATACATTCTGCTGCCTCCAATAATATATACCTGACAGGAGCCCATAGATTCTCCTGCCTCCAATAATATATACCTGACAGGAGCCCATACATTCTCCTGTTTCCAATAATATATACCTGACAGGAGCCCATACATTCTGCTGCCTGCAATAATATATTCCATACAGGAGCCCATAGATTCTGCTGCCTCCAATAATATATACCTGACAGGAGCCCATACATTCTCCTGCCTCCAATAACATATACCCGACAGGAGCCCATACATTCTCCTGCCTCCAATAATATATACCCGACAGGAGCCCATACATTCTGCTGCCTCCAATAATATATACCCGACAGGAGCCCATACATTCTGCTGCCTCCAATAATATATACCCGACAGGAGCCGATACATTCTGCTGCCTCCAATAATATATACCCGACAGGAGCCGATACATTCTGCTGCCTCCAATAATATATACCCGACAGGAGCCAATACATTCTCCTGCCTCCAATAATGTATACCCGACAGGAGCCGATACATTCTGCTGCCTCCAATAATATATACCTGACAGGAGCCCATACATTCTCCAACCTCCAATAATATACTGTATACCTGACAGGAGCCCATAGATTCTGCTGCCTCCAATAATATATACCTGACAGGAGCCCATACAGTCTCCTGCCTCCAATAATATATACCTGACAGGAGCCCATACATTCTCCTGCCTCCAATAATATATACCTGGAAGGAGCCCATAGATTCTCCTGCCTCCAATAATATATACCTGACAGGAGCCCATACATTCTCCTGCCTCCAATAATATATACCTGACAGGAGCCCATACATTCTGCTGCCTCCAATAATATATATCTGACAGGAGCCCATACATTCTCCTGCCTCCAATAATATATACCTGACAGGAGCCCATAGATTCTCCTGCCTCCAATAATATATACCTGGAAGGAGCCCATAGATTCTCCTGCCTCCAATAATATATACCTGACAGGAGCCCATACATTCTCCTGCCTCCAATAATATATACCTGGAAGGAGCCCATAGATTCTCCTGCCTCCAATAATATATACCTGACAGGAGCCCATACATTCTCCTGCCTCCAATAATATATACCTGACAGGAGCCCATACATTCTGCTGCCTCCAATAATATATACCTGACAGAAGCCCATACATTCTGCTGCCTCCAATAATATATACCTGACAGGAGCCCATACATTCTGCTGCCTCCAATAATATATATCTGACAGGAGCCCATACATTCTCCTGCCTCCAATAATATATACCTGACAGGAGCCCATACATTCTCCTACCTCCAATAATATATTCCATACAGGAGCCGATACATTCTGCTGCCTCCAATAATATATACCTGACAGGAGCCCATACATTCTCCTACCTCCAATAATATACTGTATACCTGA
Organism: Phyllobates terribilis; assembly: GCF_046119375.1. NCBI lineage: Eukaryota > Metazoa > Chordata > Amphibia > Anura > Dendrobatidae > Phyllobates > Phyllobates terribilis. The sequence continues at coordinate 9,754,005 of NW_027362772.1, read as the reverse complement.
CAGGAGCCCATAGATTCTGCTGCCTCCAATAATATATACCTGACAGGAGCCCATACATTCTGCTGCCTCCAATAATATACACCTGACAGGAGCCCATACATTCTGCTGCCTCCAATAATATATACCTGACAGGAGCCCATACATTCTCCTGCCTCCAATAATATATACCTGACAGGAGCCCATACATTCTGCTGCCTCCAATAATATATACCTGACAGGAGCCCATACATTCTGCTGCCTCCAATAATATATACCTGACAGGAGCCCATACATTCTCCTGCCTCCAATAATATATACCTGACAGGAGCCCATACATTCTCCTGCCTTCAATAATATATACCTGACAGGAGCCCATACATTCTGCTGCCTCCAATAATATATACCTGACAGGAGCCCATACATTCTGCTGCCTCCAATAATATATATCTGACAGGAGCCCATACATTCTCCTGCCTCCAATAATATATACCTGACAGGAGCCCATACATTCTCCTACCTCCAATAATATATACCTGACAGGAGCCCATACATTCTCCTACCTCCAATAATATACTGTATACCTGACAGGAGCCCATAGATTCTGCTGCCTCCAATAATATATACCTGACAGGAGCCCATACATTCTGCTGCCTCCAATAATATATACCTGACAGGAGCCCATACATTCTCCTGCCTCCAATAATATATACCTGACAGGTGCCCATACATTCTGCTGCCTCCAATAATATATACCTGACAGGAGCCCATACATTCTCCTGCCTCCAATAATATATACCTGACAGGAGCCCATACATTCTCCTGCCTCCAATAATATATACCTGACAGGAGCCCATACATTCTGCTGCCTCCAATAATATATACCTGACAGGAGCCCATACATTCTCCTGCCTCCAATAATATATACCTGACAGGAGCCCATACATTCTCCTGCCTTCAATAATATATACCTGACAGGAGCCCATACATTCTGCTGCCTCCAATAATATATACCTGACAGGAGCCCATACATTCTCCTGCCACCAATAATATATACCTGACAGGAGCCCATACATTCTGCTGCCTCCAATAATATATACCTGACAGGAGCCCATACATTCTCCTGCCTCCAATAATATATACCTGACAGGAGCCCATACATTCTCCTGCCTCCAATAATATATACCTGACAGGAGCCCATACATTCTGCTCCCTCCAATAATATATACCTGACAGGAGCCCATACATTCTCCTACCTCCAATAATATACTGTATACCTGACACGAGCCCATAGATTCTGCTGCCTCCAATAATATATACCTGACAGGAGCCCATACATTTTCCTGCCTCCAATAATATATACCTGACAGGAGCCCATACATTCTCCTACCTCCAATAATATATACCTGACAGGAGCCCATAGATTCTGCTGCCTCCAATAATATATACCTGACAGGAGCCCATACATTCTGCTGCCTCCAATAATATATACCTGACAGGAGCCCATACATTCTCCTGCCTCCAATAATATATACCTGACAGGAGCCCATACATTCTCCTGCCTCCAATAATATATACCTGACAGGAGCCCATACATTCTGCTCCCTCCAATAATATATACCTGTCAGGAGCTTATACATTCTCCTACCTCCAATAATATACTGTATACCTGACAGGAGCCCATAGATTCTGCTGCCTCCAATAATATATACCTGACAGGAGCCCATACATTCTGCTGCCTCCAATAATATATACCTGACAGGAGCCCATACATTCTGCTGCCTCCAATAATATATACCTGACAGGAGCCCATAGATTCTCCTGCCTCCAATAATATATACCTGACAGGAGCCCATACATTCTGCTGCCACCAATAATATATACCTGACAGGAGCCCATACATTCTGCTGCCTCCAATAATATATATCTGACAGGAGCCCATACATTCTGCTGCCTCCAATAATATATACCTGACAGGAGCCCATAGATTCTCCTGCCTCCAATAATATATACCTGACAGGAGCCCATACACTTTGCTGCCTCCAATAATATATACCTGACAGGAGCCCATACATTCTGCTGCCTCCAATAATATATACCTGACAGGAGCCCATACACTCTGCTGCCTCCAATAATATATACCTGACAGGAGCCCATAGATTCTGCATCCTCCAATAATATATACCTGACAGGAGCCCATACATTCTGCTGCCACCAATAATATATACCTGACAGGAGTCGATACATTCTGCTGCCACCAATAATATATATCTGACAGGAGCCTATACATTCTGCTGCCTCCAATAATATATACCTGACAGGAGCCCATACATTCTCCTGCCTCCAATAATATATACCTGACAGGAGCCCATACATTCTGCTGCCTCCAATAATATATACCTGACAGGGGCCCATAGATTCTCCTGCCTCCAATAATATATACCTGACAGGAGCCCATACACTCTGCTGCCTCCAATAATATATACCTGACAGGAGCCCATACATTCTGCTGCCTCCAATAATATATACCTGACAGGAGCCCATACATTCTGCTGCCTCCAATAATATATACCTGGAAGGAGCCCATAGATTCTCCTGCCTCCAATAATATATACCTGACAGGAGCCCATACATTCTCCTGCCTCCAATAATATATACCTGACAGGAGCCCATACATTCTCCTGCCTCCAATAATATATACCTGACAGGAGCCCATATATTCTCCTGCCTCCAATAATATATACCTGACAGGAGCCCATATATTCTCCTGCCTCCAATAATATATACCTGACAGGAGCCCATATATTCTCCTGCCTCCAATAATATATACCTGACAGGAGTCGATACATTCTGCTGCCACCAATAATATATATCTGACAGGAGCCCATACATTCTGCTGCCTCCAATAATATATACCTGACAGGAGCCCATACATTCTCCTGCCTCCAATAATATATACCTGACAGGAGCCCATACATTCTGCTGCCTCCAATAATATATACCTGACAGGGGCCCATAGATTCTCCTGCCTCCAATAATATATACCTGACAGGAGCCCATACACTCTGCTGCCTCCAATAATATATACCTGACAGGAGCCCATACATTCTGCTGCCTCCAATAATATATACCTGACAGGAGCCCATACATTCTGCTGCCTCCAATAATATATACCTGGAAGGAGCCCATAGATTCTCCTGCCTCCAATAATATATACCTGACAGGAGCCCATACATTCTCCTGCCTCCAATAATATATACCTGACAGGAGCCCATACATTCTCCTGCCTCCAATAATATATACCTGACAGGAGCCCATATATTCTCCTGCCTCCAATAATATATACCTGACAGGAGCCCATATATTCTCCTGCCTCCAATAATATATACCTGACAGGAGCCCATACATTCTCCTGCCTCCAATAATATATACCTGACAGGAGCCCATATATTCTCCTGCCTCCAATAATATATACCTGACAGGAGCCCATACATTCTCCTGCCTCCAATAATATATACCTGACAGGAGCCCATACATTCTCCTGCCTCCAATAATATATACCTGACAGGAGCCCATACATTCTGCTGCCTCCAATAATATATACCTGACAGGAGTCCATACATTATCCTGCCTCCAATAATATATACCTGACAGGAGCCCATACATTCTCCTGCCTCCAATAATATATACCTGGAAGGAGCCCATAGATTCTGCTGCCTCCAATAATATATACCTGACAGGAGCCCATACATTCTCCTACCTCCAATAATATATACCTGACAGGAGCCCATACATTCTCCTGCCTCCAATAATATATACCTGACAGGAGCCCATACATTCTGCTGCCTCCAATAATATATACCTGACAGGGGCCCATAGATTCTCCTGCCTCCAATAATATATACCTGACAGGAGCCCATACACTCTGCTGCCTCCAATAATATATATCTGACAGGAGCCCATAGATTCTGCTGCCTCCAATAATATATACCTGACAGGAGCCCATACATTCTCCTGCCTCCAATAATATATACCTGACAGGAGCCCATACATTCTCCTGCCTCCAATAATATATACCTGACAGGAGCCGATACATTCTGCTGCCTCCAATAATATATACCTGACAGGAGTCCATACATTCTGCTGCCTCCAATAATATATACCTGACAGGAGCCCATACATTCTCCTGCCTCCAATAATATATACCTGACAGGAGCCCATACATTCTGCTGCCTCCAATAATATATACCTGACAGGAGCCCATACATTCTGCTGCCTCCAATAATATATACCTGACAGGAGTCCATACATTCTGCTGCCTCCAATAATATATACCTGACAGGAGCCCATACATTCTCCTGCCTCCAATAATATATACCTGACAGGAGCCCATACATTCTGCTGCCTCCAATAATATATACCTGACAGGAGCCCATACATTCTGCTGCCTCCAATAATATATACCCGACAGGACCCCATACATTCTCCTGCCTCCAATAATATATACCTGACAGGAGCCCATACATTCTCCTGCCTCCAATAATATATACCTGACAGGAGCCCATACATTCTGCTGCCTCCAATAATATATACCTGACAGGAGCCCATACATTCTGCTGCCTCCAATAATATATACCTGACAGGAGACCATACATTCTGCTGCCTCCAATAATATATACCTGGAAGGAGCCCATAGATTCTAGGCTCAACCCTCCACCTGCAGAGCCGCCACCACATATATGGCTGTTGTGTGCGCACAGGAGCTGTGATGAGGTCACAGGAGGGGAGGAGTCAGGGGTCACATGATCAGGGGCCTCAGTGGATGCAGGACTCTGCTGTGCTGGTTGTCATGGTGCTGGATGAGCTGAAGTTTATGTGTGGGGTCAGGAGGGGTTTACAGTGTGGATGTAGCAGAGCCGCGCGTGTGTACGAGGTGTACGGAGCGGAGCCGCGTGTGTACGAGGTGTACGGAGCGGAGCCGCGTGTACGAGGCGTACGGAGCGGAGCCGCGTGTGTACGAGGCGTACGGAGCGGAGCCGCGTGTGTACGAGGTGTACGGAGCAGAGCCGCGCGTGTACGAGGTGTACGGAGCGGAGCCGCGTGTGTACGAGGCGTACGGAGCGGAGCCGCGTGTGTACGAGGTGTACGGAGCGGAGCCTCGTGTGTACGAGGTGTACGGAACGGAGCCGCGGGTGTACGTAGCGGAGCCAAACATGTACGAGGTGTACGGAGCGGTGCCTCGTGTGTACGAGGTGTACGGAGCGGTGCCTCGTGTGTACGAGGTGTACGGAGCGGAGCCGCGCGTGTACGAGGCGTGCGGAGCGGAGCCGTGCATGTACGAGGCGTACGGAGCGGAGCCGTGTGTGTACGAGGTGAATCCTGTCTACCAGCAACTGATCTCACTGCCATGTGCCCTCACAAGGTGAGATGAGCTGCGGGAAGAGTCACCGCAGAGTCTGCCGGAACTGTGTGCATGGGGAGCAGTGACTTCATTCTCCTTAATAGCCGGCACACAGTGTAGCCGCAGCGCGGATACTGCTGCTGAGCGATCGAGTGTGCCTGCTATTAAAGACAATGAATATTCACTCCCATGGGCGTGGGGAGCAGTGAATAGTCATTTTCATTAGCACCGAGCACAGTGTAGGCTGCAGCAGGCGGCTCCTGCCTCCTGTGCCCCGCTCCCCAACCAGCCAGAGTATTATTTATATGCCACATTCAGACTGTAAGACGCACCCCCTACTTTCCTCCAAAATTTTGAAGGAAAAAAGTGCATCTTATAGTCAGAAAAATACAATATAAAACCTATTGTCTGAAGGGATACTTAAGTACTTTGGTCAATTAAAGGGGGGATTTGGGTTGACAAACAATTCTATAGATATTTACAGTTTCAGCATCATTTAATGCACAATCAAAATGGACTCCCTTTTGGGTAAAACATAATACTTTTGTTAAGTTGGTATTAGAGAAGGGAAATACTAAGATTCCTATGTAACATAGGATACCGGACTGATGCTGAATGTCCACGATGTAAAATGGATGCTGCGGGCCTATTACATACGCTATGGGAATGCCGGGAGTCAGGTAAATGCTGGAAAGGAGTTCTGTCTATTATAAAGAGGGAATATAAAATAGATATTCAACCAGACCCAAAAAATGCCTATTAGGTATATTAGAAGATTATATGGAATTTGACCCAATTTCAATAGGGATTTCACGTATTTTACTTCAAACTAGGAAACATATTGCATCCAAATGGATTAACCCCTCACCCCCAGAAATTAGTGAACTCAAAAATAGGATAAATAATATTATCAGATTAGAAAAAGGGGTATATCAAAAATGAAACTCAATGAATAAATTTGAGAAAATATGAGACTTATGGTTGGATACACCTGGAATGCCATCAAGGGGGTTATTGCTGGAGAGACAATTTGACTTATGGAGGAAGGGAGGCATTGACGAGGTCTAATGTTTCATTGTGTATTGGAATTCCTTAACATGTGGTCTGGGTAATATAGCACACATATATGTGTATAGGATTATAATGTTTATTACAATATTATGCTAATAAGAGATTTCAAGAATGTGGAATGTTAATTGTAAGATATAGTAACTGCAAGTTATCAGACGGTAATGGGCAAGCTGAAAGGATATATCGGAGAGATGCATGTATGTTATTTTATTATTGTATGTACGTACTGGTTTCTTGTTTTGTAAAAAAAAAACTAATGAAAAAAACTCTAAAATTTACTGGATAAAAAAAAAAAAGAATAGGAAAAAGGCTTCTACCCTGTGTGAATTCTCTGGTGGTCAACCAAAGCTGGTTTATTGTTAAAACATTTCCCACATTCAGAACATGAAAATGGCTTCTCCCCTGTGTGAGTTCTCTGGTGTCTAACAAGATCGAATTTCCGGTTAAAACATTTCCCACATTCTGAACATGAAAAAGGCTTCTCCCCGGTGTGGGTTCTCTGGTGAATAACCAAAGCTGATTTACAGTTAAAACATCTCCCACATTCTGAACATGAAAAAAGCTTCTTCCCTGTGTGGGTTCTCAGGTGCTTAACCAAAACTGATTTATGGTTAAAACATTTCCCACATTCTGAACATGAAAAAGGATTCTCCCCTGTGTGAGTTCTCAGGTGCTTAACCAAAACTGATTTATGGTTAAAACATTTCCCACATTCTGAACATGAAAAAGGCTTCTTCTCCCCTGTGTGAGATCTCTGATGAATAACAAAATATGATTTCTGGTTAAAACATTTCCCACAATCTGGACAGGAAAAAGGCTTCTCCCCTGTGTGAGTTCTCTGATGTCTAACACAATCGAATTTCCGGTTAAAACATTTCCCACATTCTGAACATGAAAAAGGCTTCTCCCCGGTGTGGTTTCTCTGGTGAATAACCAAAGCTGATTTACAGTTAAAACATTTCCCACAATCTGGACAGGAAAAAGGCTTCTCCCCTGTGTGAATTATCTGATGTTTAACAAGATCGAATTTCTGGTTAAAACATTTCCCACATTCTGAACATGAAAAAGGCTTCTCCCCGGTGTGGGTTCTCTGATGAATAACCAAAGCTGATTTACAGTTAAAACATTTCCCACATTCTGAACATGAAAAAGGCTTCTTCCCTGTGTGAGTTCTCAGGTGCTTAACCAAAACCGATTTATGGTTAAAACATTTCCCACATTCTGAACATGAAAAAGGCGTCTTCTCCCCTGTGTGAGATCTCTGATGATTAACAAAATATGATTTCTGGTTAAAACATTTCCCACATTCTGGACAGGAAAAAGGCTTCTCCCCTGTGTGAGTTCTCTGATGTCTAACACAATCGAATTTCCGGTTAAAACATTTCCCACATTCTGAACATGAAAAAGGCTTCTCCCCGGTGTGGTTTCTCTGGTGAATAACCAAAGCTGATTTACAGTTAAAACATTTCCCACATTCTGGACAGGAAAAAGGCTTCTCCCCTGTGTGAATTATCTGATGTCTAACAAGATCGAATTTCCGGTTAAAACATTTCCCACATTCTGAACATGAAAAAGGATTCTCCCCTGTGTGAGTTCTTAGGTGCTTAACCAAAACTGATTTATGGTTAAAACATTTCCCACATTCTGAACATGAAAAAGGCTTCTTCTCCCCTGTGTGAGATCTCTGATGAATAACAAAATATGATTTCTGGTTAAAACATTTCCCACATTCTGGACAAGAAAAAGGCTTCTCCCCTGTGTGAGTTCTCTGATGTCTAACAAGATCGAATTTCCGGTTAAAACATTTCCCACATTCTGAACATGAAAAAGGCTTCTCCCCGGTGTGGGTTCTCTGGTGAATAACCAAAGCTGATTTACAGTTAAAACATCTCCCACATTCTGAACATGAAAAAGGCTTCTTCCCTGTGTGGGCTCTCAGGTGCTTAACCAAAACTGATTTATGGTTAAAACATTTCCCACATTCTGAACATGAAAAAGGCTTCTTCTCCCCTGTGTGAGATCTCTGGTGAATAACAAAATATGATTTCTGGTTAAAACATTTCCCACACTCTGGGCAGGAAAAAGGCTTCTCCCCTGTGTGAATTATCTGATGTCTAATAAGATCGAATTTCCGGTTAAAACATTTCCCACATTCTGAACATGAAAAAGACTTCTCCCCGGTGTGGGTTCTCTGGTGAATAAACAAAGCTGATTTACAGTTAAAACATCTCCCACATTTGGAACAAGAAAATCTATTGTCCACTGTGTGTATTTTTTGACTTATAGACTTTTCGAGGGTAAAACTATTTCCATTTTCTGAAAGTGAAAATGTCTTCTTTGCTTTAGGAGCAGTTTGTTTTTCAATCCTTATTTTTTTATTTTGACTTTCCTTAGTAGTCGGTAATGAATCAGAAGACAGGACCTGTTTCATAGGATCAGATGACAGATCTTTGCTGTGAAGGGATGATTGTATATCTGGAGTAATGGCATTCACTTCAATTGTAACCTGTGGGATCTCAAGATCATCTGATATAAAAATCTCCTGTCCCTCTGATCTCCTGGTACAGTCATCTGCCAAGAAAAAAAAACAATTATTAATTTTAAATAAAACAACCTGGAAATTTATATTTTTGAACATTTCTACTTAAAATGTCTGTAGAAATTACAACTTATTGACAGAATGACAATTCACAGTCTAATAGAAAACTTCATAGGATGAACCAGTGGAGCGTCGTGTTCAACTGTTTGTTCATTCTGCATCCAAAATATGGAATAAGAAGCCACCAAACAATGTTATGTAGATGAAAATGATACCAATAAAAACTTCTACTCATCCATAAACCAATCCAGCAATATCCGCTCTCCCAAAGTCAAATCTCCCCCTTTCTTCTGAGCCTTGCAGTGCGTCCAAACCACATTTATCATCCATGTATTTGGCATTACTATAGTGAGAAGAACCCTCTTCATTTACGGTGTGTGTCTCCTGGAGCACAATCTGGCCACTATGTGTTGGGTAATAAAATGGCCAATGTGCAATTTTTACTCTCCAACATCGACTGCGAGCTAATGTCCAGAAAGTGGCCGTGGAATCAAAATAGTCACTACTCCTATAGATTAATTCACTGAGGGTTATAATTTCCAAAATGCAGTCACTTTATGGGGATTTCTATTGCTCTGGTTTTCTGCCATTTTGCATATTAAGGTTTCTACAAATGTTGTGTCCCATCTCCTCTGGGATCTGCAAGATCTGCATTCAAATAGCTAAATGGCGCTCCTTCCCTTCTTACCCTGCCATGTGCCCAGACAGTAGTGTACAACCGTATATAGGGGATTGTCACATTCAAGAGTAGTTGGAAATAATTTGTAAGGTCCATTTGTTTCCCATTATCCTTTGTGAAGAATTCCAAAGTTATCACCAGATAAAGTGACACACGTCAGATTTGAAAAATGGAACCTGATTAGGAACAAAAAACTGTCTGCGGGAAGGGGTTAAATCAGAGTATTTTGGGAACGAACTGTTGTAGTCAAAAACTGTGAGTATAGACAATAACACGTCTACTGAAATGATCGAACTGAACAGTCTTCTCAGTAAATCGTGAGTAACTAGTGGTGAAACCTCTCGGGGGTAATTAGAGTCTGGGGCTCGGGGGCTCTTCATCATCTAAACTATCGTAAGGGACAATATTTTCTGTCAGATAAATTTCAAGAAGAAATATTAGACATGGAAAGAGAACTTTTTGTAATAGTGCAGAGCTGAGGTGTCTTAAATCTAGACCTCGGGCATTGGGAAGAGGTAATGGAGACCTTCTTTTAAAGACCACCATGGAGTTACAGAGACACATAAGTGAGTCAGGCCGATCCCACCACAATAAAGCTATCATAGAGAATGAACCTGTAAAAAAGACAGAATAAAAGATATGTTACATCCCCAACAACATCGTATATATAAGGGAGAGCTCCAACACTAAACTGGAGTTGCACTCATTTATGGTGGACCATTGGAGGTATGATGAGTCCTGACCAGGAGAGTAGAGAAAGTATTAGTGCCCCCATTTCAGGAGAGATTGTGCAGGAATCTGAATTCTTTAGGATTGAAAACATAATGTAATTTATGACGTGGAGTGAATCCATGAAACCAGGGCTCGAGCCATGCCACCACATCTCCTGCAGGCGTGAATAGATGTATATTACAGCCATCAGCCACGCACAGCTTATAGACATATCATGGCACAGGTGTAATGTTATTTATGTAGTTTATCAAAATCCTGTTTGAAGATAGTTTGAAAAGTCAGGATAAAGGGAAACTCCGTTGTTATTGTACAGAAATTCACACTTGGCGCTCACTGCACATTTAATATTGTCGATCATAAAAGTGAAGTTTGGCCAGAAAGACTGGACCTGGTCTTGTAGGGACCATATGAGCACATTCAGCCGCACAGAGTGGAGAGAAGGTAGATTCATCCAATAAGATATCAGGGATCTAGGAAGCCAACAGCATCATTACCCTCCGCTTTCTCTTACAGGCCCATCAGAATATTTTTCTTCAAGTGATTTTCTCACTTGTCAGCACTTTCTACGTACGCTCTCATTTGGCTTTATAGTTTACAGATCTGGGCAGGTGACGGTCAGCGTCTACTAATCCCAGGGGGTAGGTGGATCCTCCAGGTTGTAAGTTCTACAGAAAAGGTCTTTTACAATTACACAAAGTTATGTGAACATTTTTGGATGGAGGAGAATGTTGTGGTCTAGAGGGAAAATGGTGATCACACGATTGTGATACGGCCAAACTACACCACCGATAAAGCAGCCGCAGCCGGTGACTGTGACTTCTCTGCAATTAGTGGTCACTACTCACCTGGGTAGTCATATGTAGGAATCTCCTCTTTACACCGCTCATCACCCCTCACATATGTCTCTGTAGTATTAATGTGTGTCAGATCTTCACCCTGAAACAAATATATAAGTCACAGACAGATGGAGAAGTCCCATCTATGATCAGCTCTAATCCTGCCATCTCCACTGTTCTCATTACACAAGTATAAAACATATAATACTGGTGGATAAACAAGACCGAACACAAGACCTTCACAGCGGTCTACACATCATAGGGGAGATCTCATGACACCTTCTCTCCATCTACCTGATGATCCTGAGGAACATTGGGATCTTCTTGTTTACAGTCCTGTGGAAGAAGAGGATGGGGACATCTCTCTGGTGTTGTCCTCTTACTGGATAGATCTGGAGGAAACACATACAGGGACTGAATTCATTCTTTACATACAGATAATTATAGGCCGTGTGTATTTAGTCCTGTCTATTACCTGGTGATGTGAGGGGCTGGGGAACCTCCATCATGACGTCCTTGTACAGATCTTTGTGTCCTTCTAAATACTCCCACTCCTCCATGGAGAAATAGACGGCGATATCCTGACACCTCATAGGAACCTGACACATACAATGATACCGTCATCCCCCCGATCCCTCCATAGCGTTACTGTATAATGTCCCAGCATTCCCAGCAGTATCACCTCTCCAGTCAGCAGCTCAATCATCTTGTAGGTGAGTTCTAGGATCTTCTGGTCATTGATGTCCTCATGTATGAAGGGGTGAGATGGATGCCCTGTGATTGGGCTCAGGGGTCTTCCCCATCCCTCAGACACAGGGTCCTGACAGCGCTCACTAGAGGTCTTCACTAATATGTAATCCTGGTTTTAGAAAAACATATAAATATATCTCACTACAGACATTTCCAGAGTCCTCACCTCTCCAGTTCTGTCCATCTGTTATTCCCATAGATAAGAATGATGTAATGTGACGTTATCAGAATCACTCACCTCTCCAGTAAGCCGGAAGAGGATCTCTAGGGTGAGGTGCATTATCCTCTCCGCCATCTTGTCTCTGTCCATGTCCATCCTTGATAGGTGATTCAGAAAAATTCTCTTAATATAGAAGATCTTCACTGAGAGGATCTGATATTGTAGAAACCTGAATGAGAAGAAGATGAGCCGATGTAACATCATAAAGAATTCTGTGTAATAATACAATTACTGGAGACTATAAGGGGAATATATCAGGAGATAGAATGTGTAGATGTTGTGTTCTCTAGTTTTTTATGGACTGGAACATAAGTTGAATTGCTGACTTAGACATCTCCTCCATACTTCCAATCACTGGCTAAGTTGGCCACTGCTTCAGTAAGAATCACCCAGAAACCCAAGCAGCAATGGTATTTTTATTATTTTACAACATTCTGCTTTTGTCCCTGACGTAGTAATAAAACCTTTATATTTTAGGTCACAGACAACAAGCAGTTTCTTCCTCGGAGTCGGCAGCTGAAGACGTTTCTCATAGACTCATCTTCCATAACGCTAATTCTCGTCATATACATTACACATGGCATGAGAAATAACAACTTCATGATGAGGACGACATCTTCATCTTCTAATACGGCTCTAGAAACAGATATGTCCAGAGTCCATCACTGACTCCATCATCAGCGACCGTCTATGTGAATGTTTCCCGTCTTTCCCAGGTTGTAATCTTTTATCACGTTAGATCTCATTTATAAGAGCGTGTTTGTAAGAACAAGACAGTTATTTGATGCTAATGTCTCCATGTACAGTCATGGCCAAAAGTATTGAGAATGAGACAAATAGTAATTTTTCCAAAGTTTACTGCTTCATTTTTTGTAATGGCAATTTGCATATACTCCCGAATGTCAAAGAGTGATCAGCTTAACAGCAATTACTGTACTTGCAAAGTCAATATTAGCCCAGAAAATGAACTTTAACCCCCAAAACACATTTCAACATCATTGCAGTCCTGCCTTAAAAGGAGCAGCTAACATCGTTTTAGTGATTGATCCTTTAACATAGGTGTGGGTGTTGATGAGGACAGGGCTGGCGATCAATCAGTCATGATTAAGTAAGAATGACATCACTGGACACTTTAAAAGGAGGCTGGTTCTTGGTATCATTGTTTCTCTTCAGTTAACCATGGTTATCTCTAAAGAAACACGTGCAGCCATCATTGCACTGCACAAAAATGGCCTAACAGGGAAGAGTATCGCAGCTACAAAGATTGCACCTCAGTCAACAATCTATCGCATCTTCAAGAACTTCAAGGAGAGAGCTTCCATTGTTGTCAAAAAGGCTCCAGGGCGCCCAAGAAAGACCAGCAAGCGCCAGGACCGTATCTTAAAACTGTTTCAGCTGCGGGATCGGACTACCAGCAGTGCCGAGCTTGCTCAGGAATGGCAGCAGGCTGGTGTGAGTGCTTCTGCACGCACTGTGAGGCGGAGACTCTTTGAGCAAGGACTGGTTTCAAGGAGGGCAGCAAAGAAGCCACTTTTCTCCAGAAAAAACATCAGGGACCGACTGATATTCTGCAAAAGGTACAGGGAGTGGACTGCTGAGGACTGGGGCAAAGTCATTTTCTCTGATGAATCCCCTTTTCGATTGTTTGGGACATCTGGAAAACAGCTTATTCGGAGAAGAAGAGGTGAGCACTACCACCAGTCTTGTCTCATGCCAACTGTAAAGCATCCTGAAACCATTCATGTGTGGGGTTGCTTCTCAGCCAAGGGAATCGGCTCACTCACAGTCTTGCCTAAAAACACAGCCATGAATAAAGAATGGTACCAGAATGTCCTCCAAGAGCAACTTCTCCCAACCATCCAAGAGCAGTTTGGCGCCCAACAATGCCTTTTCCAGCATGATGGAGCACCTTGCCATAAAGCAAAGGTGATAACGAAATGGCTCATGGAACAAAACATAGAGATTTTGGGTCCATGGCCTGGAAACTCCCCAGATCTTAATCCCATTGAGAACTTGTGGTCAATCATCAAGAGACGGGTGGACAAACAAAAACCAACAAATTCTGGCAAAATGCAAGCATTGATTATGCAAGAATGGACTGCTATCAGTCAGGATTTGGTCCAAAAGTTGATTGAGAGCATGCCAGGGAGAATTACAGAGGTCTTGAAGAAGAAGGGGCAACACTGCAAATATTGACTTGCTGCATTAACTCATTCTAACTGTCAATATAACCTATTGGTACTCATAATATGATTGCAATTATATTTCTGTATGTGATATAAACATCAGACAAACACTAATAAAAACCAGAGGCCAGCAGATCATGTGAAAATATAATTTTGGTGTCATTCTCAAAACTTTTGGCCATGACTGTACAGTGGTTTTTTCCTGGATATTATGTTTCTTTTAGCATTTTCCTGTAGGCTTCCATATATTACATGAAAAACACCAAAAAAAGAAAACCAAGTGTTATACTGTATGTGGGGGGATGGTGGTACTGTGGGAACGTTATACTGTATGCGGGGGGATGGTGGTACTGTGGGAACGTTATACTGTATGCGGGGGGATGGTGGTAATATTATACTGTATGTGGGGGGGATGGTGGCACTGTGGGAACATTATACTGTATGTGGGGGGATGGCGGTACTGTGAGAACATTATACTGTATGTGGGGGGGATGGTGGCACTGTGGGAACATTATACTGTATGTGGGGGGATGGTGGCACTGTGGGAACGTTATACTGTATGTGGGGGGATGGTGGGACTGTGGGAACATTATACTGCATGTGGGGGGGATGTTGGTAATATTATACTGTATGTGGGGGGATGGTGGCACTGTGGGAACATTATACTGTATGCGGGGGGGGTGGCGGGACTGTGACAACATTATACTGTATGTGGGAAGACTGCGGAACTGTGGGAACATTATACTGTATGTGGGGGGATGGTTGTAATGTGTGAATATTATACTGTATGTGGGGGGATGGTGGTACTGTGGGAACATTATAGTGTATGTGGGAAGATGGCGGTACTGTGGGAACATTACACTGTATGTGGGAAGATGGTGGTACTGTGGGAACATTATACTGTATGTGGGGGAGTGGTGGTAATGTGGGAACATTATACTGTATGTGGGGGGATGGCGGTACTGTGAGAACATTATACTGTATGTGGGGGGATGGCGGTACTGTGAGAACATTATACTGTATGTGGGAAGATTGCGGAACTGTGGGAACATTATACTGTATGTGGGGGGATGGTGGCACTGTGGGAACATTATACTGTATGTGGGAAGATGGTGGTACTGTGAGAACATTATACTGTATGTGGGGGGATGGAGGTACTGTGAGAACATTATACTGTATGTGGGGGGATGGCGGTACTTTGGGAACATTATACTGTATGTGGGGGGATGGCGGTACTGTGAGAACATTATACGGTGTGGGGAAATAGAGGTACTATGAGAGCATTATATTGAGAGGCTTAATGACCGCAGTGGCTCCTGCGACCGACCCCTACTTCAGCTGGATGTGTTCTCGGACTGACATTCAGCTGAAGTGCCACAATACACGCTGCTGACCAATCAGAGGCCAGCAGCTGACATCGGCATGTACGCCATTAGGGGGCGCATGGAAGTAACATCATGCTCTCCTGTCACTTGTAGCTGAAGTCAGCGGCAGCTCCAGAAAAAAGACACCGAGCTGCGAGGGAGCAGAGAGAAGGCGAGTATAATGTTCTGTTTTCTTTAAATCAGCGAGTACACGGTGCCCTTGGCCATAATACTACATGTAAGAGTGTGGGCTGTGCATTATACTACATGTATGAGTATGGGCTGTGCATTATACTACATGTATGGACTATGGGCTGTGCATTATACTACATGTATGAGTATGGGCTGTGCATTATACTACATGTATGAGTATGGGCTGTGCATTATACTACATGTAAGAGTGTGGGCTGTGCATTATACTACATGTATGACTATAGGCTGTGCATTATACTACATGTATGACTATGGTCTGTGCATTATACTACATGTATGGACTATGGGCTGTGCATTATACTACATGTAAGAGTATGGGCTGTGCATTATACTACATGTATGAGTATGGGCTGTGCATTATAAAACATGTATGAGTATGGGCTGTGCATTATACTACATGGATAAGTGTGGGCTGTGCATTATACTATATGTATGAGTATGGGCTGTGCATTATAAAACATGTATGAGTATGGGCTGTGCATTATACTACATGGATGAGTATGGGCTGTGCATTATACTATATGTATGAGTATGGGCTGTGCATTATACTACATGTAAGAGTGTGGGCTGTGCATTATACTACATGTATGACTATGGGCTGTGCATTATACTACATGTATGACTATGGGCTGTGCATTATACTACAAGTACAGACTATGGGCTGTGCATTATACTACATGTATGGACTATGGGCTGTGCATTATACTACATGTAAGAGTGTGGGATGTGCATTATACTACATGTAAGAGTATGGGCTGTGCATTATACTACATGTAAGAGTGTGGGCTGTGCATTATACTACATGTAAGAGTATGGGCTTTGCATTATACTACATGTAAGAGTGTGGGCTGTGCATTATACTACATGTATGAGTATGGGCTGTGCATTATACTACATGTAAGAGTATGGGCTTTGCATTATACTACATGTAAGAGTGTGGGCTGTGCATTATACTACATGTATGAGTATGGGCTGTGCATTATACTACATGTAAGAGTGTGGGCTGTGCATTATACTACATGTATGAGTATGGGCTGTGCATTATACTACATGGATGACTATGGGCTGTGCATTATACTACATGTAAGAGTGTGGGCTGTGCATTATACTACATGTAAGAGTGTGGGCTGTGCATTATACTACATGTAAGAGTATGGGCTGTGCATTATACTACATGTAAGAGTATGGGCTGTGCATTATACTACATGTATGAGTATGGGCTGTGCATTATACTACATGTATGGACTATGGGCTGTGCATTATACTACATGTACGAGTGTGGGATGTGCATTATACTACATGTAAGAGTGTGGGATGTGCATTATACTACATGTAAGAGTGTGGGATGTGCATTATACTACATGTATGAGTATGGGCTGTGCATTATACTACATGTAAGAGTATGGGCTGTGCATTATACTACATGTATGAGTATGGGCTGTGCATTATACTACATGTAAGAGTATGGGCTGTGCATTATACTACATGTAAGAGTATGGGCTGTGCATTATACTACATGTAACAGTGTGGGCTGTGCATTATACTACATGTATGAGTATGGGCTGTGCATTATACTACATGTAAGAGTGTGGGATGTGCATTATACTACATGTATGAGTATGGGCTGTGCATTATACTACATGTAAGAGTATGGGCTGTGCATTATACTACATGTAAGAGTGTGGGCTGTGCATTATACCACATGTAACAGTGTGGGCTGTGCATTATACTACATGTATGAGTATGGGCTGTGCATTATACTACATGTAAGAGTGTGGGCTGTGCATTATACCACATGTAACAGTGTGGGCTGTGCATTATACTACATGTATGAGTATGGGCTGTGCATTATACTACATGTAAGAGTGTGGGCTGTGCATTATACTACATGTATGGACTATGGGCTGTGCATTATACTACATGTATGAGTATGGGCTGTGCATTATACTACATGTAAGAGTATGGGCTGTGCATTATACTACATGTAACAGTGTGGGCTGTGCATTATACTACATGTATGGACTATGGGCTGTGCATTATACTACATGTATGGACTATGGGCTGTGCATTATACTACATGTAAGAGTGTGGGCTGTGCATTATACTACATGGATGGACTATGGGCTGTGCATTATACTACATGTATGGACTATGGGCTGTGCATTATACTACATGTATGAATATGGGCTGTGCATTATACTACATGTATGGACTATGGGCAGTGCATTATACTACATGTATGACTGTGGGCTGTGCATTATACTACATATATGACTATGGGCTGTGCATTATACTACATGTACGGACTATGGGCTGTGCATTATACTACATGTAAGAGTATGGGCTGTGCATTATACTACATGTAAGAGTGTGGGATGTGCATTATACTAAATGTATGGACTATGGGCTGTGCATTATACTACATGTAAGAGTGTGGGCTGTGCATTATACTACATGTATGGACTGTGGGCTGTGCATTATACTACATGTATGGACTATGGGCTGTGCATTATACTACATGTAAGAGTATGGGCTGTGCATTATACTACATGTAAGAGTATGGGCTGTGCATTATACTACATGTAAGAGTGTGGGCTGTGCATTATACTACATGTAAGAGTGTGGGCTGTGCATTATACTACATGTAAGAGTGTGGGCTGTGCATTATACTACATGTATGGACTGTGGGCTGTGCATTATACTACATGTATGGACTATGGGCTGTGCATTATACTACATGTAAGAGTATGGGCTGTGCATTATACTACATGTAAGAGTGTGGGATGTGCATTATACTACATGTATGGACTATGGGCTGTGCATTATACTACATGTAAGAGTGTGGGCTGTGCATTATACTACATGTATGGACTGTGGGCTGTGCATTATACTACATGTATGGACTATGGGCTGTGCATTATACTACATGTATGAGTGTGGGCTGTGCATTATACTACATGTATGAGTGTGGGCTGTGCATTATACTACATGTAAGAGTGTGGGCTGTGCATTATACTACATGTAAGAGTGTGGGCTGTGCATTATACAACATGTAAGAGTGTGGGCTGTGCATTATACAACATGTAAGAGTGTGGGCTGTGCATTATACTACATGTAAGAGTGTGGGCTGTGCATTATACTACATGTAAGAGTATGGGCTGTGCATTATACTACATGTAAGAGTATGGGCTGTGCATTATACTACATGTAAGAGTGCAGGCTGTGCATTATACTACATGTAAGAGTGTGGGATGTGCATTATACTACATGGATGAGTGTGGGCTGTGCATTATACTACATGTATGAGTGTGGGATGTGCATTATACTACATGTAAGAGTATGGGCTGTGCATTATACTACATGTAAGAGTATGGGCTGTGCATTATACTACATGTAAGAGTGCAGGCTGTGCATTATACTACATGTAAGAGTGTGGGATGTGCATTATACTACATGGATGAGTATGGGCTGTGCATTATACTACATGTAAGAGTGCAGGCTGTGCATTATACTACATGGATGACTATGGGCTGTGCATTATACTACATGTAAGAGTGCAGGCTGTGCATTATACTACATGTAAGAGTGTGGGATGTGCATTATACTACATGTAAGAGTGTGGGCTGTGCATTATACTACATGTAAGAGTGTGGGCTGTGCATTATACTACATGTATGGACTATGGGCTGTGCATTATACTACATGTAAGAGTATGGGCTGTGCATTATACTACATGTAAGAGTGTGGGCTGTGCATTATACTACATGTAAGAGTGTGGGCTGTGCATTATACTACATGTAAGAGTGTGGGCTGTGCATTATACTACATGTAAGAGTGTGGGCTGTGCATTATACTACATGTATGAGTATGGGATGTGCATTATACTACATGTAAGAGTGTGGGCTGTGCATTATACTACATGTATGAGTATGGGCTGTGCATTATACTACATGTAAGAGTATGGGCTGTGCATTATACTACATGTATGAGTATGGGCTGTGCATTATACTACATGTAAGAGTGTGGGATGTGCATTATACTACATGTAAGAGTGTGGGCTGTGCATTATACTACATGTATGGACTATGGGCTGTGCATTATACTACATGTAAGAGTATGGGCTGTGCATTATACTACATGTAAGAGTGTGGGCTGTGCATTATACTACATGTATGAGTATGGGCTGTGCATTATACTACATGTAAGAGTGTGGGCTGTGCATTATACTACATGTATGGACTATGGGCTGTGCATTATACTACATGTAAGAGTATGGGCTGTGCATTATACTACATGTAAGAGTGTGGGCTGTGCATTATACTACATGTATGGACTATGGGCTGTGCATTATACTACATGTAAGAGTATGGGCTGTGCATTATACTACATGTAAGAGTGTGGGCTGTGCATTATACTACATGTATGGACTATGGGCTGTGCATTATACTAGATATAAGAGTGTGGGATGTGCATTATACTACATGTAAGAGTGTGGGCTGTGCATTATACTACATGTAAGTGTGTGGGATGTGCATTATACTACATATAAGAGTGTGGGCTGTGCATTATACTAGATATAAGAGTGTGGGATGTGCATTATACTACATGTAAGAGTGTGGGATGTGCATTATACTACATATAAGAGTGTGGGCTGTGCATTATACTACATGTATGAGTATGGGATGTGCATTATACTACATGTATGGACTATGGGCTGTGCATTATACTACATGTATGAGTGTGGGCTGTGCATTATACTACATGTATGGACTATGGGCTGTGCATTATACTACATGTAAGAGTATGGGCTGTGCATTATACTACATGTAAGAGTGTGGGCTGTGCATTATACTACATGTATGAGTATGGGATGTGCATTATACTACATGTATGGACTATGGGCTGTGCATTATACTACATGTATGAGTGTGGGCTGTGCATTATACTACATGTATGGACTATGGGCTGTGCATTATACTACATGTAAGAGTATGGGCTGTGCATTATACTACATGTAAGAGTGTGGGCTGTGCATTATACTACATGTAAGAGTGTGGGCTGTGCATTATACTACATGTATGAGTATGGGCTGTGCATTATACTACATGTAAGAGTATGGGCTGTGCATTATACTACATGTATGAGTATGGGCTGTGCATTATACTACATGTAAGAGTATGGGCTGTGCATTATACTACATGTAAGAGTATGGGCTGTGCATTATACTACATGTAAGAGTATGGGCTGTGCATTATACTACATGTATGAGTATGGGCTGTGCATTATACTACATGTAAGAGTATGGGCTGTGCATTATACTACATGTATGAGTATGGGCTGTGCATTACACTACATGTAAGAGTATGGGCTGTGCATTATACTACATGTATGAGTATGGGCTGTGCATTATACTACATGTAAGAGTGTGGGCTGTGTATTATACTACATGTAAGAGTGTGGGCTGTGCATTATACTACATGTATGAGTGTGGGCTGTGCATTATACTACATGTAAGAGTGTGGGCTGTGCATTATACTACATGTATGACTATGGGCTGTGCATTATACTACATGTAAGAGTGTGGGCTGTGAATTATACTACATGTATGAGTATGGGCTGTGCATTATACTACATGAATGAGTATGGGCTGTGCATTATACTACATGGATGAGTATGGGCTGTGCATTATACTACATGTATGAGTGTGGGCTGTGCATTATACTACATGTAAGAGTGTGGGATGTGCATTATACTACATGAATGAGTATGGGCTGTGCATTATACTACATGGATGAGTATGGGCTGTGCATTATACTACATGGATGAGTATGGGCTGTGCATTATACTACATGTAAGAGTGTGGGCTGTGCATTATACTACATGTAAGAGTGTGGGCTGTGCATTATACTACATGTAAGAGTGTGGGCTGTGCATTATACTACATGTATGGACTATGGGCTGTGCATTATACTACATGTAAGAGTGTGGGCTGTGCATTATACTACATGTATGAGTGTGGGCTGTGCATTATACTACATGTAAGAGTGTGGGCTGTGCATTATACTACATGTATGAGTGTGGGCTGTGCATTATACTACATGTAAGAGTGTGGGCTGTGCATTATACTACATGTATGAGTATGGGCTGTGCATTATACTACATGTAAGAGTGTGGGATGTGCATTATACTACATGTATGAGTATGGGCTGTGCATTATACTACATGTAAGAGTGTGGGCTGTGCATTATACTACATGTAAGAGTGTGGGATGTGCATTATACTACATGGATGAGTGTGGGCTGTGCATTATACTACATGTAAGAGTGTGGGCTGTGCATTATACTACATGTAAGAGTGTGGGCTGTGCATTATACTACATGGATGACTATGGGCTGTGCATTATACTACATGTATGGACTATGGGCTGTGCATTATACTACATGTACGGACTATGGGCTGTGCATTATACTACATGTACGGACTATGGGCTGTGCATTATACTACATGTATGACTATGGGCTGTGCATTATACTACATGTAAGAGTGTGGGCTGTGCATTATACTACATGTATGACTATGGGCTGTGCATTATACTACATGTATGACTATGGGCTGTGCATTATACTACATGTAAGAGTGTGGGCTGTGCATTATACTACATGGATGACTATGAACTGTGCATTATACTACATGTATGAGTATGGGCTGTGCATTATACTACATGTATGACTATGGGCTGTGCATTATACTTCATGTAAGAGTGTGGGCTGTGCATTATACCACATGGATGACTATGGGCTGTGCATTATACTACATGTAAGAGTGCAGGCTGTGCATTATACTACATGTAAGAGTGTGGGATGTGCATTATACTACATGTAAGAGTGTGGGCTGTGCATTATACTACATGTAAGAGTGTGGGCTGTGCATTATACTACATGTATGGACTGTGGGCTGTGCATTATACTACATGTAAGAGTATGGGCTGTGCATTATACTACATGTAAGAGTGCAGGCTGTGCATTATACTACATGTAAGAGTGTGGGCTGTGCATTATACTACATGTAAGAGTGTGGGCTGTGCATTATACTACATGTATGGACTATGGGCTGTGCATTATACTACATGTAAGAGTATGGGCTGTGCATTATACTACATGTAAGAGTGTGGGCTGTGCATTATACTACATGTAAGAGTGTGGGCTGTGCATTATACTACATGTAAGAGTGTGGGATGTGCATTATACTACATATAAGAGTGTGGGCTGTGCATTATACTACATGTATGGACTATGGGCTGTGCATTATACTACATGTAAGAGTATGGGCTGTGCATTATACTACATGTAAGAGTGTGGGCTGTGCATTATACTACATGTAAGAGTATGGGCTGTGCATTATACTACATGTAAGAGTGTGGGCTGTGCATTATACTACATGTACGGACTATGGGCTGTGCATTATACTACATGTATGACTATGGGCTGTGCATTATACTACATGTAAGAGTGTGGGCTGTGCATTATACTACATGTAAGAGTGTGGGCTGTGCATTATACTACATGGATGACTATGAACTGTGCATTATACTACATGTATGAGTATGGGCTGTGCATTATACTACATGTATGACTATGGACTGTGCATTATACTTCATGTAAGAGTGTGGGCTGTGCATTATACTACATATATGGACTATGGGCTGTGCATTATACTACATGGATGACTATGGGCTGTGCATTATACTACATGTAAGAGTGTGGGCTGTGCATTATACTACATGTATGGACTGTGGGCTGTGCATTATACTACATGTAAGAGTATGGGCTGTGCATTATACTACATGTAAGAGTGCAGGCTGTGCATTATACTACATGTAAGAGTGTGGGCTGTGCATTATACTACATGTAAGAGTGTGGGCTGTGCATTATACTACATGTATGGACTATGGGCTGTGCATTATACTACATGTAAGAGTATGGGCTGTGCATTATACTACATGTAAGAGTGTGGGCTGTGCATTATACTACATGTAAGAGTGTGGGATGTGCATTATACTACATATAAGAGTGTGGGCTGTGCATTATACTACATGTATGGACTATGGGCTGTGCATTATACTACATGTAAGAGTATGGGCTGTGCATTATACTACATGTAAGAGTGTGGGCTGTGCATTATACTACATGTAAGAGTATGGGCTGTGCATTATACTACATGTATGGACTATGGGCTGTGCATTACACTACATGTAAGAGTATGGGCTGTGCATTATACTACATGTAAGAGTGTGGGCTGTGCATTATACTACATGTATGGACTATGGGCTGTGCATTATACTACATGTAAGAGTGTGGGATGTGCATTATACTACATATAAGAGTGTGGGCTGTGCATTATACTACATGTATGGACTATGGGCTGTGCATTATACTACATGTAAGAGTATGGGCTGTGCATTATACTACATGTAAGAGTGTGGGCTGTGCATTATACTACATGTATGACTATGGGCTGTGCATTATACTACATGTAAGAGTGTGGGCTGTGCATTATACTACATGTAAGAGTGTGGGCTGTGCATTATACTACATGTAAGAGTGTGGGATGTGCATTATACTACATATAAGAGTGTGGGCTGTGCATTATACTACATGTATGGACTATGGGCTGTGCATTATACTACATGTAAGAGTATGGGCTGTGCATTATACTACATGTAAGAGTGTGGGCTGTGCATTATACTACATGTAAGAGTATGGGCTGTGCATTATACTACATGTACGGACTATGGGCTGTGCATTATACTACATGTATGACTATGGGCTGTGCATTATACTACATGTAAGAGTGTGGGCTGTGCATTATACTACATGGATGACTATGAACTGTGCATTATACTACATGTATGAGTATGGGCTGTGCATTATACTACATGTATGACTATGGACTGTGCATTATACTTCATGTAAGAGTGTGGGCTGTGCATTATACTACATATATGGACTATGGGCTGTGCATTATACTACATGGATGACTATGGGCTGTGCATTATACTACATGTAAGAGTGTGGGCTGTGCATTATACTACATGTATGGACTGTGGGCTGTGCATTATACTACATGTAAGAGTATGGGCTGTGCATTATACTACATGTAAGAGTGCAGGCTGTGCATTATACTACATGTAAGAGTGTGGGCTGTGCATTATACTACATGTAAGAGTGTGGGCTGTGCATTATACTACATGTATGGACTATGGGCTGTGCATTATACTACATGTAAGAGTATGGGCTGTGCATTATACTACATGTAAGAGTGTGGGATGTGCATTATACTACATATAAGAGTGTGGGCTGTGCATTATACTACATGTATGGACTATGGGCTGTGCATTATACTACATGTAAGAGTATGGGCTGTGCATTATACTACATGTAAGAGTGTGGGCTGTGCATTATACTACATGTAAGAGTATGGGCTGTGCATTATACTACATGTATGGACTATGGGCTGTGCATTATACTACATGTATGAGTGTGGGCTGTGCATTACACTACATGTAAGAGTATGGGCTGTGCATTATACTACATGTAAGAGTGTGGGCTGTGCATTATACTACATGTATGGACTATGGGCTGTGCATTATACTACATGTAAGAGTGTGGGATGTGCATTATACAACATATAAGAGTGTGGGCTGTGCATTATACTACATGTATGGACTATGGGCTGTGCATTATACTACATGTAAGAGTATGGGCTGTGCATTATACTACATGTAAGAGTATGGGCTGTGCATTATACTACATGTATGGACTATGGGCTGTGCATTATACTACATGTATGAGTATGGGTTGTGCATTATACTACATGTAAGAGTATGGGCTGTGCATTATACTACATGTAAGAGTGTGGGCTGTGCATTATACTACATGTAAGAGTGTGGGCTGTGCATTATACTACATGTAAGAGTGTGGGCTGTGCATTATACTACATGTACGGACTATGGGCTGTGCATTATACTACATGTATGAGTATGGGTTGTGCATTATACTACATGTAAGAGTGTGGGCTGTGCATTATACTACATGTAAGAGTGTGGGCTGTGCATTATACTACATGTAAGAGTGTGGGCTGTGCATTATACTACATGTATGAGTATGGGCTGTGCATTATACTACATGTAAGAGTATGGGCTGTGCATTATACTACATGTATGAGTATGGGCTGTGCATTATACTACATGTAAGAGTATGGGCTGTGCATTATACTACATGTATGAGTATGGGCTGTGCATTATACTACATGTAAGAGTATGGGCTGTGCATTACACTACATGTAAGAGTATGGGCTGTGCATTATACTACATGTATGAGTGTGGGCTGTGCATTATACTACATGTAAGAGTGTGGGATGTGCATTATACTACATGTAAGAGTGTGGGATGTGCATTATACTACATGTAAGAGTGTGGGCTGTGCATTATACTACATGTAAGAGTGTGGGCTGTGCATTATACTACATGTAAGAGTATGGGCTGTGCATTATACTACATTTATGAGTATGGGCTGTGCATTACACTACATGTAAGAGTATGGGCTGTGCATTATACTACATGTATGAGTGTGGGCTGTGCATTATACTACATGAATGACTATGGTCTGTGCATTATACTACATGTATGAGTGTGGGATGTGCATTATACTACATGTAAGAGTGTGGGATGTGCATTATACTACATGTAAGAGTGTGGGATGTGCATTATACTACATGTAAGAGTGTGGGCTGTGCATTATACTACATGTAAGAGTGTGGGCTGTGCATTATACTACATGTAAGAGTGTGGGCTGTGCATTATACTACATGTAAGAGTGTGGGCTGTGCATTATACTACATGTAAGAGTATGGGCTGTGCATTATACTACATGTAAGAGTGTGGGCTGTGCATTATACTACATGTAAGAGTGTGGGCTGTGCATTATACTACATGTAAGAGTGCAGGCTGTGCATTATACTACATGTATGGACTATGGGCTGTGCATTATACTACATGTAAGAGTATGGGCTGTGCATTATACTACATGTAAGAGTGTGGGCTGTGCATTATACTACATGTAAGAGTGTGGGCTGTGCATTATACTACATGTAAGAGTGTGGGCTGTGCATTATACTACATGTATGAGTATGGGCTGTGCATTATACTACATGTAAGAGTATGGGCTGTGCATTATACTACATGTATGAGTATGGGCTGTGCATTATACTACATGTAAGAGTGTGGGCTGTGCATTATACTACATGTATGGACTATGGGCTGTGCATTATACTACATGTAAGAGTATGGGCTGTGCATTATACTACATGTAAGAGTGTGGGCTGTGCATTATACTACATGTATGACTATGGGCTGTGCATTATACTACATGTATGGACTATGGGCTGTGCATTATACTACATGTATGAGTATGGGTTGTGCATTATACTACATGTAAGAGTATGGGCTGTGCATTATACTACATGTAAGAGTGTGGGCTGTGCATTATACTACATGTAAGAGTGTGGGCTGTGCATTATACTACATGTAAGAGTGTGGGCTGTGCATTATACTACATGTACGGACTATGGGCTGTGCATTATACTACATGTATGAGTATGGGTTGTGCATTATACTACATGTAAGAGTGTGGGCTGTGCATTATACTACATGTAAGAGTGTGGGCTGTGCATTATACTACATGTAAGAGTGTGGGCTGTGCATTATACTACATGTAAGAGTGTGGGATGTGCATTATACTACATGTAAGAGTGTGGGATGTGCATTATACTACATGTAAGAGTATGGGCTGTGCATTATACTACATGTAAGAGTGTGGGCTGTGCATTATACTACATGTAAGAGTGTGGGCTGTGCATTATACTACATGTAAGAGTGTGGGCTGTGCATTATACTACATGTAAGAGTGTGGGCTGTGCATTATACTACATGTATGAGTATGGGCTGTGCATTATACTACATGTAAGAGTGTGGGCTGTGCATTATACTACATGTAAGAGTGTGGGCTGTGCATTATACTACATGTAAGAGTGTGGGCTGTGCATTATACTACATGTAAGAGTATGGGCTGTGCATTATACTACATGTAAGAGTATGGGCTGTGCATTATACTACATGTATGAGTATGGGCTGTGCATTATACTACATGTAAGAGTATGGGCTGTGCATTATACTACATGTATGAGTATGGGCTGTGCATTATACTACATGTAAGAGTGTGGGCTGTGCATTATACTACATGTAAGAGTGTGGGCTGTGCATTATACTACATGTAAGAGTGTGGGCTGTGCATTATACTACATGTAAGAGTGTGGGCTGTGCATTATACTACATGTAAGAGTATGGGCTGTGCATTATACTACATGTAAGAGTGTGGGCTGTGCATTATACTACATGTAAGAGTGTGGGCTGTGCATTATACTACATGTAAGAGTATGGGCTGTGCATTATACTACATGTAAGAGTGTGGGCTGTGCATTATACTACATGTAAGAGTGTGGGCTGTGCATTATACTACATGTAAGAGTGTGGGCTGTGCATTATACTACATGTATGAGTGTGGGCTGTGCATTATACTACATGTAAGAGTGTGGGCTGTGCATTATACTACATGTAAGAGTGTGGGCTGTGCATTATACTACATGTAAGAGTGTGGGCTGTGCATTATACTACATGTAAGAGTGTGGGCTGTGCATTATACTACATGTATGAGTATGGGCTGTGCATTATACTACATGTAAGAGTATGGGCTGTGCATTATACTACATGTACGGACTATGGGCTGTGCATTATACTACATGTACGGACTATGGGCTGTGCATTATACTACATGTATGAGTGTGGGCTGTACATTATACTACATGTAAGAGTGTGGGCTGTGCATTATACTACATGTAAGAGTGTGGGCTGTGCATTATACTACATGTAAGAGTATGGGCTGTGCATTATACTACATGTAAGAGTGTGGGCTGTGCATTATACTACATGTATGAGTATGGGCTGTGCATTATACTACATGTAAGAGTATGGGCTGTGCATTATACTACATGTATGAGTATGGGCTGTGCATTATACTATATGTAAGAGTATGGGCTGTGCATTATACTACATGTAAGAGTATGGGCTGTGCATTATACTACATGTATGAGTATGGGCTGTGCATTATACTACATGTAAGAGTGTGGGCTGTGCATTATACTACATGTAAGAGTATGGGCTGTGCATTATACTACATGTAAGAGTGTGGGCTGTGCATTATACTACATATATGGACTATGGGCTGTGCATTATACTACATGTATGTACTATGGGCTGTGCATTATACTACATGTATGGACTATGGGCTGTGCATTATACTACATGTATGGACTATGGGCTGTGCATTATACTACATGTATGACTATGGGCTGTGTATTATACTACATGTAAGAGTGTGGGCTGTGCATTATACTACATGTAAGAGTATGGGCTGTGCATTATACTACATGTAAGAGTGTGGGCTGTGCATTATACTACATGTAAGAGTATGGGCTGTGCATTATACTACATGTAAGAGTGTGGGCTGTGCATTATACTACATATATGGACTATGGGCTGTGCATTATACTACATGTATGTACTATGGGCTGTGCATTATACTACATGTATGGACTATGGGCTGTGCATTATACTACATGTATGGACTATGGGCTGTGCATTATACTACATGTAAGAGTGTGGGCTGTGCATTACACTACATGTAATAGTATGGGCTGTGCATTATACTACATGTAAGAGTGTGGGCTGTGCATTATACTACATGTAAGAGTGTGGGCTGTGCATTATACTACATGTATGACTATGGGCTGTGCATTATACTACATGTAAGAGTGTGGGATGTGCATTATACTACATGTAAGAGTGTGGGCTGTGCATTATACTACATGTAAGAGTATGGGCTGTGCATTATACTACATGTAAGAGTGTGGGATGTGCATTATACTACATGTAAGAGTGTGGGCTGTGCATTATACTACATGTAAGAGTATAGGCTGTGCATTATACTACATGTATGGACTATGGGCTGTGCATTATACTACATGTAAGAGTGTGGGCTGTGCATTATACTACATGTATGAGTATGGGCTGTGCATTATACTACATGTATGGACTATGGGCTGTGCATTATACTACATGTAAGAGTGTGGGCTGTGCATTACACTACATGTAAGAGTGTGGGCTCTGCATTATACTACATGTATGACTATGGGATGTGCATTATACTACATGTAAGTGTGGGCTGTGCATTATACTACATGTATGGACTATGGGCTGTGCATTATACTACATGTACGAGTATGGGCTGTGCATTATACTACATGTAAGAGTGTGGGCTGTGCATTATACTACATGTAAGAGTGTGGGATGTGCATTATACTACATGGATGACTATGGGCTGTGCATTATACTACATGTAAGAGTATGGGCTGTGCATTATACTACATGTAGGAGTGTGGGCTGTGCATTATACTACATGTAAGAGTATGGGCTGTGCATTATACTACATGTATGAGTATGGGCTGTGCATTATACTACATGTAAGAGTATGGGCTGTGCATTACACTACATGTAAGAGTATGGGCTGTGCATTATACTACATGTATGAGTGTGGGCTGTGCATTATACTACATGTAAGAGTGTGGGATGTGCATTATACTACATGTGTGAGTATGAGCTGTGCATTATACTACATGTATGACTATGGGCTGTGCATTATACTACATGTAGGAGTGTGGGCTGTGCATTATACTACATGTAAGAGTGTGGGCTGTGCATTATACTACATGTATGGACTATGGGCTGTGCATTATACTACATGTAAGAGTGTGGGCTGTGCATTATACTACATGTATGGACTATGGGCTGTGCATTATACTACATGTAAGAGTGTGGGCTGTGCATTATACTACATGTATGGACTATGGGCTGTGCATTATACTACATGTATGACTATGGGCAGTGCATTATACTACATGTATGAGTATGAGCTGTGCATTATACTACATGTATGAGTATGAGCTGTGCATTATACTACATGTATGACTATGGGATGTGCATTATACTACATGTATGACTATGGGCTGCGCATTATACTACATGTAAGAGTGTGGGCTGTGCATTATACTACATGTAAGAGTGTGGGCTGTGAATTATACTACATGTAAGAGTGTGGGCTGTGTATTATACTACATGTAAGAGTATGGGCTGTGCATTATACTACATGTAAGAGTATGGGCTGTGCATTATACTACATGTAAGAGTGTGGGATGTGCATTATACTACATGTAAGAGTGTGGGCTGTGTATTATACTACATGTAAGAGTATGGGCTGTGCATTATACTACATGTAAGAGTGTGGACTGTGTATTATACTACATGTAAGAGTGTGGGCTGTGTATTATACTACATGTAAGAGTATGGGCTGTGCATTATACTACATGAAAGAGTGTGGGCTGTGCATTATACTACATGTAAGAGTATGGGCTGTGCATTATACTACATGGATGAGTATGGGCTGTGCATTATACTACATGTAAGAGTGTGGGCTGTGCATTATACTAGATGTAAGAGTGTGGGCTGTGCATTATACTACATGTAAGAGTGTGGGCTGTGCATTATACTACATGTAAGAGTGTGGGCTGTGCATTATACTACATGTAAGAGTGTGGGCTGTGCATTATACTACATGTAAGAGTGTGGGCTGTGCATTATACTACATGTACGGACTATGGGCTGTGCATTATACTACATGTAAGAGTGTGGGATGTGCATTATACTACATGTATGACTATGGGCTGTGCATTATACTACATGGATGAGTATGGGCTGTGCATTATACTACATGTATGAGTATGGGCTGTGCATTATACTACATGTATGGACTATGGGCTGTGCATTATACTACATGTAAGAGTATGGGCTGTGCATTATACTACATGTATGGACTATGGGCTGTGCATTATACTACATGTAAGAGTGTGGGCTGTGCATTATACTACATGTAAGAGTGTGGGCTGTGCATTATACTACATGTAAGAGTGTGGGCTGTGCATTATACTACATGTATGACTATGGGCTGTGCATTATACTACATGTATGGACTATGGGCTGTGCATTATACTACATGTAAGAGTGTGGGCTGTGCATTATACTACATGTAAGAGTGTGGGCTATGCATTATACTACATGTATGAGTATGGGCTTTGCATTATACTACATGTAAGAGTGTGGGTTGTGCATTATACTACATGTAAGAGTATGGGCTGTGCATTATACTACATGTAAGAGTGTGGGCTGTGCATTATACTACATGTAAGAGTATGGGCTGTGCATTATACTACATGTAAGAGTGTGGGCTGTGCATTATACTACATGTATGAGTATGGGCTGTGCATTATACTACATGTATGGACTATGGGCTGTGCATTATACTACATGTAAGAGTGTGGGCTGTGCATTATACTACATGTATGACTATGGGCTGTGCATTATACTACATGTAAGAGTGTGGGCTGTGCATTATACTACATGTATGGACTGTGGGCTGTGAATTATACTACATGTATGACTATGAGCTGTGCATTATACTACATGTAAGAGTGTGGGCTGTGCATTATACTACATGTAAGAGTGTGGGCTGTGCATTATACTACATGTAAGAGTGTGGGCAGTGCATTATACTACATGTAAGAGTATGGGCTGTGCATTATACTACATGTAAGAGTGTGGGCTGTGCATTATACTACATGTAAGAGTGTGGGCTGTGCATTATACTACATGTAAGAGTGTGGGATGTGCATTATACTACATGTAAGAGTGTGGGATGTGCATTATACTACATGTAAGAGTGTGGGCTGTGCATTATACTACATGTAAGAGTGTGGGCTGTGCATTATACTACATGTAAGAGTGTGGGCTGTGCATTATACTACATGTAAGAGTATGGGCTGTGCATTATACTACATGTAAGAGTGTGGGCTGTGCATTATACTACATGTATGAGTGTGGGCTGTGCATTATACTACATGTAAGAGTGTGGGCTGTGCATTATACTACATGTAAGAGTGTGGGCTGTGCATTATACTACATGTAATAGTATGGGCTGTGCATTATACTACATGTACAGACTATGGGCTGTGCATTATACTACATGTATGGACTATGGACTGTGCATTATACTACATGTATGAGTATGGGCTGTGCATTATACTACATGTATGAGTATGGGCTGTGCATTATACTACATGTATGAGTATGGGCTGTGCATTATACTACATGTAAGAGTGTGGGCTGTGCATTATACTACATGTATGAGTATGGGCTGTGCATTATACTACATGTAAGAGTGTGGGCTGTGCATTATACTACATGTATGAGTATGGGCTGTGCATTATACTACATGTATGAGTATGGGCTGTGCATTATACTACATGTATGAGTATGGGCTGTGCATTATACTACATGTAAGAGTGTGGACTGTGCATTATACTACATGTATGAGTATGGGCTGTGCATTATACTACATGTAAGAGTGTGGGCTGTGCATTATACTACATGTATGAGTATGGGCTGTGCATTATACTACATGTATGAGTGTGGGCTGTGCATTATACTACATGTATGAGTATGGGCTGTGCATTATACTACATGTAAGAGTGTGGGCTGTGCATTATACTACATGTAAGAGTGTGGGCTGTGCATTATACTACATGTATGGACTATGGGCTGTGCATTATAGTACATGTATGGACTATGGGCAGTGCATTATACTACATGTAAGAGTGTGGGCTGTGCATTATACTACATGTAAGAGTGTGGGCTGTGCATTATACTACATGTAAGAGTGTGGGCTGTGCATTATACTACATGTATGAGTATGGGCTGTGCATTATACTACATGTAAGAGTGAGGGCTGTGCATTATACTACATGTAAGAGTGTGGGCTGTGCATTATACTACATGTAAGAGTGTGGGCTGTGCATTATACTACATGTATGGACTATGGGCTGTGCATTATACTACATGTAAGAGTGTGGGATGTGCATTATACTACATGTATGGACTATGGGCTGTGCATTATACTACATGGATGACTGTGGGCTGTGCATGATACTACATGTAAGAGTGTGGGCTGTGCATTATACTACATGTAAGAGTGTGGGCTGTGCATTATACTACATGTATGGACTATGGGCTGTGCATTATAGTACATGTATGGACTATGGGCAGTGCATTATACTACATGTAAGAGTGTGGGCTGTGCATTATACTACATGTAAGAGTGTGGGCTGTGCATTATACTACATGTAAGAGTGTGGGCTGTGCATTATACTACATGTATGAGTATGGGCTGTGCATTATACTACATGTAAGAGTGTGGGCTGTGCATTATACTACATGTAAGAGTGTGGGCTGTGCATTATACTACATGTAAGAGTGTGGGCTGTGCATTATACTACATGTATGGACTATGGGCTGTGCATTATACTACATGTAAGAGTGTGGGATGTGCATTATACTACATGTATGGACTATGGGCTGTGCATTATACTACATGGATGACTGTGGGCTGTGCATTATACTACATGTAAGAGTGTGGGCTGTGTATTATACTACATGTAAGAGTGTGGGCTGTGCATTATACTACATGTATGACTATGGGCTGTGCATTATACTACATGCATGGACTATGGGCTGTGCATTATACTACATGTATGACTATGGGCTGTGCATTATACTACATGGATGACTGTGGGCTGTGCATTATACTACATGTAAGAGTGTGGGATGTGCATTATACTACATGTATGGACTATGGGCTGTGCATTATACTACATGTAAGAGTGTGGGATGTGCATTATACTACATGTATGGACTATGGGCTGTGCATTATACTACATGGATGACTGTGGGCTGTGCATTATACTACATGTAAGAGTGTGGGCTGTGCATTATACGACATGTAAGAGTGTGGGATGTGCATTATACTACATGGATGACTGTGGGCTGTGCATTATACTACATGTAAGAGTGTGGGCTGTGTATTATACTACATGTAAGAGTGTGGGCTGTGCATTATACTACATGTATGACTATGGGCTGTGCATTATACTACATGTATGACTATGGGCTGTGCATTATACTACATGCATGGACTATGGGCTGTGCATTATACTACATGTATGACTATGGGCTGTGCATTATACTACATGGATGACTGTGGGCTGTGCATTATACTACATGTAAGAGTGTGGGATGTGCATTATACTACATGTATGGACTATGGGCTGTGCATTATACTACATGGATGACTGTGGGCTGTGCATTATACTACATGTAAGAGTGTGGGCTGTGCATTATACTACATGTAAGAGTGTGGGCTGTGCATTATACTACATGTATGGACTATGGGCTGTGCATTATACTACATGTAAGAGTGTGGGCTGTGCATTATACTACATGTAAGAGTGTGGGCTGTGCATTATACTACATGTATGGACTATGGGCTGTGTATTATACTACATGTATGAGTGTGGGCTGTGCATTATACTACATGTATGAGTGTGGGCTGTGCATTATACTACATGTATGAGTATGGGATGTGCATTATACTACATGTAAGAGTGTGGGATGTGCATTATACTACATGTAAGAGTATGGGCTGTGCATTATACTACATGTAAGAGTGTGGGATGTGCATTATACTACATGTATGAGTATGGGCTGTGCATTATACTACATGTAAGAGTGTGGGCTGTGTATTATACTACATGTAAGAGTGTGGGATGTGCATTATACTACATGTATGAGTATGGGCTGTGCATTATACTACATGTAAGAGTGTGGGCTGTGTATTATACTACATGTAAGAGTGTGGGCTGTGCATTATACTACATGTAAGAGTGTGGGATGTGCATTATACTACATGTATGAGTATGGGCTGTGCATTATACTACATGTAAGAGTGTGGGCTGTGTATTATACTACATGTAAGAGTGTGGGATGTGCATTATACTACATGTATGACTATGGGCTGTGCATTATACTACATGTAAGAGTGTGGGCTGTGTATTATACTAC
Source organism: Phyllobates terribilis (assembly GCF_046119375.1). NCBI lineage: Eukaryota > Metazoa > Chordata > Amphibia > Anura > Dendrobatidae > Phyllobates > Phyllobates terribilis. Next base: position 9,717,802 of record NW_027362772.1, on the reverse strand, counting down.
ATGTAAGAGTGTGGGATGTGCATTATACTACATGTAAGAGTGTGGGCTGTGTATTATACTACATGTAAGAGTATGGACTGTGATTTATACTACATGTATGGACTATGGGCTGTGCATTATACTACATGTATGGACTATGGGCTGTGCATTATACTACATGTATGACTATGGGCTGTGCATTATACTACATGTAAGAGTATGGGCTGTGCATTATACTACATGTATGAGTGTGGGCTGTGCATTATACTACATGGATGACTATGGGCTGTGCATTATGCTACATGTATGAGTATGGGCTGTGTATTATACTACATGTATGGACTATGGGCTGTGCATTATACTATATGTATGGACTATGGGCTGTACATTATACTACATATATGGACTATGGGCTGTACATTATACTACATGTAAGAGTATGGGCTGTGCATTATACTACATGTATGGACTATGGGCTGTACATTATACTACATATATGGACTATGGGCTGTACATTATACTACATGTAAGAGTATGGGCTGTGCATTATACTACATGTATGAGTATGGGCTGTGCATTATACTACATGTATGAGTATGGGCTGTGCATTATACTACATGTAAGAGTATGGGCTGTGTATTATACTACATGTATGGACTATGGGCTGTACATTATACTACATATATGGACTATGGGCTGTACATTATACTACATGTAAGAGTATGGGCTGTGCATTATACTACATGTATGACTATGGGCTGTGCATTATACTACATGTATGAGTATGGGCTGTGCATTATACTACATGTAAGAGTATGGGCTGTGTATTATACTACATGTAAGAGTGTGGGATGTGCATTATACTACATGTATGACTATGGGCTGTGCATTATACTACATGTAAGAGTATGGGCTGTGTATTATACTACATGTAAGAGTGTGGGATGTGCATTATACTACATGTAAGAGTGTGGGCTGTGTATTATACTAGATGTATGAGTATGGGCTGTGCATTATACTACATGTATGGACTATGGGCTGTGCATTATACTACATGTATGACTATGGGCTGTGCATTATACTACATGTAAGAGTGTGGGCTGTGCATTATACTACATGGATGACTATGGGCTGTGCATTATGCTACATGTATGAGTATGGGCTGTGTATTATACTACATGTATGGACTATGGGCTGTGCATTATACTATATGTATGGACTATGGGCTGTACATTATACTACATATATGGACTATGGGCTGTACATTATACTACATGTAAGAGTATGGGCTGTGCATTATACTACATGTATGGACTATGGGCTGTACATTATACTACATATATGGACTATGGGCTGTACATTATACTACATGTAAGAGTATGGGCTGTGCATTATACTACATAGATGACTATGGGCTGTGCATTATACTACATGTATGGACTATGGGCTGTACAATATACTACATGTAAGAGTATGGGCTGTGCATTATACTACATGTATGAGTATGGGCTGTGCATTATACTACATGTATGGACTATGGGCTGTGCATTATACTACATGTATGGACTATGGGCTGTGCATTATACTATATGTATGACTATGGGCTGTGCATTATACTACATGGATGACTATGGGCTGTGCATTATACTACATGGATGACTATGGGCTGTGCATTATACTACATGTAAGAGTGTGGGCTGTGCATTATACTACATGTATGGACTGTGGGCTGTGCATTATACTACATGTAAGAGTATGGGCTGTGCATTATACTACATGTAAGAGTGCAGGCTGTGCATTATACTACATGTAAGAGTGTGGGATGTGCATTATACTACATGTAAGAGTATGGGCTGTGCATTATACTACATGTAAGAGTGTGGGCTGTGCATTATACTACATGTAAGAGTGTGGGCTGTGCATTATACTACATGTAAGAGTGTGGGATGTGCATTATACTACATATAAGAGTGTGGGCTGTGCATTATACTACATGTATGAGTATGGGATGTGCATTATACTACATGTATGGACTATGGGCTGTGCATTATACTACATGTATGAGTGTGGGCTGTGCATTATACTACATGTATGGACTATGGGCTGTGCATTATACTACATGTAAGAGTATGGGCTGTGCATTATACTACATGTAAGAGTGTGGGCTGTGCATTATACTACATGTAAGAGTGTGGGCTGTGCATTATACTACATGTAAGAGTGTGGGCTGTGCATTATACTACATGTAAGAGTGTGGGCTGTGCATTATACTACATGTAAGAGTATGGGCTGTGCATTACACTACATGTAAGAGTATGGGCTGTGCATTATACTACATGTATGGACTATGGGCTGTGCATTATACTACATGTATGAGTATGGGCTGTGCATTATACTACATGTAAGAGTATGGGCTGTGCATTATACTACATGTATGAGTATGGGCTGTGCATTATACTACATGTAAGAGTATGGGCTGTGCATTATACTACATGTATGAGTATGGGCTGTGCATTACACTACATGTAAGAGTATGGGCTGTGCATTATACTACATGTATGAGTATGGGCTGTGCATTATACTACATGTAAGAGTGTGGGCTGTGCATTATACTACATGTAAGAGTGTGGGCTGTGCATTATACTACATGTAAGAGTGTGGGCTGTGAATTATACTACATGTAAGAGTATGGGCTGGGCATTATACTACATGTAAGAGTGTGGGCTGTGCATTATACTACATGTATGAGTGTGGGATGTGCATTATACTACATGAATGAGTATGGGCTGTGCATTATACTACATGTAAGAGTGTGGGATGTGCATTATACTACATGAATGAGTATGGGCTGTGCATTATACTACATGGATGGACTATGGGATGTGCATTATACTACATGTAAGAGTGTGGGCTGTGCATTATACTACATGTAAGAGTGTGGGCTGTGCATTATACTACATGTATGAGTGTGGGCTGTGCATTATACTACATGTATGGACTATGGGCTGTGCATTATACTACATGTAAGAGTGTGGCCTGTGCATTATACTACATGTATGAGTGTGGGATGTGCATTATACTACATGTATGGACTATGGGCTGTGCATTATACTACATGTATGAGTGTGGGATGTGCATTATACTACATGTATGAGTGTGGGATGTGCATTATACTACATGTATGGACTATGGGCTGTGCATTATACTACATGTATGAGTGTGGGCTGTGCATTATACTACATGTATGAGTGTGGGATGTGCATTATACTACATGTATGGACTATGGGCTGTGCATTATACTACATGTATGAGTGTGGGATGTGCATTATACTACATGTATGAGTGTGGGATGTGCATTATACTACATGTATGGACTATGGGCTGTGCATTATACTACATGTATGAGTGTGGGATGTGCATTATACTACATGTATGGACTATGGGCTGTGCATTATACTACATGTAAGAGTGTGGGCTGTGCATTATACTACATGTATGGACTATGGGCTGTGCATTATACTACATGTATGGACTATGGGCTGTGCATTATACTACATGTAAGAGTATGGGCTGTGCATTATACTACATGTATGGACTATGGGATGTGCATTATACTACATGTATGAGTATGGGCTGTGCATTATACTACATGTATGAGTATGGGCTGTGCATTATACTACATGTAAGAGTGTGGGCTGTGCATTATACTACATGTAAGAGTGTGGGCTGTGCATTATACTACATGTATGAGTGTGGGCTGTGCATTATACTACATGTAAGAGTGTGGGCTGTGCATTATACTACATGTAAGAGAGTGGGCTGTGCATTATACTACATGTAAGAGTATGGGCTGTGCATTATACTAAATGTAAGAGTGTGGGCTGTGCATTATACTACATGTATGGACTATGGGCTGTGCATTATACTACATGTAAGAGTGTGGGCTGTGCATTATACTACATGTAAGAGAGTGGGCTGTGCATTATACTACATGTAAGAGTATGGGCTGTGCATTATACTACATGTAAGAGTGTGGGCTGTGCATTATACTACATGTATGGACTATGGGCTGTGCATTATACTACATGTATGAGTATGGGCTGTGCATTATACTACATGTATGGACTATGGGCTGTGCATTATACTACATGTATGAGTATGGGCTCTGCATTATACTACATGTAAGAGTGTGGGCTGTGCATTATACTACATGTAAGAGTGTGGGCTGTGCATTATACTACATGGATGACTATGGGCTATGCATTATACTACATGGATGACTATGGGCTGTGCATTATACTACATGGATGACTATGGGCTGTGCATTATACTACATGGATGACTATGGGCTGTGCATTATACTACATGGATGACTATGGGCTGTGCATTATACTACATGTATGGACTATGGGCTCTGCATTATACTACATGTATGGACTATGGGCTGTGCATTATACTACATGGATGACTGTGGGCTGTGCATTATACTACATGTAAGAGTGTGGGATGTGCATTATACTACATGTATGGACTATGGGCTGTGCATTATACTACATGTATGGACTATGGGCTGTGCATTATACTACATGTAAGAGTGTGGGATGTGCATTATACTACATGTATGACTATGGGCTGTGCATTATACTACATGTATGGACTATGGGCTCTGCATTATACTACATGTATGGACTATGGGCTGTGCATTATACTACATGGATGACTGTGGGCTGTGCATTATACTACATGTAAGAGTGTGGGCTGTGCATTATACTACATGTATGGACTATGGGCTCTGCATTATACTACATGTATGGACTATGGGCTGTGCATTATACTACATGGATGACTGTGGGCTGTGCATTATACTACATGTATGGACTATGGGCTCTGCATTATACTACATGTATGGACTATGGGCTGTGCATTATACTACATGGATGACTGTGGGCTGTGCATTATACTACATGTAAGAGTGTGGGCTGTGCATTATACTACATATAAGAGTGTGGGATGTGCATTATACTACATGTATGACTATGGGCTGTGCATTATACTACATGTAAGAGTGTGGGATGTGCATTATACTACATGTAAGAGTGTGGGATGTGCATTATACTACATGTATGACTATGGGCTGTGCATTATACTACATGTATGAGTATGGGCTGTGCATTATACTACATGTATGGACTATGGGCTGTGTATTATACTACATGTATGACTGTGGGCTGTGCATTATACTACATGTAAGAGTATGGGCTGTGCATTATACTACATGTAAGAGTATGGGCTGTGCATTATACTACATGTAAGAGTATGGGCTGTGCATTATACTACATGTAAGAGTATTGGCTGTGCATTATACTACATGTATGGACTATGGGCTGTGCATTATACTACATGTAAGAGTGTGGGCTGTGCATTATACTACATGTATGGACTATGGGCTGTGCATTATACTACATGGATGAGTATGGGCTGTGCATTATACTAGATGTAAGAGTGTGGGATGTGCATTATACTAGATGTAAGAGTGTGGGCTGTGCATTATACTACAAGTAAGAGTATGGGCTGTGCATATACTACATGTATGAGTATGGGCTGTGCATTATACTACATGTATGGACTATGGGTTGTGCATTATACTACATGTAGGAGTATGGGCTGTGCATTATACTAGATGTAAGAGTGTGGGCTGTGCATTATACTAGATGTAAGAGTGTGGGCTGTGCATTATACTACATGTATGAGTGTGGGCTGTGCATTATACTACATGTATGGACTATGGGCTGTGCATTATACTAGATGTAAGAGTGTGGGCTGTGCATTATACTAGATGTAAGAGTGTGGGCTGTGCATTATACTAGATGTAAGAGTATGGGCTGTGCATTATACTACATGTAAGAGTATGGGCTGTGCATTATACTACATGTATGAGTGTGGGCTGTGCATTATACTACATGTATGGACTATGGGCTGTGCATTATACTAGATGTAAGAGTGTGGGCTGTGCATTATACTAGATGTAAGAGTGTGGGCTGTGCATTATACTAGATGTAAGAGTATGGGCTGTGCATTATACTACATGTATGAGTGTGGGCTGTGCATTATACTACATGTATGGACTATGGGCTGTGCATTATACTAGATGTAAGAGTGTGGGCTGTGCATTATACTAGATGTAAGAGTGTGGGCTGTGCATTATACTAGATGTAAGAGTGTGGGCTGTGCATTATACTACATGTATGGACTATGGGCTGTGCATTATACTACATGTAAGAGTGTGGGCTGTGCATTATACTACATGTATGAGTATGGGCTGTGCATTATACTAGATGTAAGAGTGTGGGCTGTGCATTATACTACATGTAAGAGTGTGGGCTGTGCATTATACTACATGTATGAGTATGGGCTGTGCATTATACTAGATGTAAGAGTGTGGGCTGTGCATTATACTAGATGTAAGAGTATGGGCTGTGCATTATACTACATGTAAGAGTGTGGGCTGTGCATTATACTACATGGATGACTATGGGCTGTGCATTATACTACATGTAAGAGTGTGGGCTGTGCATTATACTACATGTATGAGTATGGGCTGTGTATTATACTACATGTAAGAGTGTGGGCTGTGCATTATACTACATGTAAGAGTGTGGGCTGTGCATTATACTACATGTAACAGTGTGGGCTGTGCATTATACTACATGTAAGAGTATGGGCTGTGCATTATACTACATGTAAGAGTGTGGGATGTGCATTATACTATATGTATGACTATGGGCTGAGCATTATACTACATGTATGACTATGGGCTGTGCATTATACTACATGGATGACTATGGGCTGTGCATTATACTACATGGATGACTATGGGCTGTGCATTATACTACATGTAAGAGTGTGGGCTGTGCATTATACTACATGTAAGAGTATGGGATGTGCATTATACTATATGTATGACTATGGGCTGAGCATTATACTACATGGATGACTATGGGCTGTGCATTATACTACATGGATGACTATGGGCTGTGCATTATACTACATGTAAGAGTGTGGGCTGTGCATTATACTACATGTAAGAGTGTGGGCTGTGCATTATACTACATGTAAGAGTATGGGCTGTGCATTATACTACATGTAAGAGTATGGGCTGTGCATTATACTACATGTAAGAGTGTGGGATGTGCATTATACTATATGTATGACTATGGGCTGTGCATTATACTACATGTATGACTATGGGCTGTGCATTATACTACATGGATGTCTATGGGCTGTGCATTATACTACATGTAAGAGTGTGGGCTGTGCATTATACTACATGTAAGAGTGTGGGCTGTGCATTACACTACATGTAAGAGTGTGGGCTGTGTATTATACTACATGTAAGAGTGTGGGATTTGCATTATACTACATGTATGGACTATGGGCTGTGCATTATACTACATGGATGACTGTGGGCTGTGCATTATACTACATGTAAGAGTGTGGGCTGTGCATTATACTACATGTATGAGTATGGGCTGTGCATTATACTCCATGTATGGACTATGGGCTGTGCATTATACTACATGTAAGAGTGTGGGCTGTGCATTATACTACATGTATGAGTGTGGGCTGTGCATTATACTACATGTATGGACTATGGGCTATGCATTATACTACATGGATGACTGTGGGCTGTGCATTATACTACATGTATGACTATGGGCTGTGCATTATACTACATGGATGACTATGGGCTGTGCATTATACTACATGTAAGAGTGTGGGCTGTGCATTATACTACATGTAAGAGTGTGGGCTGTGCATTATACTACATGTAAGAGTGTGGGATGTGCATTATACTACATGTAAGAGTATGGGCTGTGCATTATACTACATGTAAGAGTGTGGGATGTGCATTATACTATATGTATGACTATGGGCTGTGCATTATACTACATGTATGACTATGGGCTGTGCATTATACTACATGGATGACTGTGGGCTGTGCATTATACTACATGTATGGACTATGGGCTGTGCATTATACTACATGTAAGAGTGTGGGCTGTGCATTATACTACATGTAAGAGTGTGGGCTGTGCATTATACTACATGTAAGAGTGTGGGCTGTGCATTATACTACATGTAAGAGTGTGGGATGTGCATTATACTACATGTATGGACTATGGGCTGTGCATTATACTACATGTAAGAGTGTGGGATGTGCATTATACTACATGGATGACTGTGGGCTGTGCATTATACTACATGTACGGACTATGGGCTGTGCATTATACTACATGTAAGAGTGTGGGATGTGCATTATACTACATGTATGACTATGGGCTGTGCATTATACTACATGTAAGAGTGTGGGCTGTGCATTATACTACATGTAAGAGTATGGGCTGTGCATTATACTACATGTATGAGTGTGGGCTGTGCATTATACTACATGGATGAATGTGGGCTGTGCATTATACTACATGGATGACTATGGGCTGTGCATTATACTACATGGATGACTATGGGCTGTGCATTATACTACATGTATGAGTGTGGGCTGTGCATTATACTACATGGATGAGTGTGGGCTGTGCATTATACTACATGGATGACTATGGGCTGTGCATTATACTACATGGATGACTATGGGCTGTGCATTATACTACATGTAAGAGTGTGGGCTGTGCATTATACTACATGTATGAGTATGGGCTGTGCATTATACTACATGTATGAGTATGGGCTGTGCATTATACTAGATGTAAGAGTGTGGGATGTGCATTATACTAGATGTAAGAGTGTTGGCTGTGTATTATACTACATGTAAGAGTATGGGCTGTGCATATACTACATGTATGAGTATGGGCTGTGCATTATACTACATGTATGGACTATGGGTTGTGCATTATACTACATGTATGAGTATGGGCTGTGTATTATACTAGATGTAAGAGTGTGGGCTGTGCATTATACTACATGTATGAGTATGGGCTGTGCATTATACTACATGTATGGACTATGGGCTGTGCATTATACTAGATGTAAGAGTGTGGGCTGTGCATTATACTACATGTATGAGTGTGGGCTGTGCATTATACTACATGTATGGACTATGGGCTGTGCATTATACTAGATGTAAGAGTGTGGGCTGTGCATTATACTACATGTATGAGTATGGGCTGTGCATTATACTACATGTATGGACTATGGGCTGTGCATTATACTAGATGTAAGAGTATGGGCTGTGCATTATACTACATGTATGAGTGTGGGCTGTGCATTATACTACATGGATGAGTGTGGGCTGTGCATTATACTACATGGATGACTATGGGCTGTGCATTATACTACATGGATGACTATGGGCTGTGCATTATACTACATGTATGAGTGTGGGCTGTGCATTATACTACATGGATGAGTGTGGGCTGTGCATTATACTACATGGATGACTATGGGCTGTGCATTATACTACATGGATGACTATGGGCTGTGCATTATACTACATGTAAGAGTGTGGGCTGTGCATTATACTACATGTATGAGTATGGGCTGTGCATTATACTACATGTATGAGTATGGGCTGTGCATTATACTAGATGTAAGAGTGTGGGATGTGCATTATACTAGATGTAAGAGTGTTGGCTGTGTATTATACTACATGTAAGAGTATGGGCTGTGCATATACTACATGTATGAGTATGGGCTGTGCATTATACTACATGTATGGACTATGGGTTGTGCATTATACTACATGTATGAGTATGGGCTGTGTATTATACTAGATGTAAGAGTGTGGGCTGTGCATTATACTACATGTATGAGTATGGGCTGTGCATTATACTACATGTATGGACTATGGGCTGTGCATTATACTAGATGTAAGAGTGTGGGCTGTGCATTATACTACATGTAAGAGTATGGGCTGTGCATTATACTACATGTATGGACTATGGGCTGTGCATTATACTACATGTAAGAGTGTGGGCTGTGCATTATACTACATGTATGGACTATGGGCTGTGCATTATACTACATGTAAGAGTGTGGGCTGTGCATTATACTACATGTAAGAGTATGGGCTGTGCATTATACTACATGTATGGACTATGGGCTGTGCATTATACTAGATGTAAGAGTGTGGGCTGTGCATTATACTAGATGTAAGAGTGTGGGCTGTGCATTATACTACATGTAAGAGTGTGGGCTGTGCATTATACTACATGTATGGACTATGGGCTGTGCATTATACTAGATGTAAGAGTGTGGGCTGTGCATTATACTAGATGTAAGAGTATGGGCTGTGCATTATACTACATGTAAGAGTATGGGCTGTGCATTATACTACATGTATGGACTATGGGCTGTGCATTATACTAGATGTAAGAGTGTGGGCTGTGCATTATACTAGATGTAAGAGTGTGGGCTGTGCATTATACTACATGTAAGAGTATGGGCTGTGCATTATACTACATGTAAGAGTATGGGCTGTGCATTATACTACATGTAAGAGTATGGGCTGTGCATTATACTACATGTATGAGTGTGGGCTGTGCATTATACTACATGTATGGACTATGGGCTGTGCATTATACTACATGTATGACTATGGGCTGTGCATTATACTACATGTAAGAGTGTGGGCTGTGCATTATACTAGATGTAAGAGTGTGGGCTGTGCATTATACTAGATGTAAGAGTATGGGCTGTGCATTATACTACATGTAAGAGTATGGGCTGTGCATTATACTACATGTATGAGTGTGGGCTGTGCATTATACTACATGTATGGACTATGGGCTGTGCATTATACTACATGTAAGAGTGTGGGCTGTGCATTATACTAGATGTAAGAGTATGGGCTGTGCATTATACTACATGTAAGAGTATGGGCTGTGCATTATACTACATGTATGGACTATGGGCTGTGCATTATACTACATGTAAGAGTGTGGCCTGTGCATTATACTACATGTATGAGTGTGGGATGTGCATTATACTACATGTATGGACTATGGGCTGTGCATTATACTACATGTATGAGTGTGGGCTGTGCATTATACTACATGTATGAGTGTGGGATGTGCATTATACTACATGTATGGACTATGGGCTGTGCATTATACTACATGTATGAGTGTGGGATGTGCATTATACTACATGTATGAGTGTGGGATGTGCATTATACTACATGTATGGACTATGGGCTGTGCATTATACTACATGTATGAGTGTGGGCTGTGCATTATACTACATGGATGACTATGGGCTATGCATTATACTACATGGATGACTATGGGCTGTGCATTATACTACATGGATGACTATGGGCTGTGCATTATACTACATGGATGACTATGGGCTGTGCATTATACTACATGGATGACTATGGGCTGTGCATTATACTACATGTATGGACTATGGGCTCTGCATTATACTACATGTATGGACTATGGGCTGTGCATTATACTACATGTAAGAGTGTGGGATGTGCATTATACTACATGTATGGACTATGGGCTGTGCATTATACTACATGTATGGACTATGGGCTGTGCATTATACTACATGTAAGAGTGTGGGATGTGCATTATACTACATGTATGACTATGGGCTGTGCATTATACTACATGTATGGACTATGGGCTCTGCATTATACTACATGTATGGACTATGGGCTGTGCATTATACTACATGGATGACTGTGGGCTGTGCATTATACTACATGTAAGAGTGTGGGCTGTGCATTATACTACATGTATGGACTATGGGCTCTGCATTATACTACATGTATGGACTATGGGCTGTGCATTATACTACATGGATGACTGTGGGCTGTGCATTATACTACATGTATGGACTATGGGCTCTGCATTATACTACATGTATGGACTATGGGCTGTGCATTATACTACATGGATGACTGTGGGCTGTGCATTATACTACATGTAAGAGTGTGGGCTGTGCATTATACTACATATAAGAGTGTGGGATGTGCATTATACTACATGTATGACTATGGGCTGTGCATTATACTACATGTAAGAGTGTGGGATGTGCATTATACTACATGTAAGAGTGTGGGATGTGCATTATACTACATGTATGACTATGGGCTGTGCATTATACTACATGTATGAGTATGGGCTGTGCATTATACTACATGTATGGACTATGGGCTGTGTATTATACTACATGTATGACTGTGGGCTGTGCATTATACTACATGTAAGAGTATGGGCTGTGCATTATACTACATGTAAGAGTATGGGCTGTGCATTATACTACATGTAAGAGTATGGGCTGTGCATTATACTACATGTAAGAGTATTGGCTGTGCATTATACTACATGTATGGACTATGGGCTGTGCATTATACTACATGTAAGAGTGTGGGCTGTGCATTATACTACATGTATGGACTATGGGCTGTGCATTATACTACATGTAAGAGTATGGGCTGTGCATTATACTACATGGATGAGTATGGGCTGTGCATTATACTAGATGTAAGAGTGTGGGATGTGCATTATACTAGATGTAAGAGTGTTGGCTGTGTATTATACTACAAGTAAGAGTATGGGCTGTGCATATACTACATGTATGAGTATGGGCTGTGCATTATACTACATGTATGGACTATGGGTTGTGCATTATACTACATGTAGGAGTATGGGCTGTGCATTATACTAGATGTAAGAGTGTGGGCTGTGCATTATACTAGATGTAAGAGTGTGGGCTGTGCATTATACTACATGTATGAGTGTGGGCTGTGCATTATACTACATGTATGGACTATGGGCTGTGCATTATACTAGATGTAAGAGTGTGGGCTGTGCATTATACTAGATGTAAGAGTGTGGGCTGTGCATTATACTAGATGTAAGAGTATGGGCTGTGCATTATACTACATGTAAGAGTATGGGCTGTGCATTATACTACATGTATGAGTGTGGGCTGTGCATTATACTACATGTATGGACTATGGGCTGTGCATTATACTAGATGTAAGAGTGTGGGCTGTGCATTATACTAGATGTAAGAGTGTGGGCTGTGCATTATACTAGATGTAAGAGTATGGGCTGTGCATTATACTACATGTAAGAGTGTGGGCTGTGCATTATACTACATGTATGAGTATGGGCTGTGCATTATACTACATGTAAGAGTGTGGGCTGTGCATTATACTACATGTATGAGTATGGGCTGTGTATTATACTACATGTAAGAGTGTGGGCTGTGCATTATACTACATGTAAGAGTGTGGGCTGTGCATTATACTACATGTAACAGTGTGGGCTGTGCATTATACTACATGTAAGAGTATGGGCTGTGCATTATACTACATGTAAGAGTGTGGGATGTGCATTATACTATATGTATGACTATGGGCTGAGCATTATACTACATGTATGACTATGGGCTGTGCATTATACTACATGGATGACTATGGGCTGTGCATTATACTACATGGATGACTATGGGCTGTGCATTATACTACATGTAAGAGTGTGGGCTGTGCATTATACTACATGTAAGAGTATGGGATGTGCATTATACTATATGTATGACTATGGGCTGAGCATTATACTACATGGATGACTATGGGCTGTGCATTATACTACATGGATGACTATGGGCTGTGCATTATACTACATGTAAGAGTGTGGGCTGTGCATTATACTACATGTAAGAGTGTGGGCTGTGCATTATACTACATGTAAGAGTATGGGCTGTGCATTATACTACATGTAAGAGTATGGGCTGTGCATTATACTACATGTAAGAGTGTGGGATGTGCATTATACTATATGTATGACTATGGGCTGTGCATTATACTACATGTATGACTATGGGCTGTGCATTATACTACATGGATGTCTATGGGCTGTGCATTATACTACATGTAAGAGTGTGGGCTGTGCATTATACTACATGTAAGAGTGTGGGCTGTGCATTACACTACATGTAAGAGTGTGGGCTGTGTATTATACTACATGTAAGAGTGTGGGATTTGCATTATACTACATGTATGGACTATGGGCTGTGCATTATACTACATGGATGACTGTGGGCTGTGCATTATACTACATGTAAGAGTGTGGGCTGTGCATTATACTACATGTAAGAGTGTGGGCTGTGCATTATACTACATGTATGAGTGTGGGCTGTGCATTATACTACATGTATGGACTATGGGCTATGCATTATACTACATGGATGACTGTGGGCTGTGCATTATACTACATGTATGACTATGGGCTGTGCATTATACTACATGGATGACTATGGGCTGTGCATTATACTACATGTAAGAGTGTGGGCTGTGCATTATACTACATGTAAGAGTGTGGGCTGTGCATTATACTACATGTAAGAGTGTGGGATGTGCATTATACTACATGTAAGAGTATGGGCTGTGCATTATACTACATGTAAGAGTGTGGGATGTGCATTATACTATATGTATGACTATGGGCTGTGCATTATACTACATGTATGACTATGGGCTGTGCATTATACTACATGGATGACTGTGGGCTGTGCATTATACTACATGTATGGACTATGGGCTGTGCATTATACTACATGTAAGAGTGTGGGCTGTGCATTATACTACATGTAAGAGTGTGGGCTGTGCATTATACTACATGTAAGAGTGTGGGCTGTGCATTATACTACATGTAAGAGTGTGGGATGTGCATTATACTACATGTATGGACTATGGGCTGTGCATTATACTACATGTAAGAGTGTGGGATGTGCATTATACTACATGGATGACTGTGGGCTGTGCATTATACTACATGTACGGACTATGGGCTGTGCATTATACTACATGTAAGAGTGTGGGCTGTGCATTATACTACATGTATGGACTATGGGCTGTGCATTATACTAGATGTAAGAGTGTGGGCTGTGCATTATACTAGATGTAAGAGTATGGGCTGTGCATTATACTACATGTAAGAGTGTGGGCTGTGCATTATACTACATGTATGGACTATGGGCTGTGCATTATACTAGATGTAAGAGTGTGGGCTGTGCATTATACTAGATGTAAGAGTGTGGGCTGTGCATTATACTACATGTAAGAGTATGGGCTGTGCATTATACTACATGTAAGAGTATGGGCTGTGCATTATACTACATGTAAGAGTATGGGCTGTGCATTATACTACATGTATGAGTGTGGGCTGTGCATTATACTACATGTATGGACTATGGGCTGTGCATTATACTACATGTATGACTATGGGCTGTGCATTATACTACATGTAAGAGTGTGGGCTGTGCATTATACTAGATGTAAGAGTGTGGGCTGTGCATTATACTAGATGTAAGAGTATGGGCTGTGCATTATACTACATGTAAGAGTATGGGCTGTGCATTATACTACATGTATGAGTGTGGGCTGTGCATTATACTACATGTATGGACTATGGGCTGTGCATTATACTACATGTAAGAGTGTGGGCTGTGCATTATACTAGATGTAAGAGTATGGGCTGTGCATTATACTACATGTAAGAGTATGGGCTGTGCATTATACTACATGTATGGACTATGGGCTGTGCATTATACTACATGTAAGAGTGTGGCCTGTGCATTATACTACATGTATGAGTGTGGGATGTGCATTATACTACATGTATGGACTATGGGCTGTGCATTATACTACATGTATGAGTGTGGGCTGTGCATTATACTACATGTATGAGTGTGGGATGTGCATTATACTACATGTATGGACTATGGGCTGTGCATTATACTACATGTATGAGTGTGGGATGTGCATTATACTACATGTATGAGTGTGGGATGTGCATTATACTACATGTATGGACTATGGGCTGTGCATTATACTACATGTATGAGTGTGGGCTGTGCATTATACTACATGGATGACTATGGGCTATGCATTATACTACATGGATGACTATGGGCTGTGCATTATACTACATGGATGACTATGGGCTGTGCATTATACTACATGGATGACTATGGGCTGTGCATTATACTACATGGATGACTATGGGCTGTGCATTATACTACATGTATGGACTATGGGCTCTGCATTATACTACATGTATGGACTATGGGCTGTGCATTATACTACATGTAAGAGTGTGGGATGTGCATTATACTACATGTATGGACTATGGGCTGTGCATTATACTACATGTATGGACTATGGGCTGTGCATTATACTACATGTAAGAGTGTGGGATGTGCATTATACTACATGTATGACTATGGGCTGTGCATTATACTACATGTATGGACTATGGGCTCTGCATTATACTACATGTATGGACTATGGGCTGTGCATTATACTACATGGATGACTGTGGGCTGTGCATTATACTACATGTAAGAGTGTGGGCTGTGCATTATACTACATGTATGGACTATGGGCTCTGCATTATACTACATGTATGGACTATGGGCTGTGCATTATACTACATGGATGACTGTGGGCTGTGCATTATACTACATGTATGGACTATGGGCTCTGCATTATACTACATGTATGGACTATGGGCTGTGCATTATACTACATGGATGACTGTGGGCTGTGCATTATACTACATGTAAGAGTGTGGGCTGTGCATTATACTACATATAAGAGTGTGGGATGTGCATTATACTACATGTATGACTATGGGCTGTGCATTATACTACATGTAAGAGTGTGGGATGTGCATTATACTACATGTAAGAGTGTGGGATGTGCATTATACTACATGTATGACTATGGGCTGTGCATTATACTACATGTATGAGTATGGGCTGTGCATTATACTACATGTATGGACTATGGGCTGTGTATTATACTACATGTATGACTGTGGGCTGTGCATTATACTACATGTAAGAGTATGGGCTGTGCATTATACTACATGTAAGAGTATGGGCTGTGCATTATACTACATGTAAGAGTATGGGCTGTGCATTATACTACATGTAAGAGTATTGGCTGTGCATTATACTACATGTATGGACTATGGGCTGTGCATTATACTACATGTAAGAGTGTGGGCTGTGCATTATACTACATGTATGGACTATGGGCTGTGCATTATACTACATGTAAGAGTATGGGCTGTGCATTATACTACATGGATGAGTATGGGCTGTGCATTATACTAGATGTAAGAGTGTGGGATGTGCATTATACTAGATGTAAGAGTGTTGGCTGTGTATTATACTACAAGTAAGAGTATGGGCTGTGCATATACTACATGTATGAGTATGGGCTGTGCATTATACTACATGTATGGACTATGGGTTGTGCATTATACTACATGTAGGAGTATGGGCTGTGCATTATACTAGATGTAAGAGTGTGGGCTGTGCATTATACTAGATGTAAGAGTGTGGGCTGTGCATTATACTACATGTATGAGTGTGGGCTGTGCATTATACTACATGTATGGACTATGGGCTGTGCATTATACTAGATGTATGGACTATGGGCTGTGCATTATACTAGATGTAAGAGTGTGGGCTGTGCATTATACTAGATGTAAGAGTGTGGGCTGTGCATTATACTAGATGTAAGAGTATGGGCTGTGCATTATACTACATGTATGGACTATGGGCTGTGCATTATACTACATGTATGGACTATGGGCTGTGCATTATACTAGATGTAAGAGTGTGGGCTGTGCATTATACTAGATGTAAGAGTGTGGGCTGTGCATTATACTAGATGTAAGAGTATGGGCTGTGCATTATACTACATGTAAGAGTGTGGGCTGTGCATTATACTACATGTATGAGTATGGGCTGTGCATTATACTACATGTAAGAGTGTGGGCTGTGCATTATACTACATGTATGAGTATGGGCTGTGTATTATACTACATGTAAGAGTGTGGGCTGTGCATTATACTACATGTAAGAGTGTGGGCTGTGCATTATACTACATGTAACAGTGTGGGCTGTGCATTATACTACATGTAAGAGTATGGGCTGTGCATTATACTACATGTAAGAGTGTGGGATGTGCATTATACTATATGTATGACTATGGGCTGAGCATTATACTACATGTATGACTATGGGCTGTGCATTATACTACATGGATGACTATGGGCTGTGCATTATACTACATGGATGACTATGGGCTGTGCATTATACTACATGTAAGAGTGTGGGCTGTGCATTATACTACATGTAAGAGTATGGGATGTGCATTATACTATATGTATGACTATGGGCTGAGCATTATACTACATGGATGACTATGGGCTGTGCATT
Source organism: Phyllobates terribilis (assembly GCF_046119375.1). NCBI lineage: Eukaryota > Metazoa > Chordata > Amphibia > Anura > Dendrobatidae > Phyllobates > Phyllobates terribilis. Next base: position 9,699,556 of record NW_027362772.1, on the reverse strand, counting down.
ATACTACATGGATGACTATGGGCTGTGCATTATACTACATGTAAGAGTGTGGGCTGTGCATTATACTACATGTAAGAGTGTGGGCTGTGCATTATACTACATGTAAGAGTATGGGCTGTGCATTATACTACATGTAAGAGTATGGGCTGTGCATTATACTACATGTAAGAGTGTGGGATGTGCATTATACTATATGTATGACTATGGGCTGTGCATTATACTACATGTATGACTATGGGCTGTGCATTATACTACATGGATGTCTATGGGCTGTGCATTATACTACATGTAAGAGTGTGGGCTGTGCATTATACTACATGTAAGAGTGTGGGCTGTGCATTACACTACATGTAAGAGTGTGGGCTGTGTATTATACTACATGTAAGAGTGTGGGATTTGCATTATACTACATGTATGGACTATGGGCTGTGCATTATACTACATGGATGACTGTGGGCTGTGCATTATACTACATGTAAGAGTGTGGGCTGTGCATTATACTACATGTAAGAGTGTGGGCTGTGCATTATACTACATGTATGAGTGTGGGCTGTGCATTATACTACATGTATGGACTATGGGCTATGCATTATACTACATGGATGACTGTGGGCTGTGCATTATACTACATGTATGACTATGGGCTGTGCATTATACTACATGGATGACTATGGGCTGTGCATTATACTACATGTAAGAGTGTGGGCTGTGCATTATACTACATGTAAGAGTGTGGGCTGTGCATTATACTACATGTAAGAGTGTGGGATGTGCATTATACTACATGTAAGAGTATGGGCTGTGCATTATACTACATGTAAGAGTGTGGGATGTGCATTATACTATATGTATGACTATGGGCTGTGCATTATACTACATGTATGACTATGGGCTGTGCATTATACTACATGGATGACTGTGGGCTGTGCATTATACTACATGTATGGACTATGGGCTGTGCATTATACTACATGTAAGAGTGTGGGCTGTGCATTATACTACATGTAAGAGTGTGGGCTGTGCATTATACTACATGTAAGAGTGTGGGCTGTGCATTATACTACATGTAAGAGTGTGGGATGTGCATTATACTACATGTATGGACTATGGGCTGTGCATTATACTACATGTAAGAGTGTGGGATGTGCATTATACTACATGGATGACTGTGGGCTGTGCATTATACTACATGTACGGACTATGGGCTGTGCATTATACTACATGTAAGAGTGTGGGATGTGCATTATACTACATGTATGACTATGGGCTGTGCATTATACTACATGTAAGAGTGTGGGCTGTGCATTATACTACATGTAAGAGTGTGGGCTGTGCATTATACTACATGTAAGAGTATGGGCTGTGCATTATACTACATGTATGAGTGTGGGCTGTGCATTATACTACATGGATGAGTGTGGGCTGTGCATTATACTACATGGATGACTATGGGCTGTGCATTATACTACATGGATGACTATGGGCTGTGCATTATACTACATGTATGAGTGTGGGCTGTGCATTATACTACATGGATGAGTGTGGGCTGTGCATTATACTACATGGATGACTATGGGCTGTGCATTATACTACATGGATGACTATGGGCTGTGCATTATACTACATGTAAGAGTGTGGGCTGTGCATTATACTACATGTATGAGTATGGGCTGTGCATTATACTACATGTATGAGTATGGGCTGTGCATTATACTACATGTATGAGTATGGGCTGTGCATTATACTAGATGTAAGAGTGTGGGATGTGCATTATACTAGATGTAAGAGTGTTGGCTGTGTATTATACTACATGTAAGAGTATGGGCTGTGCATATACTACATGTATGAGTATGGGCTGTGCATTATACTACATGTATGGACTATGGGTTGTGCATTATACTACATGTAGGAGTATGGGCTGTGTATTATACTAGATGTAAGAGTGTGGGCTGTGCATTATACTACATGTATGAGTATGGGCTGTGCATTATACTACATGTATGGACTATGGGCTGTGCATTATACTAGATGTAAGAGTGTGGGCTGTGCATTATACTACATGTAAGAGTATGGGCTGTGCATTATACTACATGTATGGACTATGGGCTGTGCATTATACTACATGTAAGAGTGTGGGCTGTGCATTATACTACATGTATGGACTATGGGCTGTGCATTATACTACATGTAAGAGTGTGGGCTGTGCATTATACTACATGTAAGAGTATGGGCTGTGCATTATACTACATGTATGGACTATGGGCTGTGCATTATACTAGATGTAAGAGTGTGGGCTGTGCATTATACTAGATGTAAGAGTGTGGGCTGTGCATTATACTACATGTAAGAGTGTGGGCTGTGCATTATACTACATGTATGGACTATGGGCTGTGCATTATACTAGATGTAAGAGTGTGGGCTGTGCATTATACTAGATGTAAGAGTATGGGCTGTGCATTATACTACATGTAAGAGTATGGGCTGTGCATTATACTACATGTATGGACTATGGGCTGTGCATTATACTAGATGTAAGAGTGTGGGCTGTGCATTATACTAGATGTAAGAGTGTGGGCTGTGCATTATACTACATGTAAGAGTATGGGCTGTGCATTATACTACATGTAAGAGTATGGGCTGTGCATTATACTACATGTAAGAGTATGGGCTGTGCATTATACTACATGTATGAGTGTGGGCTGTGCATTATACTACATGTATGGACTATGGGCTGTGCATTATACTACATGTATGACTATGGGCTGTGCATTATACTACATGTAAGAGTGTGGGCTGTGCATTATACTAGATGTAAGAGTGTGGGCTGTGCATTATACTAGATGTAAGAGTATGGGCTGTGCATTATACTACATGTAAGAGTATGGGCTGTGCATTATACTACATGTATGAGTGTGGGCTGTGCATTATACTACATGTATGGACTATGGGCTGTGCATTATACTACATGTAAGAGTGTGGGCTGTGCATTATACTAGATGTAAGAGTATGGGCTGTGCATTATACTACATGTATGGACTATGGGCTCTGCATTATACTACATGTATGGACTATGGGCTGTGCATTATACTACATGGATGACTGTGGGCTGTGCATTATACTACATGTAAGAGTGTGGGATGTGCATTATACTACATGTATGGACTATGGGCTGTGCATTATACTACATGTATGGACTATGGGCTGTGCATTATACTACATGTAAGAGTGTGGGCTGTGCATTATACTAGATGTAAGAGTGTGGGCTGTGCATTATACTACATGTATGAGTGTGGGCTGTGCATTATACTACATGTATGGACTATGGGCTGTGCATTATACTACATGTAAGAGTGTGGGCTGTGCATTATACTAGATGTAAGAGTGTGGGCTGTGCATTATACTACATGGATGAGTATGGGCTGTGCATTATACTAGATGTAAGAGTGTGGGATGTGCATTATACTAGATGTAAGAGTGTTGGCTGTGTATTATACTACAAGTAAGAGTATGGGCTGTGCATATACTACATGTATGAGTATGGGCTGTGCATTATACTACATGTATGGACTATGGGTTGTGCATTATACTACATGTAGGAGTATGGGCTGTGCATTATACTAGATGTAAGAGTGTGGGCTGTGCATTATACTAGATGTAAGAGTGTGGGCTGTGCATTATACTACATGTATGAGTGTGGGCTGTGCATTATACTACATGTATGGACTATGGGCTGTGCATTATACTAGATGTAAGAGTGTGGGCTGTGCATTATACTAGATGTAAGAGTGTGGGCTGTGCATTATACTAGATGTAAGAGTATGGGCTGTGCATTATACTACATGTAAGAGTATGGGCTGTGCATTATACTACATGTATGAGTGTGGGCTGTGCATTATACTACATGTATGGACTATGGGCTGTGCATTATACTAGATGTAAGAGTGTGGGCTGTGCATTATACTAGATGTAAGAGTGTGGGCTGTGCATTATACTAGATGTAAGAGTATGGGCTGTGCATTATACTACATGTAAGAGTGTGGGCTGTGCATTATACTACATGTATGAGTATGGGCTGTGCATTATACTACATGTAAGAGTATGGACTGTGCATTATACTACATGTAAGAGTGTGGGCTGTGCATTATACTACATGTATGAGTATGGGCTGTGCATTATACTACATGTATGACTGTGGGCTGTGTATTATACTACATGTAAGAGTGTGGGCTGTGCATTATACTACATGTAAGAGTGTGGGCTGTGCATTATACTACATGTAACAGTGTGGGCTGTGCATTATACTACATGTAAGAGTATGGGCTGTGCATTATACTACATGTAAGAGTGTGGGATGTGCATTATACTATATGTATGACTATGGGCTGAGCATTATACTACATGTATGACTATGGGCTGTGCATTATACTACATGGATGACTATGGGCTGTGCATTATACTACATGGATGACTATGGGCTGTGCATTATACTACATGTAAGAGTGTGGGCTGTGCATTATACTACATGTAAGAGTATGGGATGTGCATTATACTACATGTAAGAGTATGGGCTGTGCATTATACTACATGTAAGAGTGTGGGATGTGCATTATACTATATGTATGACTATGGGCTGTGCATTATACTACATGTATGACTATGGGCTGTGCATTATACTACATGGATGTCTATGGGCTGTGCATTATACTACATGTAAGAGTGTGGGCTGTGCATTATACTACATGTAAGAGTGTGGGCTGTGCATTACACTACATGTAAGAGTGTGGGCTGTGTATTATACTACATGTAAGAGTGTGGGATGTGCATTATACTATATGTATGACTATGGGCTGAGCATTATACTACATGGATGACTATGGGCTGTGCATTATACTACATGGATGACTATGGGCTGTGCATTATACTACATGTAAGAGTGTGGGCTGTGCATTATACTACATGTAAGAGTGTGGGCTGTGCATTATACTACATGTAAGAGTATGGGCTGTGCATTATACTACATGTAAGAGTATGGGATGTGCATTATACTATATGTATGACTATGGGCTGAGCATTATACTACATGGATGACTATGGGCTGTGCATTATACTACATGGATGACTATGGGCTGTGCATTATACTACATGTAAGAGTGTGGGCTGTGCATTATACTACATGTAAGAGTGTGGGCTGTGCATTATACTACATGTAAGAGTATGGGCTGTGCATTATACTACATGTAAGAGTATGGGCTGTGCATTATACTACATGTAAGAGTGTGGGATGTGCATTATACTATATGTATGACTATGGGCTGTGCATTATACTACATGTATGACTATGGGCTGTGCATTATACTACATGGATGTCTATGGGCTGTGCATTATACTACATGTAAGAGTGTGGGCTGTGCATTATACTACATGTAAGAGTGTGGGCTGTGCATTACACTACATGTAAGAGTGTGGGCTGTGTATTATACTACATGTAAGAGTGTGGGATTTGCATTATACTACATGTATGGACTATGGGCTGTGCATTATACTACATGGATGACTGTGGGCTGTGCATTATACTACATGTAAGAGTGTGGGCTGTGCATTATACTACATGTATGAGTATGGGCTGTGCATTATACTCCATGTATGGACTATGGGCTGTGCATTATACTACATGTAAGAGTGTGGGCTGTGCATTATACTACATGTATGAGTGTGGGCTGTGCATTATACTACATGTATGGACTATGGGCTATGCATTATACTACATGGATGACTGTGGGCTGTGCATTATACTACATGTATGACTATGGGCTGTGCATTATACTACATGGATGACTATGGGCTGTGCATTATACTACATGTAAGAGTGTGGGCTGTGCATTATACTACATGTAAGAGTGTGGGCTGTGCATTATACTACATGTAAGAGTGTGGGATGTGCATTATACTACATGTAAGAGTATGGGCTGTGCATTATACTACATGTAAGAGTGTGGGATGTGCATTATACTATATGTATGACTATGGGCTGTGCATTATACTACATGTATGACTATGGGCTGTGCATTATACTACATGGATGACTGTGGGCTGTGCATTATACTACATGTATGGACTATGGGCTGTGCATTATACTACATGTAAGAGTGTGGGCTGTGCATTATACTACATGTAAGAGTGTGGGATGTGCATTATACTACATGTATGGACTATGGGCTGTGCATTATACTACATGTAAGAGTGTGGGATGTGCATTATACTACATGGATGACTGTGGGCTGTGCATTATACTACATGTACGGACTATGGGCTGTGCATTATACTACATGTAAGAGTGTGGGATGTGCATTATACTACATGTATGACTATGGGCTGTGCATTATACTACATGTAAGAGTATGGGCTGTGCATTATACTACATGTATGAGTGTGGGCTGTGCATTATACTACATGGATGAGTGTGGGCTGTGCATTATACTACATGTAAGAGTATGGGCTGTGCATTATACTACATGTATGAGTGTGGGCTGTGCATTATACTACATGGATGAGTGTGGACTGTGCATTATACTACATGTAAGAGTGTGGGATGTGCATTATACTACATGTAAGAGTGTGGGCTGTGCATTATACTACATGTATGAGTATGGGCTGTGCATTATACTACATGTATGAGTATGGGCTGTGCATTATACTACATGTATGAGTATGGGCTGTGCATTATACTACATGGATGACTATGGGCTGTGCATTATACTACATGGATGACTATGGGCTGTGCATTATACTACATGGATGACTATGGGCTGTGCATTATACTACATGTATGAGTGTGGGCTGTGCATTATACTACATGGATGAGTGTGGGCTGTGCATTATACTACATGGATGACTATGGGCTGTGCATTATACTACATGGATGACTATGGGCTGTGCATTATACTACATGTAAGAGTGTGGGCTGTGCATTATACTACATGTATGAGTATGGGCTGTGCATTATACTACATGTATGAGTATGGGCTGTGCATTATACTACATGTATGAGTATGGGCTGTGCATTATACTAGATGTAAGAGTGTGGGATGTGCATTATACTAGATGTAAGAGTGTTGGCTGTGTATTATACTACATGTAAGAGTATGGGCTGTGCATATACTACATGTATGAGTATGGGCTGTGCATTATACTACATGTATGGACTATGGGTTGTGCATTATACTACATGTAGGAGTATGGGCTGTGTATTATACTAGATGTAAGAGTGTGGGCTGTGCATTATACTACATGTATGAGTATGGGCTGTGCATTATACTACATGTATGGACTATGGGCTGTGCATTATACTAGATGTAAGAGTGTGGGCTGTGCATTATACTACATGTAAGAGTATGGGCTGTGCATTATACTACATGTATGGACTATGGGCTGTGCATTATACTACATGTAAGAGTGTGGGCTGTGCATTATACTACATGTATGGACTATGGGCTGTGCATTATACTAGATGTAAGAGTGTGGGCTGTGCATTATACTACATGTAAGAGTATGGGCTGTGCATTATACTACATGTATGGACTATGGGCTGTGCATTATACTAGATGTAAGAGTGTGGGCTGTGCATTATACTAGATGTAAGAGTGTGGGCTGTGCATTATACTACATGTAAGAGTGTGGGCTGTGCATTATACTACATGTATGGACTATGGGCTGTGCATTATACTAGATGTAAGAGTGTGGGCTGTGCATTATACTAGATGTAAGAGTATGGGCTGTGCATTATACTACATGTAAGAGTATGGGCTGTGCATTATACTACATGTATGGACTATGGGCTGTGCATTATACTAGATGTAAGAGTGTGGGCTGTGCATTATACTAGATGTAAGAGTGTGGGCTGTGCATTATACTACATGTAAGAGTATGGGCTGTGCATTATACTACATGTAAGAGTATGGGCTGTGCATTATACTACATGTAAGAGTATGGGCTGTGCATTATACTACATGTATGAGTGTGGGCTGTGCATTATACTACATGTATGGACTATGGGCTGTGCATTATACTACATGTATGACTATGGGCTGTGCATTATACTACATGTAAGAGTGTGGGCTGTGCATTATACTAGATGTAAGAGTGTGGGCTGTGCATTATACTAGATGTAAGAGTATGGGCTGTGCATTATACTACATGTAAGAGTATGGGCTGTGCATTATACTACATGTATGAGTGTGGGCTGTGCATTATACTACATGTATGGACTATGGGCTGTGCATTATACTACATGTAAGAGTGTGGGCTGTGCATTATACTAGATGTAAGAGTATGGGCTGTGCATTATACTACATGTATGGACTATGGGCTCTGCATTATACTACATGTATGGACTATGGGCTGTGCATTATACTACATGGATGACTGTGGGCTGTGCATTATACTACATGTAAGAGTGTGGGATGTGCATTATACTACATGTATGGACTATGGGCTGTGCATTATACTACATGTAAGAGTGTGGGATGTGCATTATACTACATGTATGACTATGGGCTGTGCATTATACTACATGTATGGACTATGGGCTCTGCATTATACTACATGTATGGACTATGGGCTGTGCATTATACTACATGGATGACTGTGGGCTGTGCATTATACTACATGTAAGAGTGTGGGCTGTGCATTATACTACATGTATGGACTATGGGCTCTGCATTATACTACATGTATGGACTATGGGCTGTGCATTATACTACATGGATGACTGTGGGCTGTGCATTATACTACATGTATGGACTATGGGCTCTGCATTATACTACATGTATGGACTATGGGCTGTGCATTATACTACATGGATGACTGTGGGCTGTGCATTATACTACATGTAAGAGTGTGGGCTGTGCATTATACTACATATAAGAGTGTGGGATGTGCATTATACTACATGTATGACTATGGGCTGTGCATTATACTACATGTAAGAGTGTGGGATGTGCATTATACTACATGTAAGAGTGTGGGATGTGCATTATACTACATGTATGACTATGGGCTGTGCATTATACTACATGTATGAGTATGGGCTGTGCATTATACTACATGTATGGACTATGGGCTGTGCATTATACTACATGGATGACTGTGGGCTGTGCATTATACTACATGTAAGAGTGTGGGCTGTGCATTATACTACATATAAGAGTGTGGGATGTGCATTATACTACATGTATGACTATGGGCTGTGCATTATACTACATGTAAGAGTGTGGGCTGTGCATTATACTAGATGTAAGAGTGTGGGCTGTGCATTATACTAGATGTAAGAGTATGGGCTGTGCATTATACTACATGTAAGAGTGTGGGCTGTGCATTATACTACATGTAAGAGTGTGGGCTGTGCATTATACTACATGTAACAGTGTGGGCTGTGCATTATACTACATGTAAGAGTATGGGCTGTGCATTATACTACATGTAAGAGTGTGGGATGTGCATTATACTATATGTATGACTATGGGCTGAGCATTATACTACATGGATGACTATGGGCTGTGCATTATACTACATGGATGACTATGGGCTGTGCATTATACTACATGTAAGAGTGTGGGCTGTGCATTATACTACATGTATGAGTATGGGCTGTGTATTATACTACATGTAAGAGTGTGGGCTGTGCATTATACTACATGTAAGAGTGTGGGCTGTGCATTATACTACATGTAACAGTGTGGGCTGTGCATTATACTACATGTAAGAGTATGGGCTGTGCATTATACTACATGTAAGAGTGTGGGATGTGCATTATACTATATGTATGACTATGGGCTGAGCATTATACTACATGGATGACTATGGGCTGTGCATTATACTACATGGATGACTATGGGCTGTGCATTATACTACATGTAAGAGTGTGGGCTGTGCATTTTACTACATGTAAGAGTGTGGGCTGTGCATTATACTACATGTAAGAGTATGGGCTGTGCATTATACTACATGTAAGAGTGTGGGATGTGCATTATACTACATGTAAGAGTGTGGGATGTGCATTATACTATATGTATGACTATGGGCTGTGCATTATACTACATGTATGACTATGGGCTGTGCATTATACTACATGTAAGAGTGTGGGCTGTGCATTATACTACATGTAAGAGTGTGGGATGTGCATTATACTATATGTATGACTATGGGCTGTGCATTATACTACATGTAAGAGTATGGGCTGTGCATTATACTACATGTAAGAGTGTGGGCTGTGCATTATACTACATGTAAGAGTGTGGGATGTGCATTATACTATATGTATGACTATGGGCTGTGCATTATACTACATGTATGACTATGGGCTGTGCATTATACTACATGGATGTCTATGGGCTGTGCATTATACTACATGTAAGAGTGTGGGCTGTGCATTATACTACATGTAAGAGTGTGGGCTGTGCATTACACTACATGTAAGAGTGTGGGCTGTGTATTATACTACATGTAAGAGTGTGGGATTTGCATTATACTACATGTATGGACTATGGGCTGTGCATTATACTACATGGATGACTGTGGGCTGTGCATTATACTACATGTAAGAGTGTGGGCTGTGCATTATACTACATGTATGAGTATGGGCTGTGCATTATACTCCATGTATGGACTATGGGCTGTGCATTATACTACATGTAAGAGTGTGGGCTGTGCATTATACTACATGTATGAGTGTGGGCTGTGCATTATACTACATGTATGGACTATGGGCTATGCATTATACTACATGGATGACTGTGGGCTGTGCATTATACTACATGTATGACTATGGGCTGTGCATTATACTACATGGATGACTATGGGCTGTGCATTATACTACATGTAAGAGTGTGGGCTGTGCATTATACTACATGTAAGAGTGTGGGCTGTGCATTATACTACATGTAAGAGTGTGGGATGTGCATTATACTATATGTATGACTATGGGCTGTGCATTATACTACATGTATGACTATGGGCTGTGCATTATACTACATGGATGACTGTGGGCTGTGCATTATACTACATGTATGGACTATGGGCTGTGCATTATACTACATGTAAGAGTGTGGGCTGTGCATTATACTACATGTAAGAGTGTGGGCTGTGCATTATACTACATGTAAGAGTGTGGGCTGTGCATTATACTACATGTAAGAGTGTGGGATGTGCATTATACTACATGTATGGACTATGGGCTGTGCATTATACTACATGTAAGAGTGTGGGATGTGCATTATACTACATGGATGACTGTGGGCTGTGCATTATACTACATGTACGGACTATGGGCTGTGCATTATACTACATGTAAGAGTGTGGGATGTGCATTATACTACATGTATGACTATGGGCTGTGCATTATACTACATGTAAGAGTGTGGGCTGTGCATTATACTACATGTAAGAGTATGGGCTGTGCATTATACTACATGTATGAGTGTGGGCTGTGCATTATACTACATGGATGAGTGTGGGCTGTGCATTATACTACATGGATGACTATGGGCTGTGCATTATACTACATGGATGACTATGGGCTGTGCATTATACTACATGTATGAGTGTGGGCTGTGCATTATACTACATGGATGAGTGTGGGCTGTGCATTATACTACATGGATGACTATGGGCTGTGCATTATACTACATGGATGACTATGGGCTGTGCATTATACTACATGTAAGAGTGTGGGCTGTGCATTATACTACATGTATGAGTATGGGCTGTGCATTATACTACATGTATGAGTATGGGCTGTGCATTATACTACATGTATGAGTATGGGCTGTGCATTATACTAGATGTAAGAGTGTGGGATGTGCATTATACTAGATGTAAGAGTGTTGGCTGTGTATTATACTACATGTAAGAGTATGGGCTGTGCATATACTACATGTATGAGTATGGGCTGTGCATTATACTACATGTATGGACTATGGGTTGTGCATTATACTACATGTAGGAGTATGGGCTGTGTATTATACTAGATGTAAGAGTGTGGGCTGTGCATTATACTACATGTATGAGTATGGGCTGTGCATTATACTACATGTATGGACTATGGGCTGTGCATTATACTAGATGTAAGAGTGTGGGCTGTGCATTATACTACATGTATGGACTATGGGCTGTGCATTATACTACATGTATGTACTATGGGCTGTGCATTATACTACATGTAAGAGTGTGGGCTGTGCATTATACTACATGTATGGACTATGGGCTGTGCATTATACTACATGTAAGAGTGTGGGCTGTGCATTATACTACATGTAAGAGTATGGGCTGTGCATTATACTACATGTATGGACTATGGGCTGTGCATTATACTACATGTAAGAGTGTGGGCTGTGCATTATACTACATGTATGGACTATGGGCTGTGCATTATACTACATGTAAGAGTGTGGGCTGTGCATTATACTACATGTAAGAGTATGGGCTGTGCATTATACTACATGTATGGACTATGGGCTGTGCATTATACTAGATGTAAGAGTGTGGGCTGTGCATTATACTAGATGTAAGAGTGTGGGCTGTGCATTATACTACATGTAAGAGTGTGGGCTGTGCATTATACTACATGTATGGACTATGGGCTGTGCATTATACTAGATGTAAGAGTGTGGGCTGTGCATTATACTAGATGTAAGAGTATGGGCTGTGCATTATACTACATGTAAGAGTATGGGCTGTGCATTATACTACATGTATGGACTATGGGCTGTGCATTATACTAGATGTAAGAGTGTGGGCTGTGCATTATACTAGATGTAAGAGTGTGGGCTGTGCATTATACTACATGTAAGAGTATGGGCTGTGCATTATACTACATGTAAGAGTATGGGCTGTGCATTATACTACATGTAAGAGTATGGGCTGTGCATTATACTACATGTATGAGTGTGGGCTGTGCATTATACTACATGTATGGACTATGGGCTGTGCATTATACTACATGTATGACTATGGGCTGTGCATTATACTACATGTAAGAGTGTGGGCTGTGCATTATACTAGATGTAAGAGTGTGGGCTGTGCATTATACTAGATGTAAGAGTATGGGCTGTGCATTATACTACATGTAAGAGTATGGGCTGTGCATTATACTACATGTATGAGTGTGGGCTGTGCATTATACTACATGTATGGACTATGGGCTGTGCATTATACTACATGTAAGAGTGTGGGCTGTGCATTATACTAGATGTAAGAGTATGGGCTGTGCATTATACTACATGTAAGAGTATGGGCTGTGCATTATACTACATGTATGGACTATGGGCTGTGCATTATACTACATGTAAGAGTGTGGCCTGTGCATTATACTACATGTATGAGTGTGGGATGTGCATTATACTACATGTATGGACTATGGGCTGTGCATTATACTACATGTATGAGTGTGGGATGTGCATTATACTACATGTATGAGTGTGGGATGTGCATTATACTACATGTATGGACTATGGGCTGTGCATTATACTACATGTATGAGTGTGGGCTGTGCATTATACTACATGTATGAGTGTGGGATGTGCATTATACTACATGTATGGACTATGGGCTGTGCATTATACTACATGTATGAGTGTGGGATGTGCATTATACTACATGTATGAGTGTGGGATGTGCATTATACTACATGTATGGACTATGGGCTGTGCATTATACTACATGTATGAGTGTGGGATGTGCATTATACTACATGTATGGACTATGGGCTGTGCATTATACTACATGTAAGAGTGTGGGCTGTGCATTATACTACATGTATGGACTATGGGCTGTGCATTATACTACATGTATGGACTATGGGCTGTGCATTATACTACATGTAAGAGTATGGGCTGTGCATTATACTACATGTATGGACTATGGGATGTGCATTATACTACATGTATGAGTATGGGCTGTGCATTATACTACATGTATGAGTATGGGCTGTGCATTATACTACATGTAAGAGTGTGGGCTGTGCATTATACTACATGTAAGAGTGTGGGCTGTGCATTATACTACATGTATGAGTGTGGGCTGTGCATTATACTACATGTAAGAGTGTGGGCTGTGCATTATACTACATGTAAGAGAGTGGGCTGTGCATTATACTACATGTAAGAGTATGGGCTGTGCATTATACTACATGTAAGAGTGTGGGCTGTGCATTATACTACATGTATGGACTATGGGCTGTGCATTATACTACATGTATGAGTATGGGCTGTGCATTATACTACATGTATGGACTATGGGCTGTGCATTATACTACATGTATGAGTATGGGCTCTGCATTATACTACATGTAAGAGTGTGGGCTGTGCATTATACTACATGTAAGAGTGTGGGCTGTGCATTATACTACATGGATGACTATGGGCTATGCATTATACTACATGGATGACTATGGGCTGTGCATTATACTACATGGATGACTATGGGCTGTGCATTATACTACATGGATGACTATGGGCTGTGCATTATACTACATGGATGACTATGGGCTGTGCATTATACTACATGTATGGACTATGGGCTCTGCATTATACTACATGTATGGACTATGGGCTGTGCATTATACTACATGGATGACTGTGGGCTGTGCATTATACTACATGTAAGAGTGTGGGATGTGCATTATACTACATGTATGGACTATGGGCTGTGCATTATACTACATGTATGGACTATGGGCTGTGCATTATACTACATGTAAGAGTGTGGGATGTGCATTATACTACATGTATGACTATGGGCTGTGCATTATACTACATGTATGGACTATGGGCTCTGCATTATACTACATGTATGGACTATGGGCTGTGCATTATACTACATGGATGACTGTGGGCTGTGCATTATACTACATGTAAGAGTGTGGGCTGTGCATTATACTACATGTATGGACTATGGGCTCTGCATTATACTACATGTATGGACTATGGGCTGTGCATTATACTACATGGATGACTGTGGGCTGTGCATTATACTACATGTATGGACTATGGGCTCTGCATTATACTACATGTATGGACTATGGGCTGTGCATTATACTACATGGATGACTGTGGGCTGTGCATTATACTACATGTAAGAGTGTGGGCTGTGCATTATACTACATATAAGAGTGTGGGATGTGCATTATACTACATGTATGACTATGGGCTGTGCATTATACTACATGTAAGAGTGTGGGATGTGCATTATACTACATGTAAGAGTGTGGGATGTGCATTATACTACATGTATGACTATGGGCTGTGCATTATACTACATGTATGAGTATGGGCTGTGCATTATACTACATGTATGGACTATGGGCTGTGTATTATACTACATGTATGACTGTGGGCTGTGCATTATACTACATGTAAGAGTATGGGCTGTGCATTATACTACATGTAAGAGTATGGGCTGTGCATTATACTACATGTAAGAGTATGGGCTGTGCATTATACTACATGTAAGAGTATTGGCTGTGCATTATACTACATGTATGGACTATGGGCTGTGCATTATACTACATGTAAGAGTGTGGGCTGTGCATTATACTACATGTATGGACTATGGGCTGTGCATTATACTACATGGATGAGTATGGGCTGTGCATTATACTAGATGTAAGAGTGTGGGATGTGCATTATACTAGATGTAAGAGTGTTGGCTGTGTATTATACTACAAGTAAGAGTATGGGCTGTGCATATACTACATGTATGAGTATGGGCTGTGCATTATACTACATGTATGGACTATGGGTTGTGCATTATACTACATGTAGGAGTATGGGCTGTGCATTATACTAGATGTAAGAGTGTGGGCTGTGCATTATACTAGATGTAAGAGTGTGGGCTGTGCATTATACTACATGTATGAGTGTGGGCTGTGCATTATACTACATGTATGGACTATGGGCTGTGCATTATACTAGATGTAAGAGTGTGGGCTGTGCATTATACTAGATGTAAGAGTGTGGGCTGTGCATTATACTAGATGTAAGAGTATGGGCTGTGCATTATACTACATGTAAGAGTATGGGCTGTGCATTATACTACATGTATGAGTGTGGGCTGTGCATTATACTACATGTATGGACTATGGGCTGTGCATTATACTAGATGTAAGAGTGTGGGCTGTGCATTATACTAGATGTAAGAGTGTGGGCTGTGCATTATACTAGATGTAAGAGTATGGGCTGTGCATTATACTACATGTAAGAGTGTGGGCTGTGCATTATACTACATGTATGAGTATGGGCTGTGCATTATACTACATGTAAGAGTGTGGGATGTGCATTATACTACATGGATGACTATGGGCTGTGCATTATACTACATGTAAGAGTGTGGGCTGTGCATTATACTACATGTAACAGTGTGGGCTGTGCATTATACTACATGTAAGAGTATGGGCTGTGCATTATACTACATGTAAGAGTGTGGGATGTGCATTATACTATATGTATGACTATGGGCTGAGCATTATACTACATGTATGACTATGGGCTGTGCATTATACTACATGGATGACTATGGGCTGTGCATTATACTACATGGATGACTATGGGCTGTGCATTATACTACATGTAAGAGTGTGGGCTGTGCATTATACTACATGTAAGAGTATGGGATGTGCATTATACTATATGTATGACTATGGGCTGAGCATTATACTACATGGATGACTATGGGCTGTGCATTATACTACATGGATGACTATGGGCTGTGCATTATACTACATGTAAGAGTGTGGGCTGTGCATTATACTACATGTAAGAGTGTGGGCTGTGCATTATACTACATGTAAGAGTATGGGCTGTGCATTATACTACATGTAAGAGTATGGGCTGTGCATTATACTACATGTAAGAGTGTGGGATGTGCATTATACTATATGTATGACTATGGGCTGTGCATTATACTACATGTATGACTATGGGCTGTGCATTATACTACATGGATGTCTATGGGCTGTGCATTATACTACATGTAAGAGTGTGGGCTGTGCATTATACTACATGTAAGAGTGTGGGCTGTGCATTACACTACATGTAAGAGTGTGGGCTGTGTATTATACTACATGTAAGAGTGTGGGATTTGTATTATACTACATGTATGGACTATGGGCTGTGCATTATACTACATGGATGACTGTGGGCTGTGCATTATACTACATGTAAGAGTGTGGGATGTGCATTATACTACATGTATGGACTATGGGCTGTGCATTATACTACATGGATGACTGTGGGCTGTGCATTATACTACATGTAAGAGTGTGGGCTGTGCATTATACTACATGTATGAGTATGGGCTGTGCATTATACTCCATGTATGGACTATGGGCTGTGCATTATACTACATGTAAGAGTGTGGGCTGTGCATTATACTACATGTATGAGTGTGGGCTGTGCATTATACTACATGTATGGACTATGGGCTATGCATTATACTACATGGATGACTGTGGGCTGTGCATTATACTACATGTATGACTATGGGCTGTGCATTATACTACATGGATGACTATGGGCTGTGCATTATACTACATGTAAGAGTGTGGGCTGTGCATTATACTACATGTAAGAGTGTGGGATGTGCATTATACTACATGTAAGAGTATGGGCTGTGCATTATACTACATGTAAGAGTGTGGGATGTGCATTATACTATATGTATGACTATGGGCTGTGCATTATACTACATGTATGACTATGGGCTGTGCATTATACTACATGGATGACTGTGGGCTGTGCATTATACTACATGTATGGACTATGGGCTGTGCATTATACTACATGTAAGAGTGTGGGCTGTGCATTATACTACATGTAAGAGTGTGGGCTGTGCATTATACTACATGTAAGAGTGTGGGCTGTGCATTATACTACATGTAAGAGTGTGGGATGTGCATTATACTACATGTATGGACTATGGGCTGTGCATTATACTACATGTAAGAGTGTGGGATGTGCATTATACTACATGGATGACTGTGGGCTGTGCATTATACTACATGTACGGACTATGGGCTGTGCATTATACTACATGTAAGAGTGTGGGATGTGCATTATACTACATGTATGACTATGGGCTGTGCATTATACTACATGTAAGAGTGTGGGCTGTGCATTATACTACATGTAAGAGTATGGGCTGTGCATTATACTACATGTATGAGTGTGGGCTGTGCATTATACTACATGGATGAGTGTGGGCTGTGCATTATACTACATGGATGACTATGGGCTGTGCATTATACTACATGTATGAGTGTGGGCTGTGCATTATACTACATGGATGAGTGTGGGCTGTGCATTATACTACATGGATGACTATGGGCTGTGCATTATACTACATGGATGACTATGGGCTGTGCATTATACTACATGTAAGAGTGTGGGCTGTGCATTATACTACATGTATGAGTATGGGCTGTGCATTATACTACATGTATGAGTATGGGCTGTGCATTATACTACATGTAAGAGTGTGGGCTGTGCATTATACTACATGTATGGACTATGGGCTGTGCATTATACTACATGGATGACTATGGGCTGCGCATTATACTACATGTATGAGTATGGGCTGTGCATTATACTACATGGATGACTATGGGCTGCGCATTATACTACATGTATGAGTGTGGGCTGTGCATTATACTACATGTAAGAGTGTGGGCTGTGCATTATACTACATGTATGAGTGTGGGCTGTGCATTATACTACATGTAAGAGTGTGGGATGTGCATTATACTACATGTATGACTATGGGCTGTGCATTATACTACATGTATGAGTATGGGCTGTGCATTATACTACATGTATGGACTATGGGCTGTGTATTATACTACATGTATGACTGTGGGCTGTGCATTATACTACATGTAAGAGTATGGGCTGTGCATTATACTACATGTAAGAGTATGGGCTGTGCATTATACTACATGTAAGAGTATGGGCTGTGCATTATACTACATGTAAGAGTATTGGCTGTGCATTATACTACATGTATGGACTATGGGCTGTGCATTATACTACATGTAAGAGTGTGGGCTGTGCATTATACTACATGTATGGACTATGGGCTGTGCATTATACTACATGTATGGACTATGGGCTGTGCATTATACTACATGTAAGAGTGTGGGCTGTGCATTATACTACATGTATGGACTATGGGCTGTGCATTATACTACATGGATGAGTATGGGCTGTGCATTATACTAGATGTAAGAGTGTTGGCTGTGTATTATACTACATGTAAGAGTATGGGCTGTGCATATACTACATGTATGAGTATGGGCTGTGCATTATACTACATGTATGGACTATGGGTTGTGCATTATACTACATGTAGGAGTATGGGCTGTGCATTATACTAGATGTAAGAGTGTGGGCTGTGCATTATACTAGATGTAAGAGTGTGGGCTGTGCATTATACTACATGTATGAGTATGGGCTGTGCATTATACTACATGTATGGACTATGGGCTGTGCATTATACTAGATGTAAGAGTGTGGGCTGTGCATTATACTACATGTAAGAGTATGGGCTGTGCATTATACTACATGTAAGAGTGTGGGCTGTGCATTATACTACATGTATGGACTATGGGCTGTGCATTATACTAGATGTAAGAGTGTGGGCTGTGCATTATACTAGATGTAAGAGTGTGGGCTGTGCATTATACTAGATGTAAGAGTATGGGCTGTGCATTATACTACATGTAAGAGTATGGGCTGTGCATTATACTACATGTATGAGTGTGGGCTGTGCATTATACTACATGTATGGACTATGGGCTGTACATTATACTACATGTAAGAGTGTGGGCTGTGCATTATACTAGATGTAAGAGTGTGGGCTGTGCATTATACTAGATGTAAGAGTATGGGCTGTGCATTATACTACATGTAAGAGTGTGGCCTGTGCATTATACTACATGTAAGAGTGTGGCCTGTGCATTATACTACATGTATGAGTGTGGGATGTGCATTATACTACATGTATGGACTATGGGCTGTGCATTATACTACATGTATGAGTGTGGGATGTGCATTATACTACATGTATGAGTGTGGGATGTGCATTATACTACATGTATGGACTATGGGCTGTGCATTATACTACATGTATGAGTGTGGGCTGTGCATTATACTACATGTATGAGTGTGGGATGTGCATTATACTACATGTATGGACTATGGGCTGTGCATTATACTACATGTATGAGTGTGGGATGTGCATTATACTACATGTAAGAGTATGGGTTGTGCATTATACTACATGTAAGAGTGTGGGCTGTGCATTATACTACATGTATGGACTATGGGCTGTGCATTATACTACATGTATGGACTATGGGCTGTGCATTATACTACATGTAAGAGTATGGGCTGTGCATTATACTACATGTATGGACTATGGGCTGTGCATTATACTACATGTATGAGTATGGGCTGTGCATTATACTACATGTATGAGTATGGGCTGTGCATTATACTACATGTAAGAGTGTGGGCTGTGCATTATACTACATGTAAGAGTGTGGGCTGTGTATTATACTACATGTAAGAGTATGGGCTGTGCATTATACTACATGTAAGAGTGTGGGCTGTGCATTATACTACATGTATGGACTATGGGCTGTGCATTATACTACATGTATGAGTATGGGCTCTGCATTATACTACATGTAAGAGTGTGGGCTGTGCATTATACTACATGTAAGAGTATGGGCTGTGCATTATACTACATGTATGAGTATGGGCTGTGCATTATACTACATGTATGGACTATGGGCTGTGCATTATACTACATATATGAGTATGGGCTCTGCATTATACTACATGTAAGAGTATGGGCTGTGCATTATACTACATGGATCCGTGAGGCTGTGCATTATACTACATGTAAGAGTGTGGGCTGTGCATTATACTACATGTAAGAGTGTGGGCTGTGCATTATACTACATGTAAGAGAGTGGGCTGTGCATTATACTACATGTAAGAGTATGGGCTGTGCATTATACTACATGTAAGAGTGTGGGCTGTGCATTATACTACATGTATGGACTATGGGCTGTGCATTATACTACATGTATGAGTATGGGCTCTGCATTATACTACATGTAAGAGTGTGGGCTGTGCATTATACTACATGTAAGAGTATGGGCTGTGCATTATACTACATGTATGAGTATGGGCTGTGCATTATACTACATGTATGGACTATGGGCTGTGCATTATACTACATATATGAGTATGGGCTCTGCATTATACTACATGTAAGAGTGTGGGCTGTGCATTATACTACATGTAAGAGTGTGGGCTGTGCATTATACTACATGGATGACTATGGGCTGTGCATTATACTACATGGATGACTATGGGCTGTGCATTATACTACATGGATGACTATGGGCTGTGCATTATACTACATGTATGGACTATGGGCTCTGCATTATACTACATGTATGGACTATGGGCTGTGCATTATACTACATGGATGACTGTGGGCTGTGCATTATACTACATGTAAGAGTGTGGGATGTGCATTATACTACATGTATGGACTATGGGCTGTGCATTATACTACATGTATGGACTATGGGCTGTGCATTATACTACATGTAAGAGTGTGGGATGTGCATTATACTACATGTATGACTATGGGCTGTGCATTATACTACATATAAGAGTGTGGGATGTGCATTATACTACATGTATGACTATGGGCTGTGCATTATACTACATGTAAGAGTGTGGGATGTGCATTATACTACATGGATGACTATGGGCTGTGCATTATACTACATGTATGAGTATGGGCTGTGCATTATACTACATGTATGGACTATGGGCTGTGTATTATACTACATGTATGACTGTGGGCTGTGCATTATACTACATGTAAGAGTGTGGGATGTGCATTATACTACATGTATGACTATGGGCTGTGCATTATACTACATGTATGAGTATGGGCTGTGCATTATACTACATGTATGGACTATGGGCTGTGTATTATACTACATGTATGACTGTGGGCTGTGCATTATACTACATGTAAGAGTATGGGCTGTGCATTATACTACATGTAAGAGTGTGGGCTGTGCATTATACTACATGTAAGAGTATGGGCTGTGCATTATACTACATGTAAGAGTATTGGCTGTGCATTATACTACATGTATGGACTATGGGCTGTGCATTATACTACATGTAAGAGTGTGGGCTGTGCATTATACTACATGTATGGACTATGGGCTGTGCATTATACTACATGGATGAGTATGGGCTGTGCATTATACTAGATGTAAGAGTGTGGGATGTGCATTATACTAGATGTAAGAGTGTTGGCTGTGTATTATACTACATGTAAGAGTATGGGCTGTGCATATACTACATGTATGAGTATGGGCTGTGCATTATACTACATGTATGGACTATGGGTTGTGCATTATACTACATGTAGGAGTATGGGCTGTGCATTATACTAGATGTAAGAGTGTGGGCTGTGCATTATACTACATGTATGAGTATGGGCTGTGCATTATACTACATGGATGACTATGGGCTGTGCATTATACTAGATGTAAGAGTGTGGGCTGTGCATTATACTACATGTAAGAGTATGGGCTGTGCATTATACTACATGTATGGACTATGGGCTGTGCATTATACTAGATGTAAGAGTGTGGGCTGTGCATTATACTACATGTATGGACTATGGGCTGTGCATTATACTACATGTAAGAGTGTGGGCTGTGCATTATACTACATGTAAGAGTATGGGCTGTGCATTATACTACATGTATGGACTATGGGCTGTGCATTATACTAGATGTAAGAGTGTGGGCTGTGCATTATACTACATGTAAGAGTGTGGGCTGTGCATTATACTACATGTATGAGTGTGGGCTGTGCATTATACTACATGTATGGACTATGGGCTGTGCATTATACTAGATGTAAGAGTGTGGGCTGTGCATTATACTAGATGTAAGAGTATGGGCTGTGCATTATACTACATGTAAGAGTATGGGCTGTGCATTATACTACATGTATGAGTGTGGGCTGTGCATTATACTACATGTATGGACTATGGGCTGTGCATTATACTAGATGTAAGAGTGTGGGCTGTGCATTATACTAGATGTAAGAGTATGGGCTGTGCATTATACTACATGTAAGAGTATGGGCTGTGCATTATACTACATGTATGAGTGTGGGATGTGCATTATACTACATGTATGAGTGTGGGATGTGCATTATACTACATGTATGGACTATGGGCTGTGCATTATACTACATGTATGAGTGTGGGCTGTGCATTATACTACATGTATGAGTGTGGGATGTGCATTATACTACATGTATGGACTATGGGCTGTGCATTATACTACATGTAAGAGTGTGGGCTGTGCATTATACTAGATGTAAGAGTGTGGGCTGTGCATTATACTAGATGTAAGAGTGTGGGCTGTGCATTATACTACATGTATGAGTGTGGGATGTGCATTATACTACATGTATGAGTGTGGGATGTGCATTATACTACATGTATGGACTATGGGCTGTGCATTATACTACATGTAAGAGTATGGGCTGTGCATTATACTACATGTATGGACTATGGGATGTGCATTATGCTACATGTATGAGTATGGGCTGTGCATTATACTACATGTATGAGTATGGGCTGTGCATTATACTACATGTATGAGTATGGGCTGTGCATTATACTACATGTAAGAGTGTGGGCTGTGCATTATACTACATGTAAGAGTGTGGGCTGTGCATTATACTACATGTAAGAGTGTGGGCTGTGCATTATACTACATGTATGAGTGTGGGCTGTGCATTATACTACATGTATGAGTGTGGGATGTGCATTATACTACATGTATGGACTATGGGCTGTGCATTATACTACATGTAAGAGTGTGGGCTGTGCATTATACTAGATGTAAGAGTGTGGACTGTGCATTATACTACATGTATGAGTGTGGGATGTGCATTATACTACATGTATGGACTATGGGCTGTGCATTATACTACATGTATGAGTGTGGGATGTGCATTATACTACATGTATGAGTGTGGGATGTGCATTATACTACATGTATGGACTATGGGCTGTGCATTATACTACATGTATGAGTGTGGGCTGTGCATTATACTACATGTATGAGTGTGGGATGTGCATTATACTACATGTATGGACTATGGGCTGTGCATTATACTACATGTATGAGTGTGGGATGTGCATTATACTACATGTAAGAGTATGGGTTGTGTATTATACTACATGTAAGAGTGTGGGCTGTGCATTATACTACATGTATGGACTATGGGCTGTGCATTATACTACATATAAGAGTATGGGCTGTGCATTATACTACATGTATGGACTATGGGCTGTGCATTATACTACATGTATGGACTAAGGGCTGTGCATTATACTACATGTAAGAGTATGGGCTGTGCATTATACTACATGTATGGACTATGGGATGTGCATTATGCTACATGTATGAGTATGGGCTGTGCATTATACTACATGTATGAGTATGGGCTGTGCATTATACTACATGTATGAGTATGGGCTGTGCATTATACTACATGTAAGAGTGTGGGCTGTGCATTATACTACATGTAAGAGTGTGGGCTGTGCATTATACTACATGTAAGAGTGTGGGCTGTGCATTATACTACATGTAAGAGTGTGGGCTGTGTATTATACTACATGTAAGAGTGTGGGCTGTGCATTATACTACATGTAAGAGAGTGGGCTGTGCATTATACTACATGTAAGAGTATGGGCTGTGCATTATACTACATGGATGCGTGAGGCTGTGCATTATACTACATGTAAGAGTGTGGGCTGTGCATTATACTACATGTAAGAGTGTGGGCTGTGCATTATACTACATGTAAGAGAGTGGGCTGTGCATTATACTACATGTAAGAGTATGGGCTGTGCATTATACTACATGTATGACTATGGGCTGTGCATTATACTACATGTATGGACTATGGGCTGTGCATTATACTACATGTATGAGTATGGGCTCTGCATTATACTACATGTAAGAGTGTGGGCTGTGCATTATACTACATGTAAGAGTGTGGGCTGTGCATTATACTACATGGATGACTATGGGCTGTGCATTATACTACATGGATGACTATGGGCTGTGCATTATACTACATGGGTGACTATGGGCTGTGCATTATACTACATGTATGGACTATGGGCTCTGCATTATACTACATGTATGGACTATGGGCTGTGCATTATACTACATGGATGACTGTGGGCTGTGCATTATACTACATGTAAGAGTGTGGGATGTGCATTATACTACATGTATGACTATGGGCTGTGCATTATACTACATGTAAGAGTGTGGGATGTGCATTATACTACATGTATGACTATGGGCTGTGCATTATACTACATGTAAGAGTGTGGGATGTGCATTATACTACATGTATGGACTATGGGCTGTGCATTATACTACATGTATGGACTATGGGCTGTGCATTATACTACATGTAAGAGTGTGGGATGTGCATTATACTACATGTATGACTATGGGCTGTGCATTATACTACATATAAGAGTGTGGGATGTGCATTATACTACATGTATGACTATGGGCTGTGCATTATACTACATGTAAGAGTGTGGGATGTGCATTATACTACATGTAAGAGTGTGGGATGTGCATTATACTACATGTATGGACTATGGGCTGTGCATTATACTACATGTAAGAGTGTGGGCTGTGCATTATACTACATGTATGACTATGGGCTGTGCATTATACTACATGTAAGAGTGTGGGATGTGCATTATACTACATGTATGACTATGGGCTGTGCATTATACTACATGTAAGAGTGTGGGATGTGCATTATACTACATGTATGGACTATGGGCTGTGCATTATACTACATGTATGGACTATGGGCTGTGCATTATACTACATGTAAGAGTGTGGGATGTGCATTATACTACATGTATGACTATGGGCTGTGCATTATACTACATATAAGAGTGTGGGATGTGCATTATACTACATGTATGACTATGGGCTGTGCATTATACTATATGTAAGAGTGTGGGATGTGCATTATACTACATGTAAGAGTGTGGGATGTGCATTATACTACATGTATGGACTATGGGCTGTGCATTATACTACATGTATGACTATGGGCTGTGCATTATACTACATGTAAGAGTATGGGCTGTGCATTATACTACATGTAAGAGTATGGGCTGTGCATTATACTACATGTAAGAGTGTGGGCTGTGCATTATACTACATGTATGAGTATGGGCTGTGCATTATACTACATGTATGAGTATGGGCTGTGCATTATACTACATGTATGAGTATGGGCTGTGCATTATACTACATGTAAGAGTGTGGGCTGTGCATTATACTACATGTAAGAGTGTGGGCTGTGCATTATACTACATGTATGAGTATGGGCTGTGCATTATACTACATGTATGAGTATGGGCTGTGCATTATACTACATGTATGAGTATGGGCTGTGCATTATACTACATGTATGAGTATGGGCTGTGCATTATACTACATGTATGAGTATGGGCTGTGCATTATACTACATGTATGAGTATGGGCTGTGCATTATACTACATGTAAGAGTGTGGGCTGTGCATTATACTACATGTAAGAGTGTGGGCTGTGCATTATACTACATGTAAGAGTGTGGGCTGTGCATTATACTACATGTAAGAGTATGGGCTGTGCATTATACTACATGTAAGAGTGTGGGATGTGCATTATACTACATGGATGACTATAGGCTGTGCATTATACTACATGTAAGAGTATGGGCTGTGCATTATACTACATGTAAGAGTGTGGGATGTGCATTATACTACATGGATGACTATGGGCTGTGCATTATACTACATGTATGAGTGTGGGCTGTGCATTATACTACATGGATGACTATAGGCTGTGCATTATACTACATGTATGACTGTGGGCTGTGCATTATACTACATGTATGGACTATGGGCTGTGCATTATACTACATGTATGACTATGGGCTGTGCATTATACTACATGTAAGAGTGTGGGCTGTGCATTATACTACATGTAAGAGTGTGGGATGTGCATTATACTACATGTATGAGTATGGGCTGTGCATTATACTACATGTATGGACTATGGGCTGTGCATTATACTACATGGATGACTATAGGCTGTGCATTATACTACATGTAAGAGTGTGGGCTGTGCATTATACTACATGTATGACTATGGGCTGTGCATTATACTACATGTATGACTATGGGCTGTGCATTATACTACATGGATGACTATGGGCTGTGCATTATACTACATGTATGACTGTGGGCTGTGCATTATACTACATGTATGACTATGGGCTGTGCATTATACTACATGTAAGAGTGTGGGCTGTGCATTATACTACATGTAAGAGTGTGGGCTGTGCATTATACTACATGTAAGAGTGTGGGATGTGCATTATACTACATGTATGAGTATGGGCTGTGCATTATACTACATGTATGGACTATGGGCTGTGCATTATACTACATGGATGACTATAGGCTGTGCATTATACTACATGTATGAGTGTGGGCTGTGCATTATACTACATGGATGACTATGGGCTGTGCATTATACTACATGTATGACTGTGGGCTGTGCATTATACTACATGTATGACTATGGGCTGTGCATTATACTACATGTAAGAGTGTGGGCTGTGCATTATACTACATGTAAGAGTGTGGGATGTGCATTATACTACATGTATGAGTATGGGCTGTGCATTATACTACATGTATGGACTATGGGCTGTGCATTATACTACATGGATGACTATAGGCTGTGCATTATACTATATCTAAGAGTGTGGGCTGTGCATTATACTACATGTATGACTATGGGCTGTGCATTATACTACATGTAAGAGTGTGGGCTGTGCATTATACTACATGTAAGAGTGTGGGATGTGCATTATACTACATGTATGAGTATGGGCTGTGCATTATACTACATGTATGGACTATGGGCTGTGCATTATACTACATGGATGACTATAGGCTGTGCATTATACTACATGTATGAGTATGGGCTGTGCATTATACTACATGTAAGAGTGTGGGCTGTGCATTATACTACATGTATGACTATGGGCTGTGCATTATACTACATGTAAGAGTGTGGGATGTGCATTATACTACATGTAAGAGTGTGGGCTGTGCATTATACTACATGTAAGAGTGTGGGCTGTGCATTATACTACATGTAAGAGTATGGGCTGTGCATTATACTACATGTATGAGTATGGGCTGTGCATTATACTACATGTAAGAGTGTGGGCTGTGCATTATACTACATGTAAGAGTGTGGGCTGTGCATTATACTACATGTATGGACTATGGGCTGTGCATTATACTACATGTAAGAGTGTGGGCTGTGCATTATACTACATGTATGAGTATGGGCTCTGCATTATACTACATGTAAGAGTGTGGGCTGTGCATTATACTACATGGATGACTATGGGCTGTGCATTATACTACATGTATGAGTATGGGCTGTGCATTATACTACATGTATGAGTGTGGGCTGTGCATTATACTACATGTATGAGTATGGGATGTGCATTATACTACATGTATGACTATGGGCTGTGCATTATACTACATGTAAGAGTGTGGGATGTGCATTATGCTACATGTATGGACTATGGGCTGTGCATTATACTACATGTAAGAGTGTGGGATGTGCATTATACTACATGTATGACTATGGGCTGTGCATTATACTACATGTAAGAGTGTGGGATGTGCATTATAATACATGTATGACTATGGGATGTGCATTATACTACATGTATGACTATGGGCTGTGCATTATACTACATGTAAGAGTGTGGGATGTGCATTATACTACATGTAAGAGTGTGGGCTGTGCATTATACTACATGTATGGACTATGGGCTATGCATTATACTACATATAAGAGTGTGGGATGTGCATTATACTAGATGTAAGATTGTGGGCTGTGTATTATTCTACATGTAAGAGTGTGGGCTGTGCATTATACTACATGTAAGAGTGTGGGATGTGCATTATACTACATGTAAGAGTGCGGGCTGTGCATTATACTACATGTATAAGTATGGGCTGTGCATTATACTACATGTATGGACTATGGGCTGTGCATTATACTACATGTAAGAGTGTGGGATGTGCATTATAGTAGATGTATGACTATGGGCTGTGCATTATACTACATGTATGGACTATGGGCTGTGCATTATACTACATGTACGGACTATGGGCTGTGCATTATACTACATGTAAGAGTGTGGGATGTGCATTATACTACATGTAAGAGTGTGGGCTGTGTATTATACTACATGTAAGAGTGTGGGCTGTGCATTATACTACATGTATGGACTATGGGCTGTGCATTATACTACATGTATGAGTGTGGGCTGTGCATTATACTACATGTATGAGTGTGGGATGTGCATTATACTACATGTATGGACTATGGGCTGTGCATTATACTACATGTATGAGTATGGGCTGTGCATTATACTACATGTATGAGTATGGGCTGTGCATTATACTACATGTATGAGTATGGGCTGTGCATTATACTACATGTAAGAGTGTGGGATGTGCATTATACTACATGTATGACTATGGGCTGTGTATTATACTACATGTAAGAGTGTGGGCTGTGCATTATACTACATGTATGACTATGGGCTGTGTATTATACTACATGTAAGAGTGTGGGCTGTGCATTATACTACATGTATAAACTATGGGCTGTGCATTACACTACATGTAAGAGTGTGGGATGTGCATTATACTACATGTATGGACTATGGGCTGTGCATTATACTACATGTATGAGTATGGGCTGTGCATTATACTACATGTAAGAGTGTGGGATGTGCATTATACTACATGTAAGAGTATGGGCTGTGCATTATACTACATGTATGACTATGGGCTGTGCATTATACTACATGTAAGAGTGTGGGCTGTGCATTATACTACATGTATGACTATGGGCTGTGCATTATACTACATGTAAGAGTGTGGGCTGTGCATTATACTACATGTAAGAGTGTGGGCTGTGCATTATACTACATGTAAGAGTGTGGGCTGTGCATTATACTACATGTAAGAGTGTGGGCTGTGCATTATACTACATGAAAGAGTGTGGGCTGTGCATTATACTACATGTAAGAGTGTGGGCTGTGCATTATACTACATGTAAGAGTGTGGGCTGTGCATTATACTACATGTAAGAGTGTGGGCTGTGCATTATACTACATGTATGACTATGGACTGTGCATTATACTACATGTAAGAGTGTGGGCTGTGCATTATACTACATGTATGAGTATGGGCTGTGCATTATACTACATGTATGGACTATGGGCTGTACATTATACAACATGTAAGAGTATGGGCTGTGCATTATACTACATGTATGAGTATGGACTGTGCATTATACTACATGTATGGACTATGGGCTGTGCATTATACTACATGTATGGACTATGGGCTGTACAATATACTACATGTAAGAGTATGGGCTGTGCATTATACTACATGTATGAGTATGGGCTGTGCATTATACTACATGTATGGACTATGGGCTGTGCATTATACTACATGTATGGACTATGGGCTGTGCATTATACTACATGTATGACTATGGGCTGTGCATTATACTACATGTAAAAGTGTGGGCTGTGCATTATACTACATGTACGGACTATGGGCTGTGCATTATACTACATGTATGGACTATGGGCTGTGCATTATACTACATGTATGACTATGGGCTGTGCATTATACTACATGTAAAAGTGTGGGCTGTGCATTATACTACATGTATGGACTATGGGCTGTGCATTATACTACATGTATGACTATGGGCTGTGCATTATACTACATGTATGAGTGTGGGCTGTGCATTATACTACATGTAAGAGTGTGGGCTGTGCATTATACTACATGTAAGAGTGTGGGCTGTGCATTATACTACATGTAAGAGTATGGGCTGTGCATTATACTACATGTAAGAGTGTGGGATGTGCATTATACTATATGTATGAATGTGGGATGTGCATTATACTATATGTATGACTATGGGCTGTGCATTATACTACATGGATGACTATGGGCTGTGCATTATACTACATGTAAGAGTGTGGGCTGTGCATTATACTACATGTAACAGTGTGGGCTGTGCATTATACTACATGTAAGAGTATGGGCTGTGCATTATACTACATGTAAGAGTGTGGGATGTGCATTATACTATATGTATGACTATGGGCTGTGCATTATACTACATGTATGACTATGGGCTGTGCATTATACTACATGGATGACTATGGGCTGTGCATTATACTACATGGATGACTATGGGCTGTGCATTATACTACATGTAAGAGTGTGGGCTGTGCATTATACTACATGTAAGAGTGTGGGCTGTGCATTATACTACATGTAAGAGTATGGGCTGTGCATTATACTACATGTAAGAGTGTGGGATGTGCATTATACTATATGTATGACTATAGGCTGAGCATTATACTACATGGATGACTATGGGCTGTGCATTATACTACATGGATGACTATGGGCTGTGCATTATACTACATGTAAGAGTGTGGGCTGTGCATTATACTACATGTAAGAGTATGGGCTGTGCATTATACTACATGTAAGAGTGTGGGATGTGCATTATACTATATGTATGACTATGGGCTGTGCATTATACTACATGGATGACTATGGGCTGTGCATTATACTACATGTAAGAGTGTGGGCTGTGCATTATACTACATGTAAGAGTGTGGGCTGTGCATTATACTACATGTAAGAGTATGGGCTGTGCATTATACTACATGTAAGAGTGTGGGATGTGCATTATACTATATGTATGACTATGGCCTGTGCATTATACTACATGTATGACTATGGGCTGTGCATTATACTACATGGATGACTATGGGCTGTGCATTAAACTACATGTAAGAGTGTGGGCTGTGCATTATACTACATGTAAGAGTGTGGGCTGTGCATTATACTACATGTAAGAGTATGGGCTGTGCATTATACTACATGTAAGAGTATGGGCTGTGCATTATACTATATGTATGACTATGGGCTGTGCATTATACTACATGTAAGAGTGTGGGCTGTGCATTACACTACATGTAAGAGTGTGGGCTGTGTATTATACTACATGTAAGAGTGTGGGATGTGCATTATACTACATGTATGGACTATGGGCTGTGCATTATACTACATGGATGACTGTGGGCTGTGCATTATACTACATGTAAGAGTGTGGGATGTGCATTATACTACATGTATGGACTATGGGCTGTGCATTATACTACATGGATGACTGTGGGCTGTGCATTATACTACATGTAAGAGTGTGGGCTGTGCATTATACTACATGTATGAGTATGGGCTGTGCATTATACTACATGTATGGACTATGGGCTGTGCATTATACTACATGTAAGAGTGTGGGCTGTGCATTATACTACATGTATGAGTGTGGGCTGTGCATTATACTACATGTATGGACTATGGGCTATGCATTATACTACATGGATGACTGTGGGCTGTGCATTATACTACATGTAAGAGTGTGGGCTGTGCATTACACTACATGTATGGACTATGGGCTGTGCATTATACTACATGTATGGACTATGGGCTGTGCATTATACTACATGTAAGAGTGTGGGCTGTGCATTATACTACATGTAAGAGTGTGGGCTGTGCATTATACTACATGTAAGAGTGTGGGATGTGCATTATACTACATGTATGGACTATGGGCTGTGCATTATACTACATGGATGACTGTGGGCTGTGCATTATACTACATGTACGGACTATGGGCTGTGCATTATACTACATGTAAGAGTGTGGGATGTGCATTATACTACATGTATGACTATGGGTTGTGCATTATACTACATGTATGAGTGTGGGCTGTGCATTATACTACATGGATGAGTGTGGGCTGTGCATTATACTACATGTATGAGTATGGGCTGTGCATTATACTACATGTATGAGTATGGGCTGTGCATTATACTACATGTAAGAGTGTGGGCTGTGCATTATACTACATGTATGGACTATGGGCTGTGCATTATACTACATGTATGAGTATGGGCTGTGCATTATACTACATGTAAGAGTGTGGGCTGTGCATTATACTACATGTAAGAGTGTGGGCTGTGCATTATACTACATGGATGACTATGGGCTGCGCATTATACTACATGTATGAGTATGGGCTGTGCATTATACTACATGGATGACTATGGGCTGTGCATTATACTACATGTAAGAGTGTGGGATGTGCATTATACTACATGTATGACTATGGGCTGTGCATTATACTACATGTATGAGTATGGGCTGTGCATTATACTACATGTATGGACTATGGGCTGTGTATTATACTACATGTATGGACTATGGGCTGTGCATTATACTACATGTAAGAGTGTGGGCTGTGCATTATACTACATGTATGGACTATGGGCTGTGCATTATACTACATGGATGAGTATGGGCTGTGCATTATACTAGATGTAAGAGTGTGGGATGTGCATTATACTAGATGTAAGAGTGTTGGCTGTGTATTATACTACATGTAAGAGTATGGGCTGTGCATATACTACATGTATGAGTATGGGCTGTGCATTATACTACATGTATGGACTATGGGTTGTGCATTATACTACATGTAGGAGTATGGGCTGTGCATTATACTAGATGTAAGAGTGTGGGCTGTGCATTATACTAGATGTAAGAGTGTGGGCTGTGCATTATACTACATGTATGAGTATGGGCTGTGCATTATACTACATGTATGGACTATGGGCTGTGCATTATACTAGATGTAAGAGTGTGGGCTGTGCATTATACTACATGTAAGAGTATGGGCTGTGCATTATACTACATGTATGGACTATGGGCTGTGCATTATACAAGATGTAAGAGTGTGGGCTGTGCATTATACTAGATGTAAGAGTGTGGGCTGTGCATTATACTAGATGTAAGAGTGTGGGCTGTGCATTATACTAGATGTAAGAGTGTGGGCTGTGCATTATACTAGATGTAAGAGTATGGGCTGTGCATTATACTACATGTAAGAGTGTGGGATGTGCATTATACTACATGTATGGACTATGGGCTGTGCATTATACTACATGTATGAGTGTGGGCTGTGCATTATACTACATGTATGGACTATGGGCTGTGCATTATACTACATGTAAGAGTGTGGGCTGTGCATTATACAAGATGTAAGAGTGTGGGCTGTGCATTATACTAGATGTAAGAGTGTGGGCTGTGCATTATACTAGATGTAAGAGTATGGGCTGTGCATTATACTAGATGTAAGAGTGTGGGCTGTGCATTATACTAGATGTAAGAGTGTGGGCTGTGCATTATACTAGATGTAAGAGTGTGGGCTGTGCATTATACTAGATGTAAGAGTATGGGCTGTGCATTATACTACATGTAAGAGTGTGGGATGTGCATTATACTACATGTATGGACTATGGGCTGTGCATTATACTACATGTATGAGTGTGGGCTGTGCATTATACTACATGTATGGACTATGGGCTGTGCATTATACTACATGTAAGAGTGTGGGCTGTGCATTATACTAGATGTAAGAGTGTGGGCTGTGCATTATACTAGATGTAAGAGTATGGGCTGTGCATTATACTACATGTAAGAGTGCAGGCTGTGCATTATACTACATGTAAGAGTGTGGGATGTGCATTATACTACATGTATGGACTATGGGCTGTGCATTATACTACATGTATGAGTGTGGGATGTGCATTATACTACATGTATGAGTGTGGGATGTGCATTATACTACATGTATGGACTATGGGCTGTGCATTATACTACATGTATGAGTGTGGGCTGTGCATTATACTACATGTATGAGTGTGGGATGTGCATTATACTACATGTATGGACTATGGGCTGTGCATTATACTACATGTATGAGTGTGGGATGTGCATTATACTACATGTAAGAGTATGGGTTGTGCATTATACTACATGTAAGAGTGTGGGCTGTGCATTATACTACATGTATGGACTATGGGCTGTGCATTATACTACATGTAAGAGTATGGGCTGTGCATTATACTACATGTATGGACTATGGGCTGTGCATTATACTACATGTAAGAGTGTGGGCTGTGTATTATACTACATGTAAGAGTGTGGGCTGTGCATTATACTACATGGATGACTATGGGCTGTGCATTATACTACATGGATGACTATGGGCTGTGCATTATACTACATGGATGACTATGGGCTGTGCATTATACTACATGTATGGACTATGGGCTCTGCATTATACTACATGTATGGACTATGGGCTGTGCATTATACTACATGTAAGAGTGTGGGCTGTGCATTATACTACATGGATGCGTGAGGCTGTGCATTATACTACATGTAAGAGTGTGGGCTGTGCATTATACTACATGTAAGAGTGTGGGCTGTGCATTATACTACATGTAAGAGAGTGGGCTGTGCATTATACTACATGTAAGAGTATGGGCTGTGCATTATACTACATGTATGGACTATGGGCTGTGCATTATACTACATGTATGAGTATGGGCTCTGCATTATACTACATGTAAGAGTGTGGGCTGTGCATTATACTACATGTAAGAGTGTGGGCTGTGCATTATACTACATGGATGACTATGGGCTGTGCATTATACTACATGGATGACTATGGGCTGTGCATTATACTACATGGATGACTATGGGCTGTGCATTATACTACATGTATGGACTATGGGCTCTGCATTATACGACATGTATGGACTATGGGCTGTGCATTATACTACATGTAAGAGTGTGGGATGTGCATTATACTACATGTATGACTATGGGCTGTGCATTATACTACATATAAGAGTGTGGGATGTGCATTATACTACATGTAAGAGTGTGGGATGTGCATTATACTACATGTAAGAGTGTGGGATGTGCATTATACTACATGTAAGAGTGTGGGATGTGCATTATACTACATGTATGACTATGGGCTGTGCATTATACTACATGTATGAGTATGGGCTGTGCATTATACTACATGTATGGACTATGGGCTGTGTATTATACTACATGTATGACTGTGGGCTGTGCATTATACTACATGTAAGAGTATGGGCTGTGCATTATACTACATGTAAGAGTATGGGCTGTGCATTATACTACATGTAAGAGTATTGGCTGTGCATTATACTACATGTAAGAGTATTGGCTGTGCATTATACTACATGTATGGACTATGGGCTGTGCATTATACTACATGTAAGAGTGTGGGCTGTGCATTATACTACATGTATGGACTATGGGCTGTGCATTATACTACATGTATGAGTATGGGCTGTGCATTATACTACATGTATGGACTATGGGTTGTGCATTATACTACATGTATGAGTGTGGGCTGTGCATTATACTACATGTATGGACTATGGGCTGTGCATTATACTAGATGTAAGAGTGTGGGCTGTGCATTATACTACATGTATGAGTGTGGGCTGTGCATTATACTAGATGTAAGAGTGTGGGCTGTGCATTATACTAGATGTAAGAGTATGGGCTGTGCATTATACTAGATGTAAGAGTATGGGCTGTGCATTATACTAGATGTAAGAGTATGGGCTGTGCATTATACTAGATGTAAGAGTGTGGGCTGTGCATTATACTACATGTATGAGTATGGGCTGTGCATTATACTAGATGTAAGAGTATGGGCTGTGCATTATACTATATGTATGACTATGGGCTGTGCATTATACTACATGTAAGAGTATGGGCTGTGCATTATACTACATGTAAGAGTATGGGCTGTGCATTATACTACATGTATGAGTGTGGGCTGTGCATTATACTACATGTATGGACTATGGGCTGTGCATTATACTACATGTAAGAGTGTGGGCTGTGCATTATACTAGATGTAAGAGTGTGGGCTGTGCATTATACTAGATGTAAGAGTATGGGCTGTGCATTATACTACATGTAAGAGTATGGGCTGTGCATTATACTACATGTAAGAGTGTGGCCTGTGCATTATACTACATGTATGAGTGTGGGATGTGCATTATACTACATGTATGGACTATGGGCTGTGCATTATACTACATGTATGAGTGTGGGATGTGCATTATACTACATGTATGAGTGTGGGATGTGCATTAAACTACATGTATGGACTATGGGCTGTGCATTATACTACATGTATGAGTGTGGGCTGTGCATTATACTACATGTATGAGTGTGGGATGTGCATTATACTACATGTATGGACTATGGGCTGTGCATTATACTACATGTATGAGTGTGGGATGTGCATTATACTACATGTAAGAGTATGGGTTGTGCATTATACTACATGTAAGAGTGTGGGCTGTGCATTATACTACATGTATGGACTATGGGCTGTGCATTATACTACATGTATGGACTATGGGCTGTGCATTATACTACATGTAAGAGTATGGGCTGTGCATTATACTACATGTATGGACTATGGGATGTGCATTATACTACATGTATGAGTATGGGCTGTGCATTATACTACATGTATGAGTATGGGCTGTGCATTATACTACATGTATGAGTATGGGCTGTGCATTATACTACATGTAAGAGTGTGGGCTGTGCATTATACTACATATAAGAGTGTGGGCTGTGCATTATACTACATGTAAGAGTGTGGGCTGTGTATTATACTACATGGATGCGTGAGGCTGTGCATTATACTACATGTAAGAGTGTGGGCTGTGCATTATACTACATGTAAGAGTGTGGGCTGTGCATTATACTACATGTAAGAGAGTGGGCTGTGCATTATACTACATGTAAGAGTATGGGCTGTGCATTATACTACATGTATGGACTATGGGCTGTGCATTATACTACATGTATGAGTATGGGCTCTGCATTATACTACATGTAAGAGTGTGGGCTGTGCATTATACTACATGTAAGAGTGTGGGCTGTGCATTATACTACATGGATGACTATGGGCTGTGCATTATACTACATGGATGACTATGGGCTGTGCATTATACTACATGGATGACTATGGGCTGTGCATTATACTACATGGATGACTATGGGCTGTGCATTATACTACATGGATGACTATGGGCTGTGCATTATACTACATGGATGACTATGGGCTGTGCATTATACTACATGGATGACTATGGGCTGTGCATTATACTACATGTATGGACTATGGGCTCTGCATTATACTACATGTATGGACTATGGGCTGTGCATTATACTACATGGATGACTGTGGGCTGTGCATTATACTACATGTAAGAGTGTGGGATGTGCATTATACTACATGTATGACTATGGGCTGTGCATTATACTACATGTAAGAGTGTGGGATGTGCATTATACTACATGTATGACTATGGGCTGTGCATTATACTACATGTAAGAGTGTGGGATGTGCATTATACTACATGTATGGACTATGGGCTGTGCATTATACTACATGTAAGAGTGTGGGACGTGCATTATACTACATGTATGACTATGGGCTGTGCATTATACTACATATAAGAGTGTGGGATGTGCATTATACTACATGTATGACTATGGGCTGTGCATTATACTACATGTAAGAGTGTGGGATGTGCATTATACTACATGTAAGAGTGTGGGATGTGCATTATACTACATGTATGGACTATGGGCAGTGCATTATACTACATGTAAGAGTGTGGGATGTGCATTATACTACATGTAAGAGTGTGGGCTGTGCATTATACTACATGTAAGAGTGTGGGCTGTGCATTATACTACATGTATGAGTATGGGCTGTGCATTATACTACATGTAAGAGTGTGGGCTGTGCATTATACTACATGTAAGAGTGTGGGCTGTGCATTATACTACATGTAAGAGTATGGGCTGTGCATTATACTACATGTAAGAGTGTGGGATGTGCATTATACTACATGTAAGAGTGTGGGATGTGCATTATACTACATGGATGACTATAGGCTGTGCATTATACTACATGTAAGAGTATGGGCTGTGCATTATACTACATGTAAGAGTGTGGGATGTGCATTATACTACATGGATGACTATGGGCTGTGCATTATACTACATGTATGAGTGTGGGCTGTGCATTATACTACATGGATGACTATAGGCTGTGCATTATACTACATGTATGACTATGGGCTGTGCATTATACTACATGTAAGAGTGTGGGCTGTGCATTATACTAGATGTAAGAGTATGGGCTGTGCATTATACTAGATGTAAGAGTGTGGGCTGTGCATTATACTACATGTATGAGTATGGGCTGTGCATTATACTAGATGTAAGAGTATGGGCTGTGCATTATACTATATGTATGACTATGGGCTGTGCATTATACTACATGTAAGAGTATGGGCTGTGCATTATACTACATGTAAGAGTATGGGCTGTGCATTATACTACATGTATGAGTGTGGGCTGTGCATTATACTACATGTATGGACTATGGGCTGTGCATTATACTACATGTAAGAGTG
Organism: Phyllobates terribilis; assembly: GCF_046119375.1. NCBI lineage: Eukaryota > Metazoa > Chordata > Amphibia > Anura > Dendrobatidae > Phyllobates > Phyllobates terribilis. Next base: position 9,659,801 of record NW_027362772.1, on the reverse strand, counting down.
TGGGCTGTGCATTATACTAGATGTAAGAGTGTGGGCTGTGCATTATACTAGATGTAAGAGTATGGGCTGTGCATTATACTACATGTAAGAGTATGGGCTGTGCATTATACTACATGTAAGAGTGTGGCCTGTGCATTATACTACATGTATGAGTGTGGGATGTGCATTATACTACATGTATGGACTATGGGCTGTGCATTATACTACATGTATGAGTGTGGGATGTGCATTATACTACATGTAAGAGTATGGGTTGTGCATTATACTACATGTAAGAGTGTGGGCTGTGCATTATACTACATGTATGGACTATGGGCTGTGCATTATACTACATGTAAGAGTATGGGCTGTGCATTATACTACATGTATGGACTATGGGCTGTGCATTATACTACATGTAAGAGTGTGGGCTGTGTATTATACTACATGTAAGAGTGTGGGCTGTGCATTATACTACATGGATGACTATGGGCTGTGCATTATACTACATGGATGACTATGGGCTGTGCATTATACTACATGGATGACTATGGGCTGTGCATTATACTACATGTATGGACTATGGGCTCTGCATTATACTACATGTATGGACTATGGGCTGTGCATTATACTACATGTAAGAGTGTGGGCTGTGCATTATACTACATGGATGCGTGAGGCTGTGCATTATACTACATGTAAGAGTGTGGGCTGTGCATTATACTACATGTAAGAGTGTGGGCTGTGCATTATACTACATGTAAGAGAGTGGGCTGTGCATTATACTACATGTAAGAGTATGGGCTGTGCATTATACTACATGTATGGACTATGGGCTGTGCATTATACTACATGTATGAGTATGGGCTCTGCATTATACTACATGTAAGAGTGTGGGCTGTGCATTATACTACATGTAAGAGTGTGGGCTGTGCATTATACTACATGGATGACTATGGGCTGTGCATTATACTACATGGATGACTATGGGCTGTGCATTATACTACATGGATGACTATGGGCTGTGCATTATACTACATGTATGGACTATGGGCTCTGCATTATACGACATGTATGGACTATGGGCTGTGCATTATACTACATGTAAGAGTGTGGGATGTGCATTATACTACATGTATGACTATGGGCTGTGCATTATACTACATATAAGAGTGTGGGATGTGCATTATACTACATGTAAGAGTGTGGGATGTGCATTATACTACATGTAAGAGTGTGGGATGTGCATTATACTACATGTAAGAGTGTGGGATGTGCATTATACTACATGTATGAGTGTGGGCTGTGCATTATACTACATGTAAGAGTGTGGGCTGTGCATTATACTACATGTATGGACTATGGGCTGTGTATTATACTACATGTATGACTGTGGGCTGTGCATTATACTACATGTAAGAGTATGGGCTGTGCATTATACTACATGTAAGAGTATGGGCTGTGCATTATACTACATGTAAGAGTATTGGCTGTGCATTATACTACATGTAAGAGTATTGGCTGTGCATTATACTACATGTATGGACTATGGGCTGTGCATTATACTACATGTAAGAGTGTGGGCTGTGCATTATACTACATGTATGGACTATGGGCTGTGCATTATACTACATGTATGAGTATGGGCTGTGCATTATACTACATGTATGGACTATGGGTTGTGCATTATACTACATGTATGAGTATGGGCTGTGCATTATACTACATGTATGGACTATGGGCTGTGCATTATACTAGATGTAAGAGTGTGGGCTGTGCATTATACTACATGTAAGAGTATGGGCTGTGCATTATACTACATGTATGAGTGTGGGCTGTGCATTATACTACATGTATGGACTATGGGCTGTGCATTATACTAGATGTAAGAGTGTGGGCTGTGCATTATACTACATGTATGAGTGTGGGCTGTGCATTATACTAGATGTAAGAGTGTGGGCTGTGCATTATACTAGATGTAAGAGTATGGGCTGTGCATTATACTAGATGTAAGAGTATGGGCTGTGCATTATACTAGATGTAAGAGTGTGGGCTGTGCATTATACTACATGTATGAGTATGGGCTGTGCATTATACTAGATGTAAGAGTATGGGCTGTGCATTATACTATATGTATGACTATGGGCTGTGCATTATACTACATGTAAGAGTATGGGCTGTGCATTATACTACATGTAAGAGTATGGGCTGTGCATTATACTACATGTATGAGTGTGGGCTGTGCATTATACTACATGTATGGACTATGGGCTGTGCATTATACTACATGTAAGAGTGTGGGCTGTGCATTATACTAGATGTAAGAGTGTGGGCTGTGCATTATACTAGATGTAAGAGTATGGGCTGTGCATTATACTACATGTAAGAGTATGGGCTGTGCATTATACTACATGTAAGAGTGTGGCCTGTGCATTATACTACATGTATGAGTGTGGGATGTGCATTATACTACATGTATGGACTATGGGCTGTGCATTATACTACATGTATGAGTGTGGGATGTGCATTATACTACATGTATGAGTGTGGGATGTGCATTAAACTACATGTATGGACTATGGGCTGTGCATTATACTACATGTATGAGTGTGGGCTGTGCATTATACTACATGTATGAGTGTGGGATGTGCATTATACTACATGTATGGACTATGGGCTGTGCATTATACTACATGTATGAGTGTGGGATGTGCATTATACTACATGTAAGAGTATGGGTTGTGCATTATACTACATGTAAGAGTGTGGGCTGTGCATTATACTACATGTATGGACTATGGGCTGTGCATTATACTACATGTAAGAGTATGGGCTGTGCATTATACTACATGTATGGACTATGGGCTGTGCATTATACTACATGTATGGACTATGGGCTGTGCATTATACTACATGTAAGAGTATGGGCTGTGCATTATACTACATGTATGGACTATGGGATGTGCATTATACTACATGTATGAGTATGGGCTGTGCATTATACTACATGTATGAGTATGGGCTGTGCATTATACTACATGTATGAGTATGGGCTGTGCATTATACTACATGTAAGAGTGTGGGCTGTGCATTATACTACATATAAGAGTGTGGGCTGTGCATTATACTACATGTAAGAGTGTGGGCTGTGTATTATACTACATGGATGCGTGAGGCTGTGCATTATACTACATGTAAGAGTGTGGGCTGTGCATTATACTACATGTAAGAGTGTGGGCTGTGCATTATACTACATGTAAGAGAGTGGGCTGTGCATTATACTACATGTAAGAGTATGGGCTGTGCATTATACTACATGTATGGACTATGGGCTGTGCATTATACTACATGTATGAGTATGGGCTCTGCATTATACTACATGTAAGAGTGTGGGCTGTGCATTATACTACATGTAAGAGTGTGGGCTGTGCATTATACTACATGGATGACTATGGGCTGTGCATTATACTACATGGATGACTATGGGCTGTGCATTATACTACATGGATGACTATGGGCTGTGCATTATACTACATGGATGACTATGGGCTGTGCATTATACTACATGGATGACTATGGGCTGTGCATTATACTACATGGATGACTATGGGCTGTGCATTATACTACATGTATGGACTATGGGCTCTGCATTATACTACATGTATGGACTATGGGCTGTGCATTATACTACATGGATGACTGTGGGCTGTGCATTATACTACATGTAAGAGTGTGGGATGTGCATTATACTACATGTATGACTATGGGCTGTGCATTATACTACATGTAAGAGTGTGGGATGTGCATTATACTACATGTATGACTATGGGCTGTGCATTATACTACATGTAAGAGTGTGGGATGTGCATTATACTACATGTATGGACTATGGGCTGTGCATTATACTACATGTAAGAGTGTGGGACGTGCATTATACTACATGTATGACTATGGGCTGTGCATTATACTACATATAAGAGTGTGGGATGTGCATTATACTACATGTATGACTATGGGCTATGCATTATACTACATGTAAGAGTGTGGGCTGTGCATTATACTACATGTAAGAGTGTGGGCTGTGCATTATACTACATGTAAGAGTGTGGGATGTGCATTATACTACATGTAAGAGTGTGGGATGTGCATTATACTACATGTATGGACTATGGGCAGTGCATTATACTACATGTAAGAGTGTGGGATGTGCATTATACTACATGTAAGAGTGTGGGCTGTGCATTATACTACATGTAAGAGTGTGGGCTGTGCATTATACTACATGTATGAGTATGGGCTGTGCATTATACTACATGTAAGAGTGTGGGCTGTGCATTATACTACATGTAAGAGTGTGGGCTGTGCATTATACTACATGTAAGAGTATGGGCTGTGCATTATACTACATGTAAGAGTGTGGGATGTGCATTATACTACATGTAAGAGTGTGGGATGTGCATTATACTACATGGATGACTATAGGCTGTGCATTATACTACATGTAAGAGTATGGGCTGTGCATTATACTACATGTAAGAGTGTGGGATGTGCATTATACTACATGGATGACTATGGGCTGTGCATTATACTACATGTATGAGTGTGGGCTGTGCATTATACTACATGGATGACTATAGGCTGTGCATTATACTACATGTATGACTATGGGCTGTGCATTATACTACATGTAAGAGTGTGGGCTGTGCATTATACTAGATGTAAGAGTGTGGGCTGTGCATTATACTAGATGTAAGAGTGTGGGCTGTGCATTATACTACATGTATGAGTATGGGCTGTGCATTATACTAGATGTAAGAGTATGGGCTGTGCATTATACTATATGTATGACTATGGGCTGTGCATTATACTACATGTAAGAGTATGGGCTGTGCATTATACTACATGTAAGAGTATGGGCTGTGCATTATACTACATGTATGAGTGTGGGCTGTGCATTATACTACATGTATGGACTATGGGCTGTGCATTATACTACATGTAAGAGTGTGGGCTGTGCATTATACTAGATGTAAGAGTGTGGGCTGTGCATTATACTAGATGTAAGAGTATGGGCTGTGCATTATACTACATGTAAGAGTATGGGCTGTGCATTATACTACATGTAAGAGTGTGGCCTGTGCATTATACTACATGTATGAGTGTGGGATGTGCATTATACTACATGTATGGACTATGGGCTGTGCATTATACTACATGTATGAGTGTGGGATGTGCATTATACTACATGTATGAGTGTGGGATGTGCATTAAACTACATGTATGGACTATGGGCTGTGCATTATACTACATGTATGAGTGTGGGCTGTGCATTATACTACATGTATGAGTGTGGGATGTGCATTATACTACATGTATGGACTATGGGCTGTGCATTATACTACATGTATGAGTGTGGGATGTGCATTATACTACATGTAAGAGTATGGGTTGTGCATTATACTACATGTAAGAGTGTGGGCTGTGCATTATACTACATGTATGGACTATGGGCTGTGCATTATACTACATGTAAGAGTATGGGCTGTGCATTATACTACATGTATGGACTATGGGCTGTGCATTATACTACATGTATGGACTATGGGCTGTGCATTATACTACATGTAAGAGTATGGGCTGTGCATTATACTACATGTATGGACTATGGGATGTGCATTATACTACATGTATGAGTATGGGCTGTGCATTATACTACATGTATGAGTATGGGCTGTGCATTATACTACATGTATGAGTATGGGCTGTGCATTATACTACATGTAAGAGTGTGGGCTGTGCATTATACTACATATAAGAGTGTGGGCTGTGCATTATACTACATGTAAGAGTGTGGGCTGTGTATTATACTACATGTAAGAGTGTGGGCTGTGCATTATACTACATGGATGCGTGAGGCTGTGCATTATACTACATGTAAGAGTGTGGGCTGTGCATTATACTACATGTAAGAGAGTGGGCTGTGCATTATACTACATGTAAGAGTATGGGCTGTGCATTATACTACATGTATGGACTATGGGCTGTGCATTATACTACATGTATGAGTATGGGCTCTGCATTATACTACATGTAAGAGTGTGGGCTGTGCATTATACTACATGTAAGAGTGTGGGCTGTGCATTATACTACATGGATGACTATGGGCTGTGCATTATACTACATGGATGACTATGGGCTGTGCATTATACTACATGGATGACTATGGGCTGTGCATTATACTACATGTATGGACTATGGGCTCTGCATTATACTACATGTATGGACTATGGGCTGTGCATTATACTACATGGATGACTGTGGGCTGTGCATTATACTACATGTAAGAGTGTGGGATGTGCATTATACTACATGTATGACTATGGGCTGTGCATTATACTACATGTAAGAGTGTGGGATGTGCATTATACTACATGTATGACTATGGGCTGTGCATTATACTACATGTAAGAGTGTGGGATGTGCATTATACTACATGTAAGAGTGTGGGATGTGCATTATACTACATGTATGGACTATGGGCAGTGCATTATACTACATGTAAGAGTGTGGGATGTGCATTATACTACATGTAAGAGTGTGGGCTGTGCATTATACTACATGTAAGAGTGTGGGCTGTGCATTATACTACATGTATGAGTATGGGCTGTGCATTATACTACATGTAAGAGTGTGGGCTGTGCATTATACTACATGTAAGAGTGTGGGCTGTGCATTATACTACATGTAAGAGTATGGGCTGTGCATTATACTACATGTAAGAGTGTGGGATGTGCATTATACTACATGTAAGAGTGTGGGATGTGCATTATACTACATGGATGACTATAGGCTGTGCATTATACTACATGTAAGAGTATGGGCTGTGCATTATACTACATGTAAGAGTGTGGGATGTGCATTATACTACATGGATGACTATGGGCTGTGCATTATACTACATGTATGAGTGTGGGCTGTGCATTATACTACATGGATGACTATAGGCTGTGCATTATACTACATGTAAGAGTGTGGGCTGTGCATTATACTACATGTATGACTATGGGCTGTGCATTATACTACATGTAAGAGTGTGGGATGTGCATTATACTACATGTATGAGTATGGGCTGTGCATTATACTACATGTATGGACTATGGGCTGTGCATTATACTACATGTATGAGTATGGGCTGTGCATTATACTACATGTATGGACTATGGGCTGTGCATTATACTACATGGATGACTATAGGCTGTGCATTATACTACATGTATGAGTATGGGCTGTGCATTATACTACATGTATGACTATGGGCTGTGCATTATACTACATGTAAGAGTGTGGGCTGTGCATTATACTACATGTAAGAGTGTGGGCTGTGCATTATACTACATGTATGACTATGGGCTGTGCATTATACTACATGTAAGAGTGTGGGCTGTGCATTATACTACATGTAAGAGTGTGGGCTGTGCATTATACTACATGTAAGAGTGTGGGCTGTGCATTATACTACATGTATGACTATGGGCTGTGCATTATACTACATGTATGACTATGGGCTGTGCATTATACTACATGTAAGAGTGTGGGCTGTGCATTATACTACATGTAAGAGTATGGGCTGTGCATTATACTACATGTAAGAGTGTGGGATGTGCATTATACTACATGTATGACTATGGGCTGTGCATTATACTACATGTAAGAGTGTGGGATGTGCATTATACTACATGTAAGAGTGTGGGCTGTGCATTACACTACATGTAAGAGTGTGGGCTGTGCATTATACTACATGTAAGAGTATGGGCTGTGCATTATACTACATGTAAGAGTGTGGGCTGTGCATTATACTACATGTAAGAGTATGGGCTGTGCATTATACTACATGTAAGAGTGTGGGATGTGCATTATACTACATGTATGGACTATGGGCTGTGCATTATACTACATGTAAGAGTGTGGGCTGTGCATTATACTACATGTAAGAGTATGGGCTGTGCATTATACTACATGTAAGAGTGTGGGATGTGCATTATACTACATGTATGAGTATGGGCTGTGCATTATACTACATGTATGGACCAGGGCTGTGCATTATACTACATGTATGACTATAGGCTGTGCATTATACTACATGTAAGAGTGTGGGCTGTGCATTATACTACATGTAAGAGTGTGGGCTGTGCATTATACTACATGTATGGAATATGGGCTGTGCATTATACTACATGTAAGAGTGTGGGCTGTGCATTATACTGCATGTATGAGTATGGGCTCTGCATTATACTACATGTAAGAGTGTGGGCTGTGCATTATACTACATGGATGACTATGGGCTGTGCATTATACTACATGTATGAGTATGGGCTGTGCATTATACTACATGTATGAGTGTGGGATGTGCATTATACTACATGTAAGAGTGTGGGCTGTGCATTATACTACATGGATGACTATGGGCTGTGCATTATACTACATGGATGACTATGGGCTGTGCATTATACTACATGTAAGAGTGTGGGATGTGCATTATACTACATGTATGACTATGGGCTGTGCATTATACTACATGTAAGAGTGTGGGCTGTGCATTATACTACATGTATGACTGTGGGCTGTGCATTATACTACATGTATGAGTATGGGATGTGCATTATACTACATGTATGACTATGGGCTGTGCATTATACTACATGTAAGAGTGTGGGATGTGCATTATGCTACATGTATGGACTATGGGCTGTGCATTATACTACATGTAAGAGTGTGGGATGTGCATTATACTACATGTATGACTATGGGCTGTGCATTATACTACATGTAAGAGTGTGGGATGTGCATTATAATACATGTATGACTATGGGATGTGCATTATACTACATGTATGACTATGGGCTGTGCATTATACTACATGTAAGAGTGTGGGATGTGCATTATACTACATGTAAGAGTGTGGGCTGTGCATTATACTACATGTATGGACTATGGGCTATGCATTATACTACATGTAAGAGTGTGGGATGTGCATTATACTACATGTAAGATTGTGGGCTGTGTATTATACTACATGTAAGAGTGTGGGCTGTGCATTATACTACATGTAAGAGTGTGGGATGTGCATTATACTACATATAAGAGTGTGGGCTGTGCATTATACTATATGTATGAGTATGGCCTGTGCATTATACTACATGTAAGAGTGCGGGCTGTGCATTATACTACATGTATGAGTATGGGCTGTGCATTATACTACATGTATGGACTATGGGCTGTGCATTATACTACATGTAAGAGTGTGGGCTGTGCATTATACTACATGTATGAGTGTGGGATGTGCATTATACTACATGTATGACTATGGGCTGTGTATTATACTACATGTAAGAGTGTGGGCTGAGCTTTATACTACATGTATGACTATGGGCTGTGCATTACACTACATGTAAGAGTGTGGGATGTGCATTATAGTAGATGTATGACTATGGGCTGTGCATTATACTACATGTATGGACTATGGGCTGTGCATTATACTACATGTAAGAGTGTGGGATGTGCATTATACTACATGTAAGAGTGTGGGCTGTGCATTATACTACATGTATGAGTGTGGGATGTGCATTATACTACATGTATGGACTATGGGCTGTGCATTATACTACATGTATGAGTGTGGGATGTGCATTATACTACATGTATGAGTATGGGCTGTGTATTATACTACATGTAAGAGTGTGGGCTGTGCATTATACTACATGTATGACTATGGGCTGTGTATTATACTACATGTAAGAGTGTGGGCTGTGCATTATACTACATGTAAGAGTGTGGGCTGTGCATTATACTACATGTATGAGTATGGGCTGTGCATTATACTACATGTAAGAGTGTGGGCTGTGCATTATACTACATGTATGAGTATGGGCTGTGCATTATACTACATGTATGACTATGGGCTGTGCATTATACTACATGGATGACTGTGGGCTGTGCATTATACTACATGTAAGAGTGTGGGCTGTGCATTATACTACATGTAAGAGTGTGGGCTGTGCATTATACTACATGTAAGAGTGTGGGCTGTGCATTATACTACATGTATGAGTATGGGCTGTGCATTATACTACATGTAAGAGTGTGGGCTGTGCATTATACTACATGTATGAGTATGGGCTGTGCATTATACTACATGTATGACTATGGGCTGTGCATTATACTACATGGATGACTGTGGGCTGTGCATTATACTACATGTAAGAGTGTGGGCTGTGCATTATACTACATGTATGAGTATGGGCTGTGCATTATACTACATGTATGGACTATGGGCTGTGCATTATACTACATGTATGGACTGTGGGCTGTGCATTATACTACATGTAAGAGTGTGGGCTGTGCATTATACTACATGTATGAGTGTGGGCTGTGCATTATACTACATGTAAGAGTGTGGGCTGTGCATTATACTACATGTAAGAGTGTGGGCTGTGCATTATACTAAATGTATGAGTGTGGGCTGTGCATTATACTACATGTAAGAGTGTGGGCTGTACATTATACTACATGTAAGAGTGTGGGCTGTGCATTATACTACATGTAAGAGTGTGGGATGTGCATTATACTACATGTAAGAGTGTGGGCTGTGCATTATACTACATGTAAGAGTGTGGGCTGTGCATTATACTACATGTAAGAGTGTGGGATGTGCATTATACTACATGTATGAGTATGGGCTGTGCATTATACTATATGTAAGAGTGTGGGCTGTGCATTATACTACATGTATGAGTATGGGCTGTGCATTATACTACATGTAAGACTGTGGGATGTGCATTATACTACATGTATGAGTATGGGCTGTGCATTATACTACATGTAAGAGTGTGGGCTGTACATTATACTACATGTAAGAGTGTGGGCTGTGCATTATACTACATGTAAGAGTGTGGGCTGTGCATTATACTACATGTAAGAGTGTGGGATGTGCATTATACTACATGTATGAGTATGGGCTGTGCATTATACTATATGTAAGAGTGTGGGCTGTGCATTATACTAGATGTAAGAGTGTGGGCTGTGCATTATACTAGATGTAAGAGTGTGGGCTGTGCATTATACTAGATGTAAGAGTATGGGCTGTGCATTATACTACATGTAAGAGTGTGGGCTGTGCATTATACTACATGTATGGACTATGGGCTGTGCATTATACTACATGTATGAGTGTGGGCTGTGCATTATACTACATGTATGGACTATGGGCTGTGCATTATACTAGATGTAAGAGTGTGGGCTGTGCATTATACTAGATGTAAGAGTGTGGGCTGTGCATTATACTAGATGTAAGAGTATGGGCTGTGCATTATACTACATGGATGACTATGGGCTGTGCATTATACTACATGTATGAGTATGGGCTGTGCATTATACTACATGTATGAGTGTGGGATGTGCATTATACTACATGTAAGAGTGTGGGCTGTGCATTATACTACATGGATGACTATGGGCTGTGCATTATACTACATGGATGACTATGGGCTGTGCATTATACTACATGTAAGAGTGTGGGATGTGCATTATACTACATGTATGACTATGGGCTGTGCATTATACTACATGTAAGAGTGTGGGCTGTGCATTATACTACATGTATGACTGTGGGCTGTGCATTATACTACATGTATGAGTATGGGATGTGCATTATACTACATGTATGACTATGGGCTGTGCATTATACTACATGTAAGAGTGTGGGATGTGCATTATGCTACATGTATGGACTATGGGCTGTGCATTATACTACATGTAAGAGTGTGGGATGTGCATTATACTACATGTATGACTATGGGCTGTGCATTATACTACATGTAAGAGTGTGGGATGTGCATTATAATACATGTATGACTATGGGCTGTGCATTATACTACATGTAAGAGTGTGGGATGTGCATTATACTACATGTAAGAGTGTGGGCTGTGCATTATACTACATGTATGGACTATGGGCTATGCATTATACTACATGTAAGAGTGTGGGATGTGCATTATACTACATGTAAGATTGTGGGCTGTGTATTATACTACATGTAAGAGTGTGGGCTGTGCATTATACTACATGTAAGAGTGTGGGATGTGCATTATACTACATATAAGAGTGTGGGCTGTGCATTATACTATATGTATGAGTATGGCCTGTGCATTATACTACATGTAAGAGTGCGGGCTGTGCATTATACTACATGTATGAGTATGGGCTGTGCATTATACTACATGTATGGACTATGGGCTGTGCATTATACTACATGTAAGAGTGTGGGCTGTGCATTATACTACATGTATGAGTGTGGGATGTGCATTATACTACATGTATGACTATGGGCTGTGTATTATACTACATGTAAGAGTGTGGGCTGAGCTTTATACTACATGTATGACTATGGGCTGTGCATTACACTACATGTAAGAGTGTGGGATGTGCATTATAGTAGATGTATGACTATGGGCTGTGCATTATACTACATGTATGGACTATGGGCTGTGCATTATACTACATGTAAGAGTGTGGGATGTGCATTATACTACATGTAAGAGTGTGGGCTGTGCATTATACTACATGTATGAGTGTGGGATGTGCATTATACTACATGTATGGACTATGGGCTGTGCATTATACTACATGTATGAGTGTGGGATGTGCATTATACTACATGTATGAGTATGGGCTGTGTATTATACTACATGTAAGAGTGTGGGCTGTGCATTATACTACATGTATGACTATGGGCTGTGTATTATACTACATGTAAGAGTGTGGGCTGTGCATTATACTACATGTAAGAGTGTGGGCTGTGCATTATACTACATGTAAGAGTGTGGGCTGTGCATTATACTACATGTAAGAGTGTGGGCTGTGCATTATACTACATGTAAGAGTGTGGGCTGTGCATTATACTACATGTAAGAGTGTGGGCTGTGCATTATACTACATGTATGAGTATGGGCTGTGCATTATACTACATGTAAGAGTGTGGGCTGTGCATTATACTACATGTATGAGTATGGGCTGTGCATTATACTACATGTATGACTATGGGCTGTGCATTATACTACATGGATGACTGTGGGCTGTGCATTATACTACATGTAAGAGTGTGGGCTGTGCATTATACTACATGTATGAGTATGGGCTGTGCATTATACTACATGTATGGACTATGGGCTGTGCATTATACTACATGTATGGACTGTGGGCTGTGCATTATACTACATGTAAGAGTGTGGGCTGTGCATTATACTACATGTATGAGTGTGGGCTGTGCATTATACTACATGTAAGAGTGTGGGCTGTGCATTATACTACATGTAAGAGTGTGGGCTGTGCATTATACTACATGTAAGAGTGTGGGCTGTACATTATACTACATGTAAGAGTGTGGGCTGTGCATTATACTACATGTAAGAGTGTGGGATGTGCATTATACTACATGTAAGAGTGTGGGCTGTGCATTATACTACATGTAAGAGTGTGGGCTGTGCATTATACTACATGTAAGAGTGTGGGCTGTGCATTATACTACATGTAAGAGTGTGGGCTGTGCATTATACTACATGTAAGAGTGTGGGCTGTGCATTATACTACATGTAAGAGTGTGGGATGTGCATTATACTACATGTAAGAGTGTGGGATGTGCATTATACTACATGTAAGAGTGTGGGCTGTGCATTATACTACATGTAAGAGTGTGGGCTGTGCATTATACTACATGTATGAGTATGGGCTGTGCATTATACTACATGTATGGACTATGGGCTGTGCATTATACTACATGTAAGAGTGTGGGCTGTGCATTATACTACATGTATGAGTGTGGGCTGTGCATTATACTACATGTAAGAGTGTGGGCTGTGCATTATACTACATGTAAGAGTATGGGCTGTGCATTATACTACATGTATGAGTATGGGCTGTGCATTATACTACATGTATGAGTATGGGCTGTGCATTATACTACATGTAAGAGTGTGGGCTGTGCATTATACTACATGTATGGACTGTGGGCTGTGCATTATACTACATGTAAGAGTGTGGGCTGTGCATTATACTATATCTAAGAGTGTGGGCTGTGCATTATACTACATGTATGGACTATGGGCTGTGCATTATACTACATGTAAGAGTGTGGGCTGTGCATTATAGTACATGTAAGAGTATGGGCTGTGCATTATACTATATCTAAGAGTGTGGGCTGTGCATTATACTACATGTATGGACTATGGGCTGTGCATTATACTACATGTATGGACTATGGGCTGTGCATTATACTACATGTAAGAGTGTGGGATGTGCATTATACTACATGTAAGAGTGTGGGCTGTGCATTATACTACATGTATGAGTGTGGGATGTGCATTATACTACATGTATGGACTATGGGCTGTGCATTATACTACATGTATGAGTGTGGGATGTGCATTATACTACATGTATGAGTATGGGCTGTGTATTATACTACATGTAAGAGTGTGGGCTGTGCATTATACTACATGTATGACTATGGGCTGTGTATTATACTACATGTAAGAGTGTGGGCTGTGCATTATACTGCATGTATGAGTATGGGCTGTGCATTATACTACATGTATGACTATGGGCTGTGCATTATACTACATGGATGACTGTGGGCTGTGCATTATACTACATGTAAGAGTGTGGGCTGTGCATTATACTACATGTATGAGTATGGGCTGTGCATTATACTACATGTATGGACTATGGGCTGTGCATTATACTACATGTATGGACTGTGGGCTGTGCATTATACTACATGTAAGAGTGTGGGATGTGCATTATACTACATGTAAGAGTGTGGGCTGTGCATTATACTACATGTATGGACTATGGGCTATGCATTATACTACATGTAAGAGTGTGGGATGTGCATTATACTACATGTAAGATTGTGGGCTGTGTATTATACTACATGTAAGAGTGTGGGCTGTGCATTATACTACATGTAAGAGTGTGGGCTGTGCATTATACTATATGTATGAGTATGGCCTGTGCATTATACTACATGTAAGAGTGCGGGCTGTGCATTATACTACATGTATGAGTATGGGCTGTGCATTATACTACATGTAAGAGTGTGGGCTGTGCATTATACTACATGTATGAGTGTGGGATGTGCATTATACTACATGTATGACTATGGGCTGTGTATTATACTACATGTAAGAGTGTGGGCTGAGCTTTATACTACATGTATGACTATGGGCTGTGCATTACACTACATGTAAGAGTGTGGGATGTGCATTATAGTAGATGTATGACTATGGGCTGTGCATTATACTACATGTATGGACTATGGGCTGTGCATTATACTACATGTAAGAGTGTGGGCTGTGCATTATACTACATGTATGAGTGTGGGATGTGCATTATACTACATGTATGACTATGGGCTGTGTATTATACTACATGTAAGAGTGTGGGCTGAGCTTTATACTACATGTATGACTATGGGCTGTGCATTACACTACATGTAAGAGTGTGGGATGTGCATTATAGTAGATGTATGACTATGGGCTGTGCATTATACTACATGTATGGACTATGGGCTGTGCATTATACTACATGTAAGAGTGTGGGATGTGCATTATACTACATGTAAGAGTGTGGGCTGTGCATTATACTACATGTATGAGTGTGGGATGTGCATTATACTACATGTATGGACTATGGGCTGTGCATTATACTACATGTATGAGTGTGGGATGTGCATTATACTACATGTATGAGTATGGGCTGTGTATTATACTACATGTAAGAGTGTGGGCTGTGCATTATACTACATGTATGACTATGGGCTGTGTATTATACTACATGTAAGAGTGTGGGCTGTGCATTATACTACATGTAAGAGTGTGGGCTGTGCATTATACTACATGTAAGAGTGTGGGCTGTGCATTATACTACATGTAAGAGTGTGGGCTGTGCATTATACTACATGTAAGAGTGTGGGCTGTGCATTATACTACATGTAAGAGTGTGGGCTGTGCATTATACTACATGTAAGAGTGTGGGCTGTGCATTATACTACATGTATGAGTGTGGGCTGTGCATTATACTACATGTATGAGTATGGGCTGTGCATTATACTACATGTATGACTATGGGCTGTGCATTATACTACATGGATGACTGTGGGCTGTGCATTATACTACATGTAAGAGTGTGGGCTGTGCATTATACTACATGTATGAGTATGGGCTGTGCATTATACTACATGTATGGACTATGGGCTGTGCATTATACTACATGTATGGACTGTGGGCTGTGCATTATACTACATGTAAGAGTGTGGGCTGTGCATTATACTACATGTATGAGTGTGGGCTGTGCATTATACTACATGTAAGAGTGTGGGCTGTGCATTATACTACATGTAAGAGTGTGGGCTGTGCATTATACTAAATGTATGAGTGTGGGCTGTGCATTATACTACATGTAAGAGTGTGGGCTGTACATTATACTACATGTAAGAGTGTGGGCTGTGCATTATACTACATGTAAGAGTGTGGGATGTGCATTATACTACATGTAAGAGTGTGGGCTGTGCATTATACTACATGTAAGAGTGTGGGCTGTGCATTATACTACATGTAAGAGTGTGGGCTGTGCATTATACTACATGTAAGAGTGTGGGATGTGCATTATACTACATGTAAGAGTGTGGGATGTGCATTATACTACATGTAAGAGTGTGGGCTGTGCATTATACTACATGTAAGAGTGTGGGCTGTGCATTATACTACATGTATGAGTATGGGCTGTGCATTATACTACATGTATGGACTATGGGCTGTGCATTATACTACATGTAAGAGTGTGGGCTGTGCATTATACTACATGTATGAGTGTGGGCTGTGCATTATACTACATGTAAGAGTGTGGGCTGTGCATTATACTACATGTAAGAGTATGGGCTGTGCATTATACTACATGTATGAGTATGGGCTGTGCATTATACTACATGTATGAGTATGGGCTGTGCATTATACTACATGTAAGAGTGTGGGCTGTGCATTATACTACATGTATGGACTGTGGGCTGTGCATTATACTACATGTAAGAGTGTGGGCTGTGCATTATACTATATCTAAGAGTGTGGGCTGTGCATTATACTACATGTATGGACTATGGGCTGTGCATTATACTACATGTAAGAGTGTGGGCTGTGCATTATACTACATGTAAGAGTATGGGCTGTGCATTATACTATATCTAAGAGTGTGGGCTGTGCATTATACTACATGTATGGACTATGGGCTGTGCATTATACTACATGTATGAGTGTGGGCTGTGCATTATACTACATGTAAGAGTGTGGGCTGTGCATTATACTACATGTATGAGTATGGGCTGTGCATTATACTACATGTAAGACTGTGGGATGTGCATTATACTACATGTATGAGTATGGGCTGTGCATTATACTACATGTAAGAGTGTGGGCTGTACATTATACTACATGTAAGAGTGTGGGCTGTGCATTATACTACATGTAAGAGTGTGGGCTGTGCATTATACTACATGTAAGAGTGTGGGATGTGCATTATACTACATGTATGAGTATGGGCTGTGCATTATACTATATGTAAGAGTGTGGGCTGTGCATTATACTACATGTAAGAGTATGGGCTGTGCATTATACTACATGTATGAGTGTGGGCTGTGCATTATACTACATGTATGGACTATGGGCTGTGCATTATACTAGATGTAAGAGTGTGGGCTGTGCATTATACTAGATGTAAGAGTGTGGGCTGTGCATTATACTAGATGTAAGAGTATGGGCTGTGCATTATACTACATGTAAGAGTGTGGGCTGTGCATTATACTACATGTATGGACTATGGGCTGTGCATTATACTACGTGTATGAGTGTGGGCTGTGCATTATACTACATGTATGGACTATGGGCTGTGCATTATACTAGATGTAAGAGTGTGGGCTGTGCATTATACTAGATGTAAGAGTGTGGGCTGTGCATTATACTAGATGTAAGAGTATGGGCTGTGCATTATACTACATGTAAGAGTATGGGCTGTGCATTATACTACATGTATGAGTGTGGGATGTGCATTATACTATATGTATGAGTGTGGGATGTGCATTATACTACATGTAAGAGTGTGGGCTGTGCATTATACTACATGTAAGAGTGTGGCCTGTGCATTATACTACATGTATGAGTGTGGGATGTGCATTATACTACATGTATGAGTGTGGGCTGTGCATTATACTACATGTATGAGTGTGGGATGTGCATTATACTACATGTATGAGTGTGGGATGTGCATTATACTACATGTATGGACTATGGGCTGTGCATTATACTACATGTAAGAGTGTGGGCTGTGCATTATACTACATGTAAGAGTGTGGGCTGTGCATTATACTACATGTACGGTCTATGGGCTGTGCATTATCCTACATGTAAGAGTGTGGGCTGTGCATTATACTACATGTAAGAGAGTGGGCTGTGCATTATACTACATGTATGAGTGTGGGATGTGCATTATACTACATGTATGAGTGTGGGCTGTGCATTATACTACATGTATGAGTGTGGGATGTGCATTATACTACATGTATGAGTGTGGGATGTGCATTATACTACATGTATGGACTATGGGCTGTGCATTATACTACATGTAAGAGTGTGGGCTGTGCATTATACTACATGTAAGAGTGTGGGCTGTGCATTATACTACATGTACGGTCTATGGGCTGTGCATTATCCTACATGTATGAGTGTGGGATGTGCATTATACTAGATGTAAGAGTGTGGGATGTGCATTATACTACATGTATGACTATGGGCTGTGTATTATACTACATGTAAGAGTGTGGGCTGAGCTTTATACTACATGTATGACTATGGGCTGTGCATTACACTACATGTAAGAGTGTGGGATGTGCATTATAGTAGATGTATGACTATGGGCTGTGCATTATACTACATGTATGGACTATGGGCTGTGCATTATACTACATGTAAGAGTGTGGGATGTGCATTATACTACATGTAAGAGTGTGGGCTGTGCATTATACTACATGTATGAGTGTAGGATGTGCATTATACTACATGTATGGACTATGGGCTGTGCATTATACTACATGTATGAGTGTGGGATGTGCATTATACTACATGTATGAGTATGGGCTGTGTATTATACTACATGTAAGAGTGTGGGCTGTGCATTATACTACATGTATGACTATGGGCTGTGCATTATACTACATGTAAGAGTGTGGGATGTGCATTATACTACATGTATGACTATGGGCTGTGCATTATACTACATGTAAGAGTGTGGGCTGTGCATTATACTACATGTAAGAGTGTGGGCTGTGCATTATACTACATGTAAGAGTGTGGGCTGTGCATTATACTACATGTAAGAGTGTGGGCTGTGCATTATACTACATGTAAGAGTGTGGGATGTGCATTATACTAAATGTATGACTATGGACTGTGCATTATACTACATGTAAGAGTGTGGGATGTGCATTATACTACATGTAAGAGTGTGGGCTGTGCATTATACTACATGTAAGAGTGTGGGCTGTGCATTATACTACATGTAAGAGTGTGGGCTGTGCATTATACTACATGTAAGAGTGTGGGCTGTGCATTATACTACATGTAAGAGTGTGGGCTGTGCATTATACTACATGTAAGAGTGTGGGCTGTGCATTATACTACATGTAAGAGTGTGGGATGTGCATTATACTAAATGTATGACTATGGACTGTGCATTATACTACATGTAAGAGTGTGGGCTGTGCATTATACTACATGTATGAGTATGGGCTGTGCATTATACTACATGTATGGACTATGGGCTGTACATTATACAACATGTAAGAGTATGGGCTGTGCATTATACTACATGTATGAGTATGGACTGTGCATTATACTACATGTATGGACTATGGGCTGTGCATTATACTACATGTATGGACTATGGGCTGTACAATATACTACATGTAAGAGTATGGGCTGTGCATTATACTACATGTATGAGTATGGGCTGTGCATTATACTACATGTATGGACTATGGGCTGTGCATTATACTACATGTATGGACTATGGGCTGTGTATTATACTACATGTATGACTATGGGCTGTGCATTATACTACATGTAAAAGTGTGGGCTGTGCATTATACTACATGTAAGAGTGTGGGCTGTGCATTATACTACATGTAAGAGTATGGGCTGTGCATTATACTACATGTAAGAGTATGGGCTGTGCATTATACTACATGTAAGAGTGTGGGATGTGCATTATACTATATGTATGAGTGTGGGCTGTGCATTATACTATATGTATGACTATGGGCTGTGCATTATACTACATGGATGACTATGGGCTGTGCATTATACTACATGTAAGAGTGTGGGCTGTGCATTATACTACATGTAAGAATATGGGCTGTGCATTATACTACATGTAAGAGTGTGGGATGTGCATTATACTATATGTATGACTATGGGCTGTGCATTATACTACATGTATGACTATGGGCTGTGCATTATACTACATGGATGACTATGGGCTGTGCATTATACTACATGGATGACTATGGGCTGTGCATTATACTACATGGATGACTATGGGCTGTGCATTATACTACATGTAAGAGTGTGGGCTGTGCATTATACTACATGTAAGAGTGTGGGCTGTGCATTATACTACATGTAAGAGTATGGGCTGTGCATTATACTACATGTAAGAGTGTGGGATGTGCATTATACTGTATGTATGACTATGGGCTGAGCATTATACTACATGGATGACTATGGGCTGTGCATTATACTACATGGATGACTATGGGCTGTGCATTATACTACATGTAAGAGTGTGGGCTGTGCATTATACTACATGTAAGAGTGTGGGCTGTGCATTATACTACATGCAAGAGTATGGGCTGTGCATTATACTACATGTAAGAGTGTGGGATGTGCATTATACTATATGTATGACTATGGGCTGTGCATTATACTACATGGATGACTATGGGCTGTGCATTATACTACATGTAAGAGTGTGGGCTGTGCATTATACTACATGTAAGAGTGTGGGCTGTGCATTATACTACATGTAAGAGTATGGGCTGTGCATTATACTACATGTAAGAGTGTGGGATGTGCATTATACTATATGTATGACTATGGGCTGTGCATTATACTACATGTATGACTATGGGCTGTGCATTATACTACATGGATGACTATGGGCTGTGCATTATACTACATGGATGACTATGGGCTGTGCATTATACTACATGTAAGAGTGTGGGCTGTGCATTATACTACATGTAAGAGTGTGGGCTGTGCATTATACTACATGTAAGAGTATGGGCTGTGCATTATACTACATGTAAGAGTATGGGCTGTGCATTATACTATATGTATGACTATGGGCTGTGCATTATACTACATGTAAGAGTGTGGGCTGTGCATTACACTACATGTAAGAGTGTGGGCTGTGTATTATACTACATGTAAGAGTGTGGGATGTGCATTATACTACATGTAAGAGTGTGGGCTGTGCATTATACTACATGTAAGAGTATGGGCTGTGCATTATACTACATGTAAGAGTATGGGCTGTGCATTATACTACATGTACGGACTATGGGCTGTGCATTATACTACATGTACGGACTATGGGCTGTGTATTATACTACATGTAAGAGTGTGGGCTGTGCATTATACTACATGTACGGACTATGGGCTGTGTATTATACTACATGTAAGAGTGTGGGCTGTGCATTATACTACATGTAAGAGTGTGGGCTGTGCATTATACTACATGTAAGAGTGTGGGCTGTGCATTATACTACATGGATGACTATGGGCTGTGCATTATACTACATGTATGACTATGGGCTGTGCATTATGCTACATGTATGGACTATGGGCTGTGCATTATACTACATGTAAGACTATGGGCTGTGCATTATACTACATGGATGACTGTGGGCTGTGCATTATACTACATGGATGGACTATAGGCTGTGCATTATACTACATGTACGGACTATGGGCGATGCATTATACTACATGTAAGAGTGTGGGCTGTGCATTAAACTACATGTATGACTATGGGCTGTGCATTATACTACATGTAAGAGTATGGGCTGTGCATTATACTACATGTAAGAGTGTGGACTGTGTATTATACTACATGTATGAGTGTGGGCTGTGCATTATACTACATGTAAGAGTATGGGCTGTGCATTATACTACATGTAAGAGTGTGGGATGTGCATTATACTATATGTATGACTATGGGCTGTGCATTATACTACATGTATGACTATGGGCTGTGCATTATACTACATGGATGACTATGGGCTGTGCATTATACTACATGTAAGAGTGTGGGCTGTGCATTATACTACATGTAAGAGTGTGGGCTGTGCATTATACTACATGTAAGAGTATGGGCTGTGCATTATACTACATGTAAGAGTATGGGCTGTGCATTATACTATATGTATGACTATGGGCTGTGCATTATACTACATGTAAGAGTGTGGGCTGTGCATTACACTACATGTAAGAGTGTGGGCTGTGTATTATACTACATGTAAGAGTGTGGGATGTGCATTATACTACATGTAAGAGTGTGGGCTGTGCATTATACTACATGTAAGAGTATGGGCTGTGCATTATACTACATGTAAGAGTATGGGCTGTGCATTATACTACATGTACGGACTATGGGCTGTGCATTATACTACATGTACGGACTATGGGCTGTGTATTATACTACATGTAAGAGTGTGGGCTGTGCATTATACTACATGTACGGACTATGGGCTGTGTATTATACTACATGTAAGAGTGTGGGCTGTGCATTATACTACATGTAAGAGTGTGGGCTGTGCATTATACTACATGTAAGAGTGTGGGCTGTGCATTATACTACATGGATGACTATGGGCTGTGCATTATACTACATGTATGACTATGGGCTGTGCATTATGCTACATGTATGGACTATGGGCTGTGCATTATACTACATGTAAGACTATGGGCTGTGCATTATACTACATGGATGACTGTGGGCTGTGCATTATACTACATGGATGGACTATAGGCTGTGCATTATACTACATGTACGGACTATGGGCGATGCATTATACTACATGTAAGAGTGTGGGCTGTGCATTAAACTACATGTATGACTATGGGCTGTGCATTATACTACATGGATGACTGTGGGCTGTGCATTATACTACATGGATGGACTATGTGCTGTGCATTATACTACATGTACGGACTATGGGCTGTGCATTATACTACATGTAAGAGTGTGGGCTGTGTATTATACTACATGGATGACTGTGGGCTGTGCATTATACTACATGGATGACTATGGGCTGTGCATTATACTACATGTATGGACTATGGGCTGTGCATTATACTACATGGATGACTATGGGCTGTGCATTATACTACATGTATGGACTATGGGCTGTGCATTATACTACATGTATGAGTATGGGCTGTGCATTATACTACATGGATGACTGTGGGCTGTGCATTATACTACATGGATGACTATGGGCTGTGCATTATACTACATGTATGGACTATGGGCTGTGCATTATACTACATGGATGACTATGGGCTGTGCATTATACTACATGTATGGACTATGGGCTGTGCATTATACTACATGTAAGAGTGTGGGCTGTGCATTATACTACATGTATGAGTATGGGCTGTGCATTATACTACATGTAAGAGTGTGGGCTGTGCATTATACTACATGTAAGAGTGTGGGCTGTGCATTATACTACATGGATGACTGTGGGCTGTGCATTATACTACATGGATGACTGTGGGCTGTGCATTATATTACATGTAAGAGTGTGGGCTGTGCATTATACTACATGTAAGAGTGTGGGCTGTGCATTATGCTACATGTAAGAGTGTGGGCTGTGCATTATACTACATGTAAGAGTGTGGGCTGTGCATTATACTATATGTAAGAGTGTGGGCTGTGCATTATACTACATGTACGGACTATGGGCTGTGCATTATACTACATGTACGGACTATGGGCTGTGTATTATACTACATGTAAGAGTGTGGGCTGTGCATTATACTACATGTAAGAGTGTGGGCTGTGCATTATACTACATGTAAGAGTGTGGGCTGTGCATTATACTATATGTAAGAGTGTGGGCTGTGCATTATACTATATGTAAGAGTGTGGGCTGTGCATTATACTATATGTAAGAGTGTGGGTTGTGCATTATACTGCATGTAAGAGTGTGGGCTGTGCATTATACTACATGTACGGACTATGGGCTGTGTATTATACTACATGTAAGAGTGTGGGATGTGCATTATACTACATGTAAGAGTGTGGGCTGTGCATTATACTACATGTAAGAGTGTGGGCTGTGCATTATACTACATGTATGGACTATGGGCTGTGCATTATACTACATGTACGGACTATGGGCTGTGTATTATACTTCATGTATGACTATGGGCTGTGCATTATACTACATGTAAGAGTGTGGGCTGTGCATTATACTACATGTAAGAGTGTGGGCTGTGCATTATACTACATGGATGAGTATGAGTTGTGCATTATACTACATGTATGAGTATGGGCTGTGCATTATACTACATGTAAGAGTGTGGGCTGTGCATTATACTACATGTAAGAGTGTGGGCTGTGCATTATACTACATGTATGACTATGGGCTGTGCATTATAGTACATGGATGACTGTGGGCTGTGCATTATACTACATGGATGGACTATGGGCTGTGCATTATACTACATGTATGGACTATGGGCGATGCATTATACTACATGTATGACTATGTGCTGTGCATTATACTACATGTAAGAGTGTGGGCTGTGTATTATACTACATGGATGACTGTGGGCTGTGCATTATACTACATGTATGGACTATGGGCTGTGCATTATACTACATGGATGACTATGGGCTGTGCATTATACTACATGTACAGACTATGGGCTGTGCATTATACTACATGTACGGACTATGGGCTGTGCATTATACTACATGGATGAGTGTGGGCTGTGCATTATACTACATGTATGAGTATGGGCTGTGCATTATACTACATGGATGACATGGGCTGTGCATTATACTACATGTATGGACTATGGGCTGTGCATTATACTACATGGATGACTATGGGCTGTGCATTATATTACATGTATGGACTATGGGCTGTGCATTATACTACATGGATGACTATGGGCTGTGCAATATACTTCTGTTATGGGGCCCCATCACTTCTATGTTCGCCCCTGGTTAGTGTAATGGTTTATTTTTTTTCTATACACTAAAGAACAGAGGCAGAACAGGGGACATATACTAGGTTGAGGCCCAGGATAAGGGACATACATATACAGGGGGTACGGAAAGTATTCAGACCCCGTATTAGTACGTCATGGCGATCTTGCGCGCACACAGGCTGTGCGGGCGCGATCGCCGCCGGGTGTCAGCTGATTGTCACAGCTGACACCCTGTACTATGTGCAGGGAGTGGTCACGCACCGCTCCCAGCACATTAACCCCCGAAGTCGATCGCAGGATTGCGGTGGCAAGGGGAGGTGATCGCAGATACTCACCTCCTCTTTCGGCTTCCAGCGCTGTCTGCCGTGGCTTCCAGGATGTTGCCATGACGACCCGATGTCGTCATGACAACATCCGGGTCACCAGACATCAGGAAGATTTTTTGGACATGCGCAGTGCATCTCCAAACAATCTTCTCCCTGTCCAGCGCTGACAGCCTGCATGGCACAGGGATGGTGCTGCATTCCTGTGCCATGCAGGCGATCAGAAAAAAAAAAGTGAAAGTCCCATAGTGGGACAAAGTAATGAAGTATAAAAACTATCAGAAAGTGAAAAATAAAAAAATAATTGTAAAAATATAAAAAAAAAAAAATATATAAATAATCCACCAAAAATAAAAATATAATGTACCCATCAATAAATATTATTATAAAAAAAACAAAAAAAACAATAAGGCTGAGTTCACACGATGCGTATTTCATGCGTTTCCGCGGCGTTTTTGCAGTTGCGTAAACGCCGCGGAAACGCA
Source organism: Phyllobates terribilis (assembly GCF_046119375.1). Taxonomy (NCBI): domain Eukaryota; kingdom Metazoa; phylum Chordata; class Amphibia; order Anura; family Dendrobatidae; genus Phyllobates; species Phyllobates terribilis. Next base: position 9,633,632 of record NW_027362772.1, on the reverse strand, counting down.
TGAAAAACGCATGGTAGAAGGGAAGCAATGTTCCCCAATGGAAATCCGCATGTGCTGTGCCCATGATATGGATTTTTCCGCAGCGTTAACGCTGCGGTCAAAAATCCGCAGCATGTCAATTAATTTTGCGGAAACGCGGCGATTTCGCCGCCATTGACTTGCATTAGAACGCGCCAATTCCGCAAGACAGCATTTGTACTTGCGTTATTGGCGCGTTCTAATATGCGGATGGTACCCGGGTGTGGAGGAGAGGAGAGTCTCATCCACACCCAGGTACCATTAAAAAAAAAAGAATAAAATAAAAAATAAATGTATTCTTACCTTCTGTCGGCCCGCGCACCGCTCCTGCTTGGTTCCCGGCACTTGCAGTGAGTTGTAGGACCTGCGGTGACGTCAGAGTCATGTGACGGGTCACGTGACGCTGACGTCGGCAGGTCTTTCAATTCAAAGTTGCCGGCAGCCGGGAGAACGGAGTGAGCAGGACAGCGCGGGCCATCGGAGGTAAGTATATACACTCTCTCGGGTCACACTATATAAATCCATGCTGTTTGCATGGATTTATATAGTGTGACCTAGTTGTCAAGCACTTTCCAGGTGATGCTAAAATCGCCTGGAAAGCGCTTGTCAATCTGCATGCGGAAACGCATGTGAATCTGCATGTGGATCCGCATGTATTCTGCAGGAAAAACGCATGCACAATCTGCATGCGTTTTTTCTGCCAGGGAGATGCAGAAATGATGCAGAAATTTTCTGCTTCATTTCTGCATCGTGTGCACATACCCTAAAAGTACACATATTTGGTATCGCCGCGTCCGGAACAACCTGACCTATAAAACTGTCCCACTAGTTAACCCCTTCAGTGAACAGGGTAAAAAAAAAAAAAAACGAAGCAAAAAACAATGCTTCATCACCATACCGCCCCCAAAAAAATGGAATAACACGTGATCAAAAAGACGCATATAAATAAAAATGGTACTGCTGAAAACGTCATCTCGTCCCGAAAAAAAACAAGCCACCATACAGCTCCATCAGCCGAAAAATAAAAAAGTTATAGCTCTCAGAATAAAGCTATGCTAAAAAATAATTTTTTCTATAAAATTGCTTTTATTATGTAAAAGTGCAAAACATAGAAATACGATATAAATGTGGTACCGCTGTAAACGTACTGACCCGAAGAATAAAGCTGCCTTATCAATTTTACCACATGCGGAACAGAATAAAAAAAACAAAAACAATTCCTGAATTGTTGTTTTTTTTTATTCTGTCTCCCAAAAATCGGAATAGAAAGCGATCAAAAAATGTCACGTGCCTGAAAATGGCACCAATAACAACGTCAACTCATCCCGCAAAAAAATAAGCCATCAAATGACTGTCTGCCAAAATCTGGAAAAATTATAGCTCTCAAAATATGGCGATGCAAAAACTTTTAGTGTGTGACAGCTGTCAGTCATAAAAACCCCATATGATTCTGGTATCGCTGTAGTCTCACCGACCCGAAGAATAATGTCGTCTAATCACTTATACTGCATGAGGAACGGCGTAAAAAATAAACTCTCAGGTTAGGGTTGTGCTAGGGTTAGGGTTGTGCTACGGTTAGGGCTGGGGTTGGGGTTACGGTTGGGGTTAGGGTTGTGATTTTTTTCAAAAGTAAGAAAAAAAGATGACGATATGGTGACTAGTGTTGAGCGCAAGTGCTCGCTACTTGAGTTTGCATCGGGTGTTCTGGTATGCATTGAGTATCGTGGGTATTTGAGTGACATCCTCGAGTCTCCGCCCCATATGCTTCACGGCCCAAAAAACTTTGCGGGGATTGCCTGCCATGCACGAGCGATCCCCGCATAGTTTTTTTTGGGTGTCTAATAACCGTGAAACATCCGGGCGGGGACTCGAGCATGTCACTCGAGCACACGCAGTACATGGTGCATACCTGAGTACCCAATGCAAACTCAAGTAGCGAGCACTTGCGCTCAAGACTAATGACAACTTATTCAATATGATGACTTAATGTTATCAAATTCTGTGTCGTACCTCTGGGTTCAAAATGTTCACTATACACCTTAATAAAATCCTTGAGGGGTATAGTTTCCAAAATGGGGTCACTTGTGGGGGAGCTTCACTGTTTAGGCACATCAGGGGCTCTCCAAACGCGACATGGTGTCCGCTAACAAATTGAATGGAAAATCGGCTCAAATTGTTAGACGCCATGTTGCATTTGGAGAGCCCCTGCGTGCCTAAACTTTGGAGCTCCCCCACAAGTGACCCCATTTTGGAAACTAGACCACCCAAGGCACCTATCTAGATGCATAATGAGCACTTGGAACCCCCAGGTGCTTCACAAATTGATTCGAAAAAGTGAAAAAAAAAACACTTTTTCATTTTTACGAATCAATTTGTGAAGCACCTGGGGGTTCCAAGTGCTCATTATGCATCTAGATAGGTGCCTTGGGGGGTCTAGTTTCCAAAATGGGGTCACTTGTGGGGGAGCTCCAATGTTTGGGCACACAGGGACTCTCCAAATACAACATGGTGTCCGCTAACAATTTGAGCCGATTTTCCATTCAATTTGTTAGCGGACACCATGTTGCATTTGGAGAGTCCCTGTGCGCCCAAACATTGGAGCTCCCCCACAAGTGACCCCATTTTGGAAACTAGACCCCCCAAGGCACCTATCTAGATGCATAGTGAGCACTTGGAACCCCCAGGTGCTTCACAAATTGATTCGTAAAAATGAAGAAGTGTTTTTTTTTTCACTTTTACGAATCAATTTGTGAAGCACCTGGGGGTTCCAAGTGCTCACTATGCATCTAGATAGGTGCCTTGGGGGGTCTAGTTTCCAAAATGGGGTCACTTGTGGGGGAGCTCCAATGTTTAGGCACATCAGGGGCTCTCCAAACGCAACATGGCGTCCGCTAATTATTCAAGCAAATTTTACAATCAAAAAGTCAAATGGCGCTCCTTACGTTCCGAGCTATGCCGTGCACCCAAACAGTGTTTTTTCCCCACATATGGGGTATCTGCGTGCCCAGGGTAAATTGCACAACAAATTTTGGGGTCCATTTTTTCTTGTTACCCCCGTGAAAATAAAAAAAATTGGGTCTAAAGTAACATTTTTGTGAAAAAAGTTAAATGTTCATTTTTTTCTTCCACATTCCAAAAATTACTGTGAAACACCTGAATGGTTAATAAAGTTCTTGAATGTGGTTTTGAGCTCCTTGAGGGGTGCAGATTTTAGAATGGTGTCACTTTTGGGTATTTTCTGTCATAAAGACCTCTCAGTGACTTCAAATGTGATGTGGTCCCTAAAAAAATGGTTTTGTAAATTTTGTTGGAAAAATGAGAAATCGCTGGTCAACTTTTAACCCTTATAGCTCCATAACAAAAAAAAAATTGGGTTCCAAAATTGTGCTGATGTAAAGTAGACATGTGGGAAATGTTATTTATTAAGTATTTTGTGTGACATATCTCTCTGATTTTAGGGCATAAAAATTAAAATTTTGAAAATTGCAAAATTTCCAAAATTTTCGCCAAATTTCCATTTTTTTCACAAATAAACGCAAGTGATATCGAAGAAATTTTACCAAAATCATGAAGTACAATATGTCACGAAAAAAATCAGGGGGATCCGTTGAAGCGTTCCAGAGTAATTACCTCATAAAGTGAAAGTCAGAATTGTAAAAATTGGCCTGGTCATTAACGTGCAAACCACCCTCGGAGGTTAAATTTTTGACTCTTTTTTTTTTCCAACATAATTTTTATCTGATTTTTCAAAACATAAATACATAACATACATCTAATCTGGTGCATAGAGAGGTCAGAGTGCCCGTACGCAGACTGGGTCTATAACAACTCTATTCACATATTTAATTGGTATAACAGTACATTTTTCACTCTTTATTTCATTGCAGCCATTTGGTAAATTCTACAAAGTTAATTTTTTTTCTCATTGAAGTCCACTCTACACCCCATCTTCACTGAAAAAAACAGAAATGTAGACATTTTTGCTAATTTATTAAAACAGAAAACCTGAAATATCACATGGTCATAAGTATTCAGACCCTTTGCTCAGTATTGAGTAGAAACACCCTTTTGAGCTAGTACAGCCATGAGTCTTCTTGGGAATGATACAAGTTTCTCACACCTGGATTTGGGGATCCTCAGCCATTCTTCCTTGCAGATCCTCTCCAGTTCCGTCAGGTTGGATGGTGAACGTTGGCGGACAGCCATTTTCAGGTTTCTCCAGAGATGCTCAATTGGGTTTAGGTCAGGGCTCTGGCTGGGCCAGTCAAGAATGGTCACAGAGTTGTTCTGAAGCCACTCCTTTGTTATTTTAGCTGTGTGCTTAGGGTCATTGTCTTGTTGGAAGGTGAACCTTCGGCAAAGTCTGAGGTCCAGAGCACTCTAGAAGAGGTTTTCATCCAGAATATCTCTGTACTTGGCTGCATTCATGTTTCTTTCAATTGCAACCAGTCGTCCTGTCCCTGCAGCTTAAAAACACCCCCATAGCATGATGCTGCCACCACCATGTTTCACTGTTGGGATTGTATTGGGCAGGTGATGAGCAGTGCCTGGTTTTCTCCACACATACAGCTTGGAATTATCACCAAAAAGTTCTATCTTCATCAGACCAGAGAATCTTATTTCTCATAGTCTGGGAGTCCTTCATGTGTTTTTGAGCAAACTCTATGCGGGCTTTCATATGTCTTGTACCGAGGAGAGGCTCCCATCGGGCCACTCTACCATAAAGACCCGACTGGTGGAGGGCTGCAGTGATAGTTGACTTTGTGGAACTTTCTCCCATCTGCCTACTGCATCTCTGGAGCTCAGCCACAGTGATTTTGGGGTTCTTCTTTACCTCTGTCACCAAGGCTCTTCTGCCACGATTGTTCAGTTTGGCTGGATGGCCAGGTCTAGGAAGACTTCTGGTGGTCCCAAACTTCTTCCATTTAATGATTATGGAGGCCACTGTGCTCTTAGGAATCTTGAGTAATGCAGAAATTCTTTTGTAACCTTGGCCAGATCTGTGCCTTGCCACAATTCTGTCTCTGAGCGCCTTGGGCAGTTCCTTTGTGCTCATGATTCTCATTTGGTCTGGCATGCACTGTGTGCTGTGAGGTCTCATATAGACAGGTGTGTGCCTTTCCAAATCAAATCCTATCAGATTAATTAAACACAGCTGGACTCCAGTGAAGGAGTAGAACCATCTCAAGGAGGATCACAAGGAAATGGACAGCATGTGACTTAAATATGAGTGTCTGAGCAAAGGGTCTGAATACTTATGACCATGTGATATTTCAGTTTTTCTTTTTTAATAAATTTGCAAAAATTTCTACATTTCTGTTTTTTTTTCAGTGAAGATGGGGTGCACAGTGTACTTTAATGAGAAAAAAATGAACTTTTTAGAATTTACCAAATGGCTGCAATGAAACAAAGAGTGAAAAATTTACAGGGTTCTGAATACTTTCCGTACCCACTGTATATATCAGGATGGGGGGTGGTCGAAATCTCGCAACGGGTCCCATCAGACCCTAGTTATGCCTCTGATTGTACTGTGTGGGGGGATGGCGGTACTATGGGGGCATTACACTGTGGGGGCATCATACATCCTGCATGAGGGGCATAATGGGGGCATTACACTGTGTGGGGGGCATCATACATCCTGCATAAGGGGCATAATGGGGGACATTACACTGTGGGGGTCCTGTACTCTGAGAACAATACGTTTCCTCCCTTCCTGTCTCCATAGTTGGGTCGTATGTATCTATTACAGGAAACAGAACAGAAACCTTATGATTCTTATAAAGGGGCAACACAAGACCCCAAAGAGCCTCCGTGCTAAAGGGGTTAATGCCCCCTGCGCCCAGTAATGGGGTCTCCACATACCTCCACCTGCAGAGCCGCCACCACATATATGGCTGTTGTGTGCGCACAGGACCTGTGATGAGGTCACAGGAGGGGAGGAGTCAGGGGTCACATGATCAGGGGCCTCAGTGGATGCAGGACTCTGCTGTGCTGGTTGTCATGGTGCTGGATGAGCTGAAGTTTATGTGTGGGGTCAGGAGGGGTTTACAGTGTGGATGTAGCAGAGCCGCGTGTGTACGAGGTGTACGGAGCAGAGCCGCGCGTGTACGAGGCGTACGGAGCAGAGCCGCGCGTGTACGAGGCGTACGGAGCGGAGCCGCGCGTGTACGAGGTGTACGGAGCGGAGCCGCGTGTGTACGAGGTGTACGGAGCGGAGCCGCGCGTGTACGAGGTGTACGGAGCAGAACCGCGCGTGTACGAGGTGTACGGAGCAGAACCGCGCGTGTACGAGGTGTATGGAGCAGAGCCGTGCGTGTACGAGGTGTATGGAGCAGAGCCGCGCGTGTACGAGGTGTATGGAGCAGAGCCGCGCGTGTACGAGGTGTACGGAGCAGAGCCGCGCGTGTACGAGGTGTAAGGAGCAGAGCCGCGCGTGTACGAGGTGTACGGAGCAGAGCCGCTTGTGTACGAGTTGTACGGAGCAGAGCCGCGCGTGTACGGAGCGGAGCCGCGCGTGTACGAGGTGTACGGAGCAGAGCCACTTGTGTACGAGTTGTACGGAGCGGAGCCGCGTGTACGAGGTGTACGGAGCGGAGCCGCGCGTGTACGAGGTGTACGGAGCAGAGCCACTTGTGTACGAGGTGTACGGAGCAGAGCCGCGTGTGTACGAGGTGTACGGAGCAGAGCCGCGCGTGTACGAGGCGTACGGAGCGGAGCCGCGTGTGTACGAGGCGTACGGAGCGGAGCCGCGTGTACGAGGTGTACGGAGCGGAGCCGCGCGTGTACGAGGTGTAAGGAGCAGAGCCGCGCGTGTACGAGGTGTACGGAGCAGAGCCGCGCGTGTACGAGGTGTACGGAGCAGAGCCGCGCGTGTACGAGGTGTACGGAGCAGAGCCGCGCGTGTACGAGGTGTACGGAGCAGAGCCGCGCGTGTACGAGGTGTACGGAGCGGAGCCGCGCGTGTACGAGGTGTAAGGAGCGGAGCCGCGCGTGTACGAGGTGTACGGAGCAGAGCCTCTTGTGTACGAGTTGTACGGAGCAGAGCCGCGCGTGTACGAGGTGTACGGAGCAGAGCCGCGCGTGTACGAGGTGTACGGAGCAGAGCCGCGCGTGTACGAGGCGTACGGAGCGGAGCCGCGCGTGTACGAGGCGTACGGAGCGGAGCCGCGTGTGTACGAGGTGTACGGAGCAGAGCCGTGTGTACGAGGTGTACGGAGCGGAGCCGCGCGTGTACGAGGTGTACGGAGCAGAGCCGCGCGTGTACGAGGCGTACGGAGCGGAGCCGCGTGTGTACGAGGTGTACGGAGCAGAGCCGTGTGTACGAGGTGTACGGAGCGGAGCCGCACGTGTACGAGGTGTACGGAGTGAAGCCGCGCGTGTACGAGGTGTACGGAGTGAAGCCGCGCGTGTACAAGGTGTACGGAGCAGAGCCCTGTGTGTACGAGGTGTACGGAGCAGAGGCGCGCGTGTACGAGGTGTACGGAGCGGAGCGCGTGTGTACGAGGTGTACGGAGCAGAGCCGTGTGTGTACGAAGTGTGCAGAGCTTCGTGTGTACGAGGTGTACGGAGCGTAGCCGTGTGTGTACGAGGTGTACGGAGCCGTGTGTGTACGATTTGTATGGAGCGGAGCCGTGTGTGTACGAGGTGTGTGGAGCGGAGCCGTGTGTGTACGAGGTGTACGGAGCTGAGTCGTGTATGTACGAGGTGTGCTTAGCTTCGTGTGTACGAGGTGTACGGAGCTTCTTTTGTACGAGGTGTATGGAGCGGAGCCACGCGTGTACGAGGTGTGCGGAGCGGAGTCGCGTGGGTACGAGGTGTACGGAGCAGAGCCACGCGTGTACGAGGGGTACGGAGCGGAGCCGCGCGTGTACGAGGTGTACGGAGCGGAGCACGAGGCGTACGGAGCGGAGCGCGCGTGTACGAGGCGTACGGAGCGGAGCCGTGTGTACGAGGTGTACGGAGCAGAGCCGCGTGTGTGCGAGGTGTGCGGAGCAGAGCCACGTGTGTGCGAGGTGTGCGGAGCCATGTGTGTGTACGATTTGTATGGAGCTGAGCCATGTGTGTACGAGGTGTACGGAGCAGAGCCGTGTGTGTACGAGGTGTGCGGAGCTTCGTGTGTACGAGGTGTACGGAGCGTAGCCGTGTGTGTACGAGGTGTACGGAGCCGTGTGTGTACGATTTGTATGGAGCGGAGCCGTGTGTGTGTGTACGAGGTGTATGGAGCGGAGCCGTGTGTGTACGAGGTGTACGGAGCAGAGTCGTGTGTGTACGAGGTGTGCTTAGCTTCGTGTGTACGAGGTGTGCGGAGCTTCGTGTGTACGAGGTGTATGGAGCGGAGTCGCGTGGGTACGAGGTGTACGGAGCAGAGCCGCGCGTGTACGAGGGGTACGGAGCCGCGCGTGTACGAGGCGTACGGAGCGGAGCCGCGCGTGTACGAGGCGTACGGAGCGGAGCCGTGCGTGTACGAGGTTTTATTCGATAATCTTCTCCTGCCCTTTGGATTCTCCAATGCACCAACAGGATTTCACGACTTTCTGAATGATATTTCTCTGATTACTTCGGGAGATTTCTTGTGATTTATCTTGATGATATAGAATTTTCTCCTGATTTGGATTCTCACCAGGAACATGTCCGTGTTGTATTAGAAAGGTTGAGGGAGAATTCTTTCTTTGTTACAATTGAGAAATGTTTTTTTTTCTGTTCAGGAAGTTTCATTCCCGGGGGTAATTTTATCGGCTGATGGGTTTACGATGGATCCTGGGAAGGTGAAAGCCATAATAAATTGGGTCCAACCTAGTGACCTGAAAGTGTTGCAACGTTTTGTAGGATTCGCCAACTATTATAGTAAATTCTTTAGGTTTTTTTCTCAGATTACTGACTTCACACATAAGGGGGCAGATCTCAAGGTTTGGTCACCAGATGCTCTTGGGGCTTTTGAAAAATTGAAGGAGTGTTTTATGTCTGCTCCTGTTCTAATCCAACCCGATCTCCAAGAACCATTCATTGTGGAGGTGGATGTTTCGGAGGTCGGGGTAGGGGCCGTTTTATGTCAATGTTCCAAGACTCTGACCAATTTGTGGCCATTTGCTTTTTTATCAAGAAATTTACATCTGCTGAAATAAATTTTGTGGTTGGGAATTGTGAGTTACTCACTGTTAAATCAGCCTTTAAGGTTTGAAGACATTTTCTGGAGGGAAAAGTCCATCCAATCACTGTGGTCACTGACCAGAAGAATTTAGCGTATATTGAATCAGCTAAATGGCTAACTCCTAGACAGGCCAGAGGGCCCTTATTTTTCTCTAGATTCAATTTCTCTATCACTTTCAGGCCAGGATCCAAGCAGTTTTAGTTCTCTTTCTCCCCCAAAACCTCCATTCTCCCTGAGGGCATTGTGGTTTCTGTGATATCCTTGGAGGTTGAAGCTGAGATCCGTAAAGTCCTATCTGTTCTGTCTACTCATGAGCAGCTAAGGGAATGTTCATAGAGTTATTCTAGTTGCGACCTGTAGAGGTCACCAGTTGTCTGTTTACGTTGTTTAGAAGCTGCACATCATCTAGTAATACTCTGAGGCTGTGTGCCCACTATGCGTTTTTCAAGCGTTTCTGCCGCTGAATTTCCGCAGCGAAAACGCTTAAAAAATGATAGGTAATTCGTCCCCCATGGTCCCCAATGACAAGCCGCAATGTCAATGCCCATGCTGCGGATTTTTCCGCAGCGTTTGTGCTGCGCTCAAAAATCCGCAGCATGTCCATTAATTTTGGGGATCCGCAGCGTAATCGCCGCCATTGACTTGCATTGAACCGCGTGACATCCGCATCACTGCAGATGCAGATATCACACGGTTCAATGTGCGGATGGTACCCAGGTCTGGAGAAGAGGAGACTCTCATCCAGACCTGGGTACCATAGAACCTGTAAAAAAAAAGAATTTAAAATAAATATTATACTCACCTTCTGATGTCCTCCCGGTGTTTTCTCTCCTCCGTCTGGTCTGCTGTATGGGTCGCGGTGTTGTGAAGGACCTGCCATGACCCGTCACATGACTCAATGACGTCACCGCAGGTCCTTCGCAACACCGCGAGCTGCCCAAGACACCGGACGGAGCAGCGAAAACACCGGGAGGACATCAGAAAGTAAGTATAATCTTTATTATTTACCATTCTTATTCTTTTTTTTTTAACTAACTTGGTCACACTACTGTAAATCCATGCCGGTTGCATTGATTTATATAGTGTGAACAAGTTGTCAAGCACTTTTCCAAGTCATGCTAAAATTGCTTGGAAAAGCACTTGATAACCTGCATGCAGAAATGCATGCAAAAACGCTTGAGAAAACGCTTCAACCTGGCAGGAAAAACGCATGTAAAAACCGCATGCGTTTTTCCTGCCAGGGAGAAGCGGAAAAAATATGCAGCATTTCTGCATGGTGGGCACATAGCCTAAGGCTGTGTCCCCACGTAGCGTTTTTCAAGCGTATATGCTGCGGAATTTCCGCAGCGTAAACGCTTGAAAAACGCATGTATATCCACACCCCATGGTCCCCAATGGCATTCCGCAATGTCAATGCCCATGCTGCGGATTTTTCCGCAGCGTATATGCTGCAGTCAAAAATCCGCAGCATGTTCATTAATTTTGCGGAAGCGCAGCGGAATCAATGTGCGGATGGTACCCAAGTCTGGAGGAGAGGAGACTCTCCTCCAGACCTGGGTACCAAAGAACCTGTAAAAAAAAGAATAAAATAAAGTTTATACTTATCTTCTGATGTTTTCCCTCCGTCGCGCTGTTGTCTGAAGGACCTGCCACGTCATTGAGTCATGTGACCCACCACATGACTCAATGACGTCACCGCAGGTCCTGCACACAACAGCGTGAGCCGCTCAAGCCTCCGGACGGGGCAGAGAATGCATCAGAAGGTGAGTATAAAGTTTATTTTTTTATTTTTTACCATTCTGAACAAGTTGTCAAGCACTTTTCCAAGTGATGCTTGGAGAAGTGCTTGATAACCCGCATGCGGAAATGCATGCAAAGACGCCTCACAAACGCTTCTACCTGGCGGGAAAACCGCATGTAATATCCGCATGCAATTTTCCCGCCAGGGAGAAGCGTAAAAAATATGCTTCAGGTCCGCAACGTGGTCACATAGCCTTAGGCTTAGTGCTCACGATGTAGAAATGAAGCAGAAATTTTCCTGAGCATTTCTTCATCTCCTTGGCAGAAAAACGCATGCAGTTTTCACATGCGTTTTTGCCATGCGTTTTTCCAATGCATTGTATAGGCAAATCTGCATGCAGAAATGCACAAGAATTGGTCATGTCAGGATATTTTCTGCGAGTAAAATCTGCGCAGAAAAAATCCTGACCATGTGCACAGAACTTGCAGTATGTCATAGGAAGTCATGGATAAGGTATGCAATGCGTTTCTGGAGCGTTTCTGCGCTGCAAATCCACACCAAAAAACGCACCAAAAACGCATCGTGTGCACACAGCCTTATATAGTCACAAGAGTGTGTCCCCTTTAAGAATAATGTGTGCTGAGGGACTGCCCCCCTCCTTCCTCAGGGAGAAAGAGTTCCTATAATCAGTTTTCCGGGAAAACTTTCAGGCTTTCAGGGAAGCAGATAAGAGTGTGACTGGCTCTACACTCTCTACAACTTTTCCCTTGTCAGATGATTCCGGTAAGAGCAAATACAATCACATGTTTGGTGTGAAATACTGTAAAGTGAAGTGTATTGTGCTCTGAGATACACCATTTGGTTAATGCCTCTTGCACTGTACTCAGGTTGATGCATTCTGTATAGAATAGAGCCTGTGGCTGTGATCTTTACCTCATTTATTCCTGTTTACTGTAACCTGTATTATCACTACGTCAGTGCTAGTTTCTTTAATGTACCCAGTACTGACTGTCATCATTTTGTATTGTGTTATAGTTTTTACCACACTATCAAGTTCATAACATCACCATTAAATCAAGATTACAGAACGCTACAGTCTATTTAATTGAGAATGAATGAGGGTTAAGCTGTATGCTAAATCCCCCCAGCATCATATGTGGACTGTATGGGACCGCTAATGTCCACGCTGCACCGCATACGGGCATTACAGCAGCCGCCATACAGCCACAGAGAACAAGAGTCCAGCCCCACCCCAGCAAGCAAGATGCCATTACCGCCAAAGTATTCAGCAGTCTACAGCTAAGCGCGCAATGTCTGGAAGCGCTAATGTCTCGAAGACCTCACTCAAAACGAGGTCACGAGCAGGCTCTAGCAAGTCATCATTAGCAGAGCTTTCTGCAGTCGCTCGCACCGAAGCCGAGGCGGCCAAAGCGAGATCATCCTTCGCCGCGCAAGAGATGCAATTAAAGTTGAGACAAGTAGATCAAGAATCAAAAACGGCTCTTCTACAAGCAGAGAGTGCGCGTCTGCAAGTGTCTCTGGAAAGACTTGCCACCAACAGAGAGGCAGCGGCCGCAATAGCCAAGGCAGAGTACTTGGGAGCAGTGGAGTATCCTGATTATGAGAAACAGCAATGTTCTGGGACCAGATCTAGATCAGCGGGATCTAGTACAGCGCGTCTCAGAGTACGTCAACCGACATCATGGAAGAGATGACAGCCCTCACGCATTACATCGACCAGCCTACGCCGATTACCAACGATCCAACCCCGAACTTCGCTACTACAAACGAGAAGACGTCCAGCACGGCGATGTCGGCCACAGCCACAGTTCCGCCGAGCAGAAGGTACAGTCCCCGTCCCGCCTCAAAGAGACACCTTCCTCTCCAGAGAGGTATCAGACAGACTATCCGAAGCCAGAAACGTCCGACAGGTATGGTGATACACCACACACTAGACGTGACTATAACACACCAGCTCGTATCAGCGATAAACAAGCCACCATGGACTTTGTAAAACTCCTTGCTCGCCGGGAGCTGATTAAACAGGGACTTGTAAAGTTCACCGATCGAGCTTAGAACTATAGGTCATGGCGAGCCTCATTCCAGAATGCCATCAGAGGTTTGGAACTTTCTTGCAGCGAGGAGTTAGACCTACTAGTAAAGTGGCATGGAAGCGAGTCCGCTGAACACGCCAAAAGAATCAGAGACATTAATATAAAGCATCCACACACAGGTCTACGCAAGGTGTGGGAAAGACTTGATGAGTGTTATGGGTCAATAGAAGCAATAGAAAATGCTTTATATAAGAGAATTGATGATTTTCCCAAAATAGTGTCTAAGGGTTACCAAAAGCTCAGGGAACTAAGTGATTTGTTAGCGGAACTACAGGTGGCTCAGGCGGAAGGAGATTTACCTGGATTGGCATTCCTGGACACCGCCAGGGGTGTCAATTCGATTGTTCAAAAACTTCCTGACAACCTACAAGATAAGTGGGTCACATATGGTTCACGTTATAAACAGACTCATAATGTACCGTTCCCCCCTTTTACAGTGTTTGTCGATTTTGTCGCCCAACAAGCTAAAATCAGAAACGACCCTAGCTTCGACTTCACTTTGTCATGTCCCACTGCCCCCGGTGTCAAAGCTAGTAGAACACCAGTGGCAGTCCACAAAACTAACATTACTTCCACAGGTCCTCCTCACAAGGCGAATAGGTCCCCTCCAGAAGAGAATAAACCTCAAGATGTCAGTAAGCAGTGTCCTCTACACAGGAAACCAAATCCTCTCCAAAAATGCAGAGCCTTCAGGGATAAGTCTTTAGAGGAGCGCAAAGGGTTCCTTAAGGAAAATAACATCTGCTTCAAATGTTGTGCCACAACCTCTCACCTTGCCAGGAACTGTGAAGCTAGCGTGAAATGTGCAGCATGCAGCAGCACGAATCACAATACAGCCTTGCACCCTGGACCACCCCCTCGAGTACTCTCGCAGCCAGAGGAGCACGATGGGAGACAGAACAACACTGACAAACGCACCCAGCAGGCCACAGGGACAAAGAGATCAAGACATACGCGATCCTGGATGACCAAAGTAACAGGTCTTTAGCCAAGTCCATCTTCTTTGACAACTTCAGCGTTGTAGGCCCCGGTTCTCCCTACTCCCTGAAAACATGTTTTTAGGTACCATTGAGATGGCGGGGAGGAAAGCTACCGGATACAAAGTAGAGTGCATAGATGGCCAGACCTGCCTATCGCTACCGACCATCCTGGAATGCAACCAAATTCCCGACAACAGGTCTGAGATACCTTCACCAGAGGTGGTGATACATCACCCCCATCTGAAGTGTATAGCTCACCTGATACCCGAGTTGGACCCAGAAGCTCAAATAGCTTTACTCTTGGGAAGAGATATACTAAGAGTCCACAAGTCTAGAGAGTCTATCAATGGCTTCCAGAACGCTTCGTATGCACAGAGGCTTGACCTTGGTTGGTTCATAATAGGAGACGTCTGTCTAGGAGGAGCACAAAAGCCGACCTCAGTCAACAGTATGCTCCCCAGCGCGCTAGAAAATGGACGTCCATCTCTCTTCCAGCCATGTCCAAATAGTCTGCTGGTAAAGGAGCTACCGAGCAGCACTCACCTGCCTTGCCCTTTCTCATCTCCTTCCAACGAAGACCACGCCTGTGAAGGTGAACAAGACCACATAGGATGTGCAGTTTTCCGCAGGACAAAGGAAGACAACAAGACAGCGGTGTCCATAGAAGACAGGATGTTCTTGGACGTCATGGATCGAGAGATAGTCAAAGACAAATCAAACAGTTGGGTCACACCTCTACCATTCCGACCCCGGAGAAGACGTCTACCCAACAACGGAGAACTGGCTTACAGTCGATTCATCTCCCTTGGACACAAGCTTCGGAAGTCACCTGAGACGAAGGAACATTTCTTTACCTTCATGGGGAAGATATTCCAGAACAACCACGCAGAGATTGCACCTGCACTTCGGCATTCAGAGGAGTGTTGGTACTTACCCATCTTCGGAGTGTACCATCCTAAGAAGCAAGGTCAGATAAGAGTGGTATTCGACTCAAGCGCAAAATGCGAAGACGTCTCGTTGAAAGATGTCCTACTGTCAGGCCCAGACCTCAACAATAGGCTCCTAGAGGTGCTACTCTGTTTCTGCAGAGATACGGTGGCATTTATGGTTGACATACAAAAGATGTTCCACTGTTTCCTCGTCAAGGAGGACCACAGAAACTACTTGAAGTTCTTCTGGTACCGCGATAACGACCCCAATAAGGACATCACAGAGTACCGGATGAGGGTCCACATCTTCGGGAACAGTTCCTCCCCAGCAGTCGCTATCTAATGCCTCCGAAATTCTGCCAAAGAGGGCGCAGAAAGGTACGGATCAGATGTCAGATCCTTCGTAGAAAAGGACTTCTATGTTGACGACTGTCTGGAGTCCACACCAACAAACGAGGTTGCAATCAGCCTCCTGAAGAGGGCTCAAGAAATGCTCGCTCTGTCTAACAGATCGCCTCCAACAGCAGAGAATTGATGGAAGCCTTTCCTTCTCAAGAATATTCCAGTGATCTGAAGGACTTAGACCTAAGCATTGACTCCCTTCCCATACAGCGTAGCCTAGGATTGCTTTGGGATTTGAAGACGGATGCCTTTGCCTTTCAGATCAACAAAGATGAGAAACCCTTCACGCGCAGAGGAGTTCTTTTCTTTGTGAATAGCCTGTACGACCCCTTGGGGTTCGTAACTCCAGTCCTATCCAAGGCAAAATGATGCTGAGAGACTTCACCAAAGGGAAGTTTGATTGGGACGATCCACTCCCATCAGAAAAGGCAGACTTGTGTACAAAGTGGAGGAAGTCTCTTGAAGCCTTGACCGACATTCGTGTGAAACGGCCCTATGCTCTCGTGCCACCCACAGAAGTCAAGACTCAAAGACTTTGTATCTTCTGTGACGCATCAGTCAAAGCGATCGCAGCAGTAGCGTATCTCAAGACCACAGACGTGAACGAACAAAGCCATATCGGGTTCGTCATGAGTCGGACAAAGCTGGCGCCAGTCCGTGAACACACGATACCCAGACTGGGATTCTGTGCTGCCGTCCTTGCAGTTGAGTTGGCCAAACTTATCTTGGATGGGTTGAATCTGCAGATCAAAAATGCTAAATCCTACATGGATAGCAAGGTGGTACTGGGATACATCTGCAACGAGACGCGATGCTTCTACGTCTACGTTAGCAATCGGGTACTGAGGATAAGAAGATCCACTTGCCCTAATCAGTGGCACTACATGTCTACTCACCACAATCCTGCAGACTATGCGACTAGATCCATCGCACCCAGTCATCTTAAGGACACTACGTGGTTCACAGGCCCTTCCTCCTTGTACTATTCGATGCCCCATAGCAGCAAGCCTGATACATTCGAACTAGTGGATCCGGATGCTGACAAAGAGCTTCGTCCTCAAGTGTCTGCCCTACATACAGTGCTTTCAGGTCATCGCCTTGAATCTCATTGGTTCAGCAGATTCTCAACCTGGAAGTCACTCGTTCGAGCCATCGCTTGCCTACTTCACGTGGCTCAGTCCTACAAGTCTGCAATACCTACGAGTCAGAGACCTTGTAAAGGTTGGCATCACTGCAAACATGCGTACACTGCCCCCAACCTAGAAAAGGCCAAGATTACGATACTTCGTGTAGTACAAAGGGAAGTCTACGACAAAGAAATAGACAACCTCAACAAGGGACAACCTGTTTTTAGAGACAGCGTGCTGAAGAAGCTCGACCCGATAGTCGACCAAAGCAGACTGTTGAGAATAGGTGGCCGCCTTCAAGAAGCCAAGGTAGAAGTTTCAGAGAAACACCCGGTAATAGTTCCGGGACGTCATCATGTCACAACCCTTCTCATACAACATCATCATGTCCTAGTGAGACACCAAGGACATTTGTTTACCGAAGGGAACCTACATACCGGACTATGGATAATTGGAGCGAAGGGAAGAGTAAACAAACTCATCTTTAACTGTGTTACGTTCCGTAAGCTTTGTGGCATGTTTCAAAAGCAGAAGATGGCCAATCTTCCACCCGACAGACTTAGTACTAAACCCCCTTCACCAACGTCAGACTAGACGTGTTCGGCCCTTGGTCCGTGGCTACACGATGCACTAGGAAAGTCCATGCCAAAGCAAAGTGTTGGGCAGTTCTATTCACATGTCTGTCCATCAGAGCTGTCCATACTGAAGTAATCGAATCTATGGACACATCGAGCTTCATAAATGCAATTCGACGCTTCATCGCGATCAGAGGCCCTGTGAAGCATATTCGCTCTGACAGAGGCACAAACTTCGTTGGAGCAGCCAGAGCACTCCAAATCCCTTCCAATCTAGATGTTACTAATGTAGAAAGGTACTTAGGTGAGCAAGGATGCACTTGGACTTTCAACCTACCACATTCTTCGCACATGGGAGGTGCCTGGGAAAGGATGATAGGGATAGCACACAAAATACTAGACTATCTTCTTGCAAGCGAACACTAGACTCACACATGAGAGTTTGATTACAATCTTGGCTGAGGTCTCAGCTATCATAAATGCCAGGCCGCTGACAGCACTTTCCAGCGATTCCGGAGACCCGATAGTCCTTACTCCTGCAGTATTGCTCACACAGAAAACCTGTGTCCCAAGTGCTCCACTTGGAGAGTTCAACGACAAAGACCTCTACAGAAGACAATGGAGGCAAGTACAAAGCATGTCTAATGCCTTTTGGGACAGATTGAGAAAACAGTATCTCTCCACTCTACAAACCAGGACAAAGTGGCAGAAAGACCATCCTAACATCAAACCCGGCGATGTTGTACACGTGAAAAACAGTCAGTCAATCGCATCGAAACGAGTGGCCACTCGGCCTAGTCACCAAATCCTTTCCCAGCAAGGATGGGAAAGTATGCAAAGTGGAGGTTAGAGTGGGTAAGCTTGGAGAGAACAAACTGTTCCTCAGGCCAGTTACCGAACTCATGTTGCTGCTTTCCCCGAAAGAGTCAAATAATGGCATCCATTGATGCCAAGCGGGGAGTGTTCTGTCTACTAATGAACAGCTAAGGGAATGTTCATAGTTATTCTAGTTGCGACCTGTAGAGGTCACCAGTTGTCTGTTTATGTTGTTTAGAAGCTGTACATCATCTAGTAATACTCTTATAGTCACAAGAGTCTGTCCCCTTTAAGAATAATGTGTGCTGAGGGACCGCCCCCCTCCTTCCCCAGGGAGAAAGAGTTCCTGAAATCAGTTTTCAGTGGCTTTCAGGGAAGCAGATAAGACGTGTGACTGGCTCTACACTCTCTACAACTTTTCCCTTGTCAGATGATTCCGGTAAGAGCAAATACATTTACATGTTTTGTGTGAAATACTGGAAAGTGAAGTGTATTGTGCTCTGAGATACACCATTTAGTTAATGCCTCTTGCACTGTACTCAGGTTGATGCATTCTGTATAGAATAGAGCCTGTGGCTGTGATCTTTACCTCATTTATTCCTGTTTACTGTAGCCTGTATTATCACTGTCAGTGCTAGTTTCTTTAACCCCTTAATAACATCTGACGTACTAATACGCGTCTGTGCCCTGGGACTTAAGACCCAGACCCGTATTAGTACGTCATCGCGATCGCGCGCGCACACAGGCTGTGCGGGCGCGATCGCCGCCGGGTGTCAGCTGATTGTCACAGCTGACACCCGGTACTATGTGCAGGGAGCGGTCCTGCACTGCTCCCAGCACATTAACCCCCGCGATGCTGCGATCGAAGTCGATCGAAGTCGATTGCGGCATTGCGGGGGCAAGGGGAGGTGATCGGCGATACTCACCTCCTCTTCCGGCTTCCAGCGCAGTCTGCAAAGGCTTCCCGGGTGTTGCCATGACGACCCGATGTCGTCACGACAACATCCGGGTCACCAGAGAGCAGGAAGATTGCTTGGACATGCGCAGTGCATCTCCAAGCAATCTTCACACTGTGCACTTCTGACAGCCTTCATGGCATAGGGATGGTGCTCCATTCCTGTGCCATGCAGGCGATCAGAAAAAAAAAAGTGAAAGTCCCAGAGTGGGACAAAGTAATAAAGTGTATAAACTGTGTGAAAGTGGAAAAAAAAAAAAGTGCAAAAATATTATAAAAAAATAAAAAAAATAATACACCAAAAATAAAAATATAATGTACCCATCAATAAATATTATTATAAAAAAAAATAAAAAAAAAACAATAAAAGTACACATATTTGGTATCGCCGCGTCCGGAACAACCTGACCTATAAAACTGTCCCACTAGTTAACCCCTTCAGTGAACACGGTAAAAAAAAAAAAAAAACGAAGCAAAAAACAATGCTTTATCACCATACCGCCAAACAAAAAGTGGAATAACACGCGATCAAAAAGACGCATATAAATAAAAATGATACCGCTGAAAACGTAATCTCGTCCCGCAAAAAACAAGCCGCCATACAGCTCCATCAGCCGAAAAATAAAAAAGTTATAGCTCTCAGAATAAAGCGATGCTAAAAAATATTTTTTTCTATAAAATAGCTTTTATTGTGTATAAGCGCCAAAACATAGAAAAATGATACAAATGTGGTACCGCTGTAAACGTACAGACCCGAAGAATAAAGATACCTCATCAATTTTACCACACGCGGAACAGAATTAAAAAAAAAAAAAAAAAAAAAACAATTCCTGAATTGTTGGTTTTTGTTTATTCTGCCTCCCAAAAATCGGAATAGAAAGCGATCAAAAAATGTCACGTGCCTGAAAATGGCACCAATAACAACGTCAAGTCATCCCGCAAAAAACGAGCCGTCACATGTCTGCCAAAATCTGGAAAAATTATAGCTCTCAAAATATGGCGATGCAAAAACTAGATTTTACAAAAAATGCGTCTTTTAGTGTGTGACAGCTGTCAGTCATAAAAACCCCATATGATTCTGGCATTGCTGTAATCACACCGACCCGAAGAATAAAGTCGTCTAATCACTTATACCGCACAAGGAACGGCGTCAAAAATAAACTCTTGGGTTAGGATTGGGCTAGGGTTAGGGCTGGGTTTGGGGCTAGGGTTGTGCTGGGGCTAGGGTTGTGCTGGGGCTAGGGTTGTGCTGGGGCTAGGGTTGTGCTGGGGCTAGGGTTGTGCTGGGGCTAGGGTTGTGCTAGGGCTAGGGTTGTGCTAGGGTTAGGGCTGGGGTTGGGATTTTTTTCAAAAGTAAGAAAAAAAGATGACGATATGGCGACTAGTGTTGAGAGCAAGTGCTCGCTACTTGAGTTTGCATCAGGTGCTCTGGTATGCATTGAGTATCGTGGGTATTTGAGTGACATGCTCGAGTCTCTGCCCCATATGCTTCGCGGCCAAAAAACTTTACGGGGATTGCCTGCCATGCACGAGCGATCCCCGCATGTTTTTTTTTGGGTGTCTAATAACCGTGAAATATGCGGAGCAGGGACTCGAGCATGTCACTCGAGCACACGCTGTACATGGTGCATACCTGAGGACCCGATGCAAACTCAAGTAGCGAGCACTTGCGCTCAAGAATAATGACAACTTATTCAATATGATGACCTAATGTAAACAAATTCTGTGCCGTACCTCTGGGTTCAAAATGTTCACTATACACCTTAATAAAATCCTTGAGGGGTATAGTTTCCAAAATGGGGACACTTGTGGGGGAGCTCCACTGTTTAGGCACATCACAGGCTCTCCAAACGCGACATGGTGTCCGCTAACAAATTGAATGGAAAATCGGCTCAAATTGTTAGCGGACGCCATATTGCGTTTGGAGAGCCCCTGTGTGCCCAAACATTGGAGCTCCCCCACAAGTGACCCCATTTTGGAAACTAGACCCCCCAAGGCACCTATCTAGATTCATAGTGAGCACTTGGAACCCCAGGTGCTTCACAAATTGATTCATAAAAATGAAAAAGTGTTTTTTTTTTTCACTTTTTCATTTTTACGAATCAATTTGTGAAGCACCTGGGGGTTCCAAGTGCTCACTATGCATCTAGAAAGGTGCCTTGGGGGGTCTAGTTTCCAAAATGGGGTCACTTGTGGGGGAGCTCCAATGTTTGGGCACACAGGGACTCTCTAAATGCAACATGGTATCCGCTAACAAATTGAATGGAAAATCGGCTCAAATTGTTAGCGGACACCACATTGCGTTTGGAGAGCCCCTCTGTGCCCAAACTTTGGAGCTCCCTCACAAGTGACCCCATTTTGGAAACTAGACCCCCCAAGGCACCTTTCTAGATGCATAGTGAGCACTTGGAACCCCCAGGTGCTTCACAAATTGATTCGTAATAATGAAAAAGTGAAAAAAAAAACACTTTTTAATTTTTATGAATCAATTTGTGAAGCACCTGGGGTTCCAAGTGCTCACTATGAATCTAGATAGGTGCCTTGGGGGGTCTAGTTTCCAAAATGGGGTCACTTGTGAGGGAGCTCCAATGTTTGGGCACACAGGGACTCTCCAAATGCAACATGATATCCGCTAACAAATTGTCGGCTCAAACAAAAAAAAATTTTGGTTCCAAAATTGTGCTGATGTAAAGTAGACATGTGGGAAATGTTATTTATTAACTCTTTTGTGTGACATATCGCTCTGATTTCAGGGCTTAAAAATTCAAATTTTGAAAATTGCAAAATTTTCAAAATTTTCGCCAAATTTCCGTTTTTTTCACAAATAAACGCAAGTGATATCGAAGAAATTTTTCCACAATCATGAAGTACAATATGTCACGAAAAAACAATCTCAGAATCAGGGGGATCCGTTGAAGCGTTCCAGAGTAATTACCTCATAAAGTGACAGTGGTCAGAATTGTAAAAATTGGCCCGGTCTTTAACGTGCAAACCACCCGCGGGGCTTAAGGGGTTAATGTACCCAGTACTGACTGTCATCATTTTGTATTGTGTTATAGTTTTTACCACACTATCAAGTTCATACCATCACCATTAAATCAAAATTACAGAATGCTACAGTCTATTTAATTGGGTAAGAATGAGGGTTAAGCTGTATGCTAAATCCCCCACATCATCAT
The DNA here is from genome assembly GCF_046119375.1 of Phyllobates terribilis. Taxonomy (NCBI): domain Eukaryota; kingdom Metazoa; phylum Chordata; class Amphibia; order Anura; family Dendrobatidae; genus Phyllobates; species Phyllobates terribilis. Next base: position 9,611,648 of record NW_027362772.1, on the reverse strand, counting down.
ACGTGGAGGAAGGCAGAACACTATCGTTTGCTCTTTTCGCCATGCCTAGGTCCAAATTATTTGTAGCTGTGTACCTAAGATTGCGTCTGTTGCAGGAGTTTCATGATTTAATCATGAGTGGTCATCCGCGGTTCACAGCTATGCAGAAAGCTATCACTAGCCTTTTTTGGTGGCCATCTATGTATAATTATATTAAAGATTTTGTATCTGCTTGTGAAGTTTGCGCACACGCACTAAAGTCTGTCATAACAGTCCGGTTGGAGTATTGGCTCCATTGCCAATTCCAGAAAGACAGTGAACTCATCTGTCCATGGATTTCATCACAGATTTGCCTCTGTCTGGTGGGAAGACTGTCTTTGGGTGGTTGTTGACTGATTCATTAAACGGGCTCATTTTGTTCCTTTGTCATAGGATTACCTAATGCAGAGACGTTCTCCAGGTTTTTTATTTCTCGTAAAGTAAGGCTACATGGGATCCCTCTTAACACTGTGTTTGATAGGGGAGTGCAATTTGTCTCCAAATTCTGCAGAGATTTTTGTAATAAACTGGAAATTCATTTATTTTCCTGCGCCTACCACTCTGAAACCAATGGTCAGACAGAAAGGACTAATCAATCTCTGTAACAAATTTTAAAGTGTTTTGTTGCAGCTCAGTGTTTTGTTGTGACTTCATTCTTACTTCTTGCTGAGTTTGCCTTTAAGGCCACCGCCCCACTATTAGTATTTGGCCAGTATTTTTTCTCAGGAGTGGTAGCCAAAACCGGGAGGGGATGATAAATGTAGAATTGGTGACTTTTTTCTATTATACCTTTTCTCTGATTGTTCTTCACCTGGTTTTGGCTTCCACTCCCGAGGAAAAATACTGACAAAATGCTGACAGTGGAGTTGTGGCCTAACAGTCGTATCAGTCAGTCTGCTGGAACCTCGCCATATTATTGTAATTATGGTGATCATCCCCATTTTTTTGAATTTTCCTTTCTCTTTCCTGTTTGCCCGAATGGCCATTTCTCCACCCGTATTAAGTGCTCCCTAGTCCTTAGTATGGTCTTTGAAAGGAATAAGTCAGCTAGAGATAGTCGCCATCATGCTCTCCAGAGACCCCCGAGCATCCCCAAGGAATAATCGTAAATCATCGGCAAACAATGCCACCTTCTCTTCCTTGGTCCCATATTTAAATCCATTTATCTCAGACATTTTACTAATTTCTGCCGCAAGAGGTTCAGTTGCTATTGAAAAGAATAAGAGAGACAGGGGCTCTCTCTTTTTGCCATAAAGCCATTCGCTCTTATTTTGGCCTTTCAGTCTGAATAAAGCAATTGCACCCATTATATAAATTTGTCCATCTGCCGCAATGTAGCTCAGAAATATTGCCATTCTACACTGTCAAAGGCCTTAGCTGCGTCCAAAGACAGGACCCCCCTCTGACCAATATTATCAGCCCTTGCTTGTATATTAATATAAAGCCTTCTGAGATTGATCGTGGTGGACATATCAGGCATAAACCCAGACTGATCGGGGTGTATTATTGAGGTTACTTTTGAGAGTCTTTTATCAAGAAGTTTGACGTCTACTGTTAAAAGAGAGATGAGTCTATAGGATGCCGGCATGCTGGGGTCTTTGCCTTATTTAGGTAATACTGTAATTATGGCTTCATGCATGGATGTGGCAATGATCCTCCTTCGAATTGTATACCTCCAATAATACTGGTAGTAATACTTCCTTATATCTCTTATATACTTCCAGTGGAAGACCGTCCATTCCCGGTGCTTTATCGTTGGCCATTGAGCTCAGTGCCCATTCTAACTCTTCTATATCAAGTAGTTCAACTAATAAATTCTGAGAGTCTAAGGAAAGGAGCGGGAGCTGAGCTTTATCTAGGAAGGTCTGGGTCTGTTCTTCTGAGGGTTGAACCTGAGAAGTATACAGCTTTGCATAGTATTTCTCCAACACTTTCAGTATGTCCACTGTGGACTGTACACATTACCCTCCCTAGTCTGCAGACTGGATATAAAGGCCGAGTCCCTCTGGGCGGCAGCTATCACATTATAAGTGACCTGCTTTTCCCCTTCTTCACATTATTGCACCTTGTGAAGCAGCTTCTTCCTTCCTGCAGCTGCAATGTTCCCAGATTCAGCAGGTCCTGAGCTGCTTTCTGTTTTGCGCAGCCGGCGTTGGATCTGTAATCATCGCACTCTCTGCATCTCCCAATTCCTGAAACACCAATCGCCCCTGCTGCTTAGTCCGGGATTTAGCTGCTGAGATTTCTTTTATAAATATTCCTCTAAGGTCGGCCTTCATGGCTTCCCATACATATAAAAAATAAGTTGTATTTTTATTAATCACAAGATATTCCTTTAGTTCCCCTTCAATTTTCCCCTTAAGATCTATAACTTGCAGCCAAAAGGGGTTAATTTCCCTGTGGGTCTGTTCTGCATTGGGGGATTAAGTTTAGGGAGACATAGAGGAGAATGATGGGATAGCGTTCTGGGCAGGAGCTGGAGTCAGATATAAGACCCTGCATCAGATCATTTCCAAGAGCCAAATCCATTCTCCACAATGAGGAGAATGTGGAGGAAGAGCAGGAGTATTGGTATACATTAGGATGACGGGCTCTCCAAAGAGCAATTATGACTGTCTCCTTAAGTGACCAAAAGGGGCACAATTGCCTATTACCCTCTTAGCTTCATGTCTCCCTCTATCCCAGTGAGAGTCCGGTATATTACTGAAGTCCTCTATTATAATATAGGTGGGTGCGAGAAGCCGGAAATAATAGTGAGAATTCTATGTATGATTCTCCTGGAATATGGGGGTGACATGTAGATAGATTATTAATAGAGATTTAGTAATAACTTACAGAACAAATACACGTACTGACCCTCCGCATCTATTATCACTTTAAGATGCTCACATTGGGAGTGTCTTAAAGGGAAGGAGCCACGATTTTTTAATTTTGTATTAATAATTATTGATTATATAATCAATTACTTTTAATACAAAATTAAATGTACCAATTTATTAGTTTTTTTATTTATACATTTTTATTTCAGCCACTGGGGGCTGCCATTTTAATTTGGTGGGGGTGTAAGTGTCTGAGCAGGACACTTACACGCAGGGAGATGGGGTCCATACACGCCGAGAGGAGGATGATGGGGGCCATGCATGCCGAGAGGATGATGATGGGGGCCATGCATGCCGGGAGGATGATGATGGAGGCCATGCACGCCGGGAGGAAGAGGATGGGGGCCATACACGCCGGGAGGAGGATGATAGGGGCCATGCATGCCGGGAGGATGATGGGGGCCATGCACGCCGAGAGGATGATGATGGGGGCCATGCATGCCTGGAGGATGATGATGGGGGCCATGCATGCCGGGAGGATGATGATGGAGGCCATGCACGCCGGGAGGAAGAGGATGGGGGCCATACATGCTGGGATGGGGATGGGGGCCATACACACAGGTAGGAGGAAAATGGAGGCCATACACGTAGGGAGCAGGATTGGGGTCATACACGCCGGGAGGAGGATGGGGGCCATACACAGAGGTAGGAGAAGGATGGGGGCCATACACGCAGGTAGGAGGAAAATGGAGGCCATACATGCAGGGAGCAGGATGGGGGTCATACACGCCGGGAGGAGGATGGGGGCCATATACACAGGTAGGAGAAGGATGGGGGCCATACACACAGGTAGGAGGAGAATGGGGGCTATACACGCCGGGAGGAGGAGGATGGGGATCATACACACAGGAGGAGAAAGGGGGCCATACACACATGGAGGAGGAGGATGGGAGCCATACACACATGGAGGATGATGGTGGCCATACACCCCGGGAGAAGGATGATGGGGGTCATACACACCAGGATGCACTTTATGGGACACATTCTACTGTGGGGCACTATATGACACTATTACACTGTGGAGCAATATGTGAGGCACATTATAGTATGCTGCACTGTATGGAGCCATTATAGTGTAGTGCACTACCAGGGGTGGATTAAGAGTAGCAAGGGCCCCGGGCAGTTTAGAAGGCGCGGGCCCGCTCCCCCCCCCCCACCTGATTTATCACGTGACATGTCACATGATCCCCTGTGATAGATCATGTGATAGTTCACGTGAAATTAATTTGGCACAATATTAATTGTGCTGCCTCATCTGAGAGCAGCACAATATTGGGGCAGATACCCTGATTCCAGCGATGTGTCACTTTTTCAGCTGCTTGTTGTCATTTTGAGAAAATCACCGTTTTATCTGCTGCAGATCTAGCAGCTCTCTGAATGCTGCGCTCTGTATAGCCCCGCCCACACCACTGATTGGCAGCTTTCTCCCCATGCTCCTCAGTGTACACAGAAATCTACTGATCAGTGATGGGGGTGGGGTCCTACAGAACTTACTAGTCATCTAGTGATAATTACCTTCTGACAAATCAATGATTTTATCAAAACAACACTAAGCAGCCCAGTAAGTGACACATTACTGGAATCAGTGCCTCTAACCCTACATTATGCTGCTCTCAGATTAGGTGGCAAAAACCTGATGACAGATTCCCTTTAAAGGAGCTGTAAACACAAAAAAGTTTGTATTAAAAAAAATACAAGCCATTTGCTAAATTAACTTTTTTTCATTGTTAATTCACATTAGACTGTATCTTCAACACTTTTGTCAGCAGGTCTTATTACAGACTCTGAATAGGGCAGCTCTCTCCCTCTCCCTCAGCAGAAAGTCACAGCATGGTTAAAAAACGCGATCTTTTATGATTTTCTCATAATAAATAAAAAAGGACATGCAAGTCCTCCAAACTATTTTCCGTTTCTCTATAGGGGAGGTCCTAAATCTTTCTTGTTCTTTAGTTGATCACATGTCAAAAAGGCAAAGCATTTACTATGAACTCGCTTAAAAAAATATACACTTGGAGAGTAATATCATCATCTGCATGTAAATATTCCTTGACTCTAAGGGCTCGCTCACACTGTCCTATAACACGGCCGAATACTATGTGATGTTTTATCGGATAGGACTCGGCCCTATGTTATACTATGGGACAGTGCAGATCTGCGATTATTGGCATGAGAAAATAATCTCATTCGATATTCGGACCATGTGCACCCATACAAGTCTACGGGTGCACGTAAAACATTGGACTGCACTCGGATGTCATCCAAGTGCAGTCAGATGAACACTCACAGAGACTATGGAGAAGATGGAGAAATTAAGTTCTCCATCTTCTCCATATCTGTGCTGCGAGAGAATCGGATCACACTCAGTTGAAGCTCTGACAGAGTTTGAGCCGAGTGTCATTAGCATAATTGACCCTATTCTCTTGCATGAGAGAATATATGGCTTAGTGAGTGGACCCTAAAACTGAATAGTAGTGACGGACCGGCACCTCACAAGCGGGATCCATGTAGCTCTCAGATGTCATGTAGGTAGGGCTTCATTCCATGGGGTAGGGCTTAATTTCAAGGTATATAAAAAAAAAATGGACTTCAAATAAAAATTAAATGAACACAAAAAGCACTAATTGAATTATTTTTTTCACATTTATGTTTGCAGCCCCTTTAAAAACCCTTTGAGGACCAAGGCACATATATGTCCCATAGTTTTAAACTGGAAAAAAATTTGATTGAATAAAATTTAAGGTCCTCGAAGGTTTAAGTAGGTCATAAATTCATATGAATACTTGCTCATACAATTGCACATGCCAAAAGACGAAGAAGAACAGAATCAAAAATATGACATTAAGTGGAGCACTTACAGGTATTCAAGGTGAAAGAGACCAGCAAAGGCATCGTCTCGAATGACAGTAAAGAGTTAGAATTCAGCAAGCTGAAAATGAAGACAGCAGGTTAGAAGCGAACCAGACTTTATGGTGCTCAGAATTAGTCAAGCAGAATTTATTGACTGCTCTTGCAAAGCACTGAGACTCCCGCTGTGTATAGATGGTGCCGTGCGGCCTCCCGCTGTGTATAGATGGCGCCGTGCGGCCTCCCGCTGTGTATAGATGGCGCCGTGCGGCCTCCTGCTGTGTATAGATGGCGCCGTGCGGCCTCCCACTGAGTATAGATTGCTACGTGCGGCCTCCCGTTGTGTATAGATGGCTACGTTCGGGCTCCCGCTGTGTATAGATAGCACCGTATAGATGGCTACGTGCGGCCTCCTGCTGAGTATACGTGCATAGATGGCTTCGTGCGGCCTCCTGCTTAGTATAGATGCCGCACGGCGCCCCCCCCCCAGAGACAGCAGGAGGCCGCACGGCGCCATCTATACTCAGCAGGAGGCCGCACGTAGCCATCTATACACAGCAGGAGGCCGCACGGCGCCATCTATACACAACAGGAGGCCGCACGTAGCCATCTATACACAGGAGGCCGCACGGTACCATCTATACACAGCAGGAGGCCGCACGGCGCCATCTATACACAGCAGGAGGCCACACGGCGCCATCTATACACATCAGGGGGAAGCACGGCGCCATCTATACACAGCAGGAGGCCGCACTGCGCCATCTATACACAGTAGGAGGCCGCACGGCGCCATCTATACACAGCAGGAGGCAGCACGTAGCCATCTATACACAGCAGGGGGCCGCACGGCGTCATCTATACACAGCAGGAGGCCGAACGGCGCCATCTATACACAGAGGGGGGCCGCACGGCACCATCTATACACAGCACAGGGCCACATGGCGCCATCTATACACAGCAGGGGGCCGCACGGCGCCATCTATACACAGCAGGAGGCTGCACGGAGCCATCTATACACAGCAGGAGGCCGCACGGCGCCATCTATACACAGCAGGAGGCCGCACGTAGCCATCTATACACAGCAGGGGGCCGCACGGCGCCATCTATACACAGCAGGAGGCCGCACGGCGCCATCTATACACAGCAGGGGGCCGCACGGCGCCATCCATTCACAGCAGAGGGCCGCACGGCGCCATCTATACACAGCAGGGGGCCGCACGGCGCCATCTATACACAGAAGGGGGAAGCACGGCGCCATCTATACACAGCGGGAGGCCGCACGTAGCCATCTATACATAGTGACTGCTGAGCACTATATACAGTGACTGATGAGAACTATACACAGTGACTGATGAGCACTATATACAGTGACTGATAAGCACTATACACAGTGACTGAGCACTATATACAGTGACTGATGAGAACTATACACAGTGACTGATGAGCACTATACACAGTGACTGATGAGCACTATATACAGTGACTGATGAGCACTATACACAGTGATTGAGGAGCAGTATATACAGTGACTGATGAGCACTATACACAGTGACTGATGAGCACTATATACAGTGACTGATGATCAATATATACAGTGACTGATGAGCATAATATACAGTGACTGATGAGCACTATACACAGTGACTGATGAGCACTATATACAGTGACTGATGAGCACTATACACAGTGACTGATGAGCACTATATACAGTGACTGATGAGCACTATACACAGCGACTGATGAGCACTATATACAGTGAGTGATGAGCACTATACACAGTGACTGATGAGCACTATATACAGTGACTGATGAGCAGTATATACAGTGACTGATGAACACTATATACAGTGACTGATGAGCACTATATACAGTGACTGATAAGCAGTATATACAGTGACTGATGAGCACTATACACAGTGACTGCTGAGTACTATATACAGTAACGGCTGAGCACTATATACAGTAACTGCTGAGCACTATATACAGTGACTGATGAGCACTATATACAGTGACTGATGAGCACTATACACATTGACTGATGAGCACTATAAACAGTGACTGATGAGCACTATACACAATGACTGATGAGCACTATACACAGTGACTGATGAGCACTATACACAGTGACTGGTGAGCACTATATACAGGTACTGATGAGCACTATATACAGTGACTGATGAGCACTATATACAGTGACTGATGAGCACTATACACAGTGACTGATGAGCACTATACACAGTGACTGATGAGCACTATATACAGTGACTGGTGAGCAGTATATACAGTGACTGATGAGCAGTATATACAGTGACTGATGAGCACTATAAACAGTGACTGATGAGCACTATACACAGTGACTGCTGAGCAGTATATACAGTGACTGCTGAGCACTATACACAGTGACTGCTGAGCACTATACACAGTGACTGATGAGCACTATATACAGTGACTGATGAGCACTATATACAGTGACTGATGAGCACTATACACAGTGACTGAAGAGCACTATATACAGTGACTGATGAGCACTATACACAGTGACTGATGAGCACTATATAAAGTGACTGATGAGCACTATACACAGTGACTGATGAGCACTATATACAGTGACTGATAAGCACTATATACAGTAACTGATGAGCACTATGTACAGTGACTGATGAGCACTATACACAGTGACTGATGAGCAATATACACAGTGACTGATGAGCACTATATACAGTGACTGATGAGCACTATACACAGTGACTAATGAGCACTATACACAGTGACTGATGAGCACTATATACAGTAACTGATGAGCACTATATACAGTGACTGATGAGCACTATACACAGTGACTGATGAGCACTATATACAGTGACTGATGAGCACTATATACAGTGACTGGTGAGCAGTATACACAATAACTGCTGAGCACTATATACAGTGACGGATGAGCACTATACACAGTGACTGATGAGCACTATATACAGTGACTGATGAGCACTATACACAGTGACTGCTGAGCACTATATACAGTGACTGCTGAGCACTATAGACAGTGACTGATGAGCACTATATACAGTGACTGGTGAGCACTATATACAGTAACTGATGAGCACTATACACAGTGAATGATGAGCACTATATACAGTGACTGATGAGCAGTATACACAGTGACTGATGAGCACTATATACAGTGACTGATGAGCACTATATACAGTGATTGATGAGCACTATACACAGTGACTGATGAGCACTATATACAGTGACTGATGAGCACTATATACAGTGACTGCTGAGCACTATATACAGTGACTGATGAGCACTATATACAGTGACTGGTGAGCAGTATACACAGTAACTGCTGAGCACTATATACAGTGATTGATGAGCACTATACAGTGACTGATGAGCACTATATACAGTGACTGATGAGCACTATACACAGTGACTGCTGAGCACTATATACAGTGACTGCTGAGCACTATATACAGTGACTGGTGAGCAGTATACACAGTAACTGCTGAGCACTATATACAGTGATTGATGAGCACTATACAGTGACTGATGAGCACTATATACAGTGACTGATGAGCACTATACACAGTGACTGATGAGCACTATATACAGTGACTGATGAGCACTATACACAGTGACCGATGAGCACTATACACAGTGACTGATGAGCACTATATACAGTGACTGATGAGCACTATACACAGTGACTAAGGAGCAGTATATACAGTGACTGATGAGCACTATACACAGTGATTGATGAGCACTATACAGTGACTGATGAGCACTATATACAGTGACTGATGATCACTATATACAGTGACTGATGAGCATAATATACAGTGACTGATGAGCACTATACACAGTGATTGATGAGCACTATACACAGTGACTGATGAGCACTATATACAGTGACTGATGAGCACTATACACAGTGACTGATCAGCACTATACACAGTGACTGATGAGCACTATATACAGTGACTGATGAGCACTATACACAGCGACTGATGAGCACTATATACAGTGAGTGATGAGCACTATACACAGTGACTGATAAGCACTATATACAGTGACTGATGAGCAGTATATACAGTGACTGATGAACACTATATACAGTGACTGGTGAACACTATATACAGTGACTGATAAGCAGTATATACAGTGACTGATGAGCACTATACACAGTGACTGCTGAGCGCTATATACAGTAAAGGCTGAGCACTATATACAGTGACTGATGAGCACTATACACAGTGACTGATGAGCACTATATACAGTGACTGATGAGCACTATATACAGTAACTGATGAGCATTATATACAGTGACGGATGAGCACTATACACAGTGACTGATGAGCAATATACACAGTGACTGATGAGCACTATATACAGTGACTGATGAGCACTATACACAGTGACTGATGAGCACTATATACAGTGACTGATGAGCACTATATACAGTGACTGATGAGCACTATACACAGTGACTGATGAGCACTATATACAGTGACTGATGAGCACTAAATACAGTAACTGATGAGCACTATATACAGTGATTGATGAGCACTATACACAGTGACTGATGAGCACTATATACAGTGACTGCTGAGCACTATATACAGTGACTGATGAGCACTATATACAGTGACTGGTGAGCAGTATACACAGTAACTGCTGAGCACTATATACAGTGATTGATGAGCACTATACACAGTGACTGCTGAGCACTATACACAGTGACTGATGAGCACTATACACAGTGACTGATGAGCACTATACACAGTGACTGCTGAGCACTATATACAATGACTGATGAGCACTATATACAGTGACTGGTGAGCAGTATACACAGTAACTGCTGAGCACTATATACAGTGATTGATGAGCACTATACAGTGAATGATGAGCACTATATACAGTGAATGATGAGCACTATATACAGTGACTGATGAGCACTATACACAGTGACTGATGAGCACTATATACAGTGACTGATGTGTAGTATATACAGTGACTGATGAGCACTATATACAGTGACTGATGAGCACTATACACAGTGACTGATGAGCACTATATACAGTGACTCATGAGCACTATATACAGTGACTGATGAGCACTATATACAGTGACTCATGAGCACTATATACAGTGACTGATGAGCACTATACACAGTGACTGATGAGCACTACACACAGTGACTGATGAGCAGTATATACAGTGAATGATGAGCAGTATACACAGTGACTGATGAGCAGTATATACAGTGACTGATGAGCACTATACACAGTGACTGATGAGCACTATACACAGTGACTGATGAGCAGTATATACAGTGACTGATGAGCACTATATACAGTGACTGATGAGCACTATATACAGTGACTGATGAGCAGTATACACAGTGACTGATGAGCACTATATACAGTGACTGATGAGCACTATATACAGTGACTGATGAGCAGTATACACAGTGACTGATGAGCACTATATACAGTGACTGATGAGCAGTATACACAGTGACTGATGAGCACTATACACAGTGACTGATGAGCACTATATAAAGTGACTGATGAGCAGTATACACAGTAACTACTGAGCACTATATACAGTGACTGATGAGCACTATACACAGTGACTGATGAGCACTATACACAGTGACTGATGAGCAGTATACACAGTGACTGATGAGCAGTATATACAGTGACTGATGAGCAGTATACACAGTGACTGATGAGCAGTATATACAGTGACTGATGAGCACTATATACAGTGACTGATGAGCACTATACACAGTGACTGATGAGCAGTATATACAGTGACTGATGAGCACTATATACAGTGACTGATGAGCAGTATACACAGTGACTGATGAGCACTATATACAGTGACTGATGAGCACTATATACAGTGACTGATGAGCACTATATACAGTGACTGATGAGCAGTATACACAGTGACTGATGAGCACTATATACAGTGACTGATGAGCAGTATACACAGTGACTGATGAGCACTATACACAGTGACTGATGAGCACTATATAAAGTGACTGATGAGCAGTATACACAGTAACTGCTGAGCACTATATACAGTGACTGATGAGCACTATACACAGTGACTGATGAGCACTATATACAGTGACTGATGAGCACTATATACAGTGACTGACGAGAACTATATACAGTGACTGATGAACACTATATACAGTGACTGCTGTGCACTATATACAGTGACTGATGAGCACTGTACACAGTGACTGATGAGCACTACATACAGTGACTGATGAGCTCTACATACAGTGACTGATGAGCACTATACACAGTGACTGATGAGCACTATACAAAGTGACTGATGAGCACTATACACAGTGACTGATGAGCACTATATACAGTGACTGATGAGCAGTATATACAGTGACTGATGAGCACACTATACACAGTGACTGATTAGCACTATATACAGTGACTGATGAGCACTATACACAGTGACTGATGAGCACTATATACAGTGACTGATGAGCACTATACACAGTGACTGATGAGCACTATATACAGTGACTGATGAGCACTATATACAGTGACTGATGAGCACTATACACAGTGACTGATGAGCACTATACACAGTGACTGATGAGCACTATATACAGTGACTGATGAGCACTATACACAGTGACTGATGAGCACTATACACAGTGACTGATGAGCAGTATACACAGTGACTGATGAGCACTATATACAGTGACTGATGAGCACTATATACAGTGACTGATGAGCACTATACACAGTGACTGATGAGCACTATGCACAGTGACTGATGAGCACTATATACAGTGACTGATGAGCACTATACACAGTGACTGATGAGCACTATATACAGTGACTGATGAGCATTATACACAGTGACTGATGAGCACTATACACATTGACTGATGAGCACTATACACAGTGACTGATGAGCAGTATATACAGTGACTGATGAGCACTATATACAGTGACTGATGAGCACTATATACAGTGAATGATGAGCACTATACACAGTGACTGATGAGCACTATATACAGTGACTGGTGAGCACTATATACAGTGACTGATGAGCATTATATACAGTGACTGATGAGCACTATATACAGTGACTGATGAGCACTATACACAGTGACTGATGAGCACTATATACCGTGACTGATGAGCACTATACACAGTGACTGATGAGCACTATATACAGTGACTGCTGAGCACTATATACAGTGACTGATGAGCACTATATACAGTGACTGATGAGCACTATACACAGTGACTGATGAGCAGTATACACAGTGACTGATGAGCACTATATACAGTGACTGATGAGCAGTATACACAGTGACTGATGAGCACTATACACAGTGACTGATGAGCAGTATATACAGTGACTGATGAGCACACTATACACAGTGACTGATGAACACTATAGACAGTGACTGATGAGCACTATAGACAGTGACTGATGAGCAGTATACACAGTGACTGATGAGCACTATACACAGTGACTAATGAGCGGTATACACAGTGACTGATGAGCAGTATATACAGTGACTGATGAGCACTATACACAGTGACTGATGAGCACTATACACAGTGACTGATGAGCAGTATACACAGTGACTGATGAGCAGTATACACAGTGACTGATGAGCACTATACACAGTGACTGATGAGCACTATACACTGTGACTGATGAGCACTATATACAGTGACTGATGAGCACTATAAACAGTGACTGATGAGCACTATACACAGTGACTGATGAGCACTATATACAGTGACTGATGCGCACTATACACAGTGACTGATGAGCACTATATACAGTGACTGATGAGCATTATACACAGTGACTGATGAGCAGTATATACAGTGACTGATGAGCACTATACACAGTGATTGATAAGCACTATATACAGTGACTGATGAGCACTATATACAGTGACTGATGAGCACTATACAGTGACTGATGAGCACTATATACAGTGACTGATGAGCAGTATACACAGTGACTGATGAGCAGTATATACAGTGACTGATAAGCACTATACACAGTGACTGATGAGCACTATATACAGTGACTGATGAGGACTATACACAGTGACGGCTGAGCACTATATACAGTGACTGATGAGCACTATCTACAGTGACTGATGAGTACAATATTCAGTGACTGATGAGCAGTATATACAGTGACTGATGAGCAGTATATACAGTGACTGATGAACAGTAAATACAGTGACCGATGAGCACTATCTACAGTGACCAATGAGCAGTATACACAGTGACTGATGAGTACAATATTCAGTGACTGATGAGCAGTATATACAGTGACTGATGAGCAGTATATACAGTGACTGATGAACAGTAAATACAGTGACCGATGAGCACTATATACAGTGACTGCTGAGCACTATATACAGTGACTGATGAGCACTATATACAGTAACTGATGAGCAGTATATACAGTGACTGATGAGCACTATATACAGTGACTGATGAGCACTATATACAGCGACTGATGAGCAGTATACACAGTGACAGATGAGCACTATATACAGTGACTGATGAGCACTATACACAGTGACTGATGAGCACTATATACAGTGACTGATGAGCACTATACACAGTGACTGATCAGCACTATACACAGTGACTGATGAGCACTATATACAGTGACTGATGAGCACTATACACAGCGACTGATGAGCACTATATACAGTGAGTGATGAGCACTATACACAGTGACTGATAAGCACTATATACAGTGACTGATGAGCAGTATATACAGTGACTGATGAACACTATATACAGTGACTGGTGAACACTATATACAGTGACTGATAAGCAGTATATACAGTGACTGATGAGCACTATACACAGTGACTGCTGAGCGCTATATACAGTAAAGGCTGAGCACTATATACAGTGACTGATGAGCACTATACACAGTGACTGATGAGCACTATATACAGTGACTGATGAGCACTATATACAGTAACTGATGAGCATTATATACAGTGACGGATGAGCACTATACACAGTGACTGATGAGCAATATACACAGTGACTGATGAGCACTATATACAGTGACTGATGAGCACTATACACAGTGACTGATGAGCACTATATACAGTGACTGATGAGCACTATACACAGTGACTGATGAGCACTATATACAGTGACTGATGAGCACTAAATACAGTAACTGATGAGCACTATATACAGTGATTGATGAGCACTATACACAGTGACTGATGAGCACTATATACAGTGACTGCTGAGCACTATATACAGTGACTGATGAGCACTATATACAGTGACTGGTGAGCAGTATACACAGTAACTGCTGAGCACTATATACAGTGATTGATGAGCACTATACACAGTGACTGCTGAGCACTATACACAGTGACTGATGAGCACTATACACAGTGACTGATGAGCACTATACACAGTGACTGCTGAGCACTATATACAATGACTGATGAGCACTATATACAGTGACTGGTGAGCAGTATACACAGTAACTGCTGAGCACTATATACAGTGATTGATGAGCACTATACAGTGACTGATGAGCACTATATACAGTGACTGATGAGCACTATACACAGTGACTGATGAGCACTATATACAGTGACTGATGTGTAGTATATACAGTGACTGATGAGCACTATATACAGTGACTGATGAGCACTATACACAGTGACTGATGAGCACTATATACAGTGACTCATGAGCACTATATACAGTGACTCATGAGCACTATATACAGTGACTCATGAGCACTATATACAGTGACTGATGAGCACTATACACAGTGACTGATGAGCACTACACACAGTGACTGATGAGCAGTATATACAGTGACTGATGAGCAGTATACACAGTGACTGATGAGCAGTATATACAGTGACTGATGAGCACTATATATAGTGACTGATGAGCACTATACACAGTGACTGATGAGCAGTATATACAGTGACTGATGAGCACTATATACAGTGACTGATGAGCACTATATACAGTGACTGATGAGCACTATATACAGTGACTGATGAGCACTATATACAGTGACTGATGAGCAGTATACACAGTGACTGATGAGCACTATATACAGTGACTGATGAGCAGTATACACAGTGACTGATGAGCACTATACACAGTGACTGATGAGCACTATATAAAGTGACTGATGAGCAGTATACACAGTAACTGCTGAGCACTATATACAGTGACTGATGAGCACTATACACAGTGACTGATGAGCACTATACACAGTGACTGATGAGCAGTATACACAGTGACTGATGAGCAGTATATACAGTGACTGATGAGCAGTATACACAGTGACTGGTGAGCAGTATACACAGTGACTGATGAGCACTATATACAGTGACTGATGAGCACTATACACAGTGACTGATGAGCAGTATATACAGTGACTGATGAGCACTATATACAGTGACTGATGAGCACTATATACAGTGACTGATGAGCAGTATACACAGTGACTGATGAGCACTATATACAGTGACTAATGAGCACTATATACAGTGACTGATGAGCAGTATACACAGTGACTGATGAGCACTATATACAGTGACTGATGAGCAGTATACACAGTGACTGATGAGCACTATACACAGTGACTGATGAGCACTATATAAAGTGACTGATGAGCAGTATACACAGTAACTGCTGAGCACTATATACAGTGACTGATGAGCACTATACACAGTGACTGATGAGCACTATATACAGTGACTGATGAGCACTATATACAGTGACTGACGAGAACTATATACAGTGACTGATGAACACTATATACAGTGACTGCTGTGCACTATATACAGTGACTGATGAGCACTGTACACAGTGACTGATGAGCACTACATACAGTGACTGATGAGCTCTACATACAGTGACTGATGAGCACTATACACAGTGACTGATGAGCACTATACACAGTGACTGATGAGCACTATACACAGTGACTGATGAGCACTATATACAGTGACTGATGAGCAGTATATACAGTGACTGATGAGCACACTATACACAGTGACTGATGAGCACTATATACAGTGACTGATGAGCACTATACACAGTGACTGATGAGCACTATATACAGTGACTGATGAGCACTATACACAGTGACTGATGAGCACTATATACAGTGACTGATGAGCATTATATACAGTGACTGATGAGCACTATATACAGTGACTGATGAGCACTATACACAGTGACTGATGAGCACTATACACAGTGACTGATGAGCACTATATACAGTGACTGATGAGCACTATACACAGTGACTGATGAGCACTATACACAGTGACTGATGAGCAGTATACACAGTGACTGATGAGAACTATATACAGTGACTGATGAGCACTATATACAGTGACTGATGAGCACTATACACAGTGACTGATGAGCACTATGCACAGTGACTGATGAGCACTATATACAGTGACTGATGAGCACTATACACAGTGACTGATGAGCACTATATACAGTGACTGATGAGCATTATACACAGTGACTGATGAGCACTATACACATTGACTGATGAGCACTATACACAGTGACTGATGAGCAGTATATACAGTGACTGATGAGCAGTATATACAGTGACTGATGAGCACTATATACAGTGAATGATGAGCACTATACACAGTGACTGATGAGTACTATATACAGTGACTGGTGAGCACTATATACAGTGACTGATGAGCATTATATACAGTGACTGATGAGCACTATATACAGTGACTGATGAGCACTATACACAGTGACTGATGAGCACTATATACCGTGACTGATGAGCACTATACACAGTGACTGATGAGCACTATATACAGTGACTGATGAGCACTATATACAGTGACTGCTGAGCACTATATACAGTGACTGATGAGCACTATATACAGTGACTGATGAGCACTATACACAGTGACTGATGAGCAGTATACACAGTGACTGATGAGCACTATATACAGTGACTGATGAGCAGTATACACAGTGACTGATGAGCACTATACACAGTGACTGATGAGCAGTATATACAGTGACTGATGAGCACACTATACACAGTGACTGATGAACACTATAGACAGTGACTGATGAGCACTATAGACAGTGACTGATGAGCAGTATACACAGTGACTGATGAGCACTATACACAGTGACTAATGAGCGGTATACACAGTGACTGATGAGCAGTATATACAGTGACTGATGAGCACTATACACAGTGACTGATGAGCACTATACACAGTGACTGATGAGCACTATACACAGTGACTGATGAGCAGTATACACAGTGACTGATGAGCAGTATACACAGTGACTGATGAGCACTATACACAGTGACTGATGAGCACTATACACTGTGACTGATGAGCACTATATACAGTGACTGATGAGCACTATAAACAGTGACTGATGAGCACTATACACAGTGACTGATGAGCACTATATACAGTGACTGATGCGCACTATACACAGTGACTGATGAGCACTATATACAGTGACTGATGAGCATTATACACAGTGACTGATGAGCAGTATATACAGTGACTGATGAGCACTATACACAGTGATTGATAAGCACTATATACAGTGACTGATGAGCACTATATACAGTGACTGATGAGCACTATACAGTGACTGATGAGCACTATATACAGTGACTGATGAGCAGTATACACAGTGACTGATGAGCAGTATACACAGTGACTGATGAGCACTATATACAGTGACTGATAAGCACTATACACAGTGACTGATGAGCACTATATACAGTGACTGATGAGGACTATACACAGTGACGGCTGAGCACTATATACAGTGACTGATGAGCACTATCTACAGTGACTGATGAGTACAATATTCAGTGACTGATGAGCAGTATATACAGTGACTGATGAGCAGTATATACAGTGACTGATGAACAGTAAAGACAGTGACCGATGAGCACTATCTACAGTGACCAATGAGCAGTATACACAGTGACTGATGAGTACAATATTCAGTGACTGATGAGCAGTATATACAGTGACTGATGAGCAGTATATACAGTGACTGATGAACAGTAAATACAGTGACCGATGAGCACTATATACAGTGACTGATGAGCACTATATACAGTAACTGATGAGCAGTATATACAGTGACTGATGAGCACTATATACAGCGACTGATGAGCAGTATACACAGTGACAGATGAGCACTATATACAGTGACTGATGAGCACTATACACAGTGACTGATGAGCACTATATACAGTGACTGCTGAGCACTATATACAGTGACTGATGAGCATTATATACAGTAACTGATGAGCAGTATATACAGTGACTGATGAGCACTATATACAGCGACTGATGAGCACTATATACAGCGACTGATGAGCAGTATACACAGTGACAGATGAGCACTATATACAGTGACTGATGTGCACTATACACAGTGACTGATGAGCACTATATACAGTGACTGCTGAGCACTATATACAGTGACTGCTGAGCACTATGTACAGTGACTGATGAGCACTATGTACAGTGACTGATGAGCACTATGTACAGTGACTGATGAGCACTATATACAGTGACTGATGAGCACTATACACAGTGACTGATGAGCACTATACACAGTGACTGATGAGCACTATATACAGTGACTGATGAGCACTATACACAGTGACTGATGAGCACTATACACAGTGACTGATGAGCACTATATACAGTGACTCATGAGCACTATATACAGTGACTGATGAGCACTATATACAGTGACTGATGAGCACTATACACAGTGACTGATGAGCACTATACACAGTGACTGATGAGCACTATATACAGTGACTCATGAGCACTATATACAGTGACTGATGAGCACTATATACAGTGACTCATGAGCACTATATACAGTGACTGATGAGCACTATATACAGTGACTGATGAGCACTATATACAGTGACTGATGAGCAATATACACAGTGACTGATGAGCAATATATACAGTGATTGATGAGCAGTATATACAGTGACTGATGAGCACTATATACAGTGACTGATGAGCAGTATATACAGTCACTGATGAGCACTATATACAGTGACTGATGAGCAGTATACACAGTGACTGATGAGCACTATATACAGTGACTGATGAGCACTATATACAGTGACTGATGAGCACTATACACGGTGACTGATGAGCACTATATACAGCGACTGATGAGCAGTATATACAGTGACAGATGAGCACTATATACAGTGACTGATGAGCACTATATACAGTGACTGATGAGCACTAAACACAGTGACTGATGAGCACTATATACAGTGACTGATGAGCACTATATACAGTGACTGATGAGCAGTATATACAGTGACTGATGAACAGTATATACAGTGACTGATGAGCACTATACACAGTGACTGATGAGCAGTATACACAGTGACTGATGAGCACTATACACAGTGACTGATGAGCACTATATACAGTGACTGATGAGCAGTATATACAGTGACTGATGAGCACTATATACAGTGAGTGATGAGCAGTATATACAGTGAGTGATGAGCAGTATATACAGTGACTGATGAGCACTATATACAGTGACTGATGAGCACTATACACAGTGACTGATGAGCACTATACACAGTGACTGATGAGCACTATATACAGTGACTGATGAGCATTATATACAGTGACTGATGAGCACTATATACAGTGACTGATGAGCATTATATACAGTGACTGATGAGCAGTATATACAGTGACTGATGGGCACTATACACAGTGACTGATGAGTACTATATACAGTGACTGATGAGCACTATATACAGTGACTGATGGGCACTATACACAGTGACTGATGAGCACTATATGCAGTGACTGATGAGCATTATATACAGTGACTGATGAGCACTATATGCAGTGACTGATGAGCATTATATACAGTGACTGATGAGCAGTATATACAGTGACTGATGAGCGCTATATACAGTGACTGATGGTCAGTATATACAGTGACTGATGAGCACTATACACAGTGACTGATGAGCACTATACACAGTGACTGATGAGTACTATATACAGTGACTGATGAGCACTATATACAGTGACTGATGGGCACTATACACAGTGACTGATGAGCACTATATACAGTGACTGATGGGCACTATATACAGTGACTGATGAGCAGTATATACAGTGACTGATGAGCAGTATATACAGTGACTGATGGGCACTATACACAGTGACTAATGAGCACTATACACAGTGACTGATGAGTACTATATACAGTGACTGATGAGCACTATATACAGTGACTGATGGGCACTATACACAGTGACTGATGAGCACTATATACAGTGACTGATGAGCACTATATACAGTGACTGATGGGCACTATACACAGTGACAGATGAGCACTATATACAGTGACTGATGGGCACTATATACAGTGACTTATGAGCAGTATATACAGTGACTGATGAGCACTATATACAGTGACTGATGGGCACTATGTACAGTGACTGATGAGCAGTATACACAGTGACTGATGGGCACTATATACAGTGACTGATGAGCAGTTTATACAGTGACTGATGAGCACTATACACAGTGACTGATGAGCACTATATACAGTGACTGATGAGCAGTATATACAGTGACTGATGAGCACTATACACAGTGACTGATGAGTACTATATACAGTGACTGATGAGCAGTATATACAGTGACTGATGAGCACTATATACAGTGACTGATGAGCAGTATATACAGTGACTTATGAGCACTATATACAGTGAGTGATGAGCAGTATATACAGTGAGTGATGAGCAGTATATACAGTGACTGATGAGCACTATATACAGTGACTGATGAGCACTATACACAGTGACTGATGAGCACTATACACAGTGACTGATGAGCACTATATACAGTGACTGATGAGCATTATATACAGTGACTGATGAGCACTATATACAGTGACTGATGGGCACTATACACAGTGACTGATGAGCACTATATACAGTGACTGATGAGCACTATATACAGTGACTGATGAGCAGTATATACAGTGACTGATGAGCACTATATACAGTGACTGATGAGCATTATATACAGTGACTGATGAGCAGTATATACAGTGACTGATGGGCACTATACACAGTGACTGATGAGCACTATATACAGTGACTGATGAGCAGTATATACAGTGACTGATGAGCACTATATACAGTGACTGATGAGCATTATATACAGTGACTGATGAGCACTATATACAGTGACTGATGGGCACTATACACAGTGACTGATGAGCACTATATACAGTGACTGATGAGCATTATATACAGTGACTGATGAGCAGTATATACAGTGACTGATGAGAGCTATATACAGTGACTGATGGTCAGTATATACAGTGACTGATGAGCAGTATATA
The DNA here is from genome assembly GCF_046119375.1 of Phyllobates terribilis. Taxonomy (NCBI): domain Eukaryota; kingdom Metazoa; phylum Chordata; class Amphibia; order Anura; family Dendrobatidae; genus Phyllobates; species Phyllobates terribilis. The sequence continues at coordinate 9,589,417 of NW_027362772.1, read as the reverse complement.
CAGTGACTGATGAGCACTATACACAGTGACTGATGAGCACTATACACAGTGACTGATGAGTACTATATACAGTGACTGATGAGCACTATATACAGTGACTGATGGGCACTATACACAGTGACTGATGAGCACTATATACAGTGACTGATGGGCACTATATACAGTGACTGATGAGCAGTATATACAGTGACTGATGAGCAGTATATACAGTGACTGATGGGCACTATGTACAGTGACTGATGAGCACTATACACAGTGACTAATGAGCACTATACACAGTGACTGATGAGTACTATATACAGTGACTGATGAGCACTATATACAGTGACTGATGGGCACTATACACAGTGACTGATGAGCACTATATACAGTGACTGATGAGCACTATATACAGTGACTGATGGGCACTATACACAGTGACAGATGAGCACTATATACAGTGACTGATGGGCACTATATACAGTGACTTATGAGCAGTATATACAGTGACTGATGAGCACTATATACAGTGACTGATGGGCACTATGTACAGTGACTGATGAGCAGTATACACAGTGACTGATGGGCACTATATACAGTGACTGATGAGCAGTTTATACAGTGACTGATGAGCACTATACACAGTGACTGATGAGCACTATATACAGTGACTGATGAGCAGTATATACAGTGACTGATGAGCACTATACACAGTGACTGATGAGTACTATATACAGTGACTGATGAGCAGTATATACAGTGACTGATGAGCACTATATACAGTGACTGATGAGCAGTATATACAGTGACTTATGAGCAGTATATACAGTGACTGATGAGCAGTATACACAGTGACTGATGAGCACTATACACAGTGACTGATGAGCACTATACACAGTGACTGATGAGCACTATATACAGTGACTGATGAGCACTATATACAGTGACTGATGAGCAGTATATACAGTGACTGATGAGCACTATATACAGTGACTGATGAGCAGTATATACAGTGACAGATGAGCACTATACACAGTGACTGATGAGCACTATATACAGTGACTGATGAGCACTATATACAGTGACTGATGGGCACTATACACGGTGACTGATGGGCAGTATATACAGTGACTGATGAGCACTATATACAGTGACTGATGAGCACTATACACGGTGACTGATGGGCAGTATATACAGTGACTGATGAGCACTATATACAGTGACTGATGAGCACTATACACAGTGACTGATGGGCAGTATATACAGTGACTGATGAGCACTATATACAGTGACTGATGAGCAGTATACACAGTGACTGATGAGCACTATACACAGTGACTGATGAGCACTATACACAGTGACTGATGAGCACTATATACAGTGACTGATGGGCACTATACACGGTGACTGATGGGCAGTATATACAGTGACTGATGAGCACTATATACAGTGATTGATGAGCACTATACACGGTGACTGATGGGCAGTATATACAGTGACTGATGAGCACTATATACAGTGACTGATGAGCAGTATACACAGTGACTGATGAGCAGTATACACAGTGACTGATGAGCACTATACACAGTGACTGATGAGCAGTATACACAGTGACTGATGAGCAGTATATACAGTGACTGATGAGCACTATACACAGTGACTGATGAGCAGTATATACAGTGACTGATGAGCAGTATACACAGTGACTGATGAGCAGTATATACAGTGACTGATGAGCAATATATACAGTGACTGATGAGCACTATATACAGTGACTGATGAGCAGTATATACAGTGACTGATGAGCAATATATACAGTGACTGATGAGCACTATATACAGTGACTGATGAGCAGTATATACAGTGACTGGTGAGCACTATATACAGTGACTGATGAGCACTATATACAGTGACTGATGAGCAGTATACACAGTGACTGATGAGCACTATACACAGTGACTGATGAGCAGTATACACAGTGACTGATGAGCAGTATATACAGTGACTGATGAGCACTATATACAGTGACTGATGAGCAGTATATACAGTGACTGATGAGCACTATATACAGTGACTGATGAGCACTATATACAGTGAGTGATGAGCAGTATATACAGTGACTGATGAGCACTATATACAGTGACTGATGAGCACTATACACAGTGACTGATGAGCACTATACACAGTGACTCATGAGCACTATATACAGTGACTGATGAGCATTATATACAGTGACTGATGAGCACTATATACAGTGACTGATGGGCACTATACACAGTGACTGATGAGCACTATATACAGTGACTGATGAGCACTATATACAGTGACTGATGAGCAGTATATACAGTGACTGATGAGAACTATATACAGTGACTGATGAGCATTATATACAGTGACTGATGAGCAGTATATACAGTGACTGATGGGCACTATACACAGTGACTGATGAGCACTATATACAGTGACTGATGAGCACTATATACAGTGATTGATGAGCAGTATATACAGTGACTGATGAGCACTATATACAGTGACTGATGAGCATTATATACAGTGACTGATGAGCACTATATACAGTGACTGATGGGCACTATACACAGTGACTGATGAGCACTATATACAGTGACTGATGAGCATTATATACAGTGACTGATGAGCAGTATATACAGTGACTGATGAGCGCTATATACAGTGACTGATGGTCAGTATATACAGTGACTGATGAGCAGTATATACAGTGACTGATGAGCACTATACACAGTGACTGATGAGCACTATACACAGTGACTGATGAGTACTATATACAGTGACTGATGAGCACTATATACAGTGACTGATGGGCACTATACACAGTGACTGATGAGCACTATATACAGTGACTGATGGGCACTATATACAGTGACTGATGAGCAGTATATACAGTGACTGATGAGCAGTATATACAGTGACTGATGGGCACTATGTACAGTGACTGATGAGCACTATACACAGTGACTAATGAGCACTATACACAGTGACTGATGAGTACTATATACAGTGACTGATGAGCACTATATACAGTGACTGATGGGCACTATACACAGTGACTGATGAGCACTATATACAGTGACTGATGAGCACTATATACAGTGACTGATGGGCACTATACACAGTGACAGATGAGCACTATATACAGTGACTGATGGGCACTATATACAGTGACTTATGAGCAGTATATACAGTGACTGATGAGCACTATATACAGTGACTGATGGGCACTATGTACAGTGACTGATGAGCAGTATACACAGTGACTGATGGGCACTATATACAGTGACTGATGAGCAGTTTATACAGTGACTGATGAGCACTATACACAGTGACTGATGAGCACTATATACAGTGACTGATGAGCAGTATATACAGTGACTGATGAGCACTATACACAGTGACTGATGAGTACTATATACAGTGACTGATGAGCAGTATATACAGTGACTGATGAGCACTATATACAGTGACTGATGAGCAGTATATACAGTGACTTATGAGCACTATATACAGTGACTGATGAGCAGTATACACAGTGACTGATGAGCACTATACACAGTGACTGATGAGCACTATATACTGTGACTGATGAGCAGTATATACAGTGACTGATGAGCACTATATACAGTGACTGATGAGCAGTATATACAGTGACAGATGAGCACTATACACAGTGACTGATGAGCACTATATACAGTGACTGATGAGCACTATATACAGTGACTGATGGGCACTATACACGGTGACTGATGGGCAGTATATACAGTGACTGATGAGCACTATATACAGTGACTGATGAGCACTATACACGGTGACTGATGGGCAGTATATACAGTGACTGATGAGCACTATATACAGTGACTGATGAGCACTATACACAGTGACTGATGGGCAGTATATACAGTGACTGATGAGCACTATATACAGTGACTGATGAGCAGTATACACAGTGACTGATGAGCACTATACACAGTGACTGATGAGCACTATACACAGTGACTGATGAGCACTATATACAGTGACTGATGGGCACTATACACGGTGACTGATGGGCAGTATATACAGTGACTGATGAGCACTATATACAGTGATTGATGAGCACTATACACGGTGACTGATGGGCAGTATATACAGTGACTGATGAGCACTATATACAGTGACTGATGAGCAGTATACACAGTGACTGATGAGCAGTATACACAGTGACTGATGAGCACTATACACAGTGACTGATGAGCAGTATACACAGTGACTGATGAGCAGTATATACAGTGACTGATGAGCACTATACACAGTGACTGATGAGCAGTATATACAGTGACTGATGAGCAGTATACACAGTGACTGATGAGCAGTATATACAGTGACTGATGAGCAGTATATACAGTGACTGATGAGCAATATATACAGTGACTGATGAGCACTATATACAGTGACTGATGAGCACTATACACAGTGACTGATGAGCAGTATATACAGTGACTGATGAGCAGTATATACAGTGACTGATGAGCAGTATATACAGTGACTGATGAGCAATATATACAGTGACTGATGAGCACTATATACAGTGACTGATGAGCACTATATACAGTGACTGATGAGCAATATATACAGTGACTGATGAGCACTATATACAGTGACTGATGAGCAGTATATACAGTGACTGATGAGCAGTATATACAGTGACTGGTGAGCACTATATACAGTGACTGATGAGCAGTATACACAGTGACTGATGAGCACTATACACAGTGACTGATGAGCAGTATACACAGTGACTGATGAGCAGTATATACAGTGACTGATGAGCACTATATACAGTGACTGATGAGCACTATACACAGTGACTGATGAGCACTATACACAGTGACTGATGAGTACTATATACAGTGACTGATGAGCACTATATACAGTGACTGATGGGCACTATACACAGTGACTGATGAGCACTATATACAGTGACTGATGAGCACTATATACAGTGACTGATGGGCACTATACACAGTGACAGATGAGCACTATATACAGTGACTGATGGGCACTATATACAGTGACTTATGAGCAGTATATACAGTGACTGATGAGCACTATATACAGTGACTGATGGGCACTATGTACAGTGACTGATGAGCAGTATACACAGTGACTGATGGGCACTATATACAGTGACTGATGAGCAGTTTATACAGTGACTGATGAGCACTATACACAGTGACTGATGAGCACTATATACAGTGACTGATGAGCAGTATATACAGTGACTGATGAGCACTATACACAGTGACTGATGAGTACTATACACAGTGACTGATGAGCAGTATATACAGTGACTGATGAGCACTATATACAGTGACTGATGAGCAGTATATACAGTGACTTATGAGCACTATATACAGTGACTGATGAGCAGTATACACAGTGACTGATGAGCACTATACACAGTGACTGATGAGCACTATACACAGTGACTGATGAGCACTATATACAGTGACTGATGAGCAGTATATACAGTGACTGATGAGCACTATATACAGTGACTGATGAGCAGTATATACAGTGACAGATGAGCACTATACACAGTGACTGATGAGCACTATATACAGTGACTGATGAGCACTATATACAGTGACTGATGGGCGCTATACACGGTGACTGATGGGCAGTATATACAGTGACTGATGAGCACTATATACAGTGACTGATGAGCACTATACACGGTGACTGATGGGCAGTATATACAGTGACTGATGAGCACTATATACAGTGACTGATGAGCACTATACACAGTGACTGATGGGCAGTATATACAGTGACTGATGAGCACTATATACAGTGACTGATGAGCAGTATACACAGTGACTGATGAGCACTATACACAGTGACTGATGAGCACTATACACAGTGACTGATGAGCACTATATACAGTGACTGATGGGCACTATACACGGTGACTGATGGGCAGTATATACAGTGACTGATGAGCACTATATACAGTGATTGATGAGCACTATACACGGTGACTGATGGGCAGTATATACAGTGACTGATGAGCACTATATACAGTGACTGATGAGCAGTATACACAGTGACTGATGAGCAGTATACACAGTGACTGATGAGCACTATACACAGTGACTGATGAGCAGTATACACAGTGACTGATGAGCAGTATATACAGTGACTGATGAGCACTATACACAGTGACTGATGAGCAGTATATACAGTGACTGATGAGCAGTATACACAGTGACTGATGAGCAGTATATACAGTGACTGATGAGCAATATATACAGTGACTGATGAGCACTATATACAGTGACTGATGAGCAGTATATACAGTGACTGATGAGCACTATATACAGTGACTGATGAGCACTATATACAGTGACTGATGAGCAGTATATACAGTGACTGGTGAGCACTATATACAGTGACTGATGAGCACTATATACAGTGACTGATGAGCACTATATACAGTGACTGATGAGCAGTATACACAGTGACTGATGAGCAGTATATACAGTGACTGATGAGCACTATATACAGTGACTGATGAGCACTATACACAGTGACTGATGAGCACTATATACAGTGACTGATGAGCAGTATACACAGTGACTGATGAGCAGTATATACAGTTACTGATGAGCAGTATACTCAGTGACTGATGAGCACTATATACAGTGACTGATGAGCAGTATATACAGTGACTGATGAGCAGTATATACAGTGACTGATGAGCACTATATACAGTGACTGATGAGCAGTATATACAGTGACTGATGAGCAATATATACAGTGACTGATGAGCAGTATATACAGTGACTGATGAGCACTATATACAGTGACTGATGAGCACTATTCACAGTGACTGATGAGCAGTATACACAGTGACTGATGAGCAGTATATACAGTGACTGATGAGCACTATACACAGTGACTGATGAGCAGTATATACAGTGACTGATGAGCAGTATACACAGTGACTGATGAGCAGTATATACAGTGACTGATGAGCAATATATACAGTGACTGATGAGCACTATATACAGTGACTGATGAGCAGTATATACAGTGACTGATGAGCAATATATACAGTGACTGATGAGCACTATATACAGTGACTGATGAGCAGTATATACAGTGACTGATGAGCACTATATACAGTGACTGATGAGCACTATACACAGTGACTGATGAGCAGTATATACAGTGACTGATGAGCACTATATACAGTGACTGATGAGCAGTATATACAGTGACTGATGAGCACTATATACAGTGACTGATGAGCACTATATACAGTGACTGATGAGCAGTATATACAGTGACTGATGAGCACTATACACAGTGACTGATGAGCAGTATATACAGTGACTGATGAGCAGTATATACAGTGACTGATGAGCACTATATACAGTGACTGATGAGCACTATACACAGTGACTGATGAGCAGTATATACAGTGACTGATGAGCACTATATACAGTGACTGATGAGCAGTATATACAGTGACTGATGAGCACTATATACAGTGACTGATGAGCACTATATACAGTGACTGATGAGCAGTATATACAGTGACTGATGAGCACTATATACAGTGACTGATGAGCAGTATATACAGTGACTGATGAGCACTATATACAGTGACTGATGAGCACTATATACAGTGACTGATGAGCAGTATATACAGTGACTGATGAGCACTATATACAGTGACTGATGAGCAGTATATACAGTGACTGATGAGCACTATATACAGTGACTGATGAGCAGTATACACAGTGACTGATGAGCAGTATATACAGTGACTGATGAGCAGTATATACAGAGGCTTATGGTCAGTATTTCGGCAGCTATTACATTAGACCCCTCCCCCTTGTCACCAGCAGTATTTGCTCGGTAGAAGCAGTACCTCATAAGCTCCGCCCCTTTAGAACGTAGCTGGCCGCCCGCGCTGTGACGTCACAATCGACTCCTCGCTGATATAATCAGAATCTACGCGCATTAGCTGCCAAACCGCGGAGGAGGCAGAAGCGCGAGGTCCTGTCCGAGGGAGGAGGAGCCACAACCCGACAGCCGGCGGAGGAGCAGCAGGAAACATGCTGGCAATTAGAGGTACAGAAGCGATTATTTATACAGAGGCTCCATCTTGTGGACACAGTGAGTTATGGCAGCTTCCTGATATCAGGTATCCAGCGATCTAATATCTGAAGGACGGAATTAAATGAGTGGGGAGACGTATAACAACCGTGGAAAAACTGTGGCCTATAGTAACTAAGTGCAAACTCCACTCATAATGCTATAGAAAATGAACGCAGTGCTGTGATTGGCTGCTTTCAACAGCAACTAAGTGTCAATCAGAGGGTGTGATAAATCCTCAGATCTCGGTGTGTAGAGGATCATGGGTAGAGATAGATGTAATGGTGTCTCTACATGTCTATATAAATGCCTGTGTATGTATACTTGGATGCAGGCATACCTGGACAGATATATATGTGTATATAAGGACGTTTATTAATGAGAGTAAATGTATATAGACATTATTTCTGTGTGTTTGTATGTACATATATTTTATGCCTTCATTCACACAATATACATATGTATATACACATTTACAGACCCACATCTATATCTCCAGTATATATAACACATATACTGCACACACCTACTGAAAACGTGTGTGTATGTACAGTATATGCGTTATATAGGGAAAGATCCAATAATAATAATAATAATAATGTTTCTTTCTGCAGCGCTTTACTATTCTAGAGGCGACTTGTACAGAGAATAAAGACAGAATAAAGATAACTCAGATATCTATGAGGAAATAGGGGCGACCCCAGGGGTGGATGATAGAATGTGCTCCTGTAAATGTGTATATATAGATGGAGATCTGTAGAAATGAATGTACATATAGATGCATCTGTGTGTATATCTATAGATTGTGTGTGATGTGGATATAGATGGATTTTTCTGTGTATTTCCTTGCATTTGATTGCATAATGATGATATTGTTTGGTTACAGTTTGGGGATATTTTGCCGCTGTATATTAGTATTATGTGAGATTTTGCTATGTAATAATATTACATTTCTGTGTAGCATCATTCTTAATCTATATACAATATCCTTCCTGGGCTCAGTGGAAGAGCCAACAACCCAAATACATATTCAAAGCACAGTTCACACCTGCATTTGGAATTACGCTGAACTCTTTCGTTTAAGAACAGGACACACAGAATACAGGAAATGTAATTAGCATGTGGCAGACACAGACGGGGCCACATGGACCATATTATATTCTATAATGGGGTCAGTCACTTTTCTATTAGGGTGTCCATCATTTTACCAGAGAATACAGTGCAGCATGCTCTGCTATTTCTTACAGTTAAAGGGAATCTGTCAGCAGGTTCTTTATATCTTTTGTGTATTATGAGGTTATGCAGCAGCTGGGGTGTGTATTATGAGGTTCTGCAGTAGCTGAGGTGTGTATTATGAGGTTCTGCAGTATCTGAGGTGTGTATTATGAGGTTCTGCAGTAGCTGAGGTGTGTATTATGAGGTTCTGCAGTAGCTGAGGTGTGTACTATGAGGTTATGCAGTAGCTGAGGTGTGTATTATGAGGTTCTGCAGTATCTGAGGTGTGTATTATGAGGTTATGCAGCAGCTGAGGTGTGTGTTATGAGGTTCTGCAGTAGCTGAGGTGTGTGTTATGAGGTTCTGCAGCAGCTGAGGTGTGTGTTATGAGGGTCTGCAGTAGCTGAGGTGTGTATTATGAGGTTCTGCTGTAGCTGAGGTGTGTATTATGAGGTTATGCAGCAGCTGAGGTGTGTATTATGAGGTTCTGCAGCAGCTGAGGTGTGTATTATGAGGTTCTGCAGTAGCTGAGGTGTGTATTATGAGGTTCTGCAGCAGCTGAGATGTGTATTATGAGGCTCTGCAGTAGCTGAGGTGTGTATTATGAGGTTCTGCAGCAGCTGAGGTGTGTATTATGAGGTTCTGCAGCAGCTGAGATGTGTATTATGAGGCTCTGCAGTAGCCGAGGTGTGTATTATGAGGTTCTGCAGTAGCTGAGGTATGTATTATGAGGTTCTGCAGTAGCTGAGGTGTGTATTATGAGGTTCTGCAGTAGCTGAGGTGTGTATTATGAGGTTCTGCAGTAGCTGAGGTGTGTGTTATGAGGTTCTGCAGCAGCTGAGGTGTGTGTTATGAGGGTCTGCAGTAGCTGAGGTGTGTATTATGAGGTTCTGCTGTAGCTGAGGTGTGTATTATGAGGTTATGCAGCAGCTGAGGTGTGTATTATGAGGTTCTGCAGTAGCTGAGGTGTGTATTATGAGGTTCTGCAGTAGCTGAGGTGTGTATTATGAGGTTCTGCAGCAGCTGAGATGTGTATTATGAGGCTCTGCAGTAGCTGAGGTGTGTATTATGAGGTTCTGCAGCAGCTGAGGTGTGTATTATGAGGTTCTGCAGCAGCTGAGATGTGTATTTTGAGGCTCTGCAGTAGCCAAGGTGTGTATTATGAGGTTCTGCAGTAGCTGAGGTATGTATTATGAGGTTCTGCAGTAGCTGAGGTGTGTATTATGAGGTTCTGCAGTAGCTGAGGTGTGTATTATGAGGTTCTGTGTAACATACCTGGCGGCGTCCTTGCATGGTGGTCCATCTCCCACTGTGCAAGAGGGCGCACTTGATCTCCTGTCCAGAATGTCTCTCTGGCTTCCCTCCATGCTGTCTGTTTGTGTCTGTTTCTGCTGCTTAAGGGCGGCGCCCGATCACTTCCTGCCTTTTGTACCTGCTGTGGGTCACACCCCTTGTGCGTCCTCAGCCTATTGCTGTCTGTCACTTGGTATATAGCTCAGCAGCTCCCTTCTATCCCTGCCTGAGCATAGTGTTTCCTTCAGTGTGTGCTTGCACTCTGAAGGTGCCAGGTCCCGTCTCTTGTCTCCTGCTTTTTGTATCAGTTCCCGTGTCTGAACTGAGTCCTGTATGTCTCCTGCTTTGCGGTATCAGCTCCCGTGTCTGAACTGAGTCCTGTATGTCTCCGGCTTTGCGGTTTCAGCTCCCGTGTCTGAACTGAGTCCTGTATGTCTCCTGCTTTGCGGTATCTGCTCCCGTGTCTGAACTGTGTCCTTTTTGTGTTCTCTGGTCTGTCCTGTCTGAACACGCTCCTTGCCTGTTCGTTCCGCCTTCTAGTGGCCGATTTCCTAGACCCGCTCCTGCGTCTGGTCTGTCCTGTCTGAACACGCTCCTTGCCTGTTCGTTCCGCCTCTCTGGGGGCCGTATTCCCAGACCCGCTCCTGTATCCCTCTGCAGTGTCGGTCTCCTCCGTACACTCAGTTCCAGTCTGAACTCTCTCCTGTCCATTGCCTGTTTTGCCTCTGTGTCCGTTCCCTTCCTTTTTCTGCAGAGTCTGAACTCGTGCCTAACTCCTGCTTGTTGTCTCTGCAAGTACTGTGTGAGTATCTGGCTCTGTCTTTCCCTTCCTGTCTGTTCCGTGTGAACAGAGCCCTGTCCTCCCTGCTCAGCCTTGTCGGCACTCTAGCTGTGCTTGCCTGTAACCCTCTGCCTGTATTGTTCCTGAGTCCCGGTGTGTACTGGGTCCTATCCCGCCTGTGTTCCTACCTGCTAGTGCCTCCCTGTCTGCACTCTAGCTGTGCTTGCCTTTACCCCCCTGCCTGCATACCCGCCTGCCTGCATACCAGTCGTGCCTGCCTATACCCTCCAGTCTGTGTGCCAGCCTACCAGCCTGTTCCTGTATTCCCCTGTGTGGGTCAACAGCCGTGTCCGGGGTCTGTCCTGGAGTAGCACCTGGTCCCTCTGCTCGGTTCCTCCTTGGTGCACTGGCGTCGTATGCCGTCGTGCGACCCTGGTCGGATCGGGTGAATACTTAGTCACGCCCCTCCAGGCATTCACTCTCCGGCACGGTCCAGTGGAATCACTACCAATCCCACGCACACGCCGCTTAGCCCGGGCGTGTGCATAACAGCATGCTCAGGCCATGGTTCCCGTTGAGCCCCACGGCCTTCGCTCTTTGAGAAGTTTTTCCAGCGAATACATGCATTAAAATAAATAAATAATTTTTTTTTCCCCCTTTAGCTGAGTTCCAGGCGAATTACGCACCCGTCCAGATGGATCTATCTGCTCTCGTTCCTGCGGATCCGCCACGTTACTATGGGGATCCAAGACAGTGTCGTGCATTTGTGGAGCAATGCATGCTACACTTTAAGGCCTACCCTCTCTATTTTCCTTCCGATTGGGCTAAAGTGGCCTTTATGATTGACTACCTAGCGGGTGATGCCTTGAAATGGGTCACCCCCCTATGGGAAGCATGGGATCCTGTCATCCTTGACCTGCAGGCCTTCCTGGTGGCCTTTCGTATGGTCTTCGAGGACCCTAACTCTGAAGCCCCTGCTGAAGCTTCACTTCCCAATATCCCGGAGCAGCCCCGACGGGTAATGTGTGTGGGTAGCGCAATAGTCCTCCAGCCCAATGAGACTACTGCCCACCCAGAATCCTCACAGGGTGACTACGCTTTCCGGAATACTTCTCTCAACCTCAAGAGGCAGTCCAGACGTGCTAGACTTAGAGGCAAGCCGTCACGCCAGGGTCTGTCCTCCCTGAGACCTCCTGACCCCAACCTTGAAGTCCCTACTGAAGCTTCATCTCCCTGTATCCCGGAGAAACCCCAATGGGTAATGTGCGTGGGTAGTGCACCAGTTCTCCTGGCCGAAGAGACTTCTGCCCATCCAGACTCCACACAGGAGAACTTCCTGCACCCGGCATCAGATGCTTCTTTCTCTTTAACCGGTGTGCATGTCCAAGGATGCTCCAAAGCTGTGGTTACCTCAGAGTCTGTGCACCTCTACTACCTGGCGGAGGATCCCCTGTTGCCTCCTGAACCCTCCGGGATACCACTCGATGACAAATGGAGAGAGACTTCTCTACACCCGGTACTCAATACTTTGTCCGCTTCGTCCTGTGAGCCTGACAATGGGTACCCCAAAGTGGTAGTTACCTCCGAGTCTCTACACCCCTCCGACCAGGCGGAGGATCTCCAGTTGTCTCCTGAACCCTTCGGGGTGCTACCTGGTAGCGAAAGGACAGAGACTCTCCTATACTCTGTACCTGATACCTCGCTCGCTTCGTCCAGTGAGTCCGACCTAGTGTACTCTGAAGCAGAGGTTACCCGTGAGTCTCTACACCCCTCTGACCAGGCGGAGGACCGCCAGCTGTCTCCAGAACCCTTCGGGGTGCCACCTGGTGGTGAATGGACAGAGACTTTCCTATACTCGGTACCCGATACCTCGCCTGCTTCCTCCAGTGAGTCCGACCTAGTGTACTCTGAAGCAGAGGTTACCCGTGAGTCTCTACACCCCTCTGACCAGGCGGAGGACCGCCAGCTGTCTCCAGAACCCTTCGGGGTGCCACCTGGTGGTGAATGGACAGAGACTTTCCTATACTCGGTACCCGATACCTCGCCTGCTTCCTCCAGTGAGTCCGACCTAGTGTACTCTGAAGCAGTTGTTTTCTCTGAGCCTCTGCACTCTTCTGACCCGGCGGAGGACCTCCAGTTGTTTCCTGAATCCTCCGGGATACCACCAGATAACAAAGAGACAGTGACTTTTCCTCATTATGTACGTGATAACCCGTCTATTTCTTCCTGTGAGCTTGACAAGATGTACCTCGAAGCAGAGATTACCCTTAAGTCTCTGTCCCCCTCCAACCCAGTGAACGACTGGCCCTCGAATTCCCTGCGGAAGATTCTGGCAGGCCTGAAGAAGAGGGGGCGTAAGGGGGGAGGTACTGTAACATACCTGGCGGCGTCCTTGCATGGTGGTCCATCTCCCACTGTGCAAGAGGGCGCACTTGATCTCCTGTCCAGAATGTCTCTCTGGCTTCCCTCCATGCTGTCTGTTTGTGTCTGTTTCTGCTGCTTAAGGGCGGCGCCCGATCACTTCCTGCCTTTTGTACCTGCTGTGGGTCACACCCCTTGTGCGTCCTCAGCCTATTGCTGTCTGTCACTTGGTATATAGCTCAGCAGCTCCCTTCTATCCCTGCCTGAGCATAGTGTTTCCTTCAGTGTGTGCTTGCACTCTGAAGGTGCCAGGTCCCGTCTCTTGTCTCCTGCTTTTTGTATCAGTTCCCGTGTCTGAACTGAGTCCTGTATGTCTCCTGCTTTGCGGTATCAGCTCCCGTGTCTGAACTGAGTCCTGTATGTCTCCGGCTTTGCGGTTTCAGCTCCCGTGTCTGAACTGAGTCCTGTATGTCTCCTGCTTTGCGGTATCTGCTCCCGTGTCTGAACTGTGTCCTTTTTGTGTTCTCTGGTCTGTCCTGTCTGAACACGCTCCTTGCCTGTTCGTTCCGCCTTCTAGTGGCCGATTTCCTAGACCCGCTCCTGCGTCTGGTCTGTCCTGTCTGAACACGCTCCTTGCCTGTTCGTTCCGCCTCTCTGGGGGCCGTATTCCCAGACCCGCTCCTGTATCCCTCTGCAGTGTCGGTCTCCTCCGTACACTCAGTTCCAGTCTGAACTCTCTCCTGTCCTTTGCCTGTTTTGCCTCTGTGTCCGTTCCCTTCCTTTTTCTGCAGAGTCTGAACTCGTGCCTAACTCCTGCTTGTTGTCTCTGCAAGTACTGTGTGAGTATCTGGCTCTGTCTTTCCCTTCCTGTCTGTTCCGTGTGAACAGAGCCCTGTCCTCCCTGCTCAGCCTTGTCGGCACTCTAGCTGTGCTTGCCTGTAACCCTCTGCCTGTATTGTTCCTGAGTCCCGGTGTGTACTGGGTCCTATCCCGCCTGTGTTCCTACCTGCTAGTGCCTCCCTGTCTGCACTCTAGCTGTGCTTGCCTTTACCCCCCTGCCTGCATACCCGCCTGCCTGCATACCAGTCGTGCCTGCCTATACCCTCCAGTCTGTGTGCCAGCCTACCAGCCTGTTCCTGTATTCCCCTGTGTGGGTCAACAGCCGTGTCCGGGGTCTGTCCTGGAGTAGCACCTGGTCCCTCTGCTCGGTTCCTCCTTGGTGCACTGGCGTCGTATGCCGTCGTGCGACCCTGGTCGGATCGGGTGAATACTTAGTCACGCCCCTCCAGGCATTCACTCTCCGGCACGGTCCAGTGGAATCACTACCAATCCCACGCACACGCCGCTTAGCCCGGGCGTGTGCATAACATTCTGCAGTAGCTGAGGTGTGTATTATGAGGTTCTGCAGCAGCTGAGATGTGTATTATGAGGCTCTGCAGTAGCTGAGGTGTGTATTATGAGGTTCTGCAGCAGCTGAGGTGTGTATTATGAGGTTCTGCAGTAGCTGAGGTGTGTATTATGAGGTTCTGCAGTAGCTGAGGTGTGTATTATGAGGTTCTGCAGTAGCTGAGGTGTGTATTATGAGGTTCTGCAGTAGCTGAGGTGTGTATTATAAGGCTCTGCAGTAGCTGAGGTGTGTATTATGAGATTCTGCAGTAGCTGAGGTGTGTATTATGAGGTTCTGCAGTAGCTGAGGTGTGTATTATGAGGTTCTGCAGTAGCTGAGGTGTCTATTATGAGGTTATGCAGCAGCTGAGGTGTGTATTATGAGGTTCTGCAGTAGCTGAGGTGTGTATTATGAGGTTCTGCAGTAGCTGAGGTGTGTATTATGAGGTTCTGCAGTAGCTGAGGTGTGTATTATGAGGTTCTGCAGTAGCTGAGGTGTGTATTATAAGGCGCTGCAGTAGCTGAGGTGTGTATTATGAGATTCTGCAGTAGCTGAGGTGTGTATTATGAGGTTCTGCAGTAGCTGAGGTGTGTATTATGAGGTTCTGCAGTAGCTGAGGTGTGTATTATGAGGTTATGCAGCAGCTGAGGTGTGTATTATGAGGTTCTGCAGTAGCTGAGGTGTGTATTATGAGGTTCTGCAGTAGCTGAGGTGTGTATTATTAGGTTCTGCAGCAGCTGAGGTGTGTATTATGAGGTTCTGCAGTAGCTGAGGTGTGTATTATGAGGTTCTGCAGTAGCCGAGGTGTGTATTATGAGGTTCTGCAGTAGCTGAGGTATGTATTATGAGGTTCTGCAGTAGCTGAGGTGTGTATTATGAGTTTCTGCAGTAGCTGAGGTGTGTATTATGAGGTTCTGCAGC
Source organism: Phyllobates terribilis (assembly GCF_046119375.1). NCBI lineage: Eukaryota > Metazoa > Chordata > Amphibia > Anura > Dendrobatidae > Phyllobates > Phyllobates terribilis. The sequence continues at coordinate 9,573,302 of NW_027362772.1, read as the reverse complement.
AGCTGAGGTGTGTATTATGAGGTTCTGCAGCAGCTGAGGTGTGTATTATGAGGTTCTGCAGTAGCTGAGGTGTGTATTATGAGGCTCTCCAGTAGCTGAGGTGTGTATTATGAGGTTCTGCAGCAGCTGAGGTGTGTATTATGAGGTTCTGCAGTAGGTGAGGTGTGTGTTATGAGGTTCTGCAGCAGCTGAGGTGTGTGTTATGAGGTTCTGCAGTAGCTGAGGTGTGCATTATGAGGTTCTGCTGTAGCTGAGGTGTGTATTATGAGGTTATGCAGCAGCTGAGGTGTGTATTATGAGGTTCTGCAGTAGCCGAGGTGTGTATTATGAGGTTCTGCAGTAGCTGAGGTGTGTATTATGAGGTTCAGCAGTAGCTGAGGTGTGTATTATGAGGTTCTGCAGCAGCTGAGATGTGTATTATGAGGCTCTGCAGTAGCTGAGGTGTGTATTATGAGGTTCTGCAGCACCTGAGGTGTGTATTATGAGGTTCTGCAGCAGCTGAGATGTGTATTATGAGGCTCCGCAGTAGCCGAGGTGTGTATTATGAGGTTCTGCAGTAGCTGAGGTATGTATTATGAGGTTCTGCAGTAGCTGAGGTGTGTATTATGAGGTTCTGCAGTAGCTGAGGTGTGTATTATGAGGTTCTGCAGTAGCTGAGGTGTGTATTATGAGGTTCTGCAGCAGCTGAGATGTGTATTATGAGGCTCTGCAGTAGCTGAGGTGTGTATTATGAGGCTCTCCAGTAGCTGAGGTGTGTATTATGAGGTTCTGCAGTAGCTGAGGTGTGTATTATGAGGTTCTGCAGTAGCTGAGGTGTGTATTATGAGGTTCTGCAGTAGCTGAGGTGTGTATTATGAGGTTCTGCAGTAGCTGAGGTGTGTATTATGAGGTTCTGCAGTAGCTGAGGTGTGTATTATGAGGTTCTGCAGTAGCTGAGGTGTGTATTATGAGGTTCTGCAGTAGCTGAGGTATGTATTATGAGGTTCTGCAGTAGCTGAGGTGTGTATTATGAGTTTCTGCAGTAGCTGAGGTGTGTATTATGAGGTTCTGCAGCAGCTGAGGTGTGTATTATGAGGTTCTGCAGCAGCTGAGGTGTGTATTATGAGGTTCTGCAGTAGCTGAGGTGTGTATTATGAGGTTCTGCAGTAGCTGAGGTGTGTATTATGAGGCTCTGCAGTAGCTGAGGTGTGTACTATGAGGTTCTGCAGTAGCTGAGGTGTGTATTATGAGGTTCTGCAGCAGCTGAGGTGTGTATTATGAGGTTCTGCAGTAGCTGAGGTGTGTATTATGAGGTTCTGCAGTAGCTGAGGTGTGTATTATGAGGTTCTGCAGCAGCTGAGGTGTGTATTATGAGGTTCTGCAGCAGCTGAGGTGTGTATTATGAGGTACCTTTTGATGGTAAGAAGATAAATAGTGTCCATTGATGCGATATGGGAAGAACGCAATGATCAATGGATGAAAAGAATAGTAATGCAATACACAAAAATTGGACTGTGGTGCAAAACATATAGACAAGGTGGAAACCACCTATTTAACACCTCATAAAGAATGGCCATTTCTACAGGAAGAACAAGTCTTTTAAGATGTTTTCAACTTCTCTAAAGCTGGAATACCATGATAAGACAATGGAAGAATGTGTCATCATTGGATAAAAAGGACGATGGCACAATCTGCAACTGTTGAACTTTAGAAAAACAATTAGTAAGTACTGGAGAACACCTATTTGCAGATCTAGCCTTTATAGAGTGACCACCTCCTCAAGAATATCAAGTTCTACAAAGGTGCCTTAATTTTCTTTTTGGTTTTAACAATGTAGTTATTCTGCCTACTGAAACGTTAGATTTTCTGCAGCATTAGGTGCTTTGTAACCTATATATTTGGAAATAATGGTGTGAAAAATGCACCAATTTTGGAGTTGGAATGGCCAGCTGAAGGGGTTGGAGGAGGCTGGATTTTTTATCAGCATGTGTTTGTGTCCTGAAGAACAACATACATGTTGGTAAATTATTTTTGAGTGGCCTGTAGTGTTGAGCCACCCCTGTAGTGTTCGAGTTCGGTTCGGTTCGTCGAACACCCGTGTGTTCGCCGAACTGTTCGTCGAACACCTTCGAACACCGTTAAAACCAATGGCAGGCAAACAAAAACACATAGGAACACATAGAAAACACCTTCAAAGGTGTCCAAAAGCTGACAAACTGCTCAGAAGACACAACTAACACATGGAAAAGTGACAAGTACATATAGTCATGCGAAAAGAAAAGAGGTGGAGGAGTAAAAGGAGGGGGAGACACAGATATAGGTATGTCATGCCCTTCTAAAATCCAAAAAGTGAGAAGCCGACACGTTCAGTCCGCTCCTGCCCGTGCCACCTCCGCGTCGCCGGGTTTGTGCCAGAGCCGCGGTGAACCCTGACGGCCAGCCCCCCTCTCCCAATACTGGTGCCTGTCCGCTGGTGGGTCGAGCGAGCCCCCCTGTGGTGGAGGCAGCTCTAAGCTTTTTAATTTAAATTGTCTCTCTAATTTGAATGAATACACTTTAAATCCATTTACAAGGATCTATTGGAGGGCAAGTCTCATGCCAGCAGCCGCGTAATTCCAGCTCCAGTAGCGTCCACTAAAGCTGCTGCAGTTAAAAACCTTTTATAAGGATCGAGCTCGGCTGTCCACCGCAAGGCATCCTACTGCCAGTCCCAGCCCCTATGCCTTGGGGTGCCTCCTGATGCTCTTCACTGAGTATCCCGTGGTCCCGAAGCATTTCCTTTGAAAAAATTAAGTGTCCAAACTACAGGTGGTGTAGCTTGCTTAACAGCCGGGATAATCCGCTGACTAGCAGACACTGCTACTAGGCACAAAGTATTTCCTGGGCTAGATGCAGTTAAAAATTTGTAATTAGATACTCTCGTTGGATGCTGAGAAAGCATTCCATAGAGTCTCCTGGCACGCCATATATGATTCTCTTAAAAAGCTTGGGGTAGGGGTCTAGGGGACCCTTTTATAGCCAAAATCACGGCCCTGTATCGCAATACGTCACCTAGGCTGAAGGTAAATGGAACTGTAGCACCCTGAGGGCTCGGTTGCTACAGAGGTATTGCACCTCACCCAGAGGTGTGATATCTCACTCTCAGGTAAGGATGTAGTGTGGATCAGGACCCGACACCTGCATGCATTACACCACATTGCCGTGGGGCAGGGCGACCAATATGCCCCTGAGATGGGCACGACAGTCCCTGTCCCTGGCTGGAGTGGGGGGAGGGAACACTGAGGAAGGGGAACCCTGTAGTGCAGGAGCAGGGAGGATGCAGTTCCTGGGTGCATTGAGAAGGGAGTATAAAAGGTGGGCACCATCTTAGTTCAGTGCAGAGAAGTCTGAGCAGAAGTGGCAGGGAGCAGGGGCTCTGCATGAGCTCTGCTCCGGAGGCGGGCCTAGTAACAGAGGCCCAGGCCTGGAAGAGGGAGAAGGAAGGAAGAGGAGCGGAGAAGGCTCCAGGAACGAGGAACGAAGGGATCCCAGGGGTGCGGACGGGCGAGTCGCCACCGCACGCCCGAATCCACCTGCGTGGAGGGGTCAGGCCAAAGGGGGAGACCGGTCCCCGAAACTAGTGCAGGCAGGAAACGACCCTCAGCTAGAAACAGGAGGCTGTGACATTTTATGTGGCGCAGCCCCTCGCTACACCCGCTAGGAAGGCACCACATAGGGTCAGGGAAACTGGCGCCAAGTTTACCAAGAGGAGGCCCGAGGCAGCCGGACAGAAGGGTTGGTAAGAAAGGCCAGACAAAGGACACACAAAGGGGGTCCTGTGAAGCGCTCCAAAGTTATCTGGGAGTTGTCTGAGCCCCTCACCTGGTGAGCACAGTACGACGTGGGCAGCCGTTACCTGCAGACGTGGTCTGGATAATAAGAACTGTGAGTAAAGGCCCTGGACTGCATCACTGACTCCGTGTCGTTACTGCTGCTGCCCTGCACCATCACCCCCATCCTCCACATACACTGCCCTGAGGCTATACTCCTCCCGTGGGGAGTTATGCTACCCTCTGCTGCACCCACAACACCAGCCTCAGCGGTCTGCCCTGGAGCGGCGGTTCACTCTGACCGCAATCCACGGGTGGCGTAGTCGGACATTTAAACATCAAAACCACATAAATAGTTCCGCCACTGGTTTGACCGCCCTGAGCCACGGAACCGGGTCGCCGCCACGGAGACTACAACCACCAGCATCCACCAAAAAGGGTCCGGCTCCGGGTGTCCCAAGGCCCAGGGGGCGCGTCAGAACATTTTCATCACCTTTCACAATCACCAATGGGACAAGGCAGGGATGTCCTCTGTCCCCTCTCTTATACATCCTAGTGACGGAGCACCTGCTCTCATCAATTCGCCATAACCCCAATATTAGGTGGATTGAGGTGGGAGGCACCGAGTACAAGTGCTCTCTATTTGCTGCTGATGTCTTAGTATATATCACTCAATCACATATATCCATCCATGCTGTTATGGCTGAAATAGATCACTTTGTTACATGGTCAAATTTTAAAATCAATGCAGCGAAGTCTGAGGCCCTCGATGTCTCCCTCCCCAAATCCATATAGGATTCCATCCAGTCCAACTTTCCCTTTGCCTGGCCCTCACAGGGTATCAAATACTTAGGAATTCCTATTCATAGAGACCTCTCCCATCTATGTTATCTTAATTTTGGGCCCTTTATTGAACAACTCCATACAGACCACGGTTGGCAAGTTAGAACTGTAAGATTCACTACGTGAACCACTGGTGTTTTGTGGAAAAGCACATGTACACTGTGTTCCAAATTATTATGCAAAAAGTGTTTAGGAGTGATAAGGGAAGAATTTGTTTGTTTGTCAGTTAAACTCATTGATGGTGATGTGTGTCAGGGCTCTTTATATCACTGTAAGCAATTGCAGACACCTGTGCTAATTAGTTTGGCAGGTGTGTCCAATGAAAGGCAAGACTACTTAAGAAGGCTGTCTCACATTATTAAGCAGCCTACATTTTCTGCCAAAATGGGAAAGAAAAAGGATGTGTCGGCTGCTGAGAAGCAACAAATTGTGGAGTGTTTAGGTCAAGGCATGACTACAATCAACATTGTGCGATGATCAGGATGAAGTGTCTTGGCAATCAAGAAGTATGTAGCTGATTCACAGTACACACGTGTGCGTGCTGATAAGGGCAAATTGAGGACTCTTTCCTACAGGCAATTACGTCAGGTTGAAAGAGCAGCGGCAAAAAAGCCTTGTCATAGCAGCAGACAAGTTTTTGAAGCTGCTGGTGCCTCCAACGTCCCCCGAACAACAAGATGCAGGGTCCTTCAGAGGTTTGCAGCTGTGCATACGCCATCCTGTCGACCTCCTCTATCCACTTCACACAAGCAGAAACGGCTCCAGTGGGCCAAACATTACATGAAGACTGATTTCAAAACTGTTTTGTTCACGGATGAGTGCCGTGCAGCGCTCGATGGTCCAGATGGATGGAGTGGAGGATGGCTGGTTGATGGACACCCCACGCAAACACGGCTACAGCGCCAACAAGGAGGAGGTGGAGTAATGTTTTGGGCTGGAATCATGGGGAGAGAGATTGTCGGCCCCTTTAGGATCCCTGAAGGCGCTAAAGATGAACTCCATAATGTATGTGGATTTTCTCAAACAGCACTTCCTGCCATGGTTCAAGAAGAAGAACCGTGTATTTCACAGCAAGATCATTTTTTTGCATGATAATGCACCATCTCATGCTGCACATAAAACATCTGCATCTCTGGCTGATATGGGCATAAAAGGTGACAAACTTATGGTGTGACCCCCATGCTCCCCTGACCTCTACCCCATTCAGAACCTTTGGAGCATCATTAAAAGGAGTGTCTATGATGGCGGGAGGCAGTTCACATCTAAGCAACAGCTCTAGGAGGGTATTCTGTCCTCATGCAAAACAATTGAAGCAGAAACCATCCAAAACCTGACAAATTCAATGGACGAGAGAGTTCAGAAGCTCCTTTCGAACAAGGGGTCCTATGTGAAAATGTAACATCACCTAGAATAAATTTTTGAGTTGAAAACTGTTTGATTTCAGTTTCTAACAACCTGCTAATGCTTATAATTTCAAAAATGACCATTTTTTTGGTCTTTATTAAAATGAAAAGGTTGATCGAAAAGTTTGGGGGATCTAAGAGTGTGGCAACCCAGTAGTCATGATTACTTCGAATTCTGACAATATGAGGGTCATGCTGCAGGTAGTGCAGCAAGAAGGCACTTATGTGTCTTGCGCATCTCGGAGCCCCAAAATTATTTTCCGGGCTAGATGCAGCTAAAAATTATTATTAATTTTAAATCTGGTGAAGCTTTAGTATAGATGGCCTAATAGGATCAGTGCTGCACACTGCTACAAAGCCCAAATTATTTTCCAGTCAAGATACAGATAAACATGATTAGTAATTTTAAATCTGGTGGAGCTTATTATAGATGGCCTAATAGAATCAGTGCTGCACACTGCTACAAAGCCCAAATTATTTTCCAGCCAAGATACAGATAAACATGATTAGTAATTTGAAAGCTTAAAACGGTTGGTAGGGTGATTTTAACCAATCATCAAGCTTTTACTCTCCCCAGGATGACACAGGGGTAGAAAAGTCGTTTCGGATCCATGATTTGTTCATCTTTATGAACGTGAGACTGTCTACATTATCAGTGGAGAGCCGCGTGCGCTTATCTGTCAGCACACCACCAGCAGCGCTGAACACACGTTCAGACAGAACGCTGGCTACGGGGCATGACAAGATCTCCAAGGCGTAAGTGGCTAGCTCCGGCCATTTATCCAGATTGGAAGCCCAAAAAGAGCAAGGGTCCAGTGACACAGTCATGACTTCAATGTTTACTTGGAGATACTCCTGTACCATCGTCTCTAGGCGTTGACTATGTGTCAGACTTCTTGTCTCCTGTGGCCTTGCAAAGGATGGGCTAAAAAAGAGGTGAAATGATTCCGCAAAATTGATGTTACCAGCAGATACTGTGGTTCTGTTACGGTTTGAGTGCTGAACACTTGACGGTCCCACGGTTGGCAAGTTGGAACTGTGAGATTCACTACGTGCACCACTGGTATTTTGTGGAAAAGCACATGTAAGATTCTGCAACAGTCTCTGCTGATACTCCTGCATGCGTGCATCCCTTTCTATGGCAGGAATAATTTCTGCAAATTTACTTTTGTACCGGGGATCTAACAGTGTGGCAACCCAGTAGTCAGGATTATTTCTAATTCTCACAATTCGAGGGTCATGTTGCATGTAGTGCAGCAAGAAGGCACTCATGTGTGTTGCGCATCCAGGAGCACCAAGTCCCTGTTGTGTTGGTGGCGAGGTAACAATCATGCTTCCTTCCTCTGTCCTCTCCCCCCAACCTCGCACAACAGAAATGTGATCAAGGTCTCCCTCATCTGATGAGTCTTCCATCAGTTCGTCCTCCACTTCTTCCTGGGCTCCTGCACCTTCCTCACTAGTTTGGCTGCTACCATGCGCCCTGGTAAAACCATCTCCCCCACCCTCACATGCCTGCCGCCTTGGTGCTGCCGACCGTCTGGACCTTGCAGATGTTAGCCCTTCCGCATACAACTCCTCCTCCTCTACTTCCTCCACCTCCTCTTGTGCCACCACCTGACTCCGAATTCTGTTTAACATGTGCTCCAGCATGTAAATCACCGGAATAGTCATGCTGATAATGGCATCGTCAGCACTAAACATCTTCGTCGCCATTTCAAAACTGTGCAGAAGGGTGCATAAGTCCCTGATCTGAGACCACTCCTCCAGCGTGATTTGCCCCACCTCTGGATCTCGTTGGCCCAGGCTATACGTCAGAACGTATTGCACCAGGGCTTGTCGGTGCTGCCACAGTCGCTGAAACATGTGCAGAGTTGAATTCCACCGGGTAGGCACATCGCATTTTAGCCGGTGAAGTGGCAGGCCCAACGACTTCTGTAGAGATGTAAGTCGCTGAGCTGCGGGATGCGAACGGCGGAAGTGAGCACACAGCGACCGTGCCCTCTGCAGAAGGCCATCTAGTCTGGGATAGTGGGCTAAAAATTGCTGGACAACCAGGTTCAACACTTGAGCCATACAAGGCACGTGTGTGACATTGCCCCGGCGAAGGGCCGCACCCAGGTTTGCAGCATTGTCGCACACGGCCTTCCCTGGTTTCAGGTCCAGTGGAGACAACCATTCATGAAATTGGTTCTCCAGAGCTGACCACAACTCCTCAGCTGTGTGACTCACATTTCCCAGACATTTCAATGTAAAAACCGCCTGATGACGTTGAGCCCTACTGCCAGCATAGTAAGGAGGTGTGCAGGATCCCTTCTGCGCAGTTAGAAAGCTTGTGGCATGACCAGACAGGCTTTGGGTGCAGGTGGAAGACCGAGAGGAGGTTGAGGAGGCAGAAGCAGTGGAGGAACTTTGACATAAAGAGGATTGACGCACAACTCGTGGGGACGGCAAGACTTGGACAGCAGCCCCTTGTCCTGCTGTCACCATAGTTACCCAGTGCCCAGTCAGCGACATGTAACGCCCCTGTCCATGCCTACTCGTCCAAGTGTCTGTGGTGAAATGCACCCTGTCACACACAGAGTTTCTCAAAGAAGCGGTGATGTTGTGTGCGACATGCTGGTGGAGCGCAGGCACACCTTTCTTTGAGAAGTAGTGCCGACTGGGCATCTGGTACTGGGGCACTGCGACGGACATAAGGTCTCGAAAATCCTCTGTGTCCACCAGGCGGAAAGGCAGCATTTCTGTAGCCAAGAGCTTGCAGATGGTGAAATTCAACCTCTTAGCTTTCTCATGGCTAGGAGGAAATGGTCTTTTACTTGTCCACATCTGAGGGACCGAGGGCTGGCTATTGTGCTTAGACGGGGTTGATAAGGGTGTCCCCGGCAAACTGCCGGTCTGTGAGGAAGATGCAGGCGGACATGTTAGGTTGCCTTGATCCAAAGGTGGTGCTATCGATGTCGGACAGCGCTCAACACCAGCTGGTGTTACCACCTCCAAAGAAAATGATGACCTGCCAATCACGCTGGCTGTTGCGGGTAAAGAGGTGGCAGGTCTGCGCCCCAAAACAGGTGTGACTGCTGTCCCCCCAGTCACAGAGGATGAAGAGGCCGCGGATGCACAAGATATGGCAGACGGCGGTTGGCCCGGCCGGCTAGGCCGCATTGTAGCACACTGAGCTTCCCACTGCAACTTATGCTTCATGTCCATGTGCCGGTTCATGCATGAAGTACTCAAACTATGTATTTTTTGGCCTCTACTTAGCTTTTGCTGACAAATGTTACAGATAACACGAGTTGGGTCATCTTTATCGATCTGAAAAAATGCCCAGGCTATGCAAGGCTTAGCACCCATGCGACCTGAAGAGCCACCACGACTTGTGGTGAGAGGCAGGGTTGTGTTTGAGGATGCAGTTGTTGACGTGCTTCCAGTACTACGTCTCTGTCCAGGAAGGCGCAACCTGACCTCGTCGTCACTAGCATCTTCCTCCACCTCCTCTGCTGACCTCATCTCTTGGCTGACTGTGGGTTGACAGTAAGTGGGATCTCCAACCTCATCATCATCACCCTGTGCATTATCACACCCGTCGTCCTCAGAGCCAACCTGTTCCTGCCCTGACAAAAAACTAAAGTTGTCGCTCCAATCAGGTATTTGAGTCTTATCATCGTCTTCCTCATTGTCTCCACCAACAGGAGTTACAGTTTGGGAATGAGGGTCTACATTATGGTCAGAACCTTCTGCGTCTGGTCCTGGATCCGACTCATAAAGATTCTGGGCATCAGTGCAGATCATTTCCTCGTCTGGATTCACAGAAGCGCTGGAGTCGACCTCTGATTCCCAGGCTATAGTATGAGTAAACAGCTCTGCAGACTCAACCATCTGTTCTACCTCATACTCAGACGGGCAGCTGGAGATTTGGGAGCTGTGAGGAAGCAAGTGCGATTGGGGTGACACCTTTGAGGACTGGAGTATTTGTGATGTTGAAGTTGATGTGGAGGAGAGCCCACTTAAAGGAGCACTTGATATCCGTTGAAGCACCTGCTGTTTTTGTGCCTCATCTGGAATTTGTAGCGATTGGCGTGGCCGTAAGAAAGGGATCTTATCACATTGTCCGCTAAAAGAAGTAGACATTTTAGTTTGGCTGGAAGATGGTCTTTCTTCTGCAGATGTTACTGTTGCTTTAACACCTACCCCACGGACACAACCTTTTTTCCCCTTCCCAACACGCCTATTCCCCTTTCCACCAGCAGCAGGCCTTTTTCCACTCATTTTGGTGGTTAACTAATTCACAACTTTGGAGTTGTTTGCACAAAAAAACAATGGATGGGAACCGAGCAGAGCTGAGTGGCCAAACTGTGGTATTAGGCCAAAACTATTGGCTGGGTTAGATGCAGAAAAAAATTATATTCAATTTGCAACCTGATGGAGGTCAGTATAGATGGACTAATAGAACAAGTCCCACACACAGCTAGAAGCCCAAATATTTTTTCAGAGGTAGATGCAGAAATTTTTTTTATTCAGTTTGCAACCTGATGGAGGTCTGTATAGATGGATTAATAGAACAAGTACCACACACAGCTACAAGCCCAATATTTTTTCAGAGGTAGATGCAGAAAAAAAATATATTCAGTTTGCAACCTGATGGAGGTCAGTATAGATGGACTAATAGAGAAAGTCCCACACACTGCTAGAAGGCCAAATATTTTTTCAGAGCTAGATGCAGACAAAAAATTATTTTGAATTTGCAACCTGATGGAGGTCAGTATAGATGGACTAATAGAGAAAGTCCCACACACTGCTAGAAGGCCAAATATTTTTTCAGAGCTAGATGCAGAAAAAAATTATATTCAGTTTGCAACCTCATGGAGGTCTGTATAGATGGATTAATAGAACAAGTCCCACACACAGCTAGAAGCCCAAATATTTTTTCAGAGGTAGATGCAGAAAAAAATATATTCAGTTTGCAACCTGATGGAGGTCAGTATAGATGGAGTAATAGAACAAGTCCCACACACAGCTAGGAGCCCAAATATTTTTTCAGAGGTAGATGCAGATAAAAATTATTTTTAATTTGCAACCTGATGGAGGTCAGTATAGATGGACTAATAGAGAAAGTCCCACACACTGCTAGAAGGCCAAATATTTTTTCAGAGCTAGATGCAGATAAAAATTATATTCAATTTGCAACCTGATGGAGGTCAGTATAGATGGACTAATAGAGAAAGTACCACACACTGCTAGAAGGCCAAATATTTTTTCAGAGCTAGATGCAGATAAAAATTATATTCAATTTGCAACCTGATGGAGGTCAGTATAGATGGACTAATAGAACAAGTCCCACACACAGCTAGAAGCCCAAATATTTTTTCAGAGGTACTGTAGATGCAGATAAAAATTATTTTTAATTTGCAACCTGATGGAGGTCAGTATAGATGGACTAATAGAGAAAGTCCCACACACTGCTAGAAGGCCAAATATTTTTTCAGAGCTAGATGCAGAAAAAAATTATATTCAGTTTGCAACCTGATGGAGGTCAGTATAGATGGACTAATAGAGAAAGTCCCACACACTGCTAGAAGGCCACATATTTTTTCAGAGGTAGATGCAGAAAAAAATATATTCAGTTTGCAACCTGATGGAGGTCTGTATAGATGGATTAATAGAACAAGTCCCACACACAGCTAGAAGCCCAATATTTTTTCAGAGGTAGATGCAGAAAAAAATATATTCAGTTTGCAACCTGATGGAGGTCTGTATAGATGGATTAATAGAACAAGTCCCACACACAGCTAGAAGCCCAATATTTTTTCAGAGGTAGATGCAGAAAAAAATATATTCAGTTTGCAACCTGATGGAGGTCAGTATAGATGGACTAATACAACAAGTCCCACACACAGCTAGAAGCCCAATATTTTTTCAGAGGTAGATGCAGAAAAAAATATATTCAGTTTGCAACCTGATGGAGGTCTGTATAGATGGATTAATAGAACAAGTCCCACACACAGCTAGAAGCCCAATATTTTTTCAGAGGTAGATGCAGAAAAAAATTATATTCAATTTGCAACCTGATGGAGGTCAGTATAGATGGACTAATAGAATGATGCTATGCCCAAAAGATTTTACTTCACTAGGTGCAGTAAAAAAATTGGTATTCTATACACAGGTGGTATATCTTGCAACACAGATAGGCTACTCCACTGACTAACACACTCTGCAATAGGCCAAAAAGGATTAGCTTTGCTAGATTCAGCCAAATGCTGTGAAAAAAACTTGCACAGCACTGGCACAGACCTGCCTGGCAAAAACTGATAGGAACTGATGTAACCTAGTCCTGAAAAGGACTGCAATTACAATTAGTCTTTACTCCCACAATCTATCTATTTAAGAGCACAGACCTGCCTGATAAAAGTTCGTAGGAAATGCTGTAACCTAGTCCTTAAAAGGACTGCAATCACAACTATTACCTACTCCCAAGCTATCTGTAGATTTGTGCGAAAATTGGCTTGAAATTAACAAGGTATAGCGCACACAGCAACAGCGGTGCCGTCTAACACGCAGCTGCAGCAGTGAGAAAATGGTGGCGACGGGGAAAATGGCTTGGTCTTATATGGCAAGGACATGTGACATACACTGCCAATGACACATGCCCTTGCTTGTGTGAAAAAAAGCACTTCGCTCCGTGTGTGCGCTGCTGATAGGCTGACAGATTGCACCTCCCCACTGTAAATGCGGGAAAGAGAAAAAAAAAATGGAGATCTTCATTGTTCCTGCAGAGATCCATCCCCTGCCCCTCCCCCCACCCCGCTGTACACTCAAACTGCGTATTAACATTAATTTTCATCATTACTGAGAAAAAATCCAGTTATGATTTTGGTGCACGAACAGTTATCGAACATAACCTCGAACAGCCGAATTTTTCTCAAATTGTTCGTGTTCGCCGAATGGCTCGAACACCGCCCAAAACAGCTCGAATTTGAGATTGGCGAACAGTTCGAGTAGAACAACGCTCATCTCTAGTGGCCTGATGGTGCAAAATATTTACACGCTTGTTAATTGTTGAGATGGCAACTCTCTTTCCTTTACTATTCATGTTGTGCCCCAAACATTTCATACAATGTGGGTCAGAATGGTACCTTTTGATGTCAAGAAGATAAATAGTGTCCATTGATGCGATATGGGAAGAACGCACCGATCAATGGATGAAAAGAGTAGTAATGCAATTCACAAAAATTGGACTATGGTGAAAAACATTTAGAGAAGGTGGAAACCACCTATTTAACACCTTATAAAGAATGGCCATTTCTACAGGAAGAACAAGTCTTTTAAGATGTTTTCAACTTCTCTAAAACTGGAATACCATGATAAGACCATGGAAGAATGTCTCATCATTGGATAAAAAGGACAATGGCACAATCTGCAACTGTCAAACTTTAGTAAAACTATTAGTAAGTACTGGAGAACACCTATTTGCAGATCTAGCCTTTATAGAAAGACCATCTCCTCAAGAAGATCAAGTTCTCCAAATGTGCCTTAATTTTCTTTTTGATTTTAACAATGTAGTTATTCTGTCTACTGAAACATTAGATTTTCTGCAGCATTAGGTGCTTTGTAACCTATATATTTGGAAATATTGGTGTGAAAAATGCACCAATTTTGGAGATGGAATGGCCAGCTGAAGGGGTTGGAGGAGGCTGGATTTTTTAACAGCATATGTGCGTGTCCTGAAGAACAACATACATGTTGGTAAATTATTTTTCAGTGGCCTGATGTTGCAGAATATTTACACGCTTGTCATTTCGTGAGATGGCAACTCTTTTTCCATTACTATTCTTGTTGTGCCCAAAATATTTCATACAATGTGGGCCAGAATGGTACCTTTTGATGGTAAGAAGATAAATAGTGTCCATTGATGCGATATGGGAAGAACGCACCGATCAATGGATGAAAAGAATGGTAATGCAATACACAAAAATTGGACTGTGGTGCAAAACATATAGACAAGGTGGAAACCACCTATTTAACACCTCATAAAGAATGGCCATTTCTTCAGGAAGAACAAGTCTTTTAAAATGATTTCACCTTCTCTAAAGCTGGCATACCATGATAAGACAATGGAAGAATGTCTCATCATTGGATAAAAAGGTCGATGGCGCAATCTGCAACTGTTGACCTTTAGAAAAACCATTAGTAAGTACTGGATAACACCTATTTGCAGATCTAGCCTTTATAGAGTGACCATCTCCTCAAGAAGATCAAGTTCTCCAAAGGTACCTTAATTTTCTTTTTGGTTTTAACAATGTAGTTATTGTGTCTACTGAAACTTTAGATTTTCTGCAGCATTAGGTGCTCTGTAACATATATATTAGGAAATATTGGTATTATTCACCAGTTTTGGAGATGGAATGGCCAGCTGAAGGGGTTGGAGGAGGCTGGATTTTTTATCAGCATATGTTCGTGTCCTGAAGAACAACATACATGTTGGTAAATTATTTTTGAGTGGCCTGATGGTGCAAAATATTTACACGCTTGTCAAATGGCTGAGATGGCAACTCTCTTTCCTTTACTATTCATGTTGTGCCCCAAATATTTCATACAATGTGGGTCAGAATGATACCTTTTGTCGGCATGAAGATAAATAGTGTCCATTGATGCGATATGGAAAGAACGCACTGATCAATGGATGAAAAGAGTAGTAATGCAATTCACAAAAATTGGACTGTGGTGAAAAACATTTAGAGAAGGTGGAAACCACCTATTTAACACCTCATAAAGAATGGCCATTTCTTCAGGAAGAACAAGTCTTTTAAGATGTTTTCAACTTCTCTAAAGCTGGAATACCATGATAAGACAATGGAAGAATGTGTCATCATTGGATAAAAAGGACGATGGCACAATCTGCAACTGTTGAACTGTACAAAAAGAATTAGTAAGTACTGGAGAACACCTATTTGCAGATCTAGCCTTTATAGAGTGACCATCTCCTCAGCAAGATCAAGTTCTCCAAAGGTGCCTTAATTTTCTTTTTGGTTTTAACAATGTAGTTATTCTGCCTACTGAAATATTAGATTTTCTGCAACATTACGTGCTTTGTAACCTATATATTTGGAAATATTGGTGTTATTCACCAATTTTGGAGATGGAATGGCCAGCTGAAGGGGTTGGAGGAGGCTGGATTTTTTAACAGCATATGTGCGTGTCCTGAAGAACAACATACATGTTGCTAAATTGTTTTTCAGTGGCCTGATGTTTCAGAATATTTACACGCTTGTCAATTGGTGAGATGGCAACTCTCTTTCCTTTACTATTCATGTTGTGCCCCAAATATTTCATACAATGTGGGTCAGAATGGTACCTTTTGATTGTAAGAAGATAAATAGTGTCCATTGATGCGATATGGGAAGAATGCACCGATCAATGGATGAAAAGAGTAGTAATGCAATACACAAAAATTGGACTGTAGTGAAAAACGTAAACAGAAGGTGGAAACTACCTATTTAACACCTCATAAAGAATGGCCATTTCTTCAGGAAGAACAAGTCTTTTAAGATTTTTTCAACTTCTCTAAAGCTGGAATACCATGATAAGACAATGGAAGAATGTCTCATCATTGGATAAAAAGGATGATGGCACAATCTGCAACTGTTGAACTTTAGAAAAACAATTAGTAAGTACTGGAGAAAACCTATTTGCAGATCTAGCCTTTATAGAGTGACCATCTCCTCAAGAAGATCAAGTTCTCCAACGGTGCCTTAATTTTCTTTTTGGTTTTAACAATGTAGTTGTTCTGCCTATTGAAACGTTCAATTTTCTGCAGCATTAGGTATTTGTAACCTATATATTTGGAAATATTGGTGTGAAAAATGCACCAATTATGGAGATGGAATGTACAGTGTCCATTTTAGGACATGATCAGATATCAAAATCAAACATCAGAATGATGTCAGTTTGAGGCTAAATACCCTGTCTGAGAACTGATTTTGATAAGTGATTCTGACAAGTGATCCTGAGAAATGACTTTGACAAGTGACTTTTACAACTGTAATAATAATAAAAAAAAACTAACAGTTCTCTGATGGGACTTGAACCCAAAGTTCTGTGTCCCAAAGCCAGTGCACTAACCACTGAGCCATTAACTCAGGTGAAGAAACCTACGAGTTATATTTGGTTATATGATTTTCAGTGCAAATCTGATTGAAACTCATTGGGACTTATGCACAGACTGCAAGCAAGCCAAATTCAAATGATGTTTGATTTTGATGTGTGAGTCTGATATGTGACTTTCTTCAAACATCAGAATCAGAATCACAATGACTTTTTGTCACCCTGAGTATATTCATGGTTGATCTCATAAGATAAGAAAAGCTGCTAGTTTCTATCACTTGACTGGATAGTTCATTGGTAAGGCATCAGCCTCTGAAACTACAATGTCACAGTTCAACTCACATTAGGAATATTGTTATTTTAATTATGCCTGTTTAGCACACAAACTACAGGGCTGTTTTTCTTTTAATATCTGACATTCTGATTGTCATCCTGAAGTGTTAAGAGTTTCAGACAGGCTGTCTATTTGCATGGTAAATTACATAGCCAAAGTAAATTGGGAGACACTAATTTACTACATATCTATTTCCAAGTGACTGTACATTTGTATAATTTCTTAAAGGGGGTCTAATGATAAAATTTCTTTATTGTCAATTTTTCTTTCCATCTACCCAAGAACTGGCTGCAAACTCCCAATTTACTTTTGCTATGTAATTATTATTATATATCACTACCTAAATAATCTAATAATGAACCTACAGTTTAATGGTAAGGCATCTGTGTCACATAGTTTTGGTTTATGGAAAAATTGTCCCAATCAACCAGTACAAAAGATATGGAAGAAATAAGGGAGACACACCCCTTGTGAAACATGTGAATACCCACCATGGAGGAGATCTGAATTCTGTCACGTTCCGCTTAATTGAAGTTGTCAGCCCCTCAGTCCGTCAGGGAGATTGATAGGAGAATCTTACAGCAGGAATCCAGATGGATTTTCTGGCTTGAATCTCTGAACCCTGGAGGTATTAATGAACAGCTTAATTTCTCTAGCTTTGTCTAGCCTTTTATTTTGTTAGCCTTAACGGATGAAATCATTATCGGCCTGTTCATTAGATTTCTACTTTATTTAATCCCAGCACCCGTATCTTTTGTACTGGTTGATTGGGACAATTTTTCCATATTCCGTATGTCATGAGCAACATTAGGTGAAACTGGATTTCCCAGTAGGATTACAATTATAATATGCTGTTTATTTACATCTTATGGTCTATCATGTAGTTATATATTTACATACATATTTTGAACTATGGTGGAATATTCAGCTTTGATTGATGCATATGCTATACCTTCTACCTAGGGGTAAGGATAGTTCCCCTCTGATGATGCAAGCGCCTCCCGATTTATTTATTTACCCATTGAGCCGCTATATATTTGCAATTTTGGTGATATTGTTGTGTCACTTGGGCGACGGAAATGATTGCATTTGCCGCTGTGGGATTTGAGCCTTTGCCCCATGATTACCACTGTGCTGTGAAAGGGATGTTTTCTAGAATATACATTGACATCCCTACTGGAATACACAATACGCCTTACTTTTATGGTGTTCTCTGAAGAGATTTATTTAACTGTGGTTTTGATATTACCTTGGAGCGCTGGGGATAGTGGGACTCACGTCGCTGCGCGATTGCGCTGTGTTTTGCTGGAGTGCGGCTTGCGGTCCATCTCCATGACACTACCGACCGGAAATGACGTGATACACTGTGCGACCGTGAGGCTATACAACTACTGCTTGCGTTCCACCTCCTTGGTAATACCGGAAGTGACTTCCCCAAATGAGACCTCTATCCGAGTTAATTTGAATGGATTGGCACGCATCAACTGGAAAGGAGGTATAAATATATGGCGTTCCATGTTATTCCAGGCATGGCTATACTCTGGCTTGGAAGCACTGATCATTTGTGTACTGATTGCGGTTCTTCTCCTCTAACATTTTTGTCCCCCGATGAGACCCGGATTGAGGGGGGGTGAAACGCGTTGGGATTTTACTAAAGGGACATTTTTTGCTGCTGGGTTTAAACCACCCTGAGGGACCAAGAAAGTGGGTGCCAAACTTGATGGGATATTCTGGCTGAAGACCACAATTGAGAATCTGTATTTTTTCTGGGACTATACTATTGGTCAGCCACCTATCCAAGGGTTAAAAGGACCATCAGCCAAGGCATCTGCTAGGACCTTCAGATGGACTGAAGATCAGATAAGTCCATTTTATGCGTGTATATGACCAATGTACATCTGAATTTATTGTCTGTTTGGGATTTTGTGAGTGGATACCATTTGGTTCCCACTTATACACTAGTGTTGGGGGGTTACATTTGGTCCCTCTGGCAAACCTCTATCCGAGGAAATAGTCACGAGATTGCGATATCTAATTTTTTTTATTTAGATTTTTTTTCCCATACTAACATAATTGTTGTGTAATGTTCAGCATGTCAATTATGACATGATTGGGTTTGACCTTGGTCAATACACATGATGTTATCTGTATGTTTGTCTAGGGAGATATAGGGATAGGTTAGGGACAGCTTCCGTTGAGCGGGGACACCAATCCGAATCGCTAGGGTGCAAACACTCCACTGTCAGGTAGGGCATTCCATCCCTTAAGGGCAATATAGAGCAAGCTTGACTGTATACTTTGTTACCCTTACTATCCCTCCAACATATGATGTTTTTATGATATATATGTTTATGCCTTGTCCCATTTGGACTACTAAGTACACTTTTAATGATAATTATTAAAAGCTACATTTTATTGGGTATTTTTTCTGCTTGGTTCACACACTATTGTGTACCCCCCTTTTTGTCAACTTGGTTTTACTTGGTTTGCTTTGAGGGGGCTGCCGCGCCCTGTGGACAAGGACAACTAAGAACAGTCGACGATTGCGTGTGAAGAAGATGCCAACCAGAAGGTTGGAACATGAATTGTTGACAAACAGGGTGTCCCTCCACCCCCTCTCTTTTTTTACTTTTGACTACTATATTTTTTGTTACATTATCACAGTTTGAGTTATGTTTTGGGGTGTATTTATATTCTAAAATTTATTGATTTTTAACCCCTTCATGACCGGAGAATTTTGCATTTTTGTTTTTTGCTCTCCTTCTTCCCAGAGCCATAACTTTTTTATTTTTTGGTCAATATGGCTATGTGAGGGCTTATTTTTTGCGGGAAAAGTTGTACTTTTGAATGACACCATGGGTTTTACCATATCGTGTACTGAAAAACTGGAAAAAAAATCCAAGTGTGGTAAAATTGCAAAAAAAAAAGTGCCATTTCACAGTTGTATCTTTGTTGTTTTTTTTTACAACGTTCACTAAATACTAACGCTGGCCTGTGATTATTATTCTCCAAGTCATTATGAGTTATGAGATACCAAACATGTATAGGTTCTTTTTTTTATTTAAGTTGTGAAAAAAATCCAAAGTTTGTTTAAAAAAAAACACCATTTTCCAAGACTTGTAGCGTCTCCATTTTTTGTGATCTGGGGCCGGATGAGGGCTTATTTTGACTGTGGAAAGTTAGAGGGATGGAGGTGGAGGTGGGGTGGAGGCGGTGCTGCGTGGAGTCTCAAGGGGGCCCCAAAATTTTAGCAGTATGGGGCCTCCGAAATTTCTAGTGGCAGCACTGACTGTATGCACCAAAGAACGGTGACCTGCCAGTGGATTCTTGACGATGATTATTAATGGTAAATTCTGCCAGTGGTAAGTAGGATGCTTAATCCTCCTGATTTTCGTAGTCAAAACAAATGAGATAGGTCTCCAAATTCTGATTGACGCTCTCGGTCTGTCCATTCGACTGAGGGTGGAAGGTAGAGGAAAAGGACAGCTGCACCCCCAGTCGAGAACAGAATGCTTTCCAGAACTTGGAAACAAACCGGGTCCCCCTATCTGACACCACATCAGAGGGAACACCGTGAAGTTTCACAATCTCATTTATAAACACCTGAGCAAGTGTCTTGGCATTTGGAAGTGCAGGTAATGCGACAAAGTGAACCATTTTACTGAACCTATCTACAACCACCAAAACCATCGTTTTGCCAGCAGAACCCGGTAGGTCAGTAATAAACCAATGTCGCCATTTTTCGAACGCCAATTTAATCGCCAAAAGTTCCCTATTACCAACCTCATAATTTCTCTCAGCCGAGGACAATTTTTTAGAAAAGAAAGCGCATGGATGCCATTTACCAGGGGAGGGACCCTGAAACAACACAGCCCCAACCCCCACATCCGACACATCAACTTCCACAATAAACGGTTGGAAAACATCAGGTTGAGTATAGGTGCTGTGGCAAAACAATTCTTTGAGGTAGAAAAAGCCTGGAGGGAGGTATCCGACCATTTGGAAACTCAGACCCCTTCCTAGTTATGTCAGTAAGGGGTTTCACGATTACTGAGTAATTTTGGATGAATTTCCGGTAAAAAATAGTAAAGCCCACAAAATGTTGTAGAGCCAAATAGTAAAGCCCACAAAATGTTGTAGAGCCTTCAGATTCTCAGGATGGTCCCAGTCAAGGACTTCATGGATCTTCTCTGGATCCATCCGAAAACCCGAAGATGACAAGTACCCCAAAAACTGCACCTCCTAAATGGCGAAAACACATTTTTCTAGTTTGTTATCCCTTAGCATCTGGAGTACCTGTTTAACATGCCCCAGATGTGTCTCAAAATCAGGTGAAGAAACCAAAATATCGTCCAACTAGACCACCACATTCCTCCCCACAAAATGATGGAAAATATAATTTATGAAATGCTGGAACACCGCAGGTGCATTGGTCAAACCGAAAAGCATAACCAGACTCTCAAAATGCCCTTCAGGGGTATTGAACACTGTTTTTGCATTCGTCCCCTTAATCCAACTTGGAGAATACCTTAGCTCCCACAACCTGCCTGAACAAATCTGGAATCAGAGGAAGAGTGTATGGATCTCGGATTGCAATTTGATTTAATTCCCGGAAATCTAAACAGGGACGTAGGCCGTCATCTTTTTTCTTCCTGAAAGAAGAACCCTGCCGCCATGGGTGAAGATGAGGGCCTGATGTTTCCCTTCTCCAGACTTTCTGCAATGAAATCCTTCATGGCTTGTCTTGCAGGGCCAGAAAGATTATACAGTCTGGACTTCGGTAGTTTAGCTCCGGGGGTCAGGGTAATAGGACAGTAATATGCATGATGAGGAAGCAAATCCTGACACCCCCGCTCAGAAAAAAAGTCCTCAAAACCAGACAGAAAAGCAGGTAATATTTCCATAGAGACTGTAGCAAGGGAAATATCTAAACAGTTCTCATGGCAGTAATCTCCTGATTCAATGATCTTTCCGGCTTGCCAATCCACCAACGGATTATGTTTCACCAACCAGGAAAGACCCGAAACAATTGAGGTGGGAAGACTGTCCAGAATACAGCAAGGGATTATTTCACAATGAACTGACCCCACCTTCAGTTTTACATTATGTACAATCTGAGTTAATGCCTTCTGTGCAAGTGTCGCTGAGTTGATGGCGAAGATGGGAATAGGCTTAGCTAAAGTACAGCAAGAATGACCATGAGTTTTCACAAACTCAGCATCAACCATGCTGACTCCAGCTCCACTGTCAACAAACACAGAAATTTTCTCAGTTTTGCTTTCTAGCACCACCTCTGCTGTCAGGAGAAACTGGGAACTGCAGGTTGGCAATAAATGCCCCCTTGCTTATCCAACTCCAGACTACCAAGGGTTAATCGAGTTTCCTTTTGTTTAGGAATCAAAGGACAGGCCAAAATAAAATGTCCCTTTTTCTCACAAAAAAACACGCGTTTATTCTTGCGACTCTCCGGGGAAATGTATGATGCAGAGGCACCCCCTAACTGCATGGGTTCCTCCACCTCCCCAGCACTGGTTCATCGCCATACCGCTCCCCCAGCAGATATAGACAACCCCGACAAGAAGGCCCCGGAGAAGGTGGTCTCACCCGCCTATCCCGAAGGCGTCTGTCAATACGTATAGCCAACGACATGGCACCCTCCAAGGACTCAGAGGTTTCATATACTGCCAAAGCATCTTTCAACCTATCAGTAAGGCCCTCACAAAATTGGCTTCTAAGGGCTGATTCATTCCATTTAGAATACGTTGCCCATCTACGGAATTCAGAACTGTACGTATCCACTGACTGATTGCCCTGCTGAAGGTGCATAGCCTAAATTCAGCCAAGGCAACTCGGGCAGGGTCATTATAGATGCGGGCCAGGGCACCAAAAAAACCCTCCACAGACTGGAGACAATCCAAATCCTGCGGTAAAGAAAAAGCCCAGGATTGCAGATCTCCCTGCAGCAGTGAGATCACAATTCCCACTCGTTGCTCCTCACTTCCGGAGGAGTAAGGACGAAGTACAGTTTGCAGGCCTCCTTGAACACAAAAAACTTGTCCCTACCTCCTGAAAACCTGTCCGGGAGGGCAACCTTGGATTCAGACTGGACAGGCCTACCTGTAGAGACCCCGACATTAGCGACCTGTAGCCACTGATGCTGTAGCTGAACCTCACAACGGAGGTCATTCATTTCCAGAGCAGACCACGCAGCTGCTCTGCAAGCTCTGCAACTAAACCCATACCAAGGGAGGAAGAAAGAAAAAAAAAAACACGCCCAAAAAATAAACACAGATAAACAGTTTTTTTTTCTAAATGTGCACGTGCGGTGATAATGTCACGTAAGTTGTGGGAAAGACTAAGTGCAACACGAAGGGAGGAGAGGAAGGGAGCCCAGACACTAGGGAAAGGGGGAGTAGAGACCTCCTAGGCTGATCTGATATCACCCTGTCTCCCCTATTGTCCCTATATTGGTTCATCACCAATCGCTGCACAGGAACCTAAACCCTGTATTACCCTGGATAGGGAAGTAGGGATGAGCACTAGTCAGTCCCCACTAACAACTAAAAACAACAAGGGAGACAAACACGGGGGAAAGTAACAGCTTGAGCCGACTTCAGAGAGATTACACCACATGTCCTCTTAGCACCAGAGAGGAAGTAAGCAGACTGAAATAGCTCCAAGCCTTCAGAAGGAAACATGTGAACATCATCGGCGCTTCCCTGTAGCAAACAGAAAGTATTTAAACACTCAGACCTGGGTGTCAATTAGCAGGAGGAAGGTAGCCGCTGGGTCCTAGAGTGAGACAGATCTAAGAAGGTGTCTGTAATGACAAACGAAGAGATCTTCTGCAACCAAGCAAGGTGACTGTCTGTCACATCTGACACACCGTGACCTAGTGTCAGTCTACAGGTAACACAGTGATCACCAGTGACAATATACACATGAGATCTGTATACGGTGCATAGTGTACAGGTAATGCAGTGATCACCAGTGACATTACACACAGGAGCTCTGTATACAGTGTAAGTTTACATGTAATACACTGACTCACCAGTGACATCTCTAGGTGAAGTCCTTCATCTTTGCTTTTCTTCATCTGGCACAGACCGCCATCACTTCTTCCATCCAGGACTCGTCTCTGCAGAAAATAACATAGTTATCAATAGCCGATCGCTTATAGATCACATTCCCAACTTTTTCCCCAATTTGTACACAATGCGAAATGAAGAAAGTGACATAGTGTCGCCCTGCACAGCAACAGGACCTCCCTTTTGTTCCCCCCCATGGAAAACTGTTTAACAAAAAGTAAATTCTATTACAGCAATAATAATGTCCCCTAATTGGACCCTAAATTAATAATGTTCCCCACTTGCCACCATAAACTAATAATTTATGTTCCTCATTCTGGACCCCAAACAGTAATTAAGTCCCCCAGCCTTATCCCCCATGTCCCTTGTCCAGCCTGGCCTCCCAAGTCTAACCAGGCCCTCCATGTCCAGTCTAGCCCCCCCATATGTCCTGGCTGCCCCCCTATATGTGCATCCTGGCCCCTCATATATCCATCATGGCTCCAAGATGTCCCTTGCCCTGGCCCCCGCATATCCATCCTTGCGCCCCTATGTCCCTTGTCCTGGCCCCCATATGTGCATCCTCCCCCCTATATATCCATTCTGGCCCCCATATGTCCCTTATCCTGGCCCCCATATATCCATTTTGGCCCCTATATGTGCATCCTGGCCCCCATATATCCATCCTGGCCCCCATATGTCCCTTGTCTTGGCCCCCATAAGTTAATCCTGGCCTCCCCATATATCCATCCTGGCCCCCATATGTGCATCCTGGCCCCCCATATATCCATCCTGGCTCCCATATGTCTCTTGTCCTGGCCCTCATATGTGCTCTCTGCCCCCCCATATATCCATCCTGGTTCCATATGTCCCTTGTGCTGGCCCCCATATGTGCATCTTGTCCCCCATATATCCATCCTGGCCCCCATATGTTCCTTGTTCTGGCCCCTATATGTGCATCCCCCCCATATATCCATCCTGGCCCCCATCCCATATATCTATCCTGGCCCCCATCCCATATATCCATCTTGGCCCCCATTGCTTATATCCATCCTGGCCCCCATCCCATATATCCATCCTGGTCCCTATCCCATATATCCATCCTGGCCCCCATCCCGCAACCACACACAAAAACCCCCCAAAACATTCCGCTTTTCTGCCTGTGCTCGAGGCGCGGCGTCCTCTTCTTTTAGATCCGGCTTGTGTTAAAATGGCCACCGACCTAGCAGAGGCCGGAGGCTGACGTGAGTGTTCCCTTCGCAGACGGCGCATGACAGGGATGTCATGTGACGTCAGACATACAATCGTCAGTTTCATCATGATGTGCGACACAGCGGTTCAGGTAAGGAACGCTGTGTGCGCGCGCCCCTGCACATACAGTACAGACCAAAAGTTTGGACACACCTTCTCATGTAAAGATTTTTCTGTATTTTCATGACTATGAAAATTGTACATTCACACTGAAGGCATCAAAACTATGAATTAACACATGTGGAATTATATACTTAACAAAAAAGTGTGAAACAACTGAAAATATGTCTTATATTCTAGGTTCTTCAAAGTAGCCACCTTTTGCTTTGATGACTGCTTTGCACACTCTTGGCATTCTCTTGATGAGCTTCAAGAGGTAGTCACCGGAAATGGTCTTCCAACAATCTTGAAGGAGTTCCCAGAGATGCTTAGCACTTGTTGGCCCTTTTGCCTTCACTCTGCGGTCCAGCTCACCCCAAACCATCTCGATTGGGTTAAGGTCTGATGACTGTGGAGGCCAGAATATAAGACATATTTTCAGCTGTTTCACACTTTTTTGTTAAGTATGTAATTCCACATGTGTTAATTCATAGTTTTGATGCCTTCAGAAAAGTCTTTAAATGAGAAGGTGTGTCCAAACTTTTGGTCTGTACTGTAGTCTGTCTGCACTTTTAAAGGGCCCGTGCCCCTAAAAATTGCAGGCTTATTTTTCTTCTTCGCCCTCTCGTCCACATCAAAGGGACTGATTTCTGGGAGGGTCTGAGAAAACTGTCCTAGACCTTTGACAGTATTCCCCTGCCTCTGCTGGATTGGATTTGTGTCTCTCTCACCTGTACTAATTGGTTTTCCAAGGAACTGTGACCTCTGCTGCCAGTGTTTTCAGATGTGAATTTTTTTAATAATTCCTCAACAAGGGCCTTCTGGTACTGCAATATTTTACTAGACCTCTCCACCACGGAAAGAAGAGATAGAAAGTTCTCCTTGTAGCATGGGTCTATAAGTGTGTCCAACCAGTAATTACTGTCGGACAAAATCTGTACAACGTAAGGGTCAGGGGAAAGGCAGAGGAACATAAAGTCAGCCATGTGTGCCAGACTGGTAATAGCCAAGTCTTCCCTGTCCTGACCAAGAGGATGACTGTCCATGCTCTCCTCCTCATCCTCCTCCACCTCGTTTTCCCTTTCCTCAGGCCATCCACGCTGAACAGACGGTATGACAGTTGTGTGGGTAGTACCATCTGTAGCGCAGGAAAACAGCTCCTGTTCCTCCTTATCACCCAATCTGCATTGGGATCAGATGAGGCTGGGCTGTGTGGCATCACCCTGTATGGTTCCTTGCTCCATCTCATCGTGCTGCGCCTGCAATGCCTCCTCTTTAATTGTGAGTAGCGAGCGTTTCGGTAGACAGAGAAGTGGGATGGTGATGCTAATTATGGTATCATCGCCGCTCACCATCTTGGTGGAGTCCTCAAAGTTTTGGAGGACGGCACAGATGTCTGACATCCATGCCCGCTCATCAGCTCTTATGTGCGGAGGCTGACCTGAATAACAATGGGCGTGTTGAAGCTGGTACTCAACAACTGCCCTCTGCTGCTCAGAAATCCTTACCAACATCGGCAACGTTGAGTTCCAATGTGTGGTAACATCGCACACCAGTTGGTGAGCTGAAAGCTGCAAATGCTGCTGAAGCACGGCGAGGGCGGTGGAAGCTGTAGGTGACTTTCGAGATTGGGTACACATGCTCTGTACTTTGACAAGCTGCTCAGGCAGATCCGGGTAGGTTTTGAGAAACCGCTTAACCACTAGGTTGAACACATGGGCCAGGCATGGTACGTGTGCGAGCTCGCCCAGCTTCAGAGCCACCAACCGGTTCCGGCCATTGTCACACATGACCATGCATGACTGTAGGCTCTTTCACAGCTGTCAACAACTCTGCAGCGATGTGTGGTTTGTCACCTAAGCATAATAGCGATAGCAGTGCCTATTGCCGCTTGGCCGAGGCAGTGCTGCAGTGCTTCCAGCTCCGACTGCTGTGGTCATTTCGGAAATGGAGGCTGAGGAGGAGGAGGTGAAGGAGCTGTAGAATGTGGGGGCAACCCTGATTGACCCAAGGCCCGCAATCCTCGGTGTTGGGAGGACAGGTTCTGTCCCAGGGTCCAACTGGGTCCCGGCTTCCACTATATTAACCCAGTGTGCCATTAGCGAGATGTACCATCCCTGGCCACAAGCACTTCTCCACGTGTCTGTGGTTTGGTGGACCTTCCCAGTAACTGCATTGTTGAGGGCACAGGTAATGTTCTGGGACACGTGCTTGTGTAATGCGGGGACGGCACATGGGGAGAAATAGTGATGGCTGGGGACCGAGTACCGAGGGACGGCTGCCGCCATCAGGTTCCGGAAAGATTCAGTCTCCACATGCAACATTTCAATTGCAAGCATTCGAGAAATGTGTGAGTTTCGTAGTGTTGCCTGTGGGGCGTTGACTGCGTATTTGCACTTGCGTTCAATGGACGCAACTGAACACTGCGCTGGGACAAGGACGTGGATGCTGATGGTGATGGTTGCAAGTGTGCAAGGGCGAGAGGCATCTTTGCCTGTGCCATGAATAGAGGATTGGCGTGCACACACAACAGCGGAACAGGCAGTGGTGTCACCCGCAGACACTGTTTCTGGACCTTGGCATTCGGCCCAACTAGTCGGGTGCTTATTTTTATGCACTGTGCAATTTATTCATTTACTTCCAGGTATTTGTGTATTTTGCCCTTGTCTTTGGTTTTTTTCTGTCTAATGGCCTTATGTGAACATGCATTTACACTTTGCATGCACATCAATTTATGTTTCAGTTCAGACTCCCAGGTTTTTTCTTTGTATTTCAATGTGCTTTAGTGCATATAAGGGTGTGGCCGCCCTTTCTTTGAGCTGAAAGGTTCATTCTGCCTCAGGCCTATGCTTCTACTAGGGTTTCAGTCTCTCTGCCCTTATCCATATGCATGTCACTTGACAAACGGTAAGGTTTTTAATATTAAATATTAGAGTTAGGACTGTCCCATAAGGGTTGCTGTGACGTGGTGGGGTGGCTTTTACATTATTTTGATCAAAATTTATGTTAACTAAATACCCTTTATTATTTATTATTATTTTTATGCACTGTGCAATTTATTCATTTACTTCCAGGTATTTGTGTATTTTGCCCTTGTCTTTGGTTTTTTTAGTCAGGTGCTTTGCTGTCATGTGCTTGGGCATGCTGGTGCTGGTCAGGCTGGTAGTTTTGCTGCCCCTGCTGATGTTGTCATGGCAGAGGGTGCAAATGGCCTTTTTGGGGTTATCTGGACAGTCTTTAAAAAAGAGCCAGACTCTGGAAGACCTAACAGTTGGACTAGCAACTTCCCTCGTGTTGGTGTTCGGGGAAACGGTCGCCTGCCTTGCATGTGTGGCCACCCCACTGCTTGTTCCTGCCTGTTGTGATGCTATGCCTCCCTCCCCTGTGTGCTGCTGTCCTTGCTATGCATGTCACCTTGCCAGGTTGGGTCAGTGACTTCATCATCCACCATCTCGTCTTCCACATATGCACCCTGGGCCTCCTCCTGACTTGGTGGCAATTGTGTCTCATGATCATCATCAACCTCTAGTGACAGTTTCCCACCATCGCCTTCATGTGACCATGGCTGCTGAAATATTTTGGCATCACCCAAGTGTGCGATCAGTTGTCTCCGGGTACTCGGCATGGTGGGAGGAAGAAGGATCAGGGTGAGGAATATGTGGTCTAGACTCACGGCTACTGAGACTTGACCATGTAGAAGACAGAGTGGTGGTGGTGGCGGCAAACTGATTGGAAGCATTACTTGCAATCCAGCCAACAACCTTTTCATACTGCTCTGGCTTCAAGAGTGGTGTTCTGCGGCCCCCTAGAGATTGGAACAGGAAGGTAGTTCGACATGATGTGGGTTTTTGTTGTGCTCCTTCAGCAGGCACAGTTTCATCTTGCCCACGGCCTCGGCGTTAACCATCACCATTATGTTCACTTTCCCATCCCTTGCCTTGCCCCATTTTAAATGGAGTGTAATATTTGGCCCACTCCAAAAAATGTCACGATTATTACCGCAGTAATATGGGATCACGTCTGATGACCACGGATTTAGGAATTGGCCTTATAGATGTGGTATTGGTCAGAGACAAAGTGTGAATAGGATGAACAACACCCAAGTGGCAGACTTTAAATGGAGGGTAATATTTGGCACGCTCCAAAACATGTCACAATTATTACCTCAGTAATATGGGATCACGTCAGATGATGGAAAAGTTTCTCTGCATCCACAATACAGCAATGCGAATAAAATAAAAAAAATCTGGCTGTATTCTGCTAACAAGCAAATGGAGCAGTTAAATGGTGTACTGGATTGCATTTTAAGCAAATAATCAGGATTAAGAGCAAAAAAAAAATTAGCCCGGATATCTAGGGCTATGGATATCTGTAACAGCAGCAGCACACAAAACGTGCAGTGGACCCTATTGTGCTGTATACACTGTCCACAAACGATCAAAAGGATGGTCTATTCTCATCAGATCTATATCCACAGGTGTGCACCACCAAAATAGTCATGTAAGATAGGGGAAGGGGAAAGTAGGAGAAGTGTGGATATAGTTTTTTTTTTAAATTCATAAACTTTATTAATTTGTTAAAACCCTATAGATATAAAATTGCTCATGCATCTACATATGCATATAAGGTGACCATCTACTTGTTATAAAAGTGGCACCCACTAATAAATCTGGCTGGATGTAGTGTAGGGCAACTTTGGGACACCTCAGTCCAATCCCTCTAATATAGGACCGAGGTTATATATATATATGTAATATCCCCATATATTGGAATAGCCTAAATATGAGTATCAGGTGGAACAATTGTGCAAATCCGATTAGAGTTGAGAAAGCTGATTTCTGTAACAGCAAAATATTTCACTATCATATGTAAGTCTGCCTTAGGGCACGACTATTCACCACCTGATGAACATATATATGCATAGGCTGGCACAAATCTAGCGGTTATAAGTATTGTAGCAATGGAAGATGTCAGATATCATCACTCATTATCTGCCCAATCACACAATTGTCCATATGATTGAACAGTATATGTATTTAAACTAGTTATTACTGAGCCGGCACCATTCAAAATCATTAGCAGGAGAAAAATCTCACTGCCAGGCGATCATGTCTTTTGTAACACTGAGGAGCAGTCCGCTGCACCCAACGACTCCTCACATGTCAGAGATTAATGATCACACTGTTGTTCGGCGTGCCTGGCTGAACAACTGATCGCCGAAGTGAGGAGTAGTCTGATGTCCCCTGTCTCACTCCCCGCACATGTGCTCGGGTGCCCGGCTCAAACAGCTGATCGCTGCAGTGTGGAGCAGTCCGTTATCTCGTAGCTGCACACGTGTTTGACGTGCCCGGCTCAAACAGCTGATCACTGCGGTTAGATTCTTTATTATCCGCTACAGCTTACAATACTGACATGATTCTCCCTATTATTGGGGTACCGCCATAAAGTGTATATTCCTAGGGTTAAATCTCATTCCCCTCTACACTGACATACAGCTCAGATACATTCCCTGACGCGCGTTTCGCCGGTATACCGGTTTTTCCTAAGGGTGAGGTCGGCCTCCAACTCCGGATCTTTATACCATCCAGCATGATTGACAAGAGGATCGACCAATCATATTGTATTTATCAAAAGAAGAAGAGATTTCTTTTCTCTAACTTGCAAGTGACTCTTATATGTGTAAATCATACTGCTTGAGCAATATTAGGACAAACAAATTGTTCATTTGTATAACCCACATCATTGATTATGGAAATAGCACAAGAAGGAAAATAAAATGAGGGTAATTCAGGAGATTAATACTAATTAATACTCATACTTTATAACGGATTGATCTTTCAGTATTTGGTATATTTCCATTAGCTCCTCTAGATGGATTTCCTGAGGCATGAGAGGGAGAGAGATTTAATATGGAGGGAGAAGGGAGGAAAAACTGGAGGGAGAAAATTGGCAATAGTAATTATTCCTCACTCAAATCTCATTATAAATTATTTTTTACTTTTAACGTTTTTCTTTACTTAGCTGCTTTTTTCTTGCCATAATACAAATTCTAGCAGTCTATTCAGTAGGACTATCAGCTGTGTATTCAACAGACTTCTGCACAACACAACTGATGGTCCCAACCCCATTTACAAGGCAAGAAATCCCACTTATTAAACCTGACAGGGCACACCTGTGAAGTGAAAACCATTTCCGGTGACTACCTCTTGAAACTCATCAAGAGAATGCCAACAGTGTGCAAAGCAGTCATCAGAGCAAAAGGTGGCTACTTTGAAGAACCTAGAATAGAAGACATATTTTCAACTGTTTCACACTTTTTTTTATTAAGTATATAATTCCACATGTGTTAATTCATAGTTTTGATGCCTTCAGTGGAATGTACAATTTTCAAAGTCATGAAAATACAGAAAAATCTTTAAATGAGAAGGTGTGTCCAAACTTTTGCTCTGTACTGTATGTTGATAAAAAATCCAGCCTCCTCCAACCCCTTCCATCTCCAAAATTGGTGAATAACACCAATATTTCCAAATATATAGGTTACAAAGCACCTAATGCTGCAGAAAATCTAACATTTCAATAGGCAGGATAACTACATTGTTAAAATCAAAAAGAAAATTAAGGCACCTTTGGAGAACTTGATCTTGCTGAGGAGATGGTCACTCTATAAAGGCTAGATCTGCAAATAGCTGTTCTCCAGTACTTACAAATTGTTTTTCTAAAGTTCAACAGTTGCAGATTCTGCTATCGTCCTTTTAATCCAATGATGACACATTCTTCCATTGTCTTATCATGGTATTCCAGCTTTAGAGAAGGTGAAAACATCTTAAAAGACTTGTTCTTCCTGAAGAAATGGCCATTCTTTATGAGATGTTAAATAGGTTGTTTCCACCTTGTCTATATGTTTTGCACCACAGTCCAATTTTTGTGTATTGCATTACTATTCTTTTCATCCATTGATCGGTGTGTTCATCCCATATCGCATCAATGGACACTATTTATCTTCTTGCCATCAAAAGGTACCATTCTGACCCACATTGTATGAAATATTTGGGGCACAACATGAATAGTAAAGGAAAGAGAGTTGCCATCTCACAAATTCACAAGCGTATAAATATTCTGCACCATCAGGCCACTCAAAAATAATTTACCAACATGTATGTTGTTCTTCAGGACCCGCACATATGCTGTTAAAAAATCCAGCCTCCTCCAACCCCTTCAGCTGGCCATTCCATCTCCAAAACTGGTGAATAACACCAATATTTCCAAATATATAGGTTACAAAGCACCTAATGCTGCAGAAAATCTAAAGTTTCAGTAGACAGAATAACTACATTGT
This sequence comes from Phyllobates terribilis, assembly GCF_046119375.1. Lineage (NCBI taxonomy): Eukaryota > Metazoa > Chordata > Amphibia > Anura > Dendrobatidae > Phyllobates > Phyllobates terribilis. The sequence continues at coordinate 9,541,083 of NW_027362772.1, read as the reverse complement.
TAAAATCAAAAAGAAAATGAAGGCACCTTGGGAGAACTTGATCTTCTTGAGGAGATGGCCACTCTATAAAGGCTAGATCTGCAAATAGGAGTTCTCCAGTACTTACTAATTGTTTTTCTAAAGTTCAACAGTTGCAGATTGTGCTATCGGCCTTATTATCCAATGATGAGACATTCTTCCATTGTCTTATCATGGTATTCCAGCTTTAGAGAAGGTGAAAACATCTTAAAACACTTGTTCTTCCTGAAGAAATGGCCATTCTTTATGAGGTGTTAAATAGGTGGTTTCCGAATTGTCTATATGTTTTGCACCACAGTCCAATTTTTGTGTATTGCATTACTACTCCTTAAATCCATTGATCGGTGTGTTCTTCCCATATCGCATCAATGGACACTATTTATCTTCTTGCCATCAAAGCGTACTATTCTGGCCCACATTGTATGAAACATTTGGGGTACAACATGAATAGTAAAGGAAAGAGACTTGCCATCTCACCAATTGACAAGCGCGTAAATATTTTGCACCATCAGGACACTGAAAAATAATTTACCAACATGTATGTTGTTCTTCAGGACCGCACATATGCTGTTAAAAAATCCAGCCTCCTCCAACCCCTTCAGCTGGCCATTCCATCTCCAAAATTGGTGAATAACACCAATATTTCCGAATATATAGGTGACAAAGCAACTAATGCTGCAGAAAATCTAACGTTTCAGTAGGCAGAATAACTACATTGTTAAAACCAAAAAGAAAATTAAGGGACCTTTGGAGAACTTGATCTTGCTGAGGAGATGGTCACTCTATAAAGGCTAGATCTGCAAATAGGTGTTCTCCAGTACTTACTAATTCTTTATCTAAAGTTCAACAGTTGGAGATTGTGCCATCGTCCTTTTTATCCAATGATGAGACATTCTTCCATTGTCTTATCATGGTATTCCAGCTTTAAAGAAGTTGAAAACATCTTAAAAGACTTGTTCTTCCTGAAGAAATGGCCATTCTTTATGAGGTGTTAAATAGGTGGTTTCCACCTTTTCTAAATGTTTTTCACCACAGTCCAATTTTTGTGTATTGCATTACTATTCTTTTCATCCATTGATCAGTGCGTTCTTACCATATCGCAATAATGGACAGTATTTATCTTCTTGCCATCAAAAGGTACCATTCTGACCCACATTGTATGAAATATTTGGGGCACAACATGAATAGTAAAGGAAAGAGAGTTGCCATCTCACCAATTGACAAGCGTGTAAATATTTTGCACCATCAGGACACTCAAAAATAATTTACCAACATGTATGTTGTTCTTCAGCAAACGAACACATGCTGATAAAAAATCCAGCCTCCTCCAACCCCTTCAGCTGGCCATTCCATCTCCAAAATTGGTGATTAACACCAATATTTCCAAATATATAGGTTACAAAGCACCTAGTGCTGCAGAAAATCTAAAGTTTCAGTAGGCAGAATAACTACATTGTTAAAACCAAAAAGAAAATTAAGGCTCCTTTGGATAACTTGATCTTGCTGAGATGGTCACTCTATAAAGGCTAGATCTGCAAATAGGTGTTCTCCAGTACTTACTAATTGTTTTTCTAAAGTTCAACAGTTGCAGATTGTGCCATCGTCCTTTTTATCCAATGATGAGACATTTTTCCATTGTCTTATGGCTATGTGCCCACGATGCAGAAATGCTCAGGATTTTTTCCTGAGCGTTTCTGCATCTCCCTGGCAGAAAAAATGCATGCAGATTGTACGTGCGGATTGTACATGCGTTTTCCTGCCAGGGACATGCGGAAATGGAGCGGTTACCCACTGACATTTCCGCATGTGGATTGACAAGCGCTTTCCAAGCGATAAGCATCACTTGGAAAGTGCTTGTGACAACTAGGTCACACAATATAAATCCATGCAAACAGCATGGATTTATATTGTGTGACCCGAGAGAGTGGTAAAAATAAATATATAAATATATACTTACCCTCTGATGGCCCTCGGTGACCCGCTCACTCCGTTCTCCCTTGCCAGCAACAGTGAAATGAAAGACCTGCCGACGTCAGTGTCGTGTGACCCGTCACATGACTCTGACGTCAGCGCAATTCCTTCAATTCACTGCAAAGTGCTGGGAAGCAAGTAGGAGTGCTGCGCGGGCCGAGAGAAGGTAAGTATACATTTATTTTTTATTTTATTCTTTTTTTACAGATTTTTTAATGGTACCTGGGTGTGGAGGAGACTCTCCTCTCATCTACACCCGGGTACAATCCGCACATTAGAACGCTTGGATTACGCATCTATATATACAGTGATTCGTAATCCATGCGGTCTAATGCAAGTCAATGGCGGCGAAGACGCAGCACTTCCGCAAAATGATTGGTAGCGTTGCGTTTTTTTCCGCAATGACAATCCGCAGTGGAAATTTCCCCAGCATGTGCAAAGCACATGCGGATTATCATTGGGGAACATTGCTGCCCTTCTACCGTGCGTTTTTAATGCGTTTTTAATGCATTCCCACAGCTGCAAAAACGCTGCGGAAAAGCATTAAAAACGCATCATGGGCACACAGCCTCTTATCATGCTATTCCAGCTTTAGAGAAGGTGAAAACATCTTAAAAGACTTGTTCTTCCTGTAGAAATGGCCATTCTATATGAGGTGTTAAATAGGTGGTTTCCACCTTCTCTAAATGTTTTTCACCACAGTCCAATTTTTGTGAATTGCATAACTACTCTTTTCATCCATTGATCAGTGCGTTCTTCCCATATCGCATCAATGGACACTATTTATCTTCTTGCCATCAAAAGGTACCATTCTGACCCACATTGTATGAAATATTTGGGGCACAACATGAATAGTAAAGGAAAGAGAGTTGCCATCTCACCAACTGACAAGCGTGTAAATATTCTGCACCATCAGGCCACTGAAAAATAATTTACTAACATGTACGTTGTTCTTCAGCAAACGAACACATGCTGATAAAAAATCCAGCCTCCTCCAACCCCTTCAGCTGGCCATTCCATCTCCAAAACTGTTGAATAACATCAATATTTCCAAATATATAGGTTACAAAGCACCTAATGCTGCAGAAAATCTAAAGTTTCAGTAGGCAGAATAACTACATTGTTAAAACCAAAACGAAAATTAAGGCACCTTTGCAGAACTTGATCTTCCTGAGGAGATGGTCACTCTATAAAGGCTAGATCTGCAAATAGGTGTTCTCCAGTACTTACTAATAGTTTTTCTAAAGTTCAACAGTTGCAGATTGCGCCATCGGCCTTATTATCCAATGATGAGACATTCTTCCATTGTCTTATCATGGTATTCCAACTTTAGAGAAGGTGAAAACATCTTAAACGACTTGTTCTTCCTGAAGAAATGGCCATTCTTTATGAGGTGTTAAATAGGTGGTTTCCACCTTGTCTATATGTTTTGAACCACAGTCCAATTTTTGTGTATTGCATTGCTACTCTTTTCATCCATTGATCGGTGCGTTCTTCCCATATCGCATCAATGGACACTATTTATCTTCTTGCCATCAAAAGATACCATTCTGACCCACATTGTATGAAATATTTGGGGCACAACATGAATAGTAAAGGAAAGAGAGTTGCCATCTCAACAATTGACAAGCGTGTAAATATTCTGCACCATCAGGCCACTCAAAAATAATTTACCAACATGTATGTTGTTCTTCAGGACACGCACATATGCTGTTAAAAAATCCAGCCTCCTCCAACCCCTTCAGCTGGCCATTCCATCTCCAAAATTGGTGAATAACACCAATATTTCCAAATAAATAGGTTACAAAGCACCTAATGCTGCAGAAAATCTAACGTTTCAGTAGGCACAATAACTACATTGTTAAAACCAAAAAGAAAATTAAGGCACCTTTGGAGAACTTGATCTTGCTGAGGAGATGGTCACTCTATAAAGACTAGATCTGCAAATAGGTGTTCTCCAGTACTTACTAATTGTTTTTCTAAAGTTCAACAGTTGCAGATTGTGCCATCGGCCTTTTTATCCAATGATGAGACATTCTTCCATTGTCTTATCATGGTATTCCAGCTTTAGAGAAGGTGAAAACATCTTAAAAGAGTTTTTCTTCCTGAAAAAATGGCCATTCTTTATGAGGTGTTAAATAGGTGGTTTCCACCTTCTCTAAATGTTTTTCACCACAGTCCAATATTTGTGAATTGCATTACTACTCTTTTCATCCATTGATCAGTGAGTTCTTCCCATATCGCATCAATGGACACTATTTATCTTCTTGCCATCAAAAGGTACCATTCTGACCCACATTGTATGAAATGTTTGGGGCGCAACATGAATAGTAAAGGAAAGCGAGTTGCCATCTCACCAATTGACAAGCGTGTAAATATTTTGCACCATCAGGCCACTCAAAAATAATTTACCAACATGTATGTTGCTCTTCAGGACACGAACACATGCTGTTAAAAAATCCAGCCTCCTCCAACCCCTTCAGCTGGCCATTCCATCTCCAAAATTGGTGCATTTTTCACACCAATATTTCCACATATATAGGTTACAAAGCACCTAATGCTGCAGAAAATCTAAAGTTTCATTAGACAGAATAACTACATTGTTAAAACCAAAAAGAAAATTAAGGCACCTTTGGAGAACTTGATCTTCTTGAGGAGATGGTCACTCTATAAAGGCTAGATCTGCAAATAGGTGTTCTCCAGTACTTACTAATTGTTTTTCTAAAGTTCAACAGTTGCAGATTGCGCCATCGACCTTTTTATCCAATGATGAGACATTCTTCCATTGTCTTATCATGGTATTCCAGCATTAGAGAAGGTGAAAATCATCTTAAAAGACTTGTTCTTCCTGAAGAAATGGCCATTCTTTATGAGGTGTTAAATAGGTGGTTTCCACCTTGCCTATAAGTTTTGCACCACAGTTTAATTTTTGTGAATTGCATTACTATTCTTTTCATCCATTGATCGGTGCGTTCTTCCCATATTGCATCAATGGACACTATTTATCTTCTTACCATCAAATGGTACCATTCTGACCCACATTGTATGAAATATTTGGGGCACAACATAAATAGTAAAGGAAAGAGATGTTAGAACCTTGCTGTTAGGTTTTTTTTCCTTTGCTGGTCACATGACCTTGTTGGCCTATTTAATCCTGCTCCGCCCTTCTGGCTTTGCTGGACTTCATTGTATATCTACTTTCTAGCTAGCCTGTGCTCTGTATCTAACTCTGTTAGTTTGCTTGGTCTACGGACCTCTAGGTTCTATCTATTTTGTTTGTTCGTCTGTCTGCTACTATTTCTGTTAGGAGGTGTCCCATATTCCTCCCAGTCCTTAGTACTTGTAGGGATTCCCTCCCCAAATCTATAGGTCTCCGTACAGACTAGATTAGGACTTTAGCAGGTCTGATCGCAGGATCAGGTTCCCTGTTACATCGTAGGGATTCAGCTGAGTCTTATAGTAGGGACAGATCTCCTCTCTTTCCTTAGCTTTGGTAGCAGAACATAACAGTAAGTCCAGCCTGTAAATTCTCTAAGGAAAGATTTTTTTTGTTCCATCATGGTGTCGGTTCAGGATTTGGCTCATCGCCTGCAGGGACTCTCTCTGGAAGTGGCCGAGCTCCGTCAGCACGTGAGTAACTGTCCTGGAGCATATTTCTTGGAGCCTAAGGTATGTTTGCCGGATTTATTTTTTGGTGAACATCGAGAATTTTTTTCATTTAAAAATGCTTGCTTATTGTATTTTCGTTTGAGACCCAAGTCCTCTGGGGATGAATCCCAGCGCGTAGGGTTCATAATGTCACTTTTGCGCAAAGAGCCTCAGGAGTGGGCCTTTTCTTTGCAACCTAGTGATACATGCTTCAGATCAGTGGATAGTTTTTTTTCTGCTTTAGGACTATTATATGATGATCCTGACCGTGTGGCATCAGCTGAGACTGAGTTGAGACGTTTAAAACAAGGATCAGGTAATATGGAAAAATATTGTACACATTTTCGTCGTTGGTCCACTCAAACAGGGTGGAACGATTCTGCTCTGAAAAGTCTATTTCTTGCTGGGCTCAGTGAAAGGGTTAAAGACCTGCTAATTGCTTATCCTACACCTGAGGATTTGCAACAGGCTATGCAATTAGCTATACGGGTGGACAGAAGACTGCGTGCTAGGGTTAATGAGAGCAAATCCTCTGCTATGTCAGTTTCTGGTTATGATAATGTGTGTACTAACAGTGGTGAACCGATGGAGATTGGATCGGTGGCACCTCGCTCTCAAGAAAAACACCGTCGTTTTTCAGAAGGCTTGTGTTTCTATTGCGGGAAATCTGGTCATTTGATTAAAGGCTGTGAGCTTCGTATGAAGAAAGAAAAAAAAATGGTCAGTCACGCCCGTATTGCCTGTTTAAATTCCAAGGGTATATTTTTAGCTGCTTCCACGATTGCTCAGGAAAAATTAATGGAATTTCGGGTGTTTGTTGATTGCGGGTCTACACTGAATGTTATTGATGGGGGATTCGTGGAAAAACTCAATTTAAAACCTGAACCTTTATCATCCCCCATTGCTGTGGTTTCTGTGGATGGCTCCCCTTTGAAGAATATTACTCTCAAGGTCAGTGAATTTCCTCTCACTATTAATGGTGTTCACCATGAGAAATTGGATTTGGTAGTGTTGAATAACTTGCCTTCTCCAGTAATATTGGGTTTGCCCTGGTTAAAATTTCACAATCCTGTACTGGATTGGTCTACCAGTGAAATTAAATCCTGGAGCCATAAATGTTATGACAAGTGTTGTAACGGGCGTATTGCAGCTTTGGATAGGGGAGAATTGCCTGTTCCTATTCAGGATTTTTGGAGAGTTTTTTCTGAGAAAGAATCGCAGGTTTTGCCTCCCCATAGAGACTATGATTGTTCTATTGAATTTGTCCCTGGAGCGACTCTTCCTAAAAGTCGTTTATTTAACCTTACTATTCCTGAGAGGAAGGCTTTGGAGGAATACATACAGACAAGTTTGGCCGCCGGTCACATTAGGCCCTCTAAGTCTCCTGTGGCGGTTGGATTTTTTTTTGTAAAAAAAAAGGACGGCGGTTTACGTCCTTGTCTGGATTTTCGTGAGATTAACAAAATTACGGTACGCAATCCTTACCCACTGCCATTGATTCCTGATCTGTTTAACCAGTTATTGGGGGCCAAGTGGTTCTCTAAAATTGACCTTAAGGGGGCATACAATCTGTTGCGCATGAAGGAGGGTGATGAATGGAAGACTGCTTTTAACACTCCTGTGGGTCATTTTGAGAATCTGGTGATGCCTTTTGGTCTTACCAATGCTCCTGCATTTTTTCAGAATCTGATTAATGACATCCTTAGACCTTTGATCGGTAAAAATGTGGTTGTGTATTTGGATGACATTTTGATTTATTCGCCAGATCTGGAGTCTCATTGGCGGAGCGTGCGTGAGGTATTACAGTTATTAATGGACAATTCGCTTTTTGCTAAGCTGGAGAAATGTGAGTTCGCTGTACAGAGAATTAGTTTTTTGGGCTACATTATCTCCAGCAAAGGTTTTGAGATGGATCCGGTTAAGGTTCAGGCTGTGCAGGAATGGCCTAGGCCTATTGGTTTGAAATCGATACAGAGGTTTTTGGGTTTCGCCAATTACTATAGAAAATTCATAAAAAATTTTTCTAGTATTGTCAAACCTCTGACTGATCTCACCAGGAAAGGTGCTGATGCGGTTCAGTGGTCTTCTGAGGCCATTGAAGCTTTTGTGTATCTCAAGGAGAGGTTCACCTCTGCTCCCATCCTTATGCAGCCTGATGTTACTAGGCCGTTTTTGGTTGAGGTTGATGCTTCCTCTGTGGGGGTTGGCGCAGTATTGTCTCAGGATAACGGGGATGGATTACATCCCTGTGCATTTTTTTCAAAAAAATTTTCGGAGACTGAATTGAATTACGATATTGGTAATCGGGAATTATTGGCTATTAAACTCGCATTTGAACACTGGCGCCACTTCTTGGAAGGTGCGGAATTTCCCGTTCAGGTTCTTACGGATCATAAAAATCTGATATATCTTGACGCTGCCAAGCGCCTGAATGCCCGTCAGGCTAGGTGGGCACTGTTTTTCTCGCGGTTTAATTTCTCCGTTACTTACATCCCTGGTACTAAGAATGTTAAGGCGGATGCCTTGTCTCGCAGTTTTTCTCCCATAGTCGGTGCTGAGAAAGAGGAAAACATTTTACAAGAAGGTGTTGTGATAGCTGCTTTAGACTCCGTTTTGGAAGATGAGATTCTTAAAGCTCAGGAGAATGCCCCATCTAACACTCCTCATGGGAGGTTGTTTGTGCCTGGGACCTTTAGGAGAGATTTGTTTGTTGAGTGTCACGAATCTCGGTTGGCAGGTCATCCCGGAATCTCTGAGACCAAGAGACTGGTGGGTCGCAGTTTTTGGTGGCCTGGATGGCAGAAGGAAGTCATTAAGTGGGTGCGCCAATGTACTATATGTGCTAGATCTAAGTCCTCACATACTCCTGCTGCGGGGTTGCTTTGTCCTTTGGAGGTCCCCAGTGCTCCTTGGACACATTTGGCTATGGACTTTATAACTGACCTTCCCCCCTCTGAGGGTTTTACTGTCATCTGGGTGGTCGTGGACCGTTTTAGCAAGATGTGTCACTTGGTTCCCTTCGTCAAACTGCCCTGCGCTAAAACTCTCGCTAAGGCCTTTGTCAAGGAAATTGTCAGACTTCATGGCGTTCCTACTGACATTGTTTCTGATAGGGGTCCTCAGTTCGTGGCTCGTTTTTGGCGTGCCTTTTGTGACAGGTTGGGAATTCATTTGTCGTTTTCGTCCGGATATCATCCTGAATCTAATGGCCAGACAGAAAGGAAAAACCAGGATGTTGAGCAGTTCTTGCGTTGTTTTGTGGCAGACAATCAAGAGGGGTGGTCTGAGTTTCTGCCACTTGCCGAATTTGCTCTGAACAATCATACATCTTCTTCTGCTGGTTGTTCGCCTTTTTTTTGTTGTTCTGGGAGACATCCGTCGTTTGGGTCGTTCTCTAAGTTGGGATCTGCCGTGCCTGAGGAGGAGAATTTTTCCGGTGATTTGGAAAGAGTTTGGACGGATGTGCGTGGTAATCTTCAGGAGGCCAACAGAAAATCTAAAGACTACTTTGATAGGAAACGACAGGAGGTTTTGTTCGCTGTTGGTGACATGGTTTGGTTGTCCTCTAGGAATCTGCGGTTGAGGATTCCTTCTAAGAAATTGGGTCCCAAGTTTGTAGGGCCCTTTAAGGTGCTTCAGGTTGTCAACCAATCTGCTGTTAGGTTGGAGGTTCCTACCTCCTGGAGAATTAATCCGGTCTTTCATGTCTCTCTGTTAAAAAAAGCTGTTGTGTCGGATGGTGACGCCTCTGCCTCTGTTCCTCCGGTGGTGGAGGACGGGGAATATGAAATTTCTCGCATCCTTGACTCTAGACGGTATAGAGGTAGTTTGCAGTATCTTGTGGCCTGGAAAGGTTTCGGACCCGAGGATAACTCTTGGGTGAGGTCAGATGATGTTTCCGCGTCCAGACTTATCAGAGCGTTTCACAGGAGATTTCCTGATAAGCCTGGTCCTAGGGGATCCGGAGGATTCTCTTAGAAGGGGGGGTACTGTTAGAACCTTGCTGTTAGGTTTTTTTTCCTTTGCTGGTCACATGACCTTGTTGGCCTATTTAATCCTGCTCCGCCCTTCTGGCTTTGCTGGACTTCATTGTATATCTACTTTCTAGCTAGCCTGTGCTCTGTATCTAACTCTGTTAGTTTGCTTGGTCTACGGACCTCTAGGTTCTATCTATTTTGTTTGTTCGTCTGTCTGCTACTATTTCTGTTAGGAGGTGTCCCATATTCCTCCCAGTCCTTAGTACTTGTAGGGATTCCCTCCCCAAATCTATAGGTCTCCGTACAGACTAGATTAGGACTTTAGCAGGTCTGATCGCAGGATCAGGTTCCCTGTTACATCGTAGGGATTCAGCTGAGTCTTATAGTAGGGACAGATCTCCTCTCTTTCCTTAGCTTTGGTAGCAGAACATAACAAGAGAGTTGCCATCTCACCAATTGACAAGCGTGTAAATATTTTGCACCATCAGGCCACTCAAAAATAATTTACCAACATGTGTTTTGTTCTTCAGGACACGAACACATGCTGATAAAAAATCCAGCCTCCACCAACCCCTTCAGCTGGCCATTCCATCTCCAAAATTGGTGCATTTTTCACACCAATATTTCCAAATATATAGGTTACAAAGCACCTAATGCTGCAGAAAATCTAACGTTTCATTAGACAGAATAACTATATTGTTAAAACCAAAAAGAAAATTAAGGCACCTTTGGAGAACTTGATCTTCTTGAGGAGATGGTCTCTCTATAAAGGCTAGATCTGCAAATAGGTGTTCTCCAGTACTTACTAATTGTTTTTCTAAAGTTCAACAGTTGCAGATTGCGCCATCGACCTTTTTATCCAATGATGAGACATTCTTCCATTGTCTTATCATGGTATTCCAGCTTTAGAGAAGGTGAAAACATCTTAAAAGACTTGTTCTTCCTGAAGAAATGGCCGTTCTTTATGAGGTGTTAAATAGGTGGTTTCCACCTTGCCTATATGTTTTGCACCACAGTCCAATTTTTGTGAATTGCATTACTACTCTTTTCATCCATTGATCAGTGCTTTCTTCCAATATCGCATCAATGGACACTATTTATCTTCTTACCATCAAATGTTACCATTCTGACCCACATTGTATGAAATTTTTAGGGCAGAACATGAATAGTAAAGGAAAAGAAGTTGCCATCTCACCAATTGACAAGCGTGTAAATATTTTGCACCATCAGGCCACTGAAAAATAATTTACCAACATGTATGTTGATCTTCAGGACACGCACATATGCTGTTAAAAATTCCAGCCTCCTCCAACCCCTTCAGCTGGCCATTCCATCTCCAAAATTTGTGAATAACACCAATATTTCCAAATATATAGGATACAAAGCACCTAATGCTGCAGAAAATCTAACGTTTAAGTAGGCAGAATAACCACATTGTTAAAACCAAAAAGAAAATTAAGGCACCTGTGGAGAACTTGAACTTGCTGAGGAGATGGTCACTCTATGAAGGCTAGATCTGCAAATAGGTGTTCTCCAGTACTTACTAATTGTTTTTCTAAAGTTCAACAGTTGCAGATTGTGCCATCGTCCTTTTGATCCAATGATGAGACATTCTTCCATTGTCTTATCATGGTATTTCAGCTTTAGAGAAGTTGAAAACTTATTAAAAGAATGGTTCTTCCTGTAGAAATGGCCATTCTTTATGAGGTGTTAAATAGGTGGTTTCCACCTTCTCGAAATGTTTTTCACCACAGTCCAATTTTTGTGAATTGCATTATTACTCTTTTCATCCATTGATCAGTGAGTTCTTCACATATCGCATCAATGGACACTATTTATCTTCTTGCCCTCAAAAGGTACCATTCTGACCCACATTGTATGAAATATTTGGGGCACAACATGAATAGTAAAGAAAAGAAAGTTGCCATCTCACCAATTAACAAGCGTGTAAATATTTTGCACCATCAGGCCACTCAAAAATAATTTACCAACGTGTATGTTGTTCTTCAGGACACAAACACATGCTGATAAAAAATATAGCCTCCTCCAACCCCTTTAGCTGGCCATTCCATCTCCAAAATTGGTGCATTTTTCACACCAATATTTCCAAATATATAGGTTACAAAGCACCTAGTGCTGCAGAAAATCTAACGTTTCAGGAAGCAGAATAACTACATTGTTAAAACCAAAAATAAAATAAAGGCACCTTTGGAGAACTTGATCTGGCTGAGGAGATGGTCACTCTATAAAGGCTAGATCTGCAAATATGTGTTCTCTAGTACTTACTAATTGTTTTTCTAAAGATCAACAGTTGCAGATTGTGCCATCGGCCTTTTTATCCAATGATGAGACATTCTTCTATTGTCTTATCATGGTATTCCAGTTTTAGAGAAGTTGAAAACATCTTAAAAGACTTGTTCTTCCTGTAGAAATGGCCATTCTTTATGAGGTGTTAAATAGGTGCTTTCCACCTTCTGTAAATGTTTTTCACCGCAGTCCATTTTTTGTGTATTGCATTACTACTCTTTTCATCCATTGATCAGTGAGTTCTTCCCATATCGCATCAATGGACACTATTTATCTTCTTGCCCTCAAAAGGTACCATTCTGACCCACATTGTATGAAATATTTGGGGCACGACATGAATAGTAAAGGAAAGAAAGTTGCCATCTCACCAATTAACAAGCGTGTAAATATTTTGCACCATCAGGCCACTCAAAAATAATTTACCAACGTGTATGTTGTTCTTCAGGACACAAACACATGCTGATAAAAAATACAGCCTCCTCCAACCCCTTCAGCTGGCCAATCCATCTCCAAAATTGGTGCATTTTTCACACCAGTATTTCCAAATATATAGGTTACAAAGCACCTAATGCTGCAGAAAATCTAACGTTTCAGGAGGCAGAATAACTACATTGTTAAAACCAAAAATAAAATAAAGGCACCTTTGGAGAACTTGATCTGGCTGAGGAGATGGTCACTCTATAAAGGCTAGATCTGCAAATATGTGTTCTCTAGTACTTACTAATTGTTTTTCTAAAGATCAACAGTTGCAGATTGTGCCATCGGCCTTTTTATCCAATGATGAGGCATTCTTCCATTGTCTTATCATGGTATTCCAGCTTTAGAGAAGTTGAAAACATCTTTAAAGACTTGTTCTTCCTGAAGAAATGGCCATTCTTTATGAGGTGTTAAATAGGTGGTTTCCACCTTGTCTATATGTTTTGCACCACAGTCCAATTTTTGTGTATTGCATTACTATTCTTTTCATCCATTGATTGGTGCATTCTTCCCATGTCACATCAATGGACACTATTTATCTTCTTGCCATCAAAAGGTACCATTCTGACCCACATTGAATGAAATATTTTGGGCACAACAAGAATAGTAAAGGAAAGAGAGTTGCCATCTCACTAAATGACAAGCGTGTAAATATTCTGCACCCTCAGGCCACTGAAAAATAATTTACCAACATGTATGTTGTTCTTCAGGACACGCACATATGCTGTTAAAAAATCCAGCCTCCTCCAACCCCTTCAGCTGGCCATTCCATCTCCAAAATTGGTGAATAACACCAATATTTCCAAATATATAGGTTAAAAAGCACCTAATGCTGCAGAAAATCTAGTTTCGACAGGGAGAATAACTACATTGTTAAAACCAAAAAGAACATTAAAGCACCTTTGGAGAACTTGATCTTCTTGAGGAGATGGTCTCTCTATAAAGGATAGATCTGCAAATAGGTGTTCTCCAGTACTTACTAATTGTTTTTCTAAAGTTCAACAGTTGCAGATTGTGCCATTGTCTGTTTTATCCAATGATGAGACATTCTTCCATTGTCTTATCATGGTATTGCAGTTTTAGAGAAGTTGAAAACATCTTAAAAGACTTGTTCTTCCTGTAGAAATGGCCATTCTTTATGAGGTGTTAAATAGGTGGTTTCCACCTTGTCTATATGTTTTGCACCACAGTCCAATTTTTGTGTATTGCATTACTATTCTTTTCATCCATTGATCGGTGCGTTCTTCCCATATCGCATCAATGGACACTATTTATCTTCTTGCCATCAAAAGGTACCATTCTGACCCACATTGTATGAAATATTTGGGGCAGAACATGAATAGTAAAGGAAAGAGAGTTGCCATCTCACTAATTGACAAGCGTGTAAATATTTTGCACCATCAGGCCACTCAAAAATAATGTACCAACATGTATGTTGTTCTTCAGGACACAAACTCATGCTGATAAAAAATCCAGCCTTCTCCAGCCCCTTCAGCTGGCCATTCCATCTCCAAAATTGGTGAATAACACCAATATTTCCAAATATAAAGGTTACAAGGCACCTAATGCTGCAGAAAATCGAAAGTTTCGGAAGGCAGAATAACTACATTGTTAAAGCCAAAAAGAAAATTAAGGCACCTTTGGAGATCTTTATCTTGCTGAGAAGATGGTCACTCTATAATGGCTAGATCTGCAAATAGGTGTTCTCCAGTACTTACTAATTCTTTTTCTAAGGTTCAACAGCTGCAGATTGCGCCATCGACCTTTTTATCCAATGATGAGACATTCTTCCATTGTCTTATCATGGTATTCCAGCTTTAGAGAAGGTGAAAACATCTTAAAAGACTTGTTCTTCCTGAAGAAATGGCCGTTCTTTATGAGGTGTTAAATAGGTGGTTTCCACCTTGCCTATATGTTTTGCACCACAGTCCAATTTTTGTGAATTGCATTACTACTCTTTTCATCCATTGATCAGTGCTTTCTTCCAATATCGCATCAATGGACACTATTTATCTTCTTACCATCAAATGTTACCATTCTGACCCACATTGTATGAAATTTTTAGGGCAGAACATGAATAGTAAAGGAAAAGAAGTTGCCATCTCACCAATTGACAAGCGTGTAAATATTTTGCACCATCAGGCCACTGAAAAATAATTTACCAACATGTATGTTGATCTTCAGGACACGCACATATGCTGTTAAAAATTCCAGCCTCCTCCAACCCCTTCAGCTGGCCATTCCATCTCCAAAATTTGTGAATAACACCAATATTTCCAAATATATAGGATACAAAGCACCTAATGCTGCAGAAAATCTAACGTTTAAGTAGGCAGAATAACCACATTGTTAAAACCAAAAAGAAAATTAAGGCACCTGTGGAGAACTTGAACTTGCTGAGGAGATGGTCACTCTATGAAGGCTAGATCTGCAAATAGGTGTTCTCCAGTACTTACTAATTGTTTTTCTAAAGTTCAACAGTTGCAGATTGTGCCATCGTCCTTTTGATCCAATGATGAGACATTCTTCCATTGTCTTATCATGGTATTTCAGCTTTAGAGAAGTTGAAAACTTATTAAAAGAATGGTTCTTCCTGTAGAAATGGCCATTCTTTATGAGGTGTTAAATAGGTGGTTTCCACCTTCTCGAAATGTTTTTCACCACAGTCCAATTTTTGTGAATTGCATTATTACTCTTTTCATCCATTGATCAGTGAGTTCTTCACATATCGCATCAATGGACACTATTTATCTTCTTGCCCTCAAAAGGTACCATTCTGACCCACATTGTATGAAATATTTGGGGCACAACATGAATAGTAAAGAAAAGAAAGTTGCCATCTCACCAATTAACAAGCGTGTAAATATTTTGCACCATCAGGCCACTCAAAAATAATTTACCAACGTGTATGTTGTTCTTCAGGACACAAACACATGCTGATAAAAAATATAGCCTCCTCCAACCCCTTTAGCTGGCCATTCCATCTCCAAAATTGGTGCATTTTTCACACCAATATTTCCAAATATATAGGTTACAAAGCACCTAGTGCTGCAGAAAATCTAACGTTTCAGGAAGCAGAATAACTACATTGTTAAAACCAAAAATAAAATAAAGGCACCTTTGGAGAACTTGATCTGGCTGAGGAGATGGTCACTCTATAAAGGCTAGATCTGCAAATATGTGTTCTCTAGTACTTACTAATTGTTTTTCTAAAGATCAACAGTTGCAGATTGTGCCATCGGCCTTTTTATCCAATGATGAGACATTCTTCTATTGTCTTATCATGGTATTCCAGTTTTAGAGAAGTTGAAAACATCTTAAAAGACTTGTTCTTCCTGTAGAAATGGCCATTCTTTATGAGGTGTTAAATAGGTGCTTTCCACCTTCTGTAAATGTTTTTCACCGCAGTCCATTTTTTGTGTATTGCATTACTACTCTTTTCATCCATTGATCAGTGAGTTCTTCCCATATCGCATCAATGGACACTATTTATCTTCTTGCCCTCAAAAGGTACCATTCTGACCCACATTGTATGAAATATTTGGGGCACGACATGAATAGTAAAGGAAAGAAAGTTGCCATCTCACCAATTAACAAGCGTGTAAATATTTTGCACCATCAGGCCACTCAAAAATAATTTACCAACGTGTATGTTGTTCTTCAGGACACAAACACATGCTGATAAAAAATACAGCCTCCTCCAACCCCTTCAGCTGGCCAATCCATCTCCAAAATTGGTGCATTTTTCACACCAGTATTTCCAAATATATAGGTTACAAAGCACCTAATGCTGCAGAAAATCTAACGTTTCAGGAGGCAGAATAACTACATTGTTAAAACCAAAAATAAAATAAAGGCACCTTTGGAGAACTTGATCTGGCTGAGGAGATGGTCACTCTATAAAGGCTAGATCTGCAAATATGTGTTCTCTAGTACTTACTAATTGTTTTTCTAAAGATCAACAGTTGCAGATTGTGCCATCGGCCTTTTTATCCAATGATGAGGCATTCTTCCATTGTCTTATCATGGTATTCCAGCTTTAGAGAAGTTGAAAACATCTTTAAAGACTTGTTCTTCCTGAAGAAATGGCCATTCTTTATGAGGTGTTAAATAGGTGGTTTCCACCTTGTCTATATGTTTTGCACCACAGTCCAATTTTTGTGTATTGCATTACTATTCTTTTCATCCATTGATTGGTGCATTCTTCCCATGTCACATCAATGGACACTATTTATCTTCTTGCCATCAAAAGGTACCATTCTGACCCACATTGAATGAAATATTTTGGGCACAACAAGAATAGTAAAGGAAAGAGAGTTGCCATCTCACTAAATGACAAGCGTGTAAATATTCTGCACCCTCAGGCCACTGAAAAATAATTTACCAACATGTATGTTGTTCTTCAGGACACGCACATATGCTGTTAAAAAATCCAGCCTCCTCCAACCCCTTCAGCTGGCCATTCCATCTCCAAAATTGGTGAATAACACCAATATTTCCAAATATATAGGTTAAAAAGCACCTAATGCTGCAGAAAATCTAGTTTCGACAGGGAGAATAACTACATTGTTAAAACCAAAAAGAACATTAAAGCACCTTTGGAGAACTTGATCTTCTTGAGGAGATGGTCTCTCTATAAAGGATAGATCTGCAAATAGGTGTTCTCCAGTACTTACTAATTGTTTTTCTAAAGTTCAACAGTTGCAGATTGTGCCATTGTCTGTTTTATCCAATGATGAGACATTCTTCCATTGTCTTATCATGGTATTGCAGTTTTAGAGAAGTTGAAAACATCTTAAAAGACTTGTTCTTCCTGTAGAAATGGCCATTCTTTATGAGGTGTTAAATAGGTGGTTTCCACCTTGTCTATATGTTTTGCACCACAGTCCAATTTTTGTGTATTGCATTACTATTCTTTTCATCCATTGATCGGTGCGTTCTTCCCATATCGCATCAATGGACACTATTTATCTTCTTGCCATCAAAAGGTACCATTCTGACCCACATTGTATGAAATATTTGGGGCAGAACATGAATAGTAAAGGAAAGAGAGTTGCCATCTCACTAATTGACAAGCGTGTAAATATTTTGCACCATCAGGCCACTCAAAAATAATGTACCAACATGTATGTTGTTCTTCAGGACACAAACTCATGCTGATAAAAAATCCAGCCTTCTCCAGCCCCTTCAGCTGGCCATTCCATCTCCAAAATTGGTGAATAACACCAATATTTCCAAATATAAAGGTTACAAGGCACCTAATGCTGCAGAAAATCGAAAGTTTCGGAAGGCAGAATAACTACATTGTTAAAGCCAAAAAGAAAATTAAGGCACCTTTGGAGATCTTTATCTTGCTGAGAAGATGGTCACTCTATAATGGCTAGATCTGCAAATAGGTGTTCTCCAGTACTTACTAATTCTTTTTCTAAGGTTCAACAGCTGCAGATTGCGCCATCGACCTTTTTATCCAATGATGAGACATTCTTCCATTGTCTTATCATGGTATTCCAGCTTTAGAGAAGGTGAAAACATCTTAAAAGACTTGTTCTTCCTGAAGAAATGGCCATTCTTTATGAGGTGTTAAATAGGTGGTTTCCACCTTGTCTATATGTTTTGCACCACAGTCCAATTTTTGTGTATTTCATTACTATTCTTTTCATCCATTGATCACTGAGTTCTTCCCATATCGCATCAATGGACACTATTTATCTTCTTAACATCAAAAGCTACCATTCTGACCCACATTGTCTGAAATATTTGGGGCACAACATGAATAGTAAAGGAAAGAGAGTTGCCATCTCACCAATTGACAAGCGTGTAAATATTTTGCACCATCAGGCCACTCAAAAATAATTTACCAACATGTATGTTGGTCTTCAGGACACAAACGCATGCTGATAAAAAATCCAGCCTCCTCCAACCCCTTCAGATGGCCATTCCATCTCCAAAATTGGTGCATTTTTCACACCAATATTTCCAAATATATAGGTTACAAAGCACCTAATGCTGCAGAAAATCGAAAGTTTCAGTAGACAGGATAACTACATTGTTAAAATCAAAAAGAAAATTAAGGCACCTTTGGAGAACTTGATCCTCCTGGGGAGATGGTCACTCTATAAAGGCTAGACTGCAAATAGGTGTTCTCCAGTACTTACTCATTGTTTTTCTAAAGTTCAACAGTTGCAGATTGTGCCATCGTCCTTTTTATCCAATGATGAGACATTCTTCCATTGTCTTATCATGGTATTCCAGCATTAGAGAAGTTGAAAACATCTTAAAAGACTTGTTCTTCCTGAAGAAATGGCCATTCTTTATTAGGTGTTAAATAGGTGGTTTCCACCTTCTCTAAATGTTTTTCACCACAGTCCAATTTTTTTAAATTGCATTACTACTACTCTTTTCTGTTATGTTCTGCTACCAGAGCTAAGGAAAGAGAGGAGATCTGTCCCTACGATAGAACTCAGCTAGATCCCTACGATGTAACAGGGGACCCGATCCTGCGATCAGACCTGCTAAAGTCCTCAGCTAGTCTGTACGGAGACCTATAGATGTGGGGAAGGAATCCCTACAAGTACTAGGGACTGGGAGCAAAAATGGACACCTCCTAACAGAAATAGTAGCAGACAGACGAACAAACAATATATATAGAACACAGAGGTCCGTAGACCAAGCAAACTAACAGAGTTAGATACTAAGCACCGGCTAGCTAAAGAGTAGTAATACAATGAAGTCCAGCAAAGCCAGAAGGGCGGAGCAGGACTAAATAGGCCAACAAGGTCATGTGACCAGCAATAGAAAAAACCTAAGAGCAAGGTTCTAACAGTACCCCCCCTTCTAAGAGGATCCTCCGGATCCCCTAGGACCAGGCTTATCAGGAAATCTCCTGTGAAACGCTCTGATAAGTCTGGGCGCGGAAACATCATCCGACCTCACCCATGAGTTATCCTCGGGTCCGAAACCTTTCCAGGCCACAAGATACTGCAAACTACCTCTATACCGTCTAGAATTAAGGATGCGAGAAATTTCATATTCCCCGTCCTCCACCACCGGAGGAACAGAGGCAGAGGCGTCACAATCCGACACAACAGCTTTTTTCAACAGAGAGACATGAAACACCGGATTAATTCTCCAGGAGGTAGGAACCTCCAACCTAACAGCAGATTGGTTGACAACCTGAAGCACCTTAAAGGGCCCTACAAACTTGGGACCCAATTTCTTAGAAGGAATACTCAACCGCAGATTCCTAGAGGACAACCAAACCATGTCACCAACAGCGAACAAAACCTCCTGTCGTTTCCTATCAAAGTAGTCTTTAGATTTTCTGTTAGCCTTCTGAAGATTACCACGCACATCCGTCCAAACTCTCTCCAAATCGCCGGAAAAATTCTCCTCCTCAGGCACGGCAGATACCAACTTGGAGAACGACCCAAACGACGGATGTCTCCCAGAACAAGAAAAAAAAGGCGAACATCCAGCAGAAGAAGATGTATGATTGTTCAGAGCAAATTCAGCAAGTGGCAGAAACTCAGACCACCCCTCTTGATTGTCTGCCACAAAACAACGCAAGAACTGCTCAACATCCTGGTTTTTCCTTTCTGTCTGGCCATTAGATTCAGGATGATATCCGGATGAGAACGACAAATGAACTCCCAACCTGTCACAAAAGGCACGCCAAAAACGAGCCACGAACTGAGGTCCCCTATCAGAAACAATGTCAGTAGGAACGCCATGAAGTCTGACAATTTCCTTGACAAAGGCCTTAGCGAGAGTCTTAGCGCAGGGCAGTTTGACGAAGGGAACCAAGTGACACATCTTGCTAAAACGGTCCACGACCACCCAGATGACAGTAAAACCCTCAGAGGGGGGAAAGTCAGTTATAAAGTCCATAGCCAAATGTGTCCAAGGTGCACTAGGAACCTCCAGAGGGCAAAGCAACCCCGCAGCAGGAGCATGTGAAGACTTGGATCTTGCACACACAGTACATTGGCGCACCCACTTAATGACTTCCTTCTGCCATCCAGGCCACCAAAAACTGCGACCCACAAGTCTCTTGGTCTCAGAAATTCCTGGATGACCTGCCAACCGAGACTCATGACACTCAACAAACAAATCTCTCCTAAAGGTCCCAGGCACAAACAACCTCCCATGGGGAGTGTTAGATGGGGCATTCTCCTGTGCTTTAAGAATCTCATCTTCCAAAACGGAGTCCAAAGCAGCTATCACAACACCTTCTTGTAAAATGTTCTCCTCTTTCTCAGCACCGACTATGGGAGAAAAACTGCGAGACAAGGCATCCGCCTTAACATTCTTAGTACCTGGGATGTAAGTAACGGAAAAATTAAACCGCGAGAAAAACAGTGCCCACCTAGCCTGACGGGCATTCAGGCGCTTGGCAGCATCAAGATATATCAGATTTTTATGATCCGTAAAAACCTGAACGGGAAATTCAGCACCTTCCAAGAGGTGACGCCAGTGTTCAAATGCGAGTTTAATAGCCAATAATTCCCGATTACCAATATCGTAATTCAATTCAGTCTCCGAAAATTTTTTTGAAAAAAAGGCACAGGGATGTACTCCATCCCCGTTATCCTGAGACAATACTGCGCCAACCCCCACAGAGGAAGCATCAACCTCAACCAAAAACGGCTTAGTCACATCAGGCTGCATAAGGATGGGAGCAGAGGTGAACCTCTCCTTGAGATACACAAAAGCTTCAATGGCCTCAGCAGTCCACTGAACCGCATCAGCACCTTTCCTGGTGAGATCGGTCAGAGGTTTGACAATAATAGAAAAATTTTTAATGAATTTCCTATAATAATTGGCGAAACCCAAAAACCTCTGTATCGATTTCAAACCAATAGGCCTAGGCCATTCCTGCACAGCTTGAACCTTCACCGGGTCCATCTCAAAACCTTCGCTGGAGATAATGTAGCCCAAAAAACTAATTCTCTGTACAGCGAACTCACATTTCTCCAGCTTAGCAAAAAGCGAATTGTCAATTAATAACTGTAATACTTCACGTACGCTCCGCCAATGAGATTCCAGATCCGGCGAATAAATCAAAATGTCATCCAAAATACACAACCACATTTTTGCAGATCAAAGGTCTAAGGATGTCATTAATAAGATTCTGAAAAAATGCAGGAGCATTAGTAAGACCAAAAGGCATAACCAAATTCTCAAAATGACCCACAGGAGTGTTAAAAGCAGTCTTCCATTCGTCACCCTCCTTCATGCGCAACAGATTGTATGCCCCCCGAAGGTCAATTTTAGAGAACCACTTGGCCCCCACTAACTGGTTAAACAGATCAGGAATCAATGGCAGTGGGTAAGGATTGCGTACAGTAATTTTGTTAATCTCATGAAAATCCAGACAAGGACGTAAACCGCCGTCCTTTTTTTTTACAAAAAAAAATCCAACCGCCACAGGAGACTTAGAAGGCCTAATGTGACCGGCGGCCAAACTTGTCTGTATGTATTCCTCCAAAGCCTTTCTCTCAGGAATAGTAAGGTTAAATAAACGACTTTTAGGAAGAGTCGCTCCAGGGACAAATTCAATAGTACAATCATAGTCTCTATGGGGAGGCAAAACCTGCGATTCCTTCTCAGAAAAAACTCTCCAAAAATTCTGAATAGGAACAGGCAACTCCCCTCTATCCACAGCAGCAATGCGCCCGTTACAACACTTGTCATAACATTTATGGCTCCAGGATTTAATTTCATTAGTAGACCAATCCAGTACAGGATTGTGCAATTTTAACCAGGGCAATCCCAACACCACCGAAGAAGGCAAGTTATTCAAAACTACCAAATCCAAATTCTCATGGTGAACACCATTAATAGTGAGGGGAAATTCACAGACCTTGAGAGTAACATTCTTCAAAGGGGAGCCATCCACAGAAACCACAGCAATGGGGGATGACAAAGGTTCGGGTTTTAAATTGAGTTTTTCCAAGAATCCCCCATCAATTACATTCAGAGTAGACCCACAATCGACAAACACCCGAAATTCCATTACTTTTTCCTGAGCAATAGTGGAAGCAGCTAAAAATACACCCTTGGAATTTAAACAAGCAATACGGGCATGACTGACCATTTTTTTTTTCTTTCTTCATACGAAGCACACAGCTTTTAATGAAATGACCAGAATTTCCGCAATAGAAACACAAACCTTCAGAAAATCTGCGGTCTTTTTCTTGAGAGCGAGGTGCCATCGCTCCAATCTCCATTGGCTCTCCACTGTTAGTACACACATTCTCATGACCAGAAACTGACATAGCAGAGGATTTGCTCTCATTAACCCTTGCACGCAGTCTCCTATCCACCCGAATAGCTAATTGCATAGCCTGTTGCAAATCTTCAGGTGTGGGATAAGCAATTAGCAGATCTTTAACCCTTTCACTAAGCCCTGCAAGAAACAGACTCTTCAGAGCAGAATCGTTCCACCCTATTTGAGTAGACCACCGACGGAAATGAGTACAATATTTTTCCACATTACCTGATCCCTGTCTCAAACGTCTCAACTCAGTCTCAGCAGATGAGACACGGTCAGGATCATCATATAATAGCCCCAAAGCAGAAAAAAAACTATCCACTGATCTAAAGCATGTATCACTAGGTTGCAAAGAAAAGGCCCACTCCTGAGGCTCTTTGCGCAAAAGTGACATTATGAACCCTATGCGCTAGGATTCATCCCCAGAGGACCTGGGTCTCAAACGAAAATACAATAAGCAAGCATTTTTAAATGAAAAAAATTCTTGGTGATCACCAAAAAATAAATCAGGCAAACGTACCTTAGGCTCCAAGAAATGTGCTCCAGTACAGTTACTCACGTGCTGATGGAGCTCGGCCACCTCCAGAGAGAGTCCCTGCAGGCGTTGAGCCAAATCCTGAACCGACACCATGATGGAACAGAAAAATCTTTCCTTAGAGAATTTGCAGGCTGGACTTACTGTTATGTTCTGCTACCAGAGCTAAGGAAAGAGAGGAGATCTGTCCCTACGATAGAACTCAGCTAGATCCCTACGATGTAACAGGGGACCCGATCCTGCGATCAGACCTGCTAAAGTCCTCAGCTAGTCTGTACGGAGACCTATAGATGTGGGGAAGGAATCCCTACAAGTACTAGGGACTGGGAGCAAAAATGGACACCTCCTAACAGAAATAGTAGCAGACAGACGAACAAACAATATATATAGAACACAGAGGTCCGTAGACCAAGCAAACTAACAGAGTTAGATACTGAGCACCGGCTAGCTAAAGAGTAGTAATACAATGAAGTCCAGCAAAGCCAGAAGGGCGGAGCAGGACTAAATAGGCCAACAAGGTCATGTGACCAGCAATAGAAAAAACCTAAGAGCAAGGTTCTAACATTTTCATCCATTGATCAGTGCGTTCTTCCCATATCGCATCAATGGACACTATTTATCTTCGTGCCATCAAAAGGTACCATTCTGACCCACATTGTATGAAATATTTTGGGCACAACATGAAAAGTAAAGGAAAGAGAGTTGCCATCTCACCAATTGACAAGCGTGTAAATATTCTGCACCATCAGGCCACTCAAAAGTAATTTACCAACATGTATGTTGTTCTTCAGGACACGCACACATGCTGATAAAAAATCCAGCCTCCTCCAACCCCTTCAGCTGGCCATTCCATCTCCAAAATTGGTGCATTTTTCACACCAATATTTCCACATATATAGGTTACAAAGCACCTAATGCTGCAGAAAATCTAAAGTTTCAGTAGACAGAATAACTACATTGTTAAAACCAAAAAGAAAATTAACGCACCTTTGGAGAACTTGATCTTCTTGAGGAGATGGTCACTCTATAAAGGCTAGATCTGCAAATAGGTGCTCTCCAGTACTTACTAATTGCTTTTCTAAAGTTCAACAGTTGCAGATTGTGCCATCGTCCTTTTTTATCCAATGATGACACATTCTTCCATTGTCTTATCATGGTATTCCAGCTTTAGAGAAGCTGAAAACATTTTAAAAGACTTGTTCTCCTGTAGAAACGGCCATTCTTTATGAGGTGTTAAATAGGTGGTTTCCACCTTCACTAAATGTTTTTCACCACAGTCCAATATTTGTGTATTGCATTACTATTCTTTTCATCCATTGATCAATGTGTTCTTCCCATATCGCATCAATGGACACTATTTATCTTCTTGCCATCAAAACGTACCATTCTGACCCACATTGTATGAAATATTTTGGGCACAACATGAATAGTAAAGGAAGGAGAGTTGCCATCTCACCAATTGACAAGCGTGTAAATATTCTGCACCATCAGGCCACTGAAAAATAATTTACCAACATGTATGTTGTTCTTCAGGACACGAGAACATGCTGATAAAAAATCCAGCCTCCTCCAACCCCTTCAGCTGGCCATTCCATCTCCAAAATTAGTAAATAACACCAATATTTCCAAATATATAGGTTACAAAGCACCTAATGCTGCAGAAAATCTAACGTTTCGATAGGCAGAATAACTACATTGTTAAAACCAAAAAGAAAATGAAGGCACCTTTGGAGAACTTGATCTTCCTGAGGAGATGGTCTCTCTATAAAGGCTAGATCTGCAAATAGGTGTTCTCCAGTACTTACTAATTCTTTTTCTAAAGTTCCACAGTTGCAGATTGTGCCATTGTCCTTTTTATCCAATGATGAGACATTCTTCCATTGTCTTATCATGGTATTCCAGTTTTAGAGAAGTTGAAAACATCTTAAAAGACTTGTTCTTCCTGTAGAAATGGCCATTCTTTATGAGGTGTTAAATAGGTGGTTTCCACCTTCTCTAAATGTTTTTCACCACAGTCCAATTTTTGTGTATTGCAATACTATTCTTTTCATCCATTGATCGGTGCTTTCTTCCCATATCGCATCAATGGACACTATTTATCTTCTTGCCATAAAATGGTACCATTCTGGACCACATTGTTTGAAATATTTGGGGCACAACATGAATAGTAAAGGAAAGAGAGTTGCCATCTCACCAATTGACAAGCATGTAAATATTCTGCACCATCAGGCCACTGAAAAATACTTTACCAACATGTATGTTGTTCTTCAGCAAACGCACATATGCTGTTAAAAAATCCAGCTTCCTCCAACCCCTTCAGCTGGCCATTCCATCTCCAAAATTGGTGAATAACACCAATATTTCCAAATATATAGGTTACAAAGCACCTAATGCTGCAGAAAATCTAGTTTCGATAGGGAGAATAACTACATTGTTAAAACCAAAAAGAAAATTAAAGCACCTTTGGAGAACTTGATCTTGTTGAGGAGATGTTCACTCTATAAAGGCTAGATCTGCAAATAGGTGTTCTCCAGTACTGACTAATTGTTTTTCTAAAGTTCAACAGTTGCAGATTGTGCCATTGTCCTTTTTATCCAATGATGAGACATTCTTCCATTGTCTTATCATGGTATTCCAGTTTTAGATAAGTTGAAAACATCTTAAAACACTTGCTCTTCCTGTAGAAATGGCCATTCTTTATGAGGTGTTAAATACATGGTTTCCACCTTCTGTAAATGTTTTTCACCACAGTCCAATTTTTGTTTATCGCATTACTACTCTTTTCATCCATTGATCAGTGCGTTCTCCCCATATCGCATCAATGGACACTATTTATCTTCTTACCATCAAAAGGTACCATTCTGACCCACATTGTATGAAATATTTGGGGCACAACATGAATAGTAAAGGAAAGAGAGTTGCCATCTCACCAATTAATAAGCGTGTAAATATTTTGCACCATCATGCCACTCAAAAATAATTTACCAACATGTATGTTGTTCTTCAGGACACAAACACATGCTGATAAAAAATCCAGCCTCCTCCAACCCCTTCAGCTGGCCATTCCATCTCCAAAATTGGTGCATTTTTCACACCAATATTTCCAAATATATAGGTTACAAAGCACCTAATGCTGCAGAAAATCTAACGTTTCAGGAGGCAGAATAACTACATTGTTAAAACCAAAAAGAAAATTAAGGCACCTATGGAGAACTTGATCTTCTTGAGGAGATGGTCACTCTATAAAGGATAAATCTGCAAATAGGTGTTCTCCAGTACTTACTAATTGTTTTTCTAAAGTTCAACAGTTGCAGATTGCGCCATCGTCCTTTTTATCCAATGATGAGACATTCTTCCATTGTCTTATCATGGTATTCCAGCTTTAGAGAAGTTGAAAACATCTTAAAAGACTTGTTCTTCCTGAAGAAATGGCCATTCTTTATGAGGTGTTAAATAGGTGGTTTCCACATTGTCTATATGTTTTGCACCACAGTCCAATTTTTGTGTATTGCATTACTATTCTTTTCATCCTTTGATCGGGGCGTTCTTCCCATATCGCATCAATGGACACTATTTATCTTCTTGCCATCAAAACGTACCATTCTGACCCACATTGCATGAAATATTTGGCACAACATGAATAGTAAAGGAAAGAGAGTTGCCATCTCACCAATTGACAAGCGTGTAAATATTTTGCACCATCAGGCCACTCAAAAATAATTTACCAACATGTATGTTGTTCTTCAGGACACTTACACATGTTGATAAAAAATCCAGCCTCCTCCAACCCCTTCAGCTGGCCATTCCATCTCCAAAATTGGTGCATTTTTCACACCAATATTTCCAAATGTATAGGTTACAAAGCACCTAATGCTGCAGAAAATCTAACGTTTCAGTAGGCAGAATAACTGTTAGAACCCTGCTGTTAGTTTTTTCTATTTTGCTGGTCACATGACTTTCTGCCTATATAATCCAGCTCCGCACTTCTGGCTTTGCTGGACTTCAGTGTTACTTTTACTCTTAAGCTAGCCAGGTGCCTTGTACCTTTCTCTGTAGTTTGCTTGGTCTTTTGACCGCTAGTACTTCAGTTAGTTTGTTTGTCTTTGCTCTGCTACAATTTCTGCTAGGAGGTGTCCAACTTTATCCCAGTCCATGGTTCTTGTAGGGACCCCTCCCTTATATCTATAGGTCTGCGTTCAGACTAGCCGAGGACTTAGGCGGGTCTGTTCACAAGGAACAGGTCCCCCGTTGCATCGTAGGGAATCAGCTTAGTCCTATTGTAGGGACAGTTTTCCTATCTTTCCTTAGTGTTTGTAGCAGATCATAACAGTAAGTCCAGCCCAAAAATAAAACACTCTAAGGAAAGAAATCCTGATTTCAGTATGGTGTCGGTTCAGGAGTTGGCTCAACGTCTGCAGGGACTGTCTTTGGAGGTGGCCGAGCTCCAGCAACACGTGAGGAGCTGTCCTGGAGTGCATTTTGTTGAACCGAAGGTAGGACTTCCAGATTTTTTTTATGGTAAACGGCAAGATTTTTT
The DNA here is from genome assembly GCF_046119375.1 of Phyllobates terribilis. Lineage (NCBI taxonomy): Eukaryota > Metazoa > Chordata > Amphibia > Anura > Dendrobatidae > Phyllobates > Phyllobates terribilis. The sequence continues at coordinate 9,513,340 of NW_027362772.1, read as the reverse complement.
TTCCTTTAAAAATGCTAGTTTATTATATTTTCGTTTAAGACCCAGATCCTCGGGGAATGAATCACAGCGCATTGGGTTTATAATGTCACTTTTGCCCAAAGAATCACAGGGATGGGCCTTTTCTCTACAACCTAATGATCCGTGTTTTAGATCTGTGGAAGATTTTTTTTCTGCTATGGGGTTGTTGTATGATGATCCTGATCGAGTCTCATCTGCTGAAACTGAATTAAGACGTTTGAAGCAGGGATCAGGTGATGTGGAAAATTATTGTACATACTTTAGAAGATGGTCAGCTGAAGTGGAATGGAATGACTCAGCTTTAAAATGTTTATTTCTTGATGGTCTAGGTGAAAGGGTTAAGGATCTGCTGATTGTCTTCCCAAAACCAGGAACCTTGCAGGAGGCAATGCAATTAGCCATATGTGTGGACAGGAGACTGCGTGCTAGGAGTAATGAAGAGAAATCAATTTCTATGGCAGCTCCTAGTTTTCAGAGGGTCTGTTCGGAGGGTGGAGAACCGATGGAGATTGGGGCGATGTCACCCCTCTCTCAGGAAAAAGACCGCAGGTTTGCTAAAGGATTGTGTTTCTATTGCGGTAAATCTGACCACTTTATTAAGAACTGTGTGCTTCGTTTGAACAAAGAAAAAAAAAAAAAGAGGTCAGTTACGCCCGCATAGCATGTTTAAAATCAAAAGGAATATTTCTTTCTGGAAGCACCTGATTCCAGGAGGAGTTGATTGAATTTCGGGTATTTGTGGATTGTGGTTCTACACTCAATGTGATCGATGAGGGTTTTTTGGAAAAATTTAAATTAGAATCCAAACTTTTGTCATCTCCTATTTCTGTGGTTGCTGTTGATGGCTCTCCCTTGAAAGGTATTACTCACAAGGTTTTTGAATTTCCCCTCACCATTAATGGTATCCACCAAGAGAATTTGGATTTGGCGGTATTAAATAATTTGCCTGCTCCAGTGGTTTTGGGGTTACCTTGGTTAAAATTGCATAATCCTGTACTGGACTGGTCTACCAATGAAATTAAGTCTTGGAGTCCTAAGTGTTATGATAAATGTTGTAACGGTCGCATTGCTGCTGTGGAGAGAGGGGAATTACCTGTACCTATTCAGGAGTTTTGGAAGTTTTTTTCTGAGGAGGAGTCGCAAGTTTTGCCTCCTCATAGGGACTATGATTGCACCATTGAGTTTGTCCCTGGAGCAACTCTTCCCAAGAGTCGCTTATTTAATCTTACTATCCCTGAGAGAAAGGCCTTGGAGGAATACATACAGACAAGCTTGACTGTCGGTCACATTAGAACTTCTAAGTCACCTGTGGCTGTTGGATTTTTTTTTGTAAAAAAAAAGGACGGCGGTTTACGTCCATGTCTGGACTTTCGCGAAATTAATAAAATTACAGTACGCAATTCCTACCCACTGCCATTAATTTCTGACTTGTTCAACCAGTTAGTGGGGGCCAAGTGGTTCTCTAAGATTGATCTCCGGGGGGCATACAATTTGTTACGTATGAAGGAAGGTGATGAGTGGAAAACTGCTTTTAACACTCCAGTGGGTCATTTTGAGAATCTGGTTATGCCCTTTGGTCTTACCAACGCACCAGCGTTTTTTCAGAACCTTCTTAATGACATCCTAAGACCGTTGATCGGTAAGAATGTGGTGGTGTATTTGGATGACATTTTGATTTATTCGCCGGATCTGGAGTCTCATTGGCAGAGCGTACGTGAGGTATTGCAGTTGTTAAGCGGCAATTCACTTTTTGCTAAGCTGGAGAAATGTGAGTTCGCTGTGCAGAGAATTAGTTTTTTGGGCTACATTATCTCCATCGAGGGCTTTGAGATGGACCTGGTGAAGGTTCAGGCGGTGCAGGAATGGCCTAGGCCTATTGGTTTGAAACCAATATAGAGATTTTTGGGTTTCGCCAATTATTACAGAAAATTCTTTAAGAATTTTTCTATAATTGTTAAGCCGCTGACCGATCTCACCAGGAAAGGTGCGAATACGGTTCAGTGGACTACTGAGGCCATTGAAGCTTTTGTGTATCTCAAGGAGAGGTTCAGTCCTGCCCCCATCCTTATGCAGCCTGATGAGACTAAGCCTTTTTTGGTCGAGGTTGATGCTTCTTCGGTGGGGGTCGGTGCTGTTTTGTCTCAGGAAAACAAGGATGGAGTACATCCCTGTGCTTTTTTTTCAAAAAAATTTTCTGAGACCGAACTTAATTACGATGTCGGTAATCGGGAATTGCTGGCTATTAAACTCGCATTTGAACATTGGCGTCATCTCTTGGAAGGTGCTAAATTTCCCATTCAGGTTTTTACTGATCATAAGAATCTGATCTATCTTGATGCTGCCAAGCGCTTGAATGCCCGTCAAGCTAGGTGGGCACTTTGTTTTTCGCGGTTTAATTTTTCTGTTACTTACATCCCGGGTACCAAGAATGTAAAAGCGGATGCTTTATCTCGCAGTTTTTCTCCCATGGTTGGTACCGAGGAGGAGAGCATTTTACAGGAAGGTGTTGTGATAGCAGCATTGGACTCCGTTGTGGAAGATGGGATTCTGAAAGCCCAGGAGGATGCCCCATCTAACACTCCCCATGGGAGGTTGTTTGTGCCTAGGAACTTTAGGAGAGATTTGATTGTGGAGTGTCATGAGTCTCGGTTGGCAGGTCATCCAGGAATTTCGAAGACTAAGAGACTTGTAGGTCGCAGTTTTTGGTGGCCTGGGTGGCAGAAGGAAGTCATTAAGTGGGTGCGTCAATGTACTGTGTGTGCTAGATCTAAGTCTTCACATGCTCCTGCTGCAGGGTTGCTTTGCCCTCTGCAGGTTCCTAGTGCTCCTTGGACGCATCTTGCTATGGATTTTATTACTGACCTTCCTGCCTCTGAGGGTTTCACTGTCATCTGGGTGGTCGTAGACCGTTTTAGCAAGATGTGTCACTTGGTTCCCTTCATCAAACTGCCCTGCGCCAAGACACTCGCTAAGGCTTTTGTTAAAGAAATTGTCAGGCTCCATGGCGTTCCTACCGACATTGTTTCCGATAGGGGACCTCAGTTCGTGGTTCGTTTTTGGCGTGCCTTTTGTGACAGGTTGGGAGTCCATTTGTCATTTTCGTCTGGTTATCATCCTGAGTCTAATGGACAGACAGAAAGAAAGAAAGAACCAGGATGTTGAGCAGTTTTTGTGTTGTTTTGTGGCTGACAATCAAGAAGGGGTGGTCTGAGTTTCTGCCACTGGCTGAATTTGCTCTGAACAACCATACATCCTCTTCTGCTGGGTGTTCTCCTTTTTTTTGTTGTACTGGGAGACATCCGTCGTTTGGGTCATTCTCCAAATTGGTATCCGCTGTGCCAGAGGAGGGGAATTTTTCCGGTGATTTGGAGAGAGTTTGGACTGATGTACGTCATAACCTTCAAGAGCCTAACAAAAAATCCAAGAGGTACTTTGACAGGAAACGTCAAGAGGTTTTGTTTACTGTTAGTGACATGGTTTGGTTGTCCTCTAGGAATCTGCGGTTGAGGATTCCTTCTGAGAAATTGGGCCCGAAGTTTGTGGGTCCGTTTAGGGTGCTTCAGGTAGTTAACCAATCTGCTGTTAGGTTGGAGGTTCCTACCTCCTGGAAGATTAATCCGGTGTTTCATGTTTCCTTATTGAAAAAAGCTAATGTTTCGGATAGGGACGCCACTGTCTCTGTTCCTCCGGTGGAGGAAGAAGGTGATTATGAAATTTCTCGCATTCTTAATTCTAGATGGCATAGAGGGAGATTGCAGTATCTCTTCGCTTGGAAAGGTTTCGGTCCTGAGGATAACTCCTGGGTAAGGGCGGATGATGTCTCTGCTCCTAGACTTGTCGGAGCGTTTCAAAGGAGGTTTCCTGATAGACCTGGGCCTGGAGGATCCGGAGGATTCTCATAGAAGAGGGGGTACTGTTAGAACCCTGCTGTTAGTTTTTTCTATTTTGCTGGTCACCTGACTTTCTGCCTATATAATCCAGCTCCGCCCTTCTGGCTTTGCTGGACTTCAGTGTTACTTTTACTCTTAAGCTAGCCAGGTGCCTTGTACCTTTCTCTGTAGTTTGCTTGGTCTTTTGACCACTAGTACTTCTGTTAGTTTGTTTGTCTTTGCTCTACTACAATTTCTGCTAGGAGGTATCCAACTTTATCCCAGTCCTTAGTTCTTGTAGGGACCCCTCCCTTATATCTATAGGTCTGCGTTCAGATTAGCCGAGGACTTAGGCGGGTCTGTTCACAAGGAACAGGTCCCCCGCTGCATCGTAGGGAATCAGCTTAGTCCTATTGTAGGGACAGTTTTCCTATTTTTCCTTAGTGTTTGTAGCAGATCATAACAATAACTACATTGTTAAAACCAAAAAGAAAATTAAGGCACCTTTGGAGAACTTGATCTTCTTGAGGAGATGGTCACTCTATAAAGGCTAGATCTGCAAATAGGTGTTCTCCAGTACTTACTAATTCTTTTTCTAAAGTTCAACAGTTGCAGATAGTGCCATCGTCCTTTTTATCCAATGATGAGACATTCTTCCATTGTCTTATCATGGTATTCCAGCTTTAGAGAAGTTGAAAACATCTTAAAAGACTTGTTCTTCCTGAAGAAATGGCCTTTCTTTATGAGGTGTAAAATAGGTGGTTTCCACCTTGTCTATATGTTTTGCACCTCAGTCCAATTTTTGTGCTTTGCATTACTATTCTTTTCATCCATTGATCAGTGCGTTCTTCCCATATCGCATCAATGGACACTATTTATCTTCTTACCATCAAAAGGTACCAATCTGACCGACATTGTATGAAATATTTGGGGCACAACATGAATAGTAAAGGAAAGAGAGTTGCGATCTCACCAATTGACAAGCGTGTAAATATTTTGCACCATCAGGCCACTCAAAAATAATTTACCAACATGTATGTTGTTCTTTAGGACTGAACACATGCTGATAAAAAAACAGCCTCCTCCTACCCCTTCAGCTGGCCATTCCATCTCCAAAATTGGTGCATTTTTCCACCAATATTTCCAAATATATAGGTTACAAAGCACCTAATGCTGCAGAAAATCTAAAGTTTCAGTAGACAGAATAACTACATTGTTAAAACCAAAAAGAAAATTAAGGCACCTTTGGAGAACTTGATCTTCTTGAGGAGATGGTCACTCTATAAAGGCTAGATCTGCAAATAGGTGTTCTCCAGTACTTACTAATTGTTTTTCTAAAGTTCAACAGTTGCAGATTGCGCCATCGTCCTTTTTATCCAATGATGAGACATTCTTCCATTGTCTTATCATGGTATTCCAGCTTTAGAGAAGTTGAAAACATCTTAAAAAGACTTGCTCTTCCTGAAGAAATGGCCATTCTTTATGAGGTGTTAAATAGGTGGTTTCTACCTTCTCTAAATGTTTTTCACCACAGTCCAATTTTTGTGTATTGCATTACTATTCTTTTCATCCATTGATCAGTGCGTTCTTCCCATATCGCATCAATGGACACTATTTATCTTCTTACCATCAAAAGGTACCATTCTGACCCACATTGTATGAAATATTTGGGGCACAACATGAATAGTAAAGGAAAGAGAGTTGCCATCTCACCAGTTGACAAGCGTGTAAATATTCTGCACCATCAGGCCACTGAAAAATAATTTACCAACATGTATGTTGTTCTTCAGGACACGAACACATGTTGATAAAAAATCCAGCCACCTCCAACCCCTTCAGCTGGCCATTCCATCTTCAAAACTGGTGAATAACACCAATATTTCCAAATATATAGGTTACAAAGCACCTAATGCTGCAGAAAATCTAACGTTTCAGTAGGCAGAATAACTACATTGTTAAAACCAAAAAGAAAATTAAGGCACCTTTGGAGAACTTGATCTTCTTGAGGAGATGGTCACTCTATAAAGGCTAGATCTTTTCTAAAGTTCAACAGTTGCAGATTGCGCCATCGGCCTTTTTAACCAATGATGAGACATTCTTCCATTGTCTTATCATGGTATTCCAGCTTTAGAGAAGGTGAAAACATCTTAAAAGACTTGTTTTTCCTGAAGAAATGGTCATTCTTTATGAGGTGTTAAATAGGTGGTTTCCACCTTGTCTATATGTTTTGCACCACAGACCAATTTTTGTGTATTGCATTACTATTCTTTTCATCCATTGATCAGTGCGTTCTTCCCATATCGCATCAATGGACACTATTTATCTTCTTGACATCAAAACGTACCATTCTGACCCACATTGTATGAAATATTTGGGGCACAACATGAATAGAAAAGGAAAGAGAGTTCAAATCTCACCAATTGAAAAGCGTGTAAATATTTTGCACCATCAGGCCACTGAAAAATAATTTACCAACATGTATGTTGTTCTTCAGGACACGAACACATGCTGATGAAAAATCCAGCCTCCTCCAACCCCTTCAGCTGGCCATTCCATCTCCAGAATTGGTGCATTTATCTTCTTGCCATCAAAAGGTACCTCATAATTCACACCTCAGCTACTGCAGAGCCTCATAATACACACCTCAGCTGCTGCAGAACCTCATAATACACACTTCAGCTACTGCAGAACCTCATAATACACACCTCAGCTGCTGCAGAACCTCATAATACACACCTCAGCTACTTCAGAACCTCATAATACACACCTCAGCTACTGCAGAACCTCATAATACACACCTCAGCTACTGCAGAACCTCATAATACACACCTCAGCTACTGCAGAACCTCATAATACACACCTCAGCTACTGCAGAACCTCATAATACACACCTCAGCTGCTGCATAACCTCATAATACACACCTCAGCTGCTGCATAACCTCATAATACACACCTCAGCTACTGCAGAACCTCATAATACACACCTCCACTACTGCAGAACCTCATAATACACACCTCAGCTACTGCAGAACCTCATAATACACACCTCAGCTACTGCAGAACCTCATAATAGACACCTCAGCTGCTGCATAACCTCATAATACACACCTCAGCTACTGCAGAGCCTCATAATACAAACCTCAGCTACTGCAGAACCTTATAATACACACCTCAGCTACTGCAGAACCTCATAATAGTCACCTCAGCTGCTGCATAACCTCATAATACACACCTCAGCTGCTGCAGAATCTCATAATACACACCTCAGCTGCTGCATAACCTCATAATACACACCTCAGCTACTGCAGAATCTCATAACACACACCTCAGCTACTGCAGAACCTCATAATACACACCTCAGCTGCTGCATAACCTCATAATACACAAAAGATATAAAGAACCTGCTGACAGATTCGCTTTAACTGTAAGAAATAGCAGAGCATGCTGCACTGTATTCTCTGGTAAAATGATGGACACCCTAATAGAAAAGTGACTGACCCCATTATAGAATATAATATGGTCCATGTGGCCCCGTCTGTGTCTGCCACATGCTAATTACATTTCCTGTATTCTGTGTGTCCTGTTCAGCGTAATTCCAAATGCAGGTGTGAACCGCGCTTTAAATATGTATTTGGGTTGTTGGCTCTTCCACTGAGCCCAGGAAGGATATTGTATATAGATTAAGAATGATGCTACACAGAAATGTAATATTATTACATAGCAAAATCTCACATAATACTAATATACAGCGGCAAAATATCCCCAAACTGTAACCAAAGAATATAATCATTATGCAATCAAATGCAAGGAAATACACAGAAAAATACATCTATATCCACATCACACACAATCTATAGATATACACACAGATGCATCTATATGTACATTCATTTCTACAGATCTCCATCTATATATACACATTTACAGGAGCACATTTTATCATCCACCCCTGGGGTCGCCCCTATTTCCTCATAGATATCTGAGTTATGTTTATTCTGTCTTTATTCTCTGTACAAGTCGCCTCTAGAATAGTAAAGCGCTGCAGAAAGAAACATCATTATTATTATTATTATTATTATTGGATCTTTCCCTATATAACGCATATACTGTACATACACACACGTTTTCAGTAGGTGTGTGCAGTATATGTGTTATATATACTGTAGATATAGATGTGGGTCTGTAAATGTGTATATACATATGTATATTGTGTGAATGAACGCATAAAATATACAGTACAGACCAAAAGTTTGGACACACCTTCTCATTTATAGATTTTTCTGTATTTTCATGACTATGAAAATTGTACATTCACACTGAAGGCATCAAAACTATGAATTAACACATGTGGAATTATATACTTAACAAAGAAGTGTGAAACAACAGAAAATATGTCTTATATTCTAGGTTCTTCAAAGTAGCCACCTTTAGCTTTGATGACTGCTTTGCACACTCTTGGCATTCTCTTGATGAGCTTCAAGAGTTAGTCACCGGAAATGGTCTTCCAACAATCTTGAAGGAGTTCCCAGAGATGCTTAGCACTTGTTGGCCCTTTTGCCTTCACTCTGCGGTCCAGCTCACCCCAAACCATCTCGATTGGGTTCAGGTCTGGTGACTGTGGAGGCCAGGTCATCTGGCGTAGCACCCCATCACTCTCCTTCTTGGTCAAATAGCCCTTATACAGCCTGGAGATGTGTTTGGGGTCATTGTCCTGTTGAAAAATAAATGCTGGTTCAGTATGCCTTCAATTTTGAATAAATCCCCAACAGTGTCACCAGCAAAGCACCCCCACACCATCACACCTCCTCCTCCATGCTTCACGGTGGGAACCAGGCATGTAGAGTCCATCCGTTCACCTTTTCTGTGTCGCACAAACACACGGTGGTTGGAACCAAAGATCTCAAATTTGGACTCATCAGACCAAAGCACAGATTTCCTCTGGTCTAATGTCCATTCCTTGTGTTCTTTAGCCCAAACAAGTCTCTTCTGCTTGTTGCCTGTCCTTAGCAGTGGTTTCCTAGCAGCTATTTTACCATGAAGGCCTGCTGCACAAAGTCTCCTCTTAACAGTTGTTGGAGAGATGTGTCTGCTGCTAGAACTCTGTGTGGCATTGACCTGGTCTCTAATCTGAGCTGCTGTTAACCTGTGATTCCTGAGGCTAGTGACTCGGATAAACTTATCCTCAGAAACAGAGGTGACTCTTGGTCTTCCTTTCCTGGGGCGGTCCTCATGTGAGCCAGTTTCTTTGTAGCGCTTGATGATTTTTACAACTGCACTTGGGGACACTTTCAAAGTTTGCCCAATTTTTCGGACTGACTGACCTTCATTTCTTAAAATAATGATGGCCACTCGTTTTTCTTTACCTCTTTACCCAGCTGCTTTTTTCTTGCCATAATACAAATTCTAGCAGTCTATTCAGTAGGACTATCAGCTTTGTATCCACCTGACTTCTGCCCAAAACAACTGACGGTCCCAACCCCATTTATAAGGCAAGAAATCCCACTTATTAAACCTGACAGGGCACACCTGTGAAGTGAAAACCATTTCTGGTGACTACCTCTTGAAGCTCATCAAGAGAATGCCAAGAGTGTGCAAAGCAGCAAAGCAAAAGGTGGCTACTTTGAAGAACCTAGAATATAAGACATATTTTCAGTTGTTTCACACTTTTTTGTTAAGTATATAATTCCACGTGTTAATTCATAGTTTTGATGCCTTCAGTGTGAATGTACAATTTTCAAAGTCATGAAAATACAGAAAAATCTTTAAATGAGAAGGTGTGTCCAAACTTTTGGTCTGTACTGTATGTACATACAAACACACAGAAATAATGTCTATATCCATTTACTCCCATTAATAAACGTCCTTATATACACATATATATCTGTCCAGGTATGCCTGCATCCAAGTATACATACACAGGCATTTATATAGACATGTAGAGACACCATTACATCTATCTCTACCCATGATCCTCTACACACCGAGAGCTGAGGATTTATCACACCCTCTGATTGACACTTAGTTGCTGTTGAAAGCAGCCAATCACAGCACTGCGTTCATTTTCTATAGCATTATGAGTGGAGTTTGCACTTAGTTGCTATAGGCCACAGTTTTTCCACGGTTGTTATACGTCTCCCCACTCATTTAATTCCGTCCTTCAGATATTAGATCGCTGGATACCTGGTATCAGGAAGCTGCCATAACTCACTGTGTCCACAAGATGGAGCCTCTGTATAAATAATCGCTTCTGTACCTCTAATTGCCAGCATGTTTCCTGCTGCTCCTCCGCCGGCTGTCGGGTTGTGGCTCCTCCTCCCTCGGACAGGACCTCGCGCTTCTGCCTCCTCCGCGGTTTGGCAGCTAATGCGCGTAGTTTCTGATTATATCAGCTAGGAGTCGATTGTGACGTCACAGCGCGGGCGGCCAGCTACGTTCTAAAGGGGCGGAGCTTATGAGGTACTGCTTCTACCGAGCAAATACTGCTGGTGAGCAAGTGGGAGGGGTCTAATGTAATAGCTGCCGAAATACTGACCATAAGCCTCTGTATATACTGCTCATCAGTCACTGTATATACTGCTCATCAGTCACTGTGTATACTGCTCATCAGTCACTGTGTATACTGCTCATCAGTCACTGTGTATACTGCTCATCAGTCACTGTATATAGTGCTCATCAGTCACTGTGTATAGTGCTCATCAGTCACTGTGTATAGTGCTCATCAGTCACTGTATATAGTGCTCATCAGTCACTGTATATACTGCTCATCAGTCACTGTATATAGTGCTCATCAGTCACTGTATATAGTGCTCATCAGTCACTGTATATACTGCTCATCAGTCACTGTATATAGTGCTCATCAGTCACTGTGTATAGTGCTCATCAGTCACTGTATATACTGCTCATCAGTCACTGTATATACTGCTCATCAGTCACTGTATATACTGCTCATCAGTCACTGTATATAGTGCTCATCAGTCACTGTGTATAGTGCTCATCAGTCACTGTATATAGTGCTCATCAGTCACTGTATATAGTGCTCATCAGTCACTGTATATACTGCTCATCAGTCACTGTATATACTGCTCATCAGTCACTGTATATAGTGCTCATCAGTCACTGTATATACTGCTCATCAGTCACTGTATATAGTGCTCATCAGTCACTGTGTATAGTGCTCATCAGTCACTGTATATACTGCTCATCAGTCACTGTATATAGTGCTCATCAGTCACTGTATATAGTGCTCATCAGTCACTGTATATACTGCTCATCAGTCACTGTATATAGTGCTCATCAGTCACTGTGTATAGTGCTCATCAGTCACTGTATATAGTGCTCATCAGTCACTGTATATACTGCTCATCAGTCACTGGATATAGTGCTCATCAGTCACTGTATATAGTGCTCATCAGTCACTGTATATACTGCTCATCAGTCACTGTATATACTGCTCATCACTCACTGTATATAGTGCTCATCAGTCACTGTATATAGTGCTCATCAGTCACTGTGTATAGTGCTCATCAGTCACTGTATATAGTGCTCATCACTCACTGTATATACTGCTCATCAGTCACTGTATATACTGCTCATCAGTCACTGTATATAGTGCTCATCAGTCACTGTATATAGTGCTCATCAGTCACTATATATACTGCTCATCAGTCACTGTATATAGTGCTCATCAGTCACTGTATATAGTGCTCATCAGTCACTGTGTATACTGCTCATCAATCACTGTATATAGTGCTCATCAGTCACTGTGTATACTGCTCATCAGTCACTGTATATACTGTTCATCAGTCACTGTATATAGTGCTCATCAGTCACTGTATATAGTGCTCATCAGTCACTGTATATAGTGCTCATCAGTCACTGTGTATAGTGCTCATCAGTCACTGTATATAGTGCTCATCAGTCACTGTGTATACTGCTCATCAGTCACTATATATACTGCTCATCAGTCACTGTATATACTGCTCATCAGTCACTGTGTATACTGCTCATCAGTCACTGTATATAGTGCTCATCAGTCACTGTGTATACTGCTCATCAGTCACTGTATATACTGTTCATCAGTCACTGTATATACTGTTCATCAGTCACTGTGTATAATGCTCATCAGTCACTGTGTATACTGCTCATCAGTCACTGTGTATAGTGATCATCAGTCACTGTGTATAGTGATCATCAGTCACTGTATATAGTGCTCATCAGTCACTGTATATACTGCTCATCAGTCACTGTGTATAGTGCTCATCAGTCACTGTATATACTGCTCATCAGTCACTGTATATAGTGCTCATCAGTCACTGTGTATAGTGCTCATCAGTCACTGTATATAGTGCTCATCAGTCACTGTGTATAGTGCTCATCAGTCACTGTATATAGTGCTCATCAGTCACTGTATATAGTGCTCATCAGTCACTGTATATACTGCTCATCAGTCACTGTGTATAGTGCTCATCAGTCACTGTATATACTGCTCATCAGTCACTGTATATACTGCTCATCAGTCACTGTGTATAGTGCTCATCAGTCGCTGTATATACTGCTCATCAGTCGCTGTATATAGTGCTCATCAGTCACTGCATATACTTCTCATCAGTCACTGTGTATAGTGCTCATCAGTCGCTGTATATACTGCTCATCAGTCGCTGTATATAGTGCTCATCAGTCACTGTATATAGTGCTCATTAGTCACTGTATATAGTGCTCATCAGTCACTGTATATACTGCTCACCAGTCACTGTATATACTGCTCATAAGTCACTGTATATAGTGCTCATCAGTCACTGTATATACTGCTCATCAGTCACTGTGTATAGTGCTCATCAGTCACTGTATATAGTGCTCATCAGTCACTGTATATAGTGCTCATCAGTCACTGTATATACTGCTCATCAGTCACTGTGTATAGTGCTCATCAGTCACTGTGTATAGTGCTCATCAGTCACTGTATATAGTGCTCATCAGTCACTGTATATAGTGCTCATCAGTCACTGTATATACTGCTCATCAGTCACTGTGTATAGTGCTCATCAGTCACTGTATATACTGCTCATCATTCACTGTATATAGTGCTCATCAGTCACTGTATATACTGCTCATCAGTCACTGTGTATAGTGCTCATCAGTCACTGTATATAGTGCTCATCAGTCACTGTATATAGTGCTCATCAGTCACTGTATATAGTGCTCATCAGTCACTGTATATACTGCTCATCAGTCACTGTGTATAGTGCCCATCAGTCACTGTATATACTGCTCATCTGCAATTGTGTATAGTTATCATCAGTCACTGTGTATAGGGCTCATCAGTCACTGTATATAGGGCTCATCAGTCACTGTATATACGGCTCATCAGTCACTGTGTATAGTGATCATCAGTCACTGTGTATAGTGCTCATCAGTCACTGTATATACTGCTCATCAGTCACTGTGTATAGTGATCATCAGTCACTGTGTATAGGGCTCATCAGTCACTGTGTATAGGGCTCATCAGTCACTGTATATAGGGCTCATCAGTCACTGTATATACGGCTCATCAGTCACTGTATATACTGCTCATCAGTCACTGTGTATAGTGATCATCAGTCACTGTGTATAGGGCTCATCAGTCACTGTATATAGTGCTCATCAGTCACTGTGTATAGTGCCCATCAGTCACTGTATATACTGCTCATCAGTCACTGTATATACTGCTCATCAGTCACTGTGTATAGGGCTCATCAGTCACTGTATATAGTGCTCATCAGTCACTGTATATACTGCTCATCAGTCACTGTGTATAGTGCTCATCAGTCACTGTATATACTGCTCATCAGTCACTGTATATACTGCTCATCAGTCACTGTGTATAGTGCTCATCAGTCACTGTATATACTGCTCATCAGTCACTGTATATACTGCTCATCAGTCACTGTGTATAGTGATCATCAGTCACTGTGTATAGAGCTCATCAGTCACTGTATATAGGGCTCATCAGTCACTGTATATACTGCTCATCAGTCACTGTATATAGAGCTCATCAGTCACTGTATATACTGCTCATCAGTCACTGTATATAGTGCTCATCAGTCACTGTATATAGTGCTCATCAGTCACTGTATATAGTGCTCTTCAGTCACTGTATATACTGCTCATCAGTCACTGTGTATACTGCTCATCAGTCACTGTGTATACTGCTCATCAGTCACTGTGTATAGTGCTCATCAGTCACTGTGTATAGTGCTCATCAGTCACTGTATATACTGCTCATCAGTCACTGTATATACTGCTCATCAGTCACTGTATATACTGCTCATCAGTCACTGTGTATAGTGATCATCAGTCACTGTGTATAGGGCTCATCAGTCACTGTATATAGGGCTCATCAGTCACTGTATATAGAGCTCATCAGTCACTGTATATACTGCTCATCAGTCACTGTATATAGTGCTCATCAGTCACTGTATATAGTGCTCATCAGTCACTGTATATAGTGCTCATCAGTCACTGTATATACTGCTCATCAGTCACTGTTTATAGTGATCATCAGTCACTGTGTATAGGGCTCATCAGTCACTGTATATAGGGCTCATCAGTCACTGTATATAGTGCTCATCAGTCACTGTATATAGTGCTCATCAGTCACTGTATATACTGCTCTTCAGTCACTGTATATACTGCTCATCAGTCACTGTATATACTGCTCATCAGTCACTGTGTATACTGCTCATCAGTCACTGTGTATAGTGATCATCAGTCACTGTGTATAGTGATCATCAGTCACTGTATATAGTGCTCATCAGTCACTGTGTATACTGCTCATCAGTCACTGTGTATAGTGCTCATCAGTCACTGTATATAGTGCTCATCAGTCACTGTATATAGTGCTCATCAGTCACTGTATATAGTGCTCATCAGTCACTGTATATAGTGCTCATCAGTCACTGTATATAGGGCTCATCAGTCACTGTATATACGGCTCATCAGTCACTGTATATAGAGCTCATCAGTCACTGTATATAGTGCTCATCAGTCACTGTATATAGTGCTCATCAGTCACTGTATATAGTGCTCATCAGTCACTGTATATACTGCTCTTCAGTCACTGTATATACTGCTCATCAGTCACTGTATATACTGCTCATCAGTCACTGTGTATACTGCTCATCAGTCACTGTGTATAGTGATCATCAGTCACTGTGTATAGTGCTCATCAGTCACTGTATATAGTGCTCATCAGTCACTGTATATGTGGCGCCCCAGGGGTCTGGTTTCCACAGTGGCGGCAGTTTTGTGTCTGGGAGCAGGTGGGAGGTCTCTTGGTCAGGAATCCTGTGCGTGCCACGCCTCCTGCCCGGTCCTGGGAGGGGAAGGACTTCCCCTATATGAACCTGGGGCTGAGGCAGGGTTAGTGAGTAGAGAAGAAGTAGAGACAGAGAAAAGAAGCAAATATAGGAACAGAACATCAGGAGCTCTGTGGGAGCAGTGTTACAAGGAGTCAGGGGCTGGCAGCTGCAGAGCTCGCCCTGACTGAGAAGATTTCTTACCGGACCCGGAGTCCGAGGCTGTGGGGACTAACTCCTACCCAGCAGCAGAATCTGTCAGGCAGGGGATTCCAGGTCCTCTGGCCAAGAAACTCGAAGGCACGGTCACACGCATGGGACCAGCACCGCCGTCGTGGAGCGGAAGCTACTAGAAGGCCCCGAGTCACCGGCCATACGGGTGAGCACCACACGGCACACTCAGGGACGTGGGCTACTTTTACCCGCCTCTAGCAAGGTAGCCAGAAGAGTACAGTTAGTTTGGGAGGCCTACAACTCCGCCTGGCCAGGGGAGATCCCATCTGCTCAAGGACTGACCAGGCCCCAATCGCTAGCCAGTACTCCGGGAGGGTCTATCTTTGTCACCAGTAAAGACCCTGAACTACACCGTACCGTCTCCGAGTGGTTCCTGCTACCCCCATCGTCCACGTCGGCTGCCCTGAGGCCATACCCCTCCCGTTGGGGGTTATACTATCACGCTGCACAATCCTACCACCGGCCTCAGCGGTCTGCCCTGCAGCGGCAGCTCCATAGCTGCATTCAACGGGTGGCGTAGTCGTCCAACATCTACCGCTAATACAGCGCCACTTAGTCTGACTCCCTGGGCACGGACCGGGTCACCGCCACGAGACTACTACCCTCAACAGATCCGGCTCCGGGTAAGCTCCCGCGTGCGCAACGCTGCGCGACACAGGCCCAGGGGTGCGTCAACTTTTGGCGTAGTCGGCAGAATCTCGTGCCCGCAACCACCGGGTACTGCGTGCCTGAAAAAGACTGTTTAAACTTACCAGTGGTGAAGATTCCCGCCATCCGGCGCCATCTTCTACATTCTTCCCGCCATCCGCGAAGTTTTCCCGCCATCTGGCGCCATCTTCGGCCTTCTTCCCGCCATCCGTGGAGGTTTCCCGCCATTGGACGCCATCTTGAGGACGCCGCGCGGGAAGAAGAGGGGCGTGGACTCCGAAAGCGCGCGAGAACTGAAGCCCCGCCTCACGTCCGGACGTTGCGTAAGGTCCTGGAAGGAGCCCAGCAGACGCCGACGTCACAGGAGCGCGACGGAAGGTCCTCAACCCTGACGATCCACTGCGGAGCCGCGGCCTACGGAAGAGGATCATCGCAAGGTAGGCCACGGTCCACTAGGGGGGAATGTGGCGCCCCAGGGGTCTGGTTTCCACAGTGGCGGCAGTGTTGTGTCTGGGAGCGGGTGGGAGGTCTCTTGGTCAGGAATCCTGTGCGTGCCACGCCTCCTGCCCGGTCCTGGGAGGGGAAGGACTTCCCCTATATGAACCTGGGGCTGAGGCAGGGTTAGTGAGTAGAGAAGAAGTAGAGACAGAGAAAAGAAGCAAATATAGGAACAGAACATCAGGAGCTCTGTGGGAGCAGTGTTACAAGGAGTCAGGGGCTGGCAGCTGCAGAGCTCGCCCTGACTGAGAAGATTTCTTACCGGACCCGGAGTCCGAGGCTGTGGGGACTAACTCCTACCCAGCAGCAGAATCCGTCAGGCAGGGGATTCCAGGTCCTCTGGCCAAGAAACCCGAAGGCACGGTCACACGCATGGGACCAGCACCGCCGTCGTGGAGCGGAAGCTACTAGAAGGCCCCGAGTCACCGGCCATACGGGTGAGCACCACACGGCACACTCAGGGACGTGGGCTACTTTTACCCGCCTCTAGCAAGGTAGCCAGAAGAGTACAGTTAGTTTGGGAGGCCTACAACTCCGCCTGGCCAGGGGAGATCCCATCTGCTCAAGGACTGACCAGGCCCCAATCGCTAGCCAGTACTCCGGGAGGGTCTATCTTTGTCACCAGTAAAGACCCTGAACTACACCGTACCGTCTCCGAGTGGTTCCTGCTACCCCCATCGTCCACGTCGGCTGCCCTGAGGCCATACCCCTCCCGTTGGGGGTTATACTATCACGCTGCACAATCCTACCACCGGCCTCAGCGGTCTGCCCTGCAGCGGCAGCTCCATAGCTGCATTCAACGGGTGGCGTAGTCGTCCAACATCTACCGCTAATACAGCGCCACTTAGTCTGACTCCCTGGGCACGGACCGGGTCACCGCCACGAGACTACTACCCTCAACAGATCCGGCTCCGGGTAAGCTCCCGCGTGCGCAACACTGCGCGACACAGGCCCAGGGGTGCGTCATATATAGTGCTCATCAGTCACTGTATATACTGCTCTTCAGTCACTGTATATACTGCTCATCAGTCACTGTATATACTGCTCATCAGTCACTGTATATACTGCTCATCAGTCACTGTGTATAGTGCTCATCAGTCACTGTATATAGTGCTCATCAGTCACTGTATATACTGCTCATCAGTCACTGTGTATAGTGCTCATCAGTCACTGTATATAGTGCTCATCAGTCACTGTATATACTGCTCATCAGTCACTGTATATAGTGCTCATCAGTCACTGTATATAGTGCTCATCAGTCACTGTATATACTGCTCATCAGTCACTGTATATACTGCTCATCAGTCACTGTGTATAGTGCTCATCAGTCACTATGTACTGCTCATCAGTCACTGTATATAGTGCTCATCAGTCACTGTATATACTGCTCATCAGTCACTGTGTATACTGCTCATCAGTCACTGTATATAGTGCTCATCAGTCACTGTATATACTGCTCATCAGTCACTGTATATAGGGCTCATCAGTCACTGTGTATAGGGCTCATCAGTCACTGTATATAGGGCTCATCAGTCACTGTGTATTGGGCTCATCAGTCACTGTGTATAGGGCTCATCAGTCACTGTATATAGTGCTCATCAGTCACTGTGTATAGGGCTCATCAGTCACTGTATACAGTGCTCATCAGTCACTGTGTATAGTGCTCATCAGTCACTGTATATAGTGCTCATCAGTCACTGTATATAGTGCTCATCAGTCACTGTATATAGTGCTCATCAGTCACTGTATATAGTGCTCATCAGTCACTGTATATAGTGCTCATCAGTCACTGTATATACTGCTCTTCAGTCACTGTATATAGTGCTCATCAGTCACTGTGTATAGTGCTCACCAGTCACTGTATATACTGCTCATCAGTCACTGTATATAGTGCTCATCAGTCACTGTGTATAGTGCTCATCAGTCACTGTATATACTGCTCATCAATCACTGTATATAGTGCTCATTAGTCACTGTATATAGTGCTCATCAGTCACTGTATATAGTGCTCATCAGTCACTGCATATAGTGCTCATCAGTCACTGTATATAGTGCTCATCAGTCACTGTATATCCTGCTCATCAGTCACTGTATATACTGCTCATCAGTCACTGTATATAGTGCTCATCAGTCACTGTATATAGTGCTCATCAGTCACTGTGTATAGTGCTCATCAGTCACTGTATATACTGCTCATCAGTCACTGTGTATACTGCTCATCAGTCACTGTATATAGTGCTCATCAGTCACTGTATATACTGCTCATCAGTCACTGTGTATACTGCTCATCAGTCACTGTATATACTGCTCATCAGTCACTGAATATTGTGCTCATCAGTCACTGTATATACTGCTCATCAGTCACTGTGTATACTGCTCATCAGTCACTGTGTATACTGCTCATCAGTCACTGTATATAGTGCTCATCAGTCACTGCATATAGTGCTCATCAGTCACTGTATATACTGCTCATCAGTCACTGTATATACTGCTCATCAGTCACTGTGTATACTGCTCATCAGTCACTGTATATAGTGCTCATCAGTCACTGCATATAGTGCTCATCAGTCACTGCATATAGTGCTCATCAGTCACTGTATATAGTGCTCATCAGTCGCTGTATATAGTACTCATCAGTCACTGTGTATAGTGCTCATCAGTCACTGTATATAGTGCTCATCAGTCACTGTATATCCTGCTCATCAGTCACTGTATATCCTGCTCATCAGTCACTGTATATCGTGCTCATCAGTCACTGTGTATACTGCTCATCAGTCACTGTGTATACTGCTCATCAGTCACTGTGTATACTGCTCATCAGTCACTGTGTATAGTGCTCATCAGTCACTGTATATAGTGCTCATCAGTCACTGTATATAGTGCTCATCAGTCACTGTGTATAGTGCTCATCAGTCACTGTGTATAGTGCTCATCAGTCACTGTGTATAGTGCTCAGCAGTCACTGTATATAGTGCTCATCAGTCACTGTATATAGAGCTCATCAGTCACTGTATACAGTGCTCATCAGTCACTGTATATAGTGCTCATCAGTCACTGTGTATAGTGCTCATCAGTCACTGTGTATAGTGCTCATCAGTCACTGTATATACTGCTCATCAGTCACTGTATACAGTGCTCATCGGTCACTGTATATATTGCTCATCGGTTACTGTATATAGTGCTCATCAGTCACTGTATATACTGCTCATCAGTCACTGTATATACTGCTCATCAGTCACTGTGTATAGTGCTCATCAGTCACTGTATATAGTGCTCATCAGTCACTGTGTATAGTGCACATCAGTCACTGTATATAGTGCTCATCAGTCACTGCATATAGTGCTCATCAGTCACTGTATATAGTGCTCATCAGTCACTGTATAGTGCTCATCAGTCACTGTATATACTGCTCATCAGTCACTGTATATAGTGCTCATCAGTCACTGTATATACTGCTCATCAGTCACTGTATATAGTGCTCATCAGTCACTGTGTATAGTGCTCATCAGTCACTGTGTATAGTGCTCATCAGTCACTGTGTATAGTGCTCATCAGTCACTGTATATAGTGCTCATCAGTCACTGTATATACTGCTCATCAGTCACTGTATATAGTGCTCATCAGTCACTGTGTATAGTGCTCATCAGTCACTGTATACAGTGCTCATCAGTCACTGTGTATAGTGCTCATCAGTCACTGTGTATAGTGCTCATCAGTCACTGTATATAGTGCTCATCAGTCACTGTATGTAGTGCTTATCAGTCAATGCGTATAGTGCTCATCAGTCACTGTGTATAGTGCTCATCAGTCAATGCGTATAGTGCTCATCAGTCACTGTGTATAGTGCTCATCAGTCACTGCGTATAGTGCTCATCAGTCACTGTGTATAGTGCTCATCAGTCACTGTGTATAGTGCTCATCAGTCACTGTATATAGTGCTCATCAGTCACTGTATATAGTACTCATCAGTCACTGTGTATCCTGCTCATCAGTCACTGTATATCGTGCTCATCAGTCACTGTGTATAGTGTTCATCAGTCACTGTATATAGTGCTCATCAGTCACTGTGTATAATGCTCATCAGTCACTGTGTATAGTGCTCATCAGTCACTGTCTATAGTGCTCATCAGTCACTGTATATAGTGCTCATCAGTCACTGTATATAGTGCTCATCAGTCACTGTGTATAGTGCTAATCAGTCACTGTATATAGTGCTCATCAGTCACTGTATATAGTGCTCATCAGTCACTGTGTATCCTGCTCATCAGTCACTGTATATCGTGCTCATCAGTCACTGTGTATAGTGTTCATCAGTCACTGTATATAGTGCTCATCAGTCACTGTGTATAGTGCTCATCAGTCACTGTATATAGTGCTCATCAGTCACTGTATATAGTGCTCATCAGTCACTGTGTATAGTGCTCATCCGTCACTGTGTATAGTGCTCTTCAGTCACTGTATATAGTGCTCATCAGTCACTGTGTATAGTGCTCATCAGTTACTGTATATAGTGCTCATCAGTCACTGTATATAGTGCTCACCAGTCACTGTATATACTGCTCATCAGTCACTGTATATACTGCTCATCAGTCACTGTATATACTGCTCATCAGTCACTGTGTATAGTGCTCATCAGTCACTGTGTATAGTGCTCATCAGTCACTGTATATAGTGCTCATCAGTCACTGTATATAGTGCTCATCAGTCACTGTATATAGTGCTCATCAGTCACTGTATATAGTGCTCATCAGTCACTGTGTATAGTGCTCATCAGTCACTGTGTATAGTGCTCATCAGTCACTGTATATGTGTCACCCTGGCCTGGATGCCACAAGTGTAATTAAAGCTGTGTCTGAGAGCAAGGGGGAGGTTCTCTGGTCAGGGGAGCATTAGCATGCAATGCCTCCTGTCTCAGGCCAGTAGGGGGAGCTGGCTGCTCCTATAAAAGCTGGTACTGGGGGCAGGGTTAGAGAGAACTTAAAGGCCTGTGTCAGGACTGAGACTTGTCCCAGAGCAGAGCAGGGACAGACAGTTTGTATTGCACCTAAGAGGAAGTGTGGCAGGAGGAGAGCCACAAGCCAGAGACAAGAGGCGAAGTGAGCCTGTCTTGGCAGATAAAGGACTTAATCTACCAGACTTTGGTGTCTGAGGCTGGGAGGATTCCACATTCTCCAGCAGATAACCAGTTCGCAAGTTACTGTATATTCCTTGGCCTATGAAGCCTGGAGGCCCTGCCACAACAGAAGGGACCAGCAAAGCCGTACAAGGCTGGGAGCAGAAAGGAACCCACGTCGCAGGTCATACAGGCGAGAATACACGGAGAGCTCGGAAACGTGGGCTGTTACCCTATAAGGAGGAGATAGCCAGAAGGAGCACAGAAAGCACGGTAGGCCTACACCCTCACCCTGACCAGGGCCAATCTCCCAATTGCTCTCAGACATCCAGGTCCCCTCCTAGCCGGGGCTGTTTATGGGTCAGTTTACCTGTTCTAGTAAAGACCCTGGACTGCAACCTGTTGTCTGTGTGCTCCTTTGCTCCTCCAGCACTATCAGCACTGGGACTCTCACTACCATCACTCCCAACATCCATTATACTGCCCTGGGGCCGCACTCTTCCCGTGGGGAGTCACACTACCCTAGCTGCACACCTCATCAGCCCCAGCGGTCTGCATGCAGCGGCGGTTCCTAATAACTGCAATCCACGGGTGGCGTAGTCGGACATAAACATCAGCACATAACGGACTACCACTGGCCTGACCACCCTGAGCCACGGAACCGGGTTGCCACTACTACTCCAATCGTTCCCCCACTGCCCGGATCTGAGTGCCCCACGGCCCAGGGGGCGAGTCAGCTTTGGCGTAGTCGGCAGGATTGCAACCAACCCGCCACAAACGGGTATTGCGTGCCTGAAAGAGACTTTGCACTTACCTGAAAAGAGGTTTCCCGCCATCCGGAGCCGTTTCCCGCCATTTCCAGCCGTCTCCCGCCGGTTCCCGCCATCTCCAGCCGTTTTCCCGCCATCGGACGCCATCTTCAGGACGCCGCGCGGGAAGAAGAGGGGCGTGGATGTCCATATCGCGCGAGATCCGAAGCTCCGCCCCACGCACCGACGCTGCGCAAGGTCCTGGAAGGGAGAGAGAGCGACGCTGACGTCATCAGGACGCGACGCAAGGTCCCCGTCCAGAGCAGCAGCAGCGGAGCCGCGGCCTACAGAAGAGGATCGTCGGAAGGTAGGCCACGCTTAACTAGGGGGGAGGAAGATGTTGGACACAGAGGCGCCCACTACCACCAACGCAGTTGCAGCAGCGGTGATGCCCTTTTCCCTGCCCTACATCCCTGGAGCGGACTGGCTGCCCAAGTACTCAGGGGAGCCCTATGCCCTAACTGACTTTAAGGAAAGGCTGTACAGTTTGTTCCAAGTCTATCCCCTGACAGAGGAACAGAAGGTCAGCATACTAACAGGGCAGTTAACTGGCGCAGCCCAAAGGGAGGTAAAATCATGGCCCACTGAGGAGAAAAGGACTGTGAAGGGTATTCTGGCCCGGCTGCGGGGTACCTTTGACACACGTACCTCCGCTGAAATTAAAATGAGGTTCTATGGATGTAAGCAGCGGGCACAGGACAGCATCAGAGACTATGCCCTAAATCTGCAGGAAGCCTTGAGGGCTATTCAACAAACTGACCCTGCAAGTGTGCAGGAAACGGATAAGCTGCTAACAGAACAGTTCATAGAAGGTCTGCTGTCTAGCGCCCACAGGGCCCAACTGCGCCTCATGTTCTTTCAGAACCCCGACCTGACCTTTGCCCAATTTAAGGACAGGGCCATAAGGGTGCTCCGTGAATCTGCAACCAGTGGCGCTATAAACCCCCGGCGCCCTGCTCTCACCTACCACCAGGAGGCGGCGCCCTCCTCTATGGACCCCGTGGGGGCTGATGCACAGGCCCTGAACCAAGCCCTGTCGAAAGACCTGCACCACCAAGTCCAGAAGCTGACCAGGAGCTTCGCGGCGTTGACCAGGACCGTCCAGGCGTTGCAAGTGGACCCGTCAAGACCCATCGAGCTGGCTTCAAGTCCGGAGGATGTCCCGTGGCGTCGACAGAGGAGGATCCCGTCGTTCCGAGGGAGGCCCACAGACCGCTACGCAGAGGATGGACAGCCCATTTGCCGTCGATGCAACCAGCCCGGACACATTTCCAGGTACTGTAATTTAAACGGGTCCAACCTGGGGCAGAGGGCCAACCCCCAGGCATAAGATCACCAGGCCCTTACAATTGGCGTAATAAGTATGTTGGGGGGCGCCCGGTTTTACCCGTGGTGCTGGACGGTATCCCCATAAGCGCCTTGCTGGATACTGGGTCACAAGTAACCACTATCCCTTATGTACTTTTTAAGCAGTATTGGACTGATGCTGATATCACACGGTATCCAGACAGTAACTTGAGCATCATCGCCAGTAATGGCTTACCCGTGCCACAGATGGGGTTCAAGGAGATGACCATTAAAATTGGTAAAGTTGAACTACCGGCACAGGGAGTGATTATTGTGGACATTGACCGTCGTGAAAGTCACCCTAAAATAACTGTGGGTACTAACGTGATTGAAAATTGTCTTTCAGAAGTAATTGTAATTCTACAACAGGTGGCGGTGAATGCTAGTTCCAGCCAACAGAGAGTCCTCAACAAGGAGATAAAAGCCCTGATGAGACGGCAGCAGGTAGAACTGTCTGGTGGTGAGATCGGTAGCGTAAGACTGAGTGACCCATTCCCCATTTCCATGCCTCCCAAAAGTGAAATGATGATCTGGTGTCGGACTGCAATTGGGTTGAGAGGTAGAGACTACCAAGCCATGGTAGAACCTGTGTACTCAGACAGCAGGCCCACCATTTTGACCGCCCGGGGGGTGGTTGATGTCCGTCATGGGAGGGTGCCCGTCCGCATCCTCAACATTGGGGAGAGGGAAGTACACTTACCCAGGTACGCTACACTCGCCAAACTGTTTGTTGTCGAACACAAAGCTATCAGGGCCGTGGAACCCTTGCCTCCATCTCCACAGGCGGAGGGTAATGGCTCCCAGAAACAAAAGGAGGACTGGTGCCAGAAACTCCATGTGGGTGCTGACTCCACTCCCCTGCACCAAAAACAAGGAGTCTACCGGGTGGTACAGGAGTACGAGAGAGTCTTTAGTAAGCACCCGCTAGACTTCGGCAGAGTAAAAGGGATAGAACACCACATCCCCACAGGGAGCCACCTACCGATAAAAGAAAGACACCGACCTGTACCCCCTGCACATTATCAGAATGCAAAGGGCATGCTAAGAGAAATGAAGGAAGCTGGGGTCATTAGAGATAGCTGCAGCCCCTGGGCAGCCCCCTTGGTTCTGGTGAAAAAGAAAGACGGCACCATGAGAATGTGCGTGGACTATAGACAAATCAACCGTATCACCCACAAAGACGCATATCCGCTGCCTAGAATAGAGGAGTCTTTAGCCGCACTAAAATCTGCTAACTTCTTTTCTACTTTGGACCTTACTAGCGGGTACTGGCAGGTTCCTGTGGCAGAGGCTGACAAGGAGAAGACCGCCTTCACCACCCCGATGGGACTGAGCGAATTCAACTGTATGCCTTTCGGGCTCTGCAACGCACCAGGGACCTTCCAGCGGCTGATGGAATGCTGTCTAGGGCACCGAAACTTCGAGACGGTCCTCCTTTACCTGGACGACGTGATCGTCTATTCGAAGACCTACGAGGACCATCTAAAGCACCTGGCCGAGGTGTTCGAAGCCCTGGCAGGCTATGGCCTGAAGGTGAAACCATCGAAGTGTCACCTGCTGAAACCAAAGGTCCAGTACCTAGGGCACGTGGTAAGCGCGGAAGGAGTAGCCCCTGACCCTGACAAGGTCACGGCAATCAAGAGCTGGCCAAGCCCCTCGAACATCAAAGAGGTGAGACAGTTTCTCGGGTTGGTAGGCTACTACCAAAGGTTCATCCCCGGGTTCACTAAGATGGCAGCTCCTATGCAGGACCTCCTGATCGGACAGTCTAAGTCCAGAAGTCAAAAGCCACCCTTCAAGTGGGATAAACCGGAAGAGGAGTCCTTCCGGCAGCTAAAGATGGCCCTCACGGGGGATGAGATCCTGGCCTACCCTGATTATGGCCAGCCTTTCATTCTCCATACAGACGCCAGTAATGTGGGACTGGGAGACGTGCTGTCCCAAAACCAACAGGGCAGAGAACGGGTGATCGCATACGCCAGCCGGAAGCTGAGGCCCACCGAGAGGAACCCGGAGAATTACAGCTCCTTCAAGCTAGAATTCATGGCGGTGGTGTGGGCCGTGACGGAATGCTTCAAGCATTACCTGGCCTCCGCGAAGTTCACCGTGTACACGGACAACAACCCGTTGACACACCTAGACAATACAAGACTGGGTGCCCTGGAACAGCGGTGGATGGCCCGTCTCTCCAACTATGACTTCGTGATCAAGTACCGGGCAGGCAAAACCAATGCCAACGCGGACGCCCTATCAAGGATGCCTCACTTACCTGAAGGTGACGAAGACCCAGAAGAACTGGAGGAGGTAGAACTCCCCGCGTTTCACCGGTATGGAGCCGCTCAATACTCTCACCGCGTGAAGGAGGAGGATCTAACAACTGTGATGATCAATCCCCTACCTCACCACAGCTGGGCCGAGACCCAAGATAGTGACCCTGCCGTCCGCCTGGTGAAAAATCTGCTGACCCGGGAAGACGCCCGCTTAGATCCAGATGCCCAAGAGGAAGCCAAGCAGCTATGGAAGGAGAAGAGCAAGCTGTTCCTCTACGAAGGCAAGTTGTGCAGAAGGATTGTTAACCACCGGACGCACGAGCTGACCTGGCAAGTCGTGGTCCCAAGGCAGAATGCAGCTATGGTCCTGGGGGCTTACCATGACAGAGCGGGACACTTCAGTTGGAAGAAACTGGAGTTCCTGCTAAGAGGAAGGTTCTTTTGGGTCGGCATGAGAGGAGCTGTAGAAAAATGGTGCAGAGACTGTGGCCCTTGTCACCTGAGGAGGAAGGACCGCACCAGCCAGAAGACACCCTTGAGGCCCATCGTCACCACGCAGCCTCTTGAGCTGGTAGCTCTAGACCACGTCAAGTTGGCTCCAAGCCGGTCAGGTTACATCTATGCCCTGACAATCGTGGACCACTATTCCCGTTTTCTTGTGGTGGTCCCGGTAAAAGACTTGACAGCCCAAACAGCGGCCAGAGCCTTCCAGCAATACTTCTGTCGTCCACACGGGTATCTGGAACAGGTCCTGACAGACCAGGGTCCAGCGTTCGAGGCTGAAATCTTCCAGGAGTTCTGCAACCTCTATGGCTGTAAGAAGATTCGTACAACGCCTTACCACCCCCAAACCAACGGGATGTGTGAGAAGATGAACAATATAGTCATTGATCTCCTGAAGACGTTGCCCCTGGAGGAACGCAGCCTGTGGCCAGAAAAACTGCTGGACCTGATAGACCTATACAACAATATCCCGGTGAATGCTACAAACTGCACCCCGGCTTACCTGATGCGAGCCAGACCAGGTAAGCTGCCCGTAGACCTGGAGATGGGAGTCCTAATACCTGAGGACACCTCCCCGGATGCGGACTGGGATACGGAAAGGCAACTGCAGTACAAGAAGGTACAGGAGAGTGTGGAGAAGAGCCTGGCCCAGGTGAGAGAGAGGCAAGAAAAGCTCTTCAACCAACACGCCCCTGCTGGTCCCCTGGAACCTGGTGAGCAGGTCCTGAAGCGGAAGAGAAGGCTACATAAGTTGGACGACCAGTGGGAAAGGGAACCCTACACCGTACTGCAGTCTGACCACGACAACCCAAAGGTGTGCGTAATCACCAAGGACGGAGGAGAAACCACTAGTGTCGTCTCCAGAGACCACCTCAAAAGATGCCCTGAGCAACTCCGTAGTGCAGAAGAGGATCAGAGTGACCTTGAACCCGCAGAGGACAAGGAAGAAATGATCAGCACCGTTCTCGGAGAGTTCCCTCAGTCCTGGACTCACATAAATGATGCCATAGTGGTACCTGTCCTGCATTTCCTGCAACCGGCACAGCAACAACCAACACCAGAGCAGGAAGGTGAAGAGGAGCAAGCAGTTCCAGAGGCAGAAGAGCCTGTACCAGCAGCCCAGGAAAGTCAACCCTCTGCTGACAGTGAGCCTGCCATGCCTGCGGTAAGCCAAAGGACCCGCAGACAGCTGCCTGCCCTACCTGTACACCCAGCTGGTAGCTGCACCCCTAACGCCAATGTGGGGAATGCCAAGTCAGTCCACCACCAGACAGTGGGCTACGTAGGTCAACCAGGAGCTCAAAGGGGCAGATACCCGCTCGCTGGAGAATATAGGGTGCACTAAAATTGTAAATAACCCTGTTGCCAAATGTTGAAATGTTTGCAAAGTTACATGCATGTTTGGTAATTCTGTGCTTCAGTCTCTTGCAGCTACCGTAAGGACTCAAAGGTTATGGACTTTTTATAACCGGGACTTTGCATGGACTGCGTTCGGAGCCTAACCAAGGAATGAACTAAGACTGTAAAGGACATGGGGTAGGACAGACCCCCACCTGGTTAAGGCTCCCCGTTGTATTGGTGATATGGACACCCGGTCACAGGCCACACTGTGACCTTAAGAACTCAATCTGTGCGTCGTTTGTCTATTAATGTTTTATAGCCATGCATATTATCTTTGTTTACTGTTTAGTCCCGGAGTACTAAAATTCACTAGGGGGGAATGTGTCACCCTGGCCTGGATGCCACAAGTGTAATTAAAGCTGTGTCTGAGAGCAAGGGGGAGGTTCTCTGGTCAGGGGAACATTAGCATGCAATGCCTCCTGTCTCAGGCCAGTAGGGGGAGCTGGCTGCCCCTATAAAAGCTGGTACTGGGGGCAGGGTTAGAGAGAACTTAAAGGCCTGTCTCAGGACTGAGACTTGTCCCAGAACAGAGCAGGGACAGACAGTTTTGTATTGCACCTAAGAGGAAGTGTGGCAGGAGGAGAGCCACAAGCCAGAGACAAGAGGCGAAGTGAGCCTGTCTTGGCAGATAAAGGACTTAATCTACCAGACTTTGGTGTCTGAGGCTGGGAGGATTCCACATTCTCCAGCAGATAACCAGTTCGCAAGGGACTGTATATTCCTTGGCCTAAGAAGCCTGGAGGCCCTGCCACAACAGAAGGGACCAGCAAAGCCGTACAAGGCTGGGAGCAGAAAGGAACCCACGTCGCAGGCCATACAGGCGAGAATACACGGAGAGCTCGGAAACGTGGGCTGTTACCCTATAACGAGGAGATAGCCAGAATGAGCGCAGAAAGCACGGTAGGCCTACACCCTCACCCTGACCAGGGCCAATCTCCCAATTGCTCTCAGACATCCAGGTCCCCTCCTAGCCGGGACTGTTTATGGGTCAGTTTAACTGTTCTAGTAAAGACCCTGGACTGCAACCTGTTGTCTGTGTGCTCCTTTGCTCCTCCAGCACTATCAGCACTGGGACTCTCATTACCATCACTCCCAACATCCATTATACTGCCCTGGGGCCGCACTCTTCCCGTGGGGAGTCACACTACCCTAGCTGCACACCTCATTAGCCCCAGCGGTCTGCATGCAGCGGCGGTTCCTAATAACAGCAATCCACGGGTGGTGTAGTCGGACATAAACATCAGCACATAACGGACTACCACTGGCCTGACCACCCTGAGCCACGGAACCGGGTTGCCACTACTACTCCCATCGTTCCCCCACTGCCCGGATCCGAGTGCCCCACGGCCCAGGGGGCGAGTCATATATAGTGCTCATCAGTCACTGTGTATAGTGCTAATCAGTCACTGTATATAGTGCTCATCAGTCACTGTGTATAGTGCTAATCAGTCACTGTATATAGTGCTCATCAGTCTCTGTATATACTGCTCATCAGTCACTGTATATAGTGCTCATCAGTCACTGTATACAGTGCTCATCAGTCACTGTATATAGTGCTCATCAGTCACTGTGTATAGTGCTCAGTCACAGTATATAGTGCTCATCAGTCACTGTGTATAGTGCTCATCAGTCACTGTATATAGTGCTCATCAGTCACTGTGTATACTGCTCATCAGTCACTGTATATACTGCTCATCAGTCACTGTATATACTGCTCATCAGTCACTGTACATAGTGGTCATCAGTCACTGTATATAGTGCTCATCAGTCACTGTATATAGTGCTCATCAGTCACTGTATATAGTGCTCATCAGTCACTGTATATAGTGCTCATCAGTCACTGTATATAGTGCTCATCAGTCACTGTATATAGTGCTCATCAGTCACTGTATATAGAGCTCATCAGTCACTGTGTATAGTGCTCATCAGTCACTGTGTATAGTGATCATCAGTCACTGTATATAGTGCTCATCAGTCACAGTATATAGAGCTCATCAGTCACTGTATATAGAGCTCATCAGTCACTGTGTATGGTGCTCATCAGTCACTGTGCATAGTGCTCATCAGTCACTGTATATAGTGCTCATCAGTCACTGTATATAGTGCTCATCAGTCACTGTATATAGAGCTCATCAGTCACTGTGTATAGTGCTCATCAGTCACTGTGTATAGTGATCATCAGTCACTGTATATAGTGCTCATCAGTCACAGTATATAGAGCTCATCAGTCACTGTATATAGAGCTCATCAGTCACTGTATATAGAGCTCATCAGTCACTGTGTATGGTGCTCATCAGTCACTGTGCATAGTGCTCATCAGTCACTGTATATAGTGCTCATCAGTCACTGTATATAGTGCTCATCAGTCACTGTATATAGAGCTCATCAGTCACTGTGTATAGTGCTCATCAGTCACTGTGTATAGTGATCATCAGTCACTGTATATAGTGCTCATCAGTCACAGTATATAGAGCTCATCAGTCACTGTATATAGAGCTCATCAGTCACTGTGCATAGTGCTCATCAGTCACTGTATATAGTGCTCATCAGTCACTGTGTATAGTGCTCATCAGTCACTGTGTATAGTGCTCATCAGTCACTGTATATAGTGCTCATCAGTCACTGTATATAGAGCTCATCAGTCACCGTGTATAGTGCTCATCAGTCACTGTATATAGAGCTCATCAGTCACTGTATATACTGCTCATCAGTCACTGTATATACTGCTCATCAGTCAGTGTATAGTGCTCATCAGTCACTATGTATAGTGCTCATCAGTCACTGTATATACTGCTCATCAGTCACTGTATATAGTGCTCATCAGTCACTGTATATAGAGCTCATCAGTCACTGTATATAGTGCTCATCAGTCACTGTATATAGAACTCATCAGTCACTATATGTAGAGCTCATCAGTCACTGAGTATACTGCTCATCAGTCACTGTATAAAGTGCTCATCAGTCACTGTATATACTGCTCATCAGTCACTGTATATAGTACTCATCAGTCACTGTATATAGTACTCATCAGTCACTGTATATAGTGCTCATCAGTCACTGTATATAGTACTCATCAGTCACTGTATATAGTGCTCATCAGTCACTGTATATAGTGCTCATCAGTCACTGTGTATAGTGCTCATCAGTCACTGTGTATACTGCTCATCAGTCACTGTATATAGTGCTCATCAGTCACTGTATATAGAGCTCATCAGTCACTGTGTATAGTGCTCATCAGTCACTGTATATAGTGCTCATAAGTCACTGTGTATAGTGCTCATCAGTCACTGTATATAGTGCTCATCAGTCACTGTATATAGTGCTCATCAGTCACTGTATATAGAACTCATCAATCACTGTATATAGTGCTCATCAGTCACTGTGTATAGTGCTCATCAGTCACTGTATATAGTGCTCATCAGTCACTGTATATAGAGCTCATCAGTCACTGTATATAGAGCTCATCAGTCACTGTATATAGTGCTCATCAGTCACTGTATATAGTGCTCATCAGTCACTGTATATAGTGCTCATCAGTCACTGTATATAGAGCTCATCAGTCACTGTGTATAGTGCTCATCAGTCACTGTGTATAGTGCTCATCAGTCACTGTGTATAGTGCTCATCAGTCACTGTATATAGTGCTCATCAGTCACTGTATATAGAACTCATCAATCACTGTATATAGTGCTCATCAGTCACTGTGTATAGTGCTCAGCAGTCACTGTATGTGGTGCTCAGCAGTCACTGTATATAGTGCTCATCAATCACTGTATATAGTGCTCATCAGTCACTGTGTATAGTGCTCAGCAGTCACTGTATATAGTGCTCATCAGTCACTGTGTATAGTGCTCATCAGTTACTGTATATAGTGCTCATCAGTCACTGTGTATAGTGCTCATCAGTCACTGTATATAGTGCTCATCAGTCACTGTGTATAGTGCTCATCAGTCACGGTATATAGTGCTCATCAGTCACTGTGTATAGTGCTCATCAGTCACTGTATATACTGCTCATCAGTCACTGTATATAGTGCTCAGCACTCACTGTATATAGTGCTCATCAGTCACTGCGTATAGTGCTCATCACTCACTGCGTATAGTGCTCATCAGTCACTGTGTATAGTGCTCATCAGTCACTGTGTATAGTGCTCATCAGTCACTGTATATAGTGCTCATCAGTTACTGTGTATAGTGCTCATCAGTCACTGTGTATAGCGCTCATCACTCACTGTATATAGCGCTCATCAGTCACTGTGTATAGCGCTCATCACTCACTGTATATAGCGCTCATCAGTCACTGTGTATAGCTCTCATCACTCACTGTATATATTGCTCATCAGTAACTGTGTATAGTGCTCATCACTCACTATATAGTGTTCATCAGTCACTGTGTATAGTGCTCATCAGTCACTGTATATAGTGCTCATCAGTCACTGTGTATAGTGCTCATCAGTCACTGTATATAGTGCTCATCAGACACTGTATATACTGCTCATCAGTCACTGTATATAGTGCTCATCAGTCACTGTATATAGTGCTCATCAGTCACTGTATATAGTGCTCATCAGTCACTGAGTATAGTGCTCATCAGTCACTGTGTATAGTGCTCATCAGTCACAGTGTATAGTGCTCATCAGTCACTGTATATAGTGCTCATCAGTCACTGTATTTAGTGCTCATCAGTCACTATATACAGCTCATCAGTCACTGTATATAGAGCTCATCAGTCACTGTATATAGAGCTCATCAGTCACTGTATATAGTGCTCATCCGTCACTGTATATAGTGCTCATCACTCACTGTATATAGTGCTCATCAGTCACTGTATATAGTGCTCATCAGTCACTGTATATAGTGCTCATCAGTCACTGTGTATAGTGCTCATCAGTCACTGTATATAGTGCTCATCAGTCACTGTGTATAGTGCTCATCAGTCACTGTATATAGTGCTCATCAGTCACTGTATGTGGTGCTCAGCAGTCACTGTATATGGTGCTCATCAGTCACTGTGTATAGTGCTCATCAGTCACTGTATATAGTGCTCATCAGTCACTGTATATAGTGCTCATTACTCACTGTATATAGTGCTCATCAGTCACTGTATATAGTGCTCATCAGTCACTGTGTATAGTGCTCATCAGTCACTGTATATAGTGCTCATCAGTCACTGTATATAGTGCTCATCAGTCACTGTATGTGGTGCTCAGCAGTCACTGTATATGGTGCTCATCAGTCACTGTGTATAGTGCTCATCAGTCACTGTATATAGTGCTCAGCAGTCACTGTGTATAGTGCTCAGCAGTCACTGTGTATAGTGCTCAGCAGTCACTGTATATAGTGCTCATCAGTCACTGTGTATAGTGCTCATCAGTCACTATATAGTGCTCATCAGTCACTGTGTATAATGTTCATCAGTCACTGTGTATAGTGCTCATCAGTCACTGTATATAGTGCTCATCAGTCACTGTATATAGTGCTCATCAGTCACTGTGTATAGAGCTCATCAGTCACTGTATATAGAGCTCATCAGTCACTGTATATAGTACTCATCAGTCACTGTATATAGTGCTCATCAGTCACTGTATATAGTGCTCATCAGTCACTGTGTATAGTGCTCATCAGTCACTGTGTATAGTGCTCATCAGTCACTGTGTATAGTGCTCATCAGTCACTGTATATAGAGCTCATCAGTCACTGTATATAGAGCTCATCAGTCATTGTATATAGTGCTCATCAGTCACTGTGTATAGTGCTCATCAGTCACTGTATATAGTGCTCATAAGTCACTGTGTATAGTGCTCATCAGTCACTGTATATAGTGCTCATCAGTCACTGTATATAGAGCTCATCAGTCACTGTATATAGAGCTCATCAGTCACTGTATATAGAGCTCATCAGTCACTGTGTATAGAGCTCATCAGTCACTGTATATAGTGCTCATCAGTCACTGTATATAGAGCTCATTAGTCACTGTATATAGAGCTCATCAGTCACTGTATATAGAGCTCATCAGTCACTGTATATAGTGCTCATCAGTCACTGTATATAGTGCTCATCAGTCACTGTATATACTGCTCATCAGTCACTGTATATAGAGCTCATCAGTCACTGTGTATAGTGCTCATCAGTCACTGTGTATAGTGCTCATCAGTCACTGTGTATAGTGCTCATCAGTCACTGTATATAGAGCTCATCAGTCACTGTATATAGAGCTCATCAGTCACTGTATATAGTGCTCATCAGTCACTGTGTATAGAACTCATCAATCACTGTATATAGTGCTCATCAGTCACTGTATATAGTGCTCATCAGTCACTGTATATAGAGCTCATCAGTCACTGTGTATAGAGCTCATCAGTCACTGTATATACTGCTCATCAGTCACTGTATATGGTGCTCATCAGTCACTGTATGTGGTGCTCAGCAGTCACTGTATATGGTGCTCATCAGTCACTGTATATAGTGCTCATCAGTCACTGTGTATAGTGCTCATCAGTCACTGTATATACTGCTCATCAGTCACTGTATATAGTGCTCATCAGTCACTGTATATAGTGCTCATCAGTCACTGTATGTGGTGCTCAGCAGTCACTGTATATAGTGCTCATCAATCACTGTATATAGTGCTCATCAGTCACTGTGTATAGTGCTCAGCAGTCACTGTATATAGTGCTCATCAGTCACTGTGTATAGTGCTCATCAGTTACTGTATATAGTGCTCATCAGTCACTGTGTATAGTGCTCATCAGTCACTGTATATAGTGCTCATCAGTCACTGTGTATAGTGCTCATCAGTCACGGTATATAGTGCTCATCAGTCACTGTGTATAGTGCTCATCAGTCACTGTATATACTGCTCATCAGTCACTGTATATAGTGCTCAGCACTCACTGTATATAGTGCTCATCAGTCACTGCGTATAGTGCTCATCACTCACTGCGTATAGTGCTCATCAGTCACTGCGTATAGTGCTCATCAGTCACTGTGTATAGTGCTCATCAGTCACTGTATATAGTGCTCATCAGTCACTGTGTATAGTGCTCATCAGTCACTGTGTATAGCGCTCATCAGTCACTGTGTATAGCGCTCATCACTCACTGTATATAGCGCTCATCAGTCACTGTGTATAGCGCTCATCACTCACTGTATATAGCGCTCATCAGTCACTGTGTATAGCTCTCATCACTCACTGTATATATTGCTCATCAGTAACTGTGTATAGTGCTCATCACTCACTATATAGTGTTCATCAGTCACTGTGTATAGTGCTCATCAGTCACTGTATATAGTGCTCATCAGTCACTGTGTATAGTGCTCATCAGTCACTGTATATAGTGCTCATCAGACACTGTATATACTGCTCATCAGTCACTGTATATAGTGCTCATCAGTCACTGTATATAGTGCTCATCAGTCACTGTGTATAGTGCTCATCAGTCACTGTGTATAGTGCTCATCAGTCACAGTGTATAGTGCTCATCAGTCACAGTGTATAGTGCTCATCAGTCACTGTATATAGTGCTCATCAGTCACTGTATATAGTGCTCATCAGTCACTGTATATAGTGCTCATCAGTCACTGTATATACTGCTCATCAGTCACTGTATATAGAGCTCATCAGTCACTGTATATAGTGCTCATCAGTCACTGTATATAGTGCTCATCACTCACTGTATATAGTGCTCATCAGTAACTGTATATAGTGCTCATCAGTCACTGTATATAGTGCTCATCAGTCACTGTATATAGTGCTCATCAGTCACTGTGTATAGTGCTCATCAGTCACTGTATATAGTGCTCATCAGTCACTGTATGTGGTGCTCAGCAGTCACTGTATGTGGTGCTCATCAGTCACTGTGTATAGTGCTCATCAGTCACTGTATATAGTGCTCATCAGTCACTGTATATAGTGCTCATCAGTCACTGTATATAGTGCTCATCAGTCACTGTATATAGTGCTCATCAGTCACTGTATATAGTGCTCATCAGTCACTGTATATAGTGCTCATCAGTCACTGTGTATAGTGCTCATCAGTCACTGTATATAGTGCTCATCAGTCACTGTATATAGTGCTCATCATTCACTGTATATAGTGCTCATCAGTCACTGTATAGTGCTCATCAGTCACTGTATATAGTGCTCATCAGTCACTGTGTATAGTGCTCATCTGTCACTGTGTATAGTGCTCATCAGTCACTGTATATAGTGCTCATCAGTCTCTGTGTATAGTGCTCATCAGTCACTGTATATAGTGCTCATCACTCACTGTATATAGTGCTCATCACTCACTGTATATAGTGCTCATCACTCACTGTATATACTGCTCATCACTCACTGTATATAGTGCTCATCACTCACTGTATATAGTGCTCATCAGTCACTGTATATAGTGCTCATCAGTCACTGTGTATAGTGCTCATCAGTCACTGTATATAGTGCTCATCAGTCACTGTGTATACTGCTCATCAGTCACTGTGTATAGCGCTCATCAGTCACTGTGTATAGCTCTCATCAGTCACTGTATATAGCGCTCATCAGTCACTGTATATAGCGCTCATCAGTCACTGTGTATAGTGCTCATCAGTCACTGTATATAGTGCTCATCAGTCACTGTATATAGTGCTCATCAGTCACTGTGTATAGTGCTCATCAGCCACTGTATATAGTGCTCATCAGTCACTGTGTATAGTGCTCATCAGTCACTGTGTATAGTGCTCATCAGTCACTGTATATAGTGCTCATCATTCACTGTATATAGTGCTCATCAGTCACTGTATATAGTGCTCATCACTCACTGTATATACTGCTCATCAGTCACTGTATATAGTGCTCATCAGTCACTGTGTATAGTGCTCATCAGTCACTGTATATAGTGCTCATCAGTCACTGTGTATAGTGCTCATCAGTCACTGTATATAGTGCTCTTCAGTCACTGTATGTGGTGCTCAGCAGTCACTGTATATAGTGCTCATCAGTCACTGTGTATAGTGCTCATCAGTCACTGTATATAGTGCTCATCAGTCACTGTGTATAGTGCTCAGCAGTCACTGTATATAGTGCTCATCAGTCACTATGTATAGTGCTCATCAGTCACTGTATATAGTGCTCATCAGTCACTGTGTATAGTGCTCATCAGTCACTGTATATAGTGCTCATCAGTCACTGTGTATAGTGCTCATCAGTCACTGTATATACTGCTCATCAGTCACTGTATATAGTGCTCATCAGTCACTGTATATAGTGCTCATCAGTCACTGTATATAGTGCTCATCAGTCACTGTGTATAGTGCTCATCAGTCACTGTATATAGTGCTCATCAGTCACTGTATATAGTGCTCACCAGTCACTGTGTATAGTGCTCATCAGTCACTGTATATAGTGCTCATCAGTCACTGTATATAGTGCTCATCAGTCACTGTGTATAGTGCTCATCAGTCACTGTAGTGTTCATCAGTCACTGTGTATAGTGCTCATCAGTCACTGTATATAGTGCTCATCAGTCACTGTGTAAAGCGCTCATCAGTCACAGTGTATAGTGCTCATCAGTCACTGTGTATAATGCTCATCAGCCACTGTATATATTGCTCATCAGTCACTGTATATACTGCTCATCAGTCACTGTGTATAGTGCTCATCAGTCACTGTATATAGTGCTCATCAGTCACTGTATATAGTGCTCATCAGTCACTGTGTATAGTGCTCATCAGTCACTGTATATAGTACTCATCAGTCACTGTGTATAGTGCTCATCAGTCACTGTGTATAGTGCTCATCAGTCACTGTATATAGTGCTCATCAGTCACTGTGTATAGTGCTCATCAGTAACTGGGTATAGTGCTCACCAGTCACTGTATATAGTGCTCATCAGTCACTGTATATAGTGCTCATCAGTCACTGTATATAGTGCTCATCAGCCACTGTATATAGTGCTCATCAGTCACTGTGTATAGTGCTCATCAGTCACTGTATATACTGCTCATCAGTCACTGTGTATAGTGCTTATCAGTCACTGTATATACTGCTCATCAGTCACTGTGTATAGTGCTCATCAGTCACTGTATACACTGCTCATCAGTCACTGTATATAGTGCTCATCAGTCACTGTGTCTAGTGCTCATCAATCACTGTATATAGTGCTCATCAGTCACTGTGTATAGTGCTCATCAGTCACTGTGTATAGTGCTCATCAGTCACTGTATATAGTGCTCATCAGTCACTGTGTATAGTGCTCATCAGTCACTGTATATAGTGCTCATCAGTCACTGTGTATAGTTCTCATCAGTCACTGTATATAGTGCTCATCAGTCACTGTGTATAGTGCTCATCAGTCACTATATATAGTGCTCATAAGTCACTGTATATAGTGCTCATCATTCGCTGTATATAGTGCTCATCAGTCACTGTGTATACTGCTCATCAGTCACTGTGTATACTGCTCATCAGTCACTGTGTATACTGCTCATCAGTCACTGTATATAGTGCTCATCAGTCACTGTGTATAGTGCTCATCAGTCACTGTATATAGTGCTCATCAGTCACTGTATATAGTGCTCATCAGTCACTGTGTATAGTGCTCATCAGTCTCTGTGTATAGTGCTCATCAGTCTCTGTGTATAGTGCTCATCAGTCACTGTGTATAGTGCTCATCAGTCACTGTGTATAGTGCTCATCAGTCACTGTGTATAGTGCTCATCAGTCACTGTGTATAGTGCTCATCAGTCACTGTATATAGTGCTCATCAGTCACTGTGTATAGTGCTCATCAGTCACTTTATATACTGCTCATCAGTCACTGTGTATAGTGCTCA
The DNA here is from genome assembly GCF_046119375.1 of Phyllobates terribilis. Lineage (NCBI taxonomy): Eukaryota > Metazoa > Chordata > Amphibia > Anura > Dendrobatidae > Phyllobates > Phyllobates terribilis. Next base: position 9,474,486 of record NW_027362772.1, on the reverse strand, counting down.
TCAGTCACTGTATATACTGCTCATCAGTCACTGTGTCTAGTGCTCATCAGTCACTGTATATACTGCTCATCAGTCACTGTGTATAGTGCTCATCAGTCACTGTATACACTGCTCATCAGTCACTGTATATAGTGCTCATCAGTCACTGTGTATAGTGCTCATCAGTCACTGTATATAGTGCTCATCAGTCACTGTGTATAGTGCTCATCAGTCAGTGTATAGTGCTCATCAGTCACTGTATATAGTGCTCATCAGTCACTGTGTATAGTTCTCATCAGTCACTGTATATAGTGCTCATCAGTCACTGTGTATAGTGCTCATCAGTCACTATATATAGTGCTCATCAGTCACTGTATATAGTGCTCATCATTCACTGTATATAGTGCTCATCAGTCACTGTGTATAGTGCTCATCAGTCACTGTATATACTGCTCATCAGTCACTGTATATACTGCTCATCAGTCACTTTGTATAGTGCTCATCAGTCACTGTATATAGTGCTCATCAGTCACTGTGTATAGTGCTCATCAGTCACTGTATATAGTGCTCATCAGTCACTGTGTATAGTGCTCATCAGTCACTGTGTATAGTGCTCATCAGTCACTGTGTATAGTGCTCATCAGTCACTGTATATAGTGCTCATTAGTCTCTGTGTATAGTGCTCATCAGTCACTGTATATAGTGCTCATCAGTCACTGTGTATGCAGCTCATCAGTCACTGTATATAGTGCTCATCAGTCACTGTATATAGTGCTGATCAGTCACTGTATATAGTGCTCATCAGTTTCTGTATATACTGCTCATCAGTCACTGTATATACTGCTCATCAGTCACTGTATATAGTTACATAGTAACATAGTAACATAGTTTGTAAAGCCGAATAAAGACTTGCGTCCATCAAGTTCAACCTGTTAGTTCTGTAATTGCTAAAGTTGATCCAGAGGAGGGCAAAAACCCCAAATGATTTGGCCAATCTTCACCTGAGAAAAAATTCCCTCCCGACTCTGAAATCAGCAGTCAGAATAAATCCCTGTATCAACCTACTATTTTATTTTATTTTTAAGTATATGCTGAAATCTGCCTGGTATCTAGAAATGCATCCAGTCCCCGCTTGAACTGGTGTAGTGAATCCGACATTACCGTCTCCTCACTCAGTGAATTCCATATTCTCACTGCTCTTACCGTAAAGAACCCCTTCCTATGCTGGTGCTGAAACCTTTTCTCTTCCAGTCTTAGTGAGTGCCCTCTTGTTACCGTAATATTCCTCCTTTTGAACAAATCCCTGGCAAGGTCTCTATACTGTCCCCTAACATATTTGTACACATTTATTATGTCCCCCCTCAACCTTCTCTTTTCCAGGCTGAATAGTCCTAGTTTTGCCAACCTCTCTGGGTATTGCAGTCCCTCCATTCCCTTTATTAATTTTGTTGCCCTCCTTTGTACCTTTTCATTTATATCCTTTCTATATATTGGGGCCCATAACTGAGCACAATATTCCAAGTGTGGTCTGACCAGTGCTTTGTACAGTGGAAGAACAATGTTCTCATCCTTTGCAGCTATACCTCTTCTGATACATCCCATTACCCTGTTTGCCCTTACAGCAGCTGCCTGACTTTGGGCACTCCAATTTGTTTGCTATCAATCAAGATGCCCAAGTCCTTCTCCATCTCTGAATTCCCCAATGATTTCCCATTCAGTGAGTACTGGTGACTTCCATTTTTCCTTCCCATATGTATGACCTTACATTTCTCCTCGTTAAACCTCATTTGCCATTTAATGCTCCACCTACCCAGCTTATCCAAATCCCTCTGTAGGTCTGCACTGTCCTCTTTTGTATTAATTGTTTTACATAACTTTGTGTCATCTGCAAATATTGATATTTTACTATTTATCCCGTTGACTATGTCGTTAATAAAGATATTAAATAACATTGGGCCTAGTACAGACCCCTGTGGTACCCCACTAGTGACGCTTACCCAATCTGAGTATATTCCATTTATAACCACCCTCTGCCTTCTATCCTTTAGCCAGTTTGCTACCCACTTGCAGACATTTTCCCCCAGCCCCATCATTCTCATTTTGTATACCAACCTATTATGTGGTACGCTATCGAATGCTTTTGAGAAGTCGAGATACACGACATCCACTGGTTCCCCTTGATCTACTCGAGAGCTAACCTCCTCGTAGAAGTCAATCAGGTTTGTTTGGCAGGAGCGATTCCTCATGAATCCATGTTGGTTCGGGGTTAATAGATTATTAGCATCAAGATGCTCCGTAATTGCCTCTTTAATGAAGCTTTCAAAAATTTTGCCCACAACGAACGTCAGAATCACCGGCCGATAGTTTCCAGCGTCACTTTTCGCTCCCTTTTTGAATATTGGCACTACATTCGCCTGTCGCCAATCAAGTGGTACAGACCCAGTCTCAACAGAGTCCTTAAATATAAGATATAACGGTCTGTCTATCACATTACTTAGTTCCCTTAGTACCCGTGGATGTATGCCATCAGGTCCTGGTGATTTGTTTATTTTAATGTTACTGAGGCGTTTCTGTACCCCAGCTTGGGTTAGATTAGTCATACCTAGTGGAGGATTAAGTTTGTCACTTCTCATTTCGCCTGTTAGTTCTATTTCCTTTGTGAAAGTTGTCGAAAAAAAATTATTTAATAGATTAGCTTTATCCTCATCTTTCTCTATGATTTTGCCTTCCTCACTTTTTATCGGTCCAATATTATCCGATTTAATCCTTTTACTACTTATATACGTAAAGAACAGTTTGGGATTTGATCTACTTTCCCTAGCAATACGTTTCTCTGTTTCCTCCTTCGCTATTTTTATTTGTTTTTTACAGGTTCTCGTTTTTTCCTTGTAACACATTAGTGCCTCCTTGCTGTTTTCCTGTTTTAATCTCTTGAATGCCTCTTTTTTGCTATTTAACGCCCCTTTTACGTTCTTGTTCAACCATATTGGTTTCCTCTTATTTCTGGCCCTTTTATTCCCATACGGTATATACCTCTCGCACTGAGTATTCAGAATTCTTTTGAAGGTTTCCCATTTACTATTCGTATTCCTTTGATTAAGTACTTTGTCCCAGTCAATAAGTTGAAGGCTTTCTTTCAGCTGATCAAACTTCGCCATCCTAAAGTTTAATGTTTTTGTTGTTCCCTTATTGATAACCCTACTGAAGGGCATTTTGAAGTCGATAATATTATGGTCGCTATTACCTAGGTGCCCCCCTATCTGTACCTCAGCTATTCTATCAGGCCTATTAGTCAATATTAAGTCCAACACGGCCTTCCCTCTCGTTGGTTCCTGCACTAGTTGGGAGAGATAATTATCCTTAATATTTGTCAAGAACCTTTTTCCTTTCTGAGATCTACAGGTTTCTGTTTCCCAGTCAATATCCGGGTAGTTGAAATCCCCCATTACAATCACTTCATTATGTTTTGCTACTTTGTCTATTTGTCCTAATAGCAGATTCTCATTCTCCTCTGTTATATTTGGTGGCTTATAGCAGACCCCCAGTAATATTTTATTATTATTTTTTGCCCCCTCTATCTCTACCCACATGGACTCGACCCCCTCTTCTATATCTTCCCTTAGTCTGGGTTTTAGACATGACTTTACATATAAGCAGACTCCTCCGCCTTTCCCCTGTTTCCGGTCCCTTCTAAATAAACTATAATCTAATAAATTTACCGCCCAGTCGTAGCTATCGTCTAGCCAAGTCTCTGTTATACCTACGATGTCATACCTCTCCTCCGATATAAGCGCCTGCAGCTCATCCGCCTTTTTGGTCAGGCTTCTTGCGTTGGTCAGCATGCAAGATAAAACTTTGGGGTTATTTAGCATCCTATTCTTCTCTAACGATCTAACTATACTATCCCCACACCCCTCTCCACCCTCATTATATTCACTTCTCCCCTTCCCCCTTGCTTGCCTCACATCCCAGTCACTGTATATAGTGCTCATCAGTCACTGTATATAGTGCTCATCAGTCACTGTGTATAGTGCTCATCAGTCACTGTGTATAGTGCTCATCAGTCACTGTATATAGTGCTCATCAGTCACTGTGTATAGTGCTCATCAGTCACTGTGTATAGTGCTTATCAGTCACTGTATATAGTGCTTATCAGTCACTGTATATAGTGCTCATAAATCACTGTGAATAGTGCTCATCAATCACTGTGAATAGTTCTCATCAGTCACTGTATATAGTGCTCACCAGTCACTGTATATAGTGCTCACCAGTCACTGTATATAGTGCTCATCAGTCACTGTGTATAGTGCTCATCAGTCACTGTATATAGTGCTCATCAGTCACTGTGTATAGTGCTCATTAGTCACTGTATATAGTGCTCATCAGTCGCTGTGTATAGTGCTCATCAGTCGCTGTGTATAGTGCTCATCTGTCACTGTATATAGTGCTCATCAGTCACTGTATATAGTGCTCATCAGTCACTGTGTATAGTCCTCATCAGTCACTGTATATAGTGCTCATCAGTCACTGTGTATACTGCTCATCAGTCACTGTATATACTGCTCATCAGTCACTATGTATAGTGCTCATCAGTCACTGTATATAGTGCTCATCAGTCACTTTGTATAGTGCTCATCAGTCACTGTATATAGTGCTCATCAGTCACTGTATATAGTGCTCATCAGTCACTGTATATACTGCTCATCAGTCACTGTATATAGTGCTCATCAGTCATTATGTATAGTGCTCAGCAGTCACTGTATATAGTGCTCATCAGTCACTGTGTATAGTGCTCAGCAGTCACTATGTATAGTGCTCAGCAGTCACTGTATATAGTGCTCAGCAGTCACTGTATATAGTGCTCATTAGTCACTGTATATAGTGCTCATCAGTCACTGTGCATAGTGCTCAGCAGTTACTGTATATAGTGCTCAGCAGTCACTGTGTATAGTGCTCATCAGTCACTATGTATAGTGCTCATCAGTCACTGTATATAGTGCTCATCAGTCACTGTGTATACTGCTCATCAGTCACTGTATATGACGCGCCCCCTGGGCCAGTGCTGTTTGGGGATACCCGGAGCCGGATCGGATGGGGGTCGTAGTCTCCGAGTGGCGGCGACCCGGTCCGTGCCCAGGGTGTCAAACTCAGTGGCAGTCTGTTAACGGTAGATAGTGGGATGACTACGCCACCCGTTGAATACAGCTATGGAGCTGCCGCTGCGGGGTAGACCGCTGAGGCCGGTGGAAGGATGGTGCAGCGGGGATGGTATAACCCCCAACGGGAGGGGTATGGCCTCAGGGCAGCCGACGTGGATGATGGGGGTAGCAGGAACCACTCAGAGACGATGCGGTGTAGTTCAGGGTCTTTACTGGTGACAAAGATAGACCCTCCCGGAGTACTTGCTAGCAATCGGGGCCTGGTCAGTCCTTGAGCAGATGGGATCTCCCCTGGCCAGGCGGAGTTGTAGGCCTTCCCAACTAACTGTACTCTTCTGGCTACCTTGCTAGCGGCGGGTAAAAGTAGCCCACGTCCCTGAGTGTACCGTGTGGTGCTCACCCGTATGGCCGGTGACTCGGGGCCTTCTAATGGCTTCCGCTCCACGATGGCGGTGCTGGTCCCACGCGTGTGACCGTGCCTTCGGGTTTCTGGGCCAGAGGACCTGCAATCCCCTGCCGGTCGGTTTCTGCTGTTGGATAGGAGTTAGTCCCCACAGCCTCGGACTCCGGGTCCGGTAAGAAATCTTCTCAGTCAGGGCGAGCTCTGCAGCTGCCAGCCCCTGACTCGTAGTAGTATTGCTCCCACTGAGCTTCTGCTGTTTCTTCCTATGACTGTTTCTCGTCTCTACTCTCCTTGACTGACCAACCCTGCCTCAGCCCCGGGTTTATATAGGGGAAGTTCTTCCCCTCCCAAGACTGGGCAGGAGGTGTGGCATGCACAGGATCCCTGACCAAAGGACCTCCCACCTGCTCTCAGACATAACATTACATTACTGTGGAAACCAGACCCCTGGGGTGCCACATTCCCCCCTAGTAAAATTTAGTACTCCGGGACTAAACACATTTTTGTAACCATAACAGAGTACAACCAAAACATTATAATAAAGAGACACATAACAATGGTCACGGCGTGTCCGCAACCGGGTGCAGTCTTTGAGGGGAAGCAAGGTGTCCATTTCACCAAAACAGGGAGACGTAACCAGGTAGGGGTCTGTCTCGCCCCGAGTCCTTAACAGTCTCTAGTCCATCCTGGGTTACGCTCCAACTAATTGTACAAGGATTCCCGGTAGATCCACCAAGGATTCTTCCAGCTTCCAGCTCTACCCGTTGCTCCGTAGGTGCTTGGGATGACGGTTGGAGGAAGGTGAGTACGGGCACCACAACTGCACCATTGACTTGAGTCCAAGACCGAGGGAAGCCCCCGAGCACAGTACTAACCATATCTTCCCTTTTCCTCTACGGGTCGATGGTCTTCTTGTTCCTCTTCAGGGTTCCTCAGTTGTTCGGGACACTTCTTCAGGTGGTCCCGGGATACAATGGCTGTGGTTTCCCCTCCGTCTTTACTGATGGTACAGACCTTCGGGTTCTCGTGGCTTGAGGGCAGTACGGTGTACGGGTCCCTCTCCCACTGGTCGTCCAACTTGTGGAGCCGTCTTTTCCTCTTTAGGACCTGCTCTCCGGGTACCAGGGGAACGGCGGGAGCATACTGGTTGTAAGTTTTCTCTTGTCTTTCCCTAGCCTGACAGAGACTTCGCTCCACGCTCTCCTGTACTTTCCGGTACTGTTGCTGCCTCTCTGTGTCCCAGTCTGCTTCTGGTGAAGTGTCCTCGGGTGTCAGGACTCCCATTTCCAGGTCAACAGGTAACTTACCAGGTCTCGCCCTCATTAGGTAAGCCGGGGTGCAGTTGGTGGAACATACCGGGATGTGGTTGTATAGGTCCACCAGATCGGGCAACTTCTCAGGCCACAGACTGCGTTCTTCCAGGGGCAACGTTTTTAGAAGATCCATTACCACCTGGTTCATTTTTTCACAAAGTCCATTAGTTTGCGGATGGTAGGGTGTCGTCCTTATCTTCCGGCAGCCATACAGATTGCAAAATTCCTGGAAGACCTCCGCTTCAAAGGCAGGTCCCTGGTCCGTCAGCACTTGGTCCGGGTACCCGTGTGGACGGCAGAAGTGCTGCTGGAAGGCTCTAGCTGCTGTTTGAGCCGTTAAGTCCTTGACGGGGACGACAACCAAGAACCGGGAGTAATGATCCACGATGGTTAACGCGTAGACGTAGCCACTTCTGCTTGGGGTCAGTTTTATATGATCCAAGGCTACCAGTTCCAACGGTTGCCGGGTGACGATGGACTGCAGGGGAGTCTTCTGGCTGGCACGGTCCTTCCTTCTCAGGTTGCACGGGCCACAGTCTCTGCACCACTTCTCGATGGTTCCCCTCATGCCTACCCAGTGGAACCGCTCGCGCAGCAGGAACTCCAGCTTCTTCCACCCGAAGTGTCCAGCTCCGTCGTGGTATGCCTCCATCACCATGGCTGCGTCTCTTCGTGGCACCACTACTTGCCAGAGTAATTCATGCGTCCGGGAGTTAACCATTCTGCGGCACAACTTCCCTTTGTAAAGGAACAGTCGACTCTTCTCTGCCCATAGTTTGGCTTCCTCCGGAGCGTCTGGTTCAAGGCGAGCCTCCGGCCGAGTCAGCATCTCCTTCACCAGTCGGACGGCAGGGTCGCTGTCTTGCGTTTCCGCCCAGTTGTAGTGGGGTAAGGGGTTCAATGTAGCAGCCTGCTTACTCCTTACCCGGTGGGAATACTGGATAGTCCCATGACGGTGGAACGCAGGGAGTTCAACTTCTTCCAGTCCCTCCGGATCTTCTCCTCCGTCCGGCAGGTTGGGCATCCTGGACAGGGCGTCCGCGTTGGTATTGGAGCGTCCTGCCCGGTATTTGATTGTGAACTCGTAGTTGGACAGACGGGCCATCCACCTCTGCTCCAGGGCACCGAGTCTTGCCGTGTCCAGGTGTGTCAACGGGTTGTTATCCGTGTACACGGTGAACCGGGAAGAAGCGAGGTAATGCTTAAAGCGCTCGGTGACTGCCCATACCACGGCCAGGAACTCTAGCTTAAATGAGCTGTAATTCTCGGGGTTCCTTTCGGTGGGTCGCAGTTTTCGGCTGGCGTAGGCGATTACTCGTTCTTTCCCTTGCTGAATCTGGGACAGTACGGCTCCTAGCCCGATGTTACTGGCGTCGGTGTAGAGGATAAAGGGCTGGCTATAATCCGGGTACGCCAGGATTTCATCCCCCGTGAGGGCCATCTTCAGCTGGCGGAAGGACTCTTCTTCCAGCTCCTCCCATTTGAAGGGCGGCTTCTGGTTCTTGGCCTTCCGGGACTGGCCTATCAGGAGGTCCTGCATAGGTGCTGCCTTTCTGGTGAAACCGGGAATAAACCTTCGGTAGTAGCCTACCAACCCGAGGAACTGCCGCACTTCTTTTACGCTGGAGGGGCTTGGCCATTCCTTAATTGCGGTGATCTTATCAGGGTCGGGAGCCACTCCGTCAGCGCTCACCACGTGTCCCAGGTACTGCACCTTTGGTTTCAGGAGGTGACACTTGGAGGGTTTCACCTTTAGGCCGTAACTCGCCAGAGCTTCGAACACCTCCGCCAGGTGTTTCAGGTGGTCCTCATAAGTCTTGGAATATACGATGACATCGTCCAGGTACAACAGGACCGTCTCGAAGTTTCTGTGGCCCAGACAGCACTCCATTAATCGTTGGAAGGTTCCTGGTGCGTTGCAGAGTCCGAACGGCATGCAGGTGAACTCGCTAAGTCCCATCGGGGTGGTGAATGCAGTCTTCTCCCGGTCCGCCTCTGCTACAGGAACCTGCCAGTACCCGCTAGTGAGATCCAAGGTAGAGAAGAAGTTAGCAGATCTTAAAGCAGCCAATGACTCCTCTATCCTTGGTAAGGGGTACGCATCCTTGTGTGTGATACGGTTGATTTTCCGGTAATCTACACACATGCTCATGGTGTTGTCTTTCTTTCGGACTAAGACTAGTGGAGCTGCCCAGGGGCTACAGCTATCCCTGATCACCCCAGCCTCCTTCATGTCTCTAAGCATCCCCTTAGCGTGTTGGTAGTGGGCAGGGGGTACGGGTCGATACCTCTCTTTTATAGGAGGATGGTCTCCCGTGGAGATGTGGTGTTCTACCCCCTTGACTCGCCCGAAGTCTAACGGGTGTTTACTGAACACTCTCTCGTACTCTTGAACCACCCGATAGACTCCTTGTTTCTGGTGTGAGGGAGTGGAGTCAGTACCTAGATGTAGTTGCTGACACCAGTCCTCCATGTTTTTCTTAGAGCCGTTACCTTCCTCCGGGTGAGATGGAGGCAAGGGTTCCACAGATTGTATAGAATTTTGGTTAATGGTATATAATTTGGCTAGCGTGGCATACCGGGGCAGGTACACTTCCCTCTCCCCGATATTTATTATGCGAACGGGCACCCTCCCATGGCGTACATCAACCACCCCCCGTGCTGTCAAAATGGTGGGCCTACTGTCTGAGTAAACTGGTTCTACCATTGCCTGGTAATCCCTACCTCTCAGACCAATAGCTGCTCGGCACCAAATCATCATTTCACTTTTTGGGGGCATGGCAATAGGAAAAGGGTCACACATTCTTACGCTACCAATCTCACCGCCGGAGAGTTCCACCTGTTGCCGTCGCATCAGTGCCCGGATCTCTTTCTGGAGCACCCGCTGCTCGCCGGAGCTGGCGTTCTTGGCAACCTGCTGTAGAAGGAAAATCACCTCTGCAAGACAACTTTCAATTACATTAGTTCCTAGAGTTATTTTTGGGTGACTCTCATGTTTGTCAATATCTACAATGATCAGTCCCTGTGCTGCCAGTTCGACTCTACCGATTTTGATGGTCACCTCTTTAAATCCGATCTGTGGCACGGGCTGGCCATTGCTGGCGATGATACTCAAGTCGTCGTCAGGGTAGCGGGTAATATCCGAGTCATTCCAGTACTGCTTAAAGAGCACGTACGGGATGGTGGTGACCTGTGACCCGGTGTCCAGTAGGGCACTCATGGGAATGCCATCCAGTACCACAGGCAAGACTGGACGTCCTCCCACATATCTGTCGCGCCAGTTCGATGGGCCTGGTGATCTTTTTCCTGGGGGTTGGCCCTCTACCCCAGGTTGTGCCCGTTTAAAGAACAGTACCTTGCCATATGTCCGGGTTGATTGCAGCGGCGGCAGATGGGTCGTCCGTCCTCGTTGTATCGGTCACTGGGTCTTCCTCTGGCCGGTGGGGTCCTCCTTGGTCGACGCCACAGGATGTCCTCCGGTCCGGATGCCAGCTGGATCTTACCTGGGGTGGAAGCCTGTAAGGACTGCACAGTTCGGGTTAACGCAGCAACGCTCTTAGCTAGCTCTTGGACCTGATGGTGTAGGTCTGGAGCCGGGTCATTGTCCAAAGCCTGCGCATCAGCTCCCACAGGCCCTGCCGACAAAGGCGCCGCCTCCTGGTGGTAAGTGATAGCAGGGCGCCTGTGGGTCACAACGCCACCCGATGCCGGTTCTCGGAGCACCCGGATGGCTCTGTCCTTGAACTGTGCAAAGCCCAGATAGGGATCCTGTAAGGCCATTGCCCGCAACTGGGTTCGGTGGGTATTACAATATAGTCCCTCTATAAACTGTTCGGTCAACAGCCTGTCCTCGTTTCCCACTCCATCAGGGTCGGTCTGCTTAATGGCCCTCAGGGCCTCTTGTAGGTTTAGTGCATAGTCCCTTATACTCTCATGCGCTCGCTGCTTGCACCCGTAGAATCTAAGCTTAATCTCGGCTGAGGTGCGGGTATCAAAGGTGTCCTTCAGCCGGGTTAGTATCCCTGCGACAGTCTTCCTCCCAGGTGGCCAGGATTTTACTTCCCTTTTGGCTGCCCCGGTTAGTTGGGCCACCAGGATGCTCACTTTTTGCTCTTCTGTGAGGGGGTACACCTGGAAGAGGCTATCCAGCTTTTCTCTAAAGTCATGCAGGGTATGTGACTCCCCTGAGTACTGGGGTAGCCAAGCTGCTCCCGGGATATAGGGCATGGTGAAGGGCACAACTGCAGCAGCGGTAGCGCTGGCGGGGGTTGAGGCAGTGAAGCTCTCCTCCGTATCCGACATCTTCCTCCCCCCTAGTGGACCGTGGCCTACCTTGCGATGATCCTCTTCCGTAGGCCGCGGCTCCGCAGTGGATGGTTGAGGACCTTCCGTCGCGCTCCTGTGACGTCGGCGTCTGCTGGGCTCCTTCCAGGACCTTACGCAACGTCCGGACCTGAGGCGGGGCTTCAGTTCTCGCGCGCTTTCGGAATCCACGCCCCTCTTCTTCCCGCGCGGCGTCCTCAAGATGGCGTCCAATGGCGGGAAAACTCCACGGATGGCGGGAAGAAGGCAGAAGATGGCGCCGGATGGCGGGAAACTTCACCGATGGCGGGAAGAAGGCTGAAGATGGCGCCGGATGGCGGGAATCTTCACCACAGGTAAGTTTGAAAAGTCTCTTTTTCAGGCACGCAGTACCCGGTGGTTGCGGGCACGAAATCCTGCCGACTACGCCAAAGTTGACGCGCCCCCTGGGCCAGTGCTGTTTGGGGATACCCGGAGCCGGATCGGATGGGGGTCGTAGTCTCCGAGTGGCGGCGACCCGGTCCGTGCCCATGGTGTCAAACTCAGTGGCAGTCTGTTAACGGTAGATGGTGGGATGACTACGCCACCCGTTGAATACAGCTATGGAGCTGCCGTTGCGGGGCAGACCGCTGAGGCCGGTGGAAGGATGGTGCAGCGGGGATGGTATAACCCCCAACGGGAGGGGTATGGCCTCAGGGCAGCCGACGTGGATGATGGGGGTAGCAGGAACCACTCAGAGACGATGCGGTGTAGTTCAGGGTCTTTACTGGTGACAAAGATAGACCCTCCCGGAGTACTTGCTAGCAATCGGGGCCTGGTCAGTCCTTGAGCAGATGGGATCTCCCCTGGCCAGGCGGAGTTGTAGGACTTCCCAACTAACTGTACTCTTCTGGCTACCTTGCTAGCGGCGGGTAAAAGTAGCCCACGTCCCTGAGTGTACCGTGTGGTGCTCACCCGTATGGCCGGTGATTCGGGGCCTTCTAATGGCTTCGGCTCCACGATGGCGGTGCTGGTCCCACGCGTGTGACCGTGCCTTCGGGTTTCTGGGCCAGAGGACCTGCAATCCCCTGCCGGTCGGTTTCTGCTGTTGGATAGGAGTTAGTCCCCACAGCCTCGGACTCCGGGTCCGGTAAGAAATCTTCTCAGTCAGGGCGAGCTCTGCAGCTGCCAGCCCCTGACTCGTAGTAGTATTGCTCCCACTGAGCTTCTGCTGTTTCTTCCTATGACTGTTTCTCGTCTCTACTCTCCTTGACTGACCAACCCTGCCTCAGCCCCGGGTTTATATAGGGGAAGTTCTTCCCCTCCCAAGACTGGGCAGGAGGTGTGGCATGCACAGGATCCCTGACCAAAGGACCTCCCACCTGCTCTCAGACATAACATTACATTACTGTGGAAACCAGACCCCTGGGGTGCCACATATATGCTGCTCATCAGTCACTGTATATAGTGCTCATCAGTCACTGTATATAGTGCTCATCAGTCACTGTATATAATGCTCAGTAGTCACTGTATATAGTGCTCATCAGTCACTGTGTATAGTGCTCATCAGTCACTGTATATAGTGCTCATTAGTCACTGTATATAGTGCTCATCAGTCACTGTATATACTGCTCATCAGTCACTGTATATAGTGCTCATTAGTCACTGTATATAGTGCTCATCTGTCACTGTAGTGTTCATCAGTCACTGTATATAGTGCTGATCAGTCACTGTATATAGTGCTCATCATTCTCTGTATATACTGCTCATCAGTCACTGTATATAGTGCTCATCAGTCACTGTATATAGTGCTCATCAGTCACTGTGTATAGTGCTCATCAGTCACTGTATATACTGCTCATCAGTCACTGTATATAGTGCTCATCAGTCACTGTGTATAGTGCTCATCAGTCACTGTATATAGTGCTCATCAGTCTCTGTGTATAGTGCTCATCAGTCACTGTGTATAGTGCTCATCAGTCACTGTATATAGTGCTCATCAGTCACTGTGTATAGTGCTCATCAGTCACTGTATATAGTGCTCATCAGTCACTGTGTATAGTGCTCATCAGTCACTGTGTATAGTGCTCATCAGTCACTGTATATAGTGCTCATCAGTCACTGTGTATAGTGCTCATCAGTCACTGTGTATAGTGCTCATCAGTCACTGTATATAGTGCTCATCAGTCACTGTGTATAGTGCTCATCAGTCACTGTATATAGTGCTCATCAGTCACTGTATATAGTGCTCATCAGTCACTGTATATAGTGCTCATCAGTCACTGTATATAGTGCTCATCAGTCACTGTGTATAGTGCTCATCAGTCACTGTATATAGTGCTCATCAGTCTCTGTGTATAGTACTCATCAGTCACTGTGTATACTGCTCATCAGTCACTGTATATAGTGCTCATCAGTCACTGTGTATAGTACTCATCAGTCACTGTATATTGTGCTCATCAGTCACTGTGTATAGTGCTCATCAGTCACTGTGTATAGTGCTCATCAGTCACTGTATATAGTGCTCATCAGTCACTGTATATAGTGCTCATCAGTCACTGTGTATAGTACTCATCAGTCACTGTGTATAGTGCTCATCAGTCACTGTATATAGTGCTCATCAGTCACTGTGTATAGTACTCATCAGTCACTGTGTATAGTGCTCATCAGTCACTGTGTATAGTGCTCATCAGTCACTGTGTATAGTGCTCATCAGTCACTGTATATAGTGCTCATCAGTCACTGTATATAGTGCTCATCAGTCACTGTATATGCAGCTCATCAGTCACTGTATATAGTGCTCATCAGTCACTGTGTATAGTGCTCATCAGTCACTGTATGTAGTGCTCATCAGTCACTGTGTATAGTGCTCATCAGTCACTGTGTATAGTGCTCATCAGTCACTGTGTATAGTGCTCATCAGTCACTGTGTATAGTGCTCATCAGTCACTGTGTATAGTGCTCAGCAGTCACTGTGTATAGTGCTCATCAGTCACTGTATATAGTGCTCATCAGTCACTGTATATAGTGCTCATCAGTCACTGTATATGCTGCTCATCAGTCACTGTATATAGTGCTCATCAGTCACTGTATACACTGCTCATCAGTCACTGTATATAGTGCTCATCAGTCACTGTGTATGCAGCTCATCAGTCACTGTATATAGTGCTCATCAGTCACTGTATATAGTGCTGATCAGTCACTGTATATAGTGCTCATCAGTTTCTGTATATACTGCTCATCAGTCACTGTATATACTGCTCATCAGTCACTGTATATAGTTACATAGTAACATAGTTTGTAAAGCCGAATAAAGACTTGCGTCCATCAAGTTCGACCTGTTAGTTCTGTAATTGCTAAAGTTGATCCAGAGGAGGGCAAAAACCCCAAATGATTTGGCCAATCTTCACCTGAGAAAAAATTCCCTCCCGACTCTGAAACCAGCAGTCAGAATAAATCCCTGTATCAACCTACTATTTTATTTTATTTTTAAGTATATGCTGAAATCTGCCTGGTATCTAGAAATGCATCCAGTCCCCGCTTGAACTGGTGTAGTGAATCCGACATTACCGTCTCCTCACTCAGTGAATTCCATATTCTCACTGCTCTTACCGTAAAGAACCCCTTCCTATGCTGGTGCTGAAACCTTTTCTCTTCCAGTCTTAGTGAGTGCCCTCTTGTTACCGTAATATTCCTCCTTTTGAACAAATCCCTGGCAAGGTCTCTATACTGTCCCCTAACATATTTGTACACATTTATTATGTCCCCCCTCAACCTTCTCTTTTCCAGGCTGAATAGTCCTAGTTTTGCCAACCTCTCTGGGTATTGCAGTCCCTCTATTCCCTTTATTAATTTTGTTGCCCTCCTTTGTACCTTTTCATTTATATCCTTTCTATATATTGGGGCCCATAACTGAGCACAGTATTCCAAGTGTGGTCTGACCAGTGCTTTGTACAGTGGAAGAACAATGTTCTCATCCTTTGCAGCTATACCTCTTCTGATACATCCCATTACCCTGTTTGCCCTTACAGCAGCTGCCTGACTTTGGGCACTCCAATTTTGTTTGCTATCAATCAAGATGCCCAAGTCCTTCTCCATCTCTGAATTCCCCAATGATTTCCCATTCAGTGAGTACTGGTGACTTCCATTTTTCCTTCCCATATGTATGACCTTACATTTCTCCTCGTTAAACCTCATTTGCCATTTAATGCTCCACCTACCCAGCTTATCCAAATCCCTCTGTAGGTCTGCACTGTCCTCTTTTGTATTAATTGTTTTACATAACTTTGTGTCATCTGCAAATATTGATATTTTACTATTTATCCCATTGACTATGTCGTTAATAAAGATATTAAATAACATTGGGCCTAGTACAGACCCCTGTGGTACCCCACTAGTGACGCTTACCCAATCTGAGTATATTCCATTTATAACCACCCTCTGCCTTCTATCCTTTAGCCAGTTAGCTACCCACTTGCAGACATTTTCCCCCAGCCCCATCATTCTCATTTTGTATACCAACCTATTATGTGGTACGCTATCGAATGCTTTTGAGAAGTCGAGATACACGACATCCACTGGTTCCCCCTGATCTACTCGAGAGCTAACCTCCTCGTAGAAGTCAATCAGGTTTGTTTGGCAGGAGCGATTCCTCATGAATCCATGTTGGTTCGGGGTTAATAGATTATTAGCATCAAGATGCTCCGTAATTGCCTCTTTAATGAAGCTTTCAAAAATTTTGCCCACAACGGACGTCAGACTCACCGGCCGATAGTTTCCGGCGTCACTTTTCGCTCCCTTTTTGAATATTGGCACTACATTCGCCTGTCGCCAATCAAGTGGTACAGACCCAGTCTCAACAGAGTCCTTAAATATAAGATATAACGGTCTGTCTATCACATTACTTAGTTCCCTTAGTACCCGTGGGTGTATGCCATCAGGTCCTGGTGATTTGTTTATTTTAATGTTACTGAGGCGTTTCTGTACCCCAGCTTGGGTTAGAATAGTCATACTTAGTGGAGGATTAAGTTTGTCACTTCTCATTTCTCCTGTTAGTTCTATTTCCTTTGTGAAAGTTGTCGAAAAAAAATTATTTAATAGATTAGCTTTATCCTCATCTTTCTCTATGATTTTGCCTTCCTCACTTTTTATCAGTCCAATATTATCCGATTTAATCCTTTTACTATTTATATACGTAAAGAACAGTTTGGGATTTGATCTACTTTCCCTAGCAATACGTCTCTCTGTTTCCTCCTTCGCTATTTTTATTTGTTTTTTACAGGTTCTCGTTTTTTCCTTGTAACACATTAGTGCCTCCTTGCTGTTTTCCTGTTTTAATCTCTTGAATGCCTCTTTTTTGCTATTTAACGCCCCTTTTACGTTCTTGTTCAACCATATTGGTTTCCTCTTATTTCTGGCCCTTTTATTCCTATACGGTATATACCTCTCGCACTGAGTATTCAGAATTCTTTTGAAGGTTTCCCATTTACTATTCGTATTCCATTGATTAAGAACTTTGTCCCAGTCAATAAGTTGAAGGTTTTCTTTCAGCTGATCAAACTTCGCCCTCCTAAAGTTTAATGTTTTTGTTGTTCCCTTACTGATAACCCTACTGAAGGGCATTTTGAAGTCGATAATATTATGGTCGCTATTACCTAGGTGCCCCCCTATCTGTACCTCAGCTATTCTATCAGGCCTATTAGTCAATATTAAGTCCAACACGGCCTTCCCTCTCGTTGGTTCCTGCACTAGTTGGGAGAGATAATTATCCTTAATATTTGTCAAGAACCTTTTTCCTTTCTGAGATCTACAGGTTTCTGTTTCCCAGTCAATATCCGGGTAGTTGAAGTCCCCCATTACAATCACCTCCTTATGTTTTGCTACTTTGTCTATTTGTCCTAACAGCAGATTCTCATTCTCCTCTGTTATATTTGGTGGCTTATAGCAGACCCCCAGTAATATTTTATTATTATTTTTTGCCCCCTCTATCTCTACCCACATGGACTCGACCCCCTCTTCTCCCTCTCCTATATCTTCCCTTAGTCTGGGTTTTAGACATGACTTTACATATAAGCAGACTCCTCCGCCTTTCCCCTGTTTCCGGTCCCTTCTAAATAAACTATAATCTAATAAATTTACCGCCCAGTCGTAGCTATCGTCTAGCCAAGTCTCTGTTATACCTACGATGTCATACCTCTCCTCCGATATAAGCGCCTGCAGCTCATCCGCCTTATTGGTCAGGCTTCTTGCGTTGGTCAGCATGCAAGATAAAACTTTGGGGTTATTTAGCATCCTATTCTTCTCTAACGATCTAACTGTACTATCCCCACCCCCCTCTCCACCCTCATTATATTCACTTCTCCCCTTCCCCCTTGCTTGCCTCACATCCCAGTCACTGTATATAGTGCTCATCAGTCACTGTATATAGTGCTCATCAGTCACTGTGTATAGTGCTCATCAGTCACTGTGTATAGTGCTCATCAGTCACTGTATATAGTGCTCATCAGTCACTGTATATATTGCTCATCAGTCACTGTGTATAGTGCTCATCAGTCACTGTATATAGTGCTCATCAGTCACTGTATATAGTGCTCATCAGTCACTGTATATAGTGCTCATCAGTCACTGTATATAGTGCTCACCAGTCACTGTATATAGTGCTCACCAGTCACTGTATATAGTGCTCATCAGTCACTGTGTATAGTGCTCATCAGTCACTGTGTATAGTGCTCATCAGTCACTGTATATAGTGCTCATCAGTCACTGTGTATAGTGCTCATTAGTCACTGTATATAGTGCTCATCAGTCGCTGTGTATAGTGCTCATCAGTCGCTGTGTATAGTGCTCATCTGTCACTGTGTATAGTCCTCATCAGTCACTGTGTATAGTCCTCATCAGTCACTGTATATAGTGCTCATCAGTCACTGTATATACTGCTCATCAGTCACTGTATATACTGCTCATCAGTCACTGTATATAGTGCTCATCAGTCACTGTATATAGTGCTCATCAGTCACTGTATATAGTGCTCATCAGTCACTGTATATAGTGCTCATCAGTCACTGTATATACTGCTCATCAGTCACTGTATATAGTGCTCATCAGTCATTGTGTATAGTGCTCAGCAGTCACTGTATATAGTGCTCATCAGTCACTGTGTATAGTGCTCATCAGTCACTGTGTATAGTGCTCAGCAGTCACTATGTATAGTGCTCAGCAGTCACTGTATATAGTGCTCAGCAGTCACTGTATATAGTGCTCATTAATCACTGTATATAGTGCTCATCAGTCACTGTGCATAGTGCTCAGCAGTTACTGTATATAGTGCTCAGCAGTCACTGTGTATAGTGCTCATCAGTCACTATGTATAGTGCTCATCAGTCACTGTATATAGTGCTCATCAGTCAATGTGTATACTGCTCATCAGTCACTGTATATGCTGCACATCAGTCACTGTATATAGTGCTCATCAGTCACTGTATATAGTGCTCATCAGTCACTGTATATAATGCTCAGCAGTCACTGTATATAGTGCTCATCAATCACTGTGTATAGTGCTCATCAGTCACTGTATATAGTGCTCATTAGTCACTGTATATAGTGCTCATCAGTCACTGTATATACTGCTCATCAGTCACTGTATATAGTGCTCATTAGTCACTGTATATAGTGCTCATCTGTCACTGTAGTGTTCATCAGTCACTGTATATAGTGCTGATCAGTCACTGTATATAGTGCTGATCAGTCACTGTATATAGTGCTGATCAGTCACTGTATATAGTGCTCATCAGTCACTGTATATAGTGCTCATCAGTCACTGTATATAGTGCTCATCAGTCACTGTGTATAGTGCTCATCAGTCACTGTATATACTGCTCATCAGTCACTGTATATACTGCTCATCAGTCACTGTGTATAGTGCTCATCAGTCACTGTATATAGTGCTCATCAGTCCCTGTGTATAGTTCTCATCAGTCACTGTATATAGTGCTCATCAGTCACTGTGTATAGTGCTCATCAGTCACTGTATATAGTGCTCATCAGTCACTGTATATAGTGCTCATCAGTCACTGTGTATAGTGCTCATCAGTCACTGTGTATAGTGCTCATCAGTCACTGTATATAGTGCTCAACAGTCTCTGTGTATAGTGCTCATCAGTCACTGTATATAGCGCTCATTAGTCACAGTGTATAGTGCTCATCAGTCACGGTGTATAGTGCTCATCAGTCACTGTATATAGTGCTCATTAGTCACTGTATATAGTGCTCATCTGTCACTGTAGTGTTCATCAGTCACTGTATATAGTGCTGATCAGTCACTGTATATAGTGCTCATCATTCTCTGTATATACTGCTCATCAGTCACTGTATATAGTGGTCATCAGTCACTGTATATAGTGCTCATCAGTCACTGTGTATAGTGCTCATCAGTCACTGTATATACTGCTCATCAGTCACTGTATATAGTGCTCATCAGTCACTGTGTATAGTGCTCATCAGTCACTGTATATAGTGCTCATCAGTCCCTGTGTATAGTTCTCATCAGTCACTGTATATAGTGCTCATCAGTCACTGTGTATAGTGCTCATCAGTCACTGTATATAGTGCTCATCAGTCACTGTATATAGTGCTCATCAGTCACTGTATATAGTGCTCATCAGTCACTGTGTATAGTGCTCATCAGTCACTGTGTATAGTGCTCATCAGTCACTGTATAGTGCTCAACAGTCTCTGTGTATAGTGCTCATCAGTCACTGTATATACTGCTCATCATTCACTGTATATAGTGCTCATCAGTCACTGTGTATAGTGCTCATCAGTCACTGTATATTGTGCTCATCAGTCACTGTGTATAGTGCTCATCAGTCACTGTGTATAGTGCTCATCAGTCACTGTATATAGTGCTCATCAGTCACTGTATATAGTGCTCATCAGTCACTGTGTATAATGCTCATCAGTCACTGTATATAGTGCTCATCAGTCACTGTATATAGTGCTCTTCAGTCACTGTGTATAGTTCTCATCAGTCACTGTATATATGTTAGAACTCTCCTGTTAGGTTTTTTCTATCTTGCTGGTCACTTGACCTTGTTTGCCTATTTAATCCTGCTCCGCCCTCCTGGCCTTGCTGGACTTCATTGTAATTTCTACTCTTAAGTTAGCCTGGTTCTTTGTTACCTTTCTCAGTCTGTTTAGCTTGGTCTTCGGACCTTTATGTTCTATGTTGTGTGTTTGTCTTTTACTGCTACAATTTCTGCTAGGAGGTGCCCAACTTTATCCCAGTCCCTAGTACTTGTAGGGATCCCTCCCTTGCATCTATAGGTTTCGTACAGACTAGCCGAGGACTTTAGCGGGTCTGATCGCAGGATCAGGTTCCCCGTTACATCATAGGGATCTAGCTTAGTTCTATTGTAGGGACAGATCTCTTTTCTTTCCTTAGTGCTTGTAGCAGATCATAACAGTAAGTCCAGCCCAAAAATATCTCTAAGGAAAGACTTCCAGTTTCCATCATGGTGTCGGTTCAGGATTTGGCTCAACGCCTGCAGGGACTCTCTCTGGAGGTGGCCGAGCTCCAACAACACGTGAGTAGCTGTTCTGGAGTACATTTTGTGGAGCCAAAGGTACGTTTGCCTGATTTATTCTTTGGTGATCAACAGGAATTTTTTTCCTTTAAAAATGCTTGTTTATTGTATTTTCGTTTGCGACCCAGATCCTCTGGTGATGAATCACAGTGCACAGGGTTCATTATGTCACTTTTGCGCAAAGAACCTCAGGGATGGGCCTTTTCTCTCCAACCTAGTGATCCATGCTTTAGATCCGTTGATAGTTTTTTTTCTGCTTTGGGTTTGTTGTATGATGATCCTGATCGTGTCTCATCAGCTGAGACTGAATTAAGACATTTGAGGCAGGGATCAGGTAATGTGGAAAAATATTGTTCTCACTTCCGTCGGTGGTCTGCTCAGGTGGGGTGGAACGATTCAGCTTTGAAAAGTTTGTTTCTTGCGGGGCTAGGTGAAAGGGTTAAGGATTTGCTGATTGCTTATCCCACACCTGGAAACTTGCAGGAGGCTATGCAATTAGCTATACGGGTGGACAGGAGACTGCGTACAAGGGTTAATGAAAGTAAATCCTCTGCCATGTCAGCTCCAAGTCTTGAGAGGGTCTGTACTGACATTGGAGAGCCAATGGAGATCAGGGCAATGGCACCCCGCTCTCAGGAAAAAGACCGCAGATCTTCTGAAGGTTTGTGCTTTTATTGCGGGAAATCTGACCATTTTATTAAGAACTGTGTACTTCGTATGAACAAAGAAAAAAAAAAAGTCAGTTACGCCCGTATTGCCTGTTTAAATTCTAAGGGGGTATATCTTTCTGCTACTACTGCTGCTCAGGAATAATTAATTGAATTTCGGATATTTGTGGATTGTGGTTCTACTCTGAATGTGATTGATGGGGGATTCTTGGAAAAACTTAAATTAAAACCCAAACCTTTGTCATCCCCTATTGCTGTGGTTTCTGTCGATGGCTCCCCCTTGAAGAGTGTTACTCACAAGGTCTGTGAATTTCCCCTCACTATTAATGGTGTTCACCAAGACAATTTGGATTTGGTGGTATTAAATAATTTGCCTTCTCCAGTAATTTTGGGGTTACCCTGGTTAAAGTTGCACAATCCTGTACTGGATTGGTCTACCAATGAAATTAAGTCCTGGAGTCCTAAGTGTTATGACAAGTGTTGTAACGGACGTATTGCTGCGGTGGAAAAAGGGGAATTACCTGTACCTATTCAGGATTTTTGGAGAGTTTTTTCTGAGGAGGAGTCACAAATATTGCCTCCCCATAGAGACTATGATTGTACCATTGAATTTGTCCCTGGAGCGACTCTTCCTAAAAGTCGTTTATTTAATCTTACTATTCCTGAGAGAAAGGCTTTGGAGGAATACATACAGACAAGCTTGGCCGCCGGTCACATTAGGCCTTCCAAGTCTCCTGTGGCTGTTGAATTTTTTTTTTGTTATAAAAAAGGACGGCGGTTTACGTCCTTGTCTGGATTTTCGTGAGATTAATAAAATTACTGTACGCAATCCTTACCCAAAGCCATTGATTCCTGATTTGTTTAACCAGTTAGTGGGGGCCAAGTGGTTCTCTAAAATTGATCTCCGGGGGGCATACAATTTGTTGCACATGAAGGAGGGTGATGAATGGAAGACTGCTTTTAACACTCCTGTGGGTCATTTTGAGAACCTGGTTATGCCTTTTGGTCTTACCAATGCTCCAGCATTTTTTCAGAATCTTATTAATGACATCCTTAGACCTTTGATCGGCAAAAATGTGGTTGTGTATTTGGATGACATTTTGATTTATTCGCCTGATCTGGAGTCTCATTGGCGGAGCGTACGTGAGGTATTACAGTTATTAATTGACAATTCGCTTTTTGCTAAGCTGGAGAAAAGTGAGTTTGCTGTACAGAGAATTAGTTTTTTGGGCTACATTATCTCCAGCGAAGGCTTTGAGATGAACCCTGTGAAGGTTCACGCGGTTCAGGAATGGCCTAGGCCTATTGGTTTGAAATCGATACAGAGGTTTTTGGGTTTCGCCAATTATTACAGAAAATTCATTAAAAATTTTTCTATTATTGTCAAACCACTGACCGATCTCACCAGGAAAGGTGCTAATGCGGTTCAGTGGACTACTGAGGCCATTGAAGCTTTTGTGTTTCTAAATGAGAGGTTCAGCTCTGCTCCTATCCTTATGCAGCCTGATGTGACTAAGCCGTTTTTGGTTGAGGTTGATGCTTCTTCGGTGGGGGTCGGTGCGGTGTTGTCTCAGGAAATCAAGGATGGAGTACATCCCTGTGCTTTTTTTTAAAAAAATTTTTTCTGAGACTGAACTTAATTACGATATTGGTAATCGGGAATTGCTGGCTATTAAACTCGCATTTGAACACTGGCGTCATCTCTTGGAAGGTGCTGAATTTCCCATTCAGGTTTTCACTGATCATAAAAATCTGATCTATCTTGATGCTGCCAAGCACTTGAATGCCCGTCAGGCTAGGTGGGCACTTTTTTTCTCGCGGTTTAATTTTTCCGTTACTTATATCCCGGGTACCAAGAATGTTAAAGCTGATGCTTTGTCTCGCAGCTTTTCTCCCATGGTCAGTGCTGAGGAGGAGGGGAGCATTTTACAAGAAGGTGTTGTGATTGCTGCATTGGACTCCATTTTGGAAGATGAGATTCTTAAAGCACAGGAGAATGCCCCATCTAACACTCCCCATGGGAGGTTGTTTGTGCCTAGGACCTTTAGGAGAGATTTGTTTGTTGAGTGTCATGAGACTCAGTTGGCAGGTCATCCAGGAATTTCTGAGACCAAGAGACTTGTGGGTCGCAGTTTTTGGTGGCCTGGATGGCAGAAGGAAGTCATTAAGTGGGTGCGTCAATGTACGGTATGTGCTAGATCTAAGTCTTCACATACTCCTGCAGCGGGGTTGCTTTGCCCTCTGGAGGTTCCTAGTGCACCTTGGACACATCTGGCTATGGACTTTATTACTGACCTTCCCCCCTCTGAGGGTTTCACAGTCATCTGGGTGGTCGTGGGCCGTTTTAGCAAGATGTGTCACTTGGTTCCTTTCATCAAACTGCCCTGCGCTAAGACACTCGCTAAGGCCTTTGTCAAGGAAATTGTCAGACTACATGGCGTTCCTACTGACATTGTTTCGGATAGGGGACCTCAGTTCGTGGCTCGTTTTTGGCGTGCTTTTTGTGACAGGTTGGGAGTTCATTTGTCGTTTTCATCCGGATATCATCCTGAGTCTAATGGCCAGACAGAAAGGAAGAATCAGGATGTTGAGCAGTTCTTGCGTTGTTTTGTGGCAGACAATCAGGAGGGGTGGTCTGAGTTTCTGCCACTTGCTGAGTTTGCTCTTAACAACCATACATCCTCTTCTGCTGGTTGTTCGCCTTTTTTTTGTTGTTCTGGGAGACATCCGTCTTTTGGGTCATTCTCCAAATTGGTATCGGCTGTGCCTGAGGAGGAGAGTTTTTCCGGTGACTTGGAGAGAGTTTGGACGGATGTGCGTGGTAATCTTCAGGAGGCTAACAAAAAATCTAAGAGGTACTTTGATAGGAAACGGCAAGAGGTTTTGTTTGCTATTGGTGACATGGTTTGGTTGTCCTCTAAGAATCTGCGGTTGAGGATTCCTTCTAAAAAATTGGGTCCCAAGTTTGTAGGGCCCTTTAAGGTGCTTCAGGTAGTTAACCAATCTGCTGTTAGGTTGGAGGTTCCTACCTCCTGGAAGATTAATCCGGTGTTTCATGTTTCTCTGTTGAAAAGAGCTTGTGTGTCGGATGGAGACGTCTCTGCCACTGTTCCTCCGGTGGTGGAGGACGGGGAATACGAAATTTCCCGCATCCTAAATTCTAGACAGTATAGAGGGAGTTTGCAGTATCTCGTCGCTTGGAAAGGTTTCGGACCCGAGGATAACTCATGGGTGAGGGCGGATGATGTTTCTGCTTCCAGACTTGTCAGAGCGTTTCACAAGAGGTTTCCTGATAAGCCTGGGCCTAGGGGATCCGGAGGATCCTCATAGAAGAGGGGGTACTGTTAGAACTCTCCTGTTAGGTTTTTTCTATCCTGCTGGTCACATGACCTTGTTTGCCTATTTAATCCTGCTCCGCCCTCCTGGCCTTGCTGGACTTCATTGTAATTTCTACTCTTAAGTTAGCCTGGTGCTTAGTTACCTTTCTCAGTCTGTTTAGCTTGGTCTTCGGACCTTTATGTTCTATGTTGTGTGTTTGTCTTTTACTGCTACAATTTCTGCTAGGAGGTGCCCAACTTTATCCCAGTCCCTAGTTTTTGTAGGGATCCCTCCCTTGCATCTATAGGTCTTCGTACAGACTAGCCGAGGACTTTAGCGGGTCTGATCGCAGGATCAGGTTCCCCGTTACATCGTAGGGATCTAGCTTAGTTCTGTTGTAGGGACAGATCTCCTTTCTTTCCTTAGTGCTTGTAGCAGATCATAACAGTCATTTCATTGTTCACGGAGGTGGAAACATAAATGGGGGGTTCAATCACCTCCTCCCAGTCTTCCTCGCTGATAGTAGGAATGAGCAGCTCCCACTTGTCCTTCACCTTCAGAGAGGCAGAGCTCACGCCCAGTGATAGCAAGTATGTGTACAGGGCCGATGTGAGACCTTGCAGTCCTTGTGATTTAAGGATACCTATCAGTGTAAAGGTGGATATTATTAAGTGCATCTTGTGTATGCAATTGTGCATGTAGCGCAGATCTCAATTGAAGATACCTACAAAATTGAGATCTTGGCACCTCATGCTTATTGCACAATTGATCAAAATGATAACAATATATTCTGATCATACATGTCACCAAGTAAGAGGATTTTATGGGAGATCCAAAACTGAGAGGATGGTTGAGATACCAGAGGTGGAAAATAGGCATGTCGGCCAGAATATGGGTGAAGTTTGACATTCATCTCGCCTGTCTCTACACCAGGCGGGCTGTCTTTGAACATAGATAAACCCGATACCCCGAAAATGTTTCCTATCACCAGGTGACTCTGAGTTTGACAGTTGAGAGCCTGGCATCCAGCTACTTATTACTTTTAGCTGACCTGCTATGTAGTAGAGGACAAAATCTGGTAGAGCTGTACCCCCTAACTTTTTGGGTCTTTGAAGAGTGGATAATATCAGTTTAGGATGAGAGTTTCCCCACAGAAACAAGGACATTAACCAGTTCAATGTTGTAAAAAAGGATTTGGGACCTGGCACCGCACTATGCTGTAGCATATAACTGAATTTTGGCAGCAGTATCATCTTGATTAGATTTATGCAGCCTGGCACCAATAGAGGTAGCTTCCCCCATAGATTAAATTTTTGTTTAGCACAATATAATAGAGGCAGAATATTAGTGGGAAGACCCCTTTTACCATGTCAATGAATATTGATCCCTAAGTATTTAAAATGTGTAACCACTGACAAATTTGACAAGGAATCTAGTTGGGCATTAAACTCCCTGGAGAAGGGCAACAGCGCCAACTTGTTACAGTTTATGGTGAGTCCAGAAAATCTCCCAAATTTTTTTATAGTAGCTATAACCTGGGGCAATAGTATCCTGATAAGTGATGAGCGAACATGCTCGCTACTGCTCGGTACTCGACGGAGCATCACTGTGCTCAACAAGCTTGGCACTCAGCGAGTATTTCCAGATTGCTTGGGCGGGAACTCGGGTCCCCTCCCTGCATGTTTGGCGCTCTTTAGAGAGCCAATGAACATGCAGGGATTGCCTGCAATGCACTGTAATGCCATAGCCATGTTGGTTGTGGGCATTACAGTGATTGGCTGGCTGCACATCATCATCAGGTGTATATAAGACCGGGCGCCGCCATGCTCGTCACAGTCACTCCGGAACCAGACAGAGTAGGGAGAGGTGCTGCTGCGTCAGGGAGAGATTTATTTCTTTATAGTTAGTATAGGTATTCCACCACATACATATATATATATACATATATATATACATACATACATATATACACACTGCTCAAAAAAATAAAGGGAACACTTAAACAGCAGAATATAACTCCAAGTAAATCAAACTTCTGTGAAATCAAACTGTCCACTTAGGAAGCAACACTGATTGACTATCAATTTCACCTGCTGTTGTACAAATGGAATAGACAATAGATGGAAATTATTGGCAATTATCAAGACACACTCAATAAAGGAGTAGTTCT
This sequence comes from Phyllobates terribilis, assembly GCF_046119375.1. Lineage (NCBI taxonomy): Eukaryota > Metazoa > Chordata > Amphibia > Anura > Dendrobatidae > Phyllobates > Phyllobates terribilis. Next base: position 9,447,614 of record NW_027362772.1, on the reverse strand, counting down.
GCGGGTGGGGACCACAGACCACATCTCAGTACCAATGCTTTCTGGCTGATGTCTGGGTCACTTTTGAATGTTGGTTGTACTTTCACACTCGTGGTAGCATGAGACGGACTCTACAACCCACAGAAGAACCAGGGGAGGAGTCCTGAGGAGATAATTTGCATATTCCCACTGCATTTTGGGGTAAGTGAAGAGTCTCCGCGAGCTCAAAGAACACTGGATTTTGGCTGTTGGAGCTGAAAAGAGGACATCGGTAAACCAGGGGAGGAGTCCTGAGGAGATAATTTGCATATTCCCACTGCATTTTGGGGTAAGTGAAGAGTCTCCGCGAGCTCAAAGAACACTGGATTTTGGCTGTTGGAGCTGAAAAGAGGACATCGGTAAACCAGGGGAGGAGTCCTGAGGAGATAATTTGCATATTCCCACTGCATTTTGGGGTAAGTGAAGAGTCTCCGCGAGCTCAAAGAACACTGGATTTTGGCTGTTGGAGCTGAAAAGAGGACATCGGTAAACCAGGTGAGGAGTCCTGAGGAGATAATTTGCATATTCCCACTGCATTTTGGGGTAAGTGAAGAGTCTTCGCGAGCTCAAAGAACACTGGATTTTGGCTGTTGGAGCTGAAAAGAGGACATCGGTAAACCAGGTGAGGAGTCCTGAGGAGATAATTTGCATATTCCCACTGCATTTTGGGGTAAGTGAAGAGTCTCCGCGAGCTCAAAGAACACTGGATTTTGGCTGTTGGAGCTGAAAAGAGGACATCGGTAAACCAGGAGAGGAGTCCTGAGGAGATAATTTGCATATTCCCACTGCATTTTGGGGTAAGTGAAGAGACTCCGCGAGCTCAAAGAACACTGGATTTTGGCTGTTGGAGCTGAAAAGAGGACATCGGTAAACCAGGGGAAGAGTCCTGAGGAGATAATTTGCATATTCCTACTGCATTTTGGGGTAAGTGAAGAGTCTCCGCGAGCTCAAAGAACACTGGATTTTGGCTGTTGGAGCTGAAAAGAGGACATCGGTAAACCAGGGGAGGAGTCCTGAGGAGATAATTTGCATATTCCCACTGCATTTTGGGGTAAGTGAAGAGTCTCCGCGAGCTCAAAGAACACTGGATTTTGGCTGTTGGAGCTGAAAAGAGGACATCGGTAAACCAGGGGAGGAGTCCTGAGGAGATAATTTGCATATTCCCATTGCATTTTGGGGTAAGTGAAGAGTCTCCGCGAGCTCAAAGAACACTGGATTTTGGCTGTTGGAGCTGAAAAGAGGACATCGGTAAACCAGGTGAGGAGTCCTGAGGAGATAATTTGCATATTCCCACTGCATTTTGGGGTAAGTGAAGAGTCTCCGCGAGCTCAAAGAACACTGGATTTTGGCTGTTGGAGCTGAAAAGAGGACATCGGTAAACCAGGTGAGGAGTCCTGAGGAGATAATTTGCATATTCCCACTGCATTTTGGGGTAAGTGAAGAGTCTCCGCGAGCTCAAAGAACACTGGATTTTGGCTGTTGGAGCTGAAAAGAGGACATCGGTAAACCAGGAGAGGAGTCCTGAGGAGATAATTTGCATATTCCCACTGCATTTTGGGGTAAGTGAAGAGACTCCGCGAGCTCAAAGAACACTGGATTTTGGCTGTTGGAGCTGAAAAGAGGACATCGGTAAACCAGGGGAAGAGTCCTGAGGAGATAATTTGCATATTCTTACTGCATTTTGGGGTAAGTAAGGAGTGTCTCCGCGAGCTCAAAGAACACTGGATTTTAGCTGTTGGAGCTGAAAAGAGGACATCGGTAAACCAGGGGAGGAGTCCTGAGGAGATAATTTGCATATTCCCACTGCATTTTGGGGTAAGTGAAGAGTCTCCGCGAGCTCAAAGAACACTGGATTTTGGCTGTTGGAGCTGAAAAGAGGACATCGGTAAACCAGGGGAGGAGTCCTGAGGAGATAATTTGCATATTCCCATTGCATTTTGGGGTAAGTGAAGAGTCTCCGCGAGCTCAAAGAACACTGGATTTTGGCTGTTGGAGCTGAAAAGAGGACATCGGTAAACCAGGTGAGGAGTCCTGAGGAGATAATTTGCATATTCCCACTGCATTTTGGGGTAAGTGAAGAGTCTCCGCGAGCTCAAAGAACACTGGATTTTGGCTGTTGGAGCTGAAAAGAGGACATCGGTAAACCGCGCGCCTACTGGCGCGCGCATTTTGAAGCTTTTTTTTTACGCTTTTTTCACTGTTTTCAGAACATTAACAGTAAGAACATGGAAGAGTCCAGGAGCCATTTGGTGAGCTGCATATCCTGCTACATGTTCAGAGACTTGCTAGTGGAAAAGCCAAACTTCACATGCCAGAAATGCAAGCTTGTGTCCCTGTTGGAGGAAAAGTTGCGAAATCTAGAAGAGAGGTTAACTACCTTGAAAATCATTAAGGAAGGTGAAGAGTTCTTAGACAGAGCAGAATTATCTCTTCATGATTCAGAAAGAGAAGAAATTCGAACTGCACCTGACGAAACAGAGGAATGGAAGCATGTGACCCACAGAAGCAGGAGGATCGAGAGGCAGTCAGCACCCATACTGCTCAGGAACCAGTACCAGGCTCTCACGCAGGAGAACCATGAAGAAATACAGCAAAATAAGACTTTGCCAGCAATGAATAACCTTGTAAGCCCTCAGAATCCTCCTGGATGGAGAAAGAAGAATGTTGTGAAGAAAAAACGGAGAGTGGTGGTCATGGGGGATTCCCTGTTAAGAGGAACAGAGGCAGCTATCTGCAGACCAGACATAACCTCAAGAGAAATGTGCTGTCTTCCAGGAGCAAAAATTAAAGATGTGTCTGACAGGATATCAAGACTCTTCAGACCTACAGATCACTACCCATTCCTGCTAATACATGTGGGGACAAATGACACCGCAAGAAAGGACCTGGAAACCATCTGCAGTGACTTTGAAGACTTAGGCAAGAAAGTGAAAGAATTGGGAGCGCAGGTGGTCTTCTCATCCATCCTCCCAGTGGATGGCCATGGAACAATGAGGTGGAATAAGATTCTACAGGTGAACAACTGGCTACGTCGATGGTGCCGTCAACAAGGATTTGGATTTCTGGATCACGGAATGAATTACCTATACGATGGACTACTTGCTAGAGATGGGGTGCACCTTACGAAGACTGGAAAACATGTATTTGGAAGTCGCCTTGCTACACTCATCAGGAGAGCTTTAAACTAGAACAATGTGGGAAGGGAAGCAAAAGGCCAGAAAAAGCCATACAGCTGACAAATACTATTGAGATCTCTGCTACTGGAAGTGGAAAGGAAGAACAAAGACAAAACAATTTAAATAATAAAAATATGGGAGGAAGAGAAACCAATCACAAACTAAAATGTTTTTATACAAATGCACAAAGCATGGGCAACAAACAAGGAGAATTGGAACTACTAATGCAGGAAAAGAAATATGATGTCATTGGAATCACTGAAACTTGGTGGGACGATACACATGATTGGAATAAAAGGCTAAAAGGATACAACTTATTTGCAAGAAACAGACTTGATAAACGAGGAGGAGGTGTCGCATTGTATGTTAGAAAAGCGTATATATGCACAGAGATTGAAGCTTCAGAGACTGGGAGTTCTGTGGAAACTGTTTGGGTAAGAATACAAGGAGAGAACAACGGAAAGGACACCATTGTAGGCATTTACTACAGGCCACCTGGGCAAGCTGAAGATATGGATGAACTCTTTATGTATCAAATGACCAAGTTCTGCAAAAAATATGACGTAGTGGTCATGGGAGATTTCAACTATCCAGACATTTGTTGGGAATCTCTCTCAAGTAAAACTAACAGGTCAAGCAAATTCTTATCCTCTCTTGCTGACAACTTTATCTTCCAAAAGGTAGGGGAGAAAACAAGGGGATCTGCTACTTTGGATCTAATCCTTATAAACAGGCAGGAAATGGTTGAGGAGGTAAAGGTGGCTGGGACCCTAGGATGCAGCGATCATGCTATTATAGAATTTTGGATAACTAGAGGAGGAAGACATGTGAAGACTCAAACTTCAAGGTTAGATTTTAGAAAGGCAGATTTTAAGAGACTCGGAAAGAGAATAGGAGGGATCCAATGGCTGGATGTCCTTAAGGACAAAAATGTCCAGGAAGGATGGGAAATTTTTAAAAATTAGATTCTCAAAGCACAATCGTTAACAATCCCGAAAAGTAGGAAGAATGGGAAGCATTTAAGGAAACCAGGATGGATGAACACTGAACTTAAACACATGCTAAAAAGAAAGGAAGAAAAGTTTATCAAATGGAAAGAGGGAGGCATATCTAAAGAAGATTATAATGCAGTCTGCAGAACCTGTAGGGCACGTATCAGGTTAGCTAAAGCTGACAATGAATTAAGGCTTGGGGGTATGTCAAAAGCAAAAGAAAAGTCAAAGATGCTATAGGATATTTACAGGATGAAAATGGTGAAATGGTAAGAAAGGATGTTGAGAAGGCCGAACTTTTTAATTCCTATTTTGCATCTGTTTTCTCTCAGAAAGAAAATGTAACATCAACTGATCTTCACTGTCCTATTAAAGGAATAGAAGAATCCAGGTTATCTGTAAACAGAGAGATTGTGAGGGAATATTTAGCTAACATAAATGAGTTCAAGTCTCTAGGTCCAGATGAATTGCACCCCAGAGTACTGAAGGAGATCGTAGAAGAAATTTTAGAACCACTCTCCATAATCTTAGAAAATTCTTGGAGAACAGGAGAAGTCCCAGAAGACTGGAGAAGAGCAAATGTTGTTCCTATCTTCAAAAAGGGGAAGAAGGTGGACCCAGGGAACTATAGGCCGGTGATTCTGACTTCTATACCAGGAAAGATCTTTGAACAAATTATTAAACAACATGTATGTAAGTACCTGGCTAAGAATGAAGTGATTAACCAGAGTCAGCATGGGTGTTATGCACACGCCCGGGCTAAGCGGCGTGTGCGGTTGATTGGTAGTGATTCCACTGGACCGTGCCGGAGAGTGAATGCCTGGAGGGGCGTAACTAAGTATCTGCCCGATCCGACCAGGGTCGCACGACGGCATACGACGCCAGAGCACCAAGGAGGAACCGAGCAGAGGGACCAGGTGCTACTCCAGGACAGACCCCGGACACGGCTGTTGACCCACACAGGGGAATACAGGAACAGACTGGTAGACTGGCACACAGACTGGGATGCAGGCAGGCGGATATGCAGGCAGGCGGGTATGCAGGCAGGCGGGTATGCAGGCAGGCGGGTAAAGGTAAGCACAGATAGAGTGCAGACAGGGAGGCACTAGCAAGTAGGAACACAGGCGGGATAGGACCCAGTACACACCGGGATTCAGGAACAATACAGGCAGAGGGGTACAGGCAAGCACAACTAGAGTGCAGAAGACTGAGCAGGGAGGACAGGGCTCTGTTCACACTGAACAGACAGGAAGGGAAAGGCAGAGCCAGACACCCACAGGGTACTTGCAGTGAAGTAGCGAGTGGACCACAAACTCACAAACGGGAGTACAGAGACAACAGGCAGGAGTTAGGTACGAGTTCAGACTCTGCAGAAAAAGGAAGGGAACGGGCAAAGAGGCAAAACAGGTAGAGGATAGGAGAGAGTTCAGACTGGAACTGAGTGTACGGAGGAGACCGACACTGCAGCGGGATACAGGAGCGGGTCTGGGAATACTGCCCCCAGAGAGGCGGGACGAACAGGCAAGGAGCGTGTTCAGACAGGACAGACAAGATACAGGAGCGGGTCTAGGTAATCGGCCCCTAGAAGGCGGGAGGAACAGGCTAGGAGCGTGTTCAGACAGGACAGACAAGATACGGGAGCGGGTCTAGGTAATCGGCCCCTAGAAGGCGGGAGGAACAGGCTAGGAGCGTGTTCAGACAGGACTGACAAGATACACAGAAAGGACTCAGTTCAGACACGGGAACTAATACCATAAAGCAGGAGACATACAGGACACAGTTCAGACACGGGAGCTGACACCGCAAGGCAGGAGACATACAGGACTTAGTTCAGACACGGGAACTAATACCGTAAAGCAGGAGACATACAGGACACAGTTCAGACACGGGAGCTGACACCGCAAGGCAGGAGACATACAGGACAAAGTTCAGACACGGGAGCTGACACCGCAAGGCAGGAGACATACAGGACTTAGTTCAGACAGGCCTGGAAATACAGCCTCCAGGAAAGGCGGACAGGGAAACAGGAACGGGACCTGGCATCTCAGAGTGCAAGCACACACTGAAAGAAACACATATGCTCAGGCCGGGATAGAAGGGAGCTGCTGAACTATATACCAAGTGACAGACAGCGATAGGCTGAGGACGCACAAGGGGTGTGACCCACAGCAGGTACAAAAAGCAGGAAGTGATCGGGCGCCGCCCTTAAGCAGCAGAGACAGACACAAACAGACAGCATGGAGGGAAGCCAGAGAGACATGCTGGACAGGAGATCAAGTGCGCTCTCTTGCACAGTGGGAGATGGACCACCATGCAAGGACGCCGCCAGGTATGTTACAGTACCTCCCCCCTTACGCCCCCTCTTCTTCAGGCCTGCCAGAATCTTCCGCAGGGAATTCGAGGACCAGTCGTTCACTGGGTTGGAGGGGAACAGAGACTTTAGGGTAATCTCTGCTTCGAGGTACATCTTGTCAAGCTCACAGGAAGAAATAGACGGGTTATCAGGTACATAATGAGGAAAAGTCACTGTCTCTTTGTTATCTGGTGGTACCCCGGAGGATTCAGGAAACAACTGGAGGTCCTCCGCCGGGTCAGAAGAGTACTGAGGCTCAGAGAAAACATCTGCTTCAGAGTTCACTAGGTCGGACTCACTGGAGGAAGCAGGCGAGGTATCAGGTGCAGGAAATAGGAAAGTCTCTGTCCATTCACCACCAGGTGGCACCCCGAAGGGTTCTAAACACAACTGGAGGTCCTCCGCCTGGTCGGAGGGGTGTAGAGACTCGGGAGTAACTTCTGCTTCGGAGAACACTAGGTCGGACTCACTGGAGGAAGCAGGCGAGGTATCAGGTACAGGAAATAGGAAAGTCTCTGTCCATTCACCACCAGGTGGCACCCCGAAGGGTTCTAAACACAACTGGAGGTCCTCCGCCTGGTCGGAGGGGTGTAGAGACTCGGGAGTAACTTCTGCTTCGGAGAACACTAGGTCGGACTCACTGGAGGAAGCAGGCGAGGTATCGGGTACCGAGTATAGGAAAGTCTCTGTCCATTCACCACCAGGTGGCACCCCGAAGGGTTCTAAACACAACTGGAGGTCCTCCGCCTGGTCGGAGGGGTGTAGAGACTCGGGAGTAACCTCTGCTTCGGAGTACACTAGGTTGGACTCACTGGACGAAGCGAGCGAGGTATCAGGTACAGAGTATAGGAGAGTCTCTATCCTTTCATTACCAGGTAGCACCCCGAAGGGTTCAGGAGGTCTCAGGGAGGACAGACCCAGGCGTGACTGCTTGCCTCTAAGTCTAGCACGTCTGGACTGCCTCTTGAGGTTGGGAGAAGTATTCCGGAAAGCGTAGTCACCCTGTGAGGATTCTGGGTGGGCAGTAGTCTCATTGGGCTGGAGAACTATTGCGCTACCCACACACATTACCCATTGGGGCTGCTCCGGGATACTGGGAAGTGAAGCTTCAGCAGGAGCCTCCGGGTTAGGATCATCGAAGACCATTAGAAAGGCCACCAGGAAGGCCATTAGGTCCCGGAGGATCGGATCCTGTGTCTCATATAGGGGGTTGATCCATTCCAAGGCATCCCCCGCCAGGTAAGACATAATAAAGGCCACTTTAGCCCAATCGGAAGGAAAATAAAGAGGGTAGGCCTTAAAGTGTAGCATGCATTGCTCCACAAATGCACGACACTGTTTTGGATCTCCATAGTAACGTGGCGGATCCGCAGGAACGAGAGCTGATAGATCCATCTGGACGGTGCGTAATTCGCCTGGAACTCAGCTAAGGGAAAAAAAAATTTATTTATTTATTTTAATGCATGTATTCGCTGGAAAACTTCTCAGAGAGCGAAGGCCGTGGGGCTCAACGGGAACCATGGCCTGAGCATGCTGTTATGCACACGCCCGGGCTAAGCGGCGTGTGCGGTTGATTGGTAGTGATTCCACTGGACCGTGCCGGAGAGTGAATGCCTGGAGGGGCGTAACTAAGTATCTGCCCGATCCGACCAGGGTCGCACGACGGCATACGACGCCAGAGCACCAAGGAGGAACCGAGCAGAGGGACCAGGTGCTACTCCAGGACAGACCCCGGACACGGCTGTTGACCCACACAGGGGAATACAGGAACAGACTGGTAGACTGGCACACAGACTGGGATGCAGGCAGGCGGATATGCAGGCAGGCGGGTATGCAGGCAGGCGGGTATGCAGGCAGGCGGGTAAAGGTAAGCACAGATAGAGTGCAGACAGGGAGGCACTAGCAAGTAGGAACACAGGCGGGATAGGACCCAGTACACACCGGGATTCAGGAACAATACAGGCAGAGGGGTACAGGCAAGCACAACTAGAGTGCAGAAGACTGAGCAGGGAGGACAGGGCTCTGTTCACACTGAACAGACAGGAAGGGAAAGGCAGAGCCAGACACCCACAGGGTACTTGCAGTGAAGTAGCGAGTGGACCACAAACTCACAAACGGGAGTACAGAGACAACAGGCAGGAGTTAGGTACGAGTTCAGACTCTGCAGAAAAAGGAAGGGAACGGGCAAAGAGGCAAAACAGGTAGAGGATAGGAGAGAGTTCAGACTGGAACTGAGTGTACGGAGGAGACCGACACTGCAGCGGGATACAGGAGCGGGTCTGGGAATACTGCCCCCAGAGAGGCGGGACGAACAGGCAAGGAGCGTGTTCAGACAGGACAGACAAGATACAGGAGCGGGTCTAGGTAATCGGCCCCTAGAAGGCGGGAGGAACAGGCTAGGAGCGTGTTCAGACAGGACAGACAAGATACGGGAGCGGGTCTAGGTAATCGGCCCCTAGAAGGCGGGAGGAACAGGCTAGGAGCGTGTTCAGACAGGACTGACAAGATACACAGAAAGGACTCAGTTCAGACACGGGAACTAATACCATAAAGCAGGAGACATACAGGACACAGTTCAGACACGGGAGCTGACACCGCAAGGCAGGAGACATACAGGACTTAGTTCAGACACGGGAACTAATACCGTAAAGCAGGAGACATACAGGACACAGTTCAGACACGGGAGCTGACACCGCAAGGCAGGAGACATACAGGACAAAGTTCAGACACGGGAGCTGACACCGCAAGGCAGGAGACATACAGGACTTAGTTCAGACAGGCCTGGAAATACAGCCTCCAGGAAAGGCGGACAGGGAAACAGGAACGGGACCTGGCATCTCAGAGTGCAAGCACACACTGAAAGAAACACATATGCTCAGGCCGGGATAGAAGGGAGCTGCTGAACTATATACCAAGTGACAGACAGCGATAGGCTGAGGACGCACAAGGGGTGTGACCCACAGCAGGTACAAAAAGCAGGAAGTGATCGGGCGCCGCCCTTAAGCAGCAGAGACAGACACAAACAGACAGCATGGAGGGAAGCCAGAGAGACATGCTGGACAGGAGATCAAGTGCGCTCTCTTGCACAGTGGGAGATGGACCACCATGCAAGGACGCCGCCAGGTATGTTACAATGGGTTTGTAACTAACAAGTCATGTCAGACTAACTTAATTTCCTTCTATGACAGAATCACTGACTGGGTGGATCAGGGAAATGCTGTAGATATAGTATATCTTGACTTCAGCAAAGCATTTGACAGAGTATCTCACACCACCCTTATTGAAAAAATTACCAAGTATGGAATGGACAAGGCAACTGTTAGGTGGATTCATAACTGGCTTAGTGATCGAACTGGAAGAGTGGTCGTAAATGGCTACACATCCAGTTGGATGAATGTCTCAAGTGGGGTACCACAGGGCTCTGTCCTGGGACCTGTATTGTTCAATATCTTTATCAATGATTTAGATGAAGGAATTGAGGGTAAACTGAACTAAATTTGCTGATGACACAAAGCTAGGAGAGATAGCTAATACTAGAGAAGAGAGAGAGAGGATTCAAAAAGACCTAAATAAACTGGAGCAGTGGGCAGTAACTAACAGAATGGCTTTTAACATGGAAAAATACAAAGTACTACATCTGAGCAATAAAAATGAAAAAAGCATATACAAAATGGGAGGAATAGAGCTAAGCAACAGTACATGTGAAAAAGACTTAGGTATACTAATAGATCATAGACAGAACATGAGTCAACAGTGTGATGCAGCAGCAAAAAAGGCAAATACAATTCTGGGATGTATTAACAGAAGCATACAGTCTAGATCACGTGAAGTCATTATCGGACTTTACTCCTCTTTGGTCAGACCTCATCTGGAATACTGTGTACAGTTTTGGGCACCACATTTTAAAAAAGACATTGACAAACTGGAGCAAGTTCAGAGAGGAGCGACCAGAATGGTGACCAGTCTGCAAACCATGTCCTATGAGGAAAGGTTACAGGATTTGGGAATGTTTAGCTTGCAAGTCTACAACTAGTGTTAATGCTGGGATGAGCCGGTCTATAATCTATTGTGAATGTTGTGGTCAGTTAGTCCACAGACTAGTGCAAATGATATAGACAGTCAGTCCACAGTATGGTATTATTACTGTGCTCGGTCGGTCCCCACCTAGTGTAAATACTATGGTCAGTCAGTGCACAGTCTATTGTAAATGTTGTGGTCATTCATTCCAGAGTATTGTATAACTACTGTGCTCAGTCAATGCACACCTAGTGTAAATGCTGTGTTCTGTCAGTCCCTGGTCTAGGGTGAATGGTGTGGTCAGTCTCGCGTAATCATGGCTTTGATTGTGTCACCGCTGAGAGCAGGTGTGTTATGAAATAAATGAGAAGAAATGATCCTTATCTCTGTACCTGAGATATGGTGGTGTTATACTAGGAGTTGTGTATAGAAGATATACATTTTAAAAAACACATACAGTATATTGTCATGTATCAGGAAGGTGGGTATTATTACACCTCCGCCAGTCTAGAACTTAAGCCTAGACCAACGATTATCAGTAATTAATACGAGAATTAATTACCTGTTATGTGATTCCTCTGATTCTCTTCTTGGAGTCCACAAACAAAAATTTCACATTCTAATATCTCATTGGGATTCAGTCACCTGTAAAAAGACAACCTATATGATAATATGTTCCTGCTACATGCTATACACACCAATAACACACTAGGGCCAAAATTACTTATCTCTGGGATACTGACTGTGGTTAGTCTTTCCACAGTTTATTGTAAAAGCTGTAGTCAGTCAGTCCACAGTCTACTGTAAATGTTGTGGTCAGTCAGTCCACAGTGTAGTGTAAATATTAGAATCAATCGGTCCTTAGTTCAGCATAAATACTGTGGTTAATAAGTCCACAACTAGTGTTAATGCTGGGATGAGCCTGTCTATAATCTATTGTGAATGTTGTGGTCAAGTTAGTCCACAGACTAGAGCAAATGATATAGACAGTCAATCCACAGTATGGTATTATTACTGTGTTCTGTCAGTCCCTGGTCTAGGGTGAATGATGTGGTCCGTCTCACGTAATCAAGGTATTGATTGTGTCACCGCTCAGATCAGGTGGGTTATGAAATAAAAGACTGAGGATAATGAGAAGAAATGTTCCTTATCTCTGTACCTGAGATATGGTGGTGTTATACTAGGAGTTGTATATAGAATATATACATTTGAAAAAACACATACACTATATTGTCATGTATCAGGAAGGTGGGTGTTATTACACCTCCGTCAGTCTAGAACTTAAGCCTAGACCAAAGATTATCAGTAATTAATACAAGAATTAATTACCTGTTATGTGATTCCTCTGATTCTCTTCTTGGAGTCCACAAACAAAAATTTCACATTCTAATATCTCATTGGGATTCAGTCACCTGCAAAAAGACAACCTATATGATAATATGTTCCTGCTACATGCTATACACACCAATAACACACTAGGGCCAAAATTACTTATCTCAGGGATAATGACTGTGGTTAGTCTATCCACAATTTTTATTGTAAAAGCTGTAGTCAGTCAGTCCACAGTCTACTGTAAATGTTGTGGTCAGTCAGTCCACAGTGTAGTGTAAATAATAGAATCAATCGGTCCTTAGTTTAGCATAAATACTGTGGTTAATAAGTCCACAACTAGTGTTAATGCTGGGATGAGCCGGTCTATAATCTATTGTGAAAGTTGTGGTCAATTAGTCCACAGACTAGTGCAAATGATATAGACAGTCAGTCCACATTATCGTATTATTACTGTGCTCGGTCGGTCCCCACCTAGTGTAAATACTATGGTCAGTCGGTGCACATTCTATTGTAAATGTAGTCAGTCATTCCAGAGTTTTGTATAACTACTGTGCTCAGTCAATGCACACCTAGTGTAAATGCTGTGTTCTCTCAGTCCCTGGTCTAGGGTGAATGCTGTGGTCAGTCTCGCATAATCATTGTATTGATTGTGTCACCGCTGAGATCAGGTGTGTTATGAAATAAAAGACGGAGGATAATGAGAAGAAATGTTCATTATCTCTGTACCTGAGATATGGTGGTGTTAAACTAGGAGTTGTGTATAGAAGATATACATTTGAAAAAACACATACAGTATATTGTTATGCATCAGGAAAGTGGGTGTTATTATACCTCCGCCAGTCTAGAACTTAAGCCTAGACCAACGATTATCAGTAATTAATATGAGAATTAATTACCTGTTATCTGGTTCCTCTGATTCTCTTCTTGGAGTCCACAAACAAAAATTTCACGTTCTAATATCTCTTTGGGATTCAGTCACCTATAAAAAGACAACCTATATGATAATATGTTTCTGCTACATGCTATACACACCAATAACACACTAGCGCCAAAATTACTTATCTCAGGGATAATGACTGTGGTTAGTCTATCCAGAGTTTATTGTAAAAGCTGTAGTCAGTCCACAGTCTACTGTAAATGTTGTGGTCAGTCAGTCCACAGTGTAGTGTAAATATTAGAATCTATCGGTCCTTAGTTCAGCATAATACTGTGGTTAATAAGTCCACAACTAGTGTTAATGCTGGGTTGAACCAGTCTATAATCTATTTTGAATGTTGTGGTCAGTTAGTCCACAGACTAGTGCAAATGATATAGACAGTCAGTCCACAGTATGGTATTATTACTGTGCTCGGTTGGTCCCCACCTAGTGTTAATACTATGGTCAGTCGGTGCACAGGCTATTGTAAATGTTGTGGTCAGTCATTCCAGAGTATTGTATAACTACTGTGCTCAGTCAATGCACACCTAGTGTAAATGCTGTGTTCTGTCAGTCCCTGGTCTAGGGTGAATGCTGTGGTGAGTGTCGCGTAATCATGGTATTGATTGTGTCACCGCTCAGATCAGGTGGGTTATGAAATAAAATACAGAGGATAATGAGAAGAAATGTTCATTATCTCTGTACCTGAGATATGGTGGTGTTAAACTAGGAGTTGTGTATAGAAGATATACATTTGAAAAAACACATACAGTATATTGTCATGTATCAGGACGGTGGGTGTTATTACACCTCCGCCAGTAAGTCTAGAACTTAAGCCTAGACCAACGATTATCAGTAATTAATACCAGAATTAATTACCTGTTATGTGATTCCTCTGAATCTCTTCTTGGAGTCCACAAACAAAAATTTCACGTTCTAATATCTCATTGGGATTCAGTCACCTGTAGAAAGACAAACTATACGATAATATGTTCCTGCTACATGCTATACACAACAATAACACACTAGGGCCAAAATTACTTATCTCAGGGATAATGACTGTGGTTAGTCTATCCACAGTTTATTGTAAAAGCTGTAGTCAGTCAGTCCACAGTCTACTGTAAATGTTGTGGTCAGTCAGTCCACAGTGTAGTGTAAATATTAGAATCAATCGGTCCTTAGTTCAGCATAAATACTGTGGTTAATAAGTCCACAACTAGTGTTAATGCTGGGATGAACCGGTCTATAATCTATTGTGAATGTTGTGGTCAGTTAGTCTACAGACTAGTGCAAGTGATATAGACAGCCAGACCACAGTATGGTTTTTATTATTTAGCTCGGTCGGTCCCCACCTAGTGTTAATACTATGGTCATTCGGTGCACAGTCTATTGTAAATGTTGTGGTCAGTCATTCCAGAGTGTTGTATAACTACTGTGCTCAGTCAATGCACACCTAGTGTAAATGCTGTGTTCTGTCAGTCCCTGGTCTAGGGTGAATGCTGTGGTCAGTCTCGCATAATCATTGTATTGATTGTGTCACCGCTGAGATCAGGTGTGTTATGAAATAAAAGATGGAGGATAATGAGAAGAAATGATCCTTATCTCTGTACCTGAGATATGGTGGTGTTATACTAGGAGTTGTGTATAGAAAATATACATTTGAAAAAACACATACAGTATATTGTCATGTATCAGGAAGGTGGGTGTTATTAAACCTCCGCCAGTCTAGAAATTAAGCCTAGACCAACATTTATCAGTAAATAATACGAGAATTAATTACCTGTTATGTGATTCCTCTGATTCTCTTCTTGGAGTCCACAAACAAAAATTTCACATTCTAATATCTCATTGGGATTCAGTCACCTGTAAAAAGACAACCTATATGATAATAGGTTCCTGTACATGCTATACACACCAATAACACGCTAGGGTCAAAATTACTTATCTCAGGGATAATGACTGTGGTTAGTCTTTCCACAGTTTATTGTAAAAGCTGTAGTCAGGCAGTCCACAGTCTACTGTAAATGTTGTGGTCAGTCAGTCCACAGTGAAGTGTAAATATTAGAATCAATCGGTCCTTAGTTCAGCATAAATACTGTGGTTAATAAGTCCACAACTACTGTTAATGCTGGGATGAGCCGGTCTTTAATCTATTTTGAATGTTGTGGTCAGTTAGTCCACAGACTAATGCAAATGATATAGACAGTCAGTCCACAGTATGGTATTATTACTGTGCTCGGTCTGTCCCCACTTAGTATAAATACTATTGTCAGTCGGTGCACAGTCTATTGTAAATGTTGTGGTTAGTCATTATAGAGTATTGAATAACTACTGTGCTCAGTCAATGCACGCCTAGTGTAAATGCTGTGTTCGGTCAGTCCCTGGTCTAGAGTGCATGCTGATCAGTCTCGCGTAATCATGGTATTGATTGTGTCACCGCTGAGATCAGGTGTGTTATGAAATCAAAGACAGAGGATAATGAGAAGAAATGATCCTTATCTCTGTACCTGAGATATGGTTGTGTTATACTAGGAGTTGTGTATAGAAAATATACATTTGAAAAAACACATACAGTATATTGTCATGTATCAGGAAGGTGGGTGTTATTATGTGGCACCCCAGGGGTCTGGTTACCTCAGTAATAGAAATATTACGTCTGGGAGCAAGTGGGAGGTTTCCTGGTCTGGAGCCCTTAAACATGCAACACCTCCTGTCCCAGGCCAGATAGGGGAGGAACCTGCCCTATATAAACTGGATCTGGGGCGGGGTTAGTGAGTTAGAGCCTGGAGTTTGTTCCAGACATAGGGAAAGGAACAGCTAGGAGCTCTGTAGGAGCAGGAGCTGAAGACCAGGGACTTGAGCTAAGCAGAGTTCGTCCTGGCAGAAGACGCCAAGAACCGGACACAGGAGTCCGAGGCTGAGGGGACTTATTCATACCCAGCAGCAGAAACCTGCCGTCCGGGGATTTCAGGTCCTCTGGCCATAGAAGCCCGGAGGCTCAGTCACGAGCAAGGGACCAGCACCGCCATCGAGGAGCGGGGGCTATCAGAAGGCCCCAAGTCACCAGCCATACGGGTGAGCACCACACGGTATACTCAGGGACGTGGGCTACTTCCACTCGCTTACAGCAAGGTAGCCAGGGAGAGTGCAGTCAAACGGGGAGGCCTACAACTCTACCTGGTCAGGGGAACTCCTGTTTGCTCACAGACTGACCAGGCCCCCTTATGCTAGCCAGTACTTCCGGGAGGGTCTGCCTTATTATCACCAGTAAAGACCCTGAACTGCACTGCAAAGACTCTGAGTCGTTCCTGCTGCGCCCGTGTGCCATCACTCCCATCATCTTCATTCCCTGCCCTGAGGCTATACTCTTCCCGTGGGGAGTTATCCCATCCTTTGCTGCGCACACCACACCAGCCTCAGCGGTCTGCCTCGCAGCGGCGGTACACCCTGACCGCAATCCACCGGTGGCATAGTCGGACATTAAACCACAAAAACCCTATAAAAGACTGCCACTGGTTTGACCACCCTGAGCCACGGGACCGGGTCGCCGCCACGGAGACTACAACCCCCAGAGACCCGGCTCCGGGTAACCCACACACGTGCACACACGGCCCAGGGGGCGTAGTCGGCAGGATTTCGTTCCCGCAACCACCGGGTACTGCGCGCCTTCAAAAGACTGTCATACCTGCCGTGGTGAAGTTTCCCGCCATCCACAGCTGTTTTCCCGCCATCCGCAGTAGTTTTCCCGCCATCGGACGCCATCTTCTGGACGCTGCGAGGGAAGAAGAGGGGCGTGGACGCCGAAAGCGCACGAGAGCTGAAGCCCCGCCCTACGCACCGACGCTGCGCAAGGTCCTGGAAGGAGAGGGAGCGACGCTGACGTCACCAGAGCGCGACGCAAGGTCCTCCACCCTGACGATTGCCTGCGGAGCTGCGGCCTACGTAGAAGGTAGGCCAAACTTAACTAGGGGGGAGGAAGATGACGGACACGGAGGGACCCTCTACCACCAGCGCGGCCACTGCCGCAGTAATGCCGTTCACAATGCCATACATCCCCGGAGCGGCCTGGCTGCCCCAATACTCAGGGGAGTCGCATACCCTAAGCGACTTTAAAGAGAGACTGTACAGCCTATTTAAAGTATACCCCCTGACGGAGGGACAGAAAGTCAGCATATTGATAGGCCAGTTAACCGGCGCAGCCCAGCGTGAAGTAAAGTCCTGGTCAGTCCGGGACAAGGAGACCGTAAAGGAGATCTTGGCCCGTCTGAAGGACACTTTTGATACCCGCACCTCAGCCGAGATCAAAATGAGATTTTATGGGTGCAAGCAGCGGGCCCAAGACAGTATAAGAGACTATGCTTTGAGTTTGCAAGAGGCCCTGGGAGCCATTAAACAGGCAGACCCTGACAGTGTGCGGAATGCAGATGAACTGTTAACTGAGCAATTCATTGAGGGTCTGCTGTCCAACGCCCATCGAACCCAGTTACGTGCAATGGCCTTGCAGAACCCTGGTTTAGACTTTGCAAAGTTCAAAGACAGGGCCATCCGGGTGCTCCGAGAATCGGCACCGGGTAGCGCTGTAACCCACCGGCGCCCTGCTATTACCTATCACCAGGAGGCGGCGCCCTTGTCTGCAGAGCCTGAGGGAGCTGGTGCGCAGGCTTTGGATAAAGACCCGGCTGCAGACTTGCACCATCAGGTCCAAGAACTGACCAAAAGCGTTGCCGCATAAACCAGGACTGTGCAGTCGTTACAGGTATCCTCTCCAGGAAAGATCCAGCTGGCATCCAGACCGGAGGACGTCCCGTGGCGCCGACAGAGGAGGATCCCGCCGTCCAGAGGAAGACTCAGCGACCACTACAACGAGGACGGACAGCCCATCTGCCGCCGCTGCAATCAACCCGGACATATGGCAAGGTACTGTCATTTAAACGGGCACAACCTGGGGTAGAGGGCCAACCCCCAGGCATAAGATCATCAGGCCCATCGAACTGGCGTGATAAATACGTAGGGGGACGTCCGGTCTTGCCTGTAGTACTGGATGGCATTCCTATGAGTGCCCTACTAGACACTGGGTCACAGGTGACTACCATCCCGTACGTGCTCTTTAAGCGGTACTGGAATGACTCGGACATAACCCGCTACCCAGATGACGACCTGAGTATCATCGCCAGCAATGGTCAGCCCGTGTCGCAGGTGGGGTTCAAAGAGGTGACCATTAAGATCGGTAAAGTCGAACTGGCGGCACAAGGACTGATTATTGTGGACATTGACCGTCATGAGAGTCACCCTAAAATAACCTTGGGGACTAACGTGATTGAAAATTGTCTTGCAGAGGTAATTCTCATTTTGCAGCAGGTTGCCAAGAACACCAGTTCCAGCCAGCAGCGTGTTCTCCAAAAAGAGATCCGGGCACTGATGAAATGGCAACTATTGGAACTATCTGGTGGTGAGATTGGTAGCGTGAGAATGTGTGACCCGTTCCCTATTGCCATGCTCCCGAAAAGTGAGATGATGGTCTGGTGCCGGGCAGCTATTGGTCTAAGAGGTAGAGACTACCAAGCAATGGTAGAACCCGTCTACTCAGACAGTAGGCCCACCATTTTGACAGCATGGGGGGTGGTCGATGTACGCCATGGGAGGGTGCCCATTCGCATCATAAATATCGGGGAGAGAGAAGTATACTTGCCCCGGTATGCCACGCTAGCCAAATTGTTCACCATAAACCAAAATTCTGTAAGGGCCGTAGAACCCTTGCCTCCATCTCATCCAGAGGAAAGTAACGGCTCTAAGAAACAAATGGAGGACTGGTGTCAGCAACTGCATTTGGGTACTGACTCCACTCCCTCACACCAAAAACAGGGAGTCTACCGGGTGGTTCAGGAGTGCGAAAGAGTCTTTAGTAAACACCCGCTAGACTTCGGGCGAGTAAAGTGGGTAGAACATCACATCCCCACAGGAGACCATCCACCCATAAAGGAGAGATACCGACCTGTACCCCCTGCACACTATCAGCATGCAAAGGGGATGTTGCGGGACATGAAGGAGGCTGGGGTGATCAGGGACAGCTGTAGCCCCTGGGCAGCTCCACTAGTTCTAGTGAAAAAGAAGGACAACACAATGAGAATGTGTGTAGACTACAGAAAGGTCAACCGTATCACACACAAAGATGCGTACCCGTTACCTAGAATAGAAGAATCTTTAGCTGCATTAAAATCTGCTAACTTCTTCTCCACTTTGGATCTTACTAGCGGGTACTGGCAGGTTCCTGTAGCAGAGGCAGACAAGGAGAAGACTGCATTCACCACCCCGATGGGTCTCAGCAAATTCAACTGTATGCCGTTCGAGCTCTGCAACGCACCAGGAACCTTCCAATGGTTGATGGAATGCTGTCTGGGACACCGGAATTTTGAGACGGTCCTGTTATACCTGGACGATTTCATCGTTTATTCCAAAACCTACGAAGACCATCTGAAACACCTGGCAGAAGTGTTTGACGCCCTGGCAAGCTACGGCCTAAAGGTGAAACCCTCCAAGTGTCACCTCCTGAAACCAAAGGTGCAGTACTTGGGACACGTGGTGACTGCTGACGGAGTGGCTCCCGACCCCGATAAAATCACCGTGATTAAAGACTGGCCAAGACCCTCCAGCATAAAGGAAGTGCGGCAGTTCCTCGGGTTAGTAGGCTACTACCGAAGATTCATTTCCGGTTTCACCAAAATGGCAGCCCCTATGCAGGACCTCCTGATAGGTCAAAAACCAGAAGCCGCCCTTCAGGTGGGAAAAGCTGGAAGAGGAGTCCTTCCGCCAGCTGAAGATGGCCCTCACGGGGGATGAAATCCTGGCATACCCTGACTACGGCCAGCCCTTTATCCTCCACACGGACGCGAGCAACATCGGGCTAGGAGCCGTGCTGTCCCAGATCCAGCAGTGGAAAGAACGGGTAATCGCTTACGCCAGCCGAAAACTACGGCCCACAGAGAGAAACCCTGAGAATTATAGCTCATTCAAGCTAGAGTTCCTGGCAGTGGTGTGGGTTTCAAGCATTACCTTGCCTCTTCCAAGTTCACCGTGTACACGGATAACAACCCATTGACACACCTGGACACTGCAAAACTTGGTGCCCTGGAGCAGAGATGGATGGCCCGCCTGTCCAACTATGAATTCACCATCAAATACCGGGCGGGACGCTCAAATGCCAATGCGGATGCCCTGTCCAGAATGCCAAACTTACCGAACGTAGGGGAAGATCCAGAAGAACTGGAAGAAGTCGAACTCCCTGCGTTCCACCGTCATGGGATTACCCTGTATTCCCACCGTGTAAGGGACAGGCGCTCTGCTACGTTCAATCCCTTACCTCACTACAACTGGGCGGAGACACAAGACAGTGATCCCGCAGTCCGTCTGGTAAAGGAAATGCTGACACAGGCTGATGCCCGTCTTGACCCAGACGCTCCGGAGGAGACCAAGCAACTGTGGAAGGAGAAAAGTAAGCTGTTTCTCTACAAGGAGAAGCTGTGCTGGAGAATGGTCAACTCTAGAACACATGAGCTGACCTGGCAGGTAGTGGTCCCAAGACGAGACACGGCTATGGTTCTGGAGGCATACCATGACGGAGCAGGACACTTCGGATGGAAGAAGCTGGAGTTCTTGTTGCATGGACAGTTCTACTGGGTAGGCATGAGAGGAGCCATCGAGAGGTGGTGCAGAGACTGTGGCCCGTGCAGCCTAAGAAGAAGAGACCGTGCCAGCCAGAAGACTCCCCTGCAGCCCATCATCACCAGGCAGCCACTGGAACTGGTAGCCCTGGACCATGTGAAACTGGCTCCAAGCAAATCTGGGTACGCCTACGCCCTCACCATCGTAGATCACTACTCCCGGTTCCTGGTGGTGGTCCCTGTCAAAGACTTAACGGCTCAAACAGCAGCTAGAGCCTTCCAGCTGCACTTCTGCCGTCCATATGCCGGGTATCCGGAGCAAGTGCTGACGGACCAAGGACCAGCCTTCGAAGCGGAGGTCTTCCAAGAGCTCTGCAATCTGTATGGCTGCAGGAAGATAAGAACAATGCCCTATCACCCTCAGACCAACGGACTATGTGAGAAAATGAACCAGGTGGTGATAGACTTGCTAAAAACGTTGCCCCTGGAAGAACGCGGTCTGTGGCTTGAAAAACTGCCTGATTTGGTGGACTTGTAGGTTCCAGCAACTGTACCCGGCTTACCTAATGAGAGCAAGACCTGGTAAGCTGCCTATTGACCTGGATATGGGAGTCCTGACACCTGAGGACACCGCGCCAGAGGCAGACTGGGATACAGAATGGCAGCAGCAGTATCGAAAAGTACAGGAGAGCGTCGAGCGAAGTCTGTCTCAAGTGAGAGAAAGGCAAGAGAAGGCTTATAACCAGCATGCTCCTGCTGTTCCCCTGGTACCTGGAGAGCAGGTCTTGAAGAGAAAGAGGCGGCTCCACAAGTCGGACGACCAGTGAGAGAAGGACCCGTACACAGTACTGCCTTCAAGTCATGATAATCCAAAAGTCTGCGTAATCAGTAAGGATGGAGGAGAGACCACAGCCATTGTATCCAGAGACCACCTGAAAAAGTGTCCCGAGCAGCTGCAAAGCACTGACGAAGATAAAGAGAACCCTCAACCCGCAGAGGAAAGGGAATAAATGATCAGTACCATACTCGGAGACTTTCCCCGGTCCTGGACTCAAATCAACAACGCAGTCGTGGTACCCGTCCTCACCTTTCTCCAGCCAGCCCCTCAAGGGCCTACAGAAGAACAGGGAGTGTCAGAAGAGCAGCCGGCACAGGAGGCAGAAGAATCCATACCAGCAGCCCAGGAGAATCAACCCTCTGCTAGTAGTGAGCCTGTCGTGCCCCTAGTAAGCCAAAGAGTACGCAGAAAGCTGCCAGGCCTACCCGCAACACCTCCTACACACTGTAGTGCATAACCAGATAGTGGGTTACGTAGGTCCACCAGGAGCACTAGAGGACAGATGCCTGCTCGCTGGAGAATTTAAACTATAATGTGAATTTACCTGTAAACTACAAATGTTGAAAATGGTTTATGTTTGCTGCCTGTTTATTAATTATGTTTCTCTAGTTACCCTTCAGGTTTATTTGGACTGACAGATTATGGACGCTGAGTAAACGGAACTATATTGTAAATAGTTGCACCTTGTGCCTCTTGCGAAGATGGCCACGGAAGAAAAACCTGGCTGGCGTGGCCCCGTGTGGTCCAAAGAAATTAGCTTCGCCTTGCAGCCACGCCCAGGGCCAACGTTTGGGGTTTGCTTTGGACAGGTCCCCTATTCCGTTCTAAAACTTCACCTTGGGTGATATGGACACCCGGTTACGGAAATGCCGTGACCATCAATACAAAATGTACTTTTCCTATTATTGTTTATACCCTGTTATATTATGTTCCAAAAATGTGTTTAGTCCCGGAGTATTAAATTTCACTAGGGGGGAATGTGGCACCCCAGGGGTCTGGTTACCACAGTAATAGAAATATTACGTCTGGGCGCAAGTGGGAGGTTTCCTGGTCAGGAGCCCTTAAACATGCAACACCTCCTGTCCCAGGCCAGATAGGGGAGGAACCTGCCCTATATAAACTGGACCTGGGGCGGGGTTAGTGAGTTAGAGCCTGGAGTTTGTTCCAGACACAGGGAAAGGAACAGCTAGGAGCTCTGTAGGAGCAGGAGTTGAAGACCAGGGACTTGAGCTAAGCGGAGTTCGTCCTGGCAGAAGACGCCAAGAACCGGACACAGGAGTCCGAGGCTGAGGGGACTTATTCATACCCAGCAGCAGAAACCCGCCGGCGGGGGATTTCAGGTCCTCTGGCAATAGAAGCCCGGAGGCTCAGTCACGAGCAAGGGACCAGCACCGCCATCGAGGAGCGGGGGCTATCAGAAGGCCCCAAGTCACCAGCCATACGGGTGAGCACCACACGGTATACTCAGGGACGTGGGCTACTTCCACTCGCTTACAGCAAGGTAGCCAGGGAGAGTGCAGTCAGACGGGGAGGCCTACAACTCCACCTGGTCAGGGGAACTCCTGTTTGCTCACAGACTTACCAGGCCCCCTTATGCTAGCCAGTACTCCCGGGAGGGTCTGCCTTATTATCACCAGTAAAGACCCTGAACTGTACTGCAAAGACTCTGAGTTGTTCCTGCTGCGCCCGTGCACCATCACTGCCATCATCCACATTCCCTACCCTGAGGCTATACTCTTCCCATGGGGAGTTATCCCATCCTTTGCTGCGCACACCACACCAGCCTCAGCGGTCTGCCTCGCAGCGGCGGTACACCCTGACCGCAATCCACGGGTGGCGTAGTCGGACATTAAACCACAAAAACCCTATAAAAGACTGCCACTGGTTTGACCACCCTGAGCCACGGGACCGGGTCGCCGCCACGGAGACTACAACCTGCAGAGACCCGGCTCCGGGTAACCCACACACGTGCACACACGGCCCAGAGGGCGCGTCAATTACACCTCCGCCAGCCTAGAACTTAAGCCTAGACCAACAATTATCAGTAATTAATACGAGAATTAATTACCTGTTATGTGATTCCTCTGATTCTCTACTTGGAGTCCACAAACAAAAATTTCACGTTCTAATATCTCATTGGGGTTCAGTCACCTGTAAAAAGACAACCTATATGATAATATGTTCCTGCTACATGCTATACACACCAATAACACACTAGGGCCAAAATTACTTATCTCAGGGATAATGACTGTGGTTAGTCTTGTCACAGTTTATTGTAAAAGCTGTAGTCAGTCAGTCCACAGTCTACTGTAAATGTTGTGGTCAATCAATCAACAGTGTAGTGTAAATATTAGAATCAATCGGTCCTTAGTTCAACAAAAATACTGGGGTTAATAAGTCCACAACTAGTGTTAATGTTGGGATGAGCCGGTCTATAATCTATTGTGAATGTTGTGGTCAGTTAGACCACAGACTAGTGCAAATGATATAGACAGTCAGTCCACAGTATGGTATTATTACTGTGCTCGGTCGGTCCCCACCTAGTGTAAATACAATGGTCAGTCGGTGCACAGTCTATTGTAAATGTTGTGGTCAGTCATTCCAGAGTATTGTATAACTACTGTGCTCAGTCAATGCACACCTAGTGTAAATGCTGTGTTCTGTCAGTCCCTGGTCTATGGTGAATGCTGTGGTGAGTGTCGCGTAATCATGGTATTGATTGTGTCACCGCTCAGATCAGGTGGGTTATGAAATAAAAGACAGAGGATAATGAGAAGAAATGATCCTTATCTCTGTACCTGAGATATGGTGGTGTTATACTAGGAGTTGTGTATAGAAGATGTACATTTGAAAAAACACATACAGTATATTGTCATGTATCAGGAAGGTGGGTGTTATTACACCTCCACCAGTCTAGAACTTAAGCCTAGACCAACCATTATCAGTAATTAATACGAGAATTAATTACCTGTTATGTGATACCTCTGATTCTCTTCTTGGAGTCCACAAACAAAAATTTCACATTCTAATATCTCATTGGGATTCAGTCACCTGTAAAAAGACAACCTATATGATTATATGTTCCTGCTACATGCTATACACACCAATAACACACTAGGGCCAAAATTACTTATCTCAGGGATAATGACTGTGGTTAGTCTTTCCACAGTTTATTGTAAAAGCTGTAGTCAGTCAGTCCACAGTCTACTGTAAATTTTGTGGTCAATCAATCCACAGTGTAGTGTAAATATTAGAATCAATCGGTCCTTAGTTCAACAAAAATACTGTGGTTAATAGTCCACAACTAGTGTTAATGCTGGGATGAGCCGGTCTATAATCTATTGTGAATGTTGTGGTCAGTTAGACCACAGACTAGTGCAAATGATATAGACAGTCAGTCCACAGTATGGTATTATTACTGTGCTCGGTCGGTCCCCACCTAGTGTAAATACAATGGTCAGTCGGTGCACAGTCTATTGTAAATGTTGTGGTCAGTCATTCCAGAGTATTGTATAACTACTGTGCTCAGTCAATGCACACCTAGTGTAAATGCTGTGTTCTGTCAGTCCCTGGTCTAGGGTGAATGCTGTGGTGAGTGTCGCGTAATCATGGTATTGATTGTGTCACCGCTCAGATCAGGTGGGTTATGAAATAAAAGACAGAGGATAATGAGAAGAAATGATCCTTATCTCTGTACCTGAGATATGGTGGTGTTATACTAGGAGTTGTGTATAGAAGATGTACATTTGAAAACACACATACAATATATTGTCATGGATCAGGAAGGTGGGTGTTATTACTAGTGTTGAGCCACCCCCGTAGTGTTCGGGTTCGGTTCGGTTCGTCGAACACCGGGATGTTCGAGGAACTGTTCGTCGAACTGTTCGTCGAACACCTTAGAACACCGTCGAACACCGTTAAAACCAATGGCAGGCAAACAAAAACACATAGGAACACATAGAAAACACCTTCAAAGGTGTCCAAAAGCTGACAAACTGCTCAGAAGACGCTTTCTTTAAAAAAGCCGGCCGGCAATTCAGCAGCGGCATACACCGGTACCCGACAATTTAGACATGAAGGAACAGAGCATCACACATAGATTAGATAGATAGAAACATGTCAGTCACATATATATGAAGTACAGTGACAGTGTTGCTTACTGTACTTGTCATTTAGTGTAAAGGATTTATTAAAAAATATAATAGTGTTTTCGTGCACCGTCTCTTTAAAAAAGCTGGCCGGCAATTCAGCAGCGGTACCCGACAATTTATAACAGACAGAATATAGCTTCACACATAGATTAGATAGATAGAAATATGTCAGTCACATATATATGAAGTACTGTGACAGTGTTGCTTACTGTACTTGTCATTTACTGCAAAGGATTTATTAAAAAAAATAATAGTGTTTTCATGCACCGTCTCTTTAAAAAAGCCGGCCGGCAATTCAGCATCTGTACCCGACAATTTATAACAGACAGAATAGAGCTTCACACATAGATTAGATAGATAGAAACATGTCAGTCACATATATAATAAGTACAGTGACAGTGTTGGTTACTGTACTTGTCATTTAGTATTAAAATAAAGGATTTATTATTAAAAAAAATTGGCGTGGGGTTCCCCGTAATTTTAGTCTCTAGCGGAGGTTAAGCAGACAGCTGGGGCAGATGTTTGAAGCCTGGGAAGGGGGTAATACCCACGGAGCTTCCCAGGCTACTAATATCAGCCCCCAGCTGAATACCTAGCCTTTACTAGCTATTAAAATGGAGGACCCCCCGAAAAAAAATGTCGTGGGGTCCCCCCTAATTTAATAGCTAGCAAAGGCTAGGCAGACAGCTGGGGGCTGATATTAATAGCCCAGGAAGGGAGCCATGAATATTGGCCCCCTCCCAGGCTAGAAACACCAGCCCTCAGCCGCCCCAGAAATGGCGCATCCATAGGATGCGCCAATTCTGGCACTTAGCCTCGCTCTTCCACGCTGCCCTGGTGCGGTGGCAGGGGGTAATAGGGTTGGGGTTGATGTCAGCTTATAATGCCAGCTGACATCAAGCCCAGGTTAGTAATGGAGAGGCGTCTATAAGACACCCCCATTACTAACCCCATAGTCAAAGTTAAAAAAAAAACACAAACACCCAGAATAAAGTCCTTTAATTGAAATAAAGACACAATTCTTTATTGTTCTAAATTAAACCATACTTACCATCACGCCCATTCCAGCTGAAGCCAACGATCTCCTGCAATAAAAGAAAAATAATAAAGCAACCTCATCCTTACCTTTCCATGGTTCCCAGGACAGCTCCAGCTCTGCTACATCGAGATGACAGGCTGGACCGCAGCAGAACGCTGCCATCCAGCTTGCCATGCCGCACACACTGAGAAGCGCAGGCATGCTTGCGCTCCTCAGTGTCTGACTGTGACGGCATCCAGATGAGCCGACAATGAACTCGGCTCACCTCATGTACGTCACTGACAGCGTGGGAAAATTCTGCTGCACTCAGCGCTTCAGCGTGAGAATTTTCCCACGCTGTCAGTGACGTGCATGAGGTGAGCCGAGTTCATTGGACATGACCTCGGCTCATCTGGATGCCGTCACAGCCAGACACTGAGTAGCGCAAGCATGCCTGCGCTTCTCAGTGTCTGCGGGATGACAGGCTGGATGGCAGCGTTCTGCTGCGGTCCAGCCTGTCATCTCGATGTAGCAGAGCTGAAGCTGTCGTGGGAGCCATGGAAAGGTAAGGATGATGTTGCTTTATTATTTTACTTTTATTGCAGGAGATCATTGGCTTCAGCTGGAATGGGCGTGGCGGTAAGTATGGTTTAATTTAGAACAATAAAGAATTGTGTGTTTATTTCAATTAAAGGACTTTTTTCTGGGTGTTTGTGTTTTTTTTAAATACTTTACTAGAAATTCATGGTGGTCATGTCTAATATTGGCGTGACCCCATGAATTTCGGGCTTAGGGCCAGCTGATAATGCCAAGCTGGCCTTAACCCCTTTATTACCCAGTGAGCCACCGCACCAGGGCCCTGGATGAGTTGGGTACAGCGCCAGAAGATGGCGCTTCTATGAACGCGCCATTTTCCGGGGCGGCTGCGGACTGCAATTTGCAGCGGGTGGGGCCCAGAAAGCTTGGGCCTCCCTGCGCTGCAGATTCCAGCCCCCAGCTGCCTAGTTGTACCTGGCTGGACACAAAAATAGGGGAAGCTCCACGTATTTTTTTTTTAAATTCATGAAATTCATGGAATAATTAAGAAAAAAAGGGCTTCCCTATATTGTTGTGTCCGGCTAGGTACAAATAGGCAGCTGGTGGTTGGGAGCAGCCAGTTCCTGCCTGCTGTACCTGACTGGACACAAATATAGGGCGAAGCCCCACATCAATTTTTTTTTCATTATTTCATGAATTTCCTGAAATAATTTAAAAAAAATTGACGTGGGGCTTCGCCCTATATTTGTGTCCAGTCAGGTACAGCAGGCAGGAACGGGCTGCCCCCAACCACCAGCTGCCTATTTGTACCTGGCCAGACACAACAATATAGGGAAGCCCTTTTTTAAAAAAATTATTTCATGAAATAATTAAAAAAAAATTGACGTGGGGCTTCGCACTATATTTGTGTCCAGCCAGGTACAGCAGGCAGGAACGGGCTGCCCCCAACCACCAGCTGCCTATTTGTACCTGGCCAGACACAACAATATAGGGAAGCCCTTTTTTAAAAAAATTATTTCATGAAATAATTAAAAAAAAATTGACGTGGGGCTTCGCACTATATTTGTGTCCAGCCAGGTACAGCAGGCAGGGACGGGCTGCCCCCAACCACCAGCTGCCTATTTGTACCTGGTTGGACACAACAATATAGGGAAGCCCTTTTTTTCTTAATTATTCCATGAATTTCATGAAATAATTTAAAAAAAAATGCGTGGGGCTTCGCCCTATTTTTGTGCCCAGCCAGGTACAACTAGGCAGCTGGGGGCTGGAATCTGCAGCGCAGGGAGGCCCAAGCTTTCTGGGCCCCACCCGCTGCAAATTGCAGTCCGCAGCCGCCCCGGAAAATGGCGCGTTCATAGAAGCGCCATCTTCTGGCGCTGTACCCAACTCATCCAGGGCCCTGGTGCGGTGGCTCACTGGGTAATAAAGGGGTTAAGGCCAGCTTGGCATTATCAGCTGGCCCTAAGCCCGAAATTCATGGGGTCACGCCAATATTAGACATGACCACCATGAATTTCTAGTAAAGTATTTAAAAAAACACAACACCCAGAATAAAGTCCTTTAATTGAAATAAACACACAATTCTTTATTGTTCTAAATTAAACCATACTTACCGTCACGCCCATTCCAGCTGAAGCCAATGTCTTCTGCAATAAAAGTAAAATAATAAAGCAACCTCATCCTTACCTTTCCATGGTTCCCACGACAGCTTCAGCTCTGCTACATCGAGATGACAGGCTGGACCGCAGCAGAACGCTGCCATCCAGCCTGTCATCCCGCGGACACTCAGAAGCGCAGGCATGCTTGCGCTCCTCAGTGTCTCGCTGTGACGGCATAAAGATGAGACAAGCTCATGTCCAATGAACTCGGCGCATCTCATGCACGTCACTGACAGCGTGGGAGAATTCTCCTGCACTCAGCACTTCAGCGTAAAAATTCTCCCACGCTGTCAGTGACGTACATGAGGTCAGCTGAGTTCATTGGACATGAATGAGCTCACCTCATGCACGTCACTGACAGCGTGGGAAAATTCTCACGCTGAAGCGCTGAGTGCAGGAGAATTTTCCCACGCTGTCAGTGACGTGCATGAGGTGAGCTCATTCATGTCCAATGAACTCAGCTGACCTCATGCACGTCACTGACAGCGTGGGAGAATTCTCACGCTGAAGTGCTGAGTGCAGGAGAATTCTCCCACGCTGTCAGTGACGTGCATGAGGTGCGCCGAGTTCATTGGACATGAACTCGTCTCATCTTTATGCCGTCACAGCCAGACACTGCAGAGCGCAAGCATGCCTGCGCTTCTCAGTGTCTGCGGGATGACAGGATGGATGGCAGCGTTCTGCTGCGGTCCAGCCTGTCATCTCGATGTAGCAGAGCTGAAGCTGTCGTGGGAACCATGGAAAGGTAAGGATGAGGTTGCTTTATTATTTTTCTTTTATTGCAGGAGATCGTTGGCTTCAGCTGGAATGGGCGTGACGGTAAGTATGGTTTAATTTAGAACAATAAAGGAATGTGTCTTTATTTCAATTAAAGGACTTTATTCTGGGTGTTTGTGTTTTCTTTTAACTTTGACTATGGGGTTAGTAATGGGGGTGTCTTATAGACGCCTCTCCATTACTAACCTGGGCTTGATGTCAGCTGGCATTATAAGCTGACATCAACCCCAACCCTATTACCCCCTGCCACCGCACCAGGGCAGCGTGGAAGAGCGAGGCTAAGTGCCAGAATTGGCGCATCCTATGGATGCGCCATTTCTGGGGCGGCTGACGGCTGGTGTTTCTAGCCTGGGAGGGGGCCAATATTCATGGTTCCCTTCCTGGGCTATTAATATCAGCCCCCAGCTGTCTGCCTAGCCTTTGCTAGCTATTAAATTAGGGGGGACCCCACGTCATTTTTTTGGGGGGTCCCCCATTTTAATAGCTAGTAAAGGCTAGGTATTCAGCTGGGGGCTGATATTAGTAGTCTGGGAAGCTCCGTGGGTATTACCCCCTTCCCAGGCTTCAAACATCTGCCCCAGCTGTCTGCTTAACCTCCGCTAGAGACTAAAATTACGGGGAACCCCACGCCAATTTTTTTTAATAATAAATCCTTTATTTTAATACTAAATGACAAGTACAGTAACCAACACTGTCACTGTACTTATTATATATGTGACTGACATGTTTCTATCTATCTAATCTATGTGTGAAGCTCTATTCTGTCTGTTATAAATTGTCGGGTACCGATGCTGAATTGCCGGCTGGCTTTTTTAAAGAGACGGTGCATGAAAACACTATTATTTTTTTTGATAAATCCTTTACACTAAATGACAAGTACAGTAAGCAACACTGTCACTGTGCTTCTTATATGTGTGACTGACATGTTTCTATCTATCTAATCTATGTGTGATTCTCTATTCTTTCTGTTCTAAATTGTCGGGTACCGGTGTATGCCGCTGCTGAATTGCCGGCTTTTCATGTTTCACTGTGAGCACTGTTCCCATCGATTTGGGCAATCACTGTAATGCCACAACCACCATGGCTGTGGCATTACAGTGAGTGGCAGACAATCCCTGCATGATTGGTGCTCTAAATAGCGCCAGACATGCAGGACACGCTTTTGGTGCACGAACAGTTATCGAACATAACCTCGAACAGCCGAATTTTTTGCAAATCGTTCGGGTTCGTCGAACAACTCGAGCACCGCCCAAAACAGCTCGAATTTGAGATTGCCGAACAGTTCTAGTCGAACACCGCTCATCTCTAGTTATTACTCCTCCGCCAGTCTAGAACTTAAGCCTAGACCAACGATTATCAGTAATTAATACGAGAATTAATTACCTGTTATGTGATTCCTCTGATTCTCTTCTTGGAGTCCACAAACAAAAATTTCACATTCTAATATCTCACTGGGATTCAGTCACTTGTAAAAAGACAACCTATATGATAATATGATCCTGCTACATGCTATACACACCAATAACACACTAGGGCCAAAATTACTTATCTCAGGTATAATGACTGTGGTTAGTCTTTCCACAGTTTATTGTAAAAGCTGTAGTCAGTCAGTCCACAGTCTACTGTAAATGTTGTGGTCAGTCAATCCACAGTGTAGTGTAAATATTAGAATCAATCGGTCCTTAGTTCAACAAAAATACTGGGGTTAATAAGTCCACAACTAGTGTTAATGCTGGGATGAGCCGGTCTATAATCTATTGTGAATGTTGTGGTCAATTAGACCACAGACTAGTGCAAATGATATAGACAGTCAGTCCACAGTATGGTATTATTACTGTGCTCGGTCGGTCCCCACCTAGTGTAAATACAATGGTCAGTCGGTGCACAGCCTATTGTAAATGTTGTGGTCAGTCATTCCAGAGTATTGTATAAATACTGTGCTCAGTCAATGCACACCTAGTGTAAATGCTGTATTCTGTCAGTCCCTGGTCTAGGGTGAATGCTGTGGTGAGTGTCGCGTAATCATGGTATTGATTGTGTCACCGCTCAGATCAGGTGGGTTATGAAATAAAAGACAGAGGATAATGAGAAGAAATGATCCTTATCTCTGTACCTGAGATATGGTGGTGTTATACTAGGAGTTGTGTATAGAAGATGTACATTTGAAAAAACACATACAATATATTGTCATGTATCAGGAAGATGGGTGTTATTACACCTCCGCCAGCCTAGAACTTAAGCCTAGACCAACGATTATCAGTAATTAATACGAGAATTAATTACCTGTTATGTGATTCCTCTGATTCTCTTCTTGGAGCCACAAACAAAAATTTCACATTATAATATCTTATTGGGATTCAGTCACCTGTAAAAAGACAACCTATATGATAATATGTTCCTGCTACATGCTATACACACCAATAACACACTAGGGCCAAAATTACTTATCTCAGGGATAATGACTGTGGTTAGTCTTTCCACAGTTTATTGTAAAAGCTGTAGTCAGTCAGTCCACAGTCTACTGTAAATGTTGTGGTCAATCAATCCACAGTGTAGTGTAAATATTAGAATCAATCGGTCCTTAGTTCAACAAAAATACTGGGGTTAATAAGTCCACAACTAGTGTTAATGCTGGGATGAGCCGGTCTATAATCTATTGTGAATGTTGTGGTCAGTTAGACCACAGACTAGTGCAAATGATATAGACAGTCAGTCCACAGTATGGTATTATTACTGTGCTCGGTCGGTCCCCACCTAGTGTAAATACAATGGTCAGTCGGTGCACAGTCTATTGTAAATGTTGTGGTCAGTCATTCCAGAGTATTGTATAAATACTGTGCTCAGTCAATGCACAGCTAGTGTAAATACTGTGTTCTGTTAGTCCCTGTTCTAGGGTGAATGCTGTGGTGAGTGTCGCGTAATCATAGTATTGATTGTGTCACCGCTCAGATCAGGTGGGTTATGAAATAAAAGACAGAGGATAATGAGAAGAAATGATCCTTATCTCTGTACCTGAGATATGGTGGTGTTATACTAGGAGTTGTGTATAGAAGATGTACATTTTAAAAAACACATACAGTATATTGTCATGTATCAGGAAGGTGGGTGTTATTACACCTCAGCCAGTCTAGAACTTAAGCCTAGACCAACGATTATCAGTAATTAATACGAGAATTAATTACCTTTTATGTGATTCCTCTGATTCTCTTCTTGGAGTCCACAAACAAAAATTTCACATTCTAATATCTCATTGGGATTCAGTCACCTGTAAAAAGACAACCTATATGATAATATGTTCCTGCTACATGCTATACACACCAATAACACACTAGGGCCAAAATTACTTATCTCAGGGATAATGACTGTGGTTAGTCTTTCCACAGTTTATTGTAAAAGCTGTAGTCAGTCAGTCCACAGTCTACTGTCAATGTTGTGGTCAATCAATCCACAGTGTAGTGTAAATATTAGAATCAATCGGTCCTTAGTTCAACAAAAATACTGGGGTTAATAAGTCCACAACTATTGTTAATGTTGGGATGAGCCGGTCTATAATCTATTGAGAATGTTGTGGTCAGTTAGACCACAGACTAGTGCAAATGATATAGACAGTCACTCCACAGTATGGTATTATTACTGTGCTCGGTCGGTCCCCACCTAGTGTAAATACAATGGTCAGTCGGTGCACAGTCTATTGTAAATGTTGTGGTCAGTCATTCCAGAGTATTGTATAACTACTGTGCTCAGTCAATGCACACCTAGTGTAAATGCTGTGTTCTGTCAGTCCCTGGTCTAGGGTGAATGCTGTGGTGAGTGTCCGGTAATCATGGTATTGATTGTGTCACCGCTCAGATCAGGTGGGTTATGAAATAAAAGACAGAGGATAATGAGAAGAAATGATCCTTATCTCGGTACTTGAGATATGGTGGTGTTATACTAGGAGTTGTGTATAGAAGATGTACATTTTAAAAAACACATACAGTATATTGTCATGTATCAGGAAGGTGGGTGTTATTACACCTCCGCCAGTCTAGAACTTAAACCTAGACCAACGATTATCAGTAATTAATACGTGAATTAATTACCTGTTATGTGATTCCTCTGATTCTCTTCTTGGAGTCCACAAACAAAAATTTCACATTCTAATATCTCATTGGGATTCAGTCACCTGTAAAAAGACAACCTATATGATAATATGTTCCTGCTACATGCTATACACACCAATAACACACTAGGGCCAAAATTACTTATCTCAGGGATAATGACTGTGGTTAGTCTTTCCACAGTTTATTGTAAAAGCTGTAGTCAGTCAGTCCACAGTCTACTGTCAATGTTGTGGTCAATCAATCCACAGTGTAGTGTAAATATTAGAATCAATCGGTCCTTAGTTCAACAAAAATACTGGGGTTAATAAGTCCACAACTAGTGTTAATGTTGGGATGAGCCGGTCTATAATCTATTGAGAATGTTGTGGTCAGTTAGACCACAGACTAGTGCAAATGATATAGACAGTCACTCCACAGTATGGTATTATTACTGTGCTCGGTCGGTCCCCACCTAGTGTAAATACAATGGTCAGTCGGTGCACAGTCTATTGTAAATGTTGTGGTCAGTCATTCCAGAGTATTGTATAACTACTGTGCTCAGTCAATGCACACCTAGTGTAAATGCTGTGTTCTGTCAGTCCCTGGTCTAGGGTGAATGCTGTGGTGAGTGTTGCGTAATCATGGTATTGATTGTGTCACCGCTCAGATCAGGTGGGTTATGAAATAAAAGACAGAGGATAATGAGAAGAAATGATCCTTATCTCTGTACTTGAGATATGGTGGTGTTATACTAGGAGTTGTGTATAGAAGATGTACATTTGAAAAAACACATACAGTATATTGTCATGTATCAGGAAGGTGGGTGTTATTACACCTCCGCCAGTCTAGAACTTAAGCCTAGACCAACGATTATCAGTAATTAATACGAGAATTAATTACCTGTTATGTGATTCCTCTGATTCTCTTCTTGGAGTCCACAGACAAAAATTTCACATTCTAATATCTCATTGGGATTCAGTCACCTGTAAAAAGACAACCTATATGATAATATGTTCCTGCTACATGCTATACACACCAATAACACACTAGGGCCAAAATTACTTATCTCAGGGATAATGACTGTGGTTAGTCTTTCCACAGTTTATTGTAAAAGCTGTAGTCAGTCAGTCCACAGTCTACTGTAAATGTTGTGGTCAA
Organism: Phyllobates terribilis; assembly: GCF_046119375.1. NCBI lineage: Eukaryota > Metazoa > Chordata > Amphibia > Anura > Dendrobatidae > Phyllobates > Phyllobates terribilis. Next base: position 9,412,933 of record NW_027362772.1, on the reverse strand, counting down.
TCAATCCACAATGTAGTGTAAATATTAGAAACAATCGGTCCTTAGTTCAACAAAAATACTGCGGTTAATAAGTCCACAACTAGTGTTAATGCTGGGATGAGCCGGTCTATAATCTATTGTGAATGTTGTGGTCAGTTAGACCACAGAGTAGTGCAAATGATATAGACAGTCAGTAAACAGTATGGTATTATTACTGTGCTCGGTCAGTCCCCACCTAGTGTAAATACAATGGTCAGTCGGTGCACAGTCTATTGTAAATGTTGTGGTCAGTCATTCCAGAGTATTGTATAACTACTGTGCTCAGTCAATGCACACCTAGTGTAAATGCTGTGTTCTGTCATTCCCTGGTCTAGGGTGAATGCTGTGGTGAGTGTTGAGTAATCATGGTATTGATTGTGTCACCGCTCAGATCAGGTGGGTTATGAAATAAAAGACAGAGGATAATGAGAAGAAATGATCCTTATCTCTGTACCGGAGATATGGTGGTGTTATACTAGGAGTTGTGTATAGAAGATGTACATTTGAAAAAACACATACAGTATATTGTCATGTATCAGGAAGGTGGGTGTTATTACACCTCCGCCAGTCTAGAACTTAAGCCTAGACCAACGATTATCAGTAATTAATACGAGAATTAATTACCTGTTATGTGATTCCTCTGATTCTCTTCTTGGAGTCCACAAACAAAAATTTCACATTCTAATATCTCACTGGGATTCAGTCACCTTTAAAAAGACAACCTATATGATAATATGATCCTGCTACATGCTATACACACCAATAACAGGCTAGGGCCAAAATTACTTATCTCAGGGATAATGACTGTGGTTAGTCTTTCCACAGTTTATTGTAAAAGCTGTAGTCAGTCAGTCCACAGTCTACTGTAAATGTTGTGGTCAGTCAATCCACAGTGTAGTGTAAATATTAGAATCAATCGGTCCTTAGTTCAACAAAAATACTGGGGTTAATAAGTCCACAACTAGTGTTAATGCTGGGATGAGCCGGTCTATAATCTATAGTGAATGTTGTGGTCAGTTAGACCACAGACTAGTGCAAATGATATAGACAGTCAGTCCACAGTATGGTATTATTACTGTGCTCGGTCGGTCCCCACCTAGTGTAAATACAATGGTCAGTCGGTGCACAGTCTATTGTAAATGTTGTTGTCAGTCATTCCAGAGTATTGTATAACTACTGTGCTCAGTCAATGCACACCTAGTGTAAATGCTGTTTTCTGTCAGTCCCTGGTCTAGGGTGAATGCTGTGGTGAGTGTAGCATAATCATGGTATTGATTGTGTCACCGCTCAGATCAGGTGGGTTATGAAATAAAAGACAGAGGATAATGAGAAGAAATGATCCTTATCTCTGTACCAGAGATATGGTGGTGTTATACTAGGAGTTGTGTATAGAAGATGTACATTTGAAAAAACACATACAGTATATTGTCATGTATCAGGAAGGTGGGTGTTATTACACCTCCGCCAGTCTAGAACTTAAGCCTAGACCAACGATTATCAGTAATTAATACGAGAATTAATTACCTGTTAAGTGATTCCTCTGATTCTCTTCTTGGAGTCCACAAACAAAAATGTCAGATTCTAATATCTCATTGGGATTCAGTCACCTGTAAAAAGACAACCTATATGATAATATGTTCCTGCTACATGCTATACACACCAATAACACACTAGGGCCAAAATTACTTATCTCAGGGATAATGACTGTGGTTAGTCTTTCCACAGTTTATTGTAAAAGCTGTAGTCAGTCAGTCCACAGTCTACTGTAAATGTTGTGGTCAATCAATCCACAGTGTAGTGGAAATATTAGAATCAATCGGTCCTTAGTTCAACAAAAATACCGGGGTTAATAAGTCCACAACTAGTGTTAATGCTGGGATGAGCCGGTCTATAATCTATTGTGAATGTTGTGGTCAGTTAGACCACAGACTAGTGCAAATGATATAGACAGTCAGTCCACAGTATGGTATTATTACTGTGCTCGGTCGGTCCCCACCTAGTGTAAATACAATGGTCAGTCGGTGCACAGTCTATTGTAAATGTTGTGGTCAGTCATTCCAGAATATTGTATAAATACTGTGCTCAGTCAATGCACACCTAGTGTAAATGCTGTGTTCTGTCAGTCCCTGGTCTAGGGTGAATGCTGTGGTGAGTGTCGCGTAATCATGGTATTGATTGTGTCACCGCTCAGATCAGGTGGGTTATGAAATAGAAGACAGAGGATAATGAGAAGAAATGATCCTGATCTCTGTACCTGAGATATGGTGGTGTTATACTAGGAGTTGTGTATAGAAGATGTACATTTGAAAAAACACATACAGTATATTGTCATGTATCAGGAAGGTGGGTGGTATTACACCTCCGCCAGTCTGGAACTTAAGCCTAGACCAACGATTATCAGTAATTAATACGAGAATTAATTACCTGTTATGTCATTCCTCTGATTCTCTTCTTGGAGTCCACAAACAAAAATTTTACATTCTAATATCTCATTGGGATTCAGTCACCTGTAAAAAGACAACCTATATGATAATATGTTCCTGCTACATGCTATACACACCAATAACACACTAGGGCCAAAATTACTTATCTCAGGGATAATGACTGTGGTTAGTCTTTCCACAGTTTATTGTAAAAGCTGTAGTCAGTCAGTCCACAGTCTACTGTAAATGTTGTGGTCAATCAATCCACAGTGTAGTGTAAATATTAGAATCAATCGGTCCTTTGTTCAACAAATATACTGGGGTTAATAAGTCCACAACTAGTGTTAATGCTGGGATGAGCCGGTCTATAATCTATTGTGAATGTTGTGGTCAGTTAGACCACAGACTAGTGCAAATGATATAGACAGTCAGTCCACAGTATGGTATTATTACTGTGCTCGGTCGGTCCCCACCTAATGTAAATACAATGGTCAGTCGGTGCACAGTTTATTGTAAATGTTGTGGTCAGTCATTCCAGAGTATTGTATAAATACTGTGCTCAGTCAATGCACACCTAGTGTAAATGCTGTGTTCTGTCAGTCCCTGGTCTAGGGTGAATGCTGTGGTGAGTGTCGCGTAAACATGGAATAGATTGTGTCACCGCTCAGATCAGGTGGGTTATGAAATAAAAGACAGAGGATAATGAGAAGAAATTATCCTTATCTCTGTACCTGAGATATGGTGGTGTTATACTAGGAGTTGTGTATAGAAGATGTACATTTGAAAAAACACATACAGTATATTGTCATGTATCAGGAAGGTGGGTGTTATTACACCTCCGCCAGTCTAGAACTTAAGCCTAGACCAACGATTATCAGTAATTAATACGAAAATTAATTACCTGTTATGTGATTCCTCTGATTCTCTTCTTGGAGTCCACAAACAAAAATGTCAGATTCTAATATCTCATTGGGATTCAGTCACCTGTAAAAAGACAACCTATATGATAATATGTTCCTGCTACATGCTATACACACCAATAACACACTACGGCCAAAATTACTTATCTCAGGGATAATGACTGTGGTAGTCTTTCCACAGTTTATTGTAAAAGCTGTAGTCAGTCAGTCCACAGTCTACTGTAAATGTTGTGGTCAATCAATCCACAGTGTAGTGGAAATATTAGAATCAATCGGTCCTTAGTTCAACAAAAATACTGGGGTTAATAAGTCCACAACTAGTGTTAATGCTGGGATGAGCCGGTCTATAATCTATTGTGAATGTTGTGGTCAGTTAGACCACAGACTAGTGCAAATGATATAGACAGTCAGTCCACAGTATGGTATTATTACTGTGCTCGGTCGGTCCCCACCTAGTGTAAATACAATGGTCAGTCGGTGCACAGTCTATTGTAAATGTTGTGGTCAGTCATTCCAGAGTATTGTATAACTACTGTGCTCAGTTAATGCACAACTAGTGTAAATGCTGTGTTCTGTCAGTCCCTGGTCTAGGGTGAATGCTGTGGTGAGTGTCGCGTAATCATGGTATTGATTGTGTCACCGCTCAGATCAGGTGTGTTATGAAATAAAAGACAGAGGATAATGAGAAGAAATGATCCTTATCTCTGTACCTGAGATATGGTGGTGTTATACTAGGAGTTGTGTATAGAAGATGTACATTTGAAAAAACACGTCCAGTATATTGTCATGTATCAGGAAGGTGGGTGTTATTACACCTCCGCCAGTCTAGAACTTAAGCCTAGACCAACGATTATCAGTAATTAATACGAGAATTAATTACCTGTTATGTGATTCCTCTGATTCTCTTCTTGGAGTCCACAAGCAAAAATTTCACATTCTAATATCTCATTGGGATTCAGTCACCTGTAAAAAGACAACCTATATGATAATATGTTCCTGCTACATGCTATACACACCAATAACACACTACGGCCAAAATTACTTATCTCAGGGATAATGACTGTGGTTAGTCTTTCCACAGTTTATTGTAAAAGCTGTAGTCAGTCAGTCCACAGTCTACTGTAAATGTTGTGGTCAATCAATCCACAGTGTAGTGTAAATATTAGAATCAATCGGTCCTTTGTTCAACAAAAATACTGGGGTTAATAAGTCCACAACTAGTGATAATACTGGGATGAGCCGGTCTATAATCTATTGTGAATGTTGTGGTCAGTTAGACCACAGACTAGTGCAAATGATATAGACAGTCAGTCCACAGTATGGTATTATTACTGTGCTCGGTCGGTCCCCACCTAGTGTAAATACAATGGTCAGTCGGTGCACAGTCTATTGTAAATGTTGTGGTCAGTCATTCCAGAATATTGTATAAATACTGTGCTCAGTCAATGCACACCTAGTGTAAATGCTGTGTTCTGTCAGTCCCTGGTCTAGGGTGAATGCTGTGGTGAGTGTCGCGTAATCATGGTATTGATTGTGTCACCGCTCAGATCAGGTGGGTTATGAAATAGAAGACAGAGGATAATGAGAAAAAATGATCCTGATCTCTGTACCTGAGATATGGTGGTGTTATACTAGGAGTTGTGTATAGAAGATGTACATTTGAAAAAACACATACAGTATATTGTCATGTATCAGGAAGGTGGGTGGTATTACACCTCCGCCAGTCTAGAACTTAAGCCTAGACCAACGATTATCAGTAATTAATACGAGAATTAATTACCTGTTATGTCATTCCTCTGATTCTCTTCTTGGAGTCCACAAACAAAAATTTTACATTCTAATATCTCATTGGGATTCAGTCACCTGTAAAAAGACAACCTATATGATAATATGTTCCTGCTACATGCTATACACACCAATAACACACTAGGGCCAAAATTACTTATCTCAGGGATAATGACTGTGGTTAGTCTTTCCACAGTTTATTGTAAAAGCTGTAGTCAGTCAGTCCACAGTCTACTGTAAATGTTGTGGTCAATCAATCCACAGTGTAGTGTAAATATTAGAATCAATCGGTCCTTAGTTCAACAAAAATACTGGGGTTAATAAGTCCACAACTAGTGTTAATGTTGGGATGAGCCGGTCTATAATCTATTGTGAATGTTGTGTTCAGTTAGACCACAGACTAGTGCAAATGATATAGACAGTCAGTCCATAGTGTGGTATTATTACTGTGCTCGGTCGGTCCCCACCTAGTGTAAATACAATGGTCAGTCGGTGCACAGTCTATTGTAAATGTTGTGGTCAGTCATTCCAAAGTATTGTATAACTACTGTGCTCAGTCAATGCACACCTAGTGTAAATGCTGTGTTCTGTCAGTCCCTGGTCTAGGGTGAATGCTGTGGTGAGTGTCACATAATCATGGTATTGATTGTGTCACCACTCAGATCAGGTGGGTTATGAAATAAAAGACAGAGGATAATGAGAAGAAATGATCCTTATCTCTGTACCTGAGATATGGTGGTGTTATACTAGGAGTTGTGTATAGAAGATGTACATTTGAAAAAACACATACAGTATATTGTCATGTATCAGGAAGGTGGGTGGTATTACACCTCGGCCAGTCTAGAACTTAAGCCTAGACCAACGATTATCAGTAATTAATAGGAGAATTAATTACCTGTTACGTGATTCCTCTGATTCTCTTCTTGGAGTCCACAAACAAAAATTTCACATTCTAATATCTCATTGGGATTCAGTCACCTGTATAAAGACAACCTGTATGATAATATGTTTCTGCTACATGCTATACACACCAATAACACACTAGGGCCAAAATTACTTATCTCAGGGATATTGACTGTGGTTAGTCTTTCCACAGTTTATTGTAAAAGCTGTAGTCAGTCAGTCCACAGTCTACTGTAAATGTTGTGGTCAATCAATCCACAGTGTAGTGTAAATACTAGAATCAATCGGTCCTTAGTTCAACAAAAATACTGGGGTTAATAAGTCCACAACTAGTGTTAATGCTGGGATGAGCCGGTCTATAATCTATTGTGAATGTTGTGGTCAGTTAGACCACAGACTAGTGCAAATGATATAGACAGTCAGTCCATAGTATGGTATTATTACTGTGCTCAGTCGGTCCCCACCTAGTGTAAATACAATGGTCAGTCGGTGCACAGTCTATTGTAAATGTTGTGGTCAGTCATTCCAGAGTATTTTATAACTACTGTGCTCAGTCAATGCACACCTAGTGTAAATGCTGTGTTCTGTCAGTCCCTGGTCTAGGGTGAATGCTGTGGTAAGTGTCGCGTAATCATGGTATTGATTGTGTCACCGCTCAGATCAGGTGGGTTATGAAATAAAAGACAGAGGATAATGAGAAGAAATGATCCTTATCTCTGTACCTGAGATATGGTGGTGTTATACTAGGAGTTGTGTATAGAAGATGTACATTTGAAAAAACACATACAGTATATTGTCATGTATCAGGAAGGTGGGTGGTATTACACCTCCGCCAGTCTAGAACTTAAGCCTAGACCAACGATTATCAGTAATTAATACGAGAATTAATTGCCTGTTATGTGATTCCTCTGATTCTCTTCTTGGAGTCCACAAACAAAAATTTCACATTCTAATATCTCATTGGGATTCAGTCACCTGTAAAAAGACAACCTATATGATAATATGTTCCTGCTACATGCTATACACACCAATAACACACTAGGGCCAAAATTACTTATCTCAGGGATAATGACTGTGGTTAGTCTTTCCACAGTTTATTGTAAAAGCTGTAGTCAGTCAGTCCACAGTCTACTGTAAATATTGTGGTCAATCAATCCACAGTGTAGTGTAAATATTAGAATCAATCGGTCCTTAGTTCAACAAAAATACTGGGGTTAATAAGTCCACAACTAGTGTTAATGCTGGGATGAGCCGGTCTATAATCTATTGTGAATGTTGTGGTCAGTTAGACCACAGACTAGTGCAAATGATATAGACAGTCAGTCCATAGTATGGTATTATTACTGTGCTCAGTCGGTCCCCACCTAGTGTAAATACAATGGTCAGTCGGTGCACAGTCTATTGTAAATGTTGTGGTCAGTCATTCCAAAGTATTGTATAACTACTATGCTCAGTCAATGCACACTTAGTGTAAATGCTGTGTTCTGTCAGTCCCTGGTCTAGGGTGAATGCTGTGGTGAGTGTCGCGTAATCATGGTTTTGATTGTGTCACCACTCAGATCAGGTGGGTTATGAAATAAAAGACAGAGGATAATGAGAAGAAATTATCCTTATCTCTGTACCTGAGATATGGTGGTGTTATAGTAGGAGTTGTGTATAGAAGATGTACATTTGAAAAAACACATACAATATATTGTCATGTATCAGGTAGGTGGGTGGTATTACACCTCTGCCAGTCTAGAACTTAAGCCTAGACCAACGATTATCAGTAATTAATAAGAGAATTAATTACCTGTTATGTGATTCCTCTGATTCTCTTCTTGGAGTCCACAAACAAAAAATTCACATTCTAATATCTCATTGGGATTCAGTCACCTGTAAAAAGACAACCTATATGATAATATGTTCCTGCTACATGCTATACACACTAATAACACACTAGGGCCAAAATTACTTCTCTCAGGGATAATGACTGTGGTTAGTCTTTCCACAGTTTATTGTAAAAGCTGTAGTCAGTCAGTCCACAGTCTACTGTCAATGTTGTGGTCAATCAATCCACAGTGTAGTGTAAATATTAGAATCAATCGGTCCTTAGAACAACAAAAATACTGGGGTTAATATGTAGTTAGTCAGTCCACAGTCCACTGTAAATGTTGTGGTCAATCAATCCACAGTGTAGTGTAAATATTAGAATCAATCGGTCCTTAGTACAACAAAAATACTGGGGTTAATAAGTCCACAACTAGTGTTAATGCTGGGATGAGCCGGTCTACAATCTATTGTGAATGTTGTGGTCAGTTAGACCACAGACTAGTGCAAATGATATAGACAGTCAGTCCACAGTATGGTATTATTACTGTGCTCGGTCGGTCCCCACCTAGTGTAAATACAATGGTCAGTCGGTGCACAGTCTATTGTAAATGTTGTGTTCAGTCATTCCAGAGTATTGTATAACTACTGTGCTCAGTCAATGCACACCTAGTGTAAATGCTGTGTTCTGTCAGTCCCTGGTCTAGGGTGAATGCTGTGGTGAGTGTCGCGTAATCATAGTATTGATTGTGTCACCGCTCAGATCAGGTGGGTTATGAAATAAAAGACAGAGGATAATGAGAAGAAATGATCCTTATCTCTGTACCTGAGATATGGTGGTGTTATACTAGGAGTTGTGTATAGAAGATGTACATTTGAAAAAACACATACAGTATATTGTCATGTATCAGGAAGGTGGGTGTTATTACACCTCCGCCAGTCTAGAACTTAAGCCTAGACCAACGATTATCAGTAATTAATACGAGAATTAATTACCTGTTATGTGATTCCTCTGATTCTCTTCTTGGAGTCCACAAACAAAAATTTCACATTCTAATATCTCATTGGGATTCAGTCACCTGTAAAAAGACAACCTAAATGATAATATGTTCCTGCTACATGCTATACACACCAATAACACACTAGGGCCAAAATTACTTATCTCAGGGATAATGACTGTGGTTAGTCTTTCCACAGTTTATTGTAAAAGCTGTAGTCAGTCAGTCCACAGTCTACTGTAAATGTTGTGGTCAATCAATCCACAGTGTAGTGTAAATATTAGAATCAATCGCTCCTTAGTTCAACAAAAATACTGGGGTTAATAAGTCCACAACTAGTGTTAATTCTGGGATGAGCCGGTCTATAATCTATTGTGAATGTTGTGGTCAGTTAGACCACAGACTAGTGCAAATGATATAGACAGTCAGTCCACAGTATGTTATTACTACTGTGCTCGGTCGGTCCCCACCTAGTGTAAATACAATGGTCAGTCGGTGCACAGTCTATTGTAAATGTTGTGGTCAGTCATTCCAGAGTATTGTATAACTACTGTGCTCAGTCAATGCACACCTAGTGTAAATGCTGTGTTCTGTCAGTCCCTGGTCTAGGGTGAATGCTGTGGTGAGTGTCGCGTAATCATGGTATTGATTGTGTCACCGCTCAGATCAGGTGGGTTATGAAATAAAAGACAGAGGATAATGAGAAGAAATGATCCTTATCTCTGTACCTGAGATATGGTGGTGTTATACTAGGAGTTGTGTATAGAAGATGTACATTTGAAAAAACACATACAGTATATTGTCATGTATCAGGAAGGTGGGTGTTATTACACCTCCGCCAGTCTAGAACTTAAGCCTAGACCAACGATTATCAGCAATTAATACGAGAATTAATTACCTGTTATGTGATTGCTCTGATTCTCTTCTTGGAGTCCACAAACAAAAATGTCACATTCTAATATCTCATTGGGATTCAGTCACCTGTAAAAAGACAACCTATATGATAATATGTTCCTGCTACATGCTATACACACCAATAACACACTAGGGCCAAAATTACTTATCTCAGGGATAATGACTGTGGTTAGTCTTTCCACAGTTTATTGTAAAAGCTGTAGTCAGTCAGTCCACAGTCTACTGTAAATGTTGTGGTCAATCAATCCACAGTGTAGTGTAAATATTAGAATCAATCGCTCCTTAGTTCAACAAAAATACTGGGGTTAATAAGTCCACAACTAGTGTTAATTCTGGGATGAGCCGGTGTATAATCTATTGTGAATGTTGTGGTCAGTTAGACCACAGACTAGTGCAAATGATATAGACAGTCAGTCCACAGTATGGTATTACTACTGTGCTCGGTCGGTCCCCACCTAGTGTAAATAAAATGGTCAGTCGGTGCACAGTCTATTGTAAATGTTGTGGTCAGTCATTCCAGAGTATTGTATGACTACTGTGCTCAGTCAATGCCCACCTAGTGTAAATGCTGTGTTCTGTCAGTCCCTGGTCTAGGGTGAATGCTGTGGTGAGTGTCGCGTAATCATGGTATTGATTGTGTCACCGCTCAGATCAGGTGGGTTATGAAATAAAAGAAAGAGGATAATGAGAAGAAATGATCCTTATCTCTGTACCTGAGATATGGTGGTGTTATACTAGGAGTTGTGTATAGAAGATGTACATTTGAAAAAACACATACAGTATATTCTCATGTATCAGGAAGGTGGGTGTTATTACACCTCCGCCAGACTAGAACTTAAGCCTAGGCCAACGATTATCAGTAATTAATACGAGAATTAATTACCTGTTATGTGATTCCTCTGATTCTCTTCTTGGAGTCTACAAACAAAAATGTCACATTCTAATATCTCATTCGGATTCAGTCACCTGTAAAAAGACAACCTATATGATAATATGTTCCTGCTACATGCTATACACACCAATAACACACTAGGGCCAAAATTACTTATCTCAGGGATAATGACTGTGGTTAGTCTTTCCACAGTTTATTGTAAAAGCTGTAGTCAGTCAGTCCACAGTCTTCTGTAAATGTTGTGGTCAGTCAGTCCACAGTCTACTGTAAATGTTGTGGTCAATCAATCCACAGTGTAGTGTAAATATTAGAATCAATCGGTCCTTAGTACAACAAAAATACTGGGGTTAATAAGTCCACAACTAGTGTTAATGCTGGGATGAGCCGGTCTATAATCTATTGTGAATGTTGTGGTCAGTTAGACCACAGACTAGTGCCAATGATATAGACAGTCAGTCCACAGTATGGTATTATTACTGTGCTCGGTCGGTCCCCACCTAGTGTAAATACAATGGTCAGTCGGTGCACAGTTTATTGTAAATGTTGTGGTCAGTCATTCCAGAGTATTGTATAACTACTGTGCTCAGTCAATGCACACCTAGTGTAAATGCTGTGTTCTGTCAGTCCCTGGTTTAGGGTGAATGCTGTGGTGAGTGTCGCGTAATCATGGTATTGATTGTGTCACCGCTCAGATCAGGTGGGTTATGAAATAAAAGACAGAAGATAATGAGAAGAAATGATCCTTATCTCTGTACCTGAGATATGGTGGTGTTATACTAGGAGTTGTGTATAGAAGATGTACATTTGAAAAAACACATACAGTATATTGTCATGTATGAGGAAGGTGGGTGTTATTACACCTCCGTCAGTCTAGAACTTAAGCCCAGACCAACGATTATCAGTAATTAATACGAGAATTAATTACCTGTTATGTGATTCCTCTGGTTCTCTTCTTGGAGTCCACAAACAAAAATGTCACATTCTAATATCTCAATGGGATTCAGTCACCTGTAAAAAGACAACCTATATGATAATATGTTCCTGCAACATGCTATACACACCAATAACACACTAGGGCCAAAATTACTTATCTCAGGGATAATGACTGTGGTTAGTCTTTCCACAGTTTATTGTAAAAGCTGTAGTCAGTCAGTCCACAGTCTACTGTAAATGTTGTGGTCAATCAATCCACAGTGTAGTGTAAATATTAGAATCAATCGGTCCTTAGTACAACAAAAATACTGGGGTTAATAAGTCCACAACTAGTGTTAATGCTGGGATGAGCCGGTCTATAATCTATTGTGAATGTTGTGGTCAGTTAGACCACAGACTAGTGCAAATGATATAGACAGTCAGTCCACAGTATGGTATTATTACTGTGCTCGGTCGGTCCCCACCTAGTGTAAATACAATGGTCAGTCGGTGCACAGTCTATTGTAAATGTTGTGGTCAGTCATTCCAGAGTATTGTATAACTACTGTGCTCATTCAATGCACACCTAGTGTAAATGCTGTGTTCTGTCAGTCCCTGGTCTAGGGTGAATGCTGTGGTGAGTGTCGCGTAATCATGGTATTGATTGTGTCACCGCTCAGATCAGGTGGGTTATGAAATAAAAGACAGAGGATAATGAGAAGAAATGATCCTTATCTCTGTACCTGAGATATGGTGGTGTTATACTAGGAGTTGTGTATAGAAGATGTACATTTGAAAAAACACATACAGTATATTGTCATGTATCAGGAAGGTGGGTGTTATTACACCTCCGCCAGTCTAGAACTTAAGCCTAGACCAACGATTATCAGTAATTAATACGAGAATTAATTACCTGTTATGTGATTCCTCTGGTTCTCTTCTTGGAGTCCACAAACAAAAATATCACATTTTAATATCTCATTGGGATTCAGTCACCTGTAAAAAGACAACCTATATGATAATATGTTCCTGCTACATGCTATACACACCAATAACACACTAGGGCCAAAATTACTTATCTCAGGGATAATGACTGTGGTTAGTCTTTCCACAGTTTATTGTAAAAGCTGTAGTTAGTCAGTCCACAGTCTACTGTAAATGTTGTGGTCAATCAATCCACAGTGTAGTGTAAATATTAGAATCAATCGGTCCTTAGTACAACAAAAATACTGGGGTTAATAAGTCCACAACTAGTGTTAATGCTGGGATGAGCCGGTCTATAATCTATTGTGAATGTTGTGGTCAGTTAGACCACAGACTAGTGCAAATGATATAGACAGTCAGTCCACAGTATGGTATTATTACTGTGCTCGGTCGGTCCCCACCTAGTGTAAATACAATGGTCAGTCGGTGCACAGTCTATTGTAAATGTTGTGGTCAGTCATTCCAGAGTATTGTATAACTACTGTGCTCAGTCAATGCACACCTAGTGTAAATGCTGTGTTCTGTCAGTCCCTGGTCTAGGGTGAATGCTGTGGTGAGTGTCGCGTAATCATGGTATTGATTGTGTCACCACTCAGATCAGGTGGGTTATGAAATAAAAGACAGAGGATAATGAGAAGAAATGATCCTTATCTCTGTACCTGAGATATGGTGGTGTTATACGAGGAGTTGTGTATAGAAGATGTACATTTGAAAAAACACATATAGTATATTGTCATGTATGAGGAAGGTGGGTGTTATTACACCTCCGCGAGTCTAGAACTTAAGCCTAGACCAACGATTATCAGTAATTAATACGAGAATTAATTACCTGTTATGTGATTCCTCTGATTCTCTTCTTGGGAGTCCACAAACAAAAATGTCACATTCTAATATCTCATTGGGATTCAGTCACCTGTAAAAAGACAACCTATATGATAATATGTTCCTGCTACATGCTATACACACCAATAACACACTAGGGCCAAAATTACTTATCTCAGGGATAATGACTGTGGTTAGTCTTTCCACAGTTTATTGTAAAAGCTGTAGTCAGTCAGTCCACAGTCTACTGTCAATGTTGTGGTCAATCAATCCACAGTGTAGTGTAAATATTAGAATCAATCGCTCCTTAGTTCAACAAAAATACTGGGGTTAATAAGTCCACAACTAGTGTTAATTCTGGGATGAGCCGGTGTATAATCTATTGTGAATGTTGTGGTCAGTTAGACCACAGACTAGTGCAAATGATATAGACAGTCAGTCCACAGTATGGTATTACTACTGTGCTCGGTCGGTCCCCACCTAGTGTAAATACAATGGTCAGTCGGTGCACAGTCTATTGTAAATGTTGTGGTCAGTCATTCCAGAGTATTGTATAACTACTGTGCTCATTCAATGCACACCTAGTGTAAATGCTGTGTTCTGTCAGTCCCTGGTCTAGGGTGAATGCTGTGGTGAGTGTCGCGTAATCATGGTATTGATTGTGTCACCGCTCAGATCAGGTGGGTTATGAAATAAAAGACAGAGGATAATGAGAAGAAATGATCCTTATCTCTGTACCTGAGATATGGTGGTGTTATACTAGGAGTTGTGTATAGAAGATGTACATTTGAAAAAACACATACAGTATATTGTCATGTATCAGGAAGGTGGGTGTTATTACACCTCCGCCAGTCTAGAACTTAAGCCTAGACCAACGATTATCAGTAATTAATACGAGAATTAATTACCTGTTATGTGATTCCTCTGGTTCTCTTCTTGGAGTCCACAAACAAAAATATCACATTTTAATATCTCATTGGGATTCAGTCACCTGTAAAAAGACAACCTATATGATAATATGTTCCTGCTACATGCTATACACACCAATAACACACTAGGGCCAAAATTACTTATCTCAGGGATAATGACTGTGGTTAGTCTTTCCACAGTTTATTGTAAAAGCTGTAGTCAGTCAGTCCACAGTCTACTGTAAATGTTGTGGTCAATCAATCCACAGTGTAGTGTAAATATTAGAATCAATCGGTCCTTAGTTCAACAAAAATACTGGAGATAATAAGTCCACAACTAGTGTTAATGCTGGGATGAGCCGGTCTATAATCTATTGTGAATGTTGTGGTCAGTTAGACCACAGACTAGTGCAAATGATATAGACAGTCAGTCCACAGTATGGTATTATTACTGTGCTCGGTCGGTCCCCACCTAGTGTAAATACAATGGTCAGTCGGTGCACAGTCTATTGTAAATGTTGTGGTCAGTCATTCCAGAGTATTGTATAATTACTGTGCTCAGGGAATGCACACCTAGTGTAAATGCTGTGTTCTGTCAGTCCCTGGTCTAGGGTGAATGCTGTGGTGAGTGTCGCGTAATCATGGTATTGATTGTGTCACCACTCAGATCAGGTGGGTTATGAAATAAAAGACAGAGGATAATGAGAAGAAATGATCCTTATCTCTGTACCTGAGATATGGTGGTGTTATACGAGGAGTTGTGTATAGAAGATGTACATTTGAAAAAACACATATAGTATATTGTCATGTATGAGGAAGGTGGGTGTTATTACACCTCCGCGAGTCTAGAACTTAAGCCTAGACCAACGATTATCAGTAATTAATACGAGAATTAATTACCTGTTATGTGATTCCTCTGATTCTCTTCTTGGGAGTCCACAAACAAAAATGTCACATTCTAATATCTCATTGGGATTCAGTCACCTGTAAAAAGACAACCTATATGATAATATGTTCCTGCTACATGCAATACACACCAATAACACACTAGGGCCAAAATTACTTATCTCAGGGATAATGACTGTGGTTAGTCTTTCCACAGTTTATTGTAAAAGCTGTAGTCAGTCAGTCCACAGTCTACTGTCAATGTTGTGGTCAATCAATCCACAGTGTAGTGTAAATATTAGAATCAATCGCTCCTTAGTTCAACAAAAATACTGGGGTTAATAAGTCCACAACTAGTGTTAATTCTGGGATGAGCCGGTGTATAATCTATTGTGAATGTTGTGGTCAGTTAGACCACAGACTAGTGCAAATGATATAGACAGTCAGTCCACAGTATGGTATTACTACTGTGCTCGGTCGGTCCCCACCTAGTGTAAATACAATGGTCAGTCGGTGCACAGTCTATTGTAAATGTTGTGGTCAGTCATTCCAGAGTATTGTATAACTACTGTGCTCATTCAATGCACACCTAGTGTAAATGCTGTGTTCTGTCAGTCCCTGGTCTAGGGTGAATGCTGTGGTGAGTGTCGCGTAATCATGGTATTGATTGTGTCACCGCTCAGATCAGGTGGGTTATGAAATAAAAGACAGAGGATAATGAGAAGAAATGATCCTTATCTCTGTACCTGAGATATGGTGGTGTTATACTAGGAGTTGTGTATAGAAGATGTACATTTGAAAAAACACATCCAGTATATTGTCATGTACCAGGAAGCTGGGTGTTATTACACCTCCGCCAGTCTAGAACTTAAGCCTAGACCAACGATTATCAGTAATTAATACGAGAATTAATTACCTGTTATGTGATTCCTCTGATTCTCTTCTTGGAGTCCACAAACAAAAGTGTCACATTCTAATATCTCATTGGGATTCAGTCACCTGTAAAAAGACAACCTATATGATAATATGTTCCTGCTACATGCTATACACACCAATAACACACTAGGGCCAAAATTACTTATCTCAGGGATAATGACTGTGGTTAGTCTTTCCACAGTTTATTGTAAAAGCTGTAGTTAGTCAGTCCACAGTCTACTGTAAATGTTGTGGTCAATCAATCCACAGTGTAGTGTAAATATTAGAATCAATCGGTCCTTAGTACAACAAAAATACTGGGGTTAATAAGTCCACAACTAGTGTTAATGCTGGGATGAGCCGGTCTATAATCTATTGTGAATGTTGTGGTCAGTTAGACCACAGACTAGTGCAAATGATATAGACAGTCAGTCCACAGTATGGTATTATTACTGTGCTCGGTCGGTCCCCACCTAGTGTAAATACAATGGTCAGTCGGTGCACAGTCTATTGTAAATGTTGTGGTCAGTCATTCCAGAGTATTGTATAACTACTGTGCTCATTCAATGCAAACCTAGTGTAAATGCTGTGTTCTGTCAGTCCCTGGTCTAGGGTGAATGCTGTGGTGAGTGTCGCGTAATCATGGTATTGATTGTGTCACCACTCAGATCAGGTGGGTTATGAAATAAAAGACAGAGGATAATGAGAAGAAATGATCCTTATCTCTGTACCTGAGATATGGTGGTGTTATACTAGGAATTGTGTATAGAAGATGTACATTTGAAAAAACACATACAGTATATTGTCATGTATGAGGAAGGTGGGTGTTATTACACCTCCGCGAGTCTAGAACTTAAGCCTAGACCAACGATTATCAGTAATTAATATGAGAATTAATTACCTGTTATGTGATTCCTCTGATTCTCTTCTTGGAGTCCACAAACAAAAATTTCACATTCTAATATCTCATTGGGATTCAGTCACCTGTAGAAAGACAACCTATATGATAATATGTTCCTGCTACATGCTATACACACCAATAACACACTAGGGCCAAAATTACTTATCTCAGGGATAATGACTGTGGTTAGTCTTTCCACAGTTTATTGTAAAAGCTGTAGTCAGTCAGTCCACAGTGTACTGTAAATGTTGTGGTCAGTCAGTCCACAGTGTAGTGTAAATATTAGAATCAATCGGTCCTTAGTTCAACAAAAATACTGGGGTTAATAAGTCCACAACTAGTGTTAATGCTGGGATGAGCCGGTCTATAATCTATTGTGAATGTTGTGGTCAGTTAGACCACAGACTAGTGCAAATGATATAGACAGTCAGTCCACAGTATGGTATTATTACTGTGCTCGGTCGGTCCCTACCTAGTGTAAATACAATGGTCAGTCGGTGCACAGTCTATTGTAAATGTTGTGGTCAGTCATTCCAGAGTATTGTATAACTACTGTGCTCAGTCAATGCACACCTAGTGTAAATGCTGTGTTCTGTCAGTCCCTGGTCTAGGGTGAATGCTGTGGTGAGTGTCGCGTAATCATGGTATTGATTGTGTCACCGCTCAGATCAGGTGGGTTATGAAATAAAAGACAGAAGATAATGAGAAGAAATGATCCTTATCTCTGTACCTGAGATATGGTGGTGTTATACTAGAAGTTGTGTATAGAAGATGTACATTTGAAAAAACACATACAGTATATTGTCATGTATCAGGAAGGTGGGTGTTATTACACCTCCGCCAGTCTAGAACTTAAGCCTAGACCAACGATTATCAGTAATTAATACAAGAATTAATTACCTGTTATGTGATTCCTCTGATTCTCTTCTTGGAGTCCACAAACAAAAATTTCACATTCTAATATCTCATTGGGATTCAGTCACCTGTAAAAAGACAACCTATATGATAATATGTTCCTGCTACATGCTATACACACCAATAACACACTAGGGCCAAAATTACTTATCTCAGGGATAATGACTGTGGTTAGTCTTTCCACAGTTTATTGTAAAAGCTGTAGTCAGTCAGTCCACAGTCTACTGTAAATGTTGTGGTCAATCAATCCACAGTGTAGTGGAAATATTAGAATCAATCGGTCCTTAGTTCAACAAAAATACTGGGGTTAATAAGTCCACAACTAGTGTTAATGCTGGGATGAGCCGGTCTATAATCTATTGTGAATGTTGTGGTCAGTTAGACCACAGACTAGTGCAAATGATATAGACAGTCAGTCCACAGTATGGTATTATTACTGTGCTCGGTCGGTCCCCACCTAGTGTAAATACAATGGTCAGTCGGTGCACAGTCTATTGTAAATGTTGTGGTCAGTCATTCCAGAGTATTGCATAACTACTGTGCTCAGTCAATGCACACCTAGTGTAAATGCTGTGTTCTGTCAGTCCCTGGTCTAGGGTGAATGCTGTGGTCAGTCTCGCGTAATCATGGTATTGATTGTGTCACCACTCAGATCAGGGGTGTTATGAAATAAAAGACAGAGGATAATGAGAAGAACTGTTCCTTATCTCTGTACCTGAGATATGGTGGTGTTATAATAGGAGTTGTGTATAGAAGATATACATTTGAAAAACACATACAGTATATTGTCATGTATCAGGAAGGTGGGTGTTATTACACCTCCGCCAGTCTAGAACTTAAGACTAGACCAACGATTATCAGTAATTAATACGAGAATTAATTACCTGTTATGTGATTCCTCTGATTCTCTTCTTGGAGTCCACAAACAAAAATTTCACATTCTAATATCTCATTGGGATTCAGTCACCTGTAAAAAGACAACCTATATGATAATATGTTCCTGCTACATGCTATACACACCAATAACACACTAGGGCCAAAATTACTTATCTCAGGGATAATGACTGTGGTTAGTCTTTCCACAGTTTATTGTAAAAGCTGTAGTCAGTCAGTCCACAGTGTACTGTAAATGTTGTGGTCAATCAATCCACAGTGTAGTGTAAATATTAGAATCAATTGGTCCTTAGTTCAACAAAAATACTGGGGTTAATAAGTCCACAACTAGTGTTAATGCTGGGATGAGCTGGTCTATAATCTATTGTGAATGTTGTGGTCAGTTAGACCACAGACTAGTGCAAATGATATAGACAGTCAATCCACAGTATGGTATTATTACTGTGCTCGGTCGGTCCCCACCTAGTGTAAATACAATGGTCAGTCGGTGCACAGTCTATTGTAAATGTTGTGGTCAGTCATTCCAGAGTATTGTATAACTACTGTGCTCAGTCAATGCACACCTAGTGTAAATGCTGTGTTCTGTCAGTCCCTGGTCTAGGGTGAATGCTGTGGTGAGTGTCGCGTAATCATGGTTTTGATTGTGTCACCGCTCAGATCAGGTGGGTTATGAAATAAAAGACAGAGGATAATGAGAAGAAATGATCCTTATCTCTGTACCTGAGATATGGTGGTGTTATACTAGGAGTTGTGTATAGAAGATGTACATTTGAAAAAACACATACAGTATATTGTCATGTATCAGGAAGGTGGGTGTTATTACACCTCTGCCAGTCTAGAACTTAAGCCTAGACCAACGATTATCAGTGATTAATACGAGAATTAATTACCTGTTATGTGATTCCTCAGATTCTCTTCTTGGAGTCCACAAACAAAAATTTCACATTCTAATATCTCATTGGGATTCAGTCACCTGTAAAAAGACAACCTATATGATAATATGTTCCTGCTACATGCTATACACACCAATAACACACTAGGGCCAAAATTACTTATCTCAGGGATAATGACTGTGGTTAGTCTTTCCACAGTTTATTGTAAAAGCTGTAGTCAGTCAGTCCACAGTCTACTGTAAATGTTGTGCTCAATCAATCCACAGTGTAGTGTAAATATTAGAATCAATCGGTCCTTAGTTCAACAAAAATACTGGGGTTAATAAGTCCACAACTAGTGTTAATGCTGGGATGAGCCGGTCTATAATCTATTGTGAATGTTGTGGTCAGTTAGACCACAGACTAGTGCAAATGATATAGACAGTCAGTCCACAGTATGGTATTATTACTGTGCTCGGTCGGTCCCCATCTAGTGTAAATACAATGGTCAGTCGGTGCACAGTCTATTGTAAATGTTGTGGTCAGTCATTCCAGAGTATTGTATAACTACTGTGCTCAGTCAATGCACAACTAGTGTAAATGCTGTGTTCTGTCAGTCCCTGGTCTAGGGTGAATGCTGTGGTGAGTGTCGCGTAATCATGGTATTGATTGTGTCACTGCTCAGATCAGGTGGGTTATGAAATAAAAGACAGAGTATAATGAGAAGAAATGATCCTTATCTCTGTACCTGAGATATGGTGGTGTTATACTAGGAGTTGTGTATAGAAGATGTACATTTGAAAAAACACATATAGTATATTGTCATGTATCAGGAAGGTGGGTGTTATTACACCTCCGCCAGTCTAGAACTTAAGCCTAGACCAACTATTATCAGTAATTAGTACGAGAATTAATTACCTGTTATGTGATTCCTCTGATTCTCTTCTTGGAGTCCACAAACAAAAATTTCACATTCTAATATCTCATTGGGATTCATTCAACTGTAAAAAGACAACCTATATGATAATATGTTCCTGCTACATGCTATACACACCAATAACACACTAGGGCCAAATTTAGTTATCTCAGGGATAATGACTCTGGTTAGTCTTTCCACAGTTTATTGTAAAAGCTGTAGTCAGTCAGTCCACAGTCTCCTGTAAATGTTGTGGTCAGTCAGTCCACAGTGTAGTGTAAATATTAGAATCAATCGGTCCTTAGATCAGCATAAATACTGTGGTTAATAAGTCCACAACTAGTGTTACTGCTGGGATGAGCCGGTCTATAATCTATTGTGAATGTTGTGGTCAGTTAGACCACAGACTAGTGCAAATGATATAGACAGTCAGTCCACAGTATGGTATTATTACTGTGCTCGGTCGGTCCCCACCTAGTGTAAAGACAATGGTCAGTCGGTGCACAGTCTATTGTAAATGTTGTGGTCAGTCATTCCAGAGTATTGTATAACTACTGTGCTCAGTCAATGCACACCTAGTGTAAATGCTGTGTTCTGTCAGTCCCTGGTCTAGGGTGAATGCTGTGGTGAGTGTCGCGTAATCATGGTATTGATTGTGTCACCGCTCAGATCAGGTGGGTTATGAAATAAAAGACAGAAGATAATGAGAAGAAATGATCCTTATCTCTGTACCTGAGATATGGTGGTGTTATACTAGGAGTTGTGTATAGAAGATATACATTTGAAAAATACATACAGTATATTGTCATGTATCAGGAAGGTGGGTGTTATTTCCCCTCCGCCAGTCAAGAACTTAAGCCTAGACCAACGATTATCAGTAATTAATACAAAAATTAATTACCTGTTATGTGATTTCTCTGATTCTCTTCTTGGAGTCCACAAACAAAAATTTCATGTTCTAATATCTCACTGGGATTCAGTCACCTGTAAAAAGACAACCTATATGATAATATGTTCCTGCTACATGCTATACACAACAATAACACACTAGGGCCAAAATTACTTATATCAGGGATAATGACTGTGGTTAGTCTTTCCACAGTTTATTGTAAAAGCTGTAGTCAGTCAGTCCACAGTCTACTGTAAATCTTGTGGTCAGTCAGTCCACAGTGTAGTGTAAATATTAGAATCTATCGGTCCTTAGATCAACATAAATACTGTGGTTAATAAGTCCACAACAAATGTTAATGCTGGGATGAGCCAGTCTATAATCTATTGTGAATGTTGTGGTCAGTTAGTCCACAGACTAGTGCAAATGATATAGACAGTCAGTCCACAGTATGGTATTATTACTGTGCTCGGTCGGTCCCCACCTAGTGTAAATACAATGGTCAGTCGGTGCACAGTCTATTGTAAATGTTGTGGTCAGTCATTCCAGAGTATTGTATAACTACTGTGCTCAGTCAATGCACACCTAGCGTAAATGCTGTGTTCTGTCAGACCAGGGTGAATGCTGTGGTCAGTCTCGCGTCATCATGGTATTGATTGATCTGCAAATAGGTGTTCTCCAGTACTTACTAATTGTTTTTCTAAAGTTCAACAGTTGCAGATTGTGCCATCGTCCCTTTTATCCAATGATGAGACATTCTTCCATTGTCTTATCATGGTATTCCAGCTTTGGAGAAGTTGAAAACACCTTAAAAGACTTGTTCTTCCTGAAGAAATGGCCACTCCTTATGAGGTGTTAAATAGGTGGTTTCCACTTTCTCTAAATGTTTTTTACCACAGTCCAATTTTTGTGAATTGCATTACTATTCTTTTCATCCATTGATCGGTGCTTTCTTCCCATATGGCAGAAATGGACACTATTTAACTTCTTGCCATCAAAAGGTACCATTCTATCCCACGTTGTATGAAATATTTGGGGCACAACATGAATAGTAAAGGAAGAAAGAGAGTTGCCATCTCACCAATTGATAAGCGTGTAAATATTCTGCACCATCAGGTTACTGAAAAATAATTTACCAAAATGTATGTTGTTCTTCAGGACATGCACATATGCTGTTAAAAAATCCAGCCTTCTCCAACCCCTTCAGCTGGCCATTCCATCCCCAAAATTGGTGAATAACACCAATAATTCCAAATATATAGGTTACAAAGCACGTAATGCTGCAGAAAATCTAAAGTTTCGGTAGACAGAACAACTACATTGTTAAAACCAAAAAGAAAATTAAGGCACCTTTGGAGAACTTGATCTTGCTGAGGAGATGGTCTCTCTATAAAGGCTAGATCTGCAAATAGGTGTTCTCCAGTACTTACTAATTATTTTTCTAAAGTTCAACAGTTGCAGATTGTGCCATTGTCCTTTTTATCCAATGATGACACATTCTTCCATTGTGATATCATGGTATTCTAGTTTTAGAGAAGGTGAAAACATCTTAAAAGACTGGTTCTTCCTGTAGAAATGGCCATTCTTTATGAGGTGTTAAATAGGTGGTTTCCACCTTCTCTAAATGTTTTTCACCACAGTCCAATTTTTGTGTATTGCATTACTACTCTTTTCATCCATTGATCCGTGCGTTCTTCCCATATCGCATCAATGGACACTATTTATCTTCTTGACATCAAAAGGTACCATTCTGACCCACATTGTATGAAATATTTGGGGCACAACATGAATAGTAAAGGAAAGAGAGTTGCCATCTCACCAACTGACAAGCGTGTAAATATTTTGCACCATCAGGCCACTCAAAAATAATTTACCAACATGTATGTTGGTCTTCAGGACACAAACACATGCTGATAAAAAATCCAGCCTCCTCCAACCCCTTCAGCTGGCCATTCCATCTCCAAAACTGGTACATTTTTCACACCAATATTTCCAAATATATAGGTTACAAAGCACCTAATGCTGCAGAAAATCTAAAGTTTCAGTAGGCAGAATAACTACATTGTTAAAACCAAAATAAAAAGTAAGGCACCTTTGGAGAACTTGATCTTCTTGAGGAGATGGTCACACTATAAAGACTAGATCTGCAAATAGGTGTTCTCCAGTACTTACTAATTGTTTTTCCAAAGTTCAACAGTTGCAGATTGCGCCATCGTCCTTTTTATCCAATGATGAGACATTCTTCCATTGTCTTAACATGGTATTCCAGCTTTAAAGAAGGTGAAAACATCTTAAAAGACTTGTTCTTCCTGAAGAAATGGCCATTCTTTATGAGGTGTTAAATAGGTGGTTTCCACCTTGTCTATATGTTTTGCATCACAGTCCAATTTTTGTGTATTGCATTACTATTCTTTTCATCTATTGATTGGGGCGTTCTTCCCATATCACATCAATGGACACTATTTATTTTCTTACCATCAAAAGGTACCATTCTGACCCAAATTGTATGAAATATTTGGGGCACAACATGAATAGTAAAGGAAAGAGTGTTGCCATCTCACCAATTGACAAGCGTGTAAATATTTTGCACCATCAGGCCACTCAAAAATAATTTGCCAACATGTATGTTGTTCTTCAGGACCCGAACACATGCTGATAAAAAATCCAGCCTCCTCCAACCCGTTCAGCTGACCATTCAATCTCCAAAATTGGTGCATTTTTCACACCAATATTTCCAATTATATAGGTTACAAAGCACATAATGCTGCAGAAAATCTAAAGTTTCAGTAGACAGAATAACTACATTGTTAAAACCAAAAAGAAAATTAAGGCAACTTTGGAGAACTTGATCTTCTTGAGGAGATGGTCACTCTATAAAGGCTAGATCTGCAAATAGGTGTTCTCCAGTACTTACTAATTGTTTTTCTAAAGTTCAACAGTTGCAGATTACGCCATCGTCCTTTTTATCCAATGATGAGACATTCTTCCACTGTCTTATCATGGTATTCCAGCTTTAGAGAAGTTGAAAACATCTTAAAAGACTTGTTCTTCCTGAAGAAATGGAAATTCTTTATGAGGTGTTAAATAGGTGGTTTCCACCTTGTCTATATGTTTTTCACCACAGTCTAATTTTGCATTACTATTCTTTTCATCCATTGATCGGTGTGTTCTTCCCATATCGCATCAATGGACACTTTTTATATTCTTGCCATCAAAAGGTACCATTCTGACCAACATTGTATGAAATATTTGGGGCACAACATGAATAGTAAGTAAAGGAAAGAGAGTTGCCATCTCACCAATTGACAAGCGTGTAAATATTCTGCACCATCAGGCCACTGAAAAATAATTTATCAACATGTATGTTGTTCTTCAGGACACGAACACATGCTAATAAAAAATCCAGCCTCCTCCAACCCCTTCAGCTGGCCATTCCATCTCCAAAATTGGTGAAAAACACCAATATTTCCAAATATATAGGTTACAAAGCACGTAATGCTGCAGAAAATCTAAAGTTTCAGTAGGCAGAATAACTACATTGTTAAAACAAAAAAGAAAATTAAGGCACCTTTGGAGAACTTGATCTTCTTGAGGAGATGGTCACTCTATAAAGGCTAGATCTGCAAATAGGTGTTCTCCAGTACTTACTAATTGTTTTTCCAAAGTTCAACAGTTGCAGATTGTGCCATCGTCCTTTTTATCCAATGATGAGACATTCTTCCATTGTCTTATCATGCTATTCCAGCTTTAGAGAAGGTGAAAACATCTTAAAAGACTTGTTCTTCCTAAAGAAATGGCCATTCTTTATGAGGTGTTAAATAGGTGGTTTCCACCTTGTCTATATGTTTTGCACCACAGTCCAATTTTTGTGTATTGCATTACTATTCTTTCATCCATTGATCGGGGCGTTCTTCCCATATCGCATCAATGGACACTATTTATCTTCTTGCCATCAAAAGTTACCATTCTGACCCACATTATATGAAATATTTGGGGCACAACATGAATAGTAAAGGAAAGAGAGTTGCCATCTCACCAATTGACAAGCGTGTAAATATTTTGCACCATCAGGCCACTCAAAAATAATTAACCAACATGTATGTTGTTGTTCAGGACACGAACACATGCTGATAAAAAATTCAGCCTTCTTCAATCCCTTCAGCTGGCCATTCCATCTCCAAAATTGGTGCATTTTTCACACCAATATTTCCAAATATATAGGTTACAAAGCACCTAATGCTGCAGAAAATCTAACGTTTCAGTAGACAGAATAACTACATTGTTAAAACCTAAAAGAAAATTAAGGCACCTTTGGAGAACTTGATCTTCTTGAGGAGATGGCCACTCTATAAAGGCTAGATCTGCAAATAGGTTTTCTCCAGTACTTACTAATTCTTTTTCTAAAGTTCAACAGTTGCAGATTGTGCCATCGTCCTTTTTATCCAATGATGAGACATTCTTCCATTGTCTTATCATGGTATTCCAGCTTTAGAGAAGGTGAAAACATCTTAAAAGACTTGTTCTTCCTGAAGAAATGGCCATTCTTTATGAGGTGTGAAATAGGTGGTTTCCACCTTGTCTATATGTTTTTCACCACAGTCCAATTTTTGTGTATTGCATTACTATTCTTTTCATCCATTGATCCGTGCGTTCTTCCAATATCGCATCAATGGACACTATTTATATTCTTACCATCAAAAGGTACCATTGTGACCCACATTGTATGAAATATTTGGGGCACAACATGAATAGTAAAGGAAAGAGAGTTGCCATCTCACCAATTGACAAGCGTGTAAATATCCTGCACCATCAGGCCACTGAAAAATAATTTACCAACATGTATGTTGTTCTTCAGGACACGCACACATGCTGATAAAAAATCCAGCCTCCTCCAACCCCTTCAGCTGGCCATTCCATCTCCAAAATTGGTGAATAACACCAATATTTCCAAATATATAGGTTACAAAGCACCTAATGCTGCAGAAAATCTAACGTTTCAGTAGACAGAATAACTACATTGTTAAAACCAAAAAGAAAATTAAGGCACCTTTGGAGAACTTGATCTTCTTGAGGAGCTGGTCACTCTATAAAGGCTAGATCTGCAAATAGGTGTTCTCCAGTATTAACTAATTGTTTTTCTAAAGTTCAACAGCTGCAGATTGCGCCATCGTCCTTTTTATCCAATGATGAGACATTCTTCCATTGTCTTATCATGGTATTCCAGCTTTAGAGAAGTTGAAAAAACCTTAAAACACTTGTTCTTCCTGAAGAAATGGCCATTCTTTATGAGGTGTTAAATAGGTGGTTTCCACCTTCTCTAAATGTTTTGCACCACAGTCCAATTTTTGTGTATTGCATTACTATTCTTTTCATCCATTGATCAATGTGTTCTTCCCATATCGCATCAATGGACACTATTTATCTTCTTACCATCAAAAGGTACCTCATAATACACACCTCAGCTACTGCAGAACCTCATATTACACACCTCAGCTACTGCAGAACCTCATAATACACACCTCAGCTACTGCAGAACCTCATAATACACATCTCAGCTGCTGCAGAATCTCATAATACACACCTCAGCTAATGCAGAACCTCATAATACACACCTCAGCTACTGCAGAACCTCATAATACACACCTCAGCTACTGCAGAATCTCATAATACACACCTCAGCTACTGCAGAACCTCATAATACACACCTCAGCTACTGCAGAACCTCATAATACACACCTCAGCTACTGCAGAACCTCATAACACACACCTCAGCTACTGCAGAACCTCATAATACACACCTCAGCTACTGCAGAACCTCATAATACACACCTCAGCTACTGCAGAACCTCATAATACACACCTCAGCTACTGCAGAACCTCATAATGCACACCTCAGCTACTGCAGAACCTCATAATACACACCTCAGCTACTGCAGAACCTCATAATACACACCTCAGCTACTGCAGAACCTCATAATACACACCTCAGCTACTGCAGAACCTCATAATACACACCTCAGTTACTGCAGAACCTCATAACACACACCTCAGCTGCTGCATAACCTCATAATACACACCTCAGCTACTGCAGAACCTCATAATACACACCTCAGCTACTGCAGAACCTCATAATACACACCTCAGCTACTGCAGAACCTCATAATACACACCTCAGCTACTGCAGAACCTCATAATACACACCTCAGTTACTGCAGAACCTCATAACACACACCTCAGCTGCTGCATAACCTCATAATACACACCTCAGCTACTGCAGAACCTCATAATACACACCTCAGCTACTGCAGAACCTCATAATACACACCTCAGCTACTGCAGAACCTCATAATACACACCTCAGATACTGCAGAATCTCATAATACACACCTCAGCTACTACAGAATTTCATAATACACACCTCAGCTACTGCAGAACCTCATAATACACACCTCAGCTACTGCAGAACCTCATAATACACACCTCAGCTACTGCAGAACCTCATAATACACACCTCAGCTACTGCAGAACCTCATAATACACACCTCAGCTACTGCAGAACCTCATAATGCACACCTCAGCTACTGCAGAACCTCATAATACACACCTCAGCTACTGCAGAACCTCATAATACACACCTCAGCTACTGCAGAACCTCATAATACACACCTCAGCTACTGCAGAACCTCATAATACACACCTCAGTTACTGCAGAACCTCATAACACACACCTCAGCTGCTGCATAACCTCATAATACACACCTCAGCTACTGCAGAACCTCATAATACACACCTCAGCTACTGCAGAACCTCATAATACACACCTCAGCTACTGCATAACCTCATAATACACACCTCAGCTGCTGCAGAATCTCATAATACACACCTCAGCTACTGCAGAACCTCATAACACACACCTCAGCTACTGCAGAACCTCATAATACACACCTCAGCTACTGCAGAACCTCATAATACACACCTCAGCTACTGCAGAACCTCATAATACACACCTCAGCTACTGCAGAACCTCATAATGCACACCTCAGCTACTGCAGAACCTCATAATACACACCTCAGCTACTGCAGAACCTCATAATACACACCTCAGCTACTGCAGAACCTCATAATACACACCTCAGCTACTGCAGAACCTCATAATACACACCTCAGTTACTGCAGAACCTCATAACACACACCTCAGCTGCTGCATAACCTCATAATACACACCTCAGCTACTGCAGAACCTCATAATACACACCTCAGCTACTGCAGAACCTCATAATACACACCTCAGCTACTGCAGAACCTCATAATACACACCTCAGCTACTGCAGAACCTCATAATACACACCTCAGTTACTGCAGAACCTCATAACACACACCTCAGCTGCTGCATAACCTCATAATACACACCTCAGCTACTGCAGAACCTCATAATACACACCTCAGCTACTGCAGAACCTCATAATACACACCTCAGCTACTGCAGAACCTCATAATACACACCTCAGATACTGCAGAATCTCATAATACACACCTCAGCTACTACAGAATTTCATAATACACACCTCAGCTACTGCAGAACCTCATAATACACACCTCAGCTACTGCAGAACCTCATAATACACACCTCAGCTACTGCAGAACCTCATAATACACACCTCAGCTACTGCAGAACCTCATAATACACACCTCAGCTACTGCAGAACCTCATAATGCACACCTCAGCTACTGCAGAACCTCATAATACACACCTCAGCTACTGCAGAACCTCATAATACACACCTCAGCTACTGCAGAACCTCATAATACACACCTCAGCTACTGCAGAACCTCATAATACACACCTCAGTTACTGCAGAACCTCATAACACACACCTCAGCTGCTGCATAACCTCATAATACACACCTCAGCTACTGCAGAACCTCATAATACACACCTCAGCTACTGCAGAACCTCATAATACACACCTCAGCTGCTGTAGAACCTCATAATACACAAAAGATATAAAGAACCTGCTGACAGATTCCCTTTAACTGTAAGAAAGAGCAGAGCATGCTGCACTGTATTCTCTGGTAAAATGATGGACACCCTAATAGAAAAGTGACTGACCCCATTATAGAATATAATATGGTCCATGTGGCCCCGTCTGTGTCTGCCACATGCTAATTACATTTCCTGTATTCTGTGTGTCCTGTTCTTAAACGAAAGAGTTCAGCGTAATTCCAAATGCAGGTGTGAACTGTGCTTTGAATATGTATTTGGGTTGTTGGCTCTTCCACTGAGCCCAGGAAGGATATTGTATATAGATTAAGAATGATGTTACACAGAAATGTAATATTAGTACATAGCCAAATCTCACATAATACTAATATACAGCGGCAAAATATCCCCAAACTGTAACCAAACAATATCATCATTATGCAATCAAATGCAAGGAAATACACAGAAAAATCCATCTATATCCACATCACACACAATCTATAGATATACACACAGATGCATCTATATGTACATTCATTTCTACAGATCTCCATCTATATATACACATTTACAGGAGCACATTCTATCATCCACCCCTGGGGTCGCCCCTATTTCCTCATAGATATCTGAGTTATCTTTATTCTGTCTTTATTCTCTGTACAAGTCGCCTCTAGAATAGTAAAGCGCTGCAGAAAGAAACATTATTATTATTATTATTATTATTATTGGATCTTTCCCTATATAACGCATACACTGTACATACACACACGTTTTCAGTAGGTGTGTGCAGTATATGTGTTATATATACTGGAGATATAGATGTGGGTCTGTAAATGTGTATATACATATGTATACTGTGTGAATGAACGCATAAAATATATCTACATACAATCACACAGAAATAATGTCTATATCCATTTACTCCCATTAATAAACGTCCTTATATACACATATATATCTGTCCAGGTATGCCTGCATCCAAGTATACATACACAGGCATTTATATAGACATGTAGAGACACAATTACATCTACCTCTACCCATGATCCTCTACACACCGAGAGCTGAGGATTTATCACACCGTCTGATTGACACTTAGTAGCTGTTGAAAGCAGCCAATCACAGCACTGCGTTCATTTTCTATAGCATTATGAGTGGAGTTTGCACTTAGTTGCTATAGGCCACAGTTTTTCCACGGTTGTTATACGTCTCCCCACTCATTTAATTCCGTCCTTCAGATATTATTAGATCGCTGGATACCTGGTATCAGGAAGCTGCCATAACTCACTGTGTCCACAAGATGGAGCCTCTGTATAAATAATCGCTTCTGTACCTCTAATTGCCAGCATGTTTCCTGCTGCTCCTCCGCCGGCTGTCGGGTTGTGGCTCCTCCTCCCTCGGACAGGACCTCGCGCTTCTGCCTCCTCCGCGGTTTGGCAGCTAATGCGCGTAGATTCTGATTATATCAGCGAGGAGTCGATTGTGACGTCACAGCGCGGGCGGCCAGCTACGTTCTAAAGGGGCGGAGCTTATGAGGTACTGCTTCTACCGAGCAAATACTGCTGGTGAGCAAGTGGGAGGGGTCTAATGTAATAGCTGCCGAAATACTGACCATAAGCCTCTGTATATACTGCTCATCAGTCACTGTATATAGTGCCCATCAGTCACTGTATATACTGCTCATCAGTCACTGTATATAGTGCCCATCAGTCACTGTATATACTGCTCATCAGTCACTGTATATAGTGCTCATCAGTCACTGTATATACTGCTCATCAGTCACTGTATATAGTGCTCATCAGTCACTGTATATACTGCTCATCAGTCACTGTGTATACTGCTCATCAGTCACTGTGTATACTGCTCATCAGTCACTGTATATAATGCTCATCAGTCACTGTATATACTGCTCATCAGTCACTGTATATAATGCTCATCAGTCACTGTGTATAGTGCTCATCAGTCACTGTATATACTGCTCATCAGTCACTGTATATACTGCTCATCAGTCACTGTATATAGTGCCCATCAGTCACTGTATATAGTGCCCATCAGTCACTGTGTATACTGCTCATCAGTCACTGTATATAGTGCTCATCAGTCACTGTGTATACTGCTCATCAGTCACTGTATATAGTGCCCATCAGTCACTGTATATACTGCTCATCAGTCACTGTATATAGTGCTCATCAGTCACTGTGTATACTGCTCATCAGTCACTGTATATAGTGCCCATCAGTCACTGTATATAGTGCCCATCAGACACTGTATATACTGCTCATCAGTCACTGTATATACTGCTCATCAGTCACTGTATATAGTGCTCATCACTCACTGTATATACTGCTCATCAGTCTCTGTATATACTGCTCATCAGTCACTGTATATAGTGCCCATCAGTCACTGTATATAGTGCTCATCAGACACTGTATATAGTGCTCATCAGTCACTGTATATAGTGCTCATCAGTCACTGTATATAGAGCTCATCAGTCACTGTATAAAGTGCTCATCAGTCACTGTATATACTGCTCATCAGTCACTGTATATAGTGCTCATCAGTCACTGTATATAGTGCTCATCACTCACTGTATATAGAGCTCATCAGTCACTGGATATAGTGCTCATCAGTCACTGTATATACTGCTCATCGGTCACTGTATATAGTGCTCATCAGTCACTGTGTATAGTGCTCATCAGTCACTGTATATAGTGCTCATCAGTCACTGTATATACTGCTCATCAGTCACTGTATATAGTGCTCATCAGTCACTGTGTATAGTGCTCATCAGTCACTGTGTATAGTGCTCATCAGTCACTGTATATAGTGCTCATCAGTCAATGTGTATACTGCTCATCAGTCACTGTATATAGTGCTCATCAGTCACTGTGTATAGTGCTCATCAGTCACTGTATATAGTGCTCATCAGTCACTGTATATACTGCTCATCAGTCACTGTATATAGTGCTCATCAGTCACTGTGTATAGTGCTCATCAGTCACTGTGTATAGTGCTCATCAGTCTCTGAATATAGTGCTCATCAGTCACTGTATATAGTGCTCATCAGTCACTGTGTATAGTGCTCATCAGTCACTGTGTATAGTGCTCATCAGTCACTGTGTATAGTGCTCATCAGTCACTGTATATAGTGCTCATCTGTCACTGTATATAGTGCTCATCAGTCACTGTGTATAGTGCTCATCTGTCACTGTATATAGTGCTCATCAGTGACTGTATATAGTGCTCATCAGTCACTGTATATAGTGCTCATCAGTCACTGTGTATAGTGCTCATCAGTCACTGTATATACTGCTCATCAGTCACTGTATATAGTGCTCATCAGTCACTGTGTATAGTGCTCATCAGTCACTGTATATAGTGCTCATCAGTCACTGTGTATAGTGCTCATCAGTCACTGTATATAGTGCTCATCAGTCACTGTATATAGTGCCCATCAGTCACTTTATATAGTGCTCATCAGTCACTGTGTATAGTGCTCATCAGTCACTGTATATAGTGCTCATCAGTCACTGTATATAGTGCTCTTCAGTCACCGTATATAGTGTTCATCAGTCACTGTATATACTGCTCATCAGTCACTGTGTATAGTGCTCATCAGTCACTGTGTATAGTGCTCATCATTCACTGTATATACTGCTCATCAGTCACTGTATATACTGCTCATTAGTCACTGTGTATAGTGCTCATCAGTCACTGTGTATAGTGCTCATCAGTCACTGTATATACTGCTCATCAGTCACTATATATAGTACTCATCAGTCACTGTATATAGTGCTCATCAGTCACTGTATATAGTGCTCATCAGTCACTGTGTATAGTGCTCATCAGTCACTGTATATATTGCTCATTAGTCACTGTGTATAGTGCTCATCAGTCACTGTGTATAGTGCTCATCAGTCACTGTGTATAGTGCTCATCAGTCACTGTATATAGTGCTCATTAGTCACTGTATATAGTGCTCATCAGTCACTGTGTATATTGCTCATCAGTCACTGTGTATAGTGCTCATCAGTCACTGTATATAGTGCTCATCAGTTACTGTGTATAGTGCTCATCAGTCACTGTATATAGTGCTCATCAGTCACTGTGTATAGTGCTCATCAGTCACTGTGTATAGTGCTCATCAGTCACTGTATATAGTGCTCATCAGTCACTGTATATAGTGCTCATCAGTCACTGTGTATAGTGCTCATCAGTCACTGTATATAGTGCTCATCAGTCACTGTGTATATGTCACGGGTGTGTCGCCACGAAGATCGTCACGATTACACAGCCTGACTTCTCGCAGCTGAGTTTTTGGTGCTTTGTGTTTTTCGGCAGTGAGGGAGTTAACTCTCTCTCTCTGTGCTAGGCGAGGTCCAGCCTCGCCCAGCTGCAATCAATGCTGCTGTAGTGGGACTCCTTCAAATACCTGCCGGTCTGTTAGGGAAGTGTCGGTGAAAGCATTTCATGCAGACTAACAGAGCGGATCGTGGTATTTGGAGTTTCAGAGCTAAGTGTATTTGGAGTGTTTTTTTTCCCTTCCTCGCTTTATTATTTATCTCCTTTCCCGTTGGTGTTCCCTCTGTTGTAGTTGTGTAGTTTTTGTATGCAAAGTGGTTTTGGTTTTACCCTTGTACTGTCTCGTTCGTCTAAGTACTGAGTGTGGGCATATTATTACCTGTCCCCTTTTGTTGTGATCGGGGTCCTTCTCAGGACTAGATTACTTAGGTGCAGGGATCCTCAGGAGGTAGGGGTTACGCTGGCGGCCTGGACCTCTGTACCTTTAACAGTACCTCCAGGTTGAGGGATTAGTCAGGGCCCCAGCTTAGGGTCAGCTTAGGCCCCCTACCTCCAGTACACAGAGACAGCGTGACATTTTCACCGACCACTTAGATTTTCTCCAGCTACCATGGATCCAGTAGCCGGTCTAGCTCGGCAGTTGCAGGGTTTGTCCATGGAGCTGGCGGACGTTAGGTCCAAGGTTTTGTATCCTCAGGAGCAAGCCGGACCAGAACCTAAAGTAGCTCTCCCTGACAGGTTCACTGGGGGGCGGGACAAGTTTTTTGTTTTCCGGGAGGCATGCAAGTTGTACTTTCGGCTGCGGCCTCGGTCATCGGGGAGTGAAGAACAAAGGGTGGGAATTGTCATCTCGCTCCTACAAGGGGACCCACAATCTTGGGCGTTCTCTCTTCCCCCGGGCTCCCCGGCTCTCCAGTCAGTGGATAGGTTTTTTTGCTGCTCTGGGTCTTGTATATGATGACCCGGATCGGATCTCCCTTGCTGAATCTAAGTTACGTAGGATCCAGCAGGGAGATCGTCCGGCGGAGGAATTCTGTTCGGAGTTCCGTAGGTGGGCCACTAACACCCAGTGGAATGACCCGGCTCTTAGGAGCCAGTTTTGTCAAGGTTTATCCGACAAATTACAGGATGTGTTGGCACAGTATGACTCTCCCGCGTCACTGGAAGCCGCTATGGCCCTTGCTATTCGCATTGACAGACGGCTTCGGGAGAGGTGCGGGATAACTCCACCCCCTGTGATGACTCCACCTCCTACAAGGTCCCCTCATATGGTGGTTCCCCTGGTCAGTCCAGAGGAGCCTATGCAATTAGGAGGGACATCATTTCGGGGGAGGGGACCGGTGGTGCGCCATAAGACAGGAAGGTGTTTCTTCTGCGGGAGAAAGGGACATTTTATTGGGGGGTGTCCATCCCGTCCCTTGCAGAGTGAAGAGTCGTCGGAAAACTGTTGATCCCAGGTTGTGTGGTGGACGGCAATCTGGGAGTAGGTATTTCGTCCCTAGGTTCGTCTCAGTTTCTCGTACCGGCGGAGGTGGTGGTGGGTACGAGACCTGAGAGGATATCTGTTCTTCTGGATAGTGGGGCCGGGGCTAATCTGGTGGACGCTCGGTTTGCCCGGGTTCAAGGTATGCGATTGAGTGAGTTGGCTAAACCCATCCCCATATTCTC
Source organism: Phyllobates terribilis (assembly GCF_046119375.1). Classification (NCBI taxonomy): domain Eukaryota; kingdom Metazoa; phylum Chordata; class Amphibia; order Anura; family Dendrobatidae; genus Phyllobates; species Phyllobates terribilis. The sequence continues at coordinate 9,377,506 of NW_027362772.1, read as the reverse complement.
GATCGATGCCATGCCTCTCGGTCAGGGAAGTTTTTTGCAAGCTGTGCATAACGTAAAACTTCAAGTGGGGACGATACATAAAGAACTGTTGTCTTGCTACGTGTTGGAGGGTCTTCCCACTCCTATAGTGTTGGGCCTTCCTTGGTTAACTAAGCATAACCCGGTTATTAATTGGCAATCCAGAGAGATAAGCCAATGGAGTAAATTCTGTAATAAAAACTGCATGAATACGGTCATCGGTGCGGTTAATCCTAGGGTCTTGCCTCCATTTCTGGCGGACTTTGAGGATGTATTCTCGGAGAAAGGGTGTCAGGAACTACCTCCTCATCGCGAGTATGACTGTTCTGTAAAACTGCTCCCTGAGGCCAAGTTACCTAAAGCTAGGTTGTATAACCATTCTGGTCCTGAGAGGCAGGCCATGAAGGATTATATTTCAGAAAGTCTGGCTAAGGGGCATATTAGACCTTCATCTTCACCGGTGGCCGCGGGGTTCTTCTTTGTTAAGAAGAAAGATGGAGGCCTACGCCCTTGCCTGGATTTCCGTGAACTTAATCGGATTACGGTCCGAGATCCATATCCGCTCCCACTTATTCCCGATCTCTTTAATCAGATCGTGGGCGCCAAATGGTTCTCTAAATTGGATCTCAGGGGGGCGTACAATCTGATTAGGATGAAGGAGGGGGATGAGTGGAAGACGGCGTTTAACACTCCGGAGGGGCATTATGAGAACCTTGTCATGCCATTCGGTCTGACTAATGCCCCGGCGGTGTTCCAACACTTTGTTAATGACATTTTTCGCCGCCTGGTGGGACAGTTTGTTGTCATATATCTGGATGATATCTTAATTTACTTTCCGGATCTGGTGTCTCATCAGGAGCACGTTAGGCAGGTGTTACAGATCTTGCGGGATAATAAACTGTATGCCAAATGGGAAAAGTGTGTGTTCGCCGTACAGGAACTCCAGTTTTTAGGCTTCCTGGTTTCAGCGTCCGGTTTTCGTATGGACCCTGGGAAAGTGCGGGCAGTTCTTGAGTGGGATCGGCCAGAGAATCTTAAGGCACTACAACGTTTCCTGGGGTTTGCTAATTATTACCGGAAGTTCATTCGTAATTTCTCGTCCATGGTTAAGCCTCTCACAGACATGACTAAAAAGGGGACGGATTTTTCTAGGTGGTCTGACAAGACTTGTCAAGCATTCTCCTCCTTGAAAAAATGTTTTGCCTCGGCACCCATACTCATTCAACCTGATGCGTCACAGCCATTCATTGTAGAGGTAGACGCTTCCGAGGTAGGGGTGGGAGCAGTATTGTCACAAGGTTCGTCCCCTGGTAAGTGGCATCCGTGCGCCTTTTTCTCTAAAAAATTGTCGTCCGCTGAGAGGAATTACGATGTCGGCAATAGGGAACTCTTGGCCATTAAGTTAGCTTTTGAGGAGTGGCGCCATTTTTTAGAGGGGGCAGTCCATCCGGTCACCGTCATCACCGATCACAAGAACCTGCTATATCTGGAGTCCGCGAAACGTCTGAATCCCAGACAAGCTAGGTGGTCATTGTTTTTTACCAGGTTTAATTTTGTCGTTACATATCGTCCTGGGTCAAAAAATGTAAAGGCGGATGCCTTATCTCGTAGTTTCCCTGGGGCCGGGAATACGGACGACCCGATTCCTATCCTTCAGGAGGGGGTGGTGGTTTCGGCAGTATGCTCTGAGCTTGAGGAGGAGGTATTGGAGGCTCAGGGGGACGCCCCTGTTGGACCTCCAGGGAGACTGTTTGTTCCAGATCAGTTGCGACAAAAGGTGATCGAGGCACACCATAACTCAGTTTTTGCGGGACACCCGGGGAGTAAAGCAACTGTGGATCTCCTCTCGCGTCGGTTTTGGTGGCCTAACTTACATAAGGAGGTGGTAACTTTTGTCGCGTCCTGTGGGGTTTGTGCGCGCTCTAAGACCTCACATACCCGTCCGTCTGGGGCCCTCTTACCTTTGAAGATCCCGGAGCGTCCTTGGACTCATCTGTCTATGGACTTTATTACGGACCTCCCTCCGTCTTCGGGTAAAACGGTCATACTCGTTGTAGTGGACAGGTTCAGCAAGATGGCACATTTTATCGCTCTTCCTAATGCTAAAACTCTTGCGCAGGTGTTCATTGGGGAGATTGTGAGGCTTCACGGGGTACCCTCCGAGGTGGTGTCAGATCGGGGGTCTCAGTTTGTGTCCAAATTCTGGAAGGCGTTTTGTACACGGTGGGGGATGCATTTATCGTTCTCATCGGCTTTTCATCCTCAGACCAATGGTCAGACGGAACGTATGAACCAGAGCTTGGAGACATATCTCCGGTGTTTTGTGTCAGAGAACCAGGAGGACTGGGCTTCTTTCTTACCTCTGGCAGAGTTTGCTCTTAATAATAGGCGGAGCGAGTCCACTGGTAAGTCCCCGTTTTTTGGGGCATATGGTTTTCACCCCCAGTTTTGTACTTTCAGTAGGGGGGGCTCTTCGGGGGTTCCTGAGGAGGAACGATTTTCCTCATCACTCGCTTCAGTATGGGGAGGGGTGCTGAAGAATCTGAATACTATGGGGAACCGATACAAACGTATGGCTGATAGGAGGAGAGTGTCTGGTCCGGACCTAAGTGTGAACGATCGGGTATGGTTGTCTACCAGGAATATAAAACTTAAGGTTCCCTCCTGGAAACTGGGTCCCAGGTTCATCGGGCTGTACAGGATCAGTTCTATAATTAATCCGGTGGCATTCCGTCTTGACCTCCCCCCTACGTTTAAAATTCACAATGTGTTCCACAGATCGTTGCTTAAGAGGTATGTGGCGCCGGTGGTACCGTCACCTTTACCTCCCCCTCCAGTGGTGGTCAATGGTAACTTGGAGTTCCAGGTATCGAGTGTCATCGATTCATGCTTTAATCGCCGGTCCCTTCAGTACCTGGTTCATTGGAAGGGGTATGGTCCTGAGGAGAGGATGTGGGTTCCTGGGTCGGATATTAACGCAGACCGATTAGTTCGGGCCTTCCACACGACTCACCCGGATAAACCTGGCCCTGAGGGTCCGGAGGCCCCTCGTAGAAGGGGGGGTACTGTCACGGGTGTGTCGCCACGAAGATCATCACGATTACACAGCCTGACTTCTCGCAGCTGAGTTTTTGGTGCTTTGTGTTTTTCGGCAGTGAGGGAGTTAATTCTCTCTCTCTCTGTGCTAGACGAGGTCCAGCCTCGCCCAGCTGCAATCAATGCTGCTGTAGTGGGACTCCTTCAAATGCCTGCCGGTCTGTTGGGGAAGTGTCGGTGAAAGCATTTCATGCAGACTAACAGAGCGGATTGTGGTATTTGGAGTTTCAGAGCTAAGTGTATTTGGAGTGTTTTTTTTCCCTTCCTCGCTTTATTATTTATCTCCTTTCCCGTTGGTGTTCCCTCTGTTGTAGTTGTGTAGTTTTTGTATGCAAAGTGGTTTTGGTTTTACCCTTGTACTGTCTCGTTCGTCTAAGTACTGAGTGTGGGCATATTATTACCTGTCCCCTTTTGTTGTGATTGGGGTCCTTCTCAGGACTAGATTACTTAGGTGCAGGGATCCTCAGGAGGTAGGGGTTACGCTGGCGGCCTGGACCTCTGTACCTTTAACAGTACCTCCAGGTTGAGGGATTAGTCAGGGCCCCAGCTTAGGGTCAGCTTAGGCCCCCTACCTCCAGTACACAGAGACAGCTTGACAGTATAGTGCTCATCAGTCACTGTGAATAGTGCTCATCAGTCACTGTGAATAGTGCTCATCAGTCACTGTGAATAGTGCTCATCAGTCACTGTGTATAGTGCTCATCAGTCACTGTATATAGTGCTCAGCAGTCACTATGTATAGATGTCTACGTGCGGCCTCCCGCTGTGTATAGATGGCTACGTGCGGCCTCCCGCTGTGTATAGATGGTGCCGTGCGGCCCTCTGCTGTGTATAGATGGCGCCGTGCGGCCCCCTGCTGTGTATAGATGGCGCCGTGTAGCCCTCTGCTGTGTATAGATGGCGCCGTGCAGCACCCTGCTGTGTATAGATGGCGCCATGCGGCCCCCTGCTGTGTATAGATGGCTACGTGCGGCCCCCTGCTGTATATAGATGGCTACGTGCGGCCTCCTGCTGTGTATAGATGGCGCCGTGCGGCCTCCTGCTGTGTATAGATGGCGCCGTGCGGCCTCCTGCTGTGTATAGATGGCGCCGTATGTCCCCCTGATGTGTATAGATGGCGCCGTATGTCCCCCTGATGTGTATAGATGGCGCCGTGCGGCCTCCTGCTGTGTATAGATGGCTACGTGTGGCCTCCTGTTGTGTATAGATGGCGCCGTGCGGCCTCCTGCTGTGTATAGATGGCGCCGTATGTCCCCCTGATGTGTATAGATGGCGCCGTATGTCCCCCTGATGTGTATAGATGGCGCCGTGCGGCCTCCTGCTGTGTATAGATGGCTACGTGTGGCCTCCTGTTGTGTATAGATGGCGCCATGCGGCCTCCTGCTGTGTATAGATGGCTACGTGCGGCCTCCTGCTGAGTATAGATGGCGCCGTGTGGCCTCCTGCTGTCTCTGGGGGGGCGCCGTGCGGCATCTATACTCAGCAGGAGGCCGCACGAAGCCATCTATACGGTGCCATCTATACACAGCGGGAGGCCGCACGGCGCCATCTATACACAGCAGGAGGCCGCACGGCACCATCTATACACAGCGGGAGTCTCAGTGCTTTGCAAGAGCAGTCAATAAATTCTGCTTGACTAATTCTGAGCACCATAAAGTCTGGTTCGCTTCTAACCTGCTGTCTTCATTTTCAGCTTGCTGAATTCTATCTCATTTACTGTCATTCGAGACCATGCCTTTGCTTGTCTCTTTCACCTTGAATACCTGTAAGTGCTCCACTTAATGTCATATTTTTGATTCTGTTCTTCTTCGTCTTTTGGCATGTGCAATTGTATGAGCAAGTATTCATATGAATTTATGACCTACTTAAACCTTCGAGGACCTTAAATTTTATTCAATCAAATTTTTTTCCAGTTTAAAACTATGGGACATATATGTGCCTTGGTCCTCAAAGGGTTTTTAAAGGGGCTGCAAACATAAATACGAAAAAAATAATTCAATTAGTGCTTTTTGTGTTCATTTAATTTTTATTTGAAGTCCATTTTTTTATATACCTTGAAATTAAGCCCTACCCCATGGAATGAAGCCCTACCTACATGACATCTGAGAGCTACATGGATCCCGCTTGTGAGGTGCCTGTCCGTCACTACTATTCAGTTTTAGGGTCCACTCACTAAGCCATATATTCTCTCATGCAAGAGAATAGGGCCAATTATGCTAATGACACTCGGCTCAAACTCTGTCAGAGCTTCAACTGAGTGTGATCCGATTCTCTCGCAGCACAGATATGGAGAAGATGGAGAACTTAATTTCTCCATCTTCTCCATAGTCTCTGTGAGTGTTCATCGGACTGCACTTGGATGACATCCGAGTGCAGTCCAATGTTTTACGTGCACCCGTAGACTTGTATGGGTGCACATGGTCCGAATATCGAATGAGATTATATTCTCATGCCAATAATCGCAGATCTGCACTGTCCCATAGTATAACATAGGGCCGAGTCCTATCCGATAAAACATCACATAGCATTGGCCGTGTTATACGACAGTGTGAGCGAGCCCTTAGAGTCAAGGAATATTTACATGCAGATGATGATATTACTCTCCAAGTGTATATTTTTTTAGGCGAGTTCATAGTAAATGCTTTGCCTTTTTGATCAACTATAGAACCAGAAAGATTTAGGACCACCCCTATAGAGAAACGGAAAATAGTTTGGAGGACTTGCATGTCCTTTTTTATTTATTATGAGAAAATCATAAAAGATCCCGTTTTTTAACCATGCTGTGACTTTCTGCTGAGGTAGAGGGAGAGAGCTGCCCTATTCAGAGTCTGTAATAAGACCTGCTGACAAAAGTGTTGAAGATACAGTCTAATGTGAATTAACAATGAAAAAAAGTTAATTTCACAAATGGCTTGTATTTTTTTTAATACAAACTTTTTTGTCTTTACAGCTCCTTTAAAGGGAATCTGTCATCAGGTTTTTGCCACCTAATCTGAGAGCAGCATAATGTAGGGTTAGAGGCACTGATTCCAGTAATGTGTCACTTACTGGGCTGCTTAGTGTTGTTTTGATAAAATCATTGATTTGTCAGAAGGTAATTATCACTAGATGACTAGTAAGTTCTGTAGGACCCCACCCCCATCACTGATCAGTAGATTTCTGTGTACACTGAGCATGGGCAGAAAGCTGCCAATCAGTGGTGTGGGCGGGGCTATACAGAGCGCAGCATTCAGAGAGCTGCTAGATCTACAGCAGATAAAACGGTGATTTTCTCAAAATGACAACAAGCAGCTGAAAAAGTGACACCGCTGGAATCAGGGTATCTGCCCCTATATTGTGCTGCTCTCAGATGAGGCAGCACAATTAACATTGTGCCAAATTAATTTCCCGTGAACTATCACAGGGGATCATGTGACATGTCACGTGATAAATCAGGTGGGGGGGGGCCCGCGCCTTCTAAACTGCCCGGGGCCCTTGCTACTCTTAATCCACCCCTGTGTGGAGACCCCATTACTGGGCGCATGGGGCATTAACCCCTTCAGCACGGAGGCTCTTTTGGGGTCTTGTGTTGCCCCTTTATAAGAATTATAAGGTTTCTGTTCTGTTTCCCAGCTATGGAGACAGGAAGGGAGGAAACATATTGTTCTCATAGTTCAGGACCCCCACAGTGTAATGCCCCCATTATGCCCCTCATGCAGGATGTATGATGCCCCCCACAGTGTAATGCCCCATTATGCCCCTTATGCAGGATGTATGATGGCCCCACACAGTGTAATGCCCCTTTATACCCATTATGCAGGATGTATGATGCCCCCACACAGGGTAATGCCCCCATTATGCCCCTTATGCAGGATGTATGATGGCCCCACACAGTGTAATGCCCCCATTATGCAGGATGTATGATGCCCCCACACAGTGTAATGCCCCCATTATGCCCCTTATGCAGGATGTATGATGCCCCCACACAGGGTAATGCCCCCATTATGCCCCTTATGCAGTATGTATGATGCCCCCACACAGTGTAATGCCCCCATTATGCCCCTTATGCAGGATGTATGATGCCCCCACACAGTGTAATGCCCCCATTATACCCCTTATGCAGGATGTATGATGCCCCCATTATGCCCCTTATGCAGTATGTATGATGCCCCCACACAGTGTAATGCCCCCATTATGCCCCTTATGCAGGATGTATGATGCCCCCATTATGCCTTTATGTAGTATGTATGATGTCCCCACATAGTGTAATGCCCCCATTATACCCCTTATGCAGTATGTATGATGCCCCCACATAGTGTAATGCCCCCATTATACCCCTTATGCAGTATGTATGATGCCCCCATTATACCCCTTATGCAGTATGTATGATGCCCCCATTATACCCCTTATGCAGTATGTATGATGCCCCCACACAGTGTAATGCCCCCATTATGCCCCTTATGCAGTATGTATGATGCCCCCATTATGCCCCTTATGCAGTATGTATGATGCCCCCACACAGTGTAATGCCTCCATTATGCCCCTTATGCAGTATGTATGATGCCCCACACAGTGTAATGCCCTTTATGTAGTATGTATGATGCCCCCCCTCACAGTATAATGCCCCCATTATGACTCTTATGTAGTATGTATGATGCCCCCATTGTACCCCTTAAGCAGTATGTATGATGCCCCCATTATACCCCTTATGCAGTATGTATGATGCCCCCATTATGTCCCTTATGCAGTATGTATGATGCCCCCATTATGCCCCTTATGCAGTATGTATGATGCCCCCATTATGCCCCTTATGCAGTATGTATGATGCCCCCATTATGCCCCTTATGCAGTATGTATGATGCCCCCACACAGTGTAATGCCTCCATTATGCCCCTTATGCAGTATGTATGATGCCCCACACAGTGTAATGCCCTTTATGTAGTATGTATGATGCCCCTCTCACAGTATAATGCCCCCATTATGCCTCTTATGTAGTATGTATGATGCCCCCACATAGTGTAATGCCCCCATTGTACCCCTTAAGCAGTATGTATGATGCCCCCATTATACCCCTTATGCAGTATGTATGATGCCCCCATTATGTCCCTTATGCAGTATGTATGATGCCCCCATTATGTCCCTTATGCAGTATGTATGATGCCCCCATTATGCCCCTTATGCAGGATGTATGATGCCCCCACAGTATAATGCCCCCATTATGCCCTTTATGCAGTATGTATGATGCCCCCACACAGTGTAATGCCCCCATTATGCTCCTTATACAGTATGTATGATGCCCCCCACACAGTGTAATGCCCCCATTATTCCCCTTATGCAGAATGTATGATGCCCCCACACAGTATAATGCCCCCATTATGCCCCTTATGCAGGATGTATGATGCCCCCACACAGTGTAATGCCCCCATTATGCCCCTTATGCAGGATGTATGATGCCCTCACACAGTACAATGCCCCCATTATGCCCCTTATGCAGTATGTATGTTGCCCCCATTATGTCCCTTATGCAGTATGTATGATGCCCCCATTATGTCCCTTATGCAGTATGTATGATGCCCCCATTATGCCCCTTATGCAGGATGTATGATGCCCCCACAGTACCGCCTGAGGTCCTGCAGTTGGAATAATCCCTCTGGAGTTGGTTTTCCCTTTGCCTGCTCCCCTCCATGTATACCCTCGAGCATGTATACATGCATGTAGGGGAGCAGCCGGCCTTACTAGATATCGAGGCTTTGTACAGTAATATACGGCCTGAGGATGGTATCAGAGGAGTAAGACGTTTCTTTATATCGAGATCAATACAGTGTAGCAGACATAATGACTTCATGGAGGATCTTCTAAAATTCACTCTTACTCATAACTAGAGATGAGCGTTGTTCTACTCGAACTGTTCGCCAATCTCAAATTCGAGCTGTTTTGGGCGGTGTTCGAGCCGTTCGGCGAACACGAACAATTTGAGAAAAATTCGGCTGTTCGAGGTTATGTTCGATAACTGGATTTTTTCTCAGTAATGATGAAAATTAATGTTAATCCGCAGTTTGAGTGTACAGCGGGGTGGGGGGAGGGGCAGGGGATGGATCTCTGCAGGAACAATGAAGATCTCCATTTTTTTTTTTTCTCTTTCCCGCATTTACAGTGGGGAGGTGCAATCTGTCAGCCTATCAGCAGCGCACACACGGAGCGAAGTGCTTTTTTTCACACAAGCAAGGGCATGTGTCATTGGCAGTGTATGTCACATGTCCTTGCCCTATAAGACCAAGCCATTTTCCCCGTCGCCACCATTTTCTCACTGCTGCAGCTGCGTGTTAGACGGCACCGCTGTTGCTGTGTGCGCTATACCTTGTTAATTTCAAGCCAATTTTCGCACAAATATACAGATAGCTTGGGAGTAGGGAATAGTTGTGATTGCAGTCCTTTTAAGGACTAGGTTACAGCATTTCCTACGACTTTTATCAGGCAGGTCTGTGCTCTTAAATAGATAGGTTGTGGGAGTAAAGACTAATTGTAATTGCAGTCCTTTTCAGGACTAGGTTACATCAGTTCCTATCAGTTTTTGCCAGGCAGGTCTGTGCCAGTGCTGTGCAAGTTTTTTTCACAGCATTTGGCTGAATCTAGCAAAGCTAATCCTTTTTGGCCTATTGCAGAGTGTGTTAGTCAGTAGAGTAGCCTATCTGTGTTGCAAGATATACCACCTGTGTATAGAATACCAATTTTTTTACTGCACCTAGTGAAGTAAAATCTTTTGGGCATAGCATCATTCTATTAGTCCATCTATACTGACCTCCATCAGGTTGCAAATTAAAACTAATTTTTATCTGCATCTACAGTACCTCTGAAAAAATATTTGGGCTTCTAGCTGTGTGTGGGACTTGTTGTATTAGTCCATCTATACTGACCTCCATCAGGTTGCAAACTGAATATATTTTTTTCTGCATCTACCTCTGAAAAAATATTGGGCTTCTAGCTGTGTGTGGGTCTTGTTCTATTAATCCATCTATACTGACCTCCATCAGGTTGCAAACTGAATATATTTTTTTCTGCATCTACCTCTGAAAAAATATTGGGCTTCTAGCTGTGTGTGGGTCTTGTTCTATTAATCCATCTATACTGACCTCCATCAGGTTGCAAACTGAATATAATTTTTTTCTGCATCTAGCTCTGAACAAATATTTGGCCTTCTAGTAGTGTGTCGGACTTTCTCTATTAGTCCATCTATACTGACCTCCATCAGGTTGCAAATTAAAACTAATTTTTATCTGCATCTACAGTACCTCTGAAAAAATATTTGGGCTTCTAGCTGTGTGTGGGACTTGTTGTATTAGTCCATCTATACTGACCTCCATCAGGTTGCAAACTGAATATAGTTTTTTCTGCATCTACCTCTGAAAAAATATTGGGCTTCTAGCTGTGTGTGGGTCTTGTTCTATTAATCCATCTATACTGACCTCCATCAGGTTGCAAACTGAATATATGTTTTTCTGCATCTACCTCTGAAAAAATATTTGGCCTTCTAGTAGTGTGTCGGACTTTCTCTATTAGTCCATCTATACTGACCTCCATCAGGTTGCAAACTGAATATAATTTTTTTCTGCATCTACCTCTGAAAAAATATTCGGCCTTCTAGTAGTGTGTCGGACTTTCTCTATTAGTCCATCTATACTGACCTCCATCAGGTTGCAAATTAAAACTAATTTTTATCTGCATCTACAGTACCTCTGAAAAAATATTTGGGCTTCTAGCAGTGTGTGGGACTTGTTCTATTAGTCCATTTATACTGACCTCCATCAGGTTGCAAACTGAATATATTTTTTTCTGCATCTACCTCTGAAAAAATATTGGGCTTCTAGCTGTGTGTGTGTCTTGTTCTATTAATCCATCTATACTGACCTCCATCAGGTTGCAAACTGAATATAATTTTTTTCTGCATCTAGCTCTGAAAAAATATTTGGCCTTCTAGTAGTGTGTCGGACTTTCTCTATTAGTCCATCTATACTGACCTCCATCAGGTTGCAAATTAAAACTAATTTTTATCTGCATCTACAGTACCTCTGAAAAAATATTTGGGCTTCTAGCAGTGTGTGGGACTTGTTCTATTAGTTCATCTATACTGACCTCCATCAGGTTGCAAACTGAATATAGTTTTTTCTGCATCTACCTCTGAAAAAATATTGGGCTTCTAGCTGTGTGTGGGTCTTGTTCTATTAATCCATCTATACTGACCTCCATCAGGTTGCAAACTGAATATAATTTTTTTCTGCATCTAGCTCTGAAAAAATATTTGGCCTTCTAGTAGTGTGTCGGACTTTCTCTATTAGTCCATCTATACTGACCTCCATCAGGTTGCAACTTAAAACTAATTTTTATCTGCATCTACAGTACCTCTGAAAAAATATTTGGGCTTCTAGCTGTGTGTGGGACTTGTTGTATTAGTCCATCTATACTGACCTCCATCAGGTTGCAAACTGAATATATTTTTTTCTGCATCTACCTCTGAAAAAATATTTGGCCTTCTAGTAGTGTGTCGGACTTTCTCTATTAGTCCATCTATACTGACCTCCATCAGGTTGCAAATTCAAAATAATTTTTTTCTGCATCTAACCCAGCCAATAGTTTTGGCCTAATACCACAGTTTGGCCACTCAGCTCTGCTCGGTTACCATCCATTGTTTTTTTGTGCAAACAACTCCAGAGTTGTGAATTAGTTAACCACCAAAATGAGTGGAAAAAGGCCTGCTGCTGGTGGAAAGGGGAATAGGCGTGTTGGGAAGGGGAAAAAAGGTTGTGTCCGTGGGGTAGGTGCAGAAGAAAGACCATCTTCCAGCCAAACTAAAATGTCTACTTCTTTTAGCGGACAATGTGATAAGATCCCTTTCTTACGGCCACGCCAATCGCTACAAATTCCAGATGAGGCACAAAAACAGCAGGTGCTTCAACGGATATCAAGTGCTCCTTTAAGTGGGCTCTCCTCCACATCAACTTCAACATCACAAATACTCCAGTCCTCAAAGGTGTCACCCAAATCGCACTTGCTTCCTCACAGCTCCCAAATCTCCAGCTGCCCGTCTGAGTATGAGGTAGAACAGATGGTTGAGTCTGCAGAGCTGTTTACTCATACTATAGCCTGGGAATCAGAGGTCGACTCCAGCGCTTCTGTGAATCCAGACGAGGAAATGATCTGCACTGATGCCCAGAATCTTTATGAGTCGGATCCAGGACCAGACGCAGAAGGTTCTGACCATAATGTAGACCCTCATTCCCAAACTGTAACTCCTGTTGGTGGAGACAATGAGGAAGACGATGATAAGACTCAAATACCTGATTGGAGCGACAACTTTAGTTTTTTGTCAGGGCAGGAACAGGTTGGCTCTGAGGACGACGGGTGTGATAACGCACAGGGTGATGATGATGAGGTTGGAGATCCCACTTACTGTCAACCCACAGTCAGCCAAGAGATGAGGTCAGCAGAGGAGGTGGAGGAAGATGCTAGTGACGACGAGGTCAGGTTGCGCCTTCCTGGACAGAGACTTAGTACTGGAAGCACGTCAACAACTGCATCCTCAAACACAACTCTGCCTCTCACCACAAGTCGTGGTGGCTCTTCAGGTCGCATGGGTGCTAAGCCTTGCATAGCCTGGGCATTTTTTCAGATCCATAAAGATGACCCAACTCGTGTTATCTGTAACATTTGTCAGCAAAAGCTAAGTAGAGGCCAAAAAATACATAGTTTGAGTACTTCATGCATGAACCGGCACATGGACATGAAGCATAAGTTGCAGTGGGAAGCTCAGTGTGCTACAATGCGGCCTAGCCGGCCGGGCCAACCACCGTCTGCCATATCTTGTGCATCCGCGGCCTCTTCATCCTCTGTGACTGGGGGGACAGCAGTCACACCTGTTTTGGGGCGCAGACCTGCCACCTCTTTACCCGCAACAGCCAGCGTGATTGGCAGGTCATCATTTTCTTTGGAGGTGGTAACACCAGCTGGTGTTGAGCGCTGTCCGACATCGATAGCACCACCTTTGGATGAAGGCAACCTAACATGTCCGCCTGCATCTTCCTCACAGACCGGCAGTTTGCCGGGGACACCCTTATCAACCCCGTCTAAGCACAATAGCCAGCCCTCGGTCCCTCAGATGTGGACAAGTAAAAGACCATTTCCTCCTAGCCATGAGAAAGCTAAGAGGTTGAATTTCACCATCTGCAAGCTCTTGGCTACAGAAATGCTGCCTTTCCGCCTGGTGGACACAGAGGATTTTCGAGACCTTATGTCCGTCGCAGTGCCCCAGTACCAGATGCCCAGTCGGCACTACTTCTCAAAGAAAGGTGTGCCTGCGCTCCACCAGCATGTCGCACACAACATCACCGCTTCTTTGAGAAACTCTGTGTGTGACAGGGTGCATTTCACCACAGACACTTGGACGAGTAGGCATGGACAGGGGCGTTACATGTCGCTGACTGGGCACTGGGTAACTATGGTGACAGCAGGACAAGGGGCTGCTGTCCAAGTCTTGCCGTCCCCACGAGTTGTGCGTCAATCCTCTTTATGTCATTTTTCCTCCACTGCTTCTGCCTCCTCAACCTCCTCTCGGTCTTCCACCTGCACCCAAAGCCTGTCTGGTCATGCCACAAGCTTTCTAACTGCGCAGAAGGGATCCTGCACACCTCCTTACTATGCTGGCAGTAGGGCTCAACGTCATCAGGCGGTTTTTACATTGAAATGTCTGGGAAATGTGAGTCACACAGCTGAGGAGTTGTGGTCAGCTCTGGAGAACCAATTTCATGAATGGTTGTCTCCACTGGACCTGAAACCAGGGAAGGCCGTGTGCGACAATGCTGCAAACCTGGGTGCGGCCCTTCGCCGGGGCAATGTCACACACGTGCCTTGTATGGCTCACGTGTTGAACCTGGTTGTCCAGCAATTTTTAGCCCACTATCCCAGACTAGATGGCCTTCTGCAGAGGGCACGGTCGCTGTGTGCTCACTTCCGCCGTTCGCATCCCGCAGCTCAGCGACTTACATCTCTACAGAAGTCGTTGGGCCTGCCACTTCACCGGCTAAAATGCGATGTGCCTACCCGGTGGAATTCAACTCTGCACATGTTGCAGCGACTGTGGCAGCACCGACAAGCCCTGGTGCAATACGTTCTGACGTATAGCCTGGGCCAACGAGATTCAGAGGTGGGGCAAATCACGCTGGAGGAGTGGTCTCAGATCAGGGACCTATGCACCCTTCTGCACAGTTTTGAAATGGCGACGAAGATGTTTAGTGCTGACGATGCCATTATCAGCATGACTATTCCGGTGATTTACATGCTGGAGCACATGTTAAACAGAATTCGGAGTCAGGTGGTGGCACAAGAGGAGGTGGAGGAAGTAGAGGAGGAGGAGTTGTATGCGGAAGGGCTAACATCTGCAAGGTCCAGACGGTCGGCAGCACCAAGGCGGCAGGCATGTGAGGGTGGGGGAGATGGTTTTACCAGGGCGCATGGTAGCAGCCAAACTAGTGAGGAAGGTGCAGGAGCCCAGGAAGAAGTGGAGGACGAACTGATGGAAGACTCATCAGATGAGGGAGACCTTGATCACATTTCTGTTGTGCGAGGTTGGGGGGAGAGGACAGAGGAAGGAAGCATGATTGTTACCTCGCCACCAACACAACAGGGACTTGGTGCTCCTGGATGCGCAACACACATGAGTGCCTTCTTGCTGCACTACCTGCAACATGACCCTCGAATTGTGAGAATTAGAAATAATCCTGACTACTGGGTTGCCACACTGTTAGATCCCCGGTACAAAAGTAAATTTGCAGAAATTATTCCTGCCATAGAAAGGGATGCACGCATGCAGGAGTATCAGCAGAGACTGTTGCAGAATCTTACATGTGCTTTTCCACAAAATACCAGTGGTGCACGTAGTGAATCTCACAGTTCCAACTTGCCAACCGTGGGACCGTCAAGTGTTCAGCACTCAAACCGTAACAGAACCACAGTATCTGCTGGTAACATCAATTTTGCGGAATCATTTCACCACTTTTTTAGCCCATCCTTTGCAAGGCCACAGGAGACAAGAAGTCTGACACATAGTCAACGCCTAGAGACGATGGTACAGGAGTATCTCCAAGTAAACATTGAAGCCACGACTGTGTCACTGGACCCTTGCTCTTTTTGGGCTTCCAATCTGGATAAATGGCCGGAGCTAGCCACTTACGCCTTGGAGATCTTGTCATGCCCCGCAGCCAGCGTTCTGTCTGAACGTGTGTTCAGCGCTGCTGGTGGTGTGCTGACAGATAAGCGCACGCGGCTCTCCACTGATAATGTAGACAGACTCACGTTCATAAAGATGAACAAATCATGGATCCGAAACGACTTTTCTACCCCTGTGTCATCCTGGGGAGAGTAAAAGCTTGATGATTGGTTAAAATCACCCTACCAAACGTTTTAAGCTTTCAAATTACTAATCATGTTTATCTGTATCTTGACTGGAAAATAATTTGGGCTTTGTAGCAGTGTGCAGCACTGATCCTATTAGGCCATCTATAATAAGCTCCACCAGATTTAAAATTAAAAATAATTTTTAGCTGCATCTAGCCCGGAAAATAATTTTGGGGCTCCGAGATGCGCAAGACACATAAGTGCCTTCTTGCTGCACTACCTGCAGCATGACCCTCATATTGTCAGAATTCGAAGTAATCATGACTACTGGGTTGCCACACTCTTAGATCCCCCAAACTTTTCGATCAACCTTTTCATTTTAATAAAGACCAAAAAAATGGTCATTTTTGAAATTATAAGCATTAGCAGGTTGTTAGAAACTGAAATCAAACAGTTTTCAACTCAAAACTTTATTCTAGGTGATGTTACATTTTCACATAGGACCCCTTGTTCGAAAGGAGCTTCTGAACTCTCTCGTCCATTGAATTTGTCAGGTTTTGGATGGTTTCTGCTTCAATTGTTTTGCATGAGGACAGAATACCCTCCCAGAGCTGTTGCTTAGATGTGAACTGCCTCCCGCCATCATAGACACTCCTTTTAATGATGCTCCAAAGGTTCTGAATGGGGTAGAGGTCAGGGGAGCATGGGGGTCACACCATAAGTTTGTCCCCTTTTATGCCCATATCAGCCAGAGATGCAGATGTTTTATGTGCAGCATGAGATGGTGCATTATCATGCAGAAAAATGATCTTGCTGTGAAATACACGGTTCTTCTTCTTGAACCATGGCAGGAAGTGCTGTTTGAGAAAATCCACATACATTATGGAGTTCATCTTTAGCGCCTTCAGGGATCCTAAAGGGGCCGACAATCTCTCTCCCCATGATTCCAGCCCAAAACATTACTCCACCTCCTCCTTGTTTGTGCTGTAGCCGTGTTTGCGTGGGGTGTCCATCAACCAGCCATCCTCCACTCCATCCATCTGGACCATCGAGCGCTGCACGGCACTCATCCGTGAACAAAACAGTTTTGAAATCAGTCTTCATGTAATGTTTGGCCCACTGGAGCCGTTTCTGCTTGTGTGAAGTGGATAGAGGAGGTCGACAGGATGGCGTATGCACAGCTGCAAACCTCTGAAGGACCCTGCATCTTGTTGTTCGGGGGACGTTGGAGGCACAAGCAGCTTCAAAAACTTGTCTGCTGCTATGACAAGGCTTTTTTGCCGCTGCTCTTTCAACCTGACGTAATTGCCTGTAGGAAAGAGTCCTCAATTTGCCCTTATCAGCACGCACACGTGTGTACTGTGAATCAGCTACATACTTCTTGATTGCCAAGACACTTCATCCTGATCATCGCACAATGTTGATTGTAGTCATGCCTTGACCTAAACACTCCACAATTTGTTGCTTCTCAGCAGCCGACACATCCTTTTTCTTTCCCATTTTGGCAGAAAATGTAGGCTGCTTAATAATGTGAGAGAGCCTTCTTAAGTAGTCTTGCCTTTCATTGGACACACCTGCCAAACTAATTAGCACAGGTGTCTGCAATTGCTTACAGTGATATAAAGAGCCCTGACACACATCACCATCAATGAGTTTAACTGACAAACAAACAAATTCTTCCCTTATCACTCCTAAACACTTTTTGCATAATAATTTGGAACGCGGTGTACATGTGCTTTTCCACAAAACACCAGCGGTTCACGTAGTGAATCTTACAGTTCTAACTTGCCAACCGTGGTCTGTATGGAATTGTTCAATAAAGGACCCAAAATTAAGATAACATAGATGGGAGAGGTCTCTATGAATAGGAATTCCTAAGTATTTGATACCCTGTGAGGGCCAGGCAAAGGGAAAGTTGGACTGGATGGAATCCTATATGGATTTGGGGAGGGAGACATCGAGGGCCTCAGACTTCGCTGCATTGATTTTAAAATTTTACCATGTAACAAAGTGATCTATTTCAGCCATAACAGCATGGATGGATATATGTGATTGAGTGATATATACTAGGACATCATCAGCAAATAGAGAGCACTTGTACTCGGTGCCTCCCACCTCAATCCACCTAATATTGGGGTTATGGCGAATTGATGAGAGCAGGTGCTCCGTCACTAGGATGTATAAGAGAGGGGACAGATGACATCCCTGCCTTGTCCCTTTGGTGATTGTGAAAGGTGATGAAAATGTTCTGACGCACCCCCTGGGCCTTGGGACACCCGGAGCCGGACCCTTTTTGGTGGATGCTGGTGGTTGTAGTCTTCGTGGCGGCGACCCGGTTCCGTGGCTCAGGGCGGTCAAACCAGTGGCGGAACTATTTATGTGGTTTTGATGTTTAAATGTCCGACTACGCCACCCGTGGATTGCGGTCAGAGTGAACCGCCGCTACAGGGCAGACCGCTGAGGCTGGTGTTGTGGGTGCAGCAGAGCGTAGCATAACTCCCCACGGGAGGAGTATAGCCTCAGGGCAGTGTATGCGGAGGATGGGGGTGATGGTGCAGGGCAGCAGCAGTAACGACACGGAGTCAGTGATGCAGTCCAGGGCCTTTACTCACAGTTCTTATTATCCAGACCACGTCTGCAGGTAACGGCTGCCCACGTCGTACTGTGCTCACCAGGTGAGGGGCTCAGACAACTCCCAGATAACTTTGGAGCACTTCACAGGACCCCCTTTGTGTGTCCTTTGTCTGGCCTTTCTTACCAACACTTCTGTCCGGCTGCCTCGGGCCTCCTCTTGGTAAACTTGGCGCCAGTTTCCCTGACCCTATGTGGTGCCTTCCTAGCGGGTGTAGCGAGGGGCTGCGCCACATAAAATGTCAGAGCCTCCGGTTTCTAGCTGAGGGTCGTTTCCTGCCTCCACTAGTTCGGGGACCGGTCTCCCCCTTTGGCCTGACCCCTCCACGCAGGTGGATTCGGGCGTGCGGTGGCGACTCGCCCGTCCGCACCCCTGGGATCCCTTCATTCCTCGTTCCTGGAACCTTCTCCGCTCCTCTTCCTTCCTTCTCCCTCTTCCAGGCCTGGGCCTCTGTTACTAGGCCCGCCTCCGGAGCAGAGCTCATGCAGAGCTCCTGCTCCCTGCCACTTCTGCTCAGACTTCTCTGCACTGAACTAAGATGGTGCCCACCTTTTATACTCCCTTCTCAATGCACCCAGGAACTGCTTCCTCCCTGCTCCTGCACTACAGGGTTCCCCTTCCTCAGTGTTCCCTCCCCCCACTCCAGCCAGGGACAGGGACTGTCGTGCCCATCTCAGGGGCATATTGGTCGCCCTGCCCCACGGCAATGTGGTGTAATGCATGCAGGTGTCGGGTCCTGATCCACACTCCATCCTTACCTGAGAGTGAGATATCACACCTCTGGGTGAGGTGCAATACGTCTGTAGCAACCGAGCCCTCAGGGTGCTACAGTTCCATTTATCTTCAGCCTAGGTGACGTATTGCGATACAGGGCCGTGATTTTGGCTATAAAAGGGTCCCCTAGACCCCTACCCCAAGCTTTTTAAGAGAATCATATATGGCGTGCCAGGAGACTCTATGGAATGCTTTCTCAGCATCCAACGAGAGTATCTAATTACAAATTTTTAACTGCATCTAGCCCAGGAAATACTTTGTGCCTAGTAGCAGTGTCTGCTAGTCAGCGGATTATCCCGGCTGTTAAGCAAGCTACACCACCTGTAGTTTAGACATTTAATTTTTTCAAAGGAAATGCTTCGGGACCATGGGATACTCAGTGAAGAGCATCAGGAGGCACCCCAAGGCATAGGGGCTGGGACTGGCAGTAGGATGCCTTGCGGTGGACAGCCGAGCTCGATCCTTATAAAAGCTTTTTAACTGCAGCAGCTTTAGTGGACGCTACTGGAGCTGGAATTACGCGGCTGCTGGCATGAGACTTGCCCTCCAATAGATCCTTGTAAATGGATTTAAAGTGTATTCATTCAAATTAGAGAGACAATTTAAATTAAAAAGCTTAGAGCTGCCTCCACCACAGGGGGGCTCGCTCGACCCACCAGCGGACAGGCACCAGTATTGGGAGAGGGGGGCTGGCCATCAGGGTTCACCGCGGCTCTGGCACAAACCCGGCGACACGGAGGTGGCACGGGCAGGAGCGGACTGGCCGTGTCGGCTTCTCACTTTTTGGATTTTAGAAGGGCATGACATGCCTATATCTGTGTCTCCCCCTCCTTTTACTCCTCCACCTCTTTTATTTTCGCATGACTATATGTACTTGTCACTTTTCCATGTGTTAGTTGTGTCTTCTGAGCAGTTTGTCAGCTTTTGGACACCTTTGAAGGTGTTTTCTATGTGTTTCTATGTGTTTTTGTTTGCCTGCCATTGGTTTTAACGGTGTTCGAAGGTGTTCGACGAACAGTTCGGCGAACACACGGGTGTTCGACGAACCGAACCGAACTCGAACACTACGGGGGTGGCTCAACACTACTCATAACTTCTTTCTTATTGACAGGCAGTACTTCCTCCAGCTCAGGGGTACTGCGATGGGGAACCCCTGTGCCCCCTCGTATGCTAAGCTATCCCTGGACTGGTGGGAGGAAACCACAATATTCAGGGATGAGCATAAGTGGTGCATCCATATACTGGGGTATGGTTTAGATATATCACCAATTCACAAGAAAGAAGTTTAACCACAAACAATATACATAATAATAGAAAATTATTTAAATCTTTATTGAAAGGTAATTCAAAACAAGAATACACAAAGTTTCATCAGACAGCAGGAGGGGATGAAAATATATAAATGGACATGGTAATAATAGAAGCAGTAATGCAGAGGAACACATATAAAGGTATACCATATTTTTCGGACTATAAGATGCTCTTTTTTACTCCAAATTTTTGGAGGAAAATGTGGGGTGCATCTTATAGTCCGAATGTGCTATATACTGTGGCTGTGGATGGTGGGGCGTGTGGGGGATCGGCAGTGGCAGAGGAGGGGGGCACAGGAGGCTGGAGCCGCCTGCTGCAGCCTGCACTGTCCCCTCTGCTAAAGAAAATGAATATTCACTGCTCCCCACGCCCATGGCCGTGGGAAGAAGTAAATATTCATATTCATTCTCCTTAATAGAGCGCACAGTGTAGCTACATCCGCTGCTCCTGTTATGGCTCAGCGGTCACGTGTGCCCGCTATTAAGTAGCATGAATGTGCATTACTCTCCACTCCCATGTGCCTGGGGAACAGTGAATCTTCATTCTCTTTAATAGCATGCACATGTTATCGCCGAGCCGCAACAGGAGTCACGGCTACAGCTACGGTGTGCGCCCACTATTAAGGAAAGTGAATAGTCACTGCTCTCCATGCCAATAGTCCCTGCGTTGGGAGCAGTGACTATTACGGCAGCTCATCTCACCGTGTGAGGGCGCATGGCAGTGATGTCATGCACGGCTCACACAGTGAGATCAGTGCTGGCAGTAGAACGGGACGCAGCGCTGGAGCAGAGGGAAGGTGAGTAGAATTGTTTATTTTTTTATGTGCAGCATGTTAGGGATGGCGGTGCCATGCATACCAGGATGAGGGGTGCCATGCATACCAGGATGGGGGATGAGGGGTGCCATGCATACCAGGATGGGGTATTTGGGTGCCATGCATACCAGGATGGGGGATGAGGGGTGCCATGCATACCAGGATGAGGGGTGCCATGCATACCAGGATGAGGGGTGCCATGCATACCAGGATGGGGATGAAGGATGCCATGCATACCAGGATGGGATGAGGGGTGCCATGCATACCAGGATGGGGATGAGGGGTGCCATGCATACCAGGATGAGGGGTGCCATGTATACCAGGTTGGGGATGAGGGATGCCATGCATACCAGGATGGGATGAGGGGTGCCATGCATACCAGGATAGGGATGAGGGGTGCCATGCATACCAGGATAGGGATGAGGGGTTCCATGCATACCAGGATGGGGGATGAGGGGTGCCATGCATATCAGGATGGGGGTGAGGGGTGCCATGTACAGTACAGATCAAAAGTTTGGACACACCTTCTCAGTTAAAGATTTTTTCTGTATTTTCATGACTATGAAAATTGTACATTCACACTGAAGGCATCAAAACTATGAATTAACACATGTGGAATTATATACTTAACAAAAAAGTGTGAAACAACTGAAAATATGTCTTATATTCTAGGTTCTTCAAAGTAGCCACCTTTTGCTTTGATGTCTGCTTTTGGCATTCTCTTGATGAGCTTCAAGAGGTCTGTACTGTATACCAGGATGGGGGATTGGGGTCCCATGCATATCAGGATGGGGATGAGGGGGCCATGCATTCCAGCATGGGGGTGAGAGGTGCCATGCATATCAGGATGGGGGATTGGGGTGCCATGCATATCAGGATGGGGATGAGGGGGCGATGCATACCAGGATGGGGGTGGGAGCCACTTTTAACAGGAAGCCATATATACCAGGATGGTGGATATTAACAGAATTGGGTGACATTACCTCTATAACATGGTCAGCAGCAGACCCTCTCCCCCTTAGCAGTGCATAATGACCACATTTTTCGCTTAAATCTTTTTTTTCTATTTTCCTCTTCTAAAACCTAGGTGCAGCCTATGGTCCGGTGCGTCTTGCGAAAAATCGGTCATCTTTATTGACACGTTATATAGATAGACAAGGACCATATAAAAACAATTAAAACAGTCAAACAGGCCCAAAAGAACAAGCTCGAACTCTAAATATATATTCGGGATAATACCAAACCCATTAGAGTACAGGTGCTAACGTGAGTAGACTTAAATACAGCAACAATAATACAAAATGTAAAAAGAACATAAATATAAATGTATTTGTCACTGGGTCCCATATGAGGATATTAACATAGATAGTCACGTTGATTAGATAAAAACAGTTAGTATAGTAGCCATCATCCTGTAATACCCTCAAATCTAAATAGATGTATGCCACATATCACAAAGGTGTGTGCATGGAAAGATGCCACACAAGAGATTAAGAAAATAGCTGGTGTGAGGCTATGTGGACAAAAAGCGATTTTAATGCGCTTTTGCGGCGTATTTTCGCTGCAAAAACAGATTAAAATCGCTTGTAATAGGTCTGCCATGTACTGCAATGTAAATCCGCATGTACTGTGCACATCATGCGGAAATTTCCGCTGCGAATTTGCATTGCAGTAAAAACCTCAGCAAGACCAATTCTAGTGCGATTTCCCTGCGAAATCGCTGCCATTGACATTGACTTGCATTGAATCGCATAAGATCCGCATTACTACATGTTACCCGGGTCTCCGCCAGACCCGGGTACCATAGTACCTGTAGTTAAAAAATAATTAAAATAAAAAATAAACATATACTTACCTTCTGATGGCCCCCTGTCTGCTCCCGGCGGTGCTGCTTGCTCTTCGGCTGCTCGCGGTGGTAAAAGGATCTTTCGCGGTCGCGTGACCTGTCGCATGACTAAATGACGTCATGGAAGGTCCTTTTACACCACCGCGAGCCGCCGAAGGAGACCGGGGGCCGTCGGAAGGTGAGTATAATTGTTTTTTTTTTATTTTTCAACATTTTTGTTCTTTTTTTTTTACCATTGATGCTGCATTTGCAGCATTGTAACTTGGTCACACAACATAATTCCATGCCGGTTGCATGGATTTATATAGTGTGACTAAGTTGTCAAGCACTTTCCAAGTGATGCTAAAATTGCTTGGAAAAGCGCTTGATAACCCGCATGCAGAAATGCATGCAAAAACGCTTCACAAATGCTTCTACCTGGCATGAAAAGCGCATGTAAAATCCGCATGAGTTTTTTCTGCCAGGGAGATGCAGAAACGTTCCGCAGCATTTCTGCATCGTGGGCACTTAGCCTTATAGAAAACCACACATGAGCATGTAAAGCCCAGGAATGAAGCCTGAAAGAACAATGCAATGAAAAATCCAATGTGAACCACCTGTGGTGTGGATAAATCCTCTAATAGGCAAATGGAAACTTGCTGGCTAAAATATCCATGGTGGGATCAAGTATACCACCTGCATAAGTGATGTGGGGGGTATTAAGGACCATGCTCTGGCATGGAATGCACGTGTTCGGACATGCGCAACCACGGACAATGATCCTAGATGCGCTCCGGCATGGAGCGCATAACTACGGGCATGCTCAGTCTCGGGTACGAGTGTTGCGGCAGATGAGAAGTAGCGCAGGCGCAGTACATTATTGTAGATAGGCTCCATTCTATAACCAGAAAAGAGTAGTGGTCGACAGCACTCACTGTGAAGGACGTATGTCAATAGTCCACAAGGAACCCACATGGGAGTACAATGGCATGTAAGAAAAGAAGACAGCATCCATGCATGCCAGGGTGTTCAATTGCAAAAGTAGTGTTAATTCCACCATTCCATAAACAACGTTTCAACCCGGTGTGGGTCTTTATCAAGTCGTAGTTGTATTCTTTTCTTATATTAGACTCCATTCTTTATATCCTATAACAATTTACCTATGGGAAAGGGTCTCCTAGTCTAGGGAGGGGTTTTGGATGAAGTGAGATATTTAACCCCTTTACAGCCCATGACGTACTAATACGCGTCAGTGCCCTGGGCTTTAAGAGCCTGACCCTTATTAGTACGTCATTGCGATCGCGCGCTCACACAGGCTGTGCGGGTGCGATCGCCTATGGGTTATCTGCTTACTCAGGAGAAATTGCACAACAAACTGCATGGTGCAATTTCTCCTGTTACCCTTATGAAAATGCGAAAGTGGGGGCTGAAAAACATTTTTGTGGGAAAAATGTGAAAATTTTATTTTTATGGCTCAATTTTATAAACTTCTGTGAAGCACCTGGAGGTTCAAGGTGCTCACCACACATCTAGATAAGTTCCCTGAGGGGTCTAGTTTCCAAAATGGTGTCACTTGTGGGTTTCCACTGTTTAGGCACATCAGGGGCTCCCCAAATGCAACATGGCGTCCGCTAATTATTCAAGCAAATTTTACATTCAAAAAGTTACCCCTGCGAAAATAAAAAAAATTGGGTCTAAAGTAACATTTTTGTGAAAAAAGTTAAATGTTCATTTTTTTCTTCCACATTCCAAAAATTCCTGTGAAGCACCTGAAGAGTTAATAAAGTTCTTGAATGTGGTTTTGAGCACCTTGAGGGGTGCAGTTTTTACAATGGTGTCACTTTTGGGTATTTTCTGTCATAAAGACCCCTCAAAGTGACTTTAAATATGATGTGGTTAATCTTATCACTTCAAAACCCAATACAAGAGCGTCACACCTTACTCTTTTCCCCCACCTTCCCCGGCCTTTAGCAATCTCCAGGCACTGTAAAGGTATGTACTGTTGTTCGTACAAATGGCTTCTGATGATATCTCTCCAACAAGCATCTATTGGACTTTTCAATATCATTCTGCTGTGAATATTAACTCTAAACACTTTCAATCCTGGATATCTATCAGAGAACGGTCTATAGCCCGTCTCTTCTCTGGCAAAGGGCGTATCCAGTACCCTTGCTATCCGCCAGCCTGATTCTGATATTATAAGTTATACGCTCTGTAGGCACCATGTACACGTCATAAAGCAGGGATAGATAAAACACCAAATCACAGGCCACTGCAACGACCTGTAACACTACCAACATACAGATGCAGCTCACTAAATTAGAATATCATCAAAAAGTTAATTTATTTCAGTTCTTCAATGCAAAAAGTGAAACTCCTATATTATATAGAGTCATTACACACAGAGTGATCTATTTCAAGTGTTTATTTCTGTTAATGTTGATTATTATGGCTTATAGCCAATGAAAACACAACAGTCATTATCTCAGTAAATTAGAATACTTTATAACAACAGCTTGAAAAATGTTTTTAAAATTTTAAAAAGGTGGATAAGCGTGGGGGCTTCAGGGAAAGAAAGAATATATTCAGTATTTATCAATATTTTCCTGACATCCCCCCTCTTTGAGGTGGCCTAGGGGGCTGATTTACAGATTGCCCCTTTAAGTCCACCTGCTGGCCCACACATCCTGCTGATCCGACAAGCCGTGGACCCAACTTGCACATCACCCTGACCGACTGGGGATTTAGCTTTCCAATTACCCTCACCGGTTTGGGATACCTTTTCCCCACACCTCTGAAAGGCTATGGGTACCTCCCTCTCATACTCCTGACAGACAGAGGGGCACACCTTTCTTTTACCTTGCCCGTTTATGGGACCTACCCTTTTTGCCATCATTTTTACCTCGGGAGCCTTGCTCACTAGGGGGAAGCTACGACCGGCCATGTCACAGCCCGTCACGACACTGGTTGGCGACATGGGACCCCTTTACCTATGACCCCGTGTTTCTCCCCATCTCTTCCCATTACGTGT
Source organism: Phyllobates terribilis (assembly GCF_046119375.1). Taxonomy (NCBI): domain Eukaryota; kingdom Metazoa; phylum Chordata; class Amphibia; order Anura; family Dendrobatidae; genus Phyllobates; species Phyllobates terribilis. The sequence continues at coordinate 9,351,642 of NW_027362772.1, read as the reverse complement.
GGAGCCATGCTAGTCATGGGGCAGCTACCATTGACCCTGTCACTATCTGGCTTGACACTGGTCACCCGCACGGGATGACCTGGTGTCCGTGCATTCTCCCCTTGCCCTTAGCACTTATGCTGGTTCGTTTTAGGGGATCCTGAGCAGCATCACCCCGTTCCAGATCAATTCCCAATAGCACATTAGTGGGGAGATTCTCCGACACCCCCACTTCCCTTAACCCCCTTCCCGCACCCCAGTCCTGGAAAACTCAGGCCATCGGTATGGGACGGCGAACACCCCCAAACCCGGTGACAGTCAGGGTCTTCCCAGGAATGAGTTCCTCTGGTAACACGAACTCAGGGCGGATGAGGGTACGTTCTGCGCCAGTGTCCTTAAGGCTAACAGTAACTGTGTTGCCCACAGTAACAGGTTGTAAGTTCTCCTGGGCCTGGCCAACCTTCCCACCCACAAAAAGAATGGCTGCAGTAGGCCCTGGGGCCTCAGATGTGGTGTCCCTGTTCTGCCTCTCTGGGCAGACAAGGCAGATGTGACCCGTTTGGTCACAAGTATAGCACTTACGCGAGTCAAATGTAGTCCAGGTGCTGGAAGATGGGGCAGAACCCGCTGAGGGCTGGCTGGCTGGAACACTGGGGGTGGTTATAGGCTTACCCCCTTTCCAGATGGCGGCAGCTGACTTCCGCACCTCTGATGTGCGGCTGGCCTCATAGCCATCCGTAATTTGGGCTGCTTTGGCTCCCGGTCCAGCACAAACTGTCTCACCTCCACAGGGCAAAGATGAAGAAACAGGTCCTTCACCATCAGATCCTTCAGGTCCTAGAAGGTGGTGACTGACAGTCCTTGGACCCACTGCTCAACGTTTGTTCTGAGCCCATCCACCACATCACTGTAGCTATCATGTGGTCCACATTGGAGGGCTCTGAACTTTTTCCTGTAAACCTCCGGAGTCAGCTGGTACTTTTTTATCAGGGCCTGCTTGATGGCCTCATAGGCTCCATCTTGTTTTCGAGGGAAAGAAGCAAACACCTCCAGAGCTTTTCCTCTGAGCCCTGTGGTTAAGTACCTTGCCCACTGGTCGGCAGGCAGCTGATACTGTCTGCAGGATTTTTCAAACCCTCGTAGAAATATGGCCAAGTCCCCATCCTTTTCCATAACAGGGAAATGCTCAGGACGGAGTTTAAAACGGCTGGCACTGTTGGACTCGCTGGTCTGTGTGGAGGGTGGCTCCTTCTGCAGCCGGGCTAGCTCCAGCTGGTACTTTCACTGCTCTCGCTCAGCTTGGGCCTGGCGCTCAGCTCTCTCAGCCTCTTGCTTCTGGAATTTCAGGATCAGCTGCAGTCGTCCATCACGGTCGTCTGCAGCGAGCTGCTCCAAGGCCATGTGCAGGTGGGGGTCCACACTACCCTGGCTGCAAGTCTGGCTGGCAATCACAGGTGGGACCCCTGCAGCAGCGCCATCTGAGCCTTGGCTGGCCACGACATCATCAGGGCTCTGCTTTCGGACAGGCTCTGCAGCACCTTGCAACAGTTCAGCAATCATTTGGGCCCTCTTTTTGCCCGTGGGGTTAATCTGTCTCCGCTCACAGAGGGCAGTGAGTGTGGCCTTTGAATGCTGGGTATAACCAGGGCTCTTCACGTGTAGCCATTATTGCCAAATAAAAGATAGGACAGAAAAACAAGAGAAGGGAAGGGGATGCAACTGCTATACGTACCGTTATGTCCCAGATAAAAAATATTAAAACACTGAGTCTGATTTCTTTAAACTCTGCACAGAATTCTTTCAAGAACCGTGCAAGTTTTCAGTGACAGCAGTGATTGCTCAATCCAGCCACTGATGGTCTGTAATATCCCACCGCTTGCCACCAATTTGTCAGGTATTCCACAGAGACGACACCGGGGAGGCCACACAATATCTCACCGTGCCGTCACTGTGTCACGGATTTCGTCCGGAATCGCGAGCACATCATCCAGACTACTCACTACTTGGGTATCGGCAAGCTACCAGTGAGCGTATGGCGTCACACCTCTGGATTCCAACACATGGAATAGGTGTTTACGCCCTCTGTATGGTCACTGTCAGCTTCACGATAGCCCGATTATTATTATTATTTGCTGCCACCACCGTCCAGATTTGAAATATAATACAGGCCTGGACGGACGCCTGCATTCTGGTAGCGTATGGCTTCGGGGGAGGGAATGATTACAGGACAAAAGAAACAGAACTATTAAATGTTATATTTAATCCAAAAGGGAGGCAGTGTTTAGAAAATATATATACAAGGATTTTACAAAAGAGACATTCAATACATTTCGCAGTTACACAAAATAATAAGGATTAAAGAAGAAACTTACTCTATACATTTCGCAGGGACAAATCAGCATAGGTGGAGGAGGGGCTCCCCGATTTTGCTTTGGACGTTATCGAACATGACCCTTTGCTTATAGTATCTATACCCCCCCCCGGCAATGAGTCCTCTTCTATCCTCAGCAGACTATCTTATGCTGAAGGGAGAGACCTGCCCACACCCCTCATGTGCTGACATCACAGGGGCTGGGCTCTACCCTTCATGTTTTTATTAAAAACGCTAACTTCTACGATAACTTATCGCTCATTGATCACAGAAGCTTGCAAGCAATGCCATATTTTCCGTTATGATTTTACCTTTTTTTAGGGACCAGACATGGCTTAATTGCGACCCGTTATTCTGGTGCTTTTGCGTTACAGCTCCACGGAGGGGTTTTCAGTAATGAGAAAATATGTATATGTTCCTTGGCTAACCCTGCCACTGAAAATATAGGTCCCATCATCATTCGAATTATGGAACTTACAATAGTCAGTATTCTGTATCGGTGCCAGCTTGACGATAGATTTCCTTTTGAATCTCGGGAAGCAAGCTTCAACAGTTACACGTAACAGTTATCGATTGCTAGTTCTTGTCTTGGGACAAAAGGTGGATAAGGGAGGGGGTGAGGGGGCTTCAGGGGAAGAAAGAAAGAGAATATATTCAACCTCTGATTGCTCAGATGATGCACTGTACTACTGTAGTGCGGTGTATTATCACTGCATGTCAGTGTAATACTCACGGCCCCATACACATGAGATAAGTGTTGGCTGAACAGTCATTTGGCAGACCTCTATCTCTCCCGACGCCCCCACACACACAAATATTCAAGCTTTTCTGTGGTCAGTATGAGATAGTCGCCTCCAGACTCCTCTAGCGGAGGATTATCTACAGGAAGAACAAGCGGATTAACGTCTGAAATTCAGGATGCCAGATCTTTCTGTGCCCTGACGTCATCGGTCGGGAGGCCCCCAAATACATTATATAGTCGACCAAACCCCCCAAAATCAATGCTTTCATACAACTTTAGTCTATTGTATTTGGAGGATGTTAAAATGTAACTTATTTGATGCTGCCTATGGCCCAGCCTAATAGACTTTCGTACATTGCAGGCCCTGACACCATTATTAGGCATTACAGTATCGTAGTAACTAGACAGCCCCATACTATTGAGTACTTGGGGGAGGAGGGGCATTCAGTCGAACTCTGTTAAACCGTCTTAGATTCCATGTTTGCTCATGACAACAGCAAGTGGTTCAACTGCCAGGGTTTTGTTGCAGACGCCCCTGTGCCATCTCTGTGGTGTACATCTATGTTCTGGTGCCCAAAAGAACTTTTTTTTTTTTTTTTTTTTTTAAATGTTACAGTGTTGAAAAATGGCAAAATGTGTTTTATGCTTTTTTGCATGTTTTTTTTTTTTTGCAAGAATTGTTGGTGCCAATTTTCTTTTGAAACAATTTAATATTTGCTTTTTTCCGGTGTTTTTCTTGTAATATAGAAGGCCAGAAATAAACCACATAAAACACTGTACATGGAGAGTTTGGTATCAAATAATTTATGTCCACAGAGTTTGTGGAAACAAAAAAGCTTTTATAAAAGCCTCAAACTTCTGTGTCTAAATCAGGCATGAGATCTAACGTGATAGGAGATTACAGTCCGGGGAAGACGGGAAACATTCATATAGACGGCCAGTGGTGATCTAGTCAGTGACGGACTCTGGCCAAATATGTTTAGTCTTCATCATGAAGTAGTTATTTCTCATGTCACGTGTAATGAATATCTCCTGCAGTATTGCTAATGCCGATTCCAGTGTCGGTAAATGAGATGAGAATTAGCGTTATGGACGATGAGTCTATGAGAAACGTATTCAGCTGCAGACTCCGAGGAAGAAACTGCTTGTTGTCTGTGGCCTAAAATATATAGGTTTATTGGTAGGTGTAAAGAAGACAACTAAATACTGTAAAATCAAAAATCTCCTCATGTTTCCCCTTATTGTCTCCATTAATTGTATTATTGCACAAGATTTTTATGATGTTACATCGGCTCATCTTCTCATTCAGGTCTCTACAATATCAGATCCTCTCAGTGAAGATCGTCTATATAAGATAATTTTCCTGATTTACCCATCAAAGATGGATATGGACAGAGACAAGATGGTGGAGAAGATATTACACCTCACCCTAGAGATCCTCTTCCGGCTTACTGGAGAGGTGAGAGATTCTGATGACTTCACATTACATCATTCTTATCTATGGGAATAACAGATGGACAGAACTGGAGAGGTGAGGACTCTGGAAATGTCTGTAGTGAGATTTATTAATGTGTCTCTCCATAACCAGGATTACACAGTAGTGAAGAAGACCTCTAGTGAACGCTGTCAGGACCCTGTGTCTGAGGGATGGGGAAGACCCCTGAGCCCAATCACAGGGCCTCCGTCTTACCCCTTCATACATGAGGACATCAATGACCAGAAGATCCTAGAACTCACCTACAAGATGATTGAGCTGATGACTGGAGAGGTGACACTGCTGGGAATGCTGGGACATTATACAGTAACGCTATGAAGGGATCGAGGGGATGACGGTATCATTGTATGTGTCAGGTTCCTATAAGGTGTCAGGATGTCGCTGTCTATTTCTCCTTGGAGGAGTGGAAGTATTTAGAAGGACACAAAGATCTGTACAAGGACGTCATGATGGAGGTTCCCCAGCCCCTCACATCACCAGGTAATAGACAGGACTAAATACACACGGCCTATAATTATCTGTATGTAAAGAATGAATTCAGTCCCTGTATGTGTTTCCTACAGATCAATCCAGTAAGAGGACAACACCAGAGAGATGTCTCCATCCTCTTCTTCCACAGGACTGTGAAGAAGATGAAGAAGATCCCAATGTTCCTCAGGATCATCAGGTAGATGGATAGAAGGTGATCTCCCCTATGATGTGTAGACGGTTGTGACAATCTTGTGTTCAGTCTTGTTTTATCCACTAGTAAAACCGTATTTTTCGGACTATAAAACGCACTTTTTTCCTCCAAAATTTTGGAGGAAAGTGGGGGGGGGGTGCGTCTTATAGTCCAATATATATAAATATTGTGGCTGTGGGTGGTGGAGGGATGTGGGGGGAGCGGCAGCGGCGAAGTAGCAGGGCACAGGAGGCAGCAGCCGCCTTCTGCAGCCTACAATGTGCCCGCTACTAAACAAAATGAATATTCACTGCTCCCCACGCCCATGGGTATGGGGAGCAGTGAATATTCACTTTCCTTCGTAGCGCGCACACTGTGCCTGCAGCGCAGCTCCTAGTATGTATGGCACCCTTCATCCCTGTATGTATGGCACCCTTCATCCCTCTTCCTGATATGCTTGGCACCCCTCATCCTAGTATGCTTGGCACCCCCTGATCCCTGTCACTCTGCACACACACACAAAAAAAAACAATTATACTCACCTCCTCTCTCCTCCAGCGCTGCCTCCCACTCTGCTGCCTACAGGGATCTCACTATGTGAGCCGCGCATGGCGTAACTGCCATGCGCCCTCACACTGTAAGATCCTTTGACGGAATAGTCACTGCTTCCCACATAACACATCTGCATCTCTGGCTGCTATGGGCATAAAAGGGGACAAACTTATGGTGTGCCCCCATGCTCCCCTGACCTCAACCCCATTGAGAACTTCTGGAGCATCATCAAAAGGAGTGTCTATGATGGCGGGAGGCAGTTCACATCTAAGCAACAGCTCTGGGAGGGTATTCTGTCCTCATGCAAAACAATTAAAGCAGAAACCATCCAAAACCTGACAAATTCAATGGACGAGAGAGTTCAGAAGCTCCTTTCGAACAAGGGGTCCTATGTGCAAATGTAACATCACCTAGAATAAAGTTTTGAGTTGAAAACTGTTTGATTTCAGTTTATAATAACCTGCTAATGCTTATAATTTCAAAAATGACCATTTTTTGTTCTTTATTAAAATGAAAAGGTTGAAAACTGCTGTACATAATAATTTGGAACATGCATTTTGAATGCAGTTTGAGTGTTTTATTTTTTTTAAAATATCCTGTTATCATAGGCAGTTTGTACAAAAACCTTTCAATTGTACTCTAATAGTTATTTGACTGGAAAATTACAATGACTGCAATTCATATAGGTAATTTGGGAAAATCTGAGAAAATATTATTTGCATAATAATTTGGAACACAGTGTAATATAAGAGAAACCTCGGCACTCAGGTAATGAATTTTACCAAAAATAATTTTAATTGCAGTCCACATCAGAAAAAAAACAAAACCACGTTTTGGTCTATACGACCTTCATCAGTGTACCACTTGTTGGGAATGACAATAGGAAAGGAGGGTGAGGATGCAGTGTCTCAGGCACGTGATCCCCTAAGACCAGAAGACAGGGAGAATGGGCTAAGGGATCACGTGCTTGAGACACTGCATCCTCACCCTCCTTTCCTATTGTCATTCCCAACATCAGATTTTTCTCAGTCTCCAGCTGTGGCTGCTTTTTCAGTGGTGTAGACTGGCGGTGTCACAATCATGTGATCACCATTTTGCCTCTAGACCACAACGTTATCCTCCACCCAAAACTGTTCAAATGACTTTTGGTATTGAAAGCCCTTTTCTATAGAACTTACAACCAGGAAGATCCACGTACGTAAATTAGAAGACGCTGACTCTTACCTGCCCAGATCTGTAAACTACAAAGCCAAATGACAACGTACTTAGAAGGTAGAAGCCTATAGACAAACTATGTAGGGAACGGCGCTCCTAACAAGATATAACTCCTATACTAGACAAGGAGTATAAGAGACAAAATAAATAAAATAGTAATTGTATTAGTTTACACATCAAATAAAACACACAAGTATATTTAAAAGTATTAAAGGAGATGTTAAAACAGAGGTGAACACCTATTGAAAGAATAAAGAAACAACTTTAGAGTACACTATAGCTTATCACAGATAAGTATTGAGATTAGATGACAATTTATACCATTCGCAAAATACAAGAGTACACCCAGTTTCGCCCAAATACCTAGAATTCATACAAAAGCTATACGAGGCACATAGGAGACCACAGGACACAGCAACACTAGTCAAAGTGCTGGTGCATAGATGGCAGTGTCATGTAAGAAATATAAGTACAGTATATAAAGCAAACCAGTGTGGACGTCCTGCCGAGATGTTCCCCCGACTCGCGTTTCGCGATCAGCTTCACTCTCAGGAGATCCTGATTGTGAAGTGTGAGTCAGGGGAACATCTCGGCAGGACGTCCACACTGGTTTGGCTAACGATAAACTACATAAACATTACACCTGTGCCATGATATATCTGTAAGCTAAATTTAAGACACCTCAGCTCTGCACTTATGAAAAGTTCTCTTTCAATGTCTAATATTTCTTCTTGAAACTCATCTGATAGAAAATATTGTCCCTTGCGATAGTTTAGATTGCCAAGAACCACCGAGCCCCAGACTCTAATTACCCCAGAGAGGTTTCTCCACTAGTTACTCATTTTATACTGGCAAAGACTGTTCAGTTTGATTATTTCTTGTCTATACTCAGATTTAACCCCTTCCCGCAGACAGTTTTTTGTTCCTAATCGGCCCCATTTTTCAAAACTGACGTGTGTCACTTTATGTGGTGATAATTTTGGAATTTTTCACAAAGGATAATAGGAAACAAATGGACCTTACAAATTATTTTCCAACTTTTTCTTGAATGTGACAATCCCCTATATACGATTGTACACTACTATCTGGGCACATGGCAGGTTAAGAAGGGAAGGAGCGCCATTTAGCTATTCCAATGCAGATCTTGCTGGGATAGTTTGCAGACACAATGTATTGGGGGCAATGTTCGTGGTCACCTGGCAGCTCAAAAGATGGCCACCACAAACAGGCTTGGTGCTATCTACTCCATTTTCCACATCCCAGGGATTGTCTTGCTAATCACCCTTTAATCCTTCTACATGGATCTGGACTTACACAGAGGCACCTAGGCTTGGGCCACTGTGTTACCTGCTGTTCTGTGGAGTGAGATGGGAAGAAGAATAGTCAGGTAGCCGGATCAGAACCAGGAGGGCAGAGAAAGTACAAAATCAGAAGACACAAGAGTAGTCAGTAAACGGGCCGAGGTCACAACAGGAACCAAATACACAAGCCGGGAGCTGATCACAGAGGACTGAACCAGAGGAGAACAAGGCTGGATCTGGCAGCTTCCGGCAATATGCTTAAGCTGGCTAACGGACACATAGTTGACGGGAGGTATGTATCACAGAGATGGCTGTCCTCTGTGATGGAACCTGGAATGCTCCTCTAGTGCACGTAAGCACTAAGAGGACTGTTTGGTGCACATGGGACCGGGTTACGGGTAGTTGGAGAGATGGGCAGGTCTAGCTACCCACATACTTCACCTCTGGGTGTGGTTAAGATATAAAATGGAGGCCGTTGTTTGGCACATGTTCTGTGTGTTTGCAGGGAGAAGGCCTCCTGTGTGTTGTGGTCTCCCGACTGAACCAGTGACCTGGATGCTACCCAGTCTGTGTCGGTGTGTGTAATTATTCAAAAATAATAATTGGTTTTATTCTTGGCAGATGACTGTACCAGGAGATCAGAGGGACAGCTGACATCTTCAATTTCTAAATCAGATGATCTTGAGAACCCACAGGATACAATTGAAGTGAATGCCATTTCTCCAGATATACCATCATCCCTTCCCAGCAAAGATCAATCATCTGATCCTGTGAAACAGGTCCTGTCTTCTGATTCATTACCGACTACTAAGAAAAATCAAAGTCACAAAATAAGCATTAAAAAACAAACTGCTCCTAAATCAAACAAGCCATTTTCATGTCCAGAATATGGAAATAGTTTTAAACATCCAAAAAATCATAAAGTGGAAAATACATTTTCTTGTTCGAAGTGTGAGAAATGTTTTAACCAGAAATTAGCTCTTGTTAGGCACCAGAGAATTCACACAGGAGTGAACCCTTATTCCTGTTCAGAATGTGGGAAATGTTTTAACCAGAAATCTGATTTGGTTACGCACCAGAGAATTCACACAGGGGAGAAGCCTTTTTCATGTTCAGAATGTGGGAAATGTTTTAACCAGAAATCAAATTTGGTTACGCACCAGAGAATTCACACAGGGGAGAAGCCTTTTTCCTGCTCAGAATGTGGGAAACATTTTAGCCAGAAATCGTTTCTTGCTATACACAAAAGAATTCACACAGGGGAGAAGCCTTTTTCATGTTCAGAATGTGGGAAATGTTTTACAGAGAAATCAAATTTGGTTAAGCACCAGAGAACCCACACAGGGGAGAAGCCTTTTTCCTGCTCAGAGTGTGGGAAAAATTTTAACCATAAATGGGTCCTTGCTATACACAAAAGAACTCACACAGGGGAGAAGCCTTTTTTCTGTTCAGAATGTGGGAAATATTTTACACAGAAATCAAATTTAGTTAACCACCAGAGAACTCACACAGGGAAGAAACCCTTTTCATGTTCAGAATGTTAGAAATGTTTGTATCGAAAATTGTATCTTTTTAACCCCTTTACCCCCCGAGCCTGTTTTCACCTTCATGACCAGGCCAAATTTTACTCTGGAACACTTCAACAGATCTCACTGATTCTGGGAATGTTTGTTCGTGACATATTGTACTTCATGACGGTGGTAAAATTTGATTGATATGACTTGCTTTTATTTGTGAAAAAAAAATGGAAATTTGGCAAAAATGTAGAAAATGTATCAATTTTCAAACTTTAAATTTTTATTCCCTTAAAGCAGAGAGCTATTATGTCACACAAACTAGTTAATAAATAACATTTCCCGCATGTCTACTTTACATCAGCACAATTTTTGAAACAAAATATTTTTTCTTAGGAAGTTATAAGAATTAAAAGTTGACCAGCGATTTCTCATTTGAAGTGACTTTGAGGGGTCTGTATTACAGAAAATACCCCAAAAGTGACACCACTCTAAAAATTGCCATCCACAAGATGCTCAAAACCACATTCAAGATTTTTATTAGCCCTTCAGGTTCTTCACAGGAATTAATGGAATGTAGAAGGAAAAAGTTCACATTTAACTTTTTTCGCCCCCAAATTTTATTTTATACCCTATTAGTTTTTTATTACACATTACAGCCTGGGAAGGTCATTCAAAACCACCCACTGTGATCTCTTGAGCGAACAACTTTCTACTGCCCCCTATCATCCGGACAATTACACGATTGGCCGACGATTAACGGCGGAGGCCACAGGCTGTTTGCACTAACAGGCCGGTTATCAGAAAACTAACAGTGAGCGGATGGTAGATACACATCTGGATTCCAAAACATGGAATATGTGTATGTAACCCCGAACGATCACCACTAGCTCCACGATAACCCCACACTACTCGCTGCCACCACCAATCGTTTATAAGGCCGATTGGATAGCATATGGCTTTGAGGCGCGGTTACAGAACAAAACAACAATCTGGCTTCCGTCTCTACCATTCCACCGAAACTGCACTTACCAAAATTATTAATGATTTACTTACAGCCAAAGCTAACAGATAATTCTACATTCTCCTCCTTCTAGACCTGTCCTCTGCCTTCGACACAGTTGATCACTGCCTCCTACTACAGATTCTCTCTTCCTTTGGTGTCAAAGATCTTGCCCTATCCTGGATCACCTCATACCTTTCCAACTGCACTTTTAGTGTCTCCCACTCCCACACTACCTCCTCACCTCGCCCCCTCTCTGTTGGAGCCCCTCAAGGCTCTGTCCTAGGACCCCTACTCTTCTCCATCTATACCCTTGACCTGGGAGAGCTCATAAAGTCCTATGGTTTCTAGTACCACCTGTATGCTGATGACACCCAGATCTACCTCTCTGGCCCAGATGTCACCTTTCTGCTGTCCAGAATCCCAGCATGTCTAGCAGCCATATCCTCCTTCTTCTCCTCTCGCTTCCTCAAATTCAATGTGAACAAAACTGAACTCATCATCTTTCCTCCATCTCACATATCTTTCCCATCTAATCTATCTATCACAATAAATAACATCTTTCTTTCCCCTGTACCAGAAATCCGCTGCCTCCTTGTAACTCTCGACTCTGCTGTCCTTCAAACCACACATCCAAGCTCTCGCCACCTCCTCTCGCCTCCAGCTCAAAAATATTTCCAGAATCCGTCCTTTCCTCAACCCTCAATCCAAACTAAACTGCTTGTGCATGCCCTCATCATCTCCCACCTCGACTACTGCAACATCCACCTCTGTGGCCTACCTGCTAACACTCTCGCAGTTCTCCAGTCTGTCCTTAACTCTGCTGCCCGACTAGTTTATCTCTCTCCTCGCTACTTCTCTGCTACCCCTCTCTGCAAATCTCTTCACTGGCTCCCAATTGCCCAGCGTATCCAGTTCAAACTACTAACCCTGACGTACAAAGTCATCCATAACCTTTTTCCTCCTTACAGCTCTGAACAAATCTCCTGATATATTCCCTCACGTAATCTCCGGTCCTCTCAAGACCTCCTTCTCTCCTCCACACTTATTCATTTGTTCCTCACCCAATCGCCTCCAAGACTTCTCCCGAATATCCCCCATCCTCTGGAATTCTGTGCCTCAACACGTCCGACTATCTGTCACATTCGGATACTTCAGACTGAACCTGAAAACCCATCTCTTCAAGAAAGCTTACAACCTGCAATGCCCACGCTGCCACATCACCACCACGAGAGCTGCTGCAACTCCCCACCTAACGTCTCCTTCCCCATCCTATAGCATGTAAGCCCGCAAGGGCAGGGTCCTCTTCCCCCTGTACCAATCATTCTTAGTTTATTTACTGTAAGTGATATCTGTATTTTGTATGTAACCCCTTCTTATTTACAGCATCATGGAATCAATGACGTTATATAAATAATAATAATAATAATAATAAAAGGAACAGAACTATTAAATGTTATATTTAATTCAAAGGGAGACAGTGCTTATGAAAAATAAACCAAAGATTTTACAAAGGGGACAAAACAATACTGCATACAGTTATATAAAATAAAGTAATAAAACAAAAGAAACTTACCACCCTGATCACAGGAATGATTCAGCCTTAGGAAAAGAAAGTGCTTAGTTTGAAGAAAGTCCAGTGGATGGGAATCATTCAGACACTGAAATGTATCTCTCTGCACGAACATAGATCATAATTCGTCTTGATCTTTTATCAACTCCTGAGTCCCATCCACACACTCCCCCATGATGACCTCACATGGGTCAGGTTGTGGGCTGGTCTCAGCCATTCATGATTTTATGAAATCCCCAACTTATTTCATAACTCCTCTCCAGATGATCGCAAAAGTTCGAGATTGACGCCATATTTTCCATCGGGATTTTATCTTTACTTGGATAGTAAACTTGGCATAGCTGTTGTCAGTTATCTGTTTACTGTGGATTTGTGGCTCGTTGGTAGGGGTTTCAGTTATGAAAAATTATGTTTTCTCTATCCCTGTTAGCCATAGTGCTGAAAATGTATGTCTCATTAATATCAGATTTGTACAAATTCTAGTATTCTATATCTTATTTCAGAGGCATACTGTCTGTTACTGAAGCTGTTCTGTTGAAAGGAATGTGTATGCAGGGTGACAATAGCCATTTGTAAAGAGTGTGAGGTATCCCTCTCCGAAACTTAAAAAGCCTTTTTTCTGTGGACAAACGGCCCTGCCCTGTTTATGTATCAACACATGTACCTTTTTTGTTGTCCAACTCTTTGAAAACAGTTCTCCTTTCTACTTTATGGCTGTGTGCCCACGATGCTTTTTTTAAGCGTTTCCGCTGTGGCAATTCCGCTGTGGAAACGCATAAAAAATACTTGGTAGAAGGTCTGCAATGCTCCTCAATGATAATCCGCATGTGCTGTGCACATGCTGCGGAAATTTCCGTTGTGGATTATCATTGCGGAAAAATATGCAGCACTACCAATTATTTTGCGGAGTCGCGGCGTTTTCGCCGCCATTCACTTGCATTGGGTCGCATGACATCCGCATCACTAGATAAGCACATGCGGATTTTCATGCGATTCAATGTGCGGATGGTACTCGGGTTTGGAGAAGAGGAGACTCCTCCATACCTGGGTACCATAGTACCTGTTAAAAAAAAATAAAATAAAATAAAACATAAATATTATACTTACCTTCTGATGGCCCCCGGTCTCCATAGTGATGCGTCCTGGCTTGCCGGCAGCTCGCAATGGTAAAAGGACCTGCCATTACGTCATTTAGTCATGTGACGGGTCACGTGACCACAGACGGCAGCGGTAGCGTGACCTGTCACATGACTAAATGATGTCATGGCAGGTCCTTTTAGACCATCACAAGCTGCCGGCAAGCCAGGACGCATCGCTAAGGACACCGGGGGCCATCAGAAGGTAAGTATAATATTTATTTTTTACCATTCTTTTACGGTCACACTATATAAAGCCATGCCGGTTGCATGTGTGGCGCCCCTGCGGGTTCAGTCGCCACAGAGGTACTGCATCTCACCCAGAGGTGTGGTATCTCACTCTCAGGAAAGGTTAGAGTGCTGCCCGGGACCCTAACACCTGCACCCAACACGTCCACTTCAGTAGGGCAGGGCGAGATTGCTCCTACGGGAGAGCACAGTACCTGGTCCCTGGCTGGAGTGGAGGGGAACCTAGTGAGGGGGAACCATGTAGTGGGTGTGGGTGGAGGACGTAGTTCAGGGGAGCACTTGTGAGGGAGTGATATAAAAGGGGGAACCATCTTAGAAAGACAAGCCAGTCAGAGAAGGAGAAGTGAAAGGAGCAGGGGCTCTTCAGGAGCTCTGCTCGGCAGGCGGGCCTAGTCCGAGAGGCCCAGGACTGAGAGAGAGGAGAGGGGGCAGGAGAAAGGCTCCAGGAACAGAAGGGATCCCAGGGGTACGGGAAGTGCTGGAGGCCACCCGTACGCCCGAATCTGCCAGGCGGTGGAGGGATCGAGCCGCAGAGGGGACAGGCCCCTAAACTAGTGGAGAACTACAAGGCTCAGCTAGGAACTGGAGGCTGCTGTGCTTGTAAGTTGCAGCGGCCACATCTGCAATTATATCGCTGAGAAGGTGGCCACAGAGGGTCCAGGGGACTGCAGGTCGCCCGACAAGATCCGAGGCTACCGGATTGGGACACTGATTGCAAGGAAAGGAGGGCGAGAGCCAGCGCAGGAAGACGACTGAGGAAGGCACATAGAAAGGGGACCTGTCAGGCACTCTTGAATTACCTGAGGGATTGCTGAACCCCTGCCTGGTGAACGCAGCACGACGTGGGAGGTTGTAGTCCAGAACCTGTAACCTGAGGAACTTAAGAACTGTGAGTAAAAACTGCACCCCACTGTCTCTGTGATTATTATCTGCGCCATCACCCCTGCACTACACTGTGTTCCAAATTATTATGCAAATAATATTTTCTCAGATTTTCCCAAATTACCTATATGAATTGCAGTCATTGTAATTTTCCAGTCAAATAACTATTAGAGTACAATTGAAAGGTTTTTGTACAAACTGCCTATGATAACAGGATATTTAAAAAAAAATAAAAACTCAAACTGCACTCAAAATGCATGTTCCAAATTATTATGCACAGCAGAGTTTTCAACCTTTTCATTTTAATAAAGAACAAAAAAATGGTCATTTTTGCAATTATAAGCATTAGCAGGTTATTACACACTGAAATCAAACAGTTTTCAACTCAAAACTTTATTCTAGGTGATGTTACATTTGCACATAGGACCCCTTGTTCGAAAGGAGCTTCTGAACTCTCTCGTCCATTGAATTTGTCAGGTTTTGGATGGTTTCTGCTTTAATTGTTTTGCATGATGACAGAATACCCTCCCAGAGCTGTTGCTTAGATGTGAACTGCCTCCCGCCATCATAGACACTCCTTTTGATGATGCTCCAGAGGTTCTCAATGGGGTTGAGGTCAGGGGAGCATGGGGGCACACCATAAGTTTGTCCCCTTTTATGCCCATAGCAGCAAGAGATGCAGATGTGTTATGTGCAGCATGAGACGGGGCATTATCATGTATGAAATGATCATGCAACGACCGGCCCGGCACCGAGTACCCCACGGCCCAGGGGGCGCGTCACATGGATTTATATAGTGTGACCAAGTTGTCAAGCACTTTCCAAGTGATGCTAAAATCGCTTGGAAAGCGCTAGTCAACCCGCATGTGGAAATGCAAGTGAAGAACGCTTCACATACACATGTCCCTGGCAGGAAAACGCATGTACAATCCGCATGTACAATCCGCATGCACAATCCGAACGTACAATCCGCATGTACAATCCGCATGCGTTTTTTCTGCCAGGGAGATGCAGAAACGCTCAGGAAAAATCTGGAGCATTTCTGCATCATGGGCACATCGCCTAAATCTATTTTCTTTCTCACAAAAGGCATCTTCTTTCAGTCATCTGGGCATCAAAAGGTCTTCATGCATTTTAACTCCTTACCGACCTTAGACGTACTCCGTAGACTCTGGGAGGCAGAGGGAGGGAGCCCCGCCTGCTCTTGGATCGGTGCCCCCACATGAAATCGCAGGAGCCTGCTTGTTGCCATGGTGACCCGATGTCGTCATGACGATATCCGGGTCAGCAGGCGCTAGCAAGTTAGGTAGATCATGCGCAGTGCATGATCTAACTTGGGTCAGTGCAGAACTGACAGTTATAAGGTATAGCAGTGCTCCTGCATTGCTATGCTTTATAATTGGGATCAGACTGCTAAAAGTGAAAAAGTATAAAAAAAAAAAAATTGAAAAAATAATTTTAAAAATAATAAAATATATGTATTGTCCTTTTATGTAAAAAAATAAATAAATAAAAAATACACATTTGGTATCGCTGCATCCGAAACGTCTTGCCCCACAAAACTGTCACACTCGTTAACCCCGTCAGTGAACACTGCAAAAAAAAAACAGGGCTAAAAACTATGCTTTTTCATCATACCGCCAAACATAAAGTGGAATAAAACGTGATCAAAATGATAATGTAAATAAAAATAGCATCGCTGAAAACTTCTTGTCCAGCAAAAAAAAAGCCGTCATACAGCTCCGTCAGCTGAAAAATGAAAAAGTTACAGCTCTCAGAATACAGCGATGCAAAAATAATTATTTTTTCTATAAAATTAGTTTTTATTGTGCAAAAGCAGCAAAACATAAAAACCGCTGTAATCGTACTAACCCGAAGAATAAAGTCGCCTTATCAATTTTACCACACGTGGAACGACATAAAAGAAAAAACAATTCCTGAATTGGGTTTTGTTCATTCTGCCTCCCAAAAATCGGAATAGAAAGCAATGAAAAAATGTAGTGCGCCCAGAAATGGTACCAATAAAAACGTCAACTCGTCCCGCAAAAAAAACCAGGCCTTACTTGACTGTCTGCCGAAATATGGAAAAATTACAGCTGTCAGAATCTAGAATGTCAGGGATTATTATCACCATCTGTCCCTGGAATTCTTTAAGTGGCCTTTAAGGAATGAATGATTCTATATGTAACTCTGAGACTGCAATCACCTCTCTGTCTCCACTCTTGTTGATTTGACAAAGAAAAGAGACGAATGAAAAAAAATTCTAGATAAAAAATATTTGCAATCCAGGGAAAAATCAAAACGTTTCTTCTACGATTTTTCAGATAAATGCGGGAGACCATTGGCCAGAATGCTCCACCTTACATTTATCCCAAATGTTAAGGGGAAAGAGAGCAGGGATGAACATAATCCCCCAAAAATTGTAGATCTTTTTCGGTCTTACTATGATAACTTCTATAATATTAAGAATCAATTTGCAGACATGTCCCTCTTAGACCGATCCAATAAGATTGCAGAATATGTCCAGGAAACACCTCTACCCAAGTTGAGCAATTCAATGGTGGAAGCTTTGGAAGAGGTGATATCCATAGATGAAATTGACTCTGCGATATAGGCCTCCCCATCAGGTAAATATCCGGGAGCAGATGGCTTTACGTCGGCATTTTACAAACAGTTTAGAGACAACTCTCTCCAATAATGGCTAAAACATTTAATACAATTGATGGAAACACTGGATTTGTCCCCCAATCTCTAGAGGCACACATCAGTGTACTTCCAAAACCAGGAAAAGACCCTTCAATAATTGCTAATTTTAGACCAATCTCTTTATTAAATATAGATATTAAACTATTTTCAAAAATACTGCTGACAGGTTAGCCCCTTCACTCCCCTCTAAAGTCAACAATGATCAGGTAGGCTTCATCAAAGGACGAGAGGCTAGAGACAATACCTTTAAGACGCTACTCATTATCTCCAAAGCAAGAAGTGGCTCCACTCCATTAGGTCTTCGATCTATAGATGCAGAGAAAGCTTTTGTTAGAGTCCAGATTTATAGAGGAAGCCTTGAAATAGATAGGCTTTGGCTCTTGTTACCTACAGAAAATAATGGCCTTGCATAAAAATCCATCGGCACGGGTAGAGTAAACAATTCTCTTTCTGCCCCATTTGCAATTAACAATGGAACCAGACAAGGGTGCCCCCTGTCTCCATTGCTATATGTGGTGGTAATGGAGCATCTGGCCAATGCCCTCAGAAGCAATAGTAATATTCATGGATACAAAGTGGGAGCTACATCTTATAAAGCAGCCCTGTATGCAGACGATTTGCTTCTTTACATATCCCAACCTCAAATATCATTTCCTAAAAGAATTTGATAGGTTTGGAGAAGTTAGTAATTTTAAAGTCAATTACTCTAAAACCGAGGCCTTGAATATATCTCTTCCACAAACTGAAATCTCACAAGTTATGACTAAATTTCCATTTAAATGGCAGAAAAAATCATTGAAATATTTAGAGGTTCATATTCCTTCGGCCCCTAATAAATTATTTGAGCTCAATCATCAAGCTTTATTACACAGAACATATGGAGACCTATTGAAATATGGCAAACTGAAGATATCTTGGTTTGGACTCTGAACAATGGGTATGTCCCTTCAGGAAAGTGGTCCGACTCATGCTATCTCTGCTATATGAGGGATTGGGCAGAGAGGAGGGAAAGGAGAAACTGGCATTTCAGTGAGCATAGGAGAGGGATTTGGGGGTTCGTTTATCCCCTCGTGAGTGGGCAAAAGGGTTCCTCTTCACACATAAGCTTTCTAATGCAGGGACTGCACAAGAAAAGAACTATAAAACACTCACACGATGGTATCACTACCCATATAAACTACATGCAATGTTCCTTACAGTTTCGGAAACATGTTGGAGATGTGAAAGTGAAGTGGGTTCTATGATTCATATATGATGGGAGTGTTCTAAAATTAAACCATTTTGGGAGAAGGTATTTGACAATTACCAACGTATCACAGGAAACAGAGTATTGGGGTCTCCTCAAATAGCCCTTCTGTCAATCCTCCGGAATCTGGAATGTATTAAGTACTATAGAAACTGCCGAGAAATAATCATCTCAAATTCTGTGTTTCCAGGATTATTCTTGTGGGAATTGGCTGAGATATCCCCTGTGCAAAATATATCTAGTATTAATGAGCCAGTAATGGGGGATCTCCACATACCTCCACCTGCAGAGCCGCCACCATATACATGTGCTTCTCACTAAATTAGAATATCATCAAAAAGTAAATTTATTTCAGTTCTTCAATACAAAAAGTGAAACTCCTATATTATATAGAGTCATTACACACAGAGTGATCTATTTCACATGTTTATTTCTGTTAATGTTGATGATAATGGCTTACAGCCAATGAAAACACAAAAGTCATTATCTCAGTAAATTAGAATAATTAACAAAAACATCTGCAAAGGCTTCCTAAGCGTTTAAAAAGGTCCCTTAGTCTGTTTCAGTAGGCTCCACAATCATGGGGAATACTGCTGACTTGACAGATGTCCAGAAGGCAGTCACTGACACACTCCACAAGGAGGGTAAGCCACAAAAGGTCATTGCTAAAGAAGCTGGTGACTCGCCCCCTGGGCCGTGGGGCACTGGGATTCGGGCAATAGGGGAACTATGGGGGTAGTAGTAGCTACCCGGTTCCGTGGCTCAGGGTGGTCAGCCCAGAGGTAGTCTGCTACGTGCTGTTAACAATGTCCGACTACGCCACCCGTGGATTTGCGGTCATTAGGAACCGCCGCTGCAAGGCAGACTGCTGGGGCTGATGATGTATGCAGCTGGGATGGTGTGACTCCCCACGGGAAGAGTGCGGCCCCAGGGCAGTGTAGTGGATGGTGGGAGTGATGGTAGTGAGAGTCCCAGTGCTGATAGTGCTGGAGGAGCAAGGAGCACACAGACAACAGGTTGCAGTCCAGGGTCTTTACTAGAACAGGTAAACTGACCCACAAACAGTCCCGGCTAGGAGGGGACCTGGATGTCTGAGAGCAATGGGGAAATTGGCCCTGGTCAGGGTGAGGGTGTAGGCTTACCGTGCTTTCTGCGCTCCTTCTGGCTATCTCCTCCTTATAGGGTAAAAGCCCACGTTTCCGAGCTCTCCGTGTATTCTCGCCTGTATGGCCTGCGACGTGGGTTCCTTTCTGCTCCCGGCCTGATAAGGCTTTACTGGTCCCTTCTGTTGTGGCAGGACCTCCAGGCTTCTTAGGCCAAGGAATATACAGTCCCCTGCGGACTGGTTATCTGCTGTGGGATATGGAATCCTCCCAGCCTCAGACACCAAAGTCTGGTAAATTAAGTCCTCTATCTGCCAAGACAGGCTCACTTCGCCTCTTGTCTCTGGCTTGTGGCTCTCCTCCTGCCACACTTCCTCTTAGGTGCAATACAACTTTCTGTCCCTGCTCTGCTCTGGGACACGTCTCACTGCTGAGACAGGTCATCCAGTTCTCCCTAACCCTGCCCCCAGTACCAGCTTTTATAGGGGCAGCCAGCTCCCCCTACTGGCCTGAGACAGGAGGCATTGCATGCTAATGTTCCCCTGACCAGAGAACCTCCCCCTTGCTCTCAGACACAGCTTAAATATATTTGTGGCATCCAGGCCAGGGTGACACATTCCCCCCTAGTGAAATTTAGTGCTCCGGGACTAAACAAGAAACAAAGATAATATACATGACTATGAAACATCAATAGACAAACGATGCACAGATTGAGTTCTTAAGGTTACAGTGTGGCCTGTGACCGGGTGTCCATATCACCAGCACAACGGGGAGCCTTAACCAGGTGGGGGTCTGTCTTACCCCAAGTCCTTTACAGTCTTAGTTCATTCCTTGGTTAGGCTCCGAACGCAGTCCATACAAGGTCCCGGTTATAAATAGTCCATAACCTTTGAGTCCGTACGGTAACTGTAAGGAACTGAAACACACAATTACTAATCACTCAGGTAACTTGGCAAACATTTCAACATTTGACAACAAGGTTATTACAATTTTAGTGCACCCTATATTCTCCAGCGAGCGGGTGTCTGCCCCTTTGTGCTCCTGGTTGATCTACGTAGCCCACTGTCTGGTGGTGGACCAACCTGGCTTTCCCCATTAGCATTAGGGGTACAGCTACCAGCTGGGTGTACAGGTAGGGCAGGCAGCTGTCTGCGGGTCCTTTGGCTTACCGCAGGCATGGCAGGCTCACTGTCAGCAGAGGGTTGACTTTCCTGGGCTGCTGGTACAGGCTGCCTCTGGAACTGCTTGCTCCTCTTCACCTTCCGGCTCTGGTGTTGGTTGTTGCTGTGCCGGTTGCAGGAAATGCAGGACGGGTACCACTATGGCATCGTTTATCCGAGTCCAGGACTGAGGGAACTCTCTGAGAACGGTGCTGATCATTTCTTCCTTGTCCTCTGCGGGTTCAAGGTCACTTTGATCCTCTTCTGCACTACGGAGTTGCTCGGGGCATCTTTTGAGGTGGTCCCTGGAGACGGTACTAGTGGTTTCTCCTCCGTCCTTGGTGATCATGCACACCTTCAGGTTGTCATGGTCAGACTGCAGTACAGTGTAGGGTTCCCTTTCCCACTGGTCGTCCAACTTATGTAGCCTTCTCTTTCGCTTGAGGACCTGCTCACCAGGTTCTAGGGGACCAGCAGGGGCGTGTTGGTTGAAGAGTCTTTCTTGCTTCTCTCTCACCTGGGCCAGGCTCTTCTCCACACTCTCCTGTACCTTCTTGTACTGCAGTTGCCTTTCCGTATCCCAGTCCGCATCCGGGGAGGTGTCCTCAGGCGTTAGGACTCCCATCTCCAGGTCTACGGGCAGCTTACCTGGTCTGGCTCGCATCAGGTAAGCCGGGGTGCAGTTTGTAGCATTCACCGGGATATGGTTGTATAGGTCTATCAGGTCCGGCAGTTTTTCTGGCCATAGGCTGCGTTCCTCCAGGGGCAACGTCTTCAGGAGATCAATGACTATATTGTTCATTTTCTCACACATCCCGTTGGTTTGTGGGTGGTAAGGCGTTGTATGGATCTTCTTACAGCCATAGAGGTTGCAGAACTCCTGGAAGAATTCAGCTTAGAACGCTGGACCCTGGTCTGTCAGGACCTGTTCCGGATACCTGTGTGGACGACAGAAGTATTGCTGGAAGGCTCTGGCCGCTGTTTGGGCTGTCAAGTCTTTTACCGGGACCACCACGAGAAAACGGGAATAGTGGTCCACGATTGTCAGGGCGTAGATGTACCCTGACCGGCTTGGAGCCAACTTGACGTGGTCCAGAGCTACCAGCTCAAGAGGCTGCGTGGTGACGATGGGCCTCAAGGGTGTCTTCAGGCTGGTGCGGTCCTTCCTCCTTAGGTGACAAGGGCCACAGTCTCTGCACCACTTTTCTACAGCCCCTCTCATGCCGACCCAAAAGAACCGTCCTCTCAGCAGGAACTCCAGTTTCTTCCAACCGAAGTGCCCCGCTCTGTCATGGTAAGCCCCCAGCACCATAGCTGCATCCCGCCTTGGGACCACGACTTGCCAGGTCAGCTCATGAGTCCGGTGGTTGACAATCCTTCTACACAGCTTGCCTTCGTAGAGGAACAACTTGCTCTTCTCTTTCCATAGCTTCTTGGCTTCCTCTGGGGCATCCGGATCCATGCGGGCGTCTTCCTGGGTCCGCAGATCTTTCACCAGGCGGATGGCAGGGTCACTATCTTGGGTCTCGGCCCAGCTGTGGTGAGGTAGGGGATTGATCATCACGGTTGTTAGATCCTCCTCCTTCACGCGGTGGGAGTATTGAGCGGCTCCATACTGGTGAAACGCGGGGAGTTCTACCTCCTCCAGCTCTTCTGGGTCTTCGTCACCTTCAGGTAAGTGAGGCATCCTCGATAGGGCGTCAGCGTTGGCATTGGTTTTGCCTGCCCAGTATTTGATCACGAAGTCATAGTTGGAGAGACGGGCCATCCACAGCTGTTCTAGGGCACCTAGTCTTGCATTGTCCAGGTGTGTCAACGGGTTGTTGTCCGTGTACACGGTGAACTTTGCGGAGGCCAGGTAATGCTTGAAGCGTTCCGTTACGGCCCACACCACTGCCAAGAATTCTAGCTTGAAGGAGCTGTAATTCTCCGGGTTCCTCTCGGTGGGCCTCAGCTTCCGGCTGGCGTATGCGATCACCCTTTCTCTGCCCTGTTGGTTTTGGGACAGAACGGCTCCCAGTCCCACATTACTGGCATCTGTGTGAAGGATAAAAGGCTGGCCATAATCAGGGTAGGCCAGGATCTCATCCCTCGTGAGGGCCATCTTCAACTGGCGGAAGGACTCCTCTTCCGGTTGATCCCACTTGAAGGGTGGCTTTTGATTTCTGGACTTAGACTGTCCTATCAGGAGGTCCTTTTATAGGGGCAGCCAGCTCCCCCTACTGGCCAGAGACAGGAGGCATTGCATGCTAATGTTCCCCTGACCAGAGTACCTCCCCCTTGCTCTCAGACACAGCTTTAATATATTTGTGGCATCCAGGCCAGGGTGAGACACTGGCTGTTCACAGAGTGCTGTATCCAAGCATATTAATGGAAAGTTGAGTGGAAGGAAAAAGTGTGGTAGAAAAAGGTGCACAAGCAACCGGGATAACCACAGCCTTGAAAGGATTGTTAAGTGTTGTTAAATTAAGACCATTCAAAAATTTGGGGGAGATTCACAAGGAGTGGACGGCTGCTGGAGTCATTGCTTCAAGAGCCACCATACACAGATGTATCCAGGACATGGGCTACAAGTGTCACATTCCTTGTGTTAAGCCACTCATAACCGATAGACAACGCCAGAAGCGTCTTACCTGGGCCAAGGAGAAAAAGACCTGGACTGTTGCTCAGTGGTCCAAGATGTTGTTTTCAGATGAAAGTAAATTTTGCATTTCATTTGGAAATCAAGGTCCCAGAGTCTGGAGGAAGAGTGGAGAGGCCACAATCCAAGCTGCTGGAGGTCTAGTGTGAAGTTTCCACAATCAGTGATGGTTTGGGGAGCCACGTCATCTTCTGGTGTAGGTCCACTGTGTTTTATCAAGACTAAAGTCAGCGCAGCCGTCTACCAGGACATTTTACAGCACTTCATGCTTCCCTCTGCCGACAAGCTTTTTGGAAATGGAAATGTCATTCTCCAGCAGGACTTGGCCCCTGTCCACACTGCCTAAAGTACCAATACCTGGTTTACACACAACAGTATCACTGTGCTTGATTGGCAGCAAACTCGCCTGACCTTAACCCCATAGAGAATCTATTATAGAGAATCTATGGGGTATTGTCAAGAGGAAGATGAGAGACCCCAGACCCAACAATGCAGACGAGCTGAAGGCTGCTATCAAAGCCACCTGGGCTTCCATAACCCCTCAGCAGTGCCACAGGCTGATCGCCTCCATGCCACGCCACATTGATGCAGTAATTGATGCAAAAGGAGCCCGACCAAGTATTGAGGCATTTACTGAACAGACATTTCAGATTTTAAAATCATTTTTCAAGCTGTTATAACGTATTCTAATTTACTGAGATAATGACTTTTGTGTTTTCATTGGCTGTAAGCCATAATCATCAACATTATCAGAAATAAACACTTGAAATAGATCACTGTGTTTGTAATGACTCTATATAATATATGAGTTTCACTTTTTGTACTGAAGAACTGAAATAAATTAACTTTTTGATGATATTATAATTTAGTGAGATGCACCACATATATGGCTGTTGTGTGCGCACAGGACCTGTGATGAGGTCACAGGAGGGGAGGAGTCAGGGGTCACATGATCAGGGGCCTCAGTGGACGCAGGACTCTGCTGTGCTGTTATGTGGTGGCGGCTCTGCAGGTGGAGGTATGTGGAGATCCCCCATTACTGGGCGCAGGGGGCATTAACCCCTTCAGCACGGAGGCTCTTTGGGGGTCTTGTGTTGCCCCTTTATAAGAATCATAAGGTTTCTGTTCTGTTTCCTGTAATAGATACATACGACCCCACTATGGAGACAGGAAGGGAGGAGACGTCTTGTTCTCATTAGTGATGAGGGTGCGTGGATTGTTAACCCTTCGGTGAGCGCGCTCTGGTGCTCGGCATCTATGTTGGTGCCGCCGCGGCTCATGTGTCATGGCGGTTGGGCTGCTGTGACACATGCAGCGATTGCCTAACAAACAGGCTGTTCATCAGACATGGTGCCATTAACAGACGCCTTCACCGAGGGTCTTGAATAAAGGGCTCTAATGGAGTGAATAATAGGACCCACAAACCCAAACCTATTTAACAGCGAGAAGACGAACGACCAATTGACTGGGTCAGACGCCTTCTCAGCGTCAATTAAGTGACATTTTATTGAATGAAATAAGTATTTGATCACCGACCAACCCGCAAGAATTCTGTCTCTCACAGACCTGTTAGTCTTTCTTTAAGAAGCCCCCCTACTCTGCACTCATTACCTGTATTAATTGCACCTTGTTAGATGTATAAAAGACACCTGTCCACACAATCAATCACATTCTAACCTCTCCACCATGGGCAAGTCCAAAGAGCTGTGTAAGGACACCAGGGACAAAATTTTAAACCTGCACAAGGCTGGAATGGTGTCACGGGTGTGTCAGATGTGACAGACCTCTGCCGGGGGAGCGGTCTGGAGGTGAACCAGTACTGGGGGCGGTAGCAGAACCCATGCAGTTAGGGGGTGCCTTTACATCATACATTTCCCTGGAGATTCGCAAGAAAAAAGGAGTATTTTTTTTTCTGGGAAAAAGGGACATTTTATTAGGACCTGTCCTTCAATTCCTAAACAAAAGGACAACTCACAGCAGAGAAGATTCTCTTATAACCTTCACTTATACTCATAAAACTTTATATCCTATATATCCATTACTGAATCAACATAACCCCTATTAACCTCAGGACTCAAAAAGACTCATTACAGATATTTACAGGATACGGTCTCCGGATGAATATATCCAGTCCTGACTGTTAAATAACATTAATCATAATCTAAAGTGCTATTGTGCAATATAGAAAGAAAATGTCTGGTTCTCACCCATTTTGCATCTAGGCACCATCCGGGATTTTCTGTCTCTCTGTTGATCTTTTTCTGAGGACTGATGCCCCCCCTCTGTCATGCCCCTGGGTTTAGCTCCCGCCCCGACACGGGCAGTACCCAAGTGTACCTACTAACATATCCCACAAAAACCCACCCGACGCGTTTCTTTCTCCTTACGGAGAATTCATCAGGGGAGTAAGTTTAGCATTTTGGGGAAGGCACAAATAATGCAAAGAGACTCTGTGCCAATAAAGTGTCAAAGTGAGTAAAACAAAAAAATTCAATGAGGCTCACAATAGTGAGTGTTCATTACAGTCGTGCAGAGTGCTGCCTCCACTATTTTTCCAAAAAATGTATGGGGAGATAATCCCACACACTCACTTCCTGTATGTAAATAGGTTTACTCTCCCTCCAGGGAGTCCTATGTCACTTCCCGGGAAGGGCTTATATCTTCTTATATTTTTGTTGCTATAATTCCAGAGTTTATCTCTATCAAACCCATTCCTTTTTCAAATACATTATCCCATAATAGTGCTCTCATCAGACTCATTCCACTTTGACCACCTTATATGTATTCCCACTCTTTCAAAACATGTCATTTCCTGCAGCGCGGAGTCTCACAATCACATGACACGGCTGGGTCTCACCCAATCGCACCGTGACCACGTGACACTGCCGACCGCATCATTTCCGGACGCCCGACAAGCCGTGACCCCGTGACACCGCCGACCGCAACATTTCCGGACGCCCGGCAGGTCACAAACACGTGACATAACCGATCACATAATTTCTGGCTGCCCGGCATGCCGCGATCACTCAATGCAGCCCTATTTTTACAGCCGCCTACACTCAGCCATATGTTACAACATGTGGCCGTGGACTCCACAACGCTTCCGGTCACGTGGCACCCTAAACGCCTCAGTCACACGGCCGACCACATATGGTCACATGTCCCCATATATACCATATTATTTTTGAATGATTACCACTGCAATAGTGACCATCAATCCAAATCGCACATGATGTTCCTTCCTACTTGGGATAGGCTGGCAGCTTTAAATACAAACTTCATCAGACATAATTTAAATATACGTATTTCATTCTGAAGGCACTCTGTAAGCAACCTGTTGCCCACAATGTCATATATTATATATCTATCCATAAATTTCCCTTCTTCCTAAGGGTATATAATCCTTAAAGATATAAAGATCACCTTCTTTTGAAGGCACTCAAGATTTTAAAGGCTCAAAAATCTGATTTTGACAGGCTCATGAAATTGGACTCTCCACATAAGCATGATCAAACGGGGGTAAAGCCCCTGTCTCACATAGCGAGATCGCTAACCTCCCGCTCACCGTAGCAGGCTCGTAACCATGATAAACAGCGGGTTACTAGGTGCGTGTGTGCCCCTAGTAACCCGATGTTTACCATGGTTACCAGCCTGCTCCTGCTTCAGCAGGCTGGTAACCAGGAGCAGGACATCGTGGAAAGATTCTTTCCACGATGTCGCTGCTCCCCTGATCGTTGGTGAGCCTGCCTGTTTGACAGCGACCACATAGCGACGCAGCAACGATCCCTGACAGGTCGTATCGTTGTCGGGATCGCTGCAGCATCGGTAAGTGGAACGGGGCCTTTACATCAGGAAAAACGAGCAAACATGTAAGAAGTATTTGTGAAAAAAAAAGCATACTAACTCAATGGTTCATTAGGTCGGGGTCATATGCAGCATAAATGTCTAAATCCCATCCACATGCTGATGAAAAAATGCACAGTTAAAAAAAATTATATGCGGTGCAGCAGTGGCGTACCTACCATGTAGGCAGGGGACGCCACTGCCCCTGGGTCCTCAGGGGGCCTGCCGCCAAGGGGTGTAATGCGCCCATGAACACCGGGCGCCCTGGATCTACCATGCTCTGGTAGGTGCCTGTCACCTACTGGAGCATGGCAAGGATAAATTAATACTCACCGCCTGCTGCTGCGCTGCTTTCCTCACTCTGCTTTGATGCAGATCCTGAGACGTGAGCGATCACATGATTGCATACATCATTCCAGGTCCTGTATCAAAGCAGAGGAAAGGAGCGTGTGGCAGCAGGTGGTGAATATTAATTAACCCCCTGCCATGCTCCGGTAGGTGACAGGCACCTACAGGAGCATGGTGTACCCTCTTCCCAGCACTAATTCAGCATTGGAACTTCATTTCAGGCTGTGTTGTGGTATCTCGGACAGTGACATGGGAGCTGTTGTCACGGTGTATGGTGGTCAAGGTAAGGACATCCCTCTTGTCCTTATATTTCACCACCAGCATGTTGTCGCTGCATTGGGCTCTGCTTTCGCCCTTTGTCAGCAGTTGCCCAATTAGTGGCTTAGGGAGGCCTCTCTGATTTTTTTTGCACTGTGATGCATGCAACTGTTTCTCTGACAAAGAGGGTCTTGAAGAGTGGGATGCTGGTGTAAAAGTTATCAATCTAGAGGTGATAACCCTTATCCAGCAGTGGGTACAGCAACTCCCACACAATTTTACCACTCACCCCCACGATAGGTGACATTCAGGGGGTTAATCTGGGTGTCCTTCCCTTCGTAGACCCTAAATCTGTGGGTGTACCCTGAGGTACTCTCGCACAGCTTGTACAGTTTAACTCCGTACCTAGCCTAGTACCTCCGTACCTAGTACCTAGCAGGTATTGTCAGAATTTAACCTCCCTTTGAAATGAACCAGAGATTCATCTATAGAGATGTCCCTTTGGGGGTTGAACGCCTCAGCAAATGTTTTGCTGAAGTGGTCAACTACTGGCCGAATTTTGCATAGACGATCAAAGTTAGGATCGTCTCGGGGAGGACACATTATCACTATAATGCAAAAATTTTTGTCATGATCAAACGGAATACAGGTGTACTGTTGAATATATCAGTACTCCAGTATTGCCGAATCTCTGGTTTTCTGACTATGCCCATATGCAGCACAACGCCCCAAAATGTCATCATCTCTGCTGCATTTACAGGGGTCCATCTGGCGTCTGATGACATGGGATTTGTGGTGAAACATTGATGGGCATACAAATTTGTTTGGGCCACCATAACTTTTATTATCTGCTGAAAAAGAATTTGAAAAAGTCAATTTCAGTGAGGAGTGTAACATCAAATTGGATTTCTGAGCTGCCGATGAAATCCAGAATTATAGGCTGATCATTTTCGGGGTGCTGCAGTCCATATGGGATCGATTGCGGTAGGGGTTGCCTGGGTCCTAAGGCATCTTGCTAGGGGTCCTTCCTCACTAGAAGAGGAGGAATAGAGGATCTTCCTCACTGGCTGAATCCGTGTCGGAGTCAAGGAAAGCGTATGCCTCCTCTGGTGAATAGCATCTTCTTGACAAATGGGCCATTTATATATTGTTTTTCAAAACACTGGGGAAGTGTGTAAGTGGTGCTTTTACATGTGTATTGTGTGGGGCTTGTGCAAAGGGTACTATTTATTATAAAAGAGAAATGAAAAGTAAAAAGGAAAATCTTAGAAGAAATCTTAGAAGAAAGAATGAAAAGAAAAATCAGATGTAAAAAAGAAGTTTGTTTAAAAAAAAATTACATTGATGTTCACTAATGTCCTACCTATAAATTGACCCGACGCTAACTATTCTTTTTTTTTTTTTTTTTGCAACAGAAGAACGGACGTCGCGTACACTGCAACCTACACTTCCCTAATGCACTAGCTGAAAATTTACTTGATGCAAACAATTCTGTTTTTTTCACCAAACAAAAATGGACATCACTAACAATGCGACGTGCGCTCCTCTAATGCACTAGCTAAGAATTTACACGACGATAACAAAGAAAGACTCTACCTCCCGACCTATCAAGCTACTCTGTACTATTTTTTTTTTCTAAAAGAAAATCGGACGTCATTAACACTGTGACGTCCGCTACTCTAATACACTAGCTCCCTACTTATAAAGCTACTCTGTACTATTTTTTTTCTCTAAAAAAAAATCATACATCACTAACACTGCCATGTCCGCTACTCTAACTAGCTAAAAAAAGAAAAAGTCCCGGGGAAACTCTGATCAGCAGCAATACTGATCAGAGCACTGCGGCCACTGGAAGAGCACAAATGCAGGACGCCACATGCATGAGAAAAGTGCAAAAAAAGTGTGCCTATATTCAATTGGGAGTGGGGCGTGGGGAAAAGGTAATGGGGGGGAAGGGGCTGAACAGGGATTATCCAACTGCTGCTGCTGTGATCACAGATCAGTCACACCGCAGCCAGCACACCGCACAGGAGATCGCAGCAGCCACAGAAAGCAGGAGACATAGGAGGACACAGATCGCAGGAGGATCGCACTGGCCACCAATGACATTTTGTATCTTAGGTAACACAGAGGGGGTATACAACCACTCTTCACACCAACTCCGAGGTGAAGATGGCGTCGAGAGCAGTGATCGCTATTTTAGATTAACCCATTTGGCGCTGATTGGCTGAACAATAGTTTCTGAGCAATCAGAGCCAAACGGGTTAATCAGGAGAGGTGACGTCGCGATCACCCCATCCATAGTGTCTCTTGTGATTGGTACTGTGTCGGACTCAGCATGTCGCATGTTTCTTTTTTTTCAAACTTTATTGTTACACCACTGTGATAGGCTGGTCAGAATTGATCAGCCATCACAGCAATCGCCAACATGAGGGGCTGTACAGCCCCTCAGGGCAACATGCAAGGATGGTCCGCTGTCAGAGACAGCAGCCATCTTAACCCGGTCACTGCCCGATGCAGCGCAGTGACCGGAAGTACCGGTTCCGTATATATGCTTCGCTTTGTTGGAACGCAGCTCCCGCTGAGCAATATATTTATGGCCCATGTCAGGAAGGGATTAAACTGTTAAAAAATAATAAAATGTATCTTATGCTTTTTGCATGTTTTTTTTCCTTTTTCCAAGAATTGTTGGCGCTAATTTTCTTTTGAAACATTATATCAGCTTTTTTTCTATTGTTTTTCTTGTAATATAGGAAAGCCTAAGGACAGACATGAACCCCATAAACCAATGTGCATGGTGACATTGGTATAAAATAATTTCTGTCCGCAGTGTTTGTCACACAAAACAGCTTTTATAAAAGCCTCAAACTTCTGTGTGTGAATCAGACATGAGATCTAACGTGATAGAAGATTACAATCTGGGGAAGACTGGAAACATTCATACAGACGGTCGGTGATGATGTAGTCAGTGACGGACTCTGGCCATATCTGTTTCTAGAGCCGTATTAGAAGATGAAGATGTCATCCTCATCATGAAGTTGTTATTTCTCATGTCATGTGTAATGGATATCTCCTGCAGTATTGCTAATGCCGACCCCAGTGTCGGTAAATGAGATGAAACTTAGCGTTATGGACAATGAGTCTATGAGAAACGTATTCTGCTGCAGACTCCGAGGAAGAAACTGCTTGTTGTCTGTGGTCTAAAGTATATAGGTTTTATTAGTATATTTATAGAAGAAAACTAAATACTGTAAAACATAAATCTCCTCATATGTTTCACTTATTATCTCCAGTAATTGTATTATTACACAGGATTTTTATGACGTTGCATCGGCTCATCTTCTGCTCATTCAGGTTTCTACAATATCGAATCTTCTCAGTGAAGATCTTCTATATAAGAAAATTTTCCTGATTTACCAATCAAAGATGGATCTGGACAGAGACAAGATGGCAGAAAAAATATTACATCTCACCCTAGAGATCCTCTTCCGGCTTACTGGAGAGGTGAGAGATTCTGATGACGTCACATCACATCATTCTTATCTATGGGAATAACAGATGGACAGAACTGGAGAGGTGAGGACTCTGGAAATGTCTGTAGTGAGATTTATTAATGTGTCTCTCTATAACCAGGATTACACAGTAGTGAAGAAGACCTCTAGTGGGCGCTGTCAGGCCCCTGTGTCTGAGGGATGGGGAAGACCCCTGTGTCCAATCATAGGTCCTCCGCCTCACCCCCTGATACCTGAGGACATCAATGACCAGAAGATCCTAGAACTCACCTACAAGATGATTGAGCTGCTGACTGGAGAGGTGACACTGCTGGGAATGCTGGGACATTATACAGTAACGCTATGGAGGGATCGGGGGGATGACGGTATCATTGTTTTGTCAGGTTCCTATAAGGTGTCAGGATGTCTCCGTCTATTTCTCCATGGAGGAGTGGGAGTATTTAGAAGGACACAAAGATCTGTATAAAGACGTCATGATGTCTTCATCACCAGGTAATAGGACTAAATACACACGGCCTGTAATTATCTGCATGTAAAGAATGAATTCAGTCCCTGTATGTGTTTCCTCCAGATCTATGCAGTAAGAGGACAACACTAGAGAGATGTCCCCGTCCTCTTCTTGCACAGGACTGTAAACAAGAAGATCCCAATGTTCCTCAGGATGATCAGGTAGATGGAGAGAAGGTGTCATGAGATCTCCCCTATGATGTGTAGACGGCTGTGAAGGTCTTGTGTTCAGTCTTGTTTTATCCACCAGTATTATATGATTTATACATGTGTAATGAGAACGGTGGAGATGACAGGATTAGAGCTGATCATAGATGTGACTTCTCCATCTGTCTGTGACTTTTACAATATTTGTTTCAGGGTGAAGATCTGACCCATATTAATACTACAGAGACATATGTGAGGGGTGATGAGCAGTGTAAGGAGGAGATTCCTACATATGACTACCCAGGTGAGTACTGACCACTAAATGCAGAGAAGTCACAGATTCTTCTCAGTCACCGGCTGTGGATGCTTTATCGGTGGTGTAGTCCGGCCGTATCACAATCGTGTGATCACCATTTTGCTGCTGGAGCACAACATTCTCCTCCACCCTAAAATGTACAGATTATTTTGTGAAATTGCGAAAGCCCTTTTCTATAGAACTTACAACCTGGAGGATCCACTTACCCTCTGGTAGTAGAAGATACTAATCCTTACCTGCCCATGTCTGTAAACTACAAAGCCAAAAGGCAGCATACGTAGAATGTGCTGACGACTTTTACGATCAACAATATTAAATGTGCAGTGAGGGCCAAGTGTGAATTTCTGTACAATAACAACGGAGTTTCCTTTATCCTGACTTTTCAAACTATCTTCAAACAGGATCTTGATAAACTACATAAATAACATTACACCTGTGCCATGATATGTCTCTAAGCTGTGCGTGGCTGATGGCTGTAATATACATCTATTCACGCCTGCAGGAGATGTGGTGGCATGGCTCGAGCCCTGGTTTCATGGATTCACTCCACGTCATCAATTCCATTATGTTTTCAATCCTAAAGAATTCAGATTCCTGCATAATCTCTCCTGAAATGGGGGCACTAACACTTTCTCTACTCTCCTGGTCAGGACTCCTCATACCTCCAATGGTCCACCATAAATGAGTGCATCTCCAGTTTAGTGTTGAAGCTCTCCCCTCATACATACGTTGTTGTTGGGGATGTAACAGAGAAAAATCTTTTTTTTTTTTGCACATTCTGTATGATACTTTGATTGTGGTGGGATTGGTCTGACACCCTAGCTCTACATTATTATAAAAAGTTTTCTTTGCATGTCTTATATTTCTTCTTGAAACTCATCTGACAAAATATTGGCCCTTACAATAGTTTTGATTGCAAAGAGCCACCGAGCCCCAGACTCCATT
Organism: Phyllobates terribilis; assembly: GCF_046119375.1. Classification (NCBI taxonomy): domain Eukaryota; kingdom Metazoa; phylum Chordata; class Amphibia; order Anura; family Dendrobatidae; genus Phyllobates; species Phyllobates terribilis. The sequence continues at coordinate 9,318,237 of NW_027362772.1, read as the reverse complement.
ACACCAGAGAGGTTTCTCCACTAGTTACTCATTTTTCTCTGATGGAGACTATTGAGTTTGATCATTTCAGTTGATGTGTTATTGTCTATACTCACAGTTTTGACTACAGTAGCTGGGGCCCAAAATATTCTGATGTAATTACTTCTTATAGTGGATTGACTGATATAGATTTTGAAGTTATATTAATGCTGGAATGTCTAACATTAGATGTGCCCTTGGTTATGGACATATAGAAATAATGGCTTCTCCAAATGTCTCCATGGGTTCCAGGCGACCGGAGGGTCCCACCTGGACCCCCAAACAACATATCCATGGGGCCAGGCAAATTGATCATCCCAACCTGGTCTCTCCAAATGTATCCATGTCTCTCAGATGGTCAATGGAACAGATCCGTATCTTTCCAGTCAGGGCCTCATACCCTTAGGCCGGAATCATGTAGAATTCAAATGTGTGCCTCTTTTGATGGAGCAGCCATGCTATCCATTTTCTGTCCTGAAGGATGTCTCTCATTCTCCTTGTAAAGTATTTCTGATTCTCCTTGATCTAGCTTGCAGCACTAAAGACATCCCTGTTTATATTTACATCTGTGTAAGGTCATCAGTCAGAAGTAAAGGTGCAGGTCTCACTCACGTCTCATTGTTTGAGCTAATCAATTACATAGTTGGTATCATAGGGGGGTATTGTAAATAAACATCTACCTGGCTTTTAGTACATTATGTTATTAGCATATTAACAGGCATCATTGTTTCCAAAGGAAGAGAAGTCAACATTCAGTTTTATACAAATAATCGTATGTCCTTCTTGACCACTCACAGAAATACACATACATTCACAAGTCAACACAAAGATAATAGTGTATTTCTCTTGGCTTAACAAATCTAATCGTCTGGCTGATTAAGATTGTAAGCTGTATCGTCACATAGGGTGAGATGCTTTCCAGTTGACTGAGGCAGGGATCAGATTACTCCAACTGGACAACACCCACCCACACTGCCAGACTGGATGGGCAGAACCTGCGCCTCCCAGAACTTCTGGTTCCGACGTTTCCTCCATCACCAGTGCCGCCTGAAGAATAAATAACTGTAGGTAGTGATTCACTGCACACTCCTTTTGGCATGCAAGCAGTTTTTTTTTCACGTAGAGTAATTCAGACATAAAAAGGTGAAGGGATATGTGACAGAAATAATTTTTAACGTTTTGATCCTGCCAGAGTCTTATTCATAATGTCACTTTGAAAAATAGAAACCATTCATAAATGTCAAGACTAAAGGTGCATCTCACAAAATTATAATATCTTCGAAAAGTTAATTTATTTTAGTTCTTTAATACAAAAAGTGAAACTCATATGTTATATAGAGTCATTACAGACCGAGTGACCTATTTCACGTGTTTATTTCTGTTAATGTTGATGATTATGGCTTACAGCCAATGAAAACACAAAAGTCATTATCTCAGTAAACTAGCATAATTAACAAAAAACAACTGCAAAGGCTTCCTACGCATTTAAAAAGGTCCCTTAGTCTGTTTCAGTAGGCTCCACAATCATGGGAAAGACTGCTGACTTGACAGATGTCCAGAAGGCAGTCATTGACACACTCCACAAGGTCTCAGAGTCTGGAGGAAGAGTGGAGAGGCCACAATCCAAGCTGCTTGAGGTTTAGTGTGAAGTTTCCACACTGCCAAAAGTACCAGTACCTGGTTTACACACCACAGTATCACTGTGCTTGATTGACCAGCAAACTCGCCTGACCTTAACCCCATAGAGAATCTATTATAGAGAATCTATGGGGTATTGTCAAGAGGAAGATGAGAGACCCCAGACCCTACAATGCTGACGAGCTGAAGGCTGCTATCAAAGCATCCTGGGCTTCCATAACACCTCAGCGGTGCCACAGGCTGATCGCCTCCATGCCACATTGCCGCATTGATGCCGCATTCATGCAGAAGGAGCCCCGACCAAGTATTGAGGGCATTTACTGAACAGACATTTCAGTAGGACATTTCAGATTTTAAAATAATTTTTCAAGCTGTTATAAAGTATTCTAATTTACTGAGATAATGACTTTTGTGTTTTCATTGGCTGTAAGCCATAATCATCAACATTAACAGAAATAAACACTTGAAATAGATCCCTCTGTGTGTAATGACTCTATATAATAGATCCCTCTGTGTGTAATGACTCTATATAATAGATCCCTCTGTGTGTAATGACTCTATATAATAGATCCCTCTGTGTGTAATGACTCTATATAATAGATCCCTCTGCGTGTAATGACTCTATATAATTGATCCCTCTGTGTGTAATGACTCTATATAATAGATCCCTCTGTGTGTAATGACTCTATATAATAGATCCCTCTGTGTCTAATGACTCTATATAATAGATCCCTCTGTGTGTAATGACTCTATATAATAGATCCCTCTGTGTGTAATGACTCTATATAATAGATCCCTCTGTGTGTAATGACTCTATATAATAGATCCCTCTGTGTGTAATGACTCTATATAATAGATCCCTCTGTGTGTAATGACTCTATATAATAGATCCCTCTGCGTGTAATGACTCTATATAATAGATCCCTCTGTGTGTAATGACTCTATATAATAGATCCCTCCTTGTGTAATGACTATATAATAGATCCCTCTGCGTGTAATGACTCTATATAATAGATCCCTCTGTGTGTAATGACTCTATATAATAGATCCCTCTGTGTGTAATGACTCTATATAATAGATCCCTCTGTGTGTAATGACCCAACATAATGAGTTTCACTTTTTGTATTGAAAACTGAAATAAATTAACTTTTTGATGATATTCTAATTTTGTGAGATGCACCTGTATATACATATTTACATACACACAAAAATTATATACCTAAGCCTTTCATATGCTCGTCCTGAATGTGCGACAGTTACAAGTACAATCTTCAGCGGCTTATAGGACATCCGTCCTGCAGGTAAGTATTGCTGATATTCTGGCTTCATAGTAAATCATTGGTAAAAAGATAGGTTAATGGAAGCAAAACGATTAATGATTAAGTGGAGGAGCAAAGGAGACGGGGCCAAGGAGTAGAATGACAGAGCTTAGATGGTTAAAAAGTTAGGTATCAGGGCAGAGACATAAGCAATATAGGTCCCCAAATAGTTGAGTATAAAGGCATGTTAGGTATAGGACAGAGACATATGAGCAATATAGATAAGTAATAAAGCTTATTAAGTAACAGATCAATATAGAAGCATGTTATATGATCATGCCAGGTGGCTTGCCTGTCTGCACAACGTGTGCTGGGTGGCTACCTTTAATGGAGCTGTGAACAGGCGCTCACGCGCCTACGTCTCGTGCATCTGTCTCTAGTTGCAGCTGGAGGGTTTATGTATGTTTCCCCGATTACCGGCAGACCGTAAGTGTGTGTGCTTGGACCTGCCCCCCGGAGCTTGAGTCACAGGCAGGTGACACCACCTTTGTGAGTAGGTTTGAGATGTGCGGGACGCCTACTCGCCATATCTCCACCTGAAGGATGTGGTTGCAGAAGTGAAATGCTCAGCCACTGTTTTTTTTTTTTGTCTGGTGAAGGAAGTCTCCAGACCGTGTGTGTGGAAGCCAGAGAGCTCCACAGAAGGACTTTGTGGTGAAACTTTGTGTTACCTGGAGCGGGCGAAACCCCGCTCACCTATGAACTGTACTATACTTTATCTTTTTGTTTCCCGTTATCCCGGATAGGCCTTGTTTATTTTGCGGAACCCTGCCATGGTTTATGCCATTAATTAATAAACCAACTGTAAGTTAACCCAATAAGTGTTTCTGCCTCTGTGAGAGCCGAGCAAATCGCTTTACCACACCAGGGTTTGCAGCAACGGATAGTGGATTTGTGGCTGGCAATGCAGTCCCTAATGGGTTGAATAGTTTTTCATATTTATAGTAGACCACATGGGCATTTGATTACATATATCACAAAGTTAGATTCTCTGCAGAATGAATGAGGCCACGTATGGTGACAGAAGCAATGTCGCAGGAGCAGATTGCACAGGAGATGGGGCCCACCATTTGCGGAAGCCCTAACATGACAAAATGGCAGAAAACTAGAGCAGTAGAAATCCCCAGAAAGTGAGTCCATTTTGGAAGTTATAACCCTCAGTGAATTAGTCTATAGGAGTAGTGACTACTTTGACTCCACAGACACTTCCTGGAAATTATCACATTAGATGTTGGAGAGTGAAAATTACAAATATATTATTTTATTGCCCAACACATAGTGTCCAGATTGTGCTCCAGGAGAGACAAAACATAAATGAAGTGGGATCTTCTCACTATAGTAATGCCAAATACATGGAGGCTAAATGTGGTTTGGGCGCACTGCAAGGCTCAGAAGCGAGGGGGAGATCTGACTTTGGGAGAGCAGATGTTGCTGGATTAGTATATGGAAGCCATGTTGCTTTTCAAGAGCCTTTTGAGACCTTAATAATGTGGAAACTTTTGTTTTCCCACTGACAGATGATGGACCTGAGTGGGGAATTGTTTTTTGTGAGATGAGTAGAAGTTTTTATTGGTGTTATATTCGTCTACATAACATTGTTTGGTGGCTTCTTATTCCATATTTGGGAGGCAAAATGAACAAATAGTTGAACACCACGCTCCACTGGTTCGTGCTATGAAGTTTTCTATTAGACTGTGAACTGTCATTGTCTTGGTGAATAATTCAGTGTTTTTACATAACTTGCCATTTCTACAGACAGTTTAATTAAAAATGTTCAAAAATATAAAATTCAAGGATATTTTACTCAAAAAAAAATAATTTGTTTTATTCTTGGCAGATGACTGTACCAGGAGATCAGAGGGACAGCTGACATCTTCAATTTCTAAAACTGATGATCTTGAGATCCCACAGGATACAATTGAAGTGAATGCCATTACTCCAGATATCCCATCATCCCTTCACAGCGAAGATCAATCATCTGATTCTTTAAAACAAGTCCTGTCTTCTGATTCATTACCGACTACTAAGGAAAATCATAGTCACAAAAGAGGCATTAACAGACGAACTGCTCCTAAAGCAAAGAAGACATTTTCACCTTCAGAATATGGAAATAGTCTTTCCCTCAAAAAGTCTTTTCTTAAACATCAAAAAATGTACACAGCAGAGAATCAAATTTCCTGCTCCAAGTGTGATAGATGTTTTAACCAGAAATCAGAACTTGTTTGTCACCAGAGAACCCACACAGGGGAGAAGCCATTTTCATGTTCACAATGTGGAAAATGTTTCGGAAACAAATCAAGTCTTACCAAACATCAAAGAACTCACACAGGGAAGAAGCCTTTTTCATGTTCAGAATGTGGGAAATGTTTTGTGAAGAATGTGTCTCTTCTTAGTCATCAGAGAATTCACACAGGGGAGAAGCCATTTTCATGTTCAGAATGTGGGAAATGTTTTGGAAAGAAATCAAATCTTATGAAACATCAGAAAACTCACACAGGGGAGAAGCCATTTTCATGTTCAGAATGTGGGAAATGGTTTACAAAGAAAGCAAATGTCATCAGGCATCAGATAACTCACATAGGGGAAACGCCTTTTTCATGTTCAGAATGCGGAAAATGTTTTAACCAGAAATCAAGCTTTGTTAAGCATCAGAAAATACACACAGGGGAGAAGCCTTTTTCATGTTTAGATTGTGGGAAATGTTTTATACAGAAATCACATCTTGATACACATCAGAGAACTCACACAGGGGAGAAGCCTTTTTCCTGTTCAGAATGTGGGAAATGTTTTGCAAAGAAATCAAATCTTATCGCACATGAGAGAACTCACACAGGTGAGAAGCCATTTTCATGTTCAGAATGTGGGAAATATTTTGCAGAGAAATCAAATCTTATCAAACATCTGATAAGTCACACAGGGGAGAAGCCTTTTCCATGTTCAGAATGTGGGAAATGTTTTGCAAAGAAATCAAATCTTATCAAACATCAGAGAGCTCACACAAGGTAGAAGCTTTTTTCATGTTCAGAATGTGGAAAATGTTTTAACCATGAATCAGATGTTGTTGGGCACCAGAGAACCCACACAGGGGAGAAGCCTTTTTCATTTTCAGAATGTAGGAAATGTTTTAATCAGAAAGCGCATCTTGATAGCAACTGGAGAGACCCCACAGGGGAAAATGCCGCAAAGTACACCCAACTAGTCTCTGTACAGACTAGCTGCACAACTTAAAGTACCACCTCGAATCTAAATCCATAATAGGCCATTGAGGGGTTTCTCGTACCTCCTGAGGAACCTTAGGGGAGGCCGCAACACACTGTCAACTAGGGGAAAGGAAAGTGTGAAGTAAGATACAAAACCCTTGGGGAGAAACTAAAACACATTCGTATAGGGCAAAGAAGGCAAGCTAAGGAGAACCAAAAAGAACAAGTATAACCTCCCACAAACCTAAGCGTGATAGAAGCAAAAGGTGCTGGGGGGAAAGCAAACAGACCGGGAGGATAGTTTCACCTTTGTGGTGAAACTTAAAAAAATCATCCTCACCCACAATTACTTTGAATTTGATAACCACATACATCTACAGGATATGGCTTCACAGTATGCAAATTTTCATGGCCAAGATTGAAAGTGACTTCTTGTCCTCATTGACAATATTTTAATCATCTGGACGAAGTCTGAGCAACAGCTAAAGCCGTTCCATGAGCACTTTAATCAATTTCATCCCACCATAAACTTAACACTCAAGTACTTCTGTACTAAAATTAGTTTTTTGGACACCATCATTAAATTACAGAACAATGAAATATAGCCATTCCTGTGCCAGAAGCCAATTCACTGTCCAACATCCCTTAAATGGGTCAGTTTCCATCCACAACACATAATCTCTATTGTCTACAGCTAAGCCATCATATACAATCGGATATGTTCCAACCCTATGGACAGAGACAACACCTTGGTGGCCTCAGAAAAACCTTTTAGAACCAGGGCTACCATCCAACAACAATTGAAAACCAGATTGCAAGAGCCACCAGAATATCAAGGAATCCTCTCCTACATTTGAAAACTAAACAAGAAAGCAACCGGGTGCCTCTCGTAGTCACCTACAATCCAAATCTGGAGGTGCTAAGGGAAGCTGCACCGAAATTACAACCATTATTACAAAAAGATGCTCAATTACAATCTATATTTCCAGATCCCCAACTTCGGTGATTTACACAGCTCCAAATCTACGAAGCATCCTTGTCAGAAGCTCCCTGTCCTCTCCAACAGCTACAGGAACCTTTCCCTGCAGCCAGAAAAATGTAAAACCTGTCCATTTATAATGACCACGAACAAGATAAAGATTCCCAACTCACATCAGGACCACAAGATCCCATATACATTCAGCTGCATTACATCTAATGTACTTAATTATATGTACCAAATGTTCAACTGGGGGTCTGTATGTAGGGCAGACAGGGCAAAAACTTAGAAGGGTGAATTTTCATCGCCACACAATAATAGAAAAATTAGATATACCTGCTGCAAACATTTTTGTATCCCTGATCACAGCATCATGGACATGAAATTACTTGTATTAAAACGTAATTTCAAATCTCAGAGAGACAAAATAAGTTTGGGAGTTCAAGCTTATGACAATTGTTGGCACACTCAGCAGCACTGAGCTGTATCGCATGGATTTATGTCTTCCTACATCCACTAAGGATTGTGCTCCTGAGACCGTTTGGGAGCATCACAATCATTGACCAGACCTCAATCACAGGACAATAAAACTTTCACACTCCTTATATATGAACTGTTTCAATATTTACGGCCACAACTGCTTCTCTCTCTCCAATACTGATAGTTCTGCTTCACATCACTTGTCTTACCTATTGCATTATTCTTGTGCCCTGTTGTGTATAAATATGTGACTCTTCAGATTGTGTTATACTGTGCCTGATGAAGAGACGTGAGTAGTCCCAAAAGCTTGCAATTTGTTACTTTTTGATGGCTAACTGAAAAGATGGTATCAACCACTGAGGACTTCAAATTGTAATATTTTTCTCCCAACAGAAATTTTAAGATCTCTCCACAGGTGTTCAATGGGATTTAGATCCATACTCATTGCTGGCCAATTCAGAACTCTCCAGCACTTTGTTTCCATCCATTTTCTGGGGGCTTCTTGAAGTATGTTTGAGGTCAATTGCCATGCTGGTCTAGGATGCAAACCCAGCTTTCTGACAATAGGCACTACATTGTGACCCAAAATCCTTTGGTAATCTTCAGATTTCATGATGCCTTGCACACAGTCTAGGCACACAGTGCCAGAGGCAACAAAACAACCCCAAACCATCTTTGAACGTCCATCATATTTCACTGTGGGTTCTGTGTAGGCTTCATTCTGTTTAAGGTAAACAGAATAAAGAATTTTGGTAAAGCCCATCATCTTGGTCTCATCTGTCCAAAAGATGCTTCCCCAGAAGGATTTTGGCTTACTCATGTACATTTTGGGAAACTGCAGTCTAGCTTTCTTATGCCTCTGTGTCAGCAGTGGGATCTTCCTGGGTCTCCAGCCACAGGATTTCAAATGTTGACGGATAGTTCACGCTCACACTGATGCACCCTGAGCATGCAAAACCACTTGAATTTCTCTGGAACTTGACTGGGACTGCTTATCCGACATCTGGACTGTGAAGACACGGGGTTTTCCATGGGCAGAACACTACTCAGACAACACAGGGTGAAGGTATACAGTGTGGCAATCATTTATTGAACCACCAGCAATTAATAACATATAGAACAGTCCCAGCAAATACATGAAATGGTGCAAAATTACATAGTCTCACCCTTCCACTGGCCTACCGGGATTAGAGCCGTGAGATATATGTCCAGGGGACCTGATTGTCCCAACCTGGATTCTTCACACAATCTCTGAGAGTTCAGCAATGGTCAGTGGAGCAGTTCTGTATCTTTCCAGCCAGGGCTGTGGTCCCTTAGGCTCTCATTCTGTAGTGTCTCTTTGAACAGATGCAGAGGCCCCCTTTTTATAGTTCAAATTTGTCCTTTCAAGCCATCATTCACAAGTGAAGGGTTAGAGATCATGATATTAATTTACAATGCTCGAATATCCACAGCTCATCCCCCCCCAATGTTAGCTGGCAAACACCCTACAATGGTATTTAACATACAGGTGCATCTCACTAAATTAGAATATCAGCAAAAAGTTTATTTATTTTAGTTCTTCAATACAAAAAGTGAAACTCATATATTATATAGAGTCATTACACACAGAGGGATCTATTATATAGAGTCATTACACACAGAGGGATCTATTATATAGAGTCATTACACGCAGAGGGATCTATTATATAGAGTCATTACATGCAGAGGGATCTATTATATAGAGTCATTACACACAGAGGGATCTATTATATAGTCATTACACACAGAGGGATCTATTATATAGAGTGATTACACACAGAGGGATCCATTATATAGAGTCATTACACACAGAGTGATCTATTATATAGAGTCATTACACACAGGGATCTATTATATAGAGTTATTACACACAGAGGGATCTATTATAAAGAGTCATTACACACAGAGGGATCTATTATATAGAGTCATTACACACAGAGGGATCTATTATATAGAGTCATTACACACAGAGGGATCTATTATATAGAGTCATTACACACAGAGGGATCTATTATATAGAGTCATTACACGCAGAGGGATCTATTATATAGCGTCATTACACACAGAGGGATCCATTATATAGAGTCATTACACACAAAGTGATCTATTTCACGTGTTTATTTCTGTTAATGTTGATGATTATGGCTTACAGCCAATGAAAACACAAAAGTCATTATCTCAGCAAATTAAAATAACAAAAAACACCTGCAAAGGCTTCCTAAGAACTTAAAAAGGTCCCTTAGTCTTTTTCAGTAGGCTCTACAATCATGGGGAAGACTGCTAACTTGACAGATGTCCAGATGGCAGTCATTGGGACCTTGATTTCCAAATGAAAATTGGAACTCTGAGACCTTGTGGAGTGTGTCAGAGTCAGGAGGAAGAGTGGAGAGGCCACAATCCAAGCTGCTGGAGGTCTAGTGTGAAGTTTCCACAATCAGTGATGGTTTGGGGAGCCATGTCATCTGCTGGTGGAGGTCCACTGTGTTTTATTCAGACCAAAGTCAGCGCAGCCGTCTAAAAGAAAATTTTAGAGAATTTCATGCTTCCCTCTGCCGACAAGCTTTTTGGAGATGGAAATGTCATTCTCCAGCAGGACTTGGCCCCTGTTCACACAGCCAAAAGTACCAATACCTGGTTTACACACAACAGTATCACTGTGCTTGATTGGCAGCAAACTCGCCTGACCTTAACCCCATAGAGAATCTATTATAGAGAATCTATGGGGTATTGTCACGAGGAAGATGAGAGACCCCAGAGCCAACAATGCAGACGAGCTGAAGGCTGCTATCAAAGCAACCTGGGCTTCCATAACACCTCAGCAGTGCCACAGGCTGATCGCCTCCATGCCACGCTGCACTGATGCAGTAATTGATGCAAAAGGAGCCACGACCAAGTATTAAGTGAATTTACTGAACATACATTTCAGGAGGACAACATTTTGGATTTTAAAAACCTTTTTCAAGCTGTTGTTATAAAGTATTCTAATTTACTGAGATAATGACTTTTGTGTTTTCATTGGCTGTAAGCCATAATCAACATTAACAGAAATAAACACTTGAAATAGATCACTCTGTGTGTAATGACTCTATATAATAGATCCCTCTGTGTGTAATGACTCTATATAATAGATCCCTCTGTGTGTAAAGACTCTATATAATAGATCCCTCTGTGGGTAATGACTCTATATAATAGATCCCTCTGCGTGTAATGACTCTATATAATAGATCCCTCTGTGTGTAATGACTCTATATAATAGATCCCTCTGTGTGTAATGACTCTATATAATAGATCACTCTGTGTGTAATGACTCTATATAATAGATCACTCTGTGTGTAATGACTCTATATAATGAGTTTTACTGTTTGTATTGAAAATCAAACAAATTATCTTTTTGATTATATTCTAATTTAGTGAGATGCACCTGTATCTTAGGAAACATTCATTGTTCAGAGTCCCTGTATGGCAGAAGATACATTGTAAGAGAGGATATAAGATGTAGATAACAGCCATTCGTCAATTACCAATATCTCCTCAAGTGATCAGCATTCAGATTTATACGAGCAATAGTCTGTGTTGAGCAACCAAAGAAGAACACAGGTTAAAAGAGTCAACGTAAAAATAAAGGTATATTGCTCTTGGCCATCAGAAAGTATGTCTGGCATAATTAAGAAGGAAAGCTGTGTCGTCACATGGACTATCCTGCGGTGCAACCTTTCATCAATTTTTGTCTGTCGTCCACATCCAGGGAGATTAGCTACAGTGCCATGGGTTGCAAATGTATTGATTAGGTTGCGCACCAGACCTCTGGAGATGGACTTGCAATCTTGAAATTGTTGATATTTTTCAACAATTTTGGCTCTCAAGTCCTCAGACTGTTCTCTTCTCTTTCTGTTCTTCATGCTTAGTGTGGCACACACATGCACACAATGCAAAGATTGAATCAACTTCTCCCTTTTTATCTGGTTTCAGGTGTGATTTTCATATTGCCCACACCTGTTACTTGCCACAATTAAGTTTGAACAAGCTTCACATGCTTGAAACAATGTTGTTTACCCACAACTTTATCAAGGTGCCAACAACTTTGTCTTGCCCATTTTTGGTGGTTTTGTGTGAAATTATGTTCAATTACTTCATTTTTTGGAACAATTTTAAGGGAACCAACACTTTCAGCATTTCATCCTCTACCTGTTCAACTATATTAGGAGGCTTGTAGCAAACTCCAATTAGCAGCTTTCCATTATTACCATTTCCATGTACAGTTACCCATACTAACTCTACATTGTCGAAGCTTCTCCCAATGTCGTCATTGATCACAAGTCTTAAGTTGGATTGAACGAAAATACACACCCTCTACCTTTTTTTTCTTTCCTATCCTTTCTGAATGTAGTGTAACCCTCTATAGTTTCACCCAGTCATGGCTTTCATCCAGCCAGGTTTCCGTAATGCCCACCACATTGTAATCTGTGGCTGACATACGAGTCTCTAATTCATTCATTTTGTATGCAAGACTTCTTGAATTTGCCAGCAGACATTTAATACTATTAGAACATTTATTACTCTTACTCGCCGCCTTACTTTTGTTGAATGTCCCAGCCCCCTTAAATCCTCATTGACCTTTACTGTCTCACTGTGTGTACTCTCTCCCCTTATTTGCAAAACTACCCTCTCTCCCCCAAAATCCTAGTTTAAAAGCGCCTCCCTCCATCTGACCATTTTTTTCCCCCACTCCCTCATCAAAGCTGCACCCTCTCCATTGAGGTGCAGCCTGTCCCTATTGTAGAGCCTGTAGCTGACAGAGAAGTCGGCCCAGTTCTCCATGAACCCAGACCCTTTCTTCCTGAAACATATTTATCTCCTTAAGCTCCTGCTGACTTTCTAGTGATGCTAGTGGAATCGGCAGTATTTCTGAAAGCACCACCTTGGAGGTCAAGTACTTCAGCTTCTCTCCTAATTCCCTGTAATTACTTTTAAAGACCTTTCACCTCCCTCTAACTTTGTTATTGGTAGCAATGTGTACTATGACCGCTGTTTTCCCCAGCCCCACCCAATAATCTGTCTATTTGATCGCATGAATATCCGCCAAATTAACTTTGGAGTTATTTTAAGGACAATAATGTTTAAACTTAACGAGATATTGGAGACGGCGCCTGACCCACCTGGAACCAAGAACTCCCTCTACCCCAGACTCCTGATACCCTTTCAAATCCACCTTAACTATGGACCAGGTGTCCCCTCAAATTTTTTTTAAAAGAGAAGAATGGAAAGAATTATTGATTTTCCAGGCAATAGGAAGTTGCAAGTTAACTGTCCCATGATTTAAAATAATAATTTTATTAGGACCTTCATATTTAGGTGCAAACTTTGTAGACCTTTTAAGTGCAGATTTTTTGAGGACAACCACATAAAATCCCCCACCTTAAAGATAGGAGCCTTCCTACAGCTGCGGTTAGCACCTCTTTTTTCCCGGTCACTAAATACCAAAAGATCCCTTTTGACCTTCCACCAGACCTTAATTAATTGGGGGCAAAATCTCCTCCTCTGGCATGTAAGACTATCATCCTGAAAAATTCCCAAACACTGGATGAAAACTACCACAGCTAATAAAAAAAAAAAAAGGCAAGGTCCCTGTAGCCTTAGAGGATCGGTTATTTAAAGGAAACTTGATAAGGCACGGAAACTCCACCCAGTCTTTCTGTTTAGAGGAGACAATCCATAATACTGCTCTATTTCCTGTTTCATCCTTTCAGTTTGACTATCAGTCTCAGGATGATAACCTGTGAGAAAAGACAGCTTGATACCCAATCTGGAGCAAAATCTATACCACAAACTAGCCAGAAATTGAACCCCCTCAACCAGAAATTATGTTTTTGGGAACACAATGAACTTTAACGATATGAGAAATGAACAAATTTGCTAAGCTGCTAGCAGTTGGCAACTTTTGAAGTGGCACCAAAAGAACCATTTTGCTAAAACGGTCCACCACCACGACAGTGTTACCACCAGAGTTAAGGAAATCTGTGGCAAAGTCTATGGATAAGTGGGTCAAGGGCTGCAACAACATCGTTACGAAAGAGATAACCCGCTGAGTTTGAAGAAAGGCTTTTTGCCCTGGCAAAGACTTTGCATTTAGGGCTTATACCCATATGTTAGAAATAAAATGTTCCGTATTCTTGTCATGCGATTGCTATGCGATTTTCTCGATATATCTAGATAGATATTTTTATATATCTATCTCATGCAAATGACTTCAAGTTGTCATTGATGTTATAGGGGGCAATACACAGTGTTAAGAACTGGGGCATGTGAACCTTTGATCAGGGTCATTCGGATGTTTTTGGTTGTCATTATGATTTAAAAAGAGAAAACACAGTAGTTTGACAACAAATGGCTTCACCCAACCAATAACCATGAGTGGAGAGAATATATATCTATATAATGTGTGTGTATATATATATATATAATGTGTGTGTGTGTATATATGAATATATATAATATGAATGAGAACAACAAAAAATCTCATCTCATCAAGAGAATGCCAAGAGTGTGCAAACCAGTCATCAAAGCAAAAGGTGGCTACTTTGAAGAACCTAGAATATAAGACATATTTTCAGTTGTTTCACACTTTTTTGTTAAGTATATAATTCCACATGTGTTAATTCATAGTTTTGATGCCTTCAGTGTGAATGTACAATTTTCATAGTCATGAAAATACAGAAAAATCGTTAAATGAGGTGTGTCCAAACTTTTGGTCTGTACTGTATATATACACACTGCTCAAAAAATAAAGGGAACACTGAAACAGCAGAATATAACTCCAAGTAAATCAAACTTCTGTGAAATCACACTGTCCACTTAGGAAGCAACACGGATTGATAATCAATTTCACATGCTGTTGTGCAAATGGAATAGACAATAGATGGAAATTATTGGCAATCATCAAGACACCCTCAATAAAGGAGTGGTTCTACAGGTGGGGACCACAGACCACATCTCAGTACCAATGCTTTCTGGCTGATGTTTTAGGCACTTTTGAATGTTGGTTGTGCTTTCACACTCATGGTAGCATGAGACGGACTCTACAACCCACAGAAGTTGCTCAGGTAGTGCAGCTCATCCAGGATGGCACATCAATGCGAGCTGTGGCAAGAAGGTTTGCTATGTCTTGTCAGCGTAGTGTCCAGAGGCTTGACGCTCTACCAAGAGACAGGCCAGTACACCAGGAGACGTGGAGGGGGCCGTAGGAGGGCAACAACCCAGCAGCAGGACCGCTACCTCCGCCTTTGTGCAAGGAGGAACAGGAGGAGCACTGCCAGAGCCCTGCCAAGTGAACTCCAGCAGGCCACAATTGTGCATGTGTCTGCACAAACGGTTAGAAAGCGACTCACTCCATGAGGGTGATATGAGGGCCCGACGTCCACAGATGGGGGTTGTGCTCACAGCCCAACACCGTGCAGGACACTTGGCATTTGCCACAGAACACCAGGATTGACAAAGTCGCCACTGGTGCCCTGCGCTCTTCACAGATGAAAGCTGGTTCACACTGAGCACATGTGACAGAGTCTGACATTGGCTTCAGGTGGAATGGGCGTGATGGTAAGTAGAGTTTAATTTAGATTATTAAAGGAGTCTGTCTTTATTTCAAATAAATTATTTTCTTCATGGTGTGGTTGTCATTTTTTCACATATCATTATCACTGTGGGGTTAGTAATGGGGGTGTCTTATAGACGCCTCTCCATTACTAACCTGGGCTTTATGCCAGCTGGCATCATAAGCTGACATCAACCCCAACCGTATAACCCCACTGTCACCGCTAAAGAGCAGTGGGTAGATCGAGGCTAAGTGCCAGATTTGGCGCATTCTATGGATGTGCCATTTCTGGGGCAGCTGAGGGCTCCTGTTTCTAGGCTCGGAGGGGGCCAATATTCATGGCCCCTTCCTAGGCTATTAATATCAGCCCCCAGCTGTCTGCATAGTCTTTGCTAGCTGTTAAAATAGGGGTCCCCCATTTTAATAGCCAGTAAAGGCAAAGTATTCAGCTGGGGGCTGATATTAGTAGCCTGGGAAGCTCCGTGGATATTACCCCCTTCCCAAGCTTCAAACATCTGCCCCAGCTGTCTGCTTAACTTCTGCTAAAGTATAAAATTACGGGGAACCCCACGCCAATTTTTTTTTTTATAAATTCTTTATTTTAACAAATGACAAGTACAGTAACCAGCAGGGTCACTGTACTACTTATGTATGTGACTGACATTTTTCTATCTACACACGTGGTCAAAATTGTTGGTACCCCTCGTTTAATGAAAGAAAAACCCACAATGGTCACAAAAATAACTTGAATCTGACAAAAGTAATAATAAATTAAAAATCTATGAAAATTAACAAATGAAAATCAGACATTGCTTTTCAGCTTCCACAGAATTTAAAAGAAAAATAAACTCATGAAATCGGCCTGGACAGAAATGATGGTGCCCCTGAAAATAATGTGACAAAAGGGACATGTTAAATCACGTTGTGTCCACTAATTAGCATTACAGGTGTCTACAATCTTGTAATCAGTCAGTGGGCCTGTATATAGGGCTACAGATACTCACTGTGTTGTTTGGTGACATGGTGTGTACCACACTCAACATGGGCCAGAGGAAGCAAAGGAAAGAGTTGTCTCAGGAGATTAGAAAGAAAATTATAGACAAGCATGTTAAAGGTAAAGGTTATAAGACAATCTCCAAGCTGCTTGATGTTCCTGTGACTACAGTTGCACATATTATTCAGAAATTTAAGATCCATGGGACAGTAGCCAACCTCCCTGGACGTGGCCGCAGGAGGAAAATTGATGACAAATCAAAGAGACGGATAATACAAATGGTAACAAAAGAGCCCAGGAAAACTTTTAAAGAAATTAAAGGTGAGCTTCAAGCTCAAGGAACATCAATGTCAGATCGAACCATCCATCGTTGTTTGATTCAAAGTGGACTTCATGGGAGACGACCAAGGAGAACACCATTGTTGAAAAAAAATCATAAAAAAAGCCAGACTGGAATCTGCCAAACTACATGTTGACAAACCATAAAGCTTCTGGGAGAAAGTCCTATGAACAGATGAGTCAAAAATGGAAGTTTTTGGCAAGGCACATCAGCTCTATGTTCACAGACGGAAAAATTAAGCATATCAAGAAAAAAACACTGTCCCTACTGTGAAACATGGAGGAGGCTCTGTTATGTTCTGGGGCTGCTTTGCTGCATCTGGCACAGGGTGTCTTGAATCTGTGCAGGGTACAATGAAATCTCAAGACTATCAAGGGATTCTAGAGAGAAATGTGCTGCCCAGTGTCAGAAAGCTTGGTCTCAGTCGTAGGTCATGGGTCTTGCAACAGGATAATGACCCAAAACACACAGCTAAAAACACCCAAGAATGGCTAAGAGGAAAACATTGGACTATTCTGAAGTGGCTTCTATGAGCCCTGACCTAAATCCTATTGAGCATCTTTGGAAAGAGCTGAAACATGCCATCTGGAAAAGGCAACCTTCAAACATGAGACAACTGGAGCAGTTTGCTCATGAGGAGTGGGCCAAAATAACTGTCGAGAGGTGCAGAAGTCTCATTGACAGTTACAGCAATCGTTTGATTGCAGTGATTGCCTCAAAAGGTTCAACACAATATTAAGTTAAGAAGAGAACCATCATTTCTGTCCGGGCCGATTTCATGAGTTTATTTTTTTTTAATTCTGTTGAAGCAGAAAAGCAATGTCTGACTTTCATTTATTCATTTTCATAGATTTTTAATTTATTATTACTTTTGTCAGATTCAAGTTATTTCTGTGACTATTGTGGTTTTTTCTTTCATTAAACGAGGGGTACCAACAATTTTGACCACGTGTGTATCTATTCTATGTGTGTTGTTGTATTCTTTCTATTCTAAATTGTCGGGTATCGATGTATTGCAACTGTACGGGGCGGATGAATTAACGGCTTTTTTAAAGAGAAGGGTGCGTGAAAATCGGATGGCACTCGCATGGTCGGTATGCCGTCCGTTTTTTTTCTAGGACCCATTGACTTGCATTGGCGAGTCTCTTCTGATATACGCAGCAAATCGCAGCATGCTGCCGTTTTTTTTTCTCAGTCCTATTTTAGCTGAGAAAAAAATTGCATATGAGATGTACCTCATAGATTAACATTGGTACGAGTGCTATCCGATTTTTTTTATCGGATTGCTCCCGTCCATTTTTATCCCAAGTGAGTATGAGCCCTTACAGACATACTCTTTAATATCCTTAAGAGCATTCTGCCAACAAAAGGACCTAGATGGAGATCTCCGAATGGCAAACGAACCTGCATGTCCAGCTAAAACGGAATCATGTACTTTATTAATAAAATGTACGCATAAAGAGAGCGATACCTAAAGTTTGTTCATAGGTAACCCTTCCGTCGGCGACAAAACCAAACTGGCAAAAAATACAGGGTCCACCAAGCCTATCTGGTGTTTAAGCACTTAGTAGCATCAATATACAACAGGTTCTTATGATCGGTAAGGACCTTATATCTTGCCCCCTCCAACCAATGTCTCCATTCCTCAAAGACTCTACATCAAGGATGTAGATACCCACTTTTTTTTCTATGAAAGAACAGCTCTCATCCCAAAAGCAGAGGCGTCTACCTCTACTAAAAAAAGCAGATTGAAAAATGTAATTTATGAAATTTTTTTAAAGACTGCTGGAGCATTGGTTAACCCAAATGGCATCATCAAAATTTCAAAATGACCCTCAGGCGAATTGAACGCTGTCTTCCCTTCATCACCCTGACGTACGTGTATAAGGTTATATGCCCCTTTCAAGTCAAGTTTGGAAAATCATTTATCTCCAGATAATTGTTTAAACATCTCAGGTTAAAGGACAGGTATTGTGAACCGTGATTTTATTAATCTCTCTAAAATCCAAGTACGGACATAACTCTTCATATATATATATTTTTTAACAACCCCCCCCCACTGTGACTGGAGAGGTAGATGGAGGTGGATGGCCGAATAATACCCTTAGCCCTAAAATTGTAAAGTGCTGCGGAATATGTTCCCACAAGCTGGGAAGGGTAATTAATTATAAGTAAAAGATATATATCTCTGCGCTGGATCGAGTGAGTACAGGAGTAAGATAAAATAGAAAATGGACTAAGATGCCAAGTGGATATTAAAAATATATGGTTTATTTAAACGAAGGTAGAGAATTAAAATCCGTTAAAAAAAGAGATCATGTAGGTGCTTCTTGTTCACTTCCGCGAGGCTTTGTCTGCAAGAATGTATAAGTAGGCAGGAGGCTCCGGTGGGGGAATCCAAAGAAGATGGATTAGAGATGAGGTAGAGAATTAGTATGGGTGTTGTTGACTGGGCCTCCACAGTCACCAGACCTGAACCCAATCGAGATGGTTTGGGGTGAGCTGGACCGCAGAGTGAAGGCAAAAGGGCCAACAAGTGCTAAGCATCTCTGGGAACTCCTTCAAGATTGTTGGAAGATCATTCCGGTGACTACCTCTTGAAGCTCATCAAGAGAATGCCAAGAGTGTGCAAAGCAGTCGTCAAAGCCGAAGGTGGCTACTTTGAAGAACCTAGAATATGACATATTTTCAGCTGTTTCACATTTTTTTGTTAAGTATATAATTCCACATGTGTTAATTCATAGTTTTGATGCCTTCAGTGTGAATGTACAATTTTCATAGTCATGAAAATACAGAAAAATCTTTAAATGAGAAGGTGTGTCCAAACTTTTGGTCTGTACTGTATGTGATAGCTAGTAAAAGGCTTGCCAATGTGGTTGAACCATCTAGAAGAGGAAGTATGTGAAGACCAGGAGTTCTGCGATGGCAGCGCAGCTGGGTGCTTGTGTCCCGTAGATGCCAGCATTGGTGGACTGTTTGATGGTAGGACCTTTATACCGCTGATAGGTGGAGGGCGATGGATCTCTCCAGAGGTTAGGAGTAGGCACGGTGGGCGGCACACTGGATACACTTAATCCCGGCCGGTGACTAAGTGGGAGGGTCGCCTCTGGAGGTTGGCGCGCTCGACGCTTCAGAACCTGCGAGACACGTGGACACGTGGTTAGGATCCATACGGAGGCCACAGAGGACCAGTTTCTACCCGTTTCGTAAATCTAGTGGTTTCCTTCGTCAGGGATGGGCCTTCAGGGTTTGTGGACTTTTTATATCCGTGCTGGTAAGTTGGATACAAATGTTATGTATCAATCAGTCGCATGATAATCCCCTTTCCTTGTTAGATTTAGTTGCAGGCAAATAGTTTGATTTCACTATTGAGGCCCTTTGGTCTCATTGTCCAGTGTAAATATCAAGTGGCTTTCTACTCTGGACATCTGTTTAATGAAGTCGCCCTTTCGCCAGTATTTCTGTACCACTTGAATACCCATAACTTGGATATTCTCGGTGGAGTCTCCATATTTTTCAATATAGCGGATGGCCATCAAATTTATTCTTAATATTCCTTAAATGTTCGCCTATCCTCGTGCTCATCTGGCGAATAGTTTGTCCTGTGTATAACTTGTTGCATGGACATTTGAGGCTATACACTACACCTTTACTGGAACATGTTATGTGGTCTTTTATACTGTATTCGTTTACTCCACTCCATGGCCACCTCGTACACACGGCTCCGCTCCGTACACCTCGTACACGCGCGGCTCTGCTCCGTACACCTCGTAAACACACAACTCCGCTCTATACACCTCATACACGCACAGCTCCGCTCCGTACACCTCGTACACACGGCTCCGCTCCGTACACCTCGTACACGCACGGCTCCGCTCCGCACACCTCGTAAACACACAATTCCGCTCTGTACACCTCATACACGCACGGCTCCGCTCCGTACACTTCGTACACACGGCTCCGCTCCGCACACCTCGTAAACACACAACTCCGCTCTATACACCTCGTACACGCGCGGCTCCGCTCCGTACGCCTCGTACACGCGCGGCTCCGCTCCGTACGCCTCGTACACGCGCGGCTCCGCTCCGTACGCCTCGTACACGCGCGGCTCCGCTCCGTACGCCTCGTACACGCGCGGCTCCGCTCCATACGCCTCGTAAACGCGCGGCTCCGCTCCGCACACCTCGTAAACACACAACTCCGCTCTATACACCTCGTACATGCACGGCTCCGCTCCGTACACTTCGTACACACGGCTCCGCTCCGCACGCCTCGTACACGCACGGCTCCGCACGCCTCGTACACGCGCGGCTCCGCTCCGCACGCCTCGTACACGCGCGGCTCCGCACGCCTCGTACACGCGCGGCTCCGCTCCGCACGCCTCGTACACGCGCGGCTCCGCTCCGTACGCCTCGTACACGCGCGGCTCCGCTCCGTACGCCTCGTACACGCGCGGCTCCGCTCCGTACGGCTCGTACACGCGCGGCTCCGCTCCGTACGCCTCGTACACGTGCGGCTCCGCTCCGTACACGCGCGGCTCCGCTCCGCACGCCTCGTACACGCGCGGCTCCGCTCCGCACGCCTCGTACACGCGCGGCTCCGCTCCGCACGCCTCGTACACGCGCGGCTCCGCTCCGCACGCCTCGTACACGCGCGGCTCCGCTCCGCACGCCTCGTACACGCGCGGCTCCGCTCCGCACGCCTCGTACACGCGCGGCTCCGCTCCGTACGCCTCGTACACGCGCGGCTCCGCTCCGTACGCCTCGTACACGCGCGGCTCCGCTCCGTACGCCTCGTACACGCGCGGCTCCGCTCCGTAAGCCTCGTACACGCGCGGCTCCGCTCCGTAAGCCTCGTACACGCGCGGCTCCGCTCCGTACGCCTCGTACACGCGCGGCTCCGCTCCGTACGCCTCGTACACGCGCGGCTCCGCTCCGTACGCCTCGTACACGCGCGGCTCCGCTCCGTAAGCCTCGTACACGCGCGGCTCCGCTCCGTAAGCCTCGTACACGCGCGGCTCCGCTCCGTACGCCTCGTACACGCGCGGCTCCGCTCCGTACGCCTCGTACACGCGCGGCTCCGCTCCGTACGCCTCGTACACGCGCGGCTCCGCTCCGTACGCCTCGTACACGCGCGGCTCCACTCCGTACGCCTCGTACACGCGCGGCTCCGCTCCGTACACCTCGTAAACACACAACTCCGCTCTATACACCTCATACACGCACAGCTCCGCTCCGTACACCTCGTACACACGGCTCCGCTCCGTACACCTCGTACACGCGCGGCTCCGCTCCGCACGCCTCGTACACGCGCGGCTCCGCTCCGCACGCCTCGTACACGCGCGGCTCCGCTCCGCACGCCTCGTACACGCGCGGCTCCGCTCCGCACGCCTCGTACACGCGCGGCTCCGCTCCGCACGCCTCGTACACGCGCGGCTCCGCTCCGCACGCCTCGTACACGCGCGGCTCCGCTCCGTACGCCTCGTACACGCGCGGCTCCGCTCCGTACGCCTCGTACACGCGCGGCTCCGCTCCGTACGCCTCGTACACGCGCGGCTCCGCTCCGTACGCCTCGTACACGCGCGGCTCCGCTCCGTACACCTCGTAAACACACAACTCCGCTCTATACACCTCATACACGCACAGCTCCGCTCCGTACACCTCGTACACACGGCTCCGCTCCGTACACCTCGTACACGCGCGGCTCCGCTCCGCACGCCTCGTACACGCGCGGCTCCGCTCCGCACGCCTCGTACACGCGCGGCTCCGCTCCGCACGCCTCGTACACGCGCGGCTCCGCTCCGCACGCCTCGTACACGCGCGGCTCCGCTCCGCACGCCTCGTACACGCGCGGCTCCGCTCCGTACGCCTCGTACACGCGCGGCTCCGCTCCGTACGCCTCGTACACGCGCGGCTCCGCTCCGTACGCCTCGTACACGCGCGGCTCCGCTCCGTACGCCTCGTACACGCGCGGCTCCGCTCCGTAAGCCTCGTACACGCGCGGCTCCGCTCCGTAAGCCTCGTACACGCGCGGCTCCGCTCCGTACGCCTCGTACACGCGCGGCTCCGCTCCGTACGCCTCGTACACGCGCGGCTCCGCTCCGTACGCCTCGTACACGCGCGGCTCCGCTCCGTACGCCTCGTACACGCGCGGCTCCGCTCCGTACACCTCGTAAACACACAACTCCGCTCTATACACCTCATACACGCACAGCTCCGCTCCGTACACCTCGTACACACGGCTCCGCTCCGTACACCTCGTACACGCGCGGCTCCGCTCCGCACGCCTCGTACACGCGCGGCTCCGTTCCGCACGCCTCGTACACGCGCGGCTCCGCTCCGCACGCCTCGTACACGCGCGGCTCCGCTCCGCACGCCTCGTACACGCGCGGCTCCGCTCCGTACGCCTCGTACACGCGCGGCTCCGCTCCGCACGCCTCGTACACGCGCGGCTCCGCTCCGCACGCCTCGTACACGCGCGGCTCCGCTCCGCACGCCTCGTACACGCGCGGCTCCGCTCCGCACGCCTCGTACACGCGCGGCTCCGCTCCGTACGCCTCGTACACGCGCGGCTCCGCTCCGTACGCCTCGTACACGCGCGGCTCCGCTCCGTACGCCTCGTACACGTGCGGCTCCGCTCCGTACACGCGCGGCTCCGCTCCGTACGCCTCGTACACGCGCGGCTCCGCTCCGTACGCCTCGTACACGCGCGGCTCCGCTCCGTACGCCTCGTACACGCGTGGCTCCGCTCCGTACGCCTCGTACACGCGCGGCTCCGCTCCGTACGCCTCGTACACGCGCGGCTCCGCTCCGTACGCCTCGTACACGCGCGGCTCCGCTCCGCACGCCTCGTACACGCGCGGCTTCGCTCCGCACGCCTCGTACACGCGCGGCTCCGCTCCGCACGCCTCGTACACGCGCGGCTCCGCTCCGCACGCCTCGTACACGCGCGGCTCCGCTCCGCACGCCTCGTACACGCGCGGCTCCGCTCCGTACGCCTCGTACACGCGCGGCTCCGCTCCGTACGCCTCGTACACGCGCGGCTCCGCTCCGCACGCCTCGTACACGCGCGGCTCCGCTCCGCACGCCTCGTACACGCGCGGCTCCGCACGCCTCGTACACGCGCGACTCCGCTCCGCACGCCTCGTACACGCGCGGCTTCGCTCCGTACGCCTCGTACACGCGCGGCTCCGCTCCGCACGCCTCGTACACGCGCGGCTCCGCTCCGCACGCCTCGTACACGCGCGGCTCCGCTCCGCACGCCTCGTACACGCGCGGCTCCGCTCCGCACGCCTCGTACACGCGCGGCTCCGCTCCGCACGCCTCGTACACGCGCGGCTCCGCTCCGCACGCCTCGTACACGCGCGGCTCCGCTCCGTACGCCTCGTACACGCGCGGCTCCGCTCCGTACGCCTCGTACACGCGCGGCTCCGCTCCGTACGCCTCGTACACGTGCGGCTCCGCTCCGTACACGCGCGGCTCCGCTCCGTACGCCTCGTACACGCGCGGCTCCGCTCCGCACGCCTCGTACACGCGCGGCTCCGCTCCGCACGCCTCGTACACGCGCGGCTCCGCTCCGCACGCCTCGTACACGCGCGGCTCCGCTCCGCACGCCTCGTACACGCGCGGCTCCGCTCCGTACGCCTCGTACACGCGCGGCTCCGCTCCGTACGCCTCGTACACGTGCGGCTCCGCTCCGTACACACGCGACTCCGCTCCGTACGCCTCGTACACGCGCGGCTCCGCTCCGTACGCCTCGTACACGTGCGGCTCCGCTCCGTACACGCGCGACTCCGCTCCGTACGCCTCGTACACGTGCGGCTCCGCTCCGTACACGCGCGACTCCGCTCCGTACGCCTCGTACACGTGCGGCTCCGCTCCGTACACGCGCGACTCCGCTCCGTACGCCTCGTACACGCGCGGCTCCGCTCCGTACGCCTCGTACACGCGCGGCTCCGCTCCGTACGCCTCGTACACGCGCGGCTCCGCTCCGTAAGCCTCGTACACGCGCGGCTCCGCTCCGTAAGCCTCGTACACGCGCGGCTCCGCTCCGTACGCCTCGTACACGCGCGGCTCCGCTCCGTACGCCTCGTACACGCGCGCCTCCGCTCCGTACGCCTCGTACACGCGCACCTCCGCTCCGTACGCCTCGTACACGCGCGCCTCCGCTCCGTACGCCTCGTACACGCGCGCCTCCGCTCCGTACGCCTCGTACACGCGCGGCTCCGCTCCGTACGCCTCGTACACGCGCGGCTCCGCTCCGTACGCCTCGTACACGTGCGGCTCCGCTCCGTACGCCTCGTACACGCGCGGCTCCGCTCCGTACGCCTCGTACACGCGCGGCTCCGCTCCGTACGCCTCGTACACGCGCGGCTCCGCTCCGTAAGCCTCGTACACGCGCGGCTCCGCTCCGTACGCCTCGTACACACGCGGCTCCGCTCCGTACGCCTCGTACACGCGCGGCTCCGCTCCGTACGCCTCGTACACACGCGGCTCCGCTCCGTACGCCTCGTACACGCGCATACCAGAATGGGGAATCAAGGGGTGCCATACATACCAGGATGGGTGATCAAGGGGTGCCATACATACCAGGATGGGGGATCATGGGGTGCCATGCATACCAGGATGGGGGATCAAGGGGTGCTATGAATTCCAGGATGGGGGATCAAGGGGTGCCATGAATACCAGGATGGGGGATAAAAGGGTACCATGCATACCAGGATGGGGGATCAAGGGATGCCATGAATACTAGGATGTGGGATCAAGGGGTACCATGCATATCAGGATGGGGGATCAAGGGGTGCCATGAATACTAGGAGGGGGATCAAGGGGTGCCATGCATACCAGGATGGTAGATCAGAGGGGTGCCATGAATACCAGGATGGGGGATCAAGGGGTGCCATGAATACCAGGATGGTAGATCAAAGGGGTGCCATAAATACCAGGATGGGGGATCAAGGGGTGCCATGCATACCAGAATGGGGGATCAAGGGGTACCATGCATTCCAGGATGGGGATGAAGGCCACGTATGCCAGGATGGGATGGGGGCCACGTATACCAGGAAAGAGTGGCCATACATACCAGGATGGAGGATATTAACTAGTGTTGAGTGAGTATGTTCTATTAACCCTTTCGCCGAGTATGCTCGGGCCGAGCTCCGAGTATTTATAGCTGCTCGGTGATATGGTTGAATCGCTCCCGTGTCCATGATTTGCAACTGTTTGACAGTTTTATTACATGTGTGGAATGTCTATTTCTTACACATTCCTCACATGTAATAAAACTGTCAAACAGTTGCAAATCATGCACACGGGAGCGATTCAACCGTATCACCGAGCAGCTATAAATACTCGGAGCTCGGCCCGAGCATACTCGGACAGAACATACTCGCTCAACACTAATATTAACCCCTTTAAAGCCCATGACGTACTAATATGCGTCTGTGCCATGGGACTTAAGAGCCTGACCCGTATTAGTACGTCATCACGATCTCGCGCGCACACAGGCTGTGCGGGCGCGATCGCTGCCGGGTGTCAGCTGATTGTCACAGCTGACACCCGGTACTATGTGAAGGGAGCGGTCCCGCACCGCTCCCGGCACATTAACCCCCGCAATGCTGCGATCGAAGTCGATCGCAACATTGCGGTGGCTAAGGGGAGGTGATCGCAATACTCACCTCCTCTTCCGGCCTCCAGCGCTGTCTGCCGCGGCTTCCCAGGTGATGCCATGATGACCCGATGTCGTCATGACAACATCCGGGTCACCAGACAGCAGGAAGATTGTTTGGTCATGCGCAGTGCATGACCGAACAATCTTCTCACTGTGCAGCGCTGACTGCCTGCATGGCACAGGGATGGTGCTCCGTCCCTATGCTATGCAGGCGATCAGAATAAAAAAAGTGAAAGTCCCACAGTGGGACAAAGTAAAAAAGTGTAAAAACTCGCAGAAAGTGAAAAAAAAAAACAATTTGTAAAAATATAAAAAAAAAAAAAAATAATAATCCACCAAAAATATAATGTACCCATCAATAAATATTATTATGAAAAAAAATAAAGTAAAAGTAACTGGATTTTACAAAATATGTGTCTTTTAGTGTGTGACAGCTGTCAATCATAAAAACCCGATATCATTCTGGTATCTCTGTAGTCGCACCGACCCGAAGAATAAGGTCGTCTAATCGCTTATACCGCACTAGGAACGGCGTAAAAAATAAACGCTAGGGTTGGGGTTAGGGTTGTGCTAATGTTAGGGTTGTGGGTAGGGTAGGGTTAGGGTTGGGGTTAGGGTTGTTTTTTTTTTCAAAAGTAAAAAAAAAAAAAAAAGATGACGATATGGCAACTAGTGTTGAACGCAAGTGCTCGCTACTTGAGTTTGCATCGGGTGCTCGGGTATGCACTGAGTATCGCGGGTGCTCGAGTCTCCGCCCCATATGCTTCGCGGCCAAAAAAACCTCACGGGGATTGCCTGCCATGCACGAGCGATCCCCGCATGTTTTTTTGGGGGTGTCTAATAACCGTGAAACATGCGGGTAGGGACTCGAGCATTTCACTTGAGCACCCGAGATACATGGTGCATACCTGAGTACCCAATGCAAATTCAAGTAGCGAGCACTAGCGCTCAAGATTAGTGACAACTTATTCAATATGATGACCTAATGTCATCAAATTCTGTGTCATACCTCTGGGTTCAAAATGTTCACTATACCCCTTGATAAAATCCTTGAGGGGTGTAGTTTCCAAAATGGGGTCACTTGTGGGAGGTTTCAACTATTTGGCACATCAGGGGCTCTTCAAATGCAACATGGTGTCGCTCTCGATTCCAGACAATTTTGCGTTCAAAAAGTCACACAGTGCTCCTTCCCTTCTGAATTCTGCTGTGCGCCCAAACACTGTATTTTCCCCACATATGGGGTATTGGAGTACTCAGGAAAAATTGCACAAAAGTTTTTGGGGTCCATTTTCTCCTCTTACCCTTGTGAAAATAAAAAAATTGGGGCTAAAACATCATTGTTGTGGAAAAAAGTTTGATTTTTTTTATTTTCACGGCTCCATGTTATAAACTTCTGTAAAGGGTTCAAGGTGCTCACCACACATCTAGATAAGTTCCCTGAGGGGTCTAGTTTCCAAAATGGTGTCACTTGTGGGGGTTTCCACTGTTTAGGCACATCAGGGGCACATCCGTTAATTATTCAAGCAAATTTTACAATCAAAAAGTCAAATGGCGCTCCTTCCCTTCCAAACCCTGCCGCGCGCCCAAGCAGTGGTTTTCCCCCACATATGGGGTATCTGCTAACTCAGGAGAAATTGCACAACAAACTGCATAGTGCAATTTCTCCTGTTACCCTTATGAAAATGCAAAATTGGGGGCTGAAAAACATTTTTGTGGGAAAAATGTGAAAATTTTATTTTTACGGCTCAATGTTATAAACTTCTGTGAAGCACCTGGGGGTTCAAGGTGCTCACCACACATCTAGATAAGTTCCCTGAGGGGTCTAGTTTCCAAAATGGTGTCACTTGTGGGGGGTTTCCACTGTTTAGGCACATCAGGGGCTCCCCAAATGCAATATGGCGTCTGCTAATTATTCAAGCAAATTTTACATTTAAAAAGTCAAATGGCGCTCCTTCCCTTCCGAACCCTGCCGTGCGCCCAAACAGTGGTTTTCCCCCACATATGGGGTATCTGCTTACTCAGGAGAAATTACACAACAAATTTTGGGGTCCATTTTTTCCTGTTACCCCTGCGAAAATAAAAAAAATTGGGTCTAAAGTAACATTTTTGTGAAAAAAGTTAAATGTTAATTTTTTTCTTCCACATTCCAAAAATTCCTGTGAAGCACCTGAAGGGTTAATAAAGTTCTTGAATGTGGTTTTGAGTACCATGAGGGGTGCAGTTTTTAGAATGGTGTCACTTTTGGGTATTTTCTGTCATAAAGACCCCTCAAAGTGACTTCAAATGTGATGTGATCCCTAAAACAATGGTTTTGTAAATTTTGTTGGAAAAATGAGAAATCGCTAGTCAACTTTTAACCCTTATAGATCCCTAACAAAAAAAAAATGTTGATTCCAAAATCGTGCTGATGTAAAGTAGACATGTTGGAAATGTTATTTATTAACTATTTTATGTGACATATCTCTCTGATTTAAGGGCATAAAAATTCAAATTTTGAAAATTGCAAAATTTTCAACATTTTCGCCAAATTTCAGTTTTTTTCACAAATAAACGCAAGTGATATCGAATAAATTTTACCACAATCATGAAGTACAATATGTCGTGAAAAAACAATCTCAGAATCAGGGGGATCTGTTGAAGCGTTCCAGAGTAATTACCTCATAAACTGACAGTGGTCAGAATTGTAAAAATTGGCCTGGTCATGAACGTGCAAACCACCTTGGGTTTTAAAGGGGTTAACGGAATTGTGGGGCATTACCCCAATACCAGTGTCAGCAGCAGACCCCCTCCCCCATAACAGGGCATCATGACCACATTTTTTGCTTACATTTTTTTTCCTATTTTCCTCCTCTATTATTTCATGAAATAATTAAAAAAAATTGACGTGGGGCTTCGCCCTATATTTGTGTCCAGCCAGGTACAGCAGGCAGGAACGGGCTGCCCCCAACCACCCGCTGCCTATTTGTACCTGGTTGGACACAACAATATAGGGAAGCCCTTTTTTTCTTTATTTCATGAATTTCATGAAATAATTAAAAAAAAAAATACGTGGGGCTTCGCCCTATTTTTGTGTCCAGCCAGGTACAACTAGGCAGCTGGGGGCTGGAATCTGCAGAGCAGGGAGACCCAAGCTTTCTGCCCCCCCCCCCTCCCCCACTGCAAATTGCAGTCCGCAGCCACCCCGGAAAATGGCGCGTTCATAGAAGCGCCATCTTCTGGCGCTGTACCCAACTCATCCAGGGCCCTGGTGCGGTGGCTCACTGGGTAATATAGGGGTTAGGGCCAGCTTGGCATTATCAGCTGGCCCTAAGCCCGAAATTCATGGGGTCACGCCAATATTAGACATGACCGCCATGAATTTCTAGTAAAGTATTTAAAAAAAACACAACACCCAGAATAAAGTCCTTTAATTGAAATAAACACACAATTCTTTATTGTTCTAAATTAAACCATACTTACCATCACGCCCATTCCAGCTGAAGCCAACGATCTCCTGCAATAAAAGAAAAATAATAAACCAACATCATCCTTACCTTTCCATGGTTCCCAGGACAGCTCCAGCTCTGCTACATTGAGATGACAGGCTGGATCGCAGCAGAAAGCTGCCATCCAGCCTGTCATCCCGCAGACACTGAGAAGCGCAGGCATGCTTGCGCTCCTCAGTGTCAGGCTGTGACGGCATCCAGATGAGCCGAGTCTCTCACGCTCACCGCATGCGCAGGAGAATTCTCCCACGCTGTCAGTGACGTGCATGAGGTGAGCTGAGTTCATTGTCGGCTCATCTGGATGCCGTCACAGCCAGACACTGAGGTGCTTCACTGAGGAGCTTCTCAGTGTCTGCGGCATGGCAAGCTGGATGGTAGCGTTCTGCTGCACTCCAGCCTGTCATCTCGATGTAGCAGAGCTGAAGCTGTCCTGGGAACCATGGAAAGGTAAGGATGATGTTGCTTTATTATTTTACTTTTATTACAGGAGATCGTTGGCTTCAGCTAGAATGGGCGTGACGGTAAGTATGGTTTAATTTAGAACAATAAAGAATTGTGTGTTTATTTCAATTAAAGGACTTTTTTCTGGGTGTTGTGTTTTTTTTAAATACTTTACTAGAAATTCATGGCGGTTGTAACATACCTGGCGGCGTCCTTGCATAGTGGTCTATCTCCCACTGTGCAGGAGCGCGCACTTGATCCCCTGTCCAGAATGTCTCTCTGGCTTCCCTCCATGCTGTCTGTTTGTGTCTGTCTCTGCTGCTTAAGGGCGGCGCCCGATCACTTCCTGCTTTTTGTACCTGCTGTGGGTCACACCCCTTGTGCGTCCTCAGCCTATTGCTGTCTGACACTTGGTATATAGCTCAGCATCTCCCTTCTATCCCGGCCTGAGCATAGTGTTTTCCTTCAGTGTGTGCTTGCACTCTGAAGGTGCCAGGTCCCGTCTTTGTTTCCTTGTCTGCCTTTCCTGGAGGCTGTATTTCCAGGCCTGTCTGAACTTAGTCCTGTATGTCTCCTGCTTTGCGGTATCAGCTCCCGTGTCTGAACTGTGTCCTGTATGTCTCCTGCTTTGCGGTATTAGTTCCCGTGTCTGAACTGAGTCCTGTATGTCTCCTGCTTTGCGGTATTAGTTCCCGTGTCTGAACTGAGTCCTGTATGTCTCCTGCTTTGCGGTATTAGTTCCCGTGTCTGAACTGAGTCCTTTCTGTGTATCTTGTCTGTCCTGTCTGAACACGCTCCTAGCCTGTTCCTCCCGCCTTCTAGGGGCCGATTACCTAGACCCGCTCCTGTATTTTGTCTGTCCTGTCTGAACACGCTCCTAGCCTGTTCCTCCCGCCTTCTAGGGGCCGATTACCTAGACCCGCTCCTGTATTTTGTCTGTCCTGTCTGAACACGCTCCTTGCCTGTTCGTCCCGCCTCTCTGGGGGCAGTATTCCCAGACCCGCTCCTGTATCCCGCTGCAGTATCGGTCCCCTCCGTACACTCAGTTCCAGTCTGAACTCTCTCCTATCCTTTACCTGTTTTTCCTCTATGTCCGTTCCCTTCCTTTTTCTGCAGAGTCTGAACTCGTACCTAACTCCTGCTTGTTGTCTCTGTACTCCCGTTTGTGAGTTTGTGGTCCCCTCGCTACTTCACTGCAAGTACCCTGTGGGTATCTGGCTCTGCCTTTCCCTTCCTGTCTGTTCCGTGTGTACAGAGTCCTGTCCGTTCTGCTCCGGCAG
Source organism: Phyllobates terribilis (assembly GCF_046119375.1). Taxonomy (NCBI): domain Eukaryota; kingdom Metazoa; phylum Chordata; class Amphibia; order Anura; family Dendrobatidae; genus Phyllobates; species Phyllobates terribilis. The sequence goes on along the minus strand of NW_027362772.1, from coordinate 9,286,785 downwards.
TCCTGTCCTGCCCTGCTTCTGCCCGCTGCTCCGGCAGTCCTGTCCTGCCCTGCCTGTACCCCTCTGCCTGTAATGTTCCTGAGTCCCAGTGTGTACTGGGCCCTATCCCGCCTGTGTTCCTACCTGCTAGTGCCTCCCTGTCTGCACTCTAGCTGTGCTTGCCTGTAACCCTCTGCCTGTATTGTTCCTGAGTCCCGGTGTGTACTGGGTCCTATCCCGCCTGTGTTCCTACCTGCTAGTGCCTCCCTGTCTGCACTCTAGCTGTGCTTGCCTTTACCCCCCTGCCTGCATACCCGCCTGCCTGCATACCAGTCGTGCCTGCCTATACCCACCAGTCTGTGTGCCAGCCTACCAGCCTGTTCCTGTATTCCCCTGTGTGGGTCAACAGCCGTGTCCGGGGTCTGTCCTGGAGTAGCACCTGGTCCCTCTGCTCGGTTCCTCCTTGGTGCACTGGCGTCGTATGCCGTCGTGCGACCCTGGTCGGATCGGGTGAATACTTAGTCACGCCCCTCCAGGCATTCACTCTCCGGCACGGTCCAGTGGAATCACTACCAATCACACGCACACGCCGCTTAGCCCGGGCGTGTGCATAACAGCATAACAGCATGCTCAGGCCATGGTTCCCGTTGAGCCCCACGGCCTTCGCTCTCTGAGAAGTTTTCCAGCGAATATATTCATTAAAATAAATAAATAATTTTTTTTTTTTTTCCCTTTGCTGAGTTCCAGGCGAATTACGCACCGTCCAGATGGATCTATCAGCTCTCGTTCCTGCGGATCCGCCACGTTACTATGGGGATCCAAGACAGTGTCGTGCATTTGTGGAGCAATGCATGCTACACTTTAAGGCCTACCCTCTTTATTTTCCTTCCGATTGGGCTAAAGTGGCCTTTATGATGTCTTACCTGGCGGGTGATGCCTTGGAATGGATCAACCCCCTATATGAAACACAGGATCCGATCCTCCGGGACCTAATGGCCTTCCTGGTGGCCTTTCTAATGGTCTTCGATGATCCTAACCCGGAGGCTCCTGCTGAAGCTTCACTTCCCAATATCCCGGAGCAGCCCCAATGGGTAATGTGTGTGGGTAGCGCAATAGTCCTCCAGCCCAATGAGACTACTGCCCACCCAGAATCCTCACAGGGTGACTACGCTTTCCGGAATACTTCTCTCAACCTCAAGAGGCAGTCCAGACGTGCTAGACTTAGAGGCAAGCCGTCACGCCAGGGTCTGTCCTCCCTGAGACCTCCTGACCCCAACCTTGAAGTCCCTACTGAAGCTTAATCTCCCTGTATCCCGGAGAAACCCCAATGGGTAATGTGCGTGGGTAGTGCACCAGTTCTCCTGGCCGAAGAGACTTCTGCCCATCCAGACTCCACACAGGAGAACTTCCTGCACCCGGCATCAGATGCTTCTCTCTCTTTAACCGGTGTGCATGTCCAAGGATGCTCCAAAGCTGTGGTTACCTCTGAGTCTGTGCACCCCTCCGACCAGGCGGAGGATCTCCAGTTGTCTCCTGAACCCTTCGGGGTGCTACCTGGTAGCGAAAGGACAGAGACTCTCCTATACTCTGTGCCTGATACCTCGCTCGCTTCGTCCAGTGAGTCCAACCTAGTGTACTCCGAAGCAGAAGTTACTCCCGAGTCTCTACACCCCTCCGACCAGGCGGAGGACCTCCAGTTGTGTTCAGAACCCTTCGGGGTGCCACCTGGTGGTGAATGGACAGAGACTTTCCTATACTTGGTACCCGATACCTCGCCTGCTTCCTCCAGTGAGTCCAACCTAGTGTACTCCGAAGCAGAGGTTACTCCCGAGTCTCTACACCCCTCCGACCAGGCGGAGGACCTCCAGTTGTGTTCAGTACCCTTCGGGGTGCCACCTGGTGGTGAATGGACAGAGACTTTCCTATACTCGGTACCCGATACCTTGCCTGCTTCCTCCAGTGAGTCCGACCTAGTGTACTCTGAAGCAGTTGTTTTCTCTGAGCCTCTGCACTCTTCTGACCCGGCGGAGGACCTCCAGTTGTTTCCTGAATCCTCCGGGGTACCACCAGATAACAAAGAGACAGTGACTTTTCCTCATTATGTACCTGATAACCCGTCTATTTTTTCCTGTGAGCTTGACAAGATGTACCTCGAAGCAGAGATTACCCTCAAGTCTCTGTCCCCCTCCAACCCAGTGAACGACTGGTCCTCGAATTCCCTGCGGAAGATTCTGGCAGGCCTGAAGAAGAGGGGGCGTAAGGGGGGAGGTACTGTAACATACCTGGCGGCGTCCTTGCATAGTGGTCTATCTCCCACTGTGCAGGAGCGCGCACTTGATCCCCTGTCCAGAATGTCTCTCTGGCTTCCCTCCATGCTGTCTGTTTGTGTCTGTCTCTGCTGCTTAAGGGCGGCGCCCGATCACTTCCTGCTTTTTGTACCTGCTGTGGGTCACACCCCTTGTGCGTCCTCAGCCTATTGCTGTCTGACACTAGGTATATAGCTCAGCAGCTCCCTTCTATCCCGGCCTGAGCATAGTGTTTTCCTTCAGTGTGTGCTTGCACTCTGAAGGTGCAAGGTCCCGTCTTTGTTTCCTTGTCTGCCTTTCCTGGAGGCTGTATTTCCAGGCCTGTCTGAACTTAGTCCTGTATGTCTCCTGCTTTGCGGTATTAGTTCCCGTGTCTGAACTGAGTCCTGTATGTCTCCTGCTTTGCGGTATTAGTTCCCGTGTCTGAACTGAGTCCTGTATGTCTCCTGCTTTGCGGTATTAGTTCCCGTGTCTGAACTGAGTCCTTTCTGTGTATCTTGTCTGTCCTGTCTGAACACGCTCCTAGCCTGTTCCTCCCGCCTTCTAGGGGCCGATTACCTAGACCCGCTCCTGTATTTTGTCTGTCCTGTCTGAACACGCTCCTAGCCTGTTCCTCCCGCCTTCTAGGGGCCGATTACCTAGACCCGCTCCTGTATTTTGTCTGTCCTGTCTGAACACGCTCCTTGCCTGTTCGTCCCGCCTCTCTGGGGGCAGTATTCCCAGACCCGCTCCTGTATCCCGCTGCAGTATCGGTCCCCTCCGTACACTCAGTTCCAGTCTGAACTCTCTCCTATCCTTTACCTGTTTTTCCTCTATGTCCGTTCCCTTCCTTTTTCTGCAGAGTCTGAACTCGTACCTAACTCCTGCTTGTTGTCTCTGTACTCCCGTTTGTGAGTTTGTGGTCCCCTCGCTACTTCACTGCAAGTACCCTGTGGGTATCTGGCTCTGCCTTTCCCTTCCTGTCTGTTCCGTGTGTACAGAGTCCTGTCCGTTCTGCTCCGGCAGTCCTGTCCTGCCCTGCTTCTGCCCGCTGCTCCGGCAGTCCTGTCCTGCCCTGCCTGTACCCCTCTGCCTGTAATGTTCCTGAGTCCCAGTGTGTACTGGGCCCTATCCCGCCTGTGTTCCTACCTGCTAGTGCCTCCCTGTCTGCACTCTAGCTGTGCTTGCCTGTAACCCTCTGCCTGTATTGTTCCTGAGTCCCGGTGTGTACTGGGTCCTATCCCGCCTGTGTTCCTACCTGCTAGTGCCTCCCTGTCTGCACTCTAGCTGTGCTTGCCTTTACCCCCCTGCCTGCATACCCGCCTGCCTGCATACCAGTCGTGCCTGCCTATACCCACCAGTCTGTGTGCCAGCCTACCAGCCTGTTCCTGTATTCCCCTGTGTGGGTCAACAGCCGTGTCCGGGGTCTGTCCTGGAGTAGCACCTGGTCCCTCTGCTCGGTTCCTCCTTGGTGCACTGGCGTCGTATGCCGTCGTGCGACCCTGGTCGGATCGGGTGAATACTTAGTCACGCCCCTCCAGGCATTCACTCTCCGGCACGGTCCAGTGGAATCACTACCAATCACACGCACACGCCGCTTAGCCCGGGCGTGTGCATAACAGCGGTCATGTCTAATATTGGCGTGACCCCATGAATTTCGGGCTTAGGGCCAGCGGATAATACAAAGCTGGCCCTAACCCCTTTATTACCCAGTGAGCCACCGGACCAGGGCCCTGGATGAGTTGGATACAGCGCCAGAAGATGGCGCTTCTATGAACGCAACATTTTCTGGGGTGGCTGCGGACTGCAGTTCGCAGCAGGGGGGGCCCACAAAGCTTGGGCCACCCTGCGCTGTGGATTCCAGCCCCCAGCTGCTTAGTTGTACCTGGCTGGACACAAAGATAGGGCGAAGCCCCACGTTTTTTTTTTTTTTTTTACTTATTTCATGAAATTCATGAAATAATTTTTAAAAAAAGTGTTGTGTCCGGCCTGGTACAAATAGTCAGCTGGGAGTTGGGGGCAGCCCGTTCCTGGATGCTGTACCTGGCTGGCATACAAAAATATGGCAAAGCCCACGTCAAAATTTTTGGGAAGAATTAATTAAAAAATAAATAATAATTTAGGGACTGCATCTTTATTAACCCCTCAAGTGTCATTTAGTGTTAAAATAAAGGATTTATTAAAAAAAAAAATTGGCGTGGAATCCCCCATAATTTTAGGCTCTAGCGGAGGTTAAGCAGACGGCTGAGGCAGATGTTTGAAGCCTGGGAAGGGGGTAATACAGACGGAGCTTCCCAGGCTACTAATATCAGCCCCCAGCTGAATACCTAGCCTTTACCAGCTATTAAAATGGGAGACCACCCAAAAAAATTACATCTGGTCCCCCTATTTTAATAGCTAGCAAAGGCTAGGCAGACAGCTGGGGGCTGATATTAATAGCTCAGGAAGGGTGCCATGAATATTGGCCCCCTCCCAGGCTAGAAACACCAGCCGTCAGTCGCCCCAGAAATGGCGCATCCATAGAATGCGCCAATTCTGGCACTTAGCCTCGCTCTTCCCACTGCCCTGTAGTGGTGGCAGTGGGATAATAGGGCTGGGGTTGATGTCAGCTTATAATGCCAGCTGACATCAAGCTCAGGTTAGCAATGGAGAGGCGTCTATAAGACACCCCCATTACTAACCTACAAAGTGTTAAAAAGAAAAAACACACACTACACCCAGAAAAAAATAATTTATTTGAAATAAAACACACAATTTTATTTAATTCTTAGTTTACTTAAAAAAAATAGTTACCTGTCCACGTTCCTGCGCTGATCTCCCATGCACAGCTGTCACATCTGGAGATGGTGACAGCTGTGCATGGCTGCTGTAAGCTCACACTGCCGGGAACACGTCCGCTCCCGGCAGCGGAAGCCACTGACTGAGGTCACCGGAGTGCATTCAGGCAGCGCAGCTCCGGAGATCTCCTTTACGGCACTGCTGTACCATGGGAATTTCTCACGGTACAGCAGGGCCGTATAGGAGCTAACCGGAGTAGCGCTGCCTGAACTCCGGCGAACCCGCTCATGCAATGACGGGGCTGCTTTACGGCCCCGTCATTCTAGCGGCGGCAGCGGTTACATTCTATGCGGCTGCTCTGAACTGGAGATCTTCGTGGGACACTCGTGGACTACTACGGAGGGGTAAGGATAAGGTTGTGGTTTATTATTTTATATTTTATTACAGGAGATCGATGGCTTCGGGGAATTAGGTGTCCAGGTGAGTATAGGTGTAGTTTTTTATTTTTTACTTTTATTTTAGGTGGCAATCGGCGGGGACAGGTAATGTATAAACTAATTTATTTTAGGTAACCACTGGCCACCAATGAAATGTATTTAAAATTTATTGGCGACCAACAACCCAAAAAAAAAAATATGGGGGCCTAAATAAAACATGTATAGGGGAAAAAATAGAAAGCTATGGGGGACAAAATAACATATGGGCCAGTTTAAAGGGCAATTTAAATAGCAGGATCAGGCTGATGGGAACTACTGCTCCCATCAAGCTAATCCTGCTGGCACGAGTGGACGGGGGACAGACATAGGCCGATGGGAGTAGTAGTGTCACATCGGCCTATGTCTGCCTACACGCACACATCGCGCACACAACCCGCACACATCGCGCACACATCCCGCACACATCGCGCACACACCCACAGACATCGCACACACACCAATCATGACCGGTCTGATGGTCTGGGAGGTGAGGCTGACCTGTGCGGCCGTGGGAAAGTTCATGTGAGTTCATGCAGCCAAGCATGAACTCGCATGAACCCTCTGAGGGCACCGCGGCTACTTCAAATGAACAGCTGTTCATTTGAAATAACCGGTGGGAGAGCGCAGCACAGAACGGGAAAGCCGGCGGTGAAGTCTTTTCACTGCCGGCTTCCCCGCCCGGGTCCTTCGCTCCCCGCTCCTTGGTGCTGCGCTCCCCGCCCCGTCCTAACTTACTATCGGGATGGGAGATGGCGAGGGGAGCGGAGGATCGGGGTGGTAGGCTGCGGGGAAGCAGTATGGGGCTGTGTGATTGTTTAAAAGCCGGCGGCTTTTTACCGCCCGGTAGGCTGCGGGGAAGCAGTATGGGGCTGTGTGATTGTTTAAAAGCCGGCGGCTTTTTACCGCCCGCCAGCTTTTTACCGCCCGCCGACTTTTAAACAATCAGGAGAATTCTGGGATGGCATTCTGATGACAGGCTGGATCGCAGCTGAGCGCTACCATCCAGCTTGTCATCCTTCAGAGACACTGCAGAGCGCAGGCATTATGGGAACTTCCGATTCCGGTATTCGATATTGTAAAAGTATCGGAATTAAGTATCGGAATTCCGATACCGTGAATATCGGCCGATACCCGATATTACAGTATCGGAATGCTCAACACTAGTCACGTGTAATGAATATCTCCTGCAGTATTGCTAATGTCGATTCCAGTGTTGGTAAAGGAGACGAGAATTAGCGTCATGGAAGATGAGTCTATGAGAAACGTATTCAGCTGCCGACTCCGAGGAAGAAAGAAGAAAACTAAACGCTGTAAAATAATAAATCTCCTCATATGTTTCCCCTTATTATCTCCAGTAATTGTATTATTACCCAGGATTTTTATGATGCTACATCTGCTCATCATCTTCTCATTCAGGTCTCTACAATATCAGATCCTCTCAGTGAAGATCTTCTATAGAAGAGAATTTTCCTTATTGATCCACCATAAAAGATGGATCTGGACAGAGACAAGATGGTGGAGAGGATATTGCACCTCACCCTAGAGATCCTCTTCCGGCTTACTGGAGAGGTGAGAGATTCTGATGACGTCACATTACATCATTCTTATCTATGGGAATAACAGATGGACAGAACTGGAGAGGTGAGGACTCTGAAAATGTCTGTAGTGAGATTTATTAATGTGTCTCTCCATAACCAGGATTACACAGTAGTGAAGAAGACCTCTAGTGAGCGCTGTCAGGACCCTGTGTCTGAGGGATGGGGAAGACCCCTGAGCCCAATCACAGGGCCTCCGTCTCACCCCTTCATACATGAGGACATCAATGACCAGAAGATCCTAGAACTCACCTATAAGATGATTGAGCTGCTGACTGGAGAGGTGACACTGCTGGGAATGCTGGGACATTATACAGTAACGCTATGGAGAGATCCGGATGATGACTGTATCATTGTATGTGTCAGGTGCCTATAAGGTGTCAGGATGTCACCATCTATTTCTCCATGGAGGAGTGGGAGTATTTAGAAGGACACAAAGATCTCTACAAGGACGTCATGATGGAGGTTCCCCAGCCCCTCACATCACCAGGTAATAGACAGGACTAAATACACACGACCTATAATTATCTGTATGTAAAGATGAATTCAGTCCCTGTATGTGTTTCCTCCAGATCCATCCAGTAAGAGGACAACGCCAGAGAGATGTCCCCGTCCTCTTCTTCCACAGGACTGTAAACAAGAAGATCCCAATGTTCCTCAGGATCATCAGGTAGATGGAGAGAAGGTGTCATGAGATCTCCCCTATGATGTGTAGACGGCTGTGAAGGTCTTGTGCTCAGTCTTGTTTTATTCACCATTATTATGTTTTCTTCTTGTGTAATGAGAACGGTGGAGATGGCAGGATTAGAGCTGATCATAGATGTGACTTCTCCATCTGTCTGTCACTTTTACAATATTTGTTTCAGGGTGAAGATCTGACCCATATTAATACTACAGAGACATATGTGAGGGGTGATGAGCGGTGTAAGGAGGAGATTCCTACATATGACTACCCAGGTGAGTAGTAACCACTAAATGCAGAGAAGTCACAGATTCTTCTCAGTCACCGGCTGTGGCTGCTTTATCGGTGGTGTAGTCCGGCCGTATCACAATCGTGTGATCACTCTTTTGCCTCTAGATCACAAAACTCTTCTCCACCCAAAACTGTTCAAATGAATTTGGGCATTGAACACCCCTTTTCTATAGAACTTACAACCTGGAGGATCCACCTACCCCCTGGGATTAGTAGACGCTGACCGGTACCTGCCCAGATCTGTAAACTACAAAGACAAATGGCAGCGTACGTAGAAAGTGCTGACAAGTGAGAAAATCACTTGAAGAAAAATATTCTGATGGGCCTGTAAGAGAAAGCGGAGGGTAATGATGCTGTTGGCTTCCTAGATCCCTGATATCTTATTGGATGAATCTACCTTCTCTCCCTTCTGTGCAGCTGAATGTGCTCGTATGGTCCCTACAAGACCAGGTCCAGTCTTTCTGACCAAACTTCACTTTTATGATCGACAATATTAAATGTGCAGTGAGGGCCAAGTGTGAATTTCTGTACAAAGTTTCCCTTTATTCTGACTTTTTAATTTCTTTTAAAACTGAATAACTTCAAGCCGGATTGGGATAAAACTACATAAATAACATTACACCTGTGCCATGATATGTCTCTAAGCTGTGCGTGGCTGATGGCTGTAATATACATCTATTCCCGCCTGCAGGAGATGTGGTGGCATGGCTCGAGCCCTGGTTTCATGGATTCACTCCACGTCATAAATTACATTATGTTTTCAATCCTAAAGAATTCAGATTCCTGCACAATCTCTCCTGAAATGGGGTCACTAATACTTTCTCTACTCTTCTGGTCAGGACTCATCATACCTCCAATGGTCCCCCATAAATGAGTGCGACTCCGGTTTAGTGTTGGATTTCTCCCTTCATACATACATTGGTGTTGGGGATGTAACATATATTTTTATTGTTATATTTTTTTTACATGTTCATTCTGTATGATAGTTTATTTGGGGTCGGATCGGCCGGCCTCACCTATGTGAGTCTTTAACTACCTAGTAGTTACAGTTACAGATTGAAGGGTTTTTTTCTGAAGAAGACTGTTCAGCTTGATCATTTCAGTCGGTGTTATTATCTGTAGTCACAGTTTTGCCCATTACTCTTTAATCCTTCCTTATGGATCTGGACTTACACAGATACTCCTAGGCTTGGGCCATAGTGTTACTTGCTGTTCTGTGGAGTGAGATGGGAAGAAGAATAGTCAGGTAGCCGGGTCAGAACCAGGAGGGCAGAGAAAATACAAAATCAGAATATGCAAAAATAGTCAGTAAACGGGCCGAGGTCACAATGGAAAACAAATACTCAAGCCGGGAGCTGAGCACAGAGGCCTGAACCAGAGGAGAACAAGGCTGGATCTGGCAGCTTCTGGCAATATGCTTCCAGCTTTAGTAGGGTGCGGTGATTTCCATATGGCTGAAGCAGGGAGCAGATTACTCCAGCTGGACAGCACACACACCCATACCGCCAGACTGGATGGTACTACTGGTTCCATGCAAACTAATCTAAGTGGCTGGACAGAGCCTGCGCCGTCCAGAACTTTTGGTTCCGACGTCTTCTCAATCACCAGCGCCGCCTGCAGAATAAATAGGACAGCACCTGGTGACAGAAGCAGACGTCGCAGGAGCAGATCCCAGAGGATATGGGACACACCACACCATACAAAATGTCAGAAAATCCGAGCAGTAGAAATTCCCATATATTGACTCCATTTTGAAAATTATGACCCTCAATGAATTAATCTTAAGAAGTTGTCACTACTTTGACTCCACAGTCACTTTCCGAAAATTAGCACACAGTAGATGTTTCAAAGTGAACATTACAAATATGCCATTTTATTGCCCAACACATAGTGCCCAGATTGTGCTCCAGGAGACACACACTGTAAATGTAAGTGGGTTCTTTTCACTATAGTAATGCCAAGGCACCCTGCATGGCTCAGAAGAGAGGGGGAGATTTGACTTTGGGAGAGCGGATATTGCTGGATTGGTTTTTAGAAACAAAGTTGCTTTTCAAGAGCCTTTGAGCCACTAATCATGTGAAAAACTCTGTTTTTCCACTGACAAATGATGGACCTGAGTGGGGACTTGTTTTTTGTGAGATGAGTAGAAGTTTTTATTGGTATTCTTTTTGCCTATATAACATTGTTTGGCTCTTTATTCCATATTTGGGAGCCTGAATGAACAAACAGTTGAACATCTACTGGGTCTTGCTATGCAGTTTTCTATTACACTGTGAACTGCAATTTTCTTGGTGAATAATTCAATATTTTTTACATGAGTTGCTATTTTACAGTTTAAGTAGAAATGTTAAAAAATATATAATTCAAGAATATTTTATTCAAAAATAATTATTGGTTTTATTCTTGGCAGATGACTGTACCAGGAGATCAGAGGGACAGCTGACATCTTCAATTTTTAAATCAGACGATCTTGAGATCCCACAGGATACAATTGAAGTGAACGCCATTACTCCAGATATACCACCATCCCTTCACAGGAAAGATCAATCATCTGATCCTGTGAAACTGGTCCTGTCTTCTGATTCATTACCGACTACTAAGGAAAATCATAGTCACAAAATAAGCATTAAAAAACAAACTGCTCCTAAAGCAAAGAAGCCATTTTCACGTTCAGAATGTGTAAATAGTTTTCTTAAGCATCAAAACATTCACACAGCAGAGAAAAGATTTTTTTGTTTCAAGTGTGGGAAATGTTTTAATCAGAAATCAAATCTTGTTAATCACCAGAGAAGTCACACAAAGAAGAAGCCATTTTCTTGTTCAGAATGTGGAAAATGTTTTACAGAGAAATCTAGGTTTAGCAGACATCAGAGAACTCACACAGGGGAGAAGCCTTTTTCATGCTCAGAATGTGGGAAATGTTTTAACCAGAAAGCGCATCTTGATAACCACCAGAAAACCCACAGAGGAGAGAAGCCATTTTCTTGTTCAGAATGTGGAAAATGTTTTACATTGAAATCAAGTTTTATCAGACATCAGAGAACTCACACAGGGGAGAAGCCTTTTTCCTGTTTTGAATGTGAGAAATGTTTTAACCAGAAATCAGATTTGGTCAATCACCAGAGAACTCACACAGGGGAGAAGCCTTTTTCCTGTTCAGAATGTGGGAAATGTTTTAACCGTAAAGCGATTCTTGATAGCCACCAGAGAACCCACACAGGGGAGAAGCCTTTTTCATGTTCAGAATGTGGGAAATGTTTTAACCAGAAATCAGATTTGGTCTATCACCAGAGAACTCACACAGGGGAGAGGCCTTTTTCCTGTTCAGAATGTGGGAAATGTTTTAACCAGAAATCAGATTTGCTTAAGCACCAGAGAACTCACACAGGGGAGAAGCCTTTTTCCTGTTCAGAATGTGGGAAATGTTTTAAACAGAAATTTGATTTGGTCAATCACCAGAGAACTCACACAGGGGAGAAGCCTTTTTCCTGTTCAGAATGTTGAAAACGTTTTAACCATAAATCAGATTTGCTTAAGCACCAGAGAATTCACACAGGGGAGAAGCCTTTTTCCTGTTCAGAATGTGGGAAATGTTTTAACCGTAAAGCAATTCTTGATAGCCACCAGAGAACTCACATAGGGGAGAAGCCTTTTTCCTGTTCAGAATGTGGAAAATGTTTTAACCAGAAATCAGGTTTGGTTAAGCACCAGAGAACTCACACAGGGGAGAAACCTTTTTCCTGTTCAGAATGTGGGAAATGTTTTAACCGTAAAGAGATTCTTGATAGCCACCAGAGAACTCACACAGGGGAGAAGCCTTTTTCATGCTCAGAATGTGGGATATGTTTTAACCAGAAAGTGCATCTTGATAACCACCAGAAAACCCACACAGGAGAGAAGCCACTTTCTTGTTCAGAATGTGGAAAATGTTTTACATTGAAATCAAGTTTTATCAGACATCAGAGAACTCACACAGGAGAGAAGCCTTTTTCCTGTTTTGAATGTGAGAAATGTTTTAACCAGAAATCAGATTTGGTCAATCACCAGAGAACTCACACAGGGGAGAAGCCTTTTTCCTGTTCAGAATGTGGGAAATGTTTTAACCGTAAAGCGATTCTTGATAGCCACCAGAGAACCCACACAGGGGAGAAGCCTTTTTCATGTTCAGAGTGTGGGAAATGTTTTAACCAGAATTCAGATTTGGTCAATCACCAGAGAACTCACACAGTGGAGAAGCCTTTTTCCTGTTCAGAATGTGGAAAATGTTTTAAACAGAAATCAGATTTGGGTAAGCACCAGAGAACTCACACAGGGGAGAAACCTTTTTCCTGTTCAGAATGTGGAAAATGTTTTAACCAGAAATCAAATCTGGTTAAGCACCAGAGAATTCACACAGGGGAGAAGCCTTTTTCCTGTTCAGAATGTGGCAAATGTTTTAACCAGAAATCAGATGTTGTTATACACCAGAGAACCCACACAGGGGAGAAGCCTTTTTCCTGTTCAGAATGTGGAAAATGTTTTGTGAAGAAATCCTCACTTCTTAGTCACCAAAGTACTCACACAGGTGAGAAGCCATTTTCATGTTCTTAATGTGGGAAATGTTTTACTCAGAAATCAACTCTTAATAAACTTCAGAGAAGTCACACAGGGGAGAAGCCTATTTAAATTCTAACCGAAAATTGTATCTTCTTAAAGAGGTTTTCCACTTCTATTGGTACAACGCCTTCTCATTCCTCATGTTTGGCCTTTTTAAAATAAAAACACTCATACGCACCTCCCGTTGTGGCGCCGTTCCATTGGTGTCACAACTCGCGTTTCTGGGGCTCACATAAGGTTATTGCATCACACAGTCCTGCTCCCAATCAACAACGCCTTCGTACAGCTATATGAAAAAGTTTGGGCACCCCTATTAATCTTAAGCTTAATGTTTTATAAAAATTGGTATTTTTGCAACAGCTATTTCAGTTTGATATATGTAATAACTGTTGGACACAGTAATGTTTCTGCCTTGAAATGAGGTTTATTGTACTAACAGAAAATGTGCAATCTGCATTCAAACAAAATTTGTCAGGTGCATAAGTATGGGCACCCTTATCATTTTCTTGTTTTAAATACTTCTACCTACTTTTTACTGACTTACTAAAGCACTTTTTTTGGTTTTGTAACCTCATTGAGCTTTGAACTTCATAACCAGGTGTATGCAATCATGAGAAAAGCTACTTAAAGTGGCCGCTTGCAAGTTGTTCTCCTGTTTGAATCTCCTCTGAAGAGTGGCATCATGGGCTCCTCAAAACCACTGTCAAATGATCTGAAAACAAAGATTATTCAACATAGTTGTTCAGGAGAAGGATACAAAAAGCTGTCTCACAGATTTAACCTGTCAGTTTCCACTGTGAGGAACATAGTAAGGAAATGGAAGAACACAGGGACAGTTCTTGTTAAGGCCAGAAGTGGCAGGCCAAGATAAACATCAGAAAGGCAGAGAAGAAGAATGGTGAGATCAATCAAGGACAATCCTCAGACCACCTCGAGAGAGCTGCAGCATCAACTTGCTGCAAATGGTGTCACTGTGCATCGGTCAACTATACAACGCACTTTGCACAAGGAGAAGCTGTATGGGAGAGTGATGCGAAAGAAGCTATTTCTGCAAGCACGGCACAAACAGAGTCTGCTGAGGTATGCCAAAGCACATTTGGAGAAGCCAATTTCTTTTTGGAAGAAGGTCCTGTGGACTGATGAAACCAAGATTGAGTTGTTTGGTCATACAAAAAGGCGTTATGCATGGCGGCAAAAAAACACAGCATTCCAAGAAAAACACTTGCTACCCACAGTAAAATTTGGTGGAGGTTCCATCATGCTTTGGGGCTGTGTGGCCAATGCCGCCACCGGGAATCTTGTTAAAGTTGAGGGACGCATGGATTCCACTCAGTATCAGCAGATTCTTGACAATAATGTTCAAGAATCAGTGATAAAGTTGAAGTTACGCAGGGGATGGATCTTTCAGCAAGACAATGATCCAAAACACCGCTCCAAATATACTCAGGCATTCATGCAGAGGAACAATTACAATGTTCTGGAATGGTCATCCCAGTCCCCAGACCTGAATATCATTGAACATCTGTGGGATCATTTGAAGAGGGCTGTCCATGCTCGGCGACCATCAAACTTTACAGAACTGGAATTGTTTTGTAAAGAGGAATGGTCAAAAATACCTTCATCCAGGATCCAGGAACTCATTAAAAGCTACAGGAACCGACTAGAGGCTGTTATTTTTGCAAAAGGAGGATCTACTAAATATTAATGTCACTTTTCTGGTGAGGTGCCCATACTTATGCACCTGTCAAATTTTGTTTGAATGCAGATTGCACATTTTCTGTTAGTACAATAAACCTCATTTCAAGGCAGAAACATTACTGTGTCCAACAGTTATTACATATATCAAACTGAAATAGCTGCTGCAAAAACACCAATTTTTATAAAACATTAAGCTTAAGATTAATAGGGGTGCCCAAACTTTTTCATATAACTGTACGTATTGAAAATCAACAGGAAAGACATGGCCTGGACATAGCAATGAGAGCACTCTCTTCAGACCGTGTTCCTGGGGGAATTATAAGCAATTTCCGGCCTTAAACATGACGTCCGATATGGGAAAGAAAGACGAGATCGGAGGTTAATCTGAGGTCCTCCACCTCCGTCAGCATGTCTGGTATGCAGTGTTTCTTATCGAAAGTCTTATCATCCTGCTCTGGAGCCATTACTGCCTCATCTCAGCTTGGAAAAAGAAGCAGTATTAAACCTCATGATGCCAGACAGCTCAAGCCTGTAAGTCCTGCACCAACTTCTCTCTTAATGTAGGCCTCACAAGAAAACATCTCCACAAATCTCCCTGTATTCTCACCAAAGCCCACATACTGAGCAGTGCTTGCTGCACAGGAAAATATACTCCCCCAGCCACAGGGGATTTTAATATGGGGAAAGCCATAATTGATTTGTATTTCATATTCCGTCTATCCCTACTAAACAAGAGATAGAGCAATATATACAAAGGCTGAAGACCACGTACAAAACTGAAATACGTCCCCTCACTTCTAGCCTATCACAGCTTACTGACAAGGTACAGAGATAAGAGGATGATGTCGTACAAGTTGTGGCCATCAAAATGCTGAGAAAGAAACACTGGATCTTCACAGCCAGCAAATAAACAGTCTCTTTAATATCATTGATGACCAAGAAAATCACAATAATATCCTGAAATCACCAATGCACAAACGATCAGGCCAACACTGTGGACATTGTTCAATTACATCCTTGGTGACCCTATTGATAAGGAGCTGGAGATCGACAGGGCGCACCGTACATTAGGCAATCATGGCCCAGATCCTGAGCGTCCAAGGGACATTATCGGTCACATACATTTTTTCAATGTAAAAGAGGCCGTTCTGAGGAAAGCAGGGGAGTTGGGTCCTGGTGATTTCAATGGAAAACGCATACAATTGCTCACAGATCTATCCTGAATGGCACTTGCTCAAAGAAGGGTATTGAAGCCACTACTTGATACTCTCTAGGTAAATGGTCTGATGTACTCCTGTGGTACCCTTTCCAGCTGCGAGTCTGAAAAAAATGGAACATTGTATACTTTGAAAGATCAAAGCGACATGAAACCATTCTGTGATGTCCTGGACATTCCCAGAATCCATATATCTGACTGGCCTTCTTCTCCACCATTGCCACAGAGCTTCGGCACCTCACAGAAGGCTTTCAATGGATCAGGAATTTGATGGTGATGCACCCAGATGGGAAAGGAACCTGCCAATCATATCAGCTCCTGAAATGAATCTTCTTTTCCCTGATGAGAGAGACAGTTTGCAGATGCTTACTTATTTCTTTCAGAATATAATAAGATATATCTAAATAGAGTTTTAGGTGCCACTCTTCCACTATACAGAATGTCTCAGTTCATATCTTAGAACGGCATTTAATTTGAGTTCACATTATATTACTGTAATATCAGGCTGTATTACTTTGCTCGCTATATATTCTATGGTTCCCCCTAATAGGAACCCTAGGACTAAAGGTTTGACTTACGCCTGTAAAGACAACCCTCAGTTAGGGACTTGCATTGGGATCTGCTTGTTTCGCTAGTTCCTGGTGTTCGATATATTCATAATCTATACGTCTTACCCACTGAGAGGTAGACGTTACTATCTACCATCTATACTTGCTCTTTGCTCTTAATCTTTTTCTCCTCCCCTCCTCCTTTTTCTTCATATAATATGACACAACGCAGAACTCGTTCCTTGAATGTCAGAGGACTTAATGTTCCAGAGAAAGGAGCTCAAGTGTTTTATCATATGAATAAAC
Organism: Phyllobates terribilis; assembly: GCF_046119375.1. NCBI lineage: Eukaryota > Metazoa > Chordata > Amphibia > Anura > Dendrobatidae > Phyllobates > Phyllobates terribilis. The sequence continues at coordinate 9,270,335 of NW_027362772.1, read as the reverse complement.
AACACGTTCATTTTCTCTTCTTCAGGAGACCCACTTTAGAGGCGATCATATACTGTACCTCAGATTACTAACAGATATTATTCATCTTGGCGTCACAGTACAAATGATGTTTTGAAGTCTAAGGTGCGGAGTATAGGCCGACACAGATCACTGCCGCATACTATGGTAGAAACACTGTCTGACACGAAGGGGAGGTATATGTTTGTTAAGATCTCCATCTATTCCAAAATTTTGACTTTGGCAAAGTTCTGTCTCCTTAATTGTGACCTAATTAAGACATGATGTCAATACTTGACCAAACAAAAACATTTTGCAGGGGACCTTATCATCGGAGGTGACTTTAATTTTGTCTTCGATCCTTCTTTAGACGCATCCTTGGGCCGGAGTCACCAATCTAAATCAATCAAAAATTGGGAAAAGGAAAGGGGGAAAAAGAAGAGAGTGTGAATAAAAATTAACTTTTATTAATTTATTGTAAAATATCTTAAAATGTGACAAAAAACATACATCCTGTGAGGATGTATATAGGGTCACTGCTAATTGTAATAGGTTGAATAGCTGTGACCCTGTAAATCCTGGAATGTATAGGACAGCACTAGAGTTATGAAGTTCCACAACCAGGGTCCCTTAAATTAAATGGTTGGGTAGTATATCAGACTAGAATTCTAAATTGTGCCTATCCCAAGTGTGTATATATATACTCTAATTAGTGACACATACCCTATTTATCGAAGGAAACTATATCTTTAGCACCCGCTGCAATCCTATTAGGCAGGTCAGATTCCCCGTGGATCGCTAACATGTAGAGTCACTATTTGTTGCGCTGATATGTTGGAGGTTGACATTTCATAAATAAAGATCACCCCTGTCTTGCGTGCGATCATATATATCAATAGTGCGGAGAGATGATCTAATTCGCCACCATGGTCGCACAAGTCAGGTTATTAGCCTGATCACTTGGGTGGATTGTCATGCGTCCACACAGTGCCATCTAACAAGGAGCGGTGCGGTCTCCCAGACTGGTCGCGTGCATGTGGTGTGCACGCGGTCTGTGTGGCAGGAGACAGCAGGCGCTACCGCATTCCACTATTCATGTCAGCTGGCGTGCCAGAGACATTGGCGGCACAGAGGGAAGGACACAGAGCGCCTAGTTGTGCTGTCACATATATGTTCACAGGACAGTTCGTCCCTGACGTGCGTTTCGCCGGGGGTACCGGCTTTTTCTAAGGGCGGTGTCGGCTGCCTCTTCAAACTGTTTATACACCCCATCAAGATTGACAGGTATGGCAGCCAATCATTATTCTGAAAGTGTACAATACACAAATAATTGGGGTAGGGAATACAGTGAACAGATAACAGAACTGTCGGCATTAAAGTGCCTGAAATAATTAATCTGAACACTGTAACCCCAAAAATCAAATGAATTGATAGTTAATACCTGTCATGACAGTCTTTTTAATTTCCTAAAATTATCTCTCACAATGACATTTTTCTAACAAATACATCAGCACTTACGCTGAGAAAATATCTCAAAAGGGAATAGTATATAATTGTGAACTGTGCAAAAGGCAACATAGTATATATAGAGCTCTTATGATATTGCTAGAATTCTGACCGAGTAAAGATCCCACCAGGTCAGAATAAGCTCCAAACATCTGGCACGTATTTTACATGATCAAGGTATATTATTCAGAGGGATATATTTTCTTGGAAGAATGTATTAAAGAGTTCTTATATGACCACAGACCTACACTCATTAAAGATTGTCCAGTACTGGTCCATGAGAATCAATCACATGATACCTTTACAATCCATTAGCGGACCCACTGATTGTTAAATCCCACATGAGGTGTCAAAGAAAGCAGCCAAAATTGAAATTCTCATTTAGTCCGTGAGGACTGACCGAGTTTAATCTGAAAATCCATTCGCTTTCCTTTTTCAAAAGAATTGAATCCAGGTCTCCACCTACGATGTCCAATTTCTGTTGATAGTTAGCCCACCCCTTAAGTTCTTTCCACCGCAAGTCGTGTTTGTTCTTAAAATGTCTTGCGATGGGGGTAGGTGTGAAGACTGTTCTTTGTTCTCGACTTGTATATTCATCTTTGTCATAATTAATAATGCGCCTAATGTGTTCCCTCACTCGAGTTTTCAAGTCTCTAGTGGTCTTCCCTACATATTTCAGTCCACAAGTACACTCCAGGCAGTATACTACCCCAGTAGAGGAACAATTAAGATGTTGACGTATGACGAAATTTCTTCCAGAGGCATCTTTGAGAGATCTCATGGGGACCAAGATTTGGCAGGCCTTACACATCTTACAGGGAAAGAAACCCAGATCTCTAACTGTCATGGGTCTGTTAATCTGCTTAAAATGACTACTAACTAAGGGGCTAGAAATGGAGGTCGTTTTACGGTATCCTAAAGAAGCCTGTGGTGTAAGAAAACGATTGAGATCACAGTCTGATCTCAAAATACCCTAATGTCTATTGAAGATATTCATCATTGTTGACCAGTCCTCATGATATTCCGTGATGAATCTCACTTTATCATTTTGTTGTGGGTTCCGTTTCCTCGGAATCAAAAGTTCTTTCCTTTCAGTTCTTAAAGCGATATTGTACGCTTTTTTGATGTTATTCTTAGAATAATTCCTAACTAACAATCTTCCTTTTAGTTCTTCCGCTCTTACTTTAAAACCTTCGAAAGTGGAGCAGTTGCAGCGTAACCGCAAAAATTCCCCCTTAGGGATAGCTCTAATGGTTGCCGGTGAGTGGGCACTCCTGGCATCCAGAATGCTGTTCTTGGCCGTCTCTTTCCTATACAGGTCCGTTTGGATCATTATCTGCATCTCTCCTGATCGTAATATCTAGGAATGGGATATTGTCCTTGTGGAATGAGAGTGTTAGCTTTAAATTAAGCTGATTATCATTGATAGTATCAATAAAATTTGTTAAAGTATCTCCTGTACCTCTCCAGATAATCAGGACATCGTCTATGTAACGTTTCCACTTTACTATCTGATCTACATGAATAGACATGTCTTCTGCAAATACAACTTCCTCCTCCCACCAACCTAGATAGAGATTCGCAAATGTAGGTGCGACCGCCGCCCCCATCGCGGTACCCCGCATTTGGAGGTAAAAGCGGCCGTCAAAGACAAAATAGTTCCTCTTCAAAATAAATCTGAGGAGGCCAAGAAGAAAGTTTTTCTGTATAGGGTTATAATCCTGATCCTTGGATAGGAAAAAGTCTACAGCTTTGCATCCCATGTCTTGATCTATACTAGTGTATAGACTTTCGACATCACAGGTAGCTAGTAATTCTAGCTGGTCCAATTTGTTACCTTGCAAAACCTGCATAGTGTCTCTGGTATAGGAGGGAAGATCGTACACATATCCTCTTAATTCCTGATCAATCCACTGATTGGCTTTTTCAGTCAGGTTTCCTATACCAGAGACTATGGGTCTCCCTGGTGGGTTATTGAGGTCCTTATGGACCTTAGGTAGCATGTAGAACGTAGCTATCTTGGGATTTTTAACCCCAAGGAAATCTATCTCATTTTTAGTAATTGCTCCACTTGCCCATCCCTGGGTTACAAGATTTTTGTACTCATCCAAAAATTGATTGGTAGGATCACACCAAAGGTGCTTATAACACTCCCTATTGGTAAGCTGTCTCTTGGCCTCCTGGATATATTTGTCTTGAGGCCAGATGACAATATTACCGCCCTTGTCACTGGGCTTAAATACAACATCCTCCAAGTGTTTCAATTCGTCAGTGGCCTGTCAGTCCTCAGAGTCAAGATGTAATCCCTGTGTTACATCAGGTAAAGCTAGTATATCCCTGGTGACCACATTGATAAAAACTTTCACAGCTGGACAAATTTGCAATGAGGGCATATTGGTAGATTTGGGCTTCAGAATTTTCTTTTTCTAGTTAGAACCCACTGTACCATCAGCTTCCACCCCTTCCACTCGATTGTCAGTATCCAATTCCTCCAATATTTCCAAAATCTGCAAATCCTGACTAGAAAAATTATAAATCGTCCCAATTTCTTGTAAAGAGGTTTCATTTACAGCCTCTCTTGAGAACATTTTTTTAAAGATTAATTTTCTTCCAAAAAGATGTAGGTCCTTGATGATGTTAAATTTATTAAGGGTAGTTGGGAGACAAAAATTAAGACCCTTTTTCAGAACATTCGCTTGAGACCCAGTGATGGTGTGTTTGGATAAATTAATAATTCTAAGAGAATTGGATTCAGCCATGGCTGAATCCATTACTTTCCTTTGTTCCTGTTTTTGGTAGAGCCCCTGAATCCCCATCTGCCTCTGTCCCATAAAAAAAGCCCTGTGGAGTTCTGGTTACTACCTGAATCAGTCCTCACATTCCCATGGGAGGATTGTTCAGAGACAGATTCCGACATATTACTGCTTTCTGCATCAGTCCAAGAGAATTCACGTCTTAAGTGCTCATGTTTCTTTAGTGAATTTTTCTTGACACGTTGGGATAAATTTTTATCCCAGTTATAGACCTCACCTTTAGAGTGGTCCATTTTATCCCTCAAATATTTCTTTCTTTTACGTATCTTTATTTTATTTTCCACCTTATCGACGTATTCTAACGTCTGTTTAAAGCCCTCTTCAAATTCGGCTTTTCCCTCTAACTTATCCATCTATGGGGAGATTTCATCCAGATCTTTCTCTAACTTCTCTATAATATATATCTCATCTTCAACAAGAAGTTTCATTAATTCACGAGAGCATTTAGTAAGAATCGATTCCCATCTATCCTTCAAATTTGGTTTAGTAAGATCATAAGCGGGAAAAATGGACTCACATAAGCCTCTAGAGATCAACCCTTGTTCTAGATATTGCTCAAGGCTCATTTTAGTCCATATTGCCTGCATATGTTTAATTTGGATATCTCTAAACTTTTTTAAAAGATCATCCACTTCTACGTTTTCCGTAAATATTTCCCTATCATTAGACGAATCTTCATGAAAGATCGTTCTCATGTCATTCTTTCGACGTGCTGATCTAGATTGCAGCTGACTGGAAATTTTGGATGTAGCCATATTATGTTGCTATTGCACCGGTCTCTATATAGACTGTCATACAAGTTGGCCACAAGAAATAAAAATCCAAAAATCGGACAAAGAAGTGTCCAAGCACAACACCATATAGGTCAAAATGGATAAAGTCTGATTTGAATAAGACAATATTCACACAGGTGGACACCACCAATTGCACTACCAATCAAAAATTGGGAAAAGGAAAGAAGGGAGTGTCAATAAAAATTAACTTTTATTAATTTATTGTAAAATATCTTAAAATGTGACAAAAACCATACATCCTGTGAGGATATATATAGGGTCACTGCTAATTGTAATAGGTTGAATAGCTGTGACCCTGTAGATCCTGGAATGTATAGGACAGCACTAGAGTTATGAAGTTCCACAACCAGGGTCCCTTAAATTAAATGGTTGGGTAGTATATCAGACTAGAATTCCAAATTGTGCCTATCCCAAGTGTATATATATACTCTAATTAGTGACATATACCCTATTTATCGCAGGAAACGATATCTTTAGCACCTGCTGCAATCTTTTGTATAGTTTCCGTCCAGTGTCTCCAAGCAACTTGCTTCTATTTTGTTCCTGTTTTTCTTGGGTCGTCTCCTCTGATCGGTTTCCTAAAAGGATATTTAATGCACCGGGTGTGGAAAATGTTTTGGAGATTTTTCACGGCGGTTTCTGGACAGACTGCTGGAAACTTTCTGATGTGCTGGAGTCTGAATCAGTAGTCCAATAATCAGTTGATCTTTTTTCTGATATTTCCGCTGTCTGATTTTTTGTTTACCCCAGTGGAAAATCCGACCAGCGTTATAATCTGATTTGTCTCGTAAAAATGTATCTTTCTTTCTTTCTCTGTTTTATCTCCGTCTGTATAGGGACCAGTGTTGAGCGAGCATGCTCGACACTGCTCGGTACTCGCCCGAGCATCTCACTACTCGGGATGCTTGGCGAGCACCGAGCATTTTCGGGTTACTCGGGCGGGAGCTCGGGTCTCCGCCCTGCATGTTTGGCGCTCTTTACAGAGCCAATGAACATGCACGGATTGCCAGCCAGTCACTGTAATGCCGCAGCCATGTTGATTGTGGGCATTACAGTGATTGGCTGGCCGCACAGCATCACATCGAGTATTTAAAACCGGGCACCGCCATCTTGGACACAGTCGCTCCGGATCAGACAGTGTAGGGAGAGTGCTGCTGAGCTAGGGAGAGATTTATACTGCGAAATAGGTAGTATAGGGTCTCTAAAGCCTGCAAAATCAAACAAACAGTCCTTCTGAGGACTAATATCCATCCCAGATATCAGGCAGGTAGGCAGGCTGTATAGGAGATGCAGTGGTTATACCAACAAACACTGCATTACAGTCCTGTGTGCTGCTGCTGCTCAAATTGCTAGACTTAGTCCCAGGTCTCAAGGGCCAGGAAAAATCCTTTTTTTTTTTCATCTAAATCCTCCTCTTCTTTTTTTTTTTCCCTCAGTCAGACTGTACAAATACCTGTCTTATTAACCTTTTGGTATCCCCCCCCCAAAAAAAAATAAAAAGAGTGTGTCTGTGAATGTTCAGACACAAATATATCTGTTTAAAAGAGTCTGGTTTCGGCCAGATAACTAGATTTGTGGTTTTGCAGTTCCACGGTTAAAATCTCTGTATTATCCACTTTTTTGCCTTTTTTCCATAAAAAAACAGTTTCAGTGTCTCGCTGACTGTTCAGACACAAATATATCTATTTAAAAGATTCTGGGGTAGGCCAGAGAACTAGAACTGTGGTTTTCCTCTTCCACAGTTCTAATCTCCTTTCTATTACCCTTTTGCCATTGATAGTGCGAGTGTAAGCTATTTTAATTCATTTACAATGGGCAAGGCGCGTGGCACGGGACGTGGAACTGGACGTTCTGGTGATGGTTCATGGTGAAAATGTGCCACAACCAACAGCCACATCTTCTCGCTCCCAGTACTTGACCGAATTACTAGGGAAGCACACAACACCACTATTGCGAACTGATCAGTGTGAACAGGTTATTAATTGGATAGCAGATAATACTTCCAGTCACCTGGGCACCACCACCTCCGGTCTGTCTTCCACACGGTCAAGTCTTAGTAGCCATGAGTCTCGACCGCATACTCCTCCTCACCCTGATGCTCCTTCCTCCCACCATGCTGAGTGTCATCAGACAGCAACTGATCCCACAGTTGGACACTCTGAAGAGCTGTTCACTGGTCCATTTCAATATTTGGGCCCCTTGCCTGCTCCGCTTGAAGTGGTGGAAGAGGAGATCCCATGTAGCGATGGCCAAATATTTGAACAGCCACGGCCACAGGAAGGCGACGCTGGCAATTTGTCACAAGAGGTGGATGATGACGAGACACAATTGCCACGAAGTGAGGAGGAGGACCATGGTGCGGAAGGTGAAGAAGAGGAGGAGGTGGTGGATGATCTAGTAACTCACCCAAAATGGCAGGAGGACACGCAGAGCGAGGCCAGCAGCACACAGGGGGAGGGAGGTAGAGTACCCCAACAGGCAGGAAGAAGCAGTGTGGTGGCCGCACACAGAAGGCGGGCAACCGTTCGCCGTAACACCAACACGAGGGACGCTGCCAGTACAACCGGTAGGTCTTCCAGAGTCTGGGATTTTTTTAAAGACTCTGCTGATAACCCCAAAAAGGCCATTTGTACCACGAGCCATGCCAGCATCAGCAGCGGTGACAAAACTACTAGCCTGACCACCAGCAGCATGATCAGGCACATGTCAGCAAAGCACCCGACTTTGTGGGGCGAACCCTAGGGTCCACGACCAGTGTCAGCGGGTGTCACCACTGCTTCTTCCGCTGTTGTGCGTGCAAGTCAATCCCCTGTCCATACTGCATGCAAAGATGCCCCCTCCTCTCAGTCTTCACTTGTTATGGCAGTTTCTCAAGAAACAGCATCAACGTCCACGTCCCACCGCAGCATTCAATTGTCCATATCCCAGGCCTTTGAACGAAAGCGCAAACTCGCAGCCAATGCCCCACAGGCCACAGTCCTAAATTCACACATTTCACGACTGCTTGCATTGGAAATGCTGCCTTTTAGGCTGGTGGAGACGGAATCCTTCCGCAACCTTATGGCGGTGGCCTTCCCTTGGTACTCGGTCCCCAGCCGACACTATTTTGCCCGGTGTGCCATCCCCGCACTACACAAGCAAGTGTCCCAAAACATCTGCCGTGCCCTCAACAACGCAGTTACTGGGAGAGTCCACCTGACAACTGACACGTAGACAAGTGCTTGTGGCCAGGGACGGTACATCTCCCTGACGGCACACAGGGTAAACATAGTGGAAGCCGGGACCCAGTCGGACCTTGGGACGGAACACATCCTCCCCACACCGAGGATTGCGGGCCCAATGTCAGTCAGAGTTGCGCATCATCCTCCTCCTCCTCATGTTCAGCCTCCATCTCAGATATCACCACATCAGTTACAAGCTGGAAGCACTGCAGTACTGCCTCATCCAAGCGGCAACAGGCTGTGCTGAAACTCATAAGCTTAGGTGATAAACCTCACACTGCTTGTGAGTTGTGGACAGCTGTGAAAGAGTAGGCAGATCTGTGGCTGAGACCGCTGAACCTACATCCAGGCATGGTCGTGTGTGACAATGGCCGTAACCTGGTGGCAGCTCTGAGGCGAGGCGAGATCAGACACGTACCATGCCTGGCTCATGTGCTTAACCTCGTGGTTCAGCGGTTTCTTAAATCGTACCCCAAGTTGCCAGATCTGCTCTTCAAGGTATGCTGCCTGTCAGCTCATTTTTGGAAGCCGGCTACAGCTTCCGCCGCCCTTTCTGTGTTTCAGCAGCGTTTGCAGCTTCCGGCACACCGACTGGTGTGTGATGTCCCCACACGTTGGAACTCTACCCTCCACATGTTGCAAAGGATTTGTGAGCAGAAGAGAGCAGTTGTGGAGTACCAGCTGCAACAAGGCCGTCGATATTCAGGTCAGACTCCACACATAAGACCTCAGGAGTGGACCTGGATGTCTGACATATGTACCATACTGACAAACTTTGAGGAGTCCACCAAGATGGTGAGTGGCGATGACGCCATCATTAGCGTCAGCATCCCACTTGTCTGTCTTTTGCAATGCTCTCTGCAGAGAATTAAAGAGGAGGCATTGCAGCCAGAGTATGATGAGATGGATCAAGAAGCCGTAGCGGGCGATTACACACACCCCAGCCTCATCTCATCCCAACGTGCATTGGGGGACAATGAGGGAGAGGAGGAGGAGGAAGAACAGGAGCTGGCATCATGCGCTGTAGATGATAGTACCTGTACAGCTGTCATACCGTCGGTTCAGCGTGGGTGGCCCGAGGACAGGGGGGAGGAGGAGGAGGAGGAGAGCATGGTCAGTTGTCATCTTGACACGGAAGTCTTGCCCGTTGCCAGTCTGGCACGCATGGCTGACTTTATGTTACACTGCCTTAACCGTGAACCTCGCGTTGTCAAAATGTTGGGTGACAGTTATTACTGGTTGGTGACACTTTTAGACCCCCGCTACAAGGAGAACTTTCACTCTCTTATTCCTGAGGTGGAGAGGTCTAGAAAAATGGGGCAGTACCAGAAGGCCCTTGCTGCAGAACTGTTAAAAAATTCCCATCTGAACACGCTAGCGGCAGAGGTCACAGTTCGTTGCCCAACCAAGGCGTACAGACGAGAGAGACGCAACTCCAATCCAGCAGAGGCAGGGGAACACTGTCAACGTTCTGGGACAGTTTTCTGAGACCCGCCCAGCTTACAGTCCCTGAGGCGCGGGGTACTCTCACAAGGAGTGGAAAGTTTCAAAACATGGTGAGGGAGTACCTTGCCAACCGTACCAGCGTCCTCCGTGATTCCTCTGTGCCTTTTCATTATTGGGTATCCAAGCTGGACACTTGGAATGAACTCGCTCTGTACACCTTGGAGGTCCTGGCCTGCCCTGCCCTAGCGTGTTATCGGAGCGTGTTTTTAGTGCCGCTGGGGGAATTATAACTGATAAGCGCACTCGCCTGTCAACTGACAATGCTGACAAGCTGACCCTTATCAAAATGAATAAGGGTTGGATTGGGCCAGACTTCTCATCACCACCAAATGACAGCAGAGTAACATAAAGTCAAATCCACTGTGTTATTTCGGGAGGTTTATTCCCATGCACCGCTTCACACCCACACATGGGTATACGCTTCCTTGTGTTGGCTGTTTTTTGCTCTTCTCCTTATCCTCAGCCTCCACCACCACTATACCACCAGGGTGACCGTGGTCCGTGTTGCCAGCATTGCAAGTTCCTCCGTCCTAATTTTTGGCAGCTTTTGCTTGGAAGGCATAGGCAAAGACTATGGTTTACCCACTACCCAATAATGGGAATAATGTTTTTAATATGCTGTACTGCATGGCTCTTGTAAGGGGCATTGCAAGTTCCTCCGTCCTACTTTTTGGCAGCTTTTGCTTGGAAGGCATAGGCAAAGACTATGGGAGACCCACTCCCCAATAATGGGAATAATGTTTTTAATATGCTGTACTGCATGGCTCTTGTAAGGGGTATTGCAAGTTCATCCATCCTAATTTTTGGCAGCTTTTGCTTGGAAGGCATAGGCAAAGACTATGGGAGACCCACTCCCCAATAATGGGAATAATATTTTTAATATGCTGTAGTGATGAGCGAGCATGCTCGCAACTGCTCGGTACTCGCCTGAGCATCTCAGTACTCGAGATGCTCGGAGCTCGCCGAGTACTTTCGAGATGCTCGGGCGGGAGCTCGGGTCCCCGTCCTGCATGTTTGGTGCTATTTAGAGCACCAATCATGCAGGGATTGTCTGCCACTCACTGTAATGTCACAGCCAGGGTGGTTGTGGCATTACAGTGATTGCCCAAATCGATGGGAACAGTGCTCACTGTGAAACATGAAAAGCCGGCAATTCAGCAGCGGCATACACCGGTACCTGACAATTTAGAACAGAAAGAATAGAGCATAACACATAGATTAGATAGATAGAAACATGTCAGTCACATATATGATAAGTACAGTGACAGTGTTGGTTACTGTACTTGTCATTTAGTGTTAAAATAAAGGATTTATTAAAAAAAAAATTGGCGTGGGGTTCCCCATAATTTTACTCTGTAGTGGAGGTTAAGCAGACGGCTGGGGAAGATGTTTGAAGCCTGGAAAAGGGGTAATACCCACGGAGCTTCCCAGGCTACTAATATCAGCCCCCAGCTGAATACCTAGCCTTTACTAGCTATTAAAATGGGGGACCCCAAAAAAAAATGACGTGGGGTCCCCCCTATTTTAATAGCTAGCAGAGGCTAGGCAGACAGCTGGGGGCTGATATTAATAGCCCAGGAATGGTGCCATGAATATTGGCCCCCTCCCAAGCTAGAAACACCAGCCGTCAGCCGCCCCAGAAATGGCACTTTCTGGGGCGGCTGCCATCCAGCGTGCCATCCTTCAGAGACACTGAGGAGCGCAGGCAATGTCTCTGAAGGATGACAAGCTGGATGGCAGTGTTCTACTACCATCCAGCCTGCCATCTCAATGCCATTCCAGCGTGGGAGAATTCTCCTGCTCAAGCGGTGACGTCATTTGCCTGCCATGTTCCCCAATGATAATCCGCATGTGCTGTGCACATGCTGCAGAAATTTCCGCTGCGGATTATCATTGCGGATAAAAACGCAGCACTACCAATTATTTTGCGGAAGCGCTGCGTTTTCGCCGCCATTGACTTGCATTGGAACGCATGGATTCCGCATCACTGTATATGTAGATGCACATTCCATGCGTTCCAATGTGCGGATGGTACCCAGGTGTGGAGGAGAGGAGACTCTTCTCCGGACCCGGGTACCATAGAACCTGTAAAAAAAATAAAAAATAAATGTTATACTTACCTTTTGATGGCTCCCGATGTGCTTGTCCTCCCATGCCGGCAGCTAGCGATGGACGGAAGGACCTGCGCTGACGTCATAGTCATGTGACGGGTCACGCGATCTGCCGGCAGCCAGGACGCAGCGAAGCAAGACTGCGGGGGCCATCGGAAGGTAAGTATAGATTTTTTTTTTCTACCATGCGTTTTTTAAGCATTTCTGCAGCATTTTTGCCGCTGCGGAAACGGTTAAAAAACGCATCGTGGCCACACAGCCTTATTTAACCTTATACACAAGTCTTCGCCCTGGAAAGGATGTTCCTTAACATATTTCACAGGAAAGCAGTTTCAGTTTAGTTTTTGAACGTTTTATTGTAAGCCCATAAAAGTGGCTTAATACCTCTGACCACGTTGTTGACAGCAGTGACCTGGGTGTCAGAAATGCTTCCTGGAGCGATCCCCATGCTGTCCCCATGTCATTTGAGAACTGTCACTATCGTTTTGGGCACTTTTAAGACTTTCTACAGACTGCCGGGGGTGCCGCCGCAAAAATGCTCGGGTCTCCCATAGACTAACATTGGGCTCGTTGCTCGTGTCGAGCACCCGAGTATCACGGTGAGCTCGGCCCGAGCTTCGAGCACCCGAGCATTTTAGTGCTCGCTCAACACTAATAGGGACCAATTTCTTCTCTAATTTGGAGAAAAACGTAACTGGATTATTTGTGCCTCTAGTGAGAAGTTGAAGTTCTATTTTTACTTTTTCCAACTCTATGGCTACTTCATTATATTCTTTTTCGTTCTGCTTAAGGATTAAATCCATCGGATTTTTTGTGTAGTTTAAGTGTATTTTTTTCTCAAGATATCACAAAGTTCTTATTTTTGGGAAATTGAAACCTCTTTGAAGACTCAGAGCGCCCTAGGGACTCGTTCACATTCCTGATTAGATTTAAGGGAATTAATCTTCCAAAATAGGCGGTATCTCCTTTTCCGCTAAATGAGTTATTCTTCTTTCTCAAGACTGGATACTGATGACCTGTAACTCATAGTTTAGGTTGCAGTCCATAAAAAACGCACCTGTGTCTGCACATAGTGCCCAGATTGTGCTCCAGGAGACACACACCGTAAATTAAGTGGGTTCTTCTCACTATAGTAATGTCAAATATATGGAAGCTATATGTGGTTTGGGCGCACTGCAAGGCTCAGAAGAGAGGGGGAGATCTGACTTTGGGAGAGCGGATATTGCTGGATTGGTTTATGGAAGCCATGTTGCTTTTCAAGAGCCTTTGAGCCACTGATAATGTGGAAATCTCTGTTTTTCCACTGACAGATGATGGACCTGAGTGGAGACTTGTTTTTTGTGAGATGTGTAGAAGTTTTTATTGGTATTATTTTCATCTACATAACATTGTTTGGTGGCTTTTTATTCCATATTTGGGAGGCAGAATGAACAAACCGTTGAACACTACGCTCCACTGTTTCATCCTATGAGGTTTTCTATTAGACTGTGAACTGTCATTGTCTTAGTGAATAATTCAATATTTTTACATAACTTCCCATTTGTACGGACAGTTTAAGTAGAAATGTTCAAAAATATAAATTTCATGGATATTTTGTTCAAAAATAATAATTGGTTTTATTCTTAGCTGATGACTGTACCAGGAGATCAGAGGGACGGCTGACAGCTTCAGTTTTTAAATCAGATGATCTTGAGATCCCACAGGATACAATTGAAGTGAATGCCATTACTCCAGATTTACCATCATCCCTTCACAGCAAAGATCTGTCATCTGATCCTTTGAAACACGTCCTGTCTTCTGATTCATTACCGACTACTAAGGAAAATCAAAGTCACAAAATAAGCATTAAAAAACAAACTGCTCCTAATGCAAAGAAGCCATTTTCCTGTTCAGAATGTGGGAAATGTTTTAACCAGAATTGGATCCTTGTTAACCCCTTAATAACATCTGACGTACTAATACGCGTCTGTGCCCTGGGACTTAAGAGCCAGACCCGTATTAGTACGTCATGGCGATCGCGCGCGCACACAGGCTGTGCGGGCGCGATCGCCGCCGGGTGTCAGCTGATAGTACCGGGTGTCAGCTGTGACAATGTGCAGGGAGCGGTCCTGCACCGCTCCCAGCACATTAACCCCCGCGATGCTGCGATCGAAGTCGATCGCGGCATTGCGGGGGCAAGGGGAGGTGATCGGCGATACTCACCTCCTCTTCCGGCTTCCAGCGCAGTCTGCAAAGGCTTCCCGGGTGTTGCCTTGACGACCCGATGTCGTCATGACAACATCCGGGTCACCAGACAGCAGGAAGATTGCTTGAACATGCGCAGTGCATCTCCAAGCAATCTTCACACTGTGCACTTCTGACAGCCTTCATGGCATAGGGATGGTGCTTCATTCCTGTGCCATGCAGGCGATCAGAAAAAAAAAAGTGAAAGTCCCAGAGTGGGACAAAGTAATAAAGCATATAAACTGTGTGAAAGTGGAAAAAAAAAAAAATGTGCAAAAATATTATAAAAAAATAAAAAAAATAATACACCAAAAATACAAATATAATGTACCCATCAATAAATATTATTATAAAAAAAACAAAAAAAAAACAATAAAAGTACACATATTTGGTATCGCCGCGTCCGGAACAACCTGACCTATAAAACTGTCCCACTAGTTAACCCCTTCAGTGAACACGGTAAAAAAAAAAAAAAACGAAGCAAAAAACAATGCTTTATCACCATACCGCCAAACAAAAAGTGGAATAACACGCGATCAAAAAGACGCATATAAATAAAAATCATACCGCTGAAAACGTCATCTCGTCCCGCAAAAAACAAGCCGCCATACAGCTCCATCAGCCGAAAAATAAAAAAGTTATAGCTCTCAGAATAAAGCTATGCTAAAAAATATTTTTTTCTATAAAATAGCTTTTATTGTGTATAAGCGCCAAAACATAGAAAAATGATACAAATGTGGTACCGCTGTAAACGTACTGACCCGAAGAATAAAGCTACCTCATCAATTTTACCACACGCGGAACAGAATAAAAAAAAAACAATTCCTGAATTGTTGGTTTTTGTTTATTCTGCCTCCCAAAAATCAGAATAGAAAGTGATCAAAAAATGTCACGTGCCTGAAAATGGCACCAATAACAACGTCAACTGATCCCGCAAAAAAAAAAAGCCGTCACATGACTGCCTGCCAAAATCTGGAAAAATTATAGCTCTCAAAATATGGCGATGCAAAAACTAGATTTTACAAAAAATGCGTCTTTTAGTGTGTGACAGCTGTCAGTCATAAAAACCCCATATGATTCTGGCATTGCTGTAATCACACCGACCCGAAGAATAAAGTCGTCTAATCACTTATACCGCACAAGGAACGGCGTCAAAAATAAACTCTTGGGTTAGGATTGAGCTAGGGTTAGGGCTGGGTTTGGGGCTAGGGTTGTGCTGGGGCTAGGGTTGTGCTGGGGCTAGGGTTGTGCTAGGGCTAGGGTTGTGCTAGGGTTAGGGCTGGGGTTGGGATTTTTTTCAAAAGTAAGAAAAAAAGATGACGATATGGCGACTAGTGTTGAGAGCAAGTGCTCGCTACTTGAGTTTGCATCGGGTGCTCTGGTATGCATTGAGTATCGTGGGTATTTGAGTGACATGCTCGAGTCTCTGCCCCATATGTTTCGCGGCCAAAAAACTTTACGGGGATTGCCTGCCATGCACGAGCGATCCCCGCATGTTTTCTTTTGGGTGTATAATAACCGTGAAACATGCGGAGCAGGGACTCGAGCAAGTCACTCGAGCACACGCTGTACATGGTGCATACCTGAGTACCCGATGCAAAGTCAAGTAGCGAGCACTTGCGCTCAAGAATAATGACAACTTATTCAATATGATGACCTAATGTAAACAAATTCTGTGCCGTACCTCTGGGTTCAAAATGTTCACTATACACCTTAATAAAATCCTTGAGGGGTATAGTTTCCAAAATGGGGACACTTGTGGGGGAGCTCCACTGTTTAGGCACATCACGGGCTCTCCAAACGCGACATGGTGTCCGCTAACAAATTGAATGGAAAATCGGCTCAAATTGTTAGCGGACGCCATGTTGCGTTTGGAGAGCCCCTGTGTGCCCAAACATTGGAGCTCCCCCACAAGTGACCCCATTTTGGAAACTAGACCCCCCAAGGCACCTATCTAGATGCATAGTGAGCACTTGGAACCCCCAGGTGCTTCACAAATTGATTCGTAAAAATGAAAAAGTGAAAAAAAAAACACTTTTTCATTTTTATGAATCAATTTGTGAAGCACCTGGGGTTCCAAGTGCTCACTATGAATCTAGATAGGTGCCTTGGGGGGTCTAGTTTCCAAAATGGGGTCACTTGTGGGGGAGCTCCAATGTTTGGGCACACAGGGACTCTCCAAATGCAACATGATATCCGCTAACAAATTGTCGGCTCAATTTGTTAGCGGATATCATGTTGCATTTGGAGAGTCCCTGTGTGCCCAAACATTGGAGCTCCCCCACAAGTGACCCCATTTTGGAAACTAGACCCCCCAAGGCACCTATCTAGATGCATAGTGAGCACTTGGAACCCCAGGTGTTTCACAAATTGATTCATAAAAATAAAAAAGTGTTTTTTTTTTCACTTTTTCATTTTTACGAATCAATTTGTGAAGCACCTGGGGGTTCCAAGTGCTCACTATGCATCTAGAAAGGTGCCTTGGGGGGTCTAGTTTCCAAAATGGGGTCACTTGTGGGGGAGCTACAAAGTTTGGGCACAGAGGGGCTCTCCAAACGCAATGTGGTGTCCGCTAACAATTTGAGCCGATTTTCCATTCAATTTGTTAGCAGATACCATGTTGCATTTAGAGAGTCCCTGTGTGCCCAAACATTGGAGCTCCCCCACAAGTGACCCCATTTTGGAAACTAGACCCCCCAAGGCACCTATCTAGATGCATAGTGAGCACTTGGAACCCCTAGGTGCTTCACAAATTGATTCGTAAAAATGAAAAAGTGTTTTTTTTTTCACTTTTTCATTTTTACGAATCAATTTGTGAAGCACCTGGGGGTTACAAGTGCTCACTATGCATCTAGAAAGGTGCCTCGGGGGGTCTAGTTTCCAAAATGGGGTCACTTGTGGGGGAGCTCCAAAGTTTGGGCACAGAGGGGCTCTCCAAACGCAATGTGGTGTCCGCTAACAATTTGAGCCGATTTTCCATTCAATTTGTTAGCGGATACCATGTTGTATTTAGAGAGTCCCTGTGTGTCCAAACATTGGAGCTCCCCCACAAGTGACGCCATTTTGGAAACTAGACCCCCCAAGGCACCTATCTAGATGCATAGTGAGCACTTGGAACCCCTAGGTGCTTCACAAATTGATTCGTAAAAATGAAAAAGTGTTTTTTTTTTCACTTTTTCATTTTTACGAATCAATTTGTGAAGCACCTGCGGGTTACAAGTGCTCACTATGCATCTATAAAAGGTGCCTTGGGGGGTCTAGTTTCCAAAATGGGGTCACTTGTGGGGGAGCTCCAAAGTTTGGGCACACAGGGGCTCTCCAAACAGAACATGGCGTCCGCTAATTATTCAAGCAAATTTTACAATCAAAAAGTCAAATGGCGCTCCTTCCCTTCCGAGCCCTGCCGTGCGCCCAAACAGTGTTTTTTCCCCAAATATTGGGTATCTGCGTGCCCGGGAGAAATTGCACAACAAATTTTGGGGTTCATTTTTTCTTGTTATCCCTGTGAAAATAAAAAAAATTGGCTCTAAAGTAACATTTTTGTGAAAAAAGTTAAATGTTCATTTTTTTCTTCCACATTCAAAAAATTTCTGTGAAGCACCTGAAGGGTTAATAAAGTTCTTGAATGTGGTTTTGAGCACCTTGAGGGGTGCAGTTTTTAGAATGGTGTCACTTTTGGGTATTTTCTGTCAAAAAGACCTCTCCAAGTGACTTCAAATGTGATGTGGTCCCTAAAAAAATGGTTTTGTAAATTTTGTTGGAAAAATGAGAAATCGCTGGTCAACTTTTAACCCTTATAGCTCCCTAACAAAAAAAGATTTTCGTTCCAAAATTGTGCTGATGTAAAGTAGACATGTGGGAAATGTTATTTATTAACTCTTTTGTGTGACATATCGCTCTGATTTCAGGGCTTAAAAATTCAAATTTTGAAAATTGCAAAATTTTCAAAATTTTCGACAAATTTCTGTTTTTTTCACAAATAAACGCAAGTGATATCGAAGAAATTTTTCCACAATCATGAAGTACAATATGTCATGAAAAAACAATCTCAGAATCAGGGGGATCCGTTGAAGCGTTCCAGAGTAATTACCTCATAAAGTGACAGTGGTCAGAATTGTAAAAATTGGCCCGGTCATTAACGTGCAAACCACCCGCGGGGCTTAAGGGGTTAATCACCAGAGAACTCACACAGGAGAGAAGCCTTTTTCATGCTCAGAATGTGGGAAATGTTTTGTAAAGAAATCACTCCTTAATAGACATCAGAGAATTCACACAGGGGAGAAGCCGTTTTCATGTTCAGAATGTGGGAAATGTTTTGTACAGAAATCACAGCTTATCTCACATCAGAAAACTCACACAGGAGAGAAGCCTTTTTCATGCTCAGAATGTGGGAAATGTTTTAACTACAAATCAGTTCTTGTTACTCACCAGAAAACTCACACAGGGGAGAAGCCGTTTTCATGTTCAGAATGTGGAAAATGTTTTGTAGAGAAATCAATCCTTAATAGACATCAGCGAATTCACACAGGGGAGAAGCCTTTTTCATGTTCAGAATGTGAGAAATGTTTTAAGTACAAATCAGTGCTTGTTAATCACCAGAGAACTCACACAGGGTAGAAGCCTTTTTCATGTTCAGAATGTGGGAAATGTTTTGTAGAGAAATCACATCTTATCCTACACCAGAGAACTCACACAGGGGAGAAGCCTTTTTCATGTTCAGAATGTGGAAAATGTTTTAACCAGAAATCAGATCTTGTTAGTCACCAGACACTTCACACAGGGGAGAAGCCGTTTTCATGTTCTTAATGTGGAATATATTTTACGAGGAAATCAGCTGTTAATAAACATCAGAAAAGTCACACAGTGAAGGAGCCTTTTTCCTGTTCAGAAAGTGGGAATTGTTTAACCATAAATTGATTTTTGTTATACACCAAATAACTCACTCAGGGGAAAAGCCTTTTTCATGTTCAGAATGTGGGAAATGTTTTAACCCCTTTCTGATATTTGTGGTAATAGTACGTCATGGTGCCTTGGGCCTATTGGGCCAATGACGTACTATTACTTCATGTGGTGATCACGCCCGCACACAAGCGGTGCGGGCCGATCGCCGCTGAGTGTCAGCTGATTGTCACAGCTGACACCCGGTACTATGTGCAGGGAGCGGTCCCACATCGCTCCCTGCACATTAACCCCCGAAATGCTGAGATCGAGGTCAAGGAAAGGGAAGAGTCGATACTTACCTCCTCTGCCGGTGTCCCACGCTATCTGCGGTGGCTCCCGGATGTTGTTATGACGACCCGATGTCGTCATGACAACATCCGGGTCACCAGACAGCAGGAAGTTACTTTGGTCATGCGCAGTGCATGACCAAAGTAACTTCTCCCTCTGCAGCTGTGACAGCCTGGATAGCACAGGGATGCTGCTGAATTCCTAGGCTATACAGGCGATCTGAATGAGAAAAGTGAAAGTCCCATAGTGGGACAATGTGTAAAAGTACCAAAAGTCTCAGAAAGTGAAAAAAAAAATTGTAAAAATATTTAAATAAATAATCCAAAAAAAAAATATATATATATATATACTGTACTCATAAATAAATATTATTGTGAAAAAAAAAAGCAATAAAATTACACATATGTGGTATCGCCGGGTCGAACGACCTGACCTATAAAACTGTCCCACTAGTTAACCCCTTTAGTGAACACGGTAAAAAAAAAAAACACAAAGCAAAAAACAATGCTTTATCATCATACCGCCAAATAAAAAATGCAATAAAATGCGATCAAAAAGACGAATGCAAATAAAAATGGTACCGCTGAAAACGTCACCTTGTTCCCCAAAAAAACAAGCTGCCATACAGCTCCATCAGCCAAAAAATAAAATAGTTATAGCTCTCAGAATAAAGAGATACAAAAAAAATAGTTTTTGTATAAAATAGTTTTTATTGTGTAAAAGCGACAAAACATAAAAAAGATATAAATGTGAAACCACTGTTAACATACTGACCCGAAGAATTATGCTGCCTTATCAATTTTACCACACGCGGAACGGCATAAAAAAAAACAATTCCTGAAATGTTGGTTTTTGTTTATTCTGCCTCCCAAAAATCAGAATAGAAAGCGATCAAAAAATGTCACTTTGCCTGAAAATGGTACCAATAAAAACGTCAACTTGTCCTGCAAAAAACAAGCCATCACATGACTCTGTCAGCCAAAATGTGGAAAAATTATACCTCTCAAAATATGGTGATGCAAAAACTAGTCTTTGCAAAAAAAAAAAAGCGTCTTTTAGTGTGACAGCTGTCAGTCATAAAAAACTGATATGATTCTGGTATCGCTGTAATCGAACCGACCCGAAGAATAAAGTCATCTAATCAATTATACCACACAAGGAATGGCGTAAAAAATAAACTTTAGGGTTGGGCTAGAGTTAGGGTTGGGCTATGGTTAGGGTTGGGCTAGGGTTAGGGTTGGGCTAGGCTAGGGTTAGGGTTGGGCCAGGGTTAGGCTAGGGTTATGGTTGGGCTAGGGTCGGGGTTGGGCTAGGGTTATGGTTGGGGTTGGGCTAGAGTTATGGTTGGGTTAGGGTTGTGCTAGGGTTGGGATTGTGTTGGGGTTGGGATTTTTTCAACAGTAAAGAAAAAAATGACGACAATATGGCGACTAGTGTTGAGCGCAAGTGCTCACTACTTCAGTTTGCATCGGGAGCTTGGGTATGCACCGAGTATTGCGGGTGCTCGAGTCTCCACCCCATATGTTTTTCCAAAAAAAACTTCCGGGAATTGCCTGCCATGCACAAGCGATCCCCCGCATGGTTTTTTTGGGGTGTCTAATAATCATGAAACATGCGGGCGGGAACTCGAGCATGTTACTTGAGCACCCGCGATACATGGTGCATACCCGTGTACAAAAATGCAAACTCAAGTAGCGAGCACTTGTGCTCAAGACTAATGACAACTTATTCAATATGATGACCTACTGTTATCAAATTCTGTGTCGCACCTCTGGGTTCAAAATATATACAGTACAGACCAAAAGTTTGGACACACCTTCTCATTTAAAGATTTTTCTGTATTTTCTTGACTATGGAAATTGTACATTCACACTGAAGGCATCAAAACTATGAATTAACACATGTGGAATTATATACTTAACAAAAAAGTGTGAAACAACTGAAAATATGTCTTATATTCTAGGTTCCTCAAAGTAGCCACCTTTTGCTTTGATGACTGCTTTGCACACTCTTGGCATTCTCTTGATGAGCTTCAAGAGGTAGTCACCGGAAATGGTCTTCCAACAATCTTGAAGGAGTTCCCAGAGATGCTTAGCACTTGTTGGCCCTTTTGCCTTCACTCTGCGGTCAAGCTCACCCCAAACCATCTCGATTGGGTTCAGGTCTGGTGACTGTGGAGGCCAGGTCATCTGGCGTAGCTCCCCATCACTCTCCCTCTTGGTCAAATAGCCCTTACACAGCCTGGATGTGTGTTTGGGGTCATAGTCCTGTTGAAAAATAAATAATGGTCCAATTAAACGCAAACCGGATGGAATAGCATGCCGCTGCAAGATGCTGTGGTAGCCATGCTGGTTCAGTATGCCTTCAATTTTGAATAAATCCCCAACAGTGTCGCCAGCAAAGCACCCCCACACCATCACACCTCCTCCTCCATGCTTCACGGTGGGAACCAGGTATGTAGAGTCCATCCGTTCACCTTTTCTGCGTTGCACAAAGACAAAGTGGTTGGAACCAAAGATCTCAAATTTGGACTCATCAGACCAAAGCACAGATTTCCACTGGTCTGTTGTCCATTCCTTGTGCTCTTTAGCCCAAACAAGTCTCTTCTGCTTGTTGCCTGTCCTTAGCAGTGGTTTCCTAGCAGCTATTTTACCATGAAGGCCTGCTGCACAAAGTCTCCTCTTAACAGTTGTTGAAGAGATGTGTCTGCTGCTAGAACTCTGTGTGGCATTGACCTGGTCTCTAATCTGAGCTGCTGTTAACCTGCGATTTCTGAGGCAGGTGACTCAGATAAACTTATCCTCAGAAGCAGAGGTGACTCTTGGTCTTCCTTTCCTGGGGCGGTCCTCATGTGAGCCAGTTTCTTGCTAGCGCTTGATGGTTTTTGCAACTGCACTTAGGGACACTTTCAAAGTTTGCCCAATTTTTCAGACTGACTGACCTTCATTTCTTAAATTAATGATGGTCACTCGTTTTTCTTTACTTAGAATTTGTATTATGGCAAGAAAAAAGCAGCTAACAGTCTATTCAGTAGGACTATCAGCTGTGTATCCACCAGACTTCTGCACAACACAACTGATGGTCCCAACCCCATTTATAAGGCAAGAAATCCCACTTATTAAACCTGACAGGGCACACCTGTGAAGTGAAAACCATTTCCGGTGACTACCTCTTGAAGATCATCAAGAGAATGCCAAGAGTGTGCAAAGCAGTCATCAAAGCAAACGGTGGCTACTTTGAAGAACCTAGAATATAAGACATATTTTCAGTTGTTTCACACTTTTTTGTTAAGTATATAATTCCACATGTGTTAATTCATAGTTTTGATGCCTTCAGTGTGAATGTACAATTTTCATAGTCATGAAAATACAGAAAAATCTTTAAATGAGAAGGTGTGTCCAAACTTTTGGTCTGTACTGTATCTCTCTGGTTTAAGGGCATAAAAATTCAAATTTTCAAAATTGCTGATTTTTTTCATGTTCAGCATGTGGGAAATGTTTTATCCAGAAATCGCATCTTGATAGCCACCAGAGAACCCACACAGGGAAGAAGCCTTTTTCATGTTAAGAATGTGGGAAATATTTTAGCCATCAATTAGCTTTTGTTAAGCACCAGATAACCCACATAGGGGAAAACCCTTTTTCCTGTTCAGAATGTGGGAAATGTTATGTGAAGAAATCATCTCTTCTTAATCACCAGAGAATTCACACAGGGGAGAAGCCTTTTTCATGATCAGAATGTGAGAATTTTTTTTTTAATCAGTAAACTTTATTGAACACCAAATAACATAGTTTATAGCAGAATAATTATTTTACATGTCGTCATACAGTACATGTACAGGAATTGTACCTATATAAACCAATTGCTCATTCAATGTCATTCAAATAACGACCATATAGTTCTCCCGTTCCCAACCCAGAAATAACATCCACCCTCCCCACCGTCTCTGACAGTGTACATTACAGTAAAACCATACCCACACTCAAGTAGGTGTTACTCTTAGACAGTTAGTCAAGTACATCAACCTACTACCCAGACCGGTGATGATCATAATTTATACGATCAGTAAATTAAATAAGACATCTCTAGCCAGCTCTTCCGAAACCACAGCTGTGCACCTAATCCAGTCTCCCCATACTTTACCCAATGTACCAATCGTCCCCTCTTGATATAAACCTTTTTTTCCATTAAAATAGTAGAGTTGAGAGCTTGGACCACTTCTTCTACACAGGGTTGTTTGGTTGCCAGCTAGTGTTTGGCAATGGATGGATCTTCTAGTCTGGCAGAGTATTTTAACAATAGCTAACTGTACCTGGGCAGATCCTCCCACCTCCCCCGTTAATCCAAACACACAGGTTTTCGCACTAAGTGTGGTTTGAATATTAAACATCTCTGCTATTAATCTATGTCAGGGTTCCACAGGGACAACACCGGGGAGATCACACAATATCTCACCGCTGTCGTCATTCTGTTTGAATTTCGTCAGTGATCCGTGCGCACACGATCCAGACTACTCACTACGCAGATATCGGCAAGCGAGCAGAAAGCGAATGGCGTCACACCTCCGGATTCCAACACATGGCATATGTGTATATGCCCCCGTACGGTTACTGCCAGCTTCACGATAGCCCAATTATTATTATTCGCTGCCACCACCGGCTGAGTTTGAAATATAATACAGGCCTGGCCGGATGCCTGCGTTCTGGTAGCATGTGACTTCGGTTGAGGGAACGATTACAGAGCAAAAAAAACAGAGCTATTAAATTTTATATTTAATCCAAAAGGGAAGCAATGTTTATGAAAAATATACAAGATTTTACAAAAGGGGACAATACAATACATATGCAATTACACAAATAAAACAGGATTAAAAAAAACTTACTATACGTTCACAGAGACGACTCAATATATAGCTGGAAGGGAGCTCTCCTATGACTTGACCATTACCGAACGGGATCCGTTGCTTAGACTAAATATATACTTCCAGCAATGACTACTACTCCATCCTCCGTAGATTCTTTTATGCCTAAAGGGAGACGTGCCCACACACCCCATGGGATGACATCACGTGTGCTGGGCTCTAGCCTGCACATTTTTTTTAAAATATCTGTTTATCGTTGGTTGATCATAGAGGGCCAAAAGTGATACCATTTTTTCCGTTATGAATTTACCTTCCGGTAGAGACCACACATGACACAGTTGCGGTCTGCTATTTTGTTACTTTTGCACCACAGCCCCACCGAGGGGCTTACAGTAATGAGAAAATATCCATATTGTTCCCCAGCTGACCCTGCCACTCAAAATATGGGTCCCATTAGTATCAGAAGTATAGAACTGGAGATACTCCATACTTCGTATCGGCTCTGGCTGTCTGCAGAGCTCTGTTGAATTCCCGGGAACTAATCTTCCTTGGCTAGATATACATTTATCACAAGTCTGTGTCAGAGGAAACTTCCCTCGCATTTTAATTTGGTTAGCAGCTAGCATTTGTTTGCAAGGAACTTCTCATGTGTGTTAATTTGCATACAGACAGATGGTCCAAGTGTCAGCTCTTCTCTTTTAAAAATGGTGGATAACGGAGGGGTGAGAGGGAAGATGGGTTTGGGAGAAATTGTTAATATTTTCTCAACATCTCCATGACAATCTACCTAACACCCCTCCTCCCCCTCCCCTCCCTAGTCCCCACCAGTCTCGGGCATGTCCAAAACATTTGCATCAGGTCCGCATATTCTTCCCTGAAACACTGACAACAGCCACACATCTTTAGGCCCATTCTATACAATACCTTGAGAATCCTATAAACTCTATGAACTAGAAACAGTTGAGACCTTCTTTGCGACGTGATTATTGAAAGCAACTATGGAGATTCCAGCACCTTGTTCCGTTCCTCTGTAGAAATGCTACCCACATCCTCCTTCCACTTAATCCCGAACCTGAGACATGGGGTCACCCAAAAGTTTTAGCAACAATGAGTTGTATACCCGAGAGATGATTCCCTTCAATAATTTTGCCTGTACTACGAAGTCTAACAGCCCATTAGAGGATATAGAAAGATCAGAGATGGCTTCTTGAGCATGCATTGCGTATCTTAATTCCAAGTATTTAAGGAATTCAGATTCACGCAAATTAAACTCCTGTTTCAGCTGTTTGAACTACTTGACATTGTTATCAGAGTATAGCTGATGCACATATTCCAATCCCTGATTCTTCCATTCTCCAAATCCCTCCAATCTCCGCAACTCCTCTAGATTAAAGTTATACCAGATAGGCATGTACTTTGAGCAGGTATGTCATTCCAAACAGCCTTTTACATGTCCACTAAATTTTCCTGGGCCACCTTCAGTGTCCAGCCTTAGAAATGCTGAAATTGGGAAGCTAAGTAGTACCCCCATACAGTGAGTACGGAAAGTATTCAGACCCCTTTAAATTTTTCACTCTTTGTTTCATTGCAGCCATTTGGTAAATGTTAAAAAGTTCATTTTTTTTCTCATTAAAGTAGACTCTGCACCCCATCTTGACTGAAAAAAAACAGAAATGTAGAAATTTTTGCAAATTTATTAAAAAAGAAAAACTGAAATATCACCTGGTCATAAGTATTCAGACCCTTTGCTCAGACACTCATATTTAAGTCACATGCTGTCCATTTCCTTGTAATCCTCCTTGAGATGGTTCTACTCCTTCATTGGAGTCCCAATGTGTTTAATTAAACTGATAGGACTTGATTTGGAAAGGCACACACCTGTCTATATAAGACCTCACAGCTCACAGTGCATGTGAGACCAAATGAGAATCATGAGCTCAAAGGAACTGCCCAAGGAGCTCAGAGACAGAAGGCACAGATTGTGGTAAGGCACAGATCTGGCCAAGGTTACAAAAGAATTTCTGCATTACTCAAAGTTCCTAAGGTCACAGTGGCCTCCATAATCCTTAAATGAAAGAAGTTTGGGACCACCAGAAGTCTTCCTAGACCTGGTTGTCCAGCCAAACTGGGAGCA
Source organism: Phyllobates terribilis (assembly GCF_046119375.1). NCBI lineage: Eukaryota > Metazoa > Chordata > Amphibia > Anura > Dendrobatidae > Phyllobates > Phyllobates terribilis. Next base: position 9,243,940 of record NW_027362772.1, on the reverse strand, counting down.
GAGCCTTGGTGAGACAGGTAAAGAAGAATCCCAAGATCACTGTGGCTGAGCTCCAGAGATGCAGTAGGGAGATGGGAGAATGTTCCACAAAGTCAACTATCACTGCAGCCCTCCACCAGTGGGGCCTTTATGGCAGGGTGGCCCGACGGACGTTTCTCCTTAGTGCAAGACATATGAAAGCCCGAACAGAGTTTGCTCAAAAACACATGAAGGACTCCCAGACTATGAGAAATAAGATTCTCTGGTCTGATGAGACGAAGATAGAACTTTTTGGTGATAATTCTAAGAGGTATGTGTGGAGAAAACCAGGCTCTGCTCATCACCTACGCAATACAATCCCAACAGTGAAACATGGTGGTGGCAGCATCATGCTATAGAGGTGTTTTTCAGCTGCAGGGACAGGACGACTGGTTGCAATTGAAGGAAACATGAATGCTGCCAAGTACAGACATATCCTGGATAAAAACCTCTTCCAGAGTGCTCTGGACCTCAGACTTGGCCAAAGGTTCACCTTCCAACAAGACAATGACCCTAAGCACACAGCTAAAATAACAAAGGAGTGGCTTGAAAACAACTCTGTGACCATTCTTGACTGGCCCAGCCAGAGCCCTGACCTAAACCCAATTGAGCATCTCTGGAGAGACCTGAAAATGGCTGTCCACCAACGTTCACCATCCAACCTGACGGAACTGGAGAGGATCTTCAATGAAAATATCAGAGGATCCTCAAATCCAGGTGTGAAAAACTTGTTGCTTCATTCCCAAGGAGACTCATGGCTGTACTAGCTCAAAAGGGTGTTTCTACTCAGTACTGACCAAAGGGTCTGAATACTTATGACCATGTGATATTTCAGTTTTACTTTTTTAATAAATTTGCAAAAATTTCTACATTTGTTTTTTTTCAGTGAAGAAGGGGTGCAGAGTGTACTTTAATGAGAAAAAGAATGAACTTTTAGAATTTACCAAATGGCTGAAATGAAACAAAGAGTGTAAAATTTAAAGGGGTCTGAATACTTTCCGTACCCACTCTATATAAGATAAAGCTACCCCCCTGATTTTTTGGTAACTGCAATTTTTCCAGTTTTATTCTAAGGGTCCCTCTCTTCCACAAAGTCTCTAAAGCTGTTGTGCATTTGCCTAAACCAGTATTTAGGAATCCAGAGAGGTGGCTTATGTACAACCTATAGAATGCATGGCATTAAGCACATGTTAATGAAGTTTACTCTACCCAAGGCTGACACAGGTAGTTTTTCCCATATACACACTTTGTTCCTCATTTTAATAACCAGTGGACTTAGATTTAAGGGAATAAGCTCCTGTGGTTTATTAGTAATGTAAATCCCCAGATACTTAAATTTCTGAACTGAAACACACATCCGCCCTCCTAAATTGTGATTTCTATCCTAAAAGCTGCAAGTGGAAAAAGCACCCCTGCTCAAAGTGCACTACTCAATTGACCTGAAATAAAATAAATCTCACCGTGCTAATAGGACAGTGTTGAACATTGTATAATCCCTTAGGGATATACCTAGGGGAGAGTACCTCAACAAAAATGGAAGTGAATGGACTCAATTGAATTGTAGTGATAAAAAAATCAGTGTGATAGGTATTTGTGGAGCAAATGTCCATCCACAACTCTCTGTTCTGATGTATATTCTGATATGGACGAGGGCTCCAATGCGTGATGCCTGCTGGTAGCTCCCGCTAGATATGTCTAGCAAACAAAGTCCACTGCAGTGTTCAGGAGGTCCCGGCCGATGACCGACATGACACGTGTTGGTGCGCGAGGAAGCAAATGGCGTGTGACGTCACAATCTTCACAAGGTGCGGATGCCTGGAGACACCGTGCTTTCCCTTACACATTTCAGAAACTAACTGTCCTAGGTATACACCTAAGGGATAATACAGTGTACAACACTGTCCTATCTGCGCAGTGAGATTTATTTTATTTCAAGTAAATTTGTGAACTACTGGAATATTGGATAGACTCTCCCAAATAGCAGTACTCCTGGAATCCAAAGGAGCGGATTTAGACCAGTTTATTGTCAGCAGGGTCGCCTTCAGAGCATTACTGCCCTTACTTGCATATGGGGCCCGGTGAGTAGAGGGGCCCAGACGTCTGCTCACCGGGCCCCAGTGAACTGAACTTGCGTCCTCAGACACAGGTTCACTTTAAATCTATTGCCGTGTGGGAGTTTTCCCGCACCTCAGTAGTTAAGTCGCCGGCCAATCACAGGCCGGTAGCTGACGTCCGTGTGCATGTCGCTGGTGTATGACGTCACTGTCGGCCTGTAACTGGCTAAAGTCTGTGCTTCAAATCAACGAAGGAGCGTCTCCGCTGGAGAAGCAGCAAGGTGAGGAGGAACTTTTTTTTTTTGAGACATGGAGGCAGAATTGTAGAAGAGCTATGGGGGCAGGATGGGAGAAGAGACATGGGGCAGAATGGGAGAAGAGACATGGGAGCGAAATGGGAGAAGAGACATGGGGCAGAATGGCAGAAGAGACATGGGAGCGAAATGGGAGAAGAGACATGGGGCAGAATGGGAGAAGAGACATGGGAGCGAAATGGGAGAAGAGACATGGGGGCAGAATGGGAGAAGAGACATAAGGGCAGAATGGGAGAAGAGACATAAGGGCAGAATGGGAGAAGAGACATAAGGGCAGAATGGGAGAAGAGACATAGGGGCAGAATGGGAGAAGAGACATAGGGGCAGAATTGGAGAAGAGACATAGGGGCAGAATTGGAGAAGAGACATGGGGGCTGAATGGGAGAAGAGACATGGGGCAGAATGGTAGAAGAGACATGGGGGCTGAATGGGAGAAGAGACATGGGGCAGAATGGGAGAAGAGACATGAGGTAGAATGGGAGATGACACATGGGGGTAGACTTTAGAGACATGCAGGCAAGATAAGTCACATGGGGCCAGGAGTGGAGAACATATGGGGTCCAGAATGGAGTACATATGGGAGCAGGATGTGGGACATTATTACTGTAGGGGCTAATTAAAGGATTTTATTACTGCTGTGATGTATTTTATTTTTGAGGATAGTGTTTTCAGTGGGGAGTGGCCCTACTACTGTAAGTAAAGTTCAGAAACCAGCACTATGCATACAGCTCCTACCTCTTTTAGGAGCCTTGGACTATGAGTCAGCTGTATGGCTTCCACACGTCACAGGTGCAGCACGACCAAAGCAATAGTCCTCATGAATGATGCAACAAAGAGATGAACAGGTGGCACACTGTGTGAGGTAAAATTATTCTGCTTTATTCACGCAATCTTTAAAACAAAGATGCTGGGGGGGCATAGCCGGATATCGGACTGAGAGGACGCGCGGCTGAAGAGCTCCCGCTGAGCCCTTATCAAACATGGGCAAAAATATTGCTATACCGGGCAACTACCTGTGAGGCATGGGTCCGCGAAGAGCCCGGTCTGCAGCGCCCGCAAGCGCCGCTGCAGCAGTGTCTGTGACGGTCCTGGAGGCCTTTCTTCTGGGAGACTCGTCGGGAGCAGGAACCTCGGCGCCATCTTGCCCTGTGCCTGCCAGAGGTAGGAGAGGGAGCAATCTCTGTGGAGGCAGATGAGAGAGAGGGGCAGGAGACGGTTATAGGAAGTTTCGACCCCGGCAGTTCGCCCCCCAGCAGTTTGCCCCAGGTACATTTCGTCCCCCGCACATTTCGCCCCCAGGAAGATTCGCCCCCGTACGTTTCGCCCCCGCACGTTTCACACCCGCACTTTTCGCCCCTGGATGTTTCGCCCCCGTATGATTCCCTCCAGCAAGCTTCACCCTGCACTTTTCGCCCCCTCACATTTCGAATGTTTCGCCCCCGGATGTTTCACCTACTGCATTTTGTCCCTGGATGTATCGCCATCTGATGTTTCGCCCCTAGCATTTTGACCCCAGATGTTTCACCCTCAGCTTTTGGAGTCAACATGCATGGAACAAAACATCTAGGGCTGAACATACCTGGGGGTAAAATATACCGGACCACAATTGCTGGGTAAAAAACTTTCTGAAACCTTGGCTCGGTGAGTAGCAGTGGCAGGCTGTAGAATTGTGCTCCAGTGGAACCTGTGGCTGCCTTTTCAGCAGCTCACCCAGTGTCTCTTCTGGCTGGCCTTAAAGGAGTATTATCACCCTAGAACACAAAAAAACTGACATAATTACCTGTCGCAGCTGCAGCTCCTTGGGTCCTGGAGTGCAGTCTAGCGGTTCCCCGTGACGTCTTCTCCTGCTTCCGGCTGTCTTTTCACCTTGCCTGGATCACTGATCCATGAAGCATGATGAATGCCGCGGCAGTGAGGCCTAATGTCTCCCGGCCGCTCACTGACATGACGTCACTCCTGCCCCATTTATCAGTCAATCCCGGGGGCAGGATGCCTCTCCTCTGACCAAGACACTGCTGCGCATGCGCAGTGCCTCGATGAGATCTGGTGTTATATTTAATGGCTTCTTTTTGTCATCCATTACATATCATACTGTACTTAGTGATGAGCAAACCCGATCTGGAAAGTTCAGGGTTCGTATCAAACATTGTCTGCTCGGGTTCAACCAAACCGACCCCAAACAGGCAATGTTCGGAGTTTGCTCATCAGAAAATAAAAATCGCTTCTCTCCCCTTCGCTGAGGTCCCAACCTGCGTGGAGAGTCTTCTTGACCAAGGGGATCCCTAGCTAGGAATCCTGAAAGGGATTCCCTCGGGTACGATGACATATTCACACAATGTGGAAGTGCATGGAAGAGGACCCTCCGCGTCTGCCGGTACCTCAGCAAAGGGGTAAGTATCAATATATATATTTTCTTTTTACTATCTTGTCAGTGATGAGGATGTGGTGGACAGATCCTCCACTCCTCTGAGTCTCCATACCCATTGAGTTCAATGGAGTTGATAGTTTGGGGGTGCTGAACCCAAACTCGGATTTTCTTGTGTGTTTGGGACGGAACTGCCCGAACTGAACTTTAGCAGGTTCACTTCTCACTAATCATATTTTGGGTCTAAGATGTATAAATGTGGTCAAGTTACGTTTTTTTTTTAATTCCAAAACTTTAAATTTTCTAGATAAGTAACTTTACAGACAGAAAAATATTAACAATTGGTCAAACCAACCAACATTGCAGAACAATATATTTAAAGCGTAACTCCAAAAAAAAAAAAAAAAAATTTTTTTGATGTGTTATAGTACCTTTGGCACTGATCTATTCCAATGGAGACCCATTCCAGCAGCTTTTTTTTTAAATATAATTTTTTTCTAAATTTTATTTAGTTTTGTGTGAAAAGTCCCATCCAAGTTACAGCAGCAGGCTCTATGTGCTGCAGGATTTCAGTGGTTACTAAGGAAGTTGGGCCCCCTTGGTAGCAGAAATTGTGGATGGATTCAGGCTTCCTGTGATACATTCAGGGCTGCTCGTTCACAGCCCTCTGGAAAGTTCCCCTTCCCCCTCCCCTCATGTGCCTGGACAAGAGGAGGCTCCCCCCGCCCTGTGTAAAGCCAGTAAAGCACTGCGCACATGGGGAGTTGGGGAGCTTTGCAGGGGGCTGTGAACCAGCAGCCCTGTATACATCATAGGGAGCAGGTTGATGCCTCTTTCAGACTTGCTGTTTTCCTGGCGATTACCGCGACAGTTTAAAACCGCAGCCGTAATCGCCAAGAAGATAGAACATGTTTTAAAATGTAAAACCGCGCAGCTTTCTGCTGCACAGTTTTCCCGCGATTTGAGCCCATTGACTTGCATTGAGCAAATCAAGTGCTATCTAGTGGTTTTGCCGGCAATTACCACCGCGGTTTTTAAACTGCTGCGATAATCGCCAGCAAAACTGTTAGTCTGAAAGAGGCCTGACAGTTGCACACCCCGTGTAGTCAAGCCCCCTAGAGTCTGTCCACAAGTTCTGCTAATAAGACGAAACGACCTCCTTAGTAGCCACTGAAATCCTGCCTCACATGGAGCCTGCTGCTGGAACTTGGATGGGACTTTTCTCACAGAAGTGAAGTTGCTGGAAGGGGATCTCCATTGGAAAAGAAGATCAGTGCCGCAGGTACTATAACACAGCAAAACTTTTTTTTTTTTTTTTTTTTTTTTTAGAGTTACGCTTTAACTGTATAAATTAAAACTGTTAATCAAGAAACATAAAGGGTATAGAGGGGGAAGGGTTAGAGAAAAAGAGGAAAGAAAAGAAAAATTGCAGGTGTTAATGTTTGAATTATTTTACAGCTAAATATGTGACCATGAACTAAAATTCAAAGCTGTAGGCAATGCCTCTCAGATAATCTATCAAGCTTCTATTGTTTAAATCTTGCACATCTTGTTCGATCATACATATTCCAAAGTTGAACTGGAAACAAAGGTGCCTGATGTCCTCTGCGAGTAATTCGACCATATGGGTATCTTTAAAATAGTTGGCAATGGGTATTGCTTCTTGTGGAAAATCAGGATTTTCCACTAAGTCTTCAAATGAAGGCACAACATTCTGTGGTGGTAGAAAGGCAAGGGCAGGTATCATGCGTATCCAACGAGCAAATTCATGGTCACCTTGATATTGCACCTTGAGTCCTTCATTTTGAACTTTACGCCAAACTGACTGTGATAGGTGGAAGAAGCAACCGGTCTTCTCAAGGTTGGGGAATTCACTCTCAAATGCCTGAATTCCAGCTAGTTCAAAATCCAACATCAGGTTGTGTGGCTGCAGTCCAGGTTGTGTGGCTGCAGTCCAGGTTGTGTGGCTGCAGTCCAGGTTGTGTGGCTGCAGTCCAGGTTGTGTGGCTGCAGTCCAGGTTGTGTGGCTGCAGTCCAGGTTGCGTGGCTGCAGTCCAGGTTGCGTGGCTGCAGTCCAGGTTGCATGTTCTTCAGCTCTTGTAGCAACCTCTGGTACGTTGAACGGCTCTTGTCCGTCAGCAAGGCGTACACTACAGGAACAACAAGGCCGCTGTGGACTGCATGGATTGTATAAAGTTGCTTGAACAGGGCTGGTGTACTGAAAAACATGCCATCAGCAAACCACTCTTTACTTTGTGCCAGTAGATGGAGATTGTCTCTTGTTCCACATATCAAGATATGGCTGTGTCCACTTCCTAATTAAAAGTGAAAGTATTAGTACAGGAAATAATGAGAGACAAAATAAAATGTAACAAGTAGCAGACAGAGAATTTCGGGATGAATTCACAAAAAATTTTCCTCATCAGAAGCATCCGTTGTTCATATCTCACATTAAAAACTCACATTTTGCTTCAGATTTTCAGATTTTATAACAGAAACTTAAAACTGAAGCAAAATCTGGTGTGAAGGGGCTAAACAATAGTTTTTTCTACGACATGTATTGTCCCAGTGGAAAATGATATATTCCTGTTTAAAAATGCTTCCAAGCTTCAAAAATGTCACATTTTCAAAGTTGTGAAAGGATTAACGGCACCAGAAACCAGCAAAATGCAGAATTCCATGATAATAAAAGGTTTACATCAGGAAAAACGAGCAAACATGTAAGAAGTATTTGTGAAAAAAAAGCATACTAACTCAATGGTTCATTAGGTCGGGGTCATATCCAGCATAAATGTCTAAATCCCATCCACATGCTGATGAAAAAATGCACAGTTAAAAAAAATGACATGCAGTGCAGAAGTGGCGTACCAACCATGTAGGCAGGGGACGCCACTGCCCCCGGGCCCTCAGGGGGCCTGCCGCCAAGGGGTGTAATGCGCCCATGAACACCGGGCCCCCTGGATCTACCATGCTCTGGTAGGTGCCTGTCACCTACTGGAGCATGGCAAGGATAAATGAATACTCACCGCCTGCTGCTGCGCTGCTTTCCTCACTCTGCTTTGATGCAGATCCTGAGACGTGAGCGATCACATGATTGCATACATCATTCCAGGTCCTGTATCAAAGCAGAGGAACGAAGCGTGTGGCAGCAGGTGGTGAATATTAATTAACCCCCTGCCATGCTCCGGTAAGTGACAGGCACCCACCGGAGCATGGTGTACCCACTTCCCAGCACTAATTCAGCATTGGAACTTCATTTCAGGCTGTTGGCAGGGGGCGTGGCTAAAGGGGGCAGGGTATCGCGGAGGAAGGGGGGCCCAGGCCCTTTCAAAACTTTGCTATGGGGCTAGGGTCAAGCTACTTATGACCCTGCATGTGAATGTATGCTGCCATTATGCAAAGAAGATTCCAGCCATTCAGACAAGGGGCTAAAATTCTGCACTAAAACCTGCACCTAAATCCATAGAGCTAAATGGAGATTTTGGCGTAGAATTCTCTACACCAGAATAGCTGTATATCTCCAGTTGTGGATAATCCACAGAGGTTAGGAGACATGTTAATGAATCCTTAAGGTACATTCACCTGCACTAAGTAGTTGCAGCAGACAATCTGCAGCTATTTTATAGCAGAAAATTCTACACTAAAATTGGTATCTAGTGATGCGGGTTTGATGCGACAACCTTGTCCTCTGGCTGTGATTGACAATGGCTGGATACCTGCAAATCATGGTTGGTGGACAAGGTTACCACTCTGCTTATGAATATGGCAGACCACTGTATCTCAAAGGCAGGACTTCTACTTTGAAGCTGAGCAGAGAATCAGACTGCAACTAAACAAGTGAGGCATAGTTGGAATCAGTAGGCCTCACCCTACATTATACTATCCTCAAAGTTTCCCTTTAAGGCAAAAAAAATCACATAGTATTCTATATCAGCACTTTGTAATATAGAATTTTTCACATTTATGCAACATAAACTTTGCAATAATTCTGCATAATGGAAATGTTAAATGCTTACCAGAGTCGTGCAGAAGGAACTGCTGCTGGATACCATCAATATTGATCTCCTGGAACTCCTGGGGAATAACAAGTTGATCAAGGGTTTGGGGCAACCTTGGAATATTGCCAAGTTGCCTTGATAATCGTATTGTTCTCTTCAGTGATGCTTTCCTTGGGAGAAGTGCTACAACATTAGAATGGGCTCCTGAAATGACTTCTGTGAGAATCTGTTGTGGTGTCTCTGGTGTTGTCCTTGCCCTGGTGACCGCCTCATTGACAAGTCGGATTGCTTCGGGTCTTGCTGCTTGTGCTGCGTGGTTGTGGGGATCGGTTACTTTCACCACTTCACCAGATGCTTCATTGCTCCAAACACGTCCCTTGCAAGTCGACCGTTTTTCACACACCCAGATGGAATGGACGTCATCAGACTTCGTTTGGAAAATACGTAAATGTGATTCTCGTAGACCGACTTCTTCTTCCCACGTTTGGATAGAACTGAATTCATACTTGTAGACAGTGAATTGCTGTGAAAGCTGACTGATTTTTTTGTGCTCGTACACCTCTCTCTTTGTAGAGATTTTAGACACTGCTATATTCTGATGTAAAGATGGAATAAAAGCTCGTCTAATGCAACTTGCAGGACACCTGACATACAAATTGTCACATCTGCAACAAAACTTGCAAAAAAGCAGCTGGGTCAGGTAAAAGTTCACAAAATGTTTAGATTTTAGAGTGGTTTACATTCCCCACATAAATCAGGCCTCATTCACACTACATTTTTAAAATCCGTTTATTTGTTTCGTGTTATGTTTTTGTAACACAAAAGCGTTTTAGAAACGTTTTGGAAAATGTCTTGTTAAAATTGAGGGCAAAATGCTCTGACACTATAACGCGATCAGTTGTGAGGTTTACAGATGGAAACAGTTGATTTAACATGTCACAATAGTGCAGCCTCTGTACAGTACTGTGGTGACATGAGGATTGATGACGGACGGGAATTTATGAACCACAAGGACAAACTGGCGAAACATCCAAACACAAAATTCTGGGGGCAAAACAGGATACAAACATCCAGGGGCGAACTGCTGGTTGCGAAACATCCGGGGGCGATATGTGCGGGGGTGAAATATGCGGGGGCAAAAAATCCTGGGGGCCAAATGCACCCGGGGGAGAACTGCTGGGGGCGAAACATCCAATTCCCATATATATATATATATATATATATATATATATATATATATATATATATATATATATATATATATATATATATATATATATATATATATATATATATATATATATGCCACATTCGGACTGTAAGACGCACCCCCTACTTTCCTCCAAAATTTTGGAGGAAAAAAGTGCATCTTATAGTCCGAAAAATACGGTATATACGATATAAAACCTATTGTCTGAAGGGATAATTAAGTGCTTTGATCAATTAAAGGGGGAATTTGGGTTGACAAACAATTCTATAAATATTTACATCAAAATGGACTCCCTTTTGGGTAAAACATAATACTTTTGTTAAGTTGGTATTAGAGAAGGGAAATACTAAGATTCCTATGTAACATAGGATACCGGACTGATGCTGAATGTCCAAGATGTAAAATGGATGATGCGGGCCTATTACATACGCTATGGGAATGCCGGGAGTCAGGTAAATGCTGGAAAGGAGTTCAGTCTATTATAAAGAGGGTATATAAAATAGATATTCAACCAGACCCCAAAAATGCCTATTAGGTATATTAGAAGATTATATGGAATTTGACCCAATTTCAATAGGGATTTCACGTATTTTACTTCAAACTAGGAAACATATTGCATCCAAATGGATTAACCCCTCACCCCCAGAAATTAGTGAACTCAAAAATAGGATAACTAATATCAGATTAGAAAAAGGGGTATATAAAAAATGAAACTCAATGAATAAATTTGAGAAAATATGAGGCTTATGGTTGGATACACCTGGAATGCCATCAAGGGGGTTATTGCTGGAGAGACAATTTGACTTATGGAGGAAGGGAGGCATTGACGAGGTCTAATGTTTCATTGTGTATTGGAATTCCTTAACATGTGGTCTGGGTAATATAGCACACCTATAGGTATATAGGATTATAATGTTTATTACAATATTATGCTAATAAGAGATTTCAAGAATGTGGAATGTTAATTGTAAGATATAGTAATGGTAAGTTATCAGACGGTAATGGGCAAGCTGAAAGGATATATCGGAGAGATGCATGTATTTTATTTTATTATTGTATGTACGTACTGGTTTCTTGTTTTGTAAAAAAAAAAACTAATGAAAAAAACTGAAAAATGTATTGGATTAAAAAAAAGAAAAGAATAGGAAAAAGGCTTCTACCCTGTGTGGATTCTCTAGTGCTTAATTAAAGCTGATTTCCGGTGAAAACATTTCCCACATTCTGAACATGAAAAAGGCTTCTCCCCTGTGTGAGTTCTCTGGTGGTCAACCAAAGCTGGTTTATGGCTAAAACATTTCCCACATTCTAAACATGAAAATGGCTTCTCCCCTGTGTGAGTTCTCTGGTGTCTTACAAGATCTGATTTCTGGATAAAACATTTCCCACATTCTGAACAGGAAAAAGGCTTCTCCCCTGTGTGAATTCTCTGGTGTCTAACAAGATCTGATTTCAGGTTAAAACATTTCCCACATTCTGAACATGAAAAAGGCTTCTCCCCGGTGTGGGTTCTCTGGTGAATAACCAAAACTGATTTACGGTTAAAACATCTCCCACATTTGGAACAAGAAAATCTATTGTCCACTGTGTGTATTTTTTGACTTATAGACTTTTCGAGGGTAAAACTATTTCCATTTTCTGAAAGTGAAAATGACTTCTTTGATTTAGGAGCAGTTCGTTTTTCAATTCTTATTTTTTTATTTTGACTTTCCTTAGTAGTCGGTAATGAATCAGAAGTCAGGACCTGTTTCATAGGATCAGATGACAAATCTTTGCTGTGAAGGGATGATGGTATATCTGCAGTAATGGCATTCACTTCAATTGTATCCTGTGGGATCTCAAGATCATCTGATATAAAAATCTCCTGTCCCTCTGATCTCCTGGTACAGTCATCTGCCAAGAAAAAAAACAATTATTAATTTTGAATAAAACAACCTTGAAATTTATATTTTTGAACATTTCTACTTAAAATGTCTGTAGAAATGACAACTTATTGACAGAATGACAGTGAATGACAGTTCACAGTCTAATAGAAAACTTCACAGGATGAACCATTGGATCGTGGTGTTCAACTGTTTGTTCATTCTGCCTCAAAATATGGAATAAGAAGCCACCAAACAATGTTATGTAGGCGAAAATGATGCCAATAAAAACTTCTACTCATCCATAAACCAATCCAGCAATATCCGCTCTCCCAAAGTCCGAGCCTTGCAGTGCGTCCAAACCACATTTATCATCCATGTATTTGGCATTACTATAGTCACTACTCCTATAGATTAATTCACTGAGGGTTATAATTTCCAAAATGCAGTCACTTTATGGGGATTTCTATTGCTCTGGTTTTATGACATTTTGTCATATTAAGGTTTCTGCAAATGTTGTGTCCCATCTCCTCTGGGATCTGCAAGATCTGCATTCCTAATAGCTAAATGTCGCTCCTTCCCTTCTTACCCTGCCATGTGCCCAGACAGTAGTGTACAACCGTATATAGGGGATTGTCGCGTTCAAGAGTAGTTGGAAATAATTTGTAAGGTCCATTTGTTTCCTATTATCCTTTGTGAAGAATTCCAAAAGTTATCACCACATAAAGTGACCCACGTCAGATTTGAAAAATGGAACCTGATTAGGAACAAAAAACTGTCTGCAGGAAGGGGTTAAATCAGAGGATTACTGAAGTCAAAAACTGTGAGTATAGACAGTAACACATCTACTGAAATGATCGACCTGAACAGTCTTCTCAGTAAATAGTGAGAAACTAGTGGTGAAACCTCTCTGGGGTAATTAGAGTCTGGGGCTCGGTGGCTCTTCATCATCTAAACTATCGTAAGGGACAATATTTTCTGTCAGATGAGTGTCAAGAAGAAATATTAGACATTGAAGTAGAACTTTTTATAATACTGCAGAGATGAGTGGTCTTAAATCTAGACCTCGGCAGTGGGAAGAGGTAATGGAGACCTTCTTTTAAAGACCACCATGGAGTTACAGAGACACATAAGTGAGTCAGGCCGATCCCACCACAATCAAACTATCATAGAGAATGAACCTGTAAAAAAGACAGAATAAAAGATATGTTACATCCCCAACAACAACGTATATATAAGGGAGAGCTCCAACACTAAACCGGAGTTGCACTCATTTATGGTGGACCATCGGAGGTATGATGAGTCCTGACCAGAAGAGTAGAGAAAGTATTTATGCCCCCATTTCAAGAGAGATTGTGCAGGAATCTGAATTCCTTTGGATTGAAAACATAATGGAATTTATGACGTGGAGTGAATCCATGAAACCAGGGCTTGAGTCATGCCACCACATCTCCTGCAGGTGTGAATAAATGTATATTACAGCCATCAGCCACGCACAGCTTAGAGATACATCATGGCACAGGTGTAATGTTATTTATGTAGTCCATCACAATCCTGTTTGAAGATAGTTTGAAAAGTCAGGATAAAGGGAAACTCTGTTGTTATTGTACAGAAATTCACACTTGGCCCTCACTGCACATTTAATATTGTCGATCATAAAAGTGAAGTTTGGCCAGAAAGACTGGACCTGGTCTTGTAGGGACCATATGAGAACATTCAGCCGCACAGATGGGAGAGAAGGTAGATTCATCCAATAAGATATCAGGGATCTAGGAAGCCAACAGCATCATTACCCTCCGCTTTCTCTTACAGGCTCATCAAAATATTTTTCTTCAAGTGATTTTCTCACTTGTCAGCACTTTCTACGTACGCTGTCATTTGGCTTTGTAGTTTACAGATCTGGGCAGCTAACGGTCAGCGTCTACTAATCCCAGGGGGTAGGTGGATCCTCCAGGTTGTAAGTTCTACAGAAAAAGGCTTTTACAATGACACAAAGTAATGTGAACAGTTTTGGATGGAGGAAAATGTTGTGGTCTAGAGGGAAAATGGTGATCACACGATTGTGATACGGCCGGACTACACCACCGATAAAGCAGCCACAGCCAGTGACGGAGAAGAATCTGTGACTTCTCTGAATTTAGTGGTCACTACTCACCTGGGTAGTCATATGTAGGAATCTCCTCCTTACACTGCTCATCACCCCTCACATATGTCTCTGTAGTATTAATATGGGTCAGATCTTCACCCTGAAACAAATATTGTAAAAGTCACAGACAGATGGAGAAGTCACATCTGTGATCAGCTCTAATCCTGCCATCTCCACAGTTCTCATTACACAAGTATAAAACATATTAATGGTGGATAAAACAAGACTGAAGACATGACTTTTACAGCCGTCTACACATCATAGGGGTGATCTCATGACACCTTCTCTCCATCTACCTGATGATCCTGAGGAACATTGGGATCTTCTTGTTTACAGTCCTGTGGAAGAAGAGGACGGGGAGATCTCTCTGGTGTTGTCCTCTTACTGGATAGATCTGGAAGAAACACATACAGGGACTGAATTCATTCTTTACATACAGACAATTATAGGCCGTGTGTATTTAGTCCTGTCTATTACCTGGTGATATGAGGGGTTGGGGAACCTCCATCATGACGTCCTTGTACAGATCTTTGTGTCCTTCTAAATACTCCCACTCCGCCATGGAGAAATAGACGGTGACATCCTGACACCTTATAGGAACCTGACACATACAATGATACCATCATTCCCTCGATCCCTCCATAGAGTTACTGTATAATGTCCCAGCATTCCCAGCAGTGTCACCTCTCCAGTCAGCAGCTCAATCATCTTGTAGGCGAGTTCTAGGATCTTCTGGTCATTGATGTCCTCATGTATCAGGGGGTGAGATGGAGGCCCTGTGATTGGGCTCAGGGGTCTTCCCCATCCCTCAGACACAGGGTCCTGACAGCGCTCACTAGAGGTCTTCTTCACTACTGTGTAATCCTGGTTATGGAGAGACACATTAATAAATCTCACTGCAGACATTTCCAGAGTCCTCACCTCTCCAGTTCTGTCCATCTGTTATTCCCATAGATAAGAATGATGTAATGTGACGTCATCAGAATCTCTCACCTCTCCAGTAAGCCGGAAGAGGATCTCTAGGGTGAGGTGTAATATCCTCTCCACCATCTTGTCTCTGCCCATGTCCATCCTTGATAGGTGATTCAGAAAAATTCTCTTATATAGAAGATCTTCACTGAGAGGATCTGATATTGTAGAAACCTGAATGAGAAGAAGATGAGCCGATGTAACATCATAAAGAATTCTGTGTAATAATACAATTACTGGAGACAATAAGGGGAATATATTAAGAGATAGAATGTGTAGATGTTGTGTTCTCTAGTTTTTTATGGACTGGAACATAAGTTGAATTGCTGACTTAGACATCTCCTCCATACTTCCAATCACTGGCTAAGTTGGCCACTGCTTCAGTAAGAATCACCCAGAAACCCAAGCAGCAATGGTATTTTTATTATTTTACAACATTCTGCTTTTGTCCCTGACGTACTAATAAAATCTATATATTTTAGGCCACAGACAACAAGCAGTTTCTTCCTCGGAGTCGGCAGCTGAATACGTTTCTCATAGACTCATCTTCCATAACGCTAATTCTCGTCATATACATTACACATGGCATGAGAAATAACAACTTCATGATGAGGACGACATCTTCATCTTCTAATACGGCTCTGGAAACAGATATGGCCAGAGTCCGTCACTGACGACATCATCACCGACTGTCTATGTGAATGTTTCCCGTCTTCCCCAGGGTGTAATCTATTATCACGTTAGATCTCATTTATAAGAGCGTGTTTGTAAGAACAAGACAGTTATTTGATGCTAATGTCTCCATGTACAGTGGTTTTTTCCTGGATATTATGTTTCTTTTAGCATTTTCCTGTAGGCTTCCATATATTACATGAAAAACACCAAAAAAAGAAAAGCAAGTGTTATACTGTATGTGGGGGGATGGTGGTAATGTGGGAACATTATACTGTATGTGGGGGGATGGTGGCACTGTGGGAACATTATACTGTATGTGGGGGGATGTTGGTAATATTATACTGTACGTGGGTGGATGGTGGGACTGTGACAACATTATACTGTATGTGGGGGGATGGTGGTAATGTGGGAATATTATACTGTATGTGGGGGGATGGAGGGACTGTGACAACATTATACTGGATGTGGGAAGATTGCGCAACTGTGGGAACATTATACTGTATGTGGGGGGATGGTGGCACTGTGGGAACATTATACTGTATGTGGGGGGATGGTGGTAATGTGAGAACATTATACTGTATGTGGGGAGATGGCGGTACTGTGAGAACATTATACTGTATGTGGGGGGATCGTGGTAATGTGAGAACATTATACTGTATGTGGGGGGATCGTGGTAATGTGAGAACATTATACTGTATGTGGGAAGATGGCGGTACTGTGAGAACATTATACTGTATGTGGGAAGATGGCGGTACTATGGGAACATTATACTGTATGTGGGGGGATGGCGGTACTGTGAGAACATTATACTGTATGTGGGGGGATGGTGGTAATGTGAGAACATTATACTGTATGTGGGAAGATGGCGGTACTGTGGGAACATTATACTTTATGTGGGAAGATGGCGGTACTGTGAGAACATTATACTGTATGTGGGGGGGATGGCGGTACTGTGAGAACATTATAATGTATGTGGGGGGATGGTGGTAATGTGAGAACATTATACTGTATGTGGGAAGATGGCGGTACTGTGGGAACATTATACTGTATGTGGGAAGATGGCGGTACTGTGAGAACATTATACTGTATGTGGGAAGATGGCGGTACTATGGGAACATTATACTGTATGTGGGGGGATGGCGGTACTGTGAGAACATTATACTGTATGTGGGGGGATGGTGGTAATGTGAGAACATTATACTGTATGTGGGAAGATGGCGGTACTGTGGGAACATTATACTGTATGTGGGAAGATGGCGGTACTGTGAGAACATTATACTGTATGTGGGGGGGATGGCGGTACTGTGAGAACATTATACTGTATGTGGGGGGATGGCGGTACTATGAGAACATTATACTGTATGTGGGGGGATGGCGGTACTGTGAGAACATTATACGGTGTGGGGAAATAGAGGTACTATGAGAGCATTATATTGAGAGGCTTAATGACCGCAGTGGCTCCTGCGACCGACCCCTACTTCAGCTGGATGTGTTCTCGGACTGACATTCAGCTGAAGTGCCACAATACACGCTGCTGACCAATCAGAGGCCAGCAGCTGACATCGGCATGTACGCCATTAGGGGGCGCATGGAAGTAACATCATGCTCTCCTGTCGCTTGCAGCTGAAGTCAGCGGCAGCTCCAGAAAAAAGACACCGAGCGGCGAGGGAGCAGAGAGAAGGCGAGTATAATGTTCTGTTTTCTTTAAATCAGTGAGTACACGGTGCCCTTGGCCATAATACTACATGTAAGAGTGTGGGCTGTGCATTATACTACATGGATGCCTATGGGCTGTGCATAATACTACATGGATGCCTATGGGCTGTGCATTATACTACATGTATGGACTATGGGCTGTGCATTATACTACATGGATGACTATGGGCTGTGCATTATACTACATGGATGACTATAGGCTGTGTATTATACTACATGGATGACTATAGGCTGTGTATTATACTACATGTATGAGTATGGGCTGTGTATTATACTACTTGGATGACTATGGGCTGTGCATTATACTACATGTATGGACTATGGGCTGTGCATTATACTACATGTATGAGTATGGGCTGTGCATTATACTACATGTATGGACTATGGGCTGTGCATTATACTACATGGATGACTATAGGCTGTGTATTATACTACATGGATGACTATAGGCTGTGTATTATACTACATGGATGACTACTATAGGCTGTGTATTATACTACATGGATGACTATAGGCTGTGTATTATACTATATGTATGACTATGGGCTGTGCATTATACTACTTGGATGACTATGGGCTGTGCATTATACTACATGTATGAGTGTGGGCTGTGCATTATACTACTTGGATGACTATGGGCTGTGCATTATACTACTTGGATGACTATGGGCTGTGCATTATACTACATGTATGAGTGTGGGCTGTGCATTATACTACATGTACAGACTATGGGCTGTGCATTATACTACATGTATGAGTATGGGCGGTGCATTATATTACATGTATGGACTATGGGCTGTGCATTATACTACATGTACGGACTATGCGCTGTGATTTATACTACATGTATGGACTATGGGCTGTGCATTATACTACATGTATGGACTATGGGCTGTGCATTATACTACATGTATGAGTATGGGCTGTGCATTATACTACATGTATGGACTATGGGCTGTGCATTATACTACATGGATGACTGTGGGCTATGCATTATACTACATGTATGGACTATGGGCTGTGCATTATACTACATGTATGAGTATGGGCTGTGCATTATACTACATGTATGGACTATGGGCTGTGCATTATACTACATGGATGACTGTGGGCTGTGCATTATACTACATGTATGGACTATGGGCTGTGCATTATACTACATGGATGACTATGGGCTGTGCATTATACTACTTGGATGACTATGGGCTGTGCATTATACTACTTGGATGACTATGGGCTGTGCATTATACTACATGTATGGACTATGGGCTGTGCATTATACTATATGTGTGGACTATGCGCTGTGCACAGGGCCGGCGTCAGCACCCGGGCAAATGCCGGGGCCCTGAGCAGGCAGAGGGGCCCACTGGCGGTCGCGCACCCCGCTGGGCTATGGGCGGAGGAGAGCGGTGTCAGCGCCCGCCCTTCTCCGCCGCTTGCTCAGGGCCCCGGCAGCTGGATACTTACCTCTCCCCGTGCCTCTGCAGATCCGCTGTCTTCCTGCTCTGCGCTCCCTGTGACGTCTCAGGTCAGAGGGCGCGGTGACGCCTTTACACCGCGCCCTCCCCTGAGCCGTCACAGGGAGCGCTGAGCGGGAAGACACCGACAACGCTGGAGTTCGGACCCGAGCAGCGGGCAGCAGGTAGCAGGTGAGGAGAAGGGAGGTGAGTATTTGATTTTTTTTTTTTAATGTATGGAGGCATGGGGCATTATAAAGAGGAGGGGTGACAGCCTGCATGGGGCATTATAAAGAGGAGGGGTGACAGCCTGCATGGGGCATTATAAGGTGGGGAACAGCCTGCATGGGGCATTATAAAGAGGGGGGGGGGGATTCCTGCTTGGGGCATTATAATGAGGAGGGGTGACAGCCTGCATGGGGCATTATAAGGTGGGGACCAGCCTGCATGGGGCATTATAAAGAGGGGGGGGACAGCCTGCATGGGGCATTATAAAGAGGGGGGGGATTCCTGCTTGGGGCATTATAATGAGGAGGGGTGACAGCCTGCATGGGGCATTATAAGGTGGGGACCAGCCTGCATGGGGCATTATAAAGAGGGGGGGGACAGCCTGCATGGGGCATTATAAAGAGGGGGGGGGATTCCTGCTTGGGGCATTATAATGAGGAGGGGTGACAGCCTGCATGGGGCATTATAAGGTGGGGACCAGCCTGCATGGGGCATTATAAGGTGGGGAACAGCCTGCATGGGGCATTATAAAGAGAGGGGGGGACATCCTGTATGGGGCATTATAAAGAGGAGGGGTGACAGCCTGCATGGGGCATTATAAAGAGGGGGGGGGCATCCTGCATGGAGCATTATAAAGAGGAGGGGTGACAGCCTGCATGGGACATTATAAAGGGGGGGTCAGCCTGTATGGGGCATTATGTGGGGGGTAACAGCCTGCATGGAGCATTAAAAGGGGGGGGCCTGTATGGGGCATTATGTGGGGGGGAACAGCCTGCATGGAGCATTACAAGGGGGGGGGGCAGCCTGTATGGGGCATTATGTGGGGGGTTACAGCCTGCATGGAGCATTAAAAGGGGGGGCCTGTATGGGGCATTATGTGGGGGGGGCAGCCTGCATGGAGCATTATAAGGGGGGGGGCAGTCTGTATGGGGCATTATGTGGGGGGTAACAGCCTGCATGGAGCATTAAAAGGGGGGGCCTGTATGGGGCATTATGTGGGGGGTAACAGCCTGCATGGAGCATTATAAGGGGGGGACAGCCTGTATGGGGCATTATGTGGGGGGTAACAGCCTGCATACAGCATTATATGGGGGCCAGTATCCTGTATGGAGCGTTATAAGGGGACCGGTATCCTGTATGGAGCGTTATATGGGGGCCAGTATCCTGTATGAAGTTTTATAAGGGGACCAGTATCCTGTATGGAGCTTTATAAGGGGAAAAGTATCCTGTATGGAGCGTTATATGGGGGCCAGTATTCCGTATGGAGCCTTATATGGAAGCCAGTATTCCGTATGGAGCCTTATATGGGGGCCAGTATTCCATATGGGGGCCAGTATTCCGTATGGAGCCTTATATAGGGGCCAGTATTCCGTATGGAGCCTTATATGGGGGCCAGTATTCCGTATGGAGCCTTATATGGGGGCCAGTATTCCTTATGGAGCCTTATATGGGGGCCAGTATTCCTTATGGAGCCTTATATAGGGGCCAGTATTCCGTATGGAGCCTTATATGGGGGCCAGTATTCCGTATGGAGCCTTATATGGGGGCCAGTATTCCTTATGGAGCCTTATATGGGGGCCAGTATTCCATATGGAGCCTTATATAGGGGCCAGTATTCCATATGGGGCCTTATATGGGGGCCAGTATTCCGTATGGAGCCTTATATGGGGGCCAGTATTCCGTATGGAGCCTTATATGGGGGCCAGTATTCCGCATGGAGCCTTATATGGGGGTCAGTATTCCTTATGGAGCCTTATATGGGGGTCAGTATTCCGCCTGGAGCCTTATATGGGGGTCAGTATTCCGTATGGGGCCTTATATGGGGGCCAGTATTCCTTATGGGGCCTTATATGGGGGCCAGTATTCCGTATGGGGTCTTATATGGAGGCCAGTATTCCGTATGGGGCCTTATATGGGGGCCAGTATTCCTTATGGGGCCTTATATGGGGGCCAGTATTCCGTATGGGGTCTTATATGGGGGCCAGTATTCCGTATGGGGCCTTATATGGGGGCAAGTATTCCGTATGGGGCCTTATATGGGGGCCAGTATTCTGTATGAAGCGTTATATGGGGGCCAGTATTCCGTATGGGCGTTATATGGGGGCCACTATTCTGTGTGGAGCGATTCACCGGTTTCTGAGCTATTGTGGAATTTACAATAGATATCACTCATGTAATGTAAGAAGTGAAATCTTTGCATTGTACTATATATATATATATATTTCTCTGCCGTATCTCTGCATCATGAATCGTGGTATGTGTTAAAGGGGCCCACTGAGACTCTTTCGCCCGGGGCCCAGAAAAACCTGGAGCCGGTTCATTATACTACATGGATGAGTATGGGCTGTGCATTATACTACATGGATGGACTATGGGCTGTGCATTATACTACATGGATGGACTATGGGCTGTGCATTATACTACATGTATGAGTATGGGCTGTGCATTATACTACATGGATGGACTATGGGCTGTGCATTATACTACATGGATGGACTATGGGCTGTGCATTATACTACATGGATGGACTATGGGCTGTGCATTATACTACATGTATGAGTATGGGCTGTGCATTATACTACATGTATGGACTATGGGCTGTGCATTATACTATATGTGTGGACTATGTGCTGTGAATTATACTACATGTATGAGTATGGGCTGTGCATTATACTACATGTATGGACTATGGGCTGTGCATTATACTACATGTATGAGTATGGTCTGTGCATTATACTACATGTATGGACTATGGGCTGTGCATTATACTACATGTATGACTATGATCTGTGCATTATACTACATGTATGGACTATGGGCTGTGCATTATACCACATGTATGACTATGGGCTGTGCATTATACTACATGTAAGAGTATGGGCTGTGCATTATACTACATGTATGAGTATGGGCTGTGCATTATACTATATGTGTGGACTATGGGCTGTGCATTATACTACATGTACGAACTGTGGGCTGTGCATTATACTACATGTAAGAGTGTGGGCTGTGCATTATACTACATGTATGGACTATGGGCTGTGCATTATACTACATGTATGGACTATGGTCTGTGCATTATACTTCATGTACGGACTGTGGGCTGTGCATTATACTGTATGGATGACTATGGGCTGTGCATTATACTTCGGTTATGGGGCCCCATCTCTTCTATGTTCGCCCCTGGTGAATGTAATAGTTTATTTTATTCTATACACTAAAGAACAGAGGCAGAACAGGTGACATATACTAGGTTGAGGCCCAGGATAAGGGACATACATATACAGGGGGTACGGAAAGTATTCAGACCCCTTTAAATTTTTGACTCTTTTTTTTTTCCAACATCATTTTTATTTGATTTTTCAAAACATAAACACATAACATACATCTAATCTGTTACATAGAGAGGTCAGAGTGCCCGTACGCAGACTGGGTCTATAACAACTCTATTAACATATTTAATTAGCATAACAGTACATTTTTCACTCTTTGTTTCATTGCAGCCATTTGGTAAATTCTAAAAAGTTAATTTTTTTCTCATTAAAAGTACACTCTGCACCCCATCTTGACTGAAAAAACCCAGAAATGTAGACATTTTTGCAAATTTATTAAAAAAGAAAAACTGAAATATAACATGGTCATAAGTATTCAGACCCTTTGCTCAGTGTTGAGTAGAAGCCCCTTTTGAGCTAGTACAGCCATGAGTCTTCTTGGGAATGATGCAGTTTTTCACACCTGGATTTGGGGATTCTCTGCCATTCTTCCTTGCAGATCCTCTCCAGTTCCGCCAGGTTGGATGGTGAACGTTGGTGGACAGCCATTTTCAGGTCTCTCCAGAGATGCTCAATTGGGTTTAGGTCAGGGTTCTGGTTGGGCCAGTCAAGAATGGTCACAGAGTTGTTCTGAAGCCACTCCTTTGTTATTTTAGCTGTGTGCTTAGGTTCATTGTCTTGTTGGTGTAACATACCTGGTGGCGTTCTTGCATAGTGCTCCATCCCCCACTATGCAAGATCGCAAACTTTATCACCAGTCCAGTCTGCTAGCCTGGCTTCCCTCCATGCAGTCTGCTTGCCTCTGTTCTGGCTGCTTAGGGCGGCGGCCCGATTACTTCCTGCTTCTTGTAGCTGCTGCGGGCACACCCCTAATGCGTCCTCAGCCTATTGCTATCTGTCATTGGATATTTAAACCAGCTCCACTCTGGAGCCGATGCCTGAGCATCTCGTTCCTTTAGAGGGCTTCTTGCCTCTGTTGTGCCAGATCCTGTCTGAACTATCTCCTAGCCTGTTGTTTGTCTGCCTTCCTGGAGGCTGTATTTCCAGGCCAGTCTGAACACGCTCCTAGCCTGTTCGTCCCGCCTTCTAGGGGCCGCATACCTAGATCTGTTATCTGTGTTTTCTTGCCTGTCTGTCCGCCTTCCTGGAGGCTGTATTTCCAGGCCAGTCTGAACACGCTCCTAGCCTGTTCTTCTGCCTTCTAGGGGCTGCATTCCTAGACCCGCTCCTGTATCTTGCTGTTGTGCCTGTTCCTGTCAGTATTCTCTCCTAGCCTTTTTCCTGTTTTGTCTCTATGTCCGTCCCTTCCCTTTTCCTGCATTGTCTGAACCCGCACCTAACTCCTACTCGTTGTCTCTGTACTTCTGTTTGAGTTTTGTTTCCACTCGCTACTTCTTAGCAAGTACCTTGTGTGTATCTGGTTCTGCTTGTCCCTTTTCCCTTCTTCCGTATCTTCCTGTATTTTCCAGTCTGTTCCATGTGAACAAAGCCCTGTCCTCTCTGCCTTGTTCACCGCACTTGCGGTTTCTCTCTGCTCTGACTTGCCCACCGCTCCGACGGCTTCTCTCTGCTCTTACTTGTCCACCGCTTCGGCGGTTTCTCTCTGCTCTGACTTGCCCACCGCTCCGGCGGTTTCTCTCTGCTCTGACTTGCCCACCGCTCCGGCGGTTCCTTCCTGCTCTGCCTTGCTCACCGCTCCGACGGTTCCTCTCTGCTCTGCCTTGTCCACCGCACCTGCGGTTTAGTTGTACTCTGCTTTGTTCACCGCTCCTGCGGTTTCCGCTCTGCTCTGCTCACCGCTACGGCGGTTCCTTCCTGCTCCGCCTTGCTCACCGCTCCGGCGGTTCCTCTCTGTTCTGCCTTGTCCACCCCTCCTGCGGTTTAGTTCTGCTCTGCTTTGTTCACCGCTCCTGCAGTTTCCGCTCTGCCTTGCTCACCGCTCAGGCAGTTTCGCTCTGCTCCGCTCTTGCTCACCGCTCCAGGCGGTCTCGCCCTGCTCTGCCTTTGCTCACCGCTCCAGGCGGCCTCGCTCTGCTCTGCCTTTGCTCACCGCTCCAGGCGGCCTCGCTCTGCTCTGCCTTTGCTCACCGCTGCAGGCGGCCTCGCTCTGCTCTGCCTTTGCTCACCGCTCCAGGCGGCCTTGCTCTGCCTTTGCTCACCGCTCCAGGCGGTCTCGCTCTGCTCTGCCTTTGCTCACCGTTCCAGGCGGTCTCGTCATGCTCTGCTCTCGCTCACCGCTCCAGGCGGTCTCGCCCTGCTCTGCTCTTGCTCACCGCTCCAGGCAGTCTCACCCTGCTTTGCTCTTGCTCACCGCTCTGGCGGTCCCGCCCTGCTCTTGCTCACTGCTCCGGCGGCCTCGCTCTGCTCTGCTTTTCTACCGCATCTGCGGTTCTGTTCCTGAGTTCCAGTCTGTATTGGACCTTATCCCATCTGTGCTCCAACCTGCTAGTGCCTTCCTGTCTGCACTCCAGCCATGTTAGCCTGTACCCCCTGCCAGCATACCAGTCATGCTTACCAGTACCCGCCTGCCTACCAGTCGTGCCTGCCTATACCCACCAGTCAGTGTGCCAGCCGAACCTGCCTGTTCCTGTATTCCCCGGTGTGGGCCAACAGCCGTGTCCGGGGTCTGACCTGGAGTAGCACCTGGTCCCTCTGCAAGGTTCCTCCCTGGTGCACAGGCGTCGTTAGCCGTCGTGCGACCTTGGTCGGATCGGGCAGATACTTAGTTACGCCCCTCCAGGCACTATCCGGTTCATGGTCCAGTGGGATCACCAAACACGCACACGCCAGTCAGTCCGGGTGTGCGCATAACAGTTGGAAGGTGAACCTTCGGCCAAGTCTGAGGTCCAGAGCACTCTGGAAGAGGTTTTCATCCAGGATATCTCTGTACTTGGCCGCATTCATGTTTCCTTCAATTGCAACCAGCCGTCCTGTCCCTGCAGCTGAAAAACACCCCCATAGCATGATGCTGCCACCACCATGTTTCACTGTTGGGATTGTATTGGGCAGGTGATGAGCAGTGTCTGGTTTTCTCCACACATACCGCTTAGAATTATCACCAAAAAGTTCTATCTTCGTCTCATCAGACCAGAGAATCTTATTTCTCATAGTCTGGGAGTCCATCATGTATTTTTGAGCAAACTCTATGCGGGCTTTCATATGTCTTGCACTGAGGAGAGGCTTCCATCGGGCCACTCTACCATAAAGGCCCAACTGGTGGAGGGCTGCAGTGATAGTTGACTTTGTGGAACTTTCTCCCATCTGCCTACTGCATCTCTGGAGCTCAGCCACAGTGATCTTGGGGTTCTTCTTTACCTCGCTCACCAAGGCTCTTCTCCCTTGATTTCTCAGTTTGGCTGGACGGCCAGGACTAGGAAAACTTCAGGTGGTCCCAAACTTCTTCCATTTAATGATTTATAGTGCTTATTCTGTATTGTCTGTATAAGTCCCCCCTAAAAATTTGTAAAGTGCCGCGGAATATGTTGGCGCTATAAAAATAAAAATTATTATTATTATTATTATGGAGGCCACTGTGCTCTTAGGAACCTTGAGTAATGCAGAAATTCTTTTGTAACCTTGGCCAGATCTGTGCCTTGCCACAATTCTGTCTCTGAGCTCCTTGGGCAGTTCCTTTGAGCACATGATTCTCATTTGGTCTGACATGAACTATGAGCTGTGAGGTCTTATATAGACAGGTGTGTGCCTTTCCAAATCAAATCCTATCAGTTTAATTAAACACAGCTGAAGGAGTAGAACCATCTCAAGGAGGATCACAAGGAATGGACTGCATGTGACTTAAATATAGTGTCTGAGCAAAGGGTCTGAATACTTATGACCATGTGATATTTCAGTTTTTCTTTTTTAATAAATTTGCAAAAATTTCTACATTTCTGTTTTTTTCAGTCAGGATGGGGTGCACAGTGTACTTTAATGAGAAAAAAAATGAACTTTTTCGAATTTACCAAATGGCTGCAATGAAACAAAGAGTGAAAAATTTACAGGGGTCTGAATACTTTCCGTATCCACTGTATATATCAGGATGGTAGGTGGTCGAAATCTCGCAACGGGTCCCATCAGACCCTAGTTATGCCTCTGATTGTACTGTGTGGGGGGATATCATACATCCTGCATAAGAGGCATAATGGGGGCATTACACTGTGTGGGGGCATCATACATCCTGTATGAGGGGCATAATGGGGGCATTACACTGTGGGGGGTCCTGTACTCT
Source organism: Phyllobates terribilis (assembly GCF_046119375.1). Lineage (NCBI taxonomy): Eukaryota > Metazoa > Chordata > Amphibia > Anura > Dendrobatidae > Phyllobates > Phyllobates terribilis. The sequence continues at coordinate 9,217,431 of NW_027362772.1, read as the reverse complement.
GAGAACAATACGTTTCCTCCCTTCCTGTCTCCATAGTTGGGTCGTATGTATCTATTACAGGAAACAGAACAAAACCTTATGATTCTCATAAAGGGGCAACACAAGACCCCCAAAGAGCCTCCGTGCTGAAGGGGTTAATGCCCCCTGCGCCCAGTAATGGGGTCTCCACATACCTCCACCTGCAGAGCCGCCACCACATATATGGCTGTTGTGTGCGCACAGGACCTGTGATGAGGTCACAGGAGGGGAGGAGTCAGGGGTCACATGATCAGGGGCCTCAGTGGATGCAGGACTCTGCTGTGCTGGTTGTCATGGTGCTGGATGAGCTGAAGTTTATGTGTGGGGTCAGGAGGGGTTTACAGTGTGGATGTAGCAGAGCCGCGCGTGTACGAGGTGTACGGAGCAGAGCCGCGCGTGTACGAGGTGTACGGAGCGGAGCCGCGCGTGTACGAGGTGTACGGAGCGGAGCCGCGCGTGTACGAGGTGTACGGAGCGGAGCCGCGCGTGTACGAGGTGTACGGAGCGGAGCCGCGTGTGTACGAGGTGTACGGAGCAGAGCCGCGTGTGTACGAGGTGTACGGAGCGGAGCCGCGCGTGTACGAGGTGTACGGAGCGGAGCCGCGCGTGTACGAGGCGTACGGAGCGGAGGCGCGCGTGTACGAGGCGTACGGAGCGGAGGCGCGCGTGTACGAGGCGTACGGAGCGGAGCCGCGCGTGTACGAGGCGTACGGAGCGGAGCCGCGCGTGTACGAGACGTACGGAGCGGAGCCGCGCGTGTACGAGGCGTACGGAGCGGAGCCGCGCGTGTACGAGGCGTAAGGAGCGGAGCCGCGCGTGTACGAGGCGTACGGAGCGGAGCCGCGCATGTACGAGGCGTACGGAGCGGAGCCGCGCGTGTACGAGGCGTACGGAGCAGAGCCGCGCGTGTACGAGGCGTACGGAGCAGAGCCGCGTGTGTACGAGGTGTACGGAGCAGAGCCACGCGTGTACGAGGTGTACGGAGCAGAGCCACGCGTGTACGAGGTGTACGGAGCAGAGCCGTGTGTACGAGGTGTACTGAGCAGAGCCGCGCGTGTACGAGGTGTACGGAGCAGAGCCATGTGTACGAGGTGTACTGAGCGGAGCCGCGCGTGTACGAGGTGTACGGAGCAGAGCCGCGCGTGTACGGAGCAGAGCCGCGCGTGTACGAGGTGTACGGAGCGGAGCCGCGTGTGTACGAGGCGTACGGAGCGGAGCCGCGCGTGTACGAGGCGTACGGAGCGGAGCCGCGCGTGTACGAGGCGTACGGAGCGGAGCCTCGCGTGTACGAGGCGTACGGAGCGGAGCCGCGCGTGTACGAGGCGTACGGAGCGGAGCCGCGCGTGTACGATGCGTACGGAGCGGAGCCGAGCGTGTACGAGACGTACGGAGCGGAGCCGCGCGTGTACGAGGCGTACGGAGCGGAGCTGCGCGTGTGCGAGGCGTACGGAGCGGAGCCGCGCGTGTACGAGGCGTACGGAGCGGAGCCGCGTGTGTACAGTGCGGAGCCGCATGTGTACGAGGTGTACGGAGCAGAGCCGCGCGTGTACGAGGTGTACGGAGCGGATCCGCGTGTGTACGGTGCGGAGCCGCATGTGTACGAGGTGTACGGAGCGGAGCCGCGCGTGTATGAGGTGTACGGAGCGGAGCCGCGTGTGTACGGTGCGAAGCCGCATGTGTACGAGGTGTACGGAGCGGAGCCGCGTGTGTACGAGGTGTACGGAGCGGAGCCGCGTGTGTACGAGGTGTACGGAGCGGAGCCGCGTGTGTACGAGGTGTACGGAGCAGAGCCGCGCGTGTACGAGGCGTACGGAGCAGAGCCGCGCGTGTACGAGGCGTACGGAGCGGAGCCGCACGTGTACGAGGCGTACGGAGCGGAGCCGCGCGTGTACGAAGCGTACGGAGCGGAGCCCTGTGTGTACAAGGTGTACGGAACGGAGCCGTGTGTGTACGAGGTGTGCGGAGCTGCGTGTGTACGAGGTGTACGGAGCGGAGCCCTGTGTGTACGAGGTGTATGGAGCGGAGCCCTGTGTGTACGAGGTGTACGGAACAGAGCCGCGCGTGTACGAGGTGTGCGGAGCGGAGCCGCACGTGTACGAGGTGTACGGAGCGGAGCCGCGCGTGTACGAGGTGTACGGAGCAGAGCCCTGTGTGAACGAGGTGTACGGAGCAGAGCCGCGCGTGTACGAGGTGTATGGAGCCACGCGTGTACGAGGTGTACGGAGCGGAGCCGCGCATGTACGAGGTGTACGGAGCGGAGCCGCGCGTGTACGAGGTGTACGGAGCAGAGCCCTGTGTGAACGAGGTGTACGGAGCAGAGCCGCGCGTGTACGAGGTGTATGGAGCCGCGCGTGTACGAGGTGTACGGAGCGGAGCCGCGCATGTACGAGGTGTACGGAGCGGAGCCGCGTGTGTACGAGGTGTACGGAGCAGAGCCCTGTGTGTACGAGGTGTACGGAGCGGAGCCCTGTGAGTACGAGGTGTACGGAGCGGAGCCGAGCGTGTACGAGGTGTACGGAGCGGAGCCGAGCGTGTACGAGGTGTACGGAGCGGAGCCGCGCGTGTACGAGGATACGTGTACTGTGGGATACAATTTGGAGAGAGCAGTATGAGGGCATAGTGTGAAAAGAGACACAGAATGGATATTGAGAGAGGGCAGTGTGAAATGGCACAATATGGAGAGAGGTTAGCATGGTGGGAGGCAGTGTGGAGATATAGAGAGTGTAAGGGAAAACTAGAGAGGAGACAGCCATGGTATAGGCCATGGTTGATAAGGGTGGATGGTGTGGCGGTTATAGCTGATAATGGCAGACAATGTGGTGGGTATAGCTCATTAAGGCGGACAGTGTGGAGGCCTTATAGTATAGGAGGATTATTTAGGTCATAGGGAAAACTAGAGAGGAGACAGCCATGGTGTAGGCCATGGTTCATAAGGGCGGATGGTGTGGCGGTTATGGCCGATAATGGCAGACAATCGGATCAGACTCCTAATTCCATGTTTGACAACTTAAGGAAACTTAAAAAAAATCATGATTTATGAAATGAAAACATGGTGGGAAAAAAACAACATTACGGAATTATATTGATAAAGATATGGTCCCTAGAGGACTACGGATCAAAAAACTTCCGACAACCATTTATTCTCAGCAATTTGTGGAGCAATGGAACCATTTACTTACTACATGTTCTCTAAATCTCATGTGTCTTATTGTTAAGAATGAGGAGAAAAATAAATTGCTGTTCAATCATAAATGAATGATATTAAACTAACATTGGAGCCATATAAATCTAACACAGAACATGGAGCATTTATAAGTAAAACGCAACAAACGATCACCAAATTGGAAGACAGCATTATGTCTATGAAGAAAAATAAATTCCAACGTGATAAAAATGACTATACACTTAACCAGGTGTATGAATGGGGTAGATGGAGTGGAACACTACACACCCCCAAATCAATATTAATACCCCATTCATACCACAAATCTGCCTCCAAATCCCATGTTTCAGCTCCTCTGAATTTGATTCCTCTGACAATACTTTCCAGGACTCTGACTCCAACGATTCCTATCATAACCCTTCTTAGGCCGCAGTCACACTCGCGTCTTATTTTAATGCAGGAGAGTCGGATGAGTGTCACGCTATTTTTCTTTCTATTGCTCTGCGAGTGTGGTGTGATTGTGCGGTCTTTTTCACATATGAGCGTATGTGATGCGAATGGCATCCGTCTGCCTTGTAATTTTCATCATGTATTTTCACTAAGATGCCTAAGAAATCCTTGTGTAGAACCCTATAAAAAGCCTCGTTTCCATGTCTCACACTGTGAGTACATATATCATGTTGGGATATTCCCCCATAATAACGCTGTAGCCTGGTTTTGAAGTATTTTTTGGCAACAACATCCCCCAGCTATTTCCCGGCCTCTCCCCTCTGTCAATCCCTTCACTGGCTCCCCATTGCCCAGAGACTCCAGTTCAAAACCCTAACCATGGCATACAAAGCCATCCACAACCTGTCTCCTCCATACATCTGTGATCTAGTCTCCCGGTACTTACCTGCACGCAACCTCCGATCCTCATAAGATCTCCTTCTCTACTCCCCTCTTATCTCCTCTTCCCACAATCGCATACAAGATTTCTCCCGTGCTTCCCCCCTACTCTGAAACTCACTACCCCAACACATCAGACTCTCGCCTACCATGGAAGCCTTCAAAAGAAACCTGAAGACCTACCTCTTCCGACAAGTCTACAACCTGCAGTAACCACCGCTCCACCATGCCGCTGCACGACCAGCTCTACCCTCACCTACTGTATCCTCACCCATCCCTTGTAGACTGTGAGCCCTCGCGGGCAGGGTCCTCGCTCCTCCTGTACCAGTCGCTGACTCGTTTTGTTAAGATTATGTAAATATTTTTGCTATGTATATCCCTATCACATGTAAAGCGCCATGGAATAAATGGCGCTATAATAATAAATAATAATAATAATTCAACCTGATACAGAGCGTATCCTTTTCCACTGGGTCTTATCTTGGCGCTATGGCGAGCCCTACCCAACAGTATCTGATCCGAGGAGGCGGCATCCATACTGGATCCATCCACTTCTGACAAAAAGGGCTGCAAAAGGTAAGTTTAGTAGACTGTATTATGAGCTACGCTTTGCATCCTCAAAAGTTTTATGACTATTGTCGGATGAGCGTATCTACATTTGACCATCTTTTGGAGGTGCTGAGGTCAGGAATAACATACCAGAATACCTCCATGCGGAGAAGTATTTATTCTTATGACACTAAGGTATTTTTGTTGTAATTTTTTTAAATAAGAATTTGATCTCCAGGCCTATTACATGTTCACTGCCAATTTTTTAAGGTTTAAAAATGAATTAGTCCGTTGGTTTCACTATTAATTAACATTATTACAGGTCTGAATATCTATGTGTCACGCAAGGTGTGGGAAAGACTAGTGTAACATAAAGGGATAGGGAAAGGGAGCCCTGACACTAGGGAAAGAGGGAGTGGAGACCTCCTTCTTCACCAATTGCCACACGCGAACCTAAACCCTGTATTTCCCTAGCACTTGACCCTGTAAAGGGAAGGGTGGAGGTGAGCACTAGTCAATCGCCACTAGCGACTAAAGACAACAAGGTAGACAAACACGGGGGAAAGTAGCTTAGCGTTAGTCGACTTCAGAGAGATAACTCCAAGCATCCTCCTAGCACCACAGAACACGATAGCAGTCTGAGAGCTCCAAGCATTCACAAGGAGTCATGTGAGTATCACAGGCAACTTTCTGCTGAAAGTGAAACTATTTAAACACCCAGACCAGCGTGTCAATTAGCAAGAAGGAGGTGGCCGCTGGGTCCTAGAGTGAAACAGTTAAGAAGGTGTCTCTAATGCTAAACAAAGGGATCTCCTGCAACCACCTGCAGGACGACTGTCTGTCGCATCTGATACACCCGTGACACTATGTGGCCTTGCTTTTCAATAGTGGATGGAAAAGTCTGTGTGTGTGTTACCAAGTGTAGCGACTATAGCTTAATTGTATGCTTGTGTTATTTTGTAAAAATATAATGTTTGCCTTACTATTGTCAATGTTTAAGAATGTCTAATATAGTATTAATAAGAGGTTGTTTTTTTATCTATTTATTAATTATGGATATATTTTAAGCATTATTATTAGGTATTGATTATGTTAAAATATCCTCCTACACCATCTCATTATGCATTGTTACATTTATCCAATAGGTTTCTATCTACTGGTGTATCATTTGTGACCCTTCATTTGGAATTCCTCCTGGGCAACTCAACAATTTCAGGAATTGTCTAGAACAATTGTGCCCAGATATGGGACAGACTCCATTCTGTGGTGGTGCCGGAGCCGGCACAACTTGCCTGGGAGCGGATATCACGAGGCTTTTTGCTGAAAACTCAATTTCCAAACTGCCTCGGGTTTTGGATAGGAAACACATCAGGGTCAAGAAGCCGTCCAACTCTCAATTATAAGCAGTCCCAATATTTCAATTCTAAGCAGTAATTTTCTGTTGTACTATTGGCGGTAGTTGACAGTAATTACATGTTTAGAATTGTTGATATTGGGGCCTATGGGAGTACAGGTGATTCCCGCATCTTTAAAACATCGGTAATGGGTCTATGGCTTCTAAATAATGACCTTGCTCTCCCACCTCCATGTGTTCTTCCAGGTTCAAGGTCTGAAGCAGCACCATATGTCTTCGTTGCGGATGAGGCTTTCCAATTAACAAGAGATGTGATGCAGTCGTTCACACATCGAGGCCTCAATCACCAGAGGTAAGTTGTCAATTATTTGTTGTCTTGTGCTTGCAGAATGGTTGAGTGTGCCTTTGTCATCCTGTGTGCTGAATGGCGCGTGCTCCAGTCTGTCCTCTAACTTAGCGAACAGAATGTGAATGGTGGGATCAAGGCATGTGTGCTGTTGCACAACTTTACCCGCATGCATGAGTGTCGTTATGGTCCAGGTCCTGAAGATGTCCAGGATGTGCCCAATCCCTTCCTTTATCCATTTGTGCCGACTACATGACGACAGTCTTCTGTCATTAAGGTTCGGGATCTTTTTGCCTCCTGTTTCTTAACTCCATAGGATGAGACGCCATGGCAGAATCCCCCAGTTATTGTTCCTTGAATTAATAATGTGTTTATGTTTTTTTGTTTTTTACTTTCCTTGTGCAATAATGTGTCAAACATCCAACATATGTGGCTTTTTTGCTCCCTTTACTAGCAACATGTATTTTTTATTTTCTAAAAATGAAAAACATGGCTTTTTTAACAAAAACTTTAATAAAAAATATATATACAAATAAGGGCATACATATTTTGTCATATGTACACCTTTTTATTTTTAGAATGTAAACAGTCTGCCATAAAGAAATAAAACATTCAGAATTTTAACATCGTAATCCTAACATTACAAATTATGATAGGTGAAGGCCTTCTGTTGGGAGGCAGAAACGTTTCCAGACCAAAATGCTGGTGCTGTGGAAATCGTTTGGGCCATGAATTGAGGGCTATATGACCCTGAAGGGAAAGGACGTCTGTGTGTGTGGCTCTTGGGGGTGAAGGTATTGCCCTCCATGAGCATAATAATATTCTCCTCCAGTAGGCCCATGCCTGGACCATTGTAGTGGCCTATCGCTAATAAAGGATCCAGCCATTGGAGCTCCTGGACCAGCCCACTCCTCTTTCCTTTGCCCACTCATGTGGTCTGACTGAATGGGTGGTTGTCGATCCACAGGGGATGTTGGTTGGGACGTAGGGAGCTGAGGCGTGATGGGTTTTGTGATGAACCTGCATAGTCCTCATCTGCCGAGTGCAGACGGTTTCTGTCTGACCGATGGCAGTTTTACAGACAGTCAAACACCTCATGAAGATTATTAGGTCACATGCAAGCATCCAAAATAATATGGAAGGCGTTCCTGGCAGTCAGCTGCACAGGCGTGTCGATATCGCTCAGATACCATGCCTAGGCTCCACGTAAATGCCTCCTCCCCATCATCATTTGCCGTGCGGGCAAGATAATCTAATACCCCACTATCTACCTTGTGCCTAGTGATGATGGTGGGGAGCTCCCTCCTACGTCTAAGTCTTCGTGGGATGGGAGCAGCAACAGGGAAGTTGTCAAGTCGAGGGGTTGGGCTGCTGCTCCGGCGTCCTTCCACTTCCTCCAAGGCTGGTGCTTGTGCTGTTGATGGTGCTGACGCAGATGTTGCTGCGGAATCCGATGACTGTCCTACTGCTGGTCCTGCACTTCGGCAGAATCGGCCACTGGATCTAACAGGGCGTCATCTGACTCCGAGGCCATCTCCCTGTCCTGTAAGTTGGATTCAGTTCTGCAAGTGACAAAAAGGATGTGATGTTGGGTAAAATTAGATAACTTAATATGTTTCTAATCATTAACAATGATAAAACAAGCCATAACGTATGGACATAGGTCTATAATGGGGGCCAGAACATTGAGCTTTCTGGACACCGCAGACCCATTTTTGCCACGCTCCCTTGTATACGTATCGTGACAGCTGTGCCAGCGTCGGGTGATATCATTCACTGTTATAAGAGGAACCAGAAATTAACACAAATGATACCTTTACCATTATTAGCCAATATCTTGACATTCCAATAAGGAGAACACAAGAAGCCTCCATAAATATAAATACAACCTTTAATGTACAAAATACACCAGAAAAGTGCGCGTGTGGCCGTACAAATATTAAGTCATTACGTAGTGCTGACGTACATGTACAATTAAGAAAAAAGTAAAGCCGATCAGCTGTGTGGTTCATGAATGGAGAACGGGAGAACGTTCTAAGCAAAACATGAGGAATGGCCAAAGAAATCGTGTAATCCAGCTCCAAGTAAAAACATGCGTTTAATTAGTCCATGTTAAAAATGACATCCATGAAGAAAGGGTGGGGGGGTAGGTGGACAGTGCTACGCGTTTCGAATGATCTGTCGTCCTTTGTCACAGCTTCTGGAACAGTGTGTCAGTGCATCTTAAATTCCATTGATAACTACAGACCGGTGTGCTGATTTAATCACACGTGTCCACAGACCATAATCAGCATGGATTTCGTGATGGTGTGTTGGCGCATCCTGAATACTCTCAGAAATTGCAGACCGGTGAAATAATAAGTTCATATTATCAAAGTATGAACCGACATCGCTGCCAGAAGAAAACGCCAACACAATTATACAATGGCACATAGACAAAAAGTGCAAATACAAAAAATACAAAAAGTGAAAAACAAATATACAATAGGCAATTTAAAAATAGGAATGACTATAAAAAACCATCCAAAACCCAACTAGGAGACACATAGAGACAAGACGGGAAATGCATGTGTCTCTGGATTATTCAGTAGTGATCATCACTAGTGATAGGTGAGCACTAAAATGCTCGGGTACTCGATGCTTGGGTCGAGCACATTGGAAAACTCGGGAGCTCGACCTAAGCAACGAGCCCAATGTAAGTCTATGGGAAATGCAAGCATTTTTCAGGCGGCTCCGCCCGGTGGTCTGCAGAGGGCCTAAAAATTACCCAAATCAATGGGAAAAGTGCTCAAATGACATGAGAACAGCATGGGGAAGACCCCTGGAAGCATTTCTGACCCCCAGGTCACTGCTGTCAGCAATACTGTCAGAGTATTACGCCACTTTTACGGACTCACAATAAAACATACAAAAACGAAACCAAAATGGATTTTCCTGGGCAACATGTTAGGGAACATCCTTTCCAGGGTAATGACTTGTATATAAGGCAAAATAAATAACCAAAACCAAAAAGACGCCTCCACACCTTGGGCTATGTTCACATGTAGCGTTTTTGATGCGTTTTTGCACTTTTGCATTGCTTTCAACCAAGACAAATGCATTCACCGGGAAATGTCATTTTAACATTTTACAACCTTATCTGGCCATGTGGTGTGTGATACATCATCAGACACATGCATACAGTGCTGAAAAGACATGGGAACAGTATGGGGAAGACCTCTGGAAGCATCTCTGACTCCCAGGTCACTGCCTAAAAGTGTGCCCATCATAAGTGATCCTTGGCGCATGCGAAGATGCCTCCCGCCATGCACCTGTCGTTGTAGACTTGCAATAATCACCAGCCACGTCCTTGTCCCAGTGCAGCGTTCAGTTGTCCCTACCCCATTCCTTGGAATGCAAGCGCAAGTATGCAGCCAGCCACCCAACAGGCTGCAATACTATACTGCCAAATTTTTGACAGCTGCGTGCACTTGAAATGTGGCCTTTTAGACTCGTGGAGGCAGAAGCTGTCCATAATCTTATGGCGGCGGCGACCGGGTATTCATACACGATCCCCAGCTGCCACTATTTGTGCCAGTGTCGTCTCCACCTTCCACAAGCACGGGTCCTACAACATTACCCGTGCCCTCCCCAGTGAACTTACTGGGAAGGACCGCCTAACCAGAAACACGTCGTAAAGTGAATGTGGCCAGGGACAGTATGGAGCCAGTCCACTGCTTTTTATGCTGAGAGTAGTATTTCACCACAGCCATATTCTTTAGCTTGGTGAAAGGACTTGGTAAACCATATCTACTTCAGCTGTCATTTCTCCCAGGAAGTCCTCTAAAGCTGCTTTCACTTGAAATGTGGCCTTTTAGACTTGTGGAGGCAGAAGCTTTTCACAACCTCATGCCGGCGGCATCCGGGTGTCCATACTTGGTCCCCAGCCACCACTATTTCTCCCGGTATCATCTCCGCTTTCCACAAGCACGGGTCCCACAACATTACCCGTGCCCTCCCCAGTGCACTTACTGGGAAGGACCGCCTAACCACAAACACATGGACAAGTGAATGTGGCCAGGGATGGTACAGAGCCAGTCCACATTAAAAATGTAGCCATAGAGTGTCCGGGAACCTTCCCACACACTTTTCTTAGCCAGGGCTGCTTCTCAGCAGGGTTGGACGGGCCCACCAGAGAACCGGAGACTCCTCCGGTGGGCCCTGGCTTCTCCTTCAGGAGAGTTCATAGTGCCGAGGTGAGGCCATGATGATGATAGAAGCCACCATCTGCTTAGTTTTCTGTTACTTGGAATGCAAGTGCAAGTATGCAGCCAGCCACCCACCCACAGGCCGCAAAACTAAACTGCCAGATTTCTGGGCAGCTGCTTGCACTTGAAATATGGCCTTTTAGGCTCGTGGAGGTGTAAGCTGTCCACAACCTCATGGCGGAGGCCGGGTGTCCATACTCGGTCCCCAGCCGCCACTATTTCTTCCGGTATTGTTTCCGCCTCCTACAAGCGCGGGTCCCTGAACATTACTGCTGGTACTTTTCTGTGGGAATCTGCTTGCCTCCTACTAGCCTGGAATATTTCCAGTAAACTATGAAATGACGCCATGGTATTAGCACTGTCCCCAGTACCAGTAGCCAAGCCATCCCCAGTTTCCTTCTTAGGAATTTTATTTGGTAGACTGAGTGGCTGCCCAAATACATTAGTTTCTCACAAAGGAGCTGAAGATAGAGTAGCAGTAGGTGCAAGTTTCTCCAGCCTGTTAGATATCAGAGGGTGAATGGCAGCACATTGGATCAGTGGTTAGCACTGAAGCCTTGCCGCGCTGGGATCCTGGGTTCAAATTCCATCAAGGACAACATCTGCAAGGATTTTGTATGTTTTCGCTGTGTTTGCATGGGTTTCCACCTCAGTAAAAAAGCAGCCATAGAGTGTCCAGGAACCTTCCCACACACTTTTCTTAGCCAGGACTACTTCTCAGCAGGGAGAATCCTCTGGTGTGCCCTGGCTTCTACATAAGGAGAGTTCATGATAGCGCTAACTTTGCAGCTGCTATGGGGCTCTTGAGCGGGGGAGAAAGGTGAGCCCTCATAATCAAATCCTCTGGTGGGCCCAATGTTTTTCAATCTGAAACAGCTTCGCAGTTGGAGTTGTATTTCACCACAGTAATATTCTTTAGCTCGGTGAAAGGACTGGCATAGAGGGAAACCGTATCTACTCCGGCTGTCATTTCTCCGTCACCAGGTTCCGCCCATTGTCACACACGACCATGCTTGGCTGTATGTTCAGCAGTGAGAGCCACAGATAAGGCTGCTGAGATACAGCTTTCAACAACTCTACAGCGCTGGGCGGTTTGTCACCTAAGCATTAAGCATGTTATCTTCAGCACAGCCTGTTGCCGCTTGGCCAAGGCAGTGCTGCAGTGCTTTCAGCTTGTGACTGATGTGGTCATTTCAAAGATGGAAGAAGAGGTGCAGGAGCTGAACAATGTGATTACATTGAGGTTACATTGGCGACTCTGTATTTTCTTTGACCGCGCTGCATTGGTACGCAATTACACATAGTAATGACTCCACCCCCTTCCGGCCCGTCAATCCCGGACTTCCGGTTCCCGTGTCTCAGTGTTTACGGTTAATACCGCTCACTATGACTGGCTAGTCACCCCTGTTTAAACCTTCCAGTTCAAAGTATCCGTACCCCCTGACGAAGGTCCTCAGCGTCCGAAACGCGCGTCGGGGTGTGCTCCGCATTCTACCTCATCACCCTTATCAGGTAACATACGGCATTTCCATACCTTTCCCTGCTACAACATTTATTATATTACAGGTGGTCACATCCTTGTGCTCTCACTACCCCTTCCCTTTTCCCTCTTCCTTCCCTCCTTTTCGGGGTATTTGTTCATGAATTACATTGATGGTGCTTATTTTGGTAGTTATCCTTAGATATTATATTTATGCAATGATCTATATTTGCTCTTAACCATTATTATGCATGGACATTTTATACTACCCTAAGTGCCTTATAGATATATGTAAATCAATTGTTGAGGCTTCCATTTATTATATATGACTGATGTGTGCATATATGCCTATGTAGGTGAGATGCTTCTTATATGTATATATATATATATTTTTTTATGAATGCGGACACTCTTGTGCTTTTCTTACCACTGTAACCATAGTCGAATAAAGGTTTTTTATTATACCTTATGTGTCATATGATATATTTCTTTGGACATAACATTCGGCAATTTCTCTTGGTTGTTGCATGTTTAGCCGAATGGTCTGCCATTCGTTGTCCATATAGCACACATTCCTTCATCATCTGGATGTTTTATATTGACCAAACTGGTCTCTTTTGAAACTCCAATACATGTGGCTATATCCTATGTGTCTGCATATTCATGGAAGAAGAGGTGCAGGAGCTGAACAATGTGATTACATTGAGGTTACATTGGTGACTCTGTTTTTTATACTAAAGAAAGATCCTACTGTTTTTTTTACGTTATTTTTTAAGACAAATGCATTCACCGGGAAATGTCATTTTAACATTTTACAACCTTATCTGGCAATGTGATGTGTGACATATCATCAGACACATCCTGTTTCATTTATGAAGGGGGGACTCTGAAAGTCACAAAGCCTATTTTTATAGGGCCATCAGGCGGCCCTTACTGTTCTTAAAAGGCCAGCAGTCGGCCCTCGCTATTGTTAGAGAGCCATCAGTCGGCTATGCTTTGTTGTTCCCATTACTAAAGAGTGAGTCTCCTATATTGTTGTTGCGTATGCAGTGACTGCAAGGGCTACCAAAAATTCGGACGAAACCCAATACCCCTTTGAAGAGACATAGAGGAGGGTCTCAGTAAAAAAAATGTTCTCATTATAAAGGAGTGGGTCTCCTATAGTGGTAATGCCCATGCTGTGACTGAAAGGGCTGCCAGAATTTGGGAAAAACCCCACTAACAATTTAAAGACACACAGAGCAGGGCCACAGTAACGAGTGCGACATGTTCCCATTAGAAAGGAGAGAGTCTACTATACAGTTATAGGGTATGCAGTGAGTCCAATGGCTCACAAAATTTAGGAAAAACCCCACTAACAATTTAAAGACACATAGAGCAGGGCCACAGTAATAAGGTACGACATGTTCCCATTAGAAAGGAGAGGGTCTGCTATACAGTTATAGGGTATGCAGTGAGTCCAACGGCTGATAAAATTTAGGAAAAACCCCACTAACAATTTAAAGACACATCGAGGAGGGCCACAGTAACGAGTACGGCATGTTCCCATTAGAAAGGAGAGGGTCTGCTATACAGTTATAGGGTATGCAGTAAGTCCAGCAGCTGACAAAATTTAGTAAAAACCCCACTAACAATTTAAAGACACATAGAGCAGGGCCACAGTAACGACAAATTCCCATTAGAAAAGAGAAGGTCTTCCATACTGTTTGCCTATACAGTGGAGCAACGGCTGCCAAAAATTTGGAGGAACTCCAATGCCTCTTGGAAGAGACGTAGAGGGCCTCATGAAAACATGTTCCCATTATTAGGAAGTGGGTCTGCTATGCCAGATGACCTGGCCTCCACAGTCACCAGACCTGAACCCAATTGAGATGGTTTGGGGTGAGCTGGACGGCAGAGTAAAGGCAAAAGGGCCAACAAGTGCTAAGCATCTCTGGGAACGCCTTCAAGATTGTTGGAAGACCATTTCCGGTGACTACCTCTTTAAGCTCATCAAGAGAATGCCAAGAGTGTGCAAAGCAGTCATCAAAGCAAAAGGTGGCTACTTTGAAGAACCTAGAATATAAGACATATTTTCAGTTGTTTCACACTTTTTTGTTAAGTATATAATTCCACGTGTGTTAATTCATAGTTTTGATGCCTTCAGTGTGAATGTACAATTTTCATAGTCAAGAAAATACAGAAAAATCTTTAAATGAGGTGTGTCCAAACTTTTGGTTTGTACTGTATATATATAAATAGAGGGGGTTAACGCAGGAGCACTGGGTAAGCAGGGCCTAGTAAGTAAGGGGTCACAGAGGATCAGTACATATTCAGCCAGATATGGTAGTCATTGTGTCCATGGAGTAAGAGAGAGACAGCACATGTGTCTTGTGATTTTACATCCAGTCCAAGAGGGGCATCTCCAGCCCCCGATGTGGGGGACTGATATCACCAGTCTATTGTATTCCCCTATTTTCCCCCACTCACTGACTAAAGTTCATCTCCCATCACTGACTTTGGCTGCGTTCACACATTGCGTATTTTCGAGCGCTTTTTTGCGCGCGCTTTTTCAAAATACGCAATGTGCCTTGTGTCTGCCAGCAAAGTGAATGGGAAATTCACTTTGCCGTTCAGACACTGTGTGATTTTACGCAGCGGGAAAGCGCAGCTGCGTAAAGAATTGGCATGTCAATTCTTTACGCAGCTGCGTCCTGCACTTTCTCACTATTGTGCCCATTATAAGCGATGGAATTACGCAGCGGTGTTCACACACTGCGTAATTCCATCGCTTTTTTACGGAGGCGCAGGATGGATACTCACCTACCCGATGTCAGGGGAGAGGCGTCCGGTCCGGTCCGCTCCAATCCCGCGCTTCCAGCATCTGCCGGTGAGCCGATCAGCTGTTAGCTAACCGGCTTGTAACCGGCTTCCGGTCAGCTAATTACAAGCCGGTCAGCTGACAGTCTGCTGATCGCTTCACGGCAGATGCTGCAAGCGCGGGACGGAGCAGACGCGTCTCTCATCCATCAGGTAGGTGAGTATCCATAGTCTGTACACACACTGCTAGGGACACACACACGACACACAGACAGTACACACACGACACACAGACACAGACAGTACACGTCACCCTTCATTTCACACTGCGTTTTTTGCTGCGCTTTTTTATGCAGTGTGTGAATGGAGGTGCTTTTTTTACCTGCGTAAAAAAACGCAGGTAAAAAAAGCAGGAAAATACGCAGCGTAAAATAACGCAGGGAAATACGCGATGTGTGAACGCAGCCTTAGAGCTATGATGAACCCTTGTAACCTCAGCTGATAAGACTGAAGGGAACTGGTGTTACGAGTTGTATACACCACCTTTACACAACTATTGTAAATCTGCTTCTGATTTGCCCAGACTGAGCTTCTGTTCAGAGACGGGTCCTTCCCCCTCCAGCAAAGCACACTGTCTTATATGCACACATTATATATATATATATATACACACACACATATACACAAACACGTGAGGAATTACATGAGTGGAGCAATATTCATGTGGGATAATATATGTATATATATTATATGTATACTGTGGGGAAAAAAAGTATTTAGTCAGCCATCAATTGTGCAAGTTCTCCCCTTTACAGAGATGAGCGAGGCCTGTAATTGACATCATAGGTCGAGATCAACTATCAGAGACAAAATGAGAAAACAAATCCTGAAAATCAGATTGTCTGATTTGGAAATAATTTATTTAAATATATATAAATATACATGTGTTAAATTGATAACAAATATTCATTTCATATATAAAAATATAAAACTCAAGTAAAAGCTGCGACACCTTCCCATAATGGCTACAGCCAGAGGGATCAAAAGAGAAAACGTATTCAGAACATACCCCGGCCCCCTCACACCACCCCAACGCCGTATTGCTGATGCTTCGTCAGGGGCACTGTGATTTTCTTGATTTTTTTTGGATATTCTCTCTCTCAATGTTAAAATTAATCTACCCTTAAAATTATAGACTGTTCATGTCTTTGTCAGTGGGAAAACTTACAAAAACAGCAAGGGATCAAATACTTATTTCCTTCACTGTATATAGATATATACACACACACTGCTCAGAAAAACAGAGGGAACCCTCAAATAACACATCCTAGATCTGAATGAATGAAATATTCTCATTGAATACTTTGTTCTGTACAAAGTTGAATGTGCTGACAACAAAATCACACAAAATCATCAATGGAAATCACATTTATTAACCAATGGAGGCCTGGATTTTGAGCCACCCCCAAAATTAAAGTGGAAAAACACACTACAGGCTGATCCAACTTTGATATAATGTCCTTAAAACAAGTCAAAATGAGTCTCAGTATTGTGTGGGGCCTCCACGTGCCTGTATGACCTCCCTACAACGACTGGGCATGCTCCTGATGAGGTTGCGGATGGTCTCCTGTGGGATCTCCTCCCAGACTTGGACTAAAGCATCCGCCAACTCCTGGACAGTCTGTGTTGCAACGTGACATTGGTGGATGGAGCGAGACATGATATCCCAGATGTGCTCAATGGGATTCAGGTCTGGGGAACGGGCGGGCCAGTCCATAGCTTCAATGCCTTCATCTTGCAGGAACTGCTGACACACTCCAGCCACATGAGGTCTGGCATTGTCCTGCATTAGGAGGAACCCAGGGCCAACCACACCAGCATATGGTCTCACAAGGGATCTGAGGATCTCATCTCGTTATCTAAAGGCAGTCAGGCTACCTCTGGCGAGCACATGGAGGGCTGTGCGGCCCTCCAAAGAAATGCCACCTCACACCATTACTGACCCACTGCCAAACCGGTCATGCTGAAGGATGTTGCAGGCCGCAGATCGCTCTCCACGGCGTCTCCAGACTCTGTCACGTCTGTCACATGTGCTCAGTGTGAACCTGCTTTCATCTGTGAAGAGCACAGGGCGCCAGTGGCAACTTTGACAATCCTGGTGTTCTGTGGCAAATGCCAAGCGTCCTGCAGGGTGTTGGGCTGTGAGCACAACCCCCATCTGTGGACGTCGCTCCCTCATACCACCCTCATGGAGTCGGTTTCTAATGCACATTTGTGGCCTGCTGGAGGTCTTTTTGTAGGGCTCTGACAGTGCTCCTGTTCCTCCTTGCACAAAGGTGGAGGTAGCGGTCCTGCTGCTGGGTTGTTGCACTCCTACGGCCCCCCCCACATCTCCTGGTGTCAAAGTAAAATATATATATTATAGAAAATCAATTTGTTTCTTTTAATAGATTACCTAATCAGTGTGAATCAATATAGAGATGATGGAATAATCTATGTGTATGTATGTATGCAAATGTGTATCTTCACATGGAATTGTTAATAGTTAATGAATATATAACTAACAGCTTCTGTTCTAATTTGTAGACACAAACAACTAAATGATTTTCCTGCGAATGATGTATGCATGTGCACGGCTGATAACAGAGAGATTCATGTCGAGTTGGCAAAGATGGAGCTGAGAGACTAACTCACCCCTCTCATCGGAATACCTAAGGCATTACTGAGTGCAAGAGATACATAGATGAACAAATTACAGCATGCCAAGTTATCAGAAAAGAGCAATAAATTTTACTAATCTCACCTAGAAGGAGAATGCTATTTAACTCCATGTCTATGTAATAAAGGATGACATTTGCGTGGTTCAGTCTCTGAGTGAAGTTTAATCAACCAGATTAGCAGATTTGGTTAATTAGCTTCTCTGCATGCACTCGGACATCTTTAATTTGGAGGAGAGCAGTTACCTAGTGTATCTTAAATTGGTGAAACCTTCACACTGGCCTGTCTCCTGGTAGCGCCTCCAGCCTCTGGACACTACGCTGACAGACACAAAAAACCTTCTTCCCACAGCTTGCATTGATGTGCCATCCTGGATGAGCTGCACTACCTGAGCAACTTCTGTGGGTTGTAGAGTCCGTCTCATGCTACCACGAGTGTGAAAGCACAACCAACATTCAAAAGTGACCAAAACATCAGCCAGAAAGCATTGGTACTGAGATGTGGTCTGTGGTCCCCACCTGCAGAACCACTCCTTTATTGAGTGTGTCTTGATAATTGCCAATAACTTCCATCTATTGTCTATTCCATTTGCACAACAGCATGTGAAATTTTTTGTCAATCATTGTTGCTTCCTAAGTGGACAGTTTGATTTCACAGAAGTTTGATTCACTTGGAGTTATATTCTGTTAAGTGTTCCCTTTATTTTTTTGAGCAGTGTAGTATGGTTGGGTAGTAGTTAATAATTTCTGTCAATGACGTTGAGGACTTCCATTCTGCTATAGGATAACATGGACATAATTGCTGCCACTGTATTGTCTCTCAAAATCTGTAACTTTTTTACTGTGCGCGCATTTTTTGTCCAGTTATTATTGTATATATTTCGCATTTATAGATTGATATTTTGAGAGATATTTTCTTATATCTTATTATGCATTTATACTATGATCTCATATAATCGTGTTATACTTCATGCTTCACTGTTCTCTGTGGTGACCTCGCTGGCCGTATCAATCTATGCTCCATGACGCGCGGTCACGTGGTTCCCCACGTGCTTACGGCGTGATGGATCATATGACGCGTTTGCCATGGATGCGGCGGTGTAGCAGTGATTGCCATGTGTCATGCCACCCCCTCCCCACACCCATTGGCGGAGAGACTACACACCCCCTTTTCTATTGGCTCAAGAGTCCTTTTTAAACCCTACCCACCTTCATTGACGCCACCTCTTGATGAAGGCAGCCGTGCCGAAACGCGCATCAGGGTGAGCACAATTGAGGGGCGTGTTCACATCCACTGTGGCTGTAAGTATTCTATAGGGTTCATGCTACACTCTTTTTGCTGCCATTCTTTAATCTTTTTTCCTACTTAGGCTTTAATATGTATTAGGATATACTTTTACCCTGTAGCCTAAGAGGTCAGGGCACTGATACCACTTATAAAGATCGGCTGTCCCCGGTATGAGCTATCTATATTAGTACCTATATATAGACAGCGGTGTGACTAACCTCTTATATAGCAACTACTTCTGACCTACCTCATAAGCACCTGCACTTTTATTGAATGCTTCACTGCATTTTAACAATATATTCTTATTTTTTGGCAGCCCAATTATGTACTTACATCAGAAAAGAATCATGTTAATTGGTCTCATGCTCCTCATTAGTGCTCCTCCATTGTTTTACTATTAACTGTCTCTGTTTCTGCGATTCATATTTTTTTCCTGCATAAATTATAATTAATAACATTTTGTAATTTTTTCACTATTATATGGGACTCTGACTTGAAGTTTTTTCCTCTTGTTTCTTATGTATGGAGGAGGATGTTGGGCCCATTATACTGTATACTGGTTGGCCCATGACTTTGTCAAAGTTTTCATGTTTTGAGTTTTACATTCCTGATGTAGAATCAGTCTGGGTAAATGTACATGGACATGGCAATAATGGAAAGCTACTAACTGGAGTTTGCTACAAGCCTCCTAATATAGCTGAACACGTAGAGGATGAAATGCTGCAACAAATTAAAAAGGCAACAAAAACAAGTCATGGTGAAAAGTGTTGGATCCCTTGAAATTGTTCCAGAAAATGAAGTAATTCTCCCAGAAAATTATTGCAATTACATGTTTTGTTATACACATTTATTTCCTTTGCGTGTATTGGAACAACACAAGAAAACAGAGGAAAAAAGGCAAATTAAACATAATTTCACACAAAATAGGCCGGAAAAAATTGTTGGCACCTTGCCAAAATTGTGGGTAAACAACTTTGTTTCAAGCATGTGAAGCTTGTTCAAACGCAATTGTGGCAAGTAACAGGTGGGGGCAATATGAAAATCACAACTAAAACTAGACAAAAAAGGGAGAAGTTGATTCAATCCTTGCTTTGTGTGCATATGTGTGCCACACTAAGCATGGAGAAGACAGAAAGAGGAGAAGAGAACTGCCTGAGGACTTGAGAACCAAAATTGTTGAAAAATATCAACAATTTCAAGGTTTTAAGTCCATCTTTAGGGATCCGCATGTTCCTTTGTCCAAGGTGCGCAGCATAATCAATAAATTTACAACCCATACAGTCAAATATGGTGGAGGTTCAAAGGTGTTTTGGGGTTGTTTTGCTGCCTCTGGCACTAGGTGCCGTGACTGTGTGCAAGACATCATGAAATCTGAAGATTAGCAAAGGATTTTGGGTCACAATTTAGTGCCTAGTGTCAGAAAGCTGGGTTTGCGTCCTAGGTCATGGGTCTTCATACTTTACTTTCCCCTTGTTGACAGTGTGTTGCAGCCTCCCCTCTGGTTCCTCAGGAGGTATGAGAAACTCCTCAACGGCTTATTAGGGAGTTAGGTCTGTGGTGGCGTTTTTAGTTGTGCAGCTAGGGCCTTTCTTGTCTGTACAGAGACTAGTTTTGTGTAGTTGCAGCATTCTCCCCTGTGTGGGTTCTCCGGTGGTTATCAAGGCGCGCTTTCTGGTTAAAACATTTCCCACAATCTGAACATGAAAAAGGCTTCGCCCCTGTGTGGGTTCTCTGGTGCTTATCAAAATCAGATTTCGGTTAAAACATTTTCCATATTCTGAACATGAAAAAGGCTTCTCATCTGTGTGGGTTCTCTGATGTGCGATAACATTTGATTTCTGTACAAAACATTTCCCACATTCTGAACATGGAAAAGGCTTCTCCCCTGTGTGAGTTCTCTGATGTTTGATAAGATATGATTTCTGCACAAAACATTTCCCACAATCTGAACATGAAAAAGGCTTCTCCACTGTGTGGGTTCTCTGATGTACGATAAGGTTTGATTTATGTACAAAACATTTCCCACATTCTGAACAGGAAAATGGCTTCTCCACTGTGTGGGTTTTCTGATGTGAGATAAGATGTGATTTCTGTACAAAACATTTCCCACATTCTGAAAAGGAAAATGACTTCTCTCCTGTGTGAGTTATCTCATGCTTAACAAGATTTGATTTCCGATTAAAACATCTCCCACACTTGGAGCAAGAAAATCTATTCTTCGCTGTGTGAATTTTTTGATGTTTAAGAAAAGACTTTTTGAGAGGAAAACTATTTCTATATTCTGAATGTGAAAATGGCTTCTTTGCATTAGTATCAGTTCGTTTTTTAATGCTTATTTTGTGACTATGATTTTCCTTAGTAGTCGGTAATGAATCAGAAGACAGGACCTGTTTCATAGGATCAGATGACAGATCTTTGCTGTGAAGGGATGATGGTAAATCTGGAGTAATGTCATTCACTTCAATTGTATCCTGTGGGATCTGAAAAACGTCTGATTTGAAAATTGAAGATGTCATCTGTCCCTCTGATCTCCGGGTACAGTTATCTGCCAAGAATAAAACCAATTATTATTTTTTAATAAAAAATCCTTGAATTTTATATTTTTGAACATTTCTACTTAAACTGTCTGTAAATAAAGGCAAGTGATATAAAAAAATTCACTTATTCACCAGGACAATGACCATCTAATAGAAAACCTCATAGGATGAACCAGTGGAGCGTGGTGTCCAACTGTTTGTTCATTCTGCCTCCCAAATATGGAGTAAAAGGCGCAGGCTCTGTCCAGCCACTAAGATTAGGTAGCCTGGGACCTGTAGTACCATCCAGTCTGGCAGTATGGGTGTGTGTGCTGTCCAGCTGCAGTAATCTGCTCCCTGCTTCAGCCATTTGGAAAGCACCGCACCCTACTAAAGCTGGAAGCATATTGCCGGAAGCTGCCAGATCCAGCCTTGTTCTCCTCTGGTTCAGTCCTCTGTGCTCAGCTCCCGGCTTGTGTATTTGGTTCTTGTTGTGACCCCGGCCCATTTACTGAGTACTCGTTTCTTCTGATTTTGTACTTTCTCTGCCCTCCTGGTTCTGACCCGGCTACCTGACTATTCTTCTTCCCATCTCACTCCACAGAACAGCAGGTAACACCGTGGCCCAAGTCTAGGGGTCTCTGTGTAAGTCCAGATCCATGTAGAGGGGTTAAAGGGTGATGAGCAAAGTAATTTGTGAAATCTGTAAACAGGGTAGATAGTGACTAGCCTGTTTGTGGTGGCCATCTTTTGAGCTGCCAGGTGACCATGAACAGTGCCCCCAATACATTGTGTCTTCGAACTATTCCAGGAAAATCTGCATTCCTAATAGCTAAATGGCGCTCCTTCCCTTCTTACCCTGCCATGTGCCCAGACAGTAGTGTACAACCGTATAAAGGGGATTGTCAGATTCAAAAGAAATTGGAAAATAATTTGTAAGGTCCATTTGTTTCCAAATATGAAAAATGGGGCCTGATTAGGAACAAAAAACTGTCTGCGGGAAGGGGGTAAATCAGAGGATTACTGAAGTAAAAAACTGTGACTATAGACAATAAAACATCTACTGAAATGATCAAACTCAACAGTCTTCATCAGAGAAAAATGAGTAACTAGTGGTGAAACCTCTCTGGGGTAATTAGAGTCTGGGGCTCGGTGGCTCTTCATCATCTAAACTATCGTAAGGGACAATATTTTCTGTCAGATGAGTGTCAAGAAGAAATATTAGACATTTAAAGTGAAGTTTTTTACAATACTGCAGAGCTGAGGGGTCTTAAATTTAGATCTCTGGCATTTGGAAGAGGCGATGGAGATCTTTTAGAAAGACTACCAGGGAGTTACAGACTCACATAAGTGAGGCCGGCCGATCCCACCACAATCAGACTATCATACAGAATGAACTTGTAAAAAAAAGAAAGAATATATAAACATGTAACATCCCCAACAACAACGCATGTATGAAGGGAGAAATCCAACACTAAACCGGAGATGCACTCATTTATGGTGGACCATTGGAGGTATGATGAGTCCTGACCAGAAGAGTAGAGAAAGTATTAGTGCCCCCATTTCAGGAGAGATTGTGCAGGAATCTGAATTCTTTAGGATTGAAAACATAATGGAATTTATGACGTGGAGTGAATCCATGAAACCAGGGCTCGAGCCATGCCACCACATCTCCTGCAGGCGTGAATAGATGTATATTACAGCCATCAGCCACGCACAGCTTAGAGACATATCATGGCACAGGTGTAATGTTTTTATGTAGTTTATCAAGATCCTGTTTGAAGTTCGTTGGTTTTAAAAGAAATTGAAAAGTATAAAGGGAAACTCTGTTGTTATTGTACAGAAATTCACACTTGTCCCTCACTGCACATTTAATGTTATCGATCAAAAAAGCAAACTTTGGCCCGAAAGACTGGACCTGGTCTTGTAGGCACCAAACGAGCACATTCAGAAGCACAGAAGGGAAAGAAGGTAGATTCATCCAATAAGATATCAGAGATCGAGGAAGCCAACAGCATCATTACCCTCCGCTTTCTCTTACAGGCCCATCAGAATATGTTTCTTCAAGTGATTTTCTCACTTGCCAGCACTTTCTACGTAAGCTGTCATTTGGCTTTGTAGTTTACAGATCTGGGCAGTTAACGGTCAGCGTCTACTAATCCCAGGGGGTAGGTGGATCCTCCAGGTTGTAAGATCTATAGAATTTCACAATTACACAAAGAAAATTGAATATTTTCGGACGGAGGAGAATGTTGTGGTCTAGAGGGAAAATGGTGATCACAAGATTGTGATACGGCCGGACTACACGACTGATAAAGCCGCCACAGCCGGTGACTGAGAAGAATCTGTGACTTCTCAGAATTTAGTGGTCACTACTCACCAGGTTAGAGGATGCAGTGTCTCAGGCACGTGATCCCTTAGCCCATTCTCCCTGTCTTCTGGTCCTAAGGGATTACGTGCCTGAGACACTGCGTCCTCACCCTCCTTTCCTATTGTCATTCCCAACAAGTGGTACACTGATGAAGGTCGTATAGACCGAAACGTGTTTTTGTTTTTTTTCTGCTGTGGACTGCAATTAAAATTGCTTTTGCTAAAATTCATTACCTGAGTGCCGACGTTCCTCTTATATTATATGTGGTTTGGACCCTACTTGTGCACCCTGGTCCAGTAGTGCTGCGTTCTCCAGCACTATTACTGAGAAAAATCTGAGACTTCTCAACATTTCATGGTTACTACTCACCTGGGTAGTCATATGTAGGAATCTCCTCTTTACACCGCTCATCACCCCTCACATATGTCTCTGTAGTATTAATATGGGTCAGATCTTCACCCTGAAACAAATATTATAAAAGTCAAAGACAGATGGAGAAGTCAAATGTATGATCGGCTCTAATCCTGCCATCTCCACCGTTCTCATTACACAAGTATAAAACACAATAATGGTGGATAAAACAAGACTGAAGACATGACTTTTATAGCCGTCTACACATCATAGGGGAGATCTCATGACACCTTCTCTCCATCTACCTGATGATCCTAAGGAACATTGGGATCTTCTTGTTTACAGTCCTGAGGAAGAAGAGGACGGGGACATCTCTCTGGTGTTGTCCTCTTACTGGATAGATCTGGAGGAAACACATACAGGGACTGAATTCATTCTTTACATACAGATAATTATAGGCCGTGTGTATTTAGTCCTGTCTATTACCTGGTGATGTGAGGGGCTGGGGAACCTCCACCATGACGTCCTTGTACAGATCTTTGTGTCCTTCTAAATACTCCCACTCCTCCATGGAGAAATAGATGGCGACATCCTGACACCTTATAGGAACCTGACACATACAATGATACCGTCATCTCCCCGATCCCTTTATAGCGTTACAGTATAATGTCCCAGCAGTGTCACCTCTCCAGTCAGCAGCTCAATCATCTTGTAGGCGAGTTCTAGGATCTGGTCATTGATGTCCTCATGTATCAGGGGGTGAGGTGGAGGCCCCGTCATTAATCTCTGGTTATGGAGAGACACATTAATAAATCTCACTACAGACATTTCCAGAGTCCTCACCTCTCCAGTTCTGTTCATTTGTTATTCCCATAGATAAGAATGATGTAATGTGACGTCATCAGAATCTCTCACCTCTCCAGTAAGCCGGAAGAGGATCTCTAGGGTGAGGTGTAATATCCTCTCCGCCATCTTGTCCCTGTCCATATCCATCTTTGATAGGTAAATCAGGAAAATTTTCTTATATAGACGATCTTCACTGAGAGGATCCGGTATTGTAGAGACCTGAATGAGAAGAAGATGAGCCGATGTAACATCATAAAAATCCTGTATAATAATTAGTGTTGAGCATTCCGATACTGAAATATCGGGTATCGGCCGATATTCGCAGTATCGGAATTCCGATACTTAATTCCGATACTTTTGCAATATTGTATACCGGAATCGGAAGTTCCCATAATGCAATGAGCCAGTTTCATTTTATTCAGCCAATGAGGATCCTAAGAAGTGTGGGCACACCCTGTTAGGCATGTAGGCATCTTAACTAATGGCATGGCTGTGATTGGCTGCTGAAATGATGTCATGATGCACTATAAAAGCCGCCGCCGCCATTTTGAGCTCACTCTGCTGTGAATTCAGTTAGGGATAGGACGCTGTTGTTCTGAGGGACAGTTTTAGCTACCTATTTGGTCTATTCTGCTTTACCCAAGCTACTTTATAAATCGCTGTGCCTTGCAGCGCTAGTGCACAGTTCTCTGTGCTGCTCACCGCTGTCTGCAAGGTCTGTGTGTGTGACTGCAGCTCACCCTGTAGTGTGTGCTTCAGCCACGTCTGGTTGTAGTGCGCTCAGCGTGCGTCACTGCCTCATACATTGTCCTTTTTTGCCAATTCATAATTTTTCCTGATTTCTCCTATTAGTGTGGTGGTTCCATCTGTATTCAGCTAAATTGGTTCCAAACACACTATATACGAGTAGATAGAGAATTTTTTTGGTCTTGCAGCGCTAGTGCACAGTGCTCTGCATCTGCACTGTTCACAGCTGTCTGCAAGGTCTGTGTGTGTGAGTGCAGCTCACCCTGTAGTGTGTGCTTCAGCCACGTCTGGTTGTAGTGCACTCAGTGTGTGTCACTGCCTCATACATTGTCCTTTTTTGCCAATTCATAATTTTTCCTGATATCTCCTATTAGTGTGGTGGTTCCATCCGTATTCAGCTAAATTGGTTCCAAACACACTATATAGGAGTAGAAAGAGAATTTTTTTTTGTCTTGCAGCGCTACTGCACAGTGCTCTGCATCTGCACTGTTCACCGCTGTCTGCAAGGTCTCTGTGTGTGAGTGCAGCTCACCCTGTAGTGTGTGCTTCAGCCACGTCTGGTTGTAGTGCACTCAGTGTGTGTCACTGCCTCATACATTGTCCTTTTTTGCCAATTCATAATTTTTCCTGATTTTTCCTATTAGTGTGGTGGTTCCAAACACACTATATAGGAGTAGTTAAAGGAGCCTTTCTGCAGCATTGTGCCCTGCAGCCCCAGCCAGATTAGTATTAGCCTATTTTTTGTAGCCTCATCTATTGCATTGTAGGTTACCTTCCAACATTGTAATAGCTACAAAAAGTTTGTGATACTATCGGTATTACATCTTTGGGCACATCCAGTGTCTTTTTGTGACAAAAAAAACCTAAATAAAGTTCACCAAACACTCAACTTTACAGTTGTGTAGGCCACATTAGCTCATATTAAAGTCTAGTCCACACTTTATAAAATTAGTGTTTCTTATACCTGTTAGCAGCTGTTCAGGAATAAGCACACTAAGCCCTTAGTACTTTTCTGCCTATCTTTATCAGTCTACCAAGATGAAGAAGGCAGGGAGTAAGGCATGTGGTCGTGGGCGTGGAGTTTCTGCAGGGAGAGGACGTGAGGATTCTGTGCCTGCAGTGAGAGGACGTGGGGATTCTGTGCCTGCTGCGGGCACCAGTGACTCAGCATCCCCCAGTTTTACCAGGGAACAGTCCTTTATGTGCAGCTTTGTAGGAGCTAGCCATACCCCACTGCTGCGGGAGGACCAAATTGAAGCCGTTGTCGGATGGATGGCAGCTAACACATCGACTTCAATTAGTTTCAGATCCTCTCAGGTCCTGAGCACTGAAGAGCACCCATCTGTCTCTTCACCACCTGCCAAATTGCCCAGGCAGTCAGAGAGCCCTGGACAGGAGCCATCTCTACTTCTGTTCTCTGAATCTCTTGGCTTGGAAAGAGGGGGCCAGCCAAGCAGAATTTGAGAATTTGAAGAAGAGGTAGTATGCAGTGATGCGCAACCGTTTTGTCTCTCTGAATCTGAAGAGGCGGGTGGGCCAGTGCCTATGCTCAGCAGCACACCTCAGTACGCATCTGATGATGAGACTCAGGTGCCACTTTCTGGTGCGTACTGTGCTGTCGAGACTACCCAGGAGAAGCAGTTGTTTGAAGAGGGTGGTGTAGATGATGAGGTCCTTGACCCATCATGGCGTGAGGGACAGGAAGGTGGTGGGAGCAGCTCTGAGGAAGAGATTCCCCGAACAGCCCAAAAAGGAGGGAGAGGGAGGGGGCAGACTTGGTTGCCTGTAGCCTCCACTTCGGCACCCATTAGGAGCATGGCTCTTCCAAAATCCAAAGCGGGCGCTCCCAAGACTTGCAGTGCCTGGTCCTTTTTTGACACCGTTGCAGATGACATTTGCTTTGTCAAATGCAAGCTGTGTAATCAGAAGGTGAAAACAGGGAAAAGTGTCAGCAACCTCAATACCACAAATATGTGGAAACATGTGCGGACCAAGCACGTGGTGGAGTTACAAAAACACACTGAAGACCTAGGCCAACCTACAGCGCCACCTACCACCTCTTCAGCTCGTGTTGTAGCCTCTTCCTCCAGCTCACACACAGCTGGTTCGGCTTCCTCACAGGATCGCCATGGAAGAATCTCTGGCACTGTTGTACAGAGACACAGTGTAACTCCACCCACAGCACCACTTTCCCAGTCATCCTCACACTCCCAGGCCAGTCTACAGCCATCGTTAGCACAGGCATGGGAGAAAAGGCGCCCATACTCGGCAAACCACCCCCGAGTACAGGCTCTGAATGCTGGCATTGCTAAACTACTGGCCCTTGAAATGCTATCATTCAGGCTGGTGGAGACTGACACCTTCCGTAACTTTATGGCATTGGCAGTCCCACAATACAACGTGCCCAGCCGCTTTTATTTCAGCGGGCAAGCCGTCCCTGCCCTGCAACATCATGTGGAGGGAAAAATTAAACATGCGCTACAAAACGCCGTCAGTAGCAAGGTCCACCTGACCACCGATGCGTGGACCAGTAAGCATGGACAGGGACGATACCTTTCCCTCACTGCCCATTGGGTAAATGTTGTGGAGCCGGGTACAGATCTTGAGAGTGGTGCTGTACGTGTTCTGCCAACTCCAAGGATTGCAGGAATCCAGTCTGTACACATTGACTCCTCCTCATACTCCAGTTCCTCTGAATCAGCGCTGCAGGAGCCGTCACGGTCTACCTCCACATCGACCCGTGAACGGTTCCCTGTTATGATGACCAATATGAGCACAGCCGTGGCCAAACTTAAACAGGCCGTATTAAAATTTATTTCTTTGGGGAATCGAAGCCACACAGCGCAGGAGCTCTGGAATGCCATCAAGCAGCAGAGCGACGTGTGGTTTGTGCCAGCGAATCTCCAGCCAGGCATGGTAGTGTGTGACAATGGCCG
This sequence comes from Phyllobates terribilis, assembly GCF_046119375.1. NCBI lineage: Eukaryota > Metazoa > Chordata > Amphibia > Anura > Dendrobatidae > Phyllobates > Phyllobates terribilis. The sequence continues at coordinate 9,188,815 of NW_027362772.1, read as the reverse complement.
AAATCTGGTGGCAGCTCTGGGCCTAGGCAACCTCACTCACATCCCATGTCTGGCACATGTGCTCAACTTGGTCGTGCAGAGTATTTTGAGGAACTATCCGGATCTTGATGCACTGCTTCACAAGGTCCGCATAGAGTGCGCTCACTTGCGGTGTTCCAGCAACGCAAGATCACGCATTGCAGCTCTGCAGCGCCGATTACGTCTTCCGGAACATCGCATCATATGTGACCTACCCACCAGGTGGAACTCAACGTTACATATGTTGGAGAGGTTGTGTGCGCAGCAGGCAGCAGTAATGGAGTACCAGCTGCAGCAGGAGCAAACAAGTCGCAGTGCGCGCCGTTATCACTTCACCACCACTGAGTGGGCCTCTATGAAGGACATTTGCCACGTTTTGCGTGCCTTCAATTATTCCACGTGGATGGCGAGTGCAGATGATGCACTAGTCAGCATAACTATCCCCCTTATCTGCCTGCTTGAAAAAACACTTCAAGCACTAAGGGACAAGGTTTTGGAAGAGGTGGAGGATGAGGAGTCACAAATGCCATCTGCTTCTCTACAGTCTGCGCAACGTGGTTCCTCACAAAGGCCTAGGCAGGGGACACTTTGTGAGGAGGATGAGGAGGAGTCAATGGATGAGGAAGACATCTGTCCAGAGGAGGGAGGTACACTATGCTCTAGTAGTCAGTATCTAGAGCGAGGGTGGGGTGATGCAGAGCAGGCAGAGATCAAGCCTCAAGCAGGGGACAGCGTTTCTTGGCCAGTTGGCAGTCTGCAGCACATGGTTGATTTCATGCTGCAGTGCCTGAGAAACGACCGCCGCATCGCCCACATTCTCAACACGGCTGATTATTGGGTGTCCATCCTCCTAGATCGTCGCTACCGGGACAACTTACAAAGCCTCATAACACCATTGAACCGGGAGCGTAAAATGCGGGAGTACCAAGACGCACTGGTGCATTCCATCATGTTCTCCATTCCAACCGAGAGCAGTGCTGCTAGTGCTTTACAAAGCAGCTCAGTGCGTTGAGGCAGTGGAGAAAGCTCTGCACAAAGAGGGAGCAGAAGCAGCGCCTCAGCACAAGGCAAGACCAGTATGGCCGAAATGTGGCAAAGTTTTGTGTCCCCGCTGCCACAAATATCTACAGCATCACAGACGGCTCCAGTCAGCAGGAGGCAACGTTTCCGTCAGATGGTGACAGACTACATGTCTTGCCCTCTCAGTGTACTCCCAGAAGGCTCTTCTCCCTTCAAGTTTTGGGTCTGTAAGCTGGATACATGGCCAGAGCTTAGTCAGTATGCATTGGAGGTGCTAGCTTGCCCTGCTGCTAGTGTATTATCGGAACGCGTCTTTAGTGCCGCAGGTGGTGTACTAACAGACCGTCGCATGCGACTATCCTCCGATAACAATGACCGGCTTACTTTTCTCAAAATGAACAAGGCCTGGATCTCTCATGAATTTGCCAGTCCTCTTACAGAATAAATAATTGGTTGGCAACAGTATCAAGGTCTCCTGTTGTGTTCATGTTTCTACCACCTGAACTGTAATCCCTGAGCTCCAACACCGCCAGTTGGCGCTCGGAAGTGCCGTCTGCACAGTCAACACTTGCTGCCGTGTTATTGGGGTTCAGTAACGTCAGCTGTTCCTCTGCTGTGCGGACGGCAATTTCTCCTGCTCTGTCCACATTCTCACTACTACAGATTTCAAAGTTGCTCCAATTACACCTCTGGCTCCTCTGTTTTCAGTATTATCCCTGAGCTCCAACACCGCCAGTTGGCACTCGGAAGTGCCGTCTGCACAGTCAACACTTGCTGCCGTGTTATTGGGGTTCAGTAACGTCAGCTGTTCCCCAGCTGTGTGTCTGGCAAATTCTCCTGCTTTGTCCACATCTACTGTACTACTGATTTAAAACTTGCTCCAATTACACCTCTGGCTCCTCTGTTTTTAGTATTTACCCTGGGCTCCAATACCGCTAGTTGCTGCTCAGAAGTGCCGTCTGCACAGTCAACGCTTGCTCCAGTGTTATTGGGGTTCAGTAACGTCAGCTGATTCCCAGCTCTGTGGCCGGCAAATTCTCCTGCTTTGTCCACATCCACTGTACTACTGATTTAAAACTTGCTCCAATTACACCTCAGGCTCCTCTGTTTTTAGTATTTACCCTGGGCTCCAACACTGCTAGTTGCTGCTCAAAAGTGCCATCTGCACAGTCAACGCTTGCTCCAGTGTTATTGGGGTTCAGTAACGACAGCTGATCCCCAGCTGTGTGTCCGGCAAATTCTCCTGCTTTGTCCACATCCACTGTACTACTGATTTAAAACTTGCTCCAATTACACCTCTGGCTCCTCTGTTTTTAGTATTTACCCTGGGTTCCAGCACCGCCAGATTTTTCCCAGCAGTGTCTTTGGCACGGGTACTCCCTACTGCCCAGCCTGGTTCCAGCACGCCAGCTGTTTCCGGGTAGTGTCAAAGTCACTTTGCCTCCAATGCGTTGTACTGTCGTGTTGCGGTCGGGTTAGCCGACTCTAAGGTGCCTGCAGTTTAGGTGACTCCTATGTGGGCTGCGGGATCTGGCAATGAAGGCTGGTTCCATAGTGCCAATAGGACAAGCACCCCCTGTAGGACTGTGGGTTTTGGTAAATGTGGCCGGCTCGCGGCCTTGAAACTTTTTTTTACATGGGTACCTTCTGCTACCCATCCGGGTTCCAGTACCGTCAGCTGGTTCTCGGCAGTGCCTTTGGCTTAGGTGCCTCCTTCTCGGTATCCAAGTTCCACCAACGTCTGCTGGTCCTTGGTAGTGCTTTCTGGCACAGGTACCTCCTGCTTAGTAACTGAGTTCCAGTACCGTCAGCTGGTCTTCGGTAGTTCCATTGGCTCTTGTACCTTCTGCTACCCATCCGGGTTCCAGTACCGTCAGCTGGTCCTCGTTAGTTTCATTTGCTCTTGTACCTTCTACTACCCATCCGGGTTCCAGTACCGTCAGCTGGTTCTCGGCAGTGCCTTTGGCTTAGGTGCCTCCTTCTCGGTATCCAAGTTCCACCAAAGTCTGCTGGTCCTTGGCAGTGCTTTCTGGCACAGGTACCTCCTACTTAGTAACCGAGTTCCAGTACCGTCAGCTGGTCTTCGGTAGTTCCATTGGCTCTTGTACCTTCTGCTACCCATCCGGGTTCCAGTACCGTCAGCTGGTCCTCGATAGTTCCTCAGCCTTCTTGTACCTTCTGCTACATTTCCAAGTTCAAGCTTTTTGAAATGGTTCTTGGTAATCACTCTGGATCTCTCTGACGAGGACCCCGAAGACGAGGACCCTGAATACGAGGACCCTGAAGGCCAACCCGATGAAGACGAGGACCCCGAAGACGAGGACCCCGAAGACCAACCCGAAGAAGACGAGGACCCTGAAGACCAACCCGAAGAAGACGAGGACCCTGAAGACCACCTCGAAGAAGACGAGGACCCCGAAGACGACGACCCTGAAGACCACCCCGAAGAAGACCAAGAAGATGACCCTGAAGAAGTTGACCAAGAGGACAAAGAAGAGAAGACAACCACCAAGATACAGAAGAACAAGAGACAGAAAACCAAGAAGCAGAAGTACAAGAAGCTGCAGAACAAAAAGCGGAAGAACATTAAGCATAAGACTAAAAATCAGAGCAAAAGATAATATCTAAATTATAAGCAGAAGATGACTAAGCAGTGTATGGGGGTGAGTCCGTTCCTCCTCGTGGTGCCCCTGGAAAAGACCTGCTGCTGCAGGCCAAACTGAACGCGGACAAATCCTGTTGTAATTTTTTTGTGACGGGCAGAACGAAAGGTGTAATGTTCAAACTTTTATAGATAACAACTACAGGAATGCCTGTCACAAATAAGAATATGATGAAGAAGATGAAGATGAAGAAGTATAATATGAAGAAGAATAATAGTTGAATAAGAAGAATATGAAGAATGTAAAAATAAAGAATAATACGAAGAAGGTGAAGAAGAAGAAGATGAAGAAGGTGAAGAAGTGGATGAAAAAGATGCTGATGCGGAGGATGATGAAGGAGAAAGTGTGGGAGAAGTAAAAAAGAAGGTGAAGAGCATGGAAGTAGTGAAACATAAATATCTGACAAAATATAAAAATACTTAACATAGTCAATATTTCCGTAACTCAGAACGTCTTAAAAAAAATATTAATTCCTGCTATTCCATTTGATTGGGCTAAACCTCTATGCCTTTATTGTCTCGCCCACCTCCCCCAATACATTCTACATTATTCTTAATTGTTTTCCTTCATGTAGAATTAACCTACAAGGAAAGAAAGGGTTTATTTTTATTCCGATATTTCTGTCCCATTGACTAGCATTGGTTTCCGGTATCAGAATCGGCGATACCAGATACTTTTTGGGTATCGGTCCGATCCAATCCGATCCGATATTTCCCGATATCGGAAGGTATCGCTCAACACTAGTTATGAACTCTTTTGGGCACCAGAACATAGATGTACACCTCAGGGATGTCAGAGGTGCGGCTGCAATAAAATCCCTGGCAGTTTAACCACTTGCTCCTGCAAAAAGTAAACATGGCATCTAAGAAGGTGTGACAGAGTTCGGCTGAATGCCCTCCTCCCCCAAGTACTGGGCATGTAATGTACAAAAGTCTATTAGGCCGGGCCAGAGGCAGAGTTCCATAACTTACTTTTTAACGCCTCCATAAACATTAGACTAAAGTTACATGGAAGCACTGATTTTGGACGACTATATAATGTATTTGGGGACCTCCCTACAGATGCAGTCAGTCATACAAACCACAGGAAAGCTGGAATATTTGTGTATGGGGGAGTCTGGAGAGATAGCCGTCTGCCAAATGATCATTCAGCCAATACTTATCTCATGTGTATGGGGCAGTTAGTATTACACTGACAGGCAGTGATAATACACGGCACTACTGTAGTACAGTGCATCACCTGAGCAATCAAAGGCTTCTGTGTTGTATGATCGCACTAATGAGAGTTATTTTAAAAAGTTTATAAAAAAAGGTTTAAAAAAATTTTAAAGTGAAAATATCACAGTTTTAGCAAAAATAAATATTTGTTTCTATAAGGAAAACATGCATATAATGAGAAAATGGAGAGGGAGGTCAGCTCACTGTTTATTTAATGCACCTTGTCTGAAGAACACAGCATGAGCCGCCCTGGTCAGGGACTGTGAAGACCCGGGGTCTTCTGTGGGCGTAATGCTACTCAAACAACACAGGGTGAGGGTAAAACAGCTTGGTAATACTTTATTGAACCACAAAGCAGACATTACAGAACTATCCAGCAAATACCCAAGATGGTACAACATTACACAGTCTCACCCTTCCTTCTCCGCCCGCCTGGGATAGAACAGCTGCGACTTTGGAGACTTCCAGGGCCAACTACCTCAACCAGTGGCCCTCCGCTTCTGGCTGGCCCCCACAGAGAGAAGGTAGCGGCAAGCTTAGGAAGTCAACAGTACATCGAGGTACAAGACCAGGAGACCCGATGGTCCCATCCTGGCCTCTCCGAGAGTTTCCATGGGACCAGACGACCGGTGGGTCCCTCCTGGCAACTCCAAATGTCTCCATGGGTTCTAGGTGACCGGTGGGTCCCTCCTAGTAACACCAAAACAGCATATCCATGGGGCCAAGTGACTTTTTCGTCCTCTCCTGGACTTCCCAAAAGTATCCATGGTCTCTCTGATGGTTAATGGAGCAGATGTGAAACTTTCCAGTGAGGGCTGATACCCTTAGACTAGAATCATGTAGAATACAAATCTGTGTCTCTTTAGATGCCATGCAATCCATCTACTTTCCTGAAGGATGTCTCCCATTCTCCTTCCAAAGTCCTTCTGATGTTCCGTGATTCTCTGTCCCAAATTTCATTCTGTCTACAGCATTACAGACACCCCTGTTTATATTTACATCTGTGTGAGGTCATAAAGCCCAGGTAAAAGAGGTAAAGGTGCAGGGATCACCTATCATTGTTTGAGCTAATCTATTTACATAGTTGGTATCACAGGGGCTGTTGTAAATAAACTTTCAGCTGACTTAGTACAATTTGTCATTAGCACAGTAAACATGATTGTTTCCAAACAAATAGAATTCAGCATTCAGGATTATACAAATACTATGACCGTTTTGATCAGCAAGAGAAATACAGCCCCTGACGAAGATACTGTAGTAGCGATACGCGTAGGGCTTACCCCTCTACAGTGGAAACCCTCCGTAGGTATCTATGCCCTACCTGTATCGCTTCTACAGTAGCTTCGTCAGGGGTCGTATGTTTTTTAACCACTTGTGTGTCCCTACATGAAATAAAGTTGCTATTTTATTTATTATTTGTAGTAATTCTTATTATTTTTGGGTGTGCATTATCTCACTGTGCAAGCTTTTCTCTACCTACTTCTTTATGTGCTTTGGTGCACAGTTACCATTGCACCCCGTATCATATTTCAGTGATTTAGATTGTGTGGTGCCGACTGCCAAATATCTTAATAGATTAATGTCTTCTAATACATTTTTTTAGCGGACCTGATGTGCATCCCACGTATTGTAGTTAACTCTCTATACACTCTATTAAATAAATGACCCCCTATAGTGGTACAATTGATGAAATTGTGTATTGAAAATTGCTGTACCGTTTGGTTTTCTTCAAATGTGTTGGTTTTATTAACATAGTTGCATGCTTTACAGGGTGTATGTCCACGTTTAAAAAAACCCTTATAGGATAACCAAGTTACATTGCGTTTGATATTAGTTTCTTGCTTATTCCGCCTGGTGTAGAAGCCTTTTTGGATCCAAAACTCAAACAAAATATGCAAAAGAATTTACAAAGTCTGGAGGATGCTATCTCACACATCAAAAAAACTACGTTTGAGAGAGATATCAAAGACTACGAGTCAAATTCAATTTACACATGGAAATGAAACAAACCAGGAGCTACTGTTCTGAAATACCGGTCACACAATAAATTCAAAGGAAATAGAGGAGAGCGGAGGTCAGCTTCACAAATCCTAATGTGTCCATGGGTTCCTCTAATTATAATTCTCTGAGGACTTATCTGATGCATCAGTGGGATCAACTAAAGAAAGATGGAACAAAAATAAATTCTCAAGAACGCCCCACAATCCAGCACAAAACAACGGGCGGGAAGAAAGCTCAAACGTGCCCGGACATGTGCGTTCCATGCCGGAGTGCATCACGGTCTCCTATCTGCGCATGCGCATGTCCGGAAACATGCGTACCACTCCGGATCGCATATGGTATTGGATTGCATACCACCAACATAGAAAAGTCCTATCTCTGATATCAGCGTCATGGGAAACTAAAAACAAGTACTGCACATCCTCCCATCATGTAATAGGCATGTAGATCTACTTTATCACCACAAAAAATATGGGATAGTGGCCCACAGTATATTCCTAAATGGTCAAATTTGACCTCTATTGCACAATTAGAGATACACAAGGATCACCACACTTGTTAATGACGAAACAATATAAGTGGAATATAATTGATAAGTAATAATTCTGATATAGAAGCTCAGCTATCTCGATGAAGTACAACAATATGTGAACCCCAACTGACTAGCAATGGGTAGAGCATAAAATCCAAAAATATAATCCAGAATGGGGCTGTAGTCACACAAAACAGGCATAGGAAATTTGCTCATTGAGTCCCTTAGGGGCTCGAGAATCCAGTCTAACAATCCACTCACTTTCCTTTCAGAGGATACATCTATTGTGATCACCTCCTCTCACATTGGGTTTAACCACCACAATGATAGAAAAGGAGGAGAGGTCTCCGGGTTCACCTCGATGTGCACTGTTTATGTGTCTCACTAATGAGATCTCCCGACCATGGCGTATATCGCCCAAATGCTCCCCTACTCTCCTCCTAGACTCCCTCTTGATCTTGTCTACATATTCTAGGGGGCAGGTGCATGTGGCCATATATACTAGTCCTGAGGTTTTACAGCTGGAATAATCCCACTGGAAAAAGATTTTAACCATGGAGAAACTTGAGAAAGATTTACATTGTCTCATCCAATTACATGTACAACATTCCCTAGATCTAAAGAAACCACAGAGTCTTCTATCTAACCAGGTCCCCTTGGTTGCAGGTGTTTTATAGACACTGTGCACTAAATGGTCCCTAATTGACCAACCCTTTCTGAAAGTTATTGTGGGAGTAGATTCCACAGCACCCTCAGGTCCGGGTCGACCACAAGTATATCCCAGTGTTTTCTGAGGATATGAAAGATACAGTCACTCTGTTTGTCATAAGTTTTTCTTACTCGTGTAGTCCAATCTTCTTCTTGATCTCTTGGATTGGTATGAAGGAGTGTCTCTCTCTCCCATTTTTCTGCAAATGATGATGCGGAATCGAAAATGTACCATGAGTACCCATTATCCCTTAATCTGGTGTTCAGGTCTATTGCCTGTATATTAAAATCTGTGACATTCGAGCAGTACCTTCTCAACTGTAAAAATTGGCCCTTTGGTTTTCCTCTTAATATGGGGATGGGGGTGATGGTTATCCCACTTTAATAGTTTATTAGTGCTTGAAGGTTTATGGTAGATGAGTGTCCCTAGGGTCCCATTTCAATCTTTCTTGATCAGTACATACAGGAACGTCAACAGGTAATAATTAGTGTTGGTCTGCCCCTTTAAACAAAATGTACTTTTCAGGTTATCCCCCCAGCACCCTCACTTATCTTCCCTTCTTTTGAGGCCCACAGAGTCAGACTCTACTGGCCCTTCTCCCTGCGAGTGGCGGTTGTGTATCGCCCTCCGGGCCCCTCCCGTCAGTTTGTGGATCATTTTGCCACTTGGCTTCCAAATTTTCTATCCTATGACATCCCCACCCTCATCATGGGAGACTTTAACATCCCAATTGGCGATTCCGTCTCCCCATCTGCCGCTCATCTTTTATCTCTAACTTCCTCCTTCGGCTTTTCACAACATGCTAATTCTCCTACACATGAAAATGGAAATACTCTTGACTTGATCTTCGCCCGGCTCTGTTCAATACATGACTTTACTAACGCTCCTCTTGCACTCTCTGATCACAACCTTCATTCATTCTCTGTCAAGGACTGTCTCCCTGCTCAGGACACCCCCACTTTCCACACCTACAGAAATATACAATCCATTAACACCCAGAAATTTATGAAAACGTTGCAAACATCATTGGCCCAATCTCCTCCCTCTCATGTCCTGACTCTGCACTGAAGCATTATAACGAAACATTGCAATGCTCCCTGGATGAAGCTGCACCTCCTACATAGAGAACAACTCGGCGCAGATGAGGACAACCCTGGCACACGCTGTAAACACGTCTTCTCCAGCGGTGCTCCACGCGTGCTGAACGGCTGTGGAGAAAATCTAATTGAAGATTTCCTCAATTATAAATGTATGCTTAAAACCTATAACTCTGCGCTTCACCTCTCCAAACAAACCTACTTTAACAACCTCATCATCTCACGGCCCAATAAGCCAAAACACCTGTTTGACACTTTTCACTCTCTCCTCAATCAAACAGCACAGGCCCCAACCACCGACCTCAGCGCTGACGATCTGGTCAATTATTTCAAAGAGAAAATTAACCATATCCGACACAAACTTTTCTCCCAATCCTCAAATGTAATGCATGCTCCTCCCTCCCACACTGCATCTTGCTCATTTTCTGACTTCGAACCAGTCACGGAAGAAGAAGAAAAAAACCATCCCTGGACCAGAACTGTGCTGCTAACTACAGACCTGTCTCCAATCTTCCCTTTATCTCTAAACTCCTGGAACGCCTGGTCCACTCCTAATCCGCTATCTCTCAGATAACTCTCTTCTTGACCCTTTACAATCTGGCTTCCGCTCTTTACATTCTACTGAAACTGCCCTCACTAAAGTCCCTAATGATCTACTAACAGCTAAATTTAATGGTCACTACTCCCTGCTGATTCTCTTGATCTCTCTGAATCATTCGACACTGTGGACCACCAGCTCCTCCTCACTACGCTCCGCTCTATCGGCCTCAAGGACACTGTCCTCTCCTGGTTCTCCTCCTAACTCTCTGACCGCTCCTTCACTGTATCTTTTGCTGGCTCCTCTTCTTCTCTCCTTCCCCTTATTGTCAGGGTTCCTCAAGGATGTCCTAGGCGCCCTTCTTTTCTCCTTATACATCGCTCCTATTGGACAATCAGCAGATTAGGTTTTCAGTACCATCTCTATGCTGATGACCCAATCATACACCTCTTCTCCAAACATCACCCCTGACTTATTACAAAACAACAGTGATTGTCTTTACGCTGTCTCTAACATTATGTTTTTCCTCTATCTAAAATTGAATCTGTCAAAACCTGAACTACTCATATTTCCTCCCTCCACTAACCTACCTGTGCCCGATATTGCCATTTCCGTTTGTGGCTCCACCTTTACTCACCAGCAACATGCCCGCTTGTCTTGGGGTCATACTTGATTCAGATCTTTCCTTCACTCCTCATATCAAATCACTCACTCGCTCGTGTCATCTACACCTCAAAAACATCTCTAGATTCAGAAATTTTCTTACCTTTGACTCTGCAAAAACTCTTACTGTAGCTCTTATTCATTCTCGTCTAGACTATTGCAACTCTCTACTAATCAGTCTCCCTCTTTCTAAACTCTCCCCTCTCAAATCCATCCTGAATGCAGAAGCCAGGATCATATTCCTCGCCAACCGCTACACCGATGCCTCTTCCCTGTGCCAGCCATTGCACTGGTTGCCCATCCAATACAGAGTTCAATATAAACGTATCACTCTCACCCACAAAGCGCTCTATGCTTCAGTACCCCCCTACATCTCCTCCCTCGTCTCAGTCTACCACCCTTCACGTGCCCTCCGCTCTGCTACTAACTTTAAACTAAAATCCTCTGTAATCCGAACCTCCCACTTCCATCTCCAAGATTTCTCACATGCTGCACCAATTCTTTGGAATGCACTACCCAGGATAATTCGATTAATGCCCAATAAGGAGAGTTTTAAGTGTGCCATAAAAACCCATTTCTTTAGACTGGCCTATCACCTCAACACACTATCTAACTGTCCCAGTTTGGGCCATATTAAAATTTTCTTCAAAATCATGCTCATACAATCCATGCACTGATTAGCCTCTGTCTGTACTGTACACATACTGGCTGGCGACCAGTTCATGTAGTGTTATGTACTTACCCTATTTAGTATATTAAGGCTGTATTATAGAATATATGTACATTTTACCTTTGTGTCTCCCCTATTTCCTTATAGACTGTAAGCTTGCGACCCTCACTCCTTTTAACATCTGAGTTATGCTTATTCTGTAAAGTCTGTATTGTCTGTATAAGTCCCCCCTAAAATTGTAAAGTGATGTGGAATATGTTGGTGATATAAAAATAAAAAATATTATTATTATTATTATAATTAAATTCAGATGTAAATCTAAGGCCTACTCTATTGATGCAGAGTTCCCTGACAAATTAAAAAGATTGTTCACTCGTCCCCGACCAGATGATAAAAATGTAGTCAATATATTTGTACCATACCCCAGTATATGGATCCCACACTTATAATCATCTCAGAATATTGTGGTTTCCTCCCACCAGTCCAGGCATAGGTTAGCATATGAGGGGACACAGCGGCTCCCCATCGCAGTACCCCTGAGCTGGAGGAAGTACTGCCTGTCAATAAGAAAGTAGTTACAAGTAAGAGTGAATTTTAGAAGATCCTCCATGAAGTCATTATGTCTGCTACACTGTATTGATCTCGATTAAAAGAAATGTCTTACTCCTCTGATACCATCCTCAGGCCGTATATTACTGTACAAAGCCTCGATATCTAGTAAGGCCGGCCGCTCCCCTACATGCATGTATACATGCTCGAGGGTCTACATGGAGGGGAGCAGGCAAAGGGAAAACCAACTCCAGAGGGATTATTCCAACTGCAGGACCTCAGGCGGTACTGTAGCGGCTTCATACATACTGCATAAGGGGCATAATGGGGGCATTATACTGTGTGGGGGGCATCATACATCCTGCATAAGGGGCATAATGGGGGCATTACACTGTGTGGGGGCATCATACATCCTGCATAAGGGGCATAATGGGGGCATTACACTGTGTGGGGGCATCATACATCCTGCATAAGGGGTATAATGGGGGCATTACACTGTGGGGGTCCTGTACTATGAGAACAATACGTTTCCCCCCTTCCTGTCTCCATAGTTGGGTCGTATGTATCTATTACAGGAAACAGAACAGAAACCTTATGATTCTTATAAAGGGGCAACACAAGACCCCAAAAGAGCCTCTGTGCTGAAGGGGTTAATGCCCCCTGCACCCAGTAATGGGGTCTCCACATACCTCCACCTGCAGAGCCGCCACCACATATATGGCTGTTGTGTGCGCACAGGACCTGTGATGAGGTCACAGGAGGGGAGGAGTCAGGGATCACATGATCAGGGGCCTCAGTGGATGCAGGACTCTGCTGTGCTGGTTGTCATGGTGCTGGATGAGCTGAAGTTTATGTGTGGGGTCAGGAGGGGTTTACAGTGTGGATGTAGCAGAGCCGCGCGTGTACGAGGTGTACGGAGCAGAGCCGCGCGTGTACGAGGTGTACGGAGCAGAGCCGCGCGTGTACGAGGTGTACGGAGCAGAGCTGTGTGTGTACGAGGTGTACGGAGCGGAGCCGCGCGTGTACGAGGTGTACGGAGCGGAGCCGCGCGTGTACGAGGTGTACGGAGCAGAGCCGCGCGTGTACGAGGTGTACGGAGCGGAGCCGCGCGTGTACGAGGTGTACGGAGCAGAGCCGCGCGTGTACGAGGTGTACGGAGCGGAGCCGCGCGTGTACGAGGTGTACGGAGCGGAGCCGCGCATGTACGAGGTGTACGGAGCGGAGCCGCGCGTGTACGAGGTGTATGGAGCAGAGCCATGTGTACGAGGTGTACGGAGCGGAGCCGCGCGTGTACGAGGTATACGGAGCGGAGCCGCGCGTGTACGAGGTGTACGGAGCGGAGCCGCGCGTGTACGAGGTGTACGGAGCAGAGCCATGTGTACGAGGTGTACGGAGCGGAGCCGCGTATGTACGAGGTGTACGGAGCGGAGCCGCGCGTGTACGAGGTGTACGGAGCGGAGCCGCGTGTGACGAGGCGTATGGAGCAGAGCCGCGCGTGTACGAGGCGTACGGAGCGGAGCCGCGTGTGTGCGGGGTGTACGGAGCAGAGCCGCGCGTGTACGAGGTGTACGGAGCGGAGCCTCGGGTGTGCAAGGTGTACGGAGCGGAACCTCGGGTGTGCAAGGTGTACGGAGCCGCGCGTGTACGAGGCATACGGAGCGGAGCCGCGCGTGTACGAGGCGTACGGAGCGGAGCCGCGCGTGTACGAGGCGTACGGAGCAGAGTCGCGCGTGTACAAGACTTACAGAGCGGAGCCGCGCGTGTACGAGGCGTACGGAGCGGAGCCGCGCGTGTACGAGGCGTACGGAGTGGAGCCGCACGTGTACGAGGCGTACGGAGCCGAGCCGCGGGTGTGCGAGGTGTACGGAGCGGAGCCGCGCGTGTACGAGTTGTACGGAGCCGCGCGTGTATGAGGCGTACGGAGCCGAGCCCCGTGTGTACGAGGCGTACGGAGCGGAGCCGCGCGTGTACGAGGCGTACGGAGCGGAGCCGCACGTGTACGAGGCGTACGGAGCGGAGCCGCGGGTGTGCGAGGTGTACGGAGCGGAGCCGCGCGTGTACGAGTTGTACGGAGCCGCGCGTGTATGAGGCGTACGGAGCCGAGCTCCGTGTGTACGAGGCGTACGGAGCGGAGCCGCGCGTGTACGAGGCGTACGGAGCGGAGCCGCGCGTGTACGAGGCGTACGGAGCGGAGCCGCGCGTGTACGAGGCGTACGGAGCGGAGCCGCGCGTGTACGAGGCGTACGGAGTGGAGCCGTGCGTGTACGAGGCGTACGGAGCGGAGCTGCGTGTGTACGAGGCGTACGGAGCGGAGCCGCGTGTGTACGAGGCGTACGGAGCGGAGCAGCGCGTGTACGGAGCTGAGCCGCGCGTGTATGAGGTGTACGGTGCGGAGCCGCGCGTGTACGAGGTGTACGGAGCGGAGCCTTGTGTACGAGGTGTACGGAGAGGAGCCGCGTGTGTGTACGAGGTGTACGGAGCGGAGCCGTGTGTACGAGGCGTACGGAGCGGAGCCGTGTGTACGAGGCGTACGGAGCGGAGCCGCGTGTGTGCGGGGTGTACGGAGCAGAGCCGCGCGTGTACGAGGTGTACGGAGCGGAGCCTCGGGTGTGCAAGGTGTACGGAGCGGAGCCTCGGGTGTGCAAGGTGTACGGAGCCGCGCGTGTACGAGGCATACGGAGCGGAGCCGCGCGTGTACAAGGCGTACGGAGCGGAGCCGCGCGTGTACGAGGCGTACGGAGCAGAGTCGCGCGTGTACGAGGCGTACGGAGCAGAGTCGCGCGTGTACGAGGCGTACGGAGTGGAGCCGCACGTGTACGAGGCGTGCGGAGCCGCGCGTGTACGAGTTGTACGGAGCCGCGCGTGTACGAGGCGTACGGAGCCGAGCCCCGTGTGTACGAGGCGTACGGAGCGGAGCCGCGCGTGTACGAGGCGTACGGAGCGGAGTCGCGCGTGTATGAGGCGTATGGAGCGGAGCCGCGCGTGTACGAGGCGTGCGGAGCCGCGCGTGTACGAGGCGTACGGAGCGGAGCCGCGCGTGTACGAGGCGTACGGAGCGGAGCCGCGCGTGTACGAGGCGTACGGAGTGGAGCCGTGCGTGTACGAGGCGTACGGAGCGGAGCCGCGTGTGTACGAGGCGTACGGAGCGGAGCAGCGCGTGTACGGAGCTGAGCCGCGCGTGTACGAGGTGTACGGTGCGGAGCCGCGCGTGTACGAGGTGTACGGAGCGGAGCCTTGTGTACGAGGTGTACGGAGAGGAGCCGCGTGTGTGTACGAGGTGTACGGAGCGGAGCCGTGTGTACGAGGCGTACGGAGCGGAGCCGTGTGTACGAGGCGTACGGAGCGGAGCCGTGTGTGTATGGAGCAGAACGTATGCAACAGAAGTAGTTAGTGTACGATGCCTCGGGTATATAGTCTGGAGTGCAGACATTGCTGAGTGTGAGAAGCGAGTGGAGTTGGATCCCAGTAATAGAGAATCTCAGCTATTCCCTCCATTGATGCAGTAAACAGCGCGCAGCAATGATAAATGAGATTGTGATCCTTGGTTGTGAATATCGGGACGTTTCAGTGTAATAACCTTTCTCAAACACTCGCTGGATGGGGGCACTGTGGGCAGGAATAGCTTATAGGTGGCTACACAATTTTTAAAACAGTTTCTCAACAATAAGGCGACACCAGAATGTGGCAGAAGATCTCGCTTCCACGGCTCGGAAGGGAAGAATCACTACAGTGGTACGGAAAGTATTCAGACCCCTTTACATTTTTCACTCTTTGTTTCATTGCAGCCATTTGGTAAATTCTAAAAAGTTAATTTTTTTCCCATTAAAGTACACTCTGCACCCCATCTGAACTGAGAAAAAAACAGAAATGTAGAAATTTTTGCGAATTTATTAAAAAAGAAAAACTGAAACATCACATGGTCATAAGTATTCAGACCCTTTGCTCAGTATTGAGTAGAAGCCCCCTTTTGAGCTAATACAGCCATGAGTCTTCTTGGGAATGATGCAACAAGTTTTTCACACCTGGATTTGGGGATCCTCTGCCATTCTTCCTTGCAGATCCTCTCCAGTTCCGTCAGGTTGGACGGTGAACGTTGGTGGACAGCCGTTTTCCGGTCTCTCCAGAGATGTTCAATTGGGTTTAGGTCAGGGCTCTGTCTGGGCCAGTAAAGAATGGTCACAGCATTGTTCTGAAGCCACTCCTTTGTTATTTTAGCTGTGTGCTTAGGGTCATTGTCTTGTTGGAAGGTGAACCTTCGGACAAGTCTGAGGTCCAGAGCACTCTGGAAGAGGTTTTGATCCAGGGTATCTCTGTACTTGGCCGCATTCATGTTTCCTTCAATTGCAACCAGTTGTCCTGTCCCTGCAGCTGAAAAACACCCCAATAGCATGATGCTGCCACCACCATGTTTCACTGTGGGGATTGTATTGGGCAGGTGATGAGCAGTGCCTGGCTTTCTCCACACATACCGCTTAGAATTATCACCAAAAAGTTCTATCTTCATCTCATCAGACCAGAGAATCTCATTTCTCATAGTCTGGGAGTCCTTCATGTGTTTTTGAGCAAACTCTATGCGGGATTTTGTTAGAACTCTCCTGTTAGTTTTTTTTTAGTTTGCTGGTCACATGACCATTTTTGCCTATTTAATCCGGCTCCGCCCTCCTGGTCTTGCTGGACTTCATTGTATTTACTACTCTTGAGCTAGCTTGGTGCTCTGTTGCCGTTCTCTGTTAGTTTTGCTAGGTCTTCTGACCTCTATGCTTTTTGTTGTGTGTTTGTCTTTGACTGCTACTATTTCTGCTAGGAGGTGTCCAACTTATCCCAGTCCCTAGTTCTTGTAGGGATCCCTCCCTCACATCTATAGGTCTTCGTTCAGACTAGCCGAGGACTTTAGCGGGTCTGATCGCAGGATCAGGTTCCCCGTTACATCGTAGGGATCTAGTTTAGTTCTATTGTAGGGACAGTTCTCCTGTCTTTCCTTAGTCCCTGTAGCAGATCATAACAGATTTCATATGTCTTGCACTGAGAAGAGGCTTCCGTTGGGCCACTCTGCCATAAAGGCCCGACTGGTGGAGGGCTGCAGTGATAGTTGACTTTGTGGAACTTTCTCCCATCTCCCTACTGCATCTCTGGAGCTCAGCCACAGTGATCTTGGGGTTCTTCTTTACCTCTTTCACCAAGGCTCTTCTCCCACGATTGCTCAGTTTGGCTGGACGACCAGGTCTAGGAAGACTTCTGCTGGTCTCAAACTTCTTCTATTTAAGGATTATGGAGGCCACTGTGCTCTTAGGAACCTTAAGTAATGCAGACATTCTTTTGTAACCGTGGCCAGATCTGTGCCTTGCCACAATTCTGTCTCTGAGCTCCTTGGGCAGTTCCTTTGAGCTCATGATTCTCATTTGGTCTGACATGCACTGTAAGCTGTGAGGTCTTATATAGACAGGTGTGTGCCTTTCCAAATCAAGTCCTATCAGTTTAATTAAACACAGCTGGACTCTAATGAAGGAGTAGAACCATCTCAAGGAGGATCACAAGGAATGGACAGCATGTCACTTAAATATGAGTGCCTGAGCAAAGGGTCTGAAGACTTATGACCATGTGATATTTCAGTTTTTCTTTATTAATAAATTTGCAAAAATTTCTACATTTCTGTTTTTTTCAGTCAGGATGGGGTGCAGAGTGTACTTTAATGAGAAAAAAATGAACTTTTTAGAATTTACCAAATGGCTGCAATGAAACAAAGAGTGAAAAATTTAAAGGAGTTTGAATACTTTCCGTATCCACGGTATATGGTTTCTGGATTGCTGATTTGTCTGGAATATTGTGTGTAGCTGCCAAAACAGCAGACTCCCTCTCCCACTACAGTGACCCCACTTAGGAAACGATATTCCTCTGGTATTAGAGGTTTAGAATACAAAGGGACATGATGAATTCTAAGTCTTTTCTTTAGACTATGGACTTCTTAGGGTGCCAACCTCCGCAGTCATTCAGTGTTAGTAGTAATAAGGATGAAATAGTAATTATCAATAAACCCCATCCTATTTCCTCTCATCTCCCAATGTGCCCGTCCATCTTTGTTATCATTTTTATTCTATTTCATACAAAGACTTAGAATCCATCACGCCCCTATGTATTCTAAGCCTCTAATCCCACATTTGTTATTATTCCGCCCCCACGATGGGCGTAAAGGCTGCTGGAATAATTATGTCTAACATTCTGGGAGGGTGTCATGGGTGTCTTGACAGAGTCATTCTGGATCCAGCTGTAGAAGGTCGCTGCGCTTGGCTTTGCAGACACCTTTTTGATTCTTTCATCCCTGTAGTGTAGTGCTATTCTTCTCTCGCTAGGACCCAGCAGTGATCTCCTCTTTCTGCTGCTAATTGACACACCCTTGCTTGATATTTAAAAACCCACAGTGTCTCCAGAGAGTCACCGGTGAACTATTTTCCTCTGTTCAGGCCTGGAGTTCTAGCAGTCAGCTAGTTTCTTCTTGGAGTTTCTTGGTGATTAGGGACGATAGGGGAGTCAGGGTGTTGTAAGATCTGCCTAGGGGGTCTCCTCTCTCATTTTCCCTAGTTGTTGGGTTCCCCCATTTTCCCATCGTCATACATTTGGTCCTTCCCTTCTACTTTGAAGAACCTAGAATATAAGACATATTTTCAGTTGTTTCACACTTTTTTGTTAAGTATATAATTCCACATGTGTTAATTCATAGTTTTGATGCCTTCAGTGTGAATGTACAATTTTCATAGTCATGAAAATACAGAAAAATCTTTAAATGAGAAGGTGTGTCCAAACTTTTGGTCTGTAATGTATCAACCAGATATGGTCGTCATTGTGTCCATGGAGTAAGAGAGAGACAGCACATGTGTCTTGTGATTTTACATCCAGTCCAAGAGGGGTATCTCCAGCCCCCGATGTGGGGGACTGATATCACCAGCCTATTGTATTCTCCCATTTTCCCCCCATCACTAAAGGCCCCGTCACACTTAGCGACGCTGCAGCGATCCCGACAACGATACGACCTGTCAGGGATTGTTGCTGCGTCATTATGTGGTCGCTGGTGAGCTGTCAAACAGGCAGGCTCACCAACAATCAGGGGAGCAGCGACATCGTGGAAAGAATCTTTCCACGATGTCCTGCTCCTGGTTACCAGCCTGCTGGAGCAGGCTGGTAACCATGGTAAGCATCGGGTTACTAGGGGCACACGCGCACCTAGTAACCCGTTGTTTATCATGGTTACGAGCCTGCTAAAGTGAGCGGTAACCTCCCGCTCACTGTAGCAGAGTGGTAACTATGATAAACAACGGGTTACTAGGGGCACGTGTGCCCCTAGTAACCCGACGTTTATCTTGGTTACCAGCCTGATCGCTGGTCACACACAGCGATGTGTGCTGACCAGCGGGAGGGCAACGACCAAAAAATGGTCCAGGACACTTTGCAGCGATCAGCGACCTCACAACAGGGGCCTGATCGCTGCAAAGTGTCACACATAGCGACATCGCTGGTGAGGTCGCTGTTGCGTCACCAAAACCGCTAGCGATCTCGCTATGTGAGACGGGGGCTTAAGATCTATGATGAACCCTGGTAACCTCAGCTGATATGACAGAAGGGAACTGGTTTTACGAGTTGTATACACCACCTTTACACAACTATTGTAAATCTGCTTCTGATTTGCCCAGACTGAGCTTCTGTTCAGAGAAAAGTCCTTCACCCTCCAGCAAAGCACACGGTCTTATATACACACATTTTATATATATATATATATATATATATAAATATATATATATATATATATATATATTACACACTCACACACATGAAAATATTTGTATATATATTATATGTATACTGTGGGGGAAAAAAGTATTTAGTCAGCCCCCAATTGTGCAAGTTCTCCCACTTACAGAGATGAGAGCGGCCTGTAATTGACATCATAGGTCGACCTCGACTATGAGAGACAAAATGAGAAAACAAATCCTGAAAATCACATTGTCTGATTTGGAAAGAATTTTTTTTAATATACATAAATATACATGTATTAAATTTATATATGAAATGAATATTTGTTATCAAGAGATAATACTCAAATAAAAGCTGCGACACCTTCCCATAATGGCTACAGCCAGAGGGATCAAAAGAGAAAATGTATTCAGAACATACCCCGGCCCCCTCACACCACCCCAACGCCGTATTGCTGATGCTTCGTCAGGGGCACTGTGATTTTCTTGATTTTTTTTGGATATTCTATATCTCAATGTTAAAATTAATCTACTCTTAAAATTATAGACTCTTCATGTCTTTGTCAGTGGGAAAACTTACAAAAACAGCAAGGGATCAAATACTTATTTCCTTCACTGTATATATACACACACACACACACACACTGCTCAGAAAAACAAAGGGAGCACTCAAATAACACATCCTAGATCTGAATGAATGAAATCTTCTCACTGAATACTTTATTCTGTAGAAAGCTGAATGTGCTGACAACAAAATCACACAAAAATCATCAATGGAAATCACATTTATTAATGATAATAATAATCTTTATTTTTATATAGCGCTAACATATTCCGCAGCGCTTTACATACATTATCGTCGCTGTCCCCATCGGGGCTCACAATCTAAATTCCCTATCAGTATGTCTTTATTAACCAATGGAGGCCTGGATTTGGAGTCACCCCCAAAATTAAAGTGGAAAAACACACTACAGGCTGATCCAACTTTGATGTAATGTCCTTAAAACAAGTCACAATGAGGCTCAGTATTGTGTGTGGCCTCCACGTGCCTGTATGGCCTCCCTACAACGCCTGGGCATGCTCCTGATGAGGTTGCGGATGGTCTCCTGTGGGATCTCCTCCCAGACCTGGACTAAAGCATCCGCCAACTCCTGGACAGTCTGTGGTGCAACGTTGGTGGATGGAGCGACACATGATGTCCCAGATGTGCTCAATCGGATTCAGGTCTGGGGAACGGGCGGGCCAGTCCATAGCTTCAATGCCTTCATCTTGCAGAAACTGCTGACACACTCCAGCCACATGAGGTCTGGCATTGTCTTGTATTAGGAGGAACCCAGAGCCAACCGCACTAGCATATGGTCTCACAAGGGGTCTGAGGATCTCATCTCGGTACCTAATGGCAGTCAGGCTACCTCTGGCGAGCACATGGAGGGCTGTGCGGCCCTCCAAAGAAATGCCACCCCACACCATTACTGACCCACTGCCAAGCCGGTCATGCTGAAGGATGCTGCAGGCAGCAGATCGCTCTCCACGGCGTCTCCAGACTCTGTCAAGCCTGTCACATGTGCTCAGTGTGAACCTGCTTTCATCCGTGAAGAGCACAGTGTCCTGCACGGTCTTGGGCTGTGAGCACAACCCCCATCTGTGGACGTCGGGCCCTCATACCACCCTCATGGAGTCGGTTTCTAACCGTTTGTGCAGACACATGCACATTTGTGGCCTGCTGGAGGTCATTTTGCAGGGCTCTGGTAGTGCTCTTCCTGTTCCTCCTTGCACAAAGACGGAGGTAGCGGTCCTGCAGCTGGGTTGTTGCCTTTCTACGGCCCCCTCCACGTCTCCTGGTGTACTTGCCTGTCTCCTGATAGCGCCTCCAGCCTCTGGACACTATGCTGACAGACACAGCAAACCTTCTTGTCACAACTCGCATTGATGTGCCATCCTGGATGAGCTGCACTACCTGAGCAACTTCTGTGGGTTGCAGAGTCCGTCTCATGCTACTACGAGTGTAAAAGCACAGCCAACATTCAAAAGTGACAAAAATATCAGCCAGAAAGCATTGGTACTGAGATGTGGTCTGTGGTCCCCACCTGCAGAACCACTCCTTTATTGAGGGTGTCTTGATAATTGCCAATAATTTCCATCTATTGTCTATTCCATTTGCACAACAGCATGTGAAATTGATTGTCAATCAGTGTTGCTTCCTAAGTGGACAGTTTTATTTCACAGAAGTTTGATTTACTTGGAGTTATATTCTGTTAAGTGTTCCCTTTATTGTTTTGAGCAGTGTAGTATGGTTGGGTAGTAGTTAATAATTTCTATATATTTTATATATATAATAGAATATAATTTATATATATTTCGCATTTATAGATCGATATTTTGAGAGATATTTTCTTATATCTTATTATGCATTTATACTATGATCTCATATAATCGTGTTATACTTCATGCTTCACTGTTCTCTGTGGTGTCCTCGCTGGCCATATCAATCTATGCTCCATGATGCGCGGTCACGTGGTTCCCCATGTGCTTGCTGCATGATGGATCATATGACGCGTTTGCCATGGATGCGGCGGTGTAGCAGTGATTGCCATGTGTCATGCCACACCCATTGGCCGAGAGACTACACCCCCCCTTTTCTATTGGCTCAAGGGTCCTTTTTAAACCCTACCCACCTTCATTGACCCCACCTCTTGATGAAGGCAGCCGTGCCGAAACGCGCAATTGAGGGGCGTGTTCACATCCACTGTGGCTGTAAGTATTCTATAGGGTTCATGCTACACTCTTTTGCTGCCGTTCTTTAATCTTTTTTTCCTAATTAGGTGCATTTTCTAGGCTTTAATATGTATTAGGATATACTTTTACCCTTTAGCCTAAGAGGTCAGGGCACTGATACCACTTATAAAGATCTTCTGTCCCCGGTATGAGCTATCTATATTAGTCCCTATATATAGACAGCGGTGTGACTAACCTCTTATATAGCAACTACTTCTGACCTACCTCATAAGCACCTGCACTTTTATTGAATGCTTCACTGCATTTTAACAATATATTCTTATTTTTTGGCAGCCCAATTATGTACTTACATCAGAAAAGAATCATGTTAATTTGTCTCATGCTCCTCATTAGTGCTCCTCCATTGTTTTACTATTAACTGTCTCTGTTTCTGCGATTCATATTTTTTTCTGTATAAATTATAATTAATAACATTTTGTAATTTTTTCACTATTATATGGGACTCTGACTTGAAGTTTTTTCCTCTTGTTTCTTATGTATGGAGGAGCATGTGGGGCCCATTATACTGTATACTGGTTGGCCCACGACTTTGTCAAAGTTTTCATGTTGTGAGTTTTACATTCCTGATGTAGAATCAGTCTGGGTAAATGTACATGGACATGGCAATAATGGAAAGCTGCTGATTGGACTTTGCTACAAGCCTCCTAATATAGCTGAACACGTAGAGGATGAAATGCTGCAACAAATAAAAAGGCAACAAAGACAAGTCATGGTGAAAAGTGTTGGATCCCTTGAAATTGTTTCAGAAAATGAAGTAATTCTCCCAGAAAATTATTGCAATTACATGTTTTGTTATACACGTTTATTTCCTTTGCGTGTATTGGAACAACACAAGAAAACAGAGAAAAAAAGGCAAATTGAACATAATTTCACACAAAATAGGCCGGACAAAATTGTTGGCACCTTGCCAAAATTGTGGGTAAACAACTTTGTTTCAAGCATGTGAAGCTTGTTCAAACGCAACTGTGGCAAGTAACAGTTGTGGGCAATATGAAAATCACAACTAAAACTAGATAAAAAAGGGAGAAGTTGATTCAATCTTTGCATTGTGTGCATATGTGTGCCACACTAAGCATGAAGAAAACAGAAAGAGGAGAAGAGAACTGTCTGAGGACTTGAGAACCAAAATTGTTGAAAAATATCAACAATTTCAAGGATATAAGTCCATCTTTAGGGATCCGCATGTTCCTTTGTCCACGGTGCGCAGCATAATCAATAAATTTACAACCCATACAGTCAAATATGGTGGAGGTTCAAAGGTGTTTTGGGGTTGTTTTGCTGCCTCTGGCACTAGGTGCCTTGCCTGTGTGCAAGACATCATGAAATCTGAAGATTAGCAAAGGATTTTGGGTCACAATTTAGTGCCTAGTGTCAGAAAGCTGGGTTTGCGTCCTAGGTCATGGGTCTTCATACTTTACTTTCCCCTTGTTGACAGTGTGTTGCAGCCTCCCCTCTGGTTCCTCAGGAGGTATGAGAAACTCCTCAACGGCTTATTAGGGAGTTAGGTCTGTGGTGGCGTTTTAAGTTGTGCAGCTAGGGCCTTTCTTGTCTGTACAGAGACTAGTTGTGTGTAGTTGCAGCATTCTCCCCTGTGTGGGTTCTCCGGTGGTTATCAAGATGTGCTTTCTGGTTAAAACATTTCCCACAATCTGAACATGAAAAATGTTTCTCCCCTGTGTGAGTTCTCTGATGTGTGATAAGAGTTGATTTGTCTGTAAAACATTTCCCACATTCTGAACATGGAAAATGTTTCTCCCCTGTGTGAGTTCTCTGATGTTTGATAAGAGTTGAGTTCTGTGTAAAACATTTCCCACATTCTGAACATGAAAATGGCTTCTCCCCTGTGTGAGTTTTGTGATGTTTCATAAGAGTTGATTTATTAGTAAAACATTTCCCACATTCTGAACATGGAAAAGGCTTCTCCACTGTGTGGGTTCTCTGATGTGCGATAAGATTTGATTTCTGTACAAAACATTTCCCACATTCTGAACATGGAAAAGGCTTCTCCCCTGTGTGAGTTCTCTGATGTGTGATAAGATTTGATTTCTGTACAAAACTTTTCCCACATTCTGAACATGAAAATGGCTTCTCCCCTGTGTGAGTTTTGTGATCTGTGATAAGAGTTGAGTTCTGTGTAAAACATTTCCCACATTCTGAACATGAAAATGGCTTGTCTCCTGTGTGAGTTCTCTGATGGTTGATAAGAGTTGATTTCTCTGTAAAACATTTTCCACATTCTGAACATGGAAAAGGCTTGTCCCCTGTGTGAGTTCTCTGATGTTTGATAAGATATGATTTCTGTACAAAACATTTCCCACAATCTGAACATGAAAAAGGCTTCTCCACTGTGTGGGTTCTCTGATGTGCGATAAGATGTGATTGCTGTACAAAACATTTCCCACATTCTGAACAGGAAAATGGCTTCTTTCCTGTGTGAGTTATCTCATGCCTAACAAGATGTGATTTCTGATTAAAACATCTCCCACACTTGGAGCAAGAAAATCTATTCTTTGCTGTGTGAATTTTTTGATGTTTAAGAAAAGACTTTTTGAGAAGAAAACTATTTCTATATTCTGACTGTGAAAATGGCTTCTTTGCATTAGGAGCAGTTTGTTTTTTTAATGCTTATTTTGTGACTATGATTTTCCTCAGAAGACAGGACCTGTTTCATAAGATCAGATGACAGATCTTTGCTGTGAAGGGATGATAGTAAATCTGGAGAAATGTCATTCACTTCAATTGTATCCTGTGGGATCTGAAAATTATCTGATTTGAAAATTGAAGATGTCAGCTGTCCTTCTGATCTCCGGGTACAGTCATCTGCCAAGAATAAAACCAATTATTATTTTTTAATAAAAAAGCCTTGAATTTTATCTTTTTGAACATTTCTACTTAAACTGTCTGTAAAAAAAGGAAAGTTATATAAAAAAAAATTCACTTATTCACCAGGACAATGACCATCTAATAGAAAACCTCATAGGATGAAGCGGTGGAGCGTGGTGTACAACTGTTTGTTCATTCTGCCTCCCAAATATGGAGTAAAAGGCGCAGGCTCTGTCCAGCCACTAAGATTAGGTAACCTGGGACCAGTAGTACCATCCAGTCTGGCGGTATGGGTGTGTGTGCTGTCCAGCTGGAGTAATCTGCTCCCTACTTCAGCCATTGGAAAGCACCGCACCCTACTAAAGCTGGAAGCATATTGCCGGAAGCTGCCAGATCCAGCCTTGTTCTCCTCTGGTTCAGTCCTCTGTGATCAGCTCCCGGCTTGTGTATTTGGTTCCTGTTGTGACCTCGGCCCGTTTACTGACTACTCTTGTGTCTTCTGATTTTGTACTTTCTCTGCCCTCCTGGTTCTGATCCGGCTACCTGACTATTCTTCTTCCCATCTCACTCCACAGAATAGCAGGTAACACCGTGGCCCAAGCCTAGGGGTCTCTGTGTAAGTCCAGATCCATGTAAAGGGGTTAAAGGGTGATGAGCAAAGTCATTTATGAAATCTGTAAACAGGGTAGATAGTGCAAAGCCTGTTTGTGGTGGCCATCTTTTAAGCTGCCAGGTGACCATGAACAGTGCCCCCAATACATTGTGTCTGCGAACTACTCCAGGGAAATCTGCATTCCTAATAGCTAAATGGCGCTCCTTCCCTTCTTACCCTGCCATGTGCCCAGACAGTAGTGTACAACCGTATATAGGGGATTGTCAGATTCAAAAGAAGTTGGAAATAATTTGTAAGGTCCATTTGTTTCCTATTATCCTTTGTGAAGAATTCAAAAATTATCACCACAAAGTGACAAAACGTCAGATTTGAAAAATGGGGCCTGATTAGGAACATAAAACTGCGGGAAGGGGTTAAATCAGAGGATTACTGCAGTCAAAAACTGACTATAGACAATAAAACATCTACTGAAATGATCAAACTCAACAGTCTTCATCAGGGAAAAATGAGTAACTAGTGGAGAAACCTCTCTGGGGTAATTAGAGTCTGGGGCTCGGTGGCTCTTGGCAATCTAAACTATCGTAAGGGACAATATTTTCTGTCACATGAGTGTCAAGAAGAAATATTAGACATTTAAAGTGAAGTTTTTTACAATACTGCAGAGCTGAGGTGTCATAAATTTAGATCTCAGGCATTTGGAAGAGGCAATGGAGATCTTTTTGAAAGACTACCAGGGAGTTAAAGACTCACATAAGTAAGGCCGGCCGATCCCACCACAATCAGACTATCATACAGAATGAACTTGTAAAAAAAATAAAGAATATATAAACATGTTACATCCCCAACAACAACGCATGTATGAAGGGAGAAATCCAACACTAAACTGGAGATGCACTCATTTATGGTGGACCATTGGAGGTATGATGAGTACTGACCAGAAGAGTAGAGAAAGTATTAGTGCCCCCATTTCAGGAGAGATTGTGCAGGAATCTGAATTCCTTAGGATTGAAAATTTTATGGAATTTCTGATTAGTGTTGAGTGAATTTGTTTGGCATTTCAAATTTGGGTTCGTGTTCGGGGTTCCGGTTTCTTCGCGCCAAAAAATCGGCTCCACTCATGAATATCCCTGATTTGCCACGCTGTCAATCAGATGTGCTCAAACAAGCCGGAACCCCGAACACGAACCCGAATTTGAAATGCCAAACAAATTCACTCAACACTATTGATGACGTGGAGTGAATCCATGAAACCAGGGCTCGAGCCATGCCACCACATCTCCTGCAGGCGTGAATAGATGTATATTACAGCCATCAGCCACGCACAGCTTAGAGATATATCATGGCACATGTGTAATGTTTTTTTGTGTAGGTTATCGCAATCCTGCTTGAAGTTAGTTGGTTTTAAAAGAAATTGAAAAGTCAGGATAAAGGGAAACTCTGTTATTGTACAGAAATTCACACTTGGCCCTCACTGCACATTTAATGTTATTGATCATAAAAGTGAAGTTTGGTCAGAAAGACTGGACCTGGTCTTGTAGGAACCATATGAGAACATTCAGCCGCACAGAAGGGAGAGAAGGAAGATTCATCCAATAAGATATCAGGGATCTAGGAAGCCAACAGCATCATTACCCTCCGCTTTCTCTTACAGGCCCATCAGAATATTTTTCTTCAAGTGATTTTCTCACTTGTCAGCACTTTCTACGTACGCTGTCATTTGGCTTTGTAGTTTACAGATCTGGGCAGGTAACGGTCAGCGTCTACTAATCCCAGGGGGTAGGTGGATCCTCCAGGTTGTATGTTCTACAGAAAAGGGCTTTCACAATTACACAAAGTAAATTGAATATTTTCGGACGGAGGAGAATGTTTTGGTCTAGTGGCAAAATGGTGATCACACGATTGTGATACGGCCGGACTACACCACCCATAAAGCAGCCACAGCCGGTGACGGAGAAGAATCTGTGACTTCTCTGCATTTAGTGGTCACTACTCACCTGGGTAGTCATATGTAGGAATCTCCTCTTTACACCGCTCATCACCCCTCACATATGTCTCTGTAGTATTAATATGGGTCAGATCTTCACCCTGAAACAAATATTGTAAAAGTCACAGACAGATGGAGAAGTCACATCTATGATCAGCTCTAATCCTGCCATCTCCAACTTTCTCATTACACAAATCTAAAACATATTATTGGTGGATAAAACAAGACTGAAGACATGACTTTTACAGCCGTCTACACATCATAGGGGAAATCTCATAACATCTTCTCTCCATCTACCTGATGATCCTGGGGAACATTGGGATCTTCTTGTTTACAGTCCTGTGGAAGAAGAGGACGGGGACATCTCTCTGGTGTTGTCCTCTTACTGGATGGATCTGGAGGAAACACATACAGGGATTGAATTCATTTTTTACATACAGATAATTATAGGCCGTGTGTATTTAGTCCTGTCTATTACTTGGTGATGTGAGGGGCTGGGGAACCTCCATCAGGATGTCCCAGTACAGGTCTTTGTGTCCTTCTAAATACTCCCACTCCTCCATGGAGAAATAGACGGTGACATCCTGACACCTTATAGGAACCTGACACATACAATGATAGAGTCATCCCCCGATCCCTCCATAGCGTTACTGTATAATGTCCCAGCAATATCACCTCTCCAGTAAGAAGCTCAATCATCTTGTAGGCGAGTTCTAGGATCTGGTCATTGATGTCCTCATGTATCAGGGGGTGAGGTGGAGGCCCCGTGATTAATCTCTGGTTATGGAGAGACACCTTAATAAATCTCACTACAGACATTTCCAGAGTCCTCACCTCTCCAGTTCTGTCCATCTGTTATTCCCATAGATAAGAATGATGTAATGTGACGTCATCAGAATCTCTCACCTCTCCAGTAAGCCGGAAGAGGATCTCTAGGGTGAGGAGTAATATCCTCTCCGCCATCTTTTCCCTGTCCATATCCATCTTTGATGGGTAAATCAGGAAAATGTTCTTATATAGACGATCTTCACTGAGAGGATCCGGTATTGTAGAGACCTGAACGAGAAGAAGATGAGCCGATGTAACATCATAAAAATCCAGTGTAATAATACAAATACTGGAGATAATAAGGGAAACATATGAGGAGATTTATTATTTTACAGTTTTTATTTTTTCTTTACATCTAGTAATAAAACCTTTATATTTTAGGCCACAGGCAACAAGCAGTTTCTTCCTCGAAGTCTGCAGCTGAATACGTTTCTCGTAGACTCACCTTCCATAAAGCTAATTTTCGTCTCATTTTCCGTCACTGGAATTGGCATTAGCAATACTGCAGGAGATATTTATTTCACGTGACATGAGAAATAACTACTTCATGATGAGGAAACATCTTCTACTACGGATCTAAAACCATATTTGGAGACAGTCCGTCACTGACTACATCACCACTGGCCGTCTGTATAAATGTTTCCCATCTTCCCCGAACTGTAATCTTCTATCAAGTTAGATCTCATGTCTGATTCACACACAGAAGTTTGAGGCTTTTATAAAAGCTGTTTTGTTTGCACAAATGCCGCAGACAGAAATTATTTGATACTTAAGTCTACACGTACAGTGTATTATGGGTTTTATTTCTAGCCTTAGGCCTTCCTATATTACAAGAAAAAACCCAGAAAAAAAGCAGATATTAAAAGGTTTCAAAAGAAAATTGGCACCAACAATTCTTGTAAAAAGAAAAAACATGCAAAAAGACACATTTTGTCATTTTTTAACATGTTATGAACTCTTTTGGGCACCAGAACATAGATGTACACCACAGGGATGGCACAGGTGCGGCTGCAATAAAATCCCTGGCAGTTTAACCACTTGCTCCTGCAAAAAGCAAACAAGGCATCTAAGAAGGAGTGACAGAGTTCAGCTGAATGCCCTCCTCCCCCAAGTACTGGGCCTGTAATGTACAAAAGTCTATTAGGCCGAGCCAGAGGCAGAGTTCCATAACTTACTTTTTAACGCCTCCATAAACATTAGACTAAAGTTACATGGAAGCACTGATTTTGGTCGACTATATAATGTATTTGGGGACCTCCCTACAGATGCAGTCAGTCATACAAACCACAGGAAAGCTGGAATATTTATGTATGGGGGAGTCTGGAGAGATAGCCATCTGCCAAATGATCCTTCAGCCAACACTTATCTCATGTGTATGGGGCAGTTAGTATTACACTGACAGGCAGTGATAATACACGGCACTACAGTAGTACCGTGCATCACCTGAGCAATCAGAGGGTTCTGTGTTGTATGATCACACTAATGACAGTTATTTTAAAAAGTTTATAAAAAAGGTTTAAAAAAAGTTTTAAAGTGAAAATATCACAGTTTTAGCAAAAATAAATATTTGTCACTATAAGGAAAACATGCATATAATGAGAAAATGGAGAGGGAGGTCAGCTCACTGTTATTTAATGCACCTTGTCTGAAGAACACCGCATGGAGCCGCCCTGGTCAGGGACTGTGAAGACCCGGGGTCTTCTGTGGGCGTAACGCTAGTCAAACAACACAGGGTGAGGGTAAAACAGCATGGTAATACTTTATTGAACCACAAAGAGGACATTAAACATACAGAACAGTCCCAGCAAATACCCAAGATGGTACATTACACAGTCTCATCCTTCCTTCTCTGCCCACCTGGGATAGAACAGCTGCGACTATGGAGACTTCCAGGGCTGACTACCTCAACCAGTGGCCCTCCGCTTCTGGCAGACCCCCACAGAGAGAAGGTAGCGGCAAGCTTAGGAAGTCAACAGTCCATTGAATTACAAGACCAGGAGACCCGATGGTCCCATCCTGGCCTCTCTGAGAGTTTCCATGGGACCAGACGACCGGTAGGTCCCTCCTGGCAACTCCAAATGTCTCCATCGGTTCTAGGTGACCGGTGGGTCCCTCCTAGCAACACCAAAAGAGCATATCCATGGGGCCAAGTGACTTTTTCGCCCTCTCCTGGACTTCCCAAAAGTATCCATGGTCTCTTTGATGGTTAATGGAGCAGATCTGAAACTTTCCAGTGAGGGCTGATACCCTTAGACTAGAATCATGTAGAATACAAATCTGTGTCTCTTTAGATGCCATGCAATCCATCTACTTTCCTGAAGGAGGTCTCCCATTCTCCTTCCAAAGTCCTTCTGATGTTCCGTGATTCTCTGACCCAAATTTCATTCCGTCTACAGCACTACAGACATCCCTGTTTGTATTTACATCTGTGTGAGGTCATAAAGCCCAGATAAAAGAGGTAAGGGTGCAGGGATCACCTATCATTGTTTGAGCTAATCTATTTACATAGTTGGTATCACAGGGCTGTTGTAAATAAACTTTCAGCTGACTTAGTACAATTTGTCATTAGCACAGTAAACATGATTGTTTCCAAACAAATAGAATTCAGCATTCAGGGTTATACAAATACTATGACCTTTTTGATCAGCAAGAGAAATACAGCCCCTGATGAAGCTACTGTAGTAGCGATACGCATAGGGCTTACCTCTCTGCAGTGGACTGCCTCCGTAGGTATCTATGCCCTACGTGTATCGCTACTACAGAAGCTTCGTCAGGGGTCGTATGTTTTTTAACCACTTGTGTGTCCCTACATGAAATAAACTTGCTATTGTATTTACTATTTGTAGTAATTCTTATTATTTTTGGATGTGCATTATCTCACTGTGCAAGCTTTTCTCTACCTACTTCTTTATGTGCTTTGTTGCACAGTTACCATTGC
Source organism: Phyllobates terribilis (assembly GCF_046119375.1). Classification (NCBI taxonomy): domain Eukaryota; kingdom Metazoa; phylum Chordata; class Amphibia; order Anura; family Dendrobatidae; genus Phyllobates; species Phyllobates terribilis. The sequence goes on along the minus strand of NW_027362772.1, from coordinate 9,157,414 downwards.
CCCCCGTATCATACTTCAGTGATTTAGATTGTGTGGTGCCGACTGCCAAATATCTTAATAGATTAATGTCTTCTAATACATTTTTTTAGGGGCCCTGACGTGCATCCCACGTATTGTAGTTAACTCTCTATACACTCTATTAAATAAATGACCCCTATAGTGTTACAATTGATGAAATTGTGTTTTGAAAATTGCTGTACCGTTAGGTTTTCTTCAAATGTGTCGGTTTTATTAACATAGTTGCATGCTTTACAGGGTGTATGCCCACATTTAAAAAAACCCTTATAGGATAACCAAGTTACATTGTGCTTGATATTTGTTTCTTGCTTATTCCGCCTAGTGTAGAAGCCTTTTTGGATCCAAAACTCAAACAAAATATGCAAAAGAATTTACAAAGTCTGGAGGATGCCATCTCATACATCAAAAAAACTACGTTTGAGAGAGATATCAAAGACTACGAGTCAAATTCAATTTACACATGGAAACGAAATAAACCAGGAGCTACTGTTCTGAAATACAGGTCACACAATAAATTCAAAGGAAATGGAGGAGAGCGGAGGTCAGCTTCACAAATCCTAATGTGTCCATGGGTTCCTCTAATTATAATTCTCTGAGGACTTATCTGATGCATCAGTGGGATCAACTAAAGAAAGATGGAACAAAAATAAATTCTCAAGAACGCACCACAATCCAGCACAAAACAACGGGCGGCAGAAAGCTCAAACGTGCCCGGACATGTGCATTCCATGCCGGAGGGCATCACGGTCTCCTATCTGCGCATGCGCATGTCCGGAAGCATACTGTAACGGGTCTGGGAGGCGGAACCTCTGAGCAACTATACAAGGGGGCGGTCCTTGTAAGGAAGCGGGTGGCTCCCAGGGAAGACGGGCAGGTAGTCCCAGCAAGTGACAGGGACAGTCTCTGGGTAGAAGGGCAGGTAGTCACGGCAAGTGACAGGGACAGTCTCTGGGTAGAAGGACAGCAGGCAGGTGGCTGGTGAGCGCTCCCAGGTGAGCAGGCGAGAGTCTTTGGACAGGCAGGTGGTCACGGCAAGTGACGGCAGAGCCTCCAGGTAGGCTAGCAGGCAGGTAGCAGGTGAGTGCTCCCAGGTGAGCAGGCAAGAGTCTCTGGACAGGCAGGTGGTCACGGCAAGTGACGGCGGAGCCTCCAGGTAGGCTAGCAGGCAGGTAGCAGGTGAGCGCTCCCAGGTGAGCAGGCAAGAGTCTCTGGACAGGCAGGTGGTCACGGCAAGTGACGGCGGAGCCTCCAGGTAGGCTAGCAGGCAGGTAGCAGGTGAGCGCTCCCAGGTGAGCAGGCAAGAGTCTCTGGACAGGCAAGGTGGTCACGGCAAGTGACGGCGGAGCCTCCAGGTAGGCTAGCAGGCAGGTAGCAGATGAGCGCTCCCAGGTGAGCGGGCAGGCTGGTCCATAGACAGACTGAAAGGTGTCGGAAGGCAGACCGTCGGACCGCAGGCTTGCAAGCAGGAAAACGGATATCAGGCAGGTATCAAGCAGGAATCTGACAGGTGACTGGCAGGTAACGGGACCTGAGGGCTGAAGCAGAGTGACGGCTTTGCAACAACATTGCTCGGGCACCTCCATTTTGGAGGAGGTGCCTTATATATGGTGAGGTCCTCCGGGCATTGGCCGGGGACTCCTTAGGACGGCGCACGCGGCCCCTTTAAGAGAGGGGGGAGCGCGCGCGCCCTAACCACAGTGGCTGGGAAGCAGCGCGCGCTGCCAGCAGAGCGGGAGGAGGACGCCGGGCACGGAGTGGAGAGGTGAGGGGAACAGCGTCCCTGCCTAGCAGGAGGCAGGGACGCCGACGCTACACATGCGTTCCACGCCGGATCGCATATGGTATTGGATTACATACCACCAACATAGAAAAATCCTATCTCTGAGATCAGCATCATGGGAGATTAAAAACAAGTACTGCACATCCTCCCATCATGTAATAGGCATGTAGATCTACTTTATCACTACAAAAAATATGGGATGGTGGCCCACAGTATATTCCTAAATGGTCAAACTTGACCTCTATTGCACAATTAGAGATACACAAGGATCACATTTGTCAATGACGAAATAGTATAAGTGGAATATAATTGGTAAGTAATAATTCTGATATAGAAGCTCAGATATCTCGGTGAAGTACAACAATATGTGAACCCCATTCACAGGGAACTGACTAGCAATGGGTAGAGCATAAATCCAAAAATATAATCCAGAATGGGGCTGTAGTCACACAAAACAGGCATAGGAAATTTGCTCATTGAGTCCCTTAGGGGCTCGTGAATCCAGTCTAACAATCCACTCACTTTCCTTTCAGAGGATACATCTATTGTGATCACCTCCTCTCACATTGGGTTTACCCACCACCATGATACAAAAGGAGAGGTCTCCGGTTTCACCTCGATGTGCACTGTTCATGTGTCTCACTAATGGGATCTCCCGACCACGGGTCGACCACAAGTATATCCCAGTGTTTTCTGAGGATATGAAAGATACAGTCACTCTGATTGTCATAAGTTTTTCTTACTCGTGTAGTCCAATCTTCTTCTTGGTCTCTTGGATTGGTATGGAGGAGTGTCTCTCTCTCCCATTTTTCTGCAAACGATGATGCGGAGTCGAAAATGTACCATGAGTACCCTTTATCCCTTAATCTGGTGTTCAGATCTATTGCCTGTATATTAAAATCTGTGACATTCGAGCAGTACCTTCTCAACCGTAAAAATTGGCCCTTGGGTTTTCCTCTTTGTGTGGGGATGGGGGGGGTGGTTATCACACTTCAATAGTTTATTAGTGCTTGAAGGTTTATGGTAGATGAGTGTTCCTAGGGTCCCATTTCAATCTTTCTTGATCAGTACATACTGGAACGGCAACTGGTAATAATTGGTGTTGGTCTGCTCCTTTAAACAAAATGTACTTTTCAGGTTATATCCTCAGTACCCTCACTTATCTTCCCTTCTTTTGAGGACCACAGAGTCAGACTCTACCGGCCCTTCTCCCTTAAAGTGCCGGTTGTCCATCGCCCTCCGGGCCCCTCGTGTCCCCTCCCGTCAGTTTGTGGATCATTTTGCCACTTGGCTTCCAAACTTTCTATCCTATGACATCCCCACCCTCATCATGGGAGACTTTAACATCCCAATTGGTGATCCATTCTCCCCATCTGCAGCTCATCTTTTATCGCTAACTTCCTCCTTCGGCCTTTCACAGCTTACTAATTCTCCTACACATGAATATGGAAATACTCTTGACTTGATCTTCGCCCGGCTCTGTTTAATACATGACTTTACCAACGCTCCTCTTCCGCTCACTGATCACAACCTTCTTTCATTCTCTGTCAAGAACTGTCACCCTGTTCAAGACACCCCCACTTTCCACACTTACAGAAATATACAATCTATTAACACCCAGAAATTTATGAAAACGTTGCAAACATCATTGGCCCCAATCTCCTCCCTCTCATGTCCTGACTCTGCACTGAAGCATTATAACGAAACATTGCAATGCTCCCTGGATGAAGCTGCACCTCCTACATAGAGAACAACTCGGCGCAGATGAGGACAACCCTGGCACACGCTGTAAACACGTCTTCTCCAGCGGTGCTCCACGTGTGCTGAACGGCTGTGGAGAAAATCTAATCTGCCCGAAGATTTCCTCCATTATAAATTTATGCTTAAAACCTATAACTCCGCCCTTCACCTCTCCAAACAAACCTACTTTAATAAACTCATCATCTCACGGTCCAATAATGCTAAAAGCCTGTTTGACACGTTTCACTCTCTCCTCAATCAAACAGCACAAGGCCCGACCGCCGACCTCAGTGCTGACGATCTGGACAATTATTTCAAAGAAAAAATTAACCATATCCGACGGGAAATTTTCTCCCAGTCCTCAAATGTAATGCATGCTCCTCCCTCCCACACTGCATCTCGCTCATTTTCTGACTTCGAACCAGTCACGGAAGAAGAAAAAAACCATCCCTCGACGAGAACTGTGCTGCTAACTACAGACCTGTCTCCAATCTTACCTTTATCTCTAAACTCCTGGAACGCCTCGTCCATTCCCGTCTGATCCGCTATCTCTCAGATAACTCTCTTTTTGACCCTTTACAATCTGGTTTCCGATCTTTACATTCTACTGAAACTGCGCTCACTAAAGTCTCTAATGATCTACTAACAGCTAAATCTAATGGTCACTACTCCCTGCTGATTCTCCTGGATCTCTCTGCAGCATTCGACACTGTGGATCTACCTCTCTGACCGCTCCTTCACTGGGTCTTTTGCTGGCTCCTCTTCCTCTCACCTTCCCCTTATTGTCGGGGTTCCTCGAGGATCAGTCCTAGGCACCCTTCTTTTCTCCTTATACATCGCTGCTATTGGACAATCAGCAGATTCGGTTTTCAGTACCATCTCTATGCTGATGACACCCAATCATACACCTCTTCTCCAAACATCACCCCGGAATTATTACAAAATACCAGTGATTGTCTTTCTGCTGTGTCTAACACTATGTCCTCCCTCTATCTAAAATTGAATCTGTCAAAAACTGAACTACTTGTATTTCCTCCCTCCACTAACCTACCTGTGCCCAATATTGCCACTTCAGTTTTTGGCTCCACCATTACTCCCCAGCAACCAGCCCACTGGTTGGTCTTGGGGTCATATTCGATTCAGATCTTGGCTTCACACCTCACATCAAATCACTCACTCGCTCGTGTCATCTACACCTCAAAAACATCTCTAGAATCAGAAATTTTCTTACCTTTGACTCGGCAAAAACTCATACTGTAGCTCTTATTCATTCTCATCTAGACTATTGCAACTCTTTACTAATCGGTCTCCCTCTTTCTAAACTTTCCCCTCTCCAATCCATCCTCAACGAATGCAGCCAGGATCACATTCCTTGCCAACCGATACACCAATGCCTCTTCCCTGTGCCAGTCATTGCACTGGTTGCCAATCCAATACAGAGTTCAATATAAACTTATCACTCTCACCCACAAAGCGCTCCATCCTTCAGTACCCCCCTACATCTCCTCCGTCGTCTCAGTCTACCACCCTTCCCGTGCCCTCCGTTCTGCTAATAACTTTAAACGAAAATCCTCCGTAATCCGAACCTCCCACTCCCGTATCCAAGATTTCTCGCGTGCTGCACCAATTCTGTGGAATGCACTACCCAGGACAATTCGATTAATTCCCAATACCCACAGTTTTAAGCGTACCGTAAAAACCCATTTCTTTAGACTGGCCTATCACCTCAACACACTAACTGTCCCAGTTTGGTCCATATTAAAATTTTCTTCAAAATCATGCTCATACCATCCATGCAGTGATTAGCCTCTGTCTGTACTGTACACATACTGGCAGGCGACCAGTTCATGTAGTGTTATGTACTTACCCTATTTAGCATATTAAGGCTGTATTATAGAATATATGTACATTTTACCTTTGTGTCTCCCTATTTTCTTATAGACTGTAAGCTTGCGACCCTCACTCCTTTTAATATCTGAGCTATGTTTATTCTGTAAAGTCTGTATTGTCTGTATAAGTCCCCCCTAAAATTGTAAAGTGATGCGGAATATGTTGGAGCTATAAAAATCAAAATTATTATTATAATTAAATTCAGATGTAAATCTAAAGCCCACTCTATTGATGTTGAGTTCCTCGACAAATTAAAAAGATTGTTCACTCATCCCCGACCAGATGATAAAAATGTAGTCAATATATTTGCACCATATCCCAGTATATGAATGCCACCACTTATAATCATCTCTGAATATTATGGATTCCTCCCACGAGTCCAGGGATAAGTTAGCACATGAGGGGGCACAGGGGCTCCCCATCGCAGTACCCCTGAGCTGGAGGAAGTACTGCCTGTCAATAAGAAAGAAGTTATGAGTAAGAGTGAATTTTAGAAGATCCTCCATGAAGTCATTATGTCTGCTGCACTGTACGGATCTCGATTTAAAGAAATGTCTTACTCCTCTGATACCATCCTCAGGCCGTATATTACTGTACAAAGCCTCGATATCTAGTAAGGCCGGCTGCTCCCCTACATGCATGTATACATGCTCGAGGGTATACATGGAGGGGAGCAGGCAAAGGGAAAACCAACTCCAGAGGGATTATTCCAACTGCAGGACCTCAGGCGGTACTGTGGGGGCATCATACATACTGCATAAGGGGCATAATGGGGGCATTATACTGTGGGGGCATCATACATCCTGCATAAGGGGCATAATGGGGGCATTACACTGTGTGGGGGCATCATACATCCTGCATAAGGGGCATAATGGGGGCATTACACTGTGTGGGGGCATCATACATACTGCATAAGGAGCATAATGGGGGCATTACACTGTGGGGCATCATACATACTGCATACGGGGCATAATGGGGGCATTACACTGTGTGGGGCATCATACATCCTGTATAAGGGGCATAATGGGGGCATTACACATCCTGCATAAGGGGTATAATGAGGGCATTACACTATGTGGGGGCATCATACATACTGCATAAGGGGCATTACACTGTGTGGGGGCATCATAAATACTGCATAAGGGTTATAATGGGGGCATTACACTATGTGGGGGCATCATACCTCCTGCATAAGGGGCATTACACTATGTGGGGGCATCATACCTCCTGCATAAGGGGCATTACACTGTGGGGGCATCATACATCCTGCATAAGGGGCATAATGGGGGCATTACATTGTGTGGGGCATCATACATACTGCGTACGGGGCATAATGGGGGCATTACACTGTGTGGGGGCATCATACATCCTGCATAAGGAGTATAATGGGGGCATTACACTATGTGGGGGCATCATACATACTGCATAAGGGGCATTACACTGTGTGGGGCATCATACATACTGCATAAGGGGCATAATGGGGGCATTACACATACTGCATAAGGGGCATAATGGGGGCAATACACTGTGTAGGGGGCATCATACATACTGCATAAGGGGCATAATGGGGGCATTATACTGTGGGGGCATCATACATCCTGCATAAGGGGCATAATGGGGGCATTACACTGTGTGGGGGCATCATACATCCTGCATAAGGGGCATAATGGGGGCATTACACTGTGTGGGGGCATCATACATACTGCATAAGGAGCATAATGGGGGCATTACACTGTGGGGCATCATACATACTGCATACGGGGCATAATGGGGGCATTACACTGTGTGGGGCATCATACATCCTGTATAAGGGGCATAATGGGGGCATTACACATCCTGCATAAGGGGTATAATGGGGGCATTACACTATGTGGGGGCATCATACATACTGCATAAGGGGCATTACACTGTGTGGGGGCATCATAAATACTGCATAAGGGTTATAATGGGGGCATTACACTATGTGGGGGCATCATACCTCCTGCATAAGGGGCATTACACTATGTGGGGGCATCATACCTCCTGCATAAGGGGCATTACACTGTGGGGGCATCATACATCCTGCATAAGGGGCATAATGGGGGCATTAAATTGTGTGGGGCATCATACATACTGCGTACGGGGCATAATGGGGGCATTACACTGTGTGGGGGCATCATACATCCTGCATAAGGAGTATAATGGGGGCATTACACTATGTGGGGGCATCATACATACTGCATAAGGGGCATTACACTGTGTGGGGCATCATACATACTGCATAAGGGGCATAATGGGGGCATTACACATACTGCATAAGGGGCATAATGGGGGCAATACACTGTGTAGGGGGCATCATACATACTGCATAAGGGGCATAATGGGGGCATTACACTGTGTGGGGGGCATCATACATAATGCATAAGGAGCATAATGGGGGCATAACACTGTGTGGAGGCATCATACATCCTGCATAAGGGGCATAATGGGGGCATTACACTGTGTGAGGGGCATCATACATCCTGCATAAGGGGCATAATGGGGGCATAACACTGTGTGGAGGCATCATACATCCTGCATAAGGGGCATAATGGAGGCATTACACTGTGTGGGGACATCATACATCCTGCATAAGGGGCATAATGGGGGCATTACACTGTGTGGGGGCATCATACATCCAGCATAAGGGGCATAATGGGGGCATTACACATCCTGTATAAGGGGCATAATGGGGCATTACACTGTGTGGGGACATCATACATCCTGCATAAGGGGCATTGGTTGCATTACACTGTGTGGGGGGCATCATACATCCTGCATAAGGGGCATTACACTGTGGGGGCATCATACATCCTGCATAAGGGGCATAATGGGGGCATTACACTGTGTGGGGGCATCATACATCCTGCATAAGGGGCATAATGGGGGCATTACACTGTTACACTGTGTGGGGACATCATACATCCAACATAAGGGGCATAATGGGGGCATTACACTGTGTGGGGACATCATACATCCTGCATAAGGGGTATAATGGGGGCATTACACTGTGGGGGGCATCATACATCCTGCATAAGGGGCATAATGGGGGCATTACACTGTGTGGGGACATCATACATCCTGCATACGGGGCATAATAGGGGCATTACGCTGTGTGGGGACATCATACATCCTGCATAAGGGGCATAATGGGGGCATTACACTGTATGGGGGGCATCATACATCCTGCATAAGGGGCATAATGGGGGCGTTACACTGTGTGGGGGCATCATACATCCTGCATAAGGGGCATAACACTGTGTGGGGACATCATACATCCTGCATAAGGGGCATAATGGGGGCAATACACTGTGGGGGCATCATACATACTGCATAAGGGGCGTAATAGGGGCAATACACTGTGGGGGCATCATACATACTGCATAAGGGGTATAATGGGGGCATTACACTGTGTGGGGACATCATACATCCTGCATAAGGGGCATAATGGGGGAATTACACTGTGTGGGGGCATCATACATCCTGTATAAGGGGCATAATGGGGGCGTTACACTGTGTGGGGACATCATACATCCAACATAAGGGGCATAATGGGGGCATTACACTGTGTGGGGGCATCATACATCCTGCATAAGGGGCATAATGGGGGCATTACAATGTGTGGGGCATCATACATCCTGCATAAGGGGCATAATGGGGGCGTTACACTGTGTGGGGACATCATACATCCTGCATAAAGAGCATAATGGGGCATTACACTGTGGGGGGGGGCATCATACATCCTGCATAAGGGGTATAATGGGGGCATTACACTGTGTGGGGACATCATACATCCTGCATAAGGGGCATAACACTGTGTGGGGACATCATACATCCTGCATAAGGGGCATAATGGGGGCAATACACTGTGGGGGCATCATACATACTGCATAAGGGGCGTAATAGGGGCAATACACTGTGGGGGCATCATACATACTGCATAAGGGGTATAATGGGGGCATTACACTGTGTGGGGACATCATACATCCTGCATAAGGGGCATAATGGGGGAATTACACTGTGTGGGGGCATCATACATCCTGTATAAGGGGCATAATGGGGGCGTTACACTGTGTGGGGACATCATACATCCAACATAAGGGGCATAATGGGGGCATTACACTGTGTGGGGGCATCATACATCCTGCATAAGGGGCATAATGGGGGCATTACAATGTGTGGGGCATCATACATCCTGCATAAGGGGCATAATGGGGGCGTTACACTGTGTGGGGACATCATACATCCTGCATAAAGAGCATAATGGGGCATTACACTGTGGGGGGGGGGCATCATACATCCTGCATAAGGGGCATAATGGGGGCATTACACTGTGTGGGGGGCATCATACATCCTGCATAAGGGGTATAATGGGGGCATTACACTGTGGGGGTCCTGTACTCTGAGAACAATACGTTTCCTCCCTTCCTGTCTCCATAGTTGGGTCGTATGTATCTATTACAGGAAACAGAACAGAAACCTTATGATTCTTATAAAGGGGCAACACAAGACCCCAAAAGTCTCCGTGCTGAAGGGGTTAATGCCCCCTGCCCCAGTAATGGGGTCTCCACATACCTCCACCTGCAGAGCCGCCACCACATATATGGCTGTTGTGTGCGCACAGGACCTGTGATGAGGTCACAGGAGGGGAGGAGTCAGGGGTCACATGATCAGGGGCCTCAGTGGATGCAGGACTCTGCTGTGCTGGTTGTCATGGTGCTGGATGAGCTGAAGTTTATGTGTGGGGTCAGGAGGGGTTTACAGTGTGGATGTAGCAGAGCCGCGCGTGTACGAGGTGTACGGAGCAGAGCCGGGTGTGTACGAGGTGTACGGAGCAGAGCCGCGTGTGTACGAGGTGTACGGAGCAGAGCCGCGTGTGTACGAGGCGTAAGGAGCAGAGCCGCGAGTGTACGAGGCGTACGGAGCAGAGCCGCGCGTGTACGAGGCGTACGGAGCGGAGCCGCGCGTGCACGAGGCGTACGGAGCGGAGCCGCGTGTGCACGAGGCGTACGGAGCGGAGCCGCGTGTGCACGAGGCGTACGGAGCGGAGCCGCGTGTGCACGAGGAGTACGGAGCGGAGCCGCGTGTGCACGAGGCGTACGGAGCGGAGCCGCGTGTGCACGAGGCGTACGGAGCGGAGCCGCGTGTGCACGAGGCGTACGGAGCGGAGCCGCGTGTGCACGAGGCGTACGGAGCGGAGGCGCGTGTGCACGAGGCGTACGGAGCGGAGGCGCGTGTGCACGAGGCGTACGGAGCGGAGGCGCGTGTGCACGAGGCGTACGGAGCGGAGCCGCGTGTGCACGAGGCGTACGGAGCGGAGGCGCGTGTGCACGAGGCGTACGGAGCGGAGGCGCGTGTGCACGAGGCGTACGGAGCGGAGGCGCGTGTGCACGAGGCGTACGGAGCGGAGCCGCGTGTGCACGAGGCGTACGGAGCGGAGCCGCGTGTGCACGAGGCGTACGGAGCGGAGCCGCGTGTGCACGAGGTGTACGGAGCGGAGCCGCGTGTGCACGAGGTGTACGGAGCGGAGCCGCGTGTGCACGAGGTGTACGGAGCGGAGCCGCGTGTGCACGAGGTGTACGGAGCGGAGCCGCGTGTGCACGAGGTGTACGGAGCAGAGCCGCGTGTGCACGAGGTGTACGGAGCAGAGCCGCGTGTGCACGAGGTGTACGGAGCAGAGCCGCGTGTGCACGAGGTGTACGGAGCAGAGCCGCGTGTGCACGAGGTGTACGGAGCAGAGCCGCGTGTGCACGAGGTGTACGGAGCAGAGCCGCGTGTGCACGAGGTGTACGGAGCAGAGCCGCGTGTGCACGAGGTGTACGGAGCAGAGCCGCGTGTGCACGAGGTGTACGGAGCGGAGCCGCGTGTGTACGGAGCGGAGCCGCGTGTGTATGAGGTGTACGGAGAGGAGCCGCATGTGTACGAGTTGTACGGAGAGGAGCCGCATGTGTACGAGTTGTACGGAGAGGAGCCGCATGTGTACGAGTTGTACGGAGAGGAGCCGCATGTGTACGAGTTGTACGGAGCGGAGCCGTGCGTGTACGAGGTGTACGGAGCAGAGCAGCGTGTGTTCGAGGTGTATGGAGCTGCGTGTCTACCAAGTGTATGGAGAGGAGCCGCGCGTGTACGAGGTGTACGGAGCGGAGCCGCGCCGCGCGTGTACGAGGTGTTCGGAGCGGAGCCGCGCGTGTACGAGGTGTAAGGAGCGGAGCCCCGCGTGTACGAGGTGTGCGGAGCGGAGCCGCGCGTGTACGAGGTGTACGGAGCGGAGCCGCGCGTGTACGAGGTGTACGGAGCGGAGCCGCGCGTGTACGAGGTGTACGGAGCGGAGCCGCGCGTGCACGAGGTGTACGGAGCGGAGCCTCGTGTGCACGAGGTGTACAGAGCGGAGCCGCGTGTGCACGAGGTGTATGGAGCGGAGCCGCGTGTGCATGAGGTGTACGGAGCAGAGCCGCGTGTGCACGAGGTGTACGGAGCAGAGCCGCGTGTGCACGAGGTGTACGGAGCGGAGCCGCGTGTGTACGAGGTGTACGGAGCGGAGCCGCGTGTGTACGGAGCAGAGCCGCGTGTGTATGAGGTGTACGGAGAGGAGCCGCATGTGTACGAGTTGTACGGAGAGGAGCCGCATGTGTACGAGTTGTACGGAGCGGAGCCGTGCGTGTACGAGGTGTACGGAGCAGAGCAGCGTGTGTTCGAGGTGTATGGAGCTGCGTGTCTACCAAGTGTATGGAGAGGAGCCGCGCGTGTACGAGGTGTACGGAGCGGAGCCGCGTGTGTACGAGGTGTTCGGAGCGGAGCCGCGCGTGTACGAGTTGTACGGAGCGGAGCCCCGCGTGTACGAGGTGTGCGGAGCGGAGCCGCGCGTGTACGAGTTGTACGGAGCGGAGCCGCGCGTGTACGAGGTGTACGGAGCGGAGCCGCGCGTGTACGAGGTGTACGGAGCGGAGCCGTGTGTACGAGGTGTACGGAGCGGAACCGGCTTTGTACGAGGTGTACGGAGCGGAGCCGCGCGTGTACGAGGTGTACGGAGCAAAGCCGTGTGTACGGAGCGGAGCCGTGTGTGTGTACGAGGTGTACGGAGCGGAGCCGCGCGTGTACGAGGTGTACAGAGCGGAGCCGCGCGTGTACGAGGTGTACGGAGCGGAGCCGCGTGTGTACGAGGTGTACGGAGCGGAGCCGCGCGTGTACGAGGTGTACGGAGCGGAGCCGCGCGTGTACGAGGTGTACGGAGCGGAGCCGCACGTGTACGAGGTGTACGGAGCGGAGCCGTGCGTGTGCGAGGTGTACGGAGCAAAGCCGTGTGTATGAGGTGTACGGAGCGGAGCCGCGCGTGTACGAGGTGTACAGAGGGGGACCTCTGCAAATTTATTAAAAATAAAAACTGAAATATCACATGGCCATAAGTATTCACACCCTTTGCTCGATATTGAGTAGAAGCCCCTTTTGAGCTAGTACAGCCATGTCTTCTTGGGAATGATGCAACAGGTTTTCACACCTGGATTTGGGGATCCTCTGCCATTCTTCCTTGCAGATCCTCTCCAGTTCCGTCAGGTTGGATGGTGAACGTTGGTGGACAGCCATTTTCAGGTCTCTCCAGAGATGCTCAAGTGGGTTTAGGTCAGGGCTCTGGCTGGGCCAGTCAAGAATGGTCACAGAGTTGTTATAAAACCACCCCTTTGTTATTTTAGCTGTGTGCTTAGGGTCATTGTCTTGTTGGAAGGTGAACCTTCGGACAAGTCTGAGGTCCAGAGCACTCTGGAAGAGGTTTTCATCCAGGATATCTCTGTACTTGGCCGCATTCATGTTTCCTTCAATTGCAACCAGTCGTCCTGTCCCTGCATCTGAAAAACACCCCCATAGCATGATGCTGCCACCACCATGTTTCACTGTTGGGATTGTATTGGGCAGGTGATGAGCAGGGCCTGGTTTTTGCTACACATAGCGCTTAGAATTATCACCAAAAAGTTCTATCTTCATCTCATCAGACCAGAGAATCTTATTTCTCATAGTCTGGGAGTCCTTCATGTGTTTTTGAGCAAACTCTATGTGGACTTTCATATGTCTTGCACTGAGGAGAGGCTTCCATTGGGTCACTCTGCCATAAAGGCCCAACTGGTGGAGGGCTGCAGTGATAGTTGACTTTGTGGAAATTTCTCCCATCTCCCTACTGCATCTCTGGAGCTCAGCCACAGTGATCTTTGGGTTCTTCTTTACCTCTCTCACCAAGGCTCTTCTCCCACGATTGCTCAGTTTGGCTGGACGACCAGGTCTAGGAAGACTTCTGGTGGTCTCAAACTTCTTCCATTTAAGTATTATGGAGGCCACTGTGCTCCTAAGAACCTTGAGTAATGCAGACATTCTTTTGTAACCTTGGCCAGATCTGTGCCTTGCCACAATTCTGTCTCTGAGCTCCTTGGGCAGTTCCTTTGAGCTCATGATTCTCATTTGGTCTGACATGCACTGTGAGCTATGAGGTCTTATATAGACAGGTGTGTGCCTTTCCAAATCAAGTCCTATCAGTTTAATTAAACACAGCTGGACTCCAATGAAGGAGTAGAACCATCTCAAGGAGGATCACAAGGAATGGACAGTATGTGACTTAAATATTAGTGCCTGAGCAAAGGGTCTGAAGACTTATGACCATGCGATATTTCAGTTTTTCTTTTTTAATAAATTTGCAAAAATGTCTACATTTCTGTTTTTTTCAGTCAAGATGGGGTGCAGAGTGTACTTTAATGAGAAAAAAATGAACTTTTTAGAATGTACCAAATGGCTGCAATGAAACAAAGAGTGAAAAATTTAAAGGAGTTTGAATACTTTCCGTATCCACGGTATATGGTTTCTGGATTGCTGATTTGTCTGGAATATTGTGTGTAGCTGCCAAAACAGCAGACCCCCTCTCCCACTACAGTGACCCCACTTAGGAAACGATATTCCTCTGGTATTAGAGGTTTAGAATACAAAGGGACATGATGAATTCTAAGTCTTTTCTTTAGACTATGGACTTCTTAGGGTGCCAACCTCCGCAGTCATTCAGTGTTAATAGTAATAAGGGTGAAATAGTAATTATCAATAAACCCCATCCTATTTCCTCTCATCTCCCAATGTGCCCGTCCATCTTTGTTATCATTTTTATTCTATCTCATATAAAGACTTAGAATCCATCACGCCCCTATGTATTCTAAGCCTCTAATCCCACATTTGTTATTATTCCTCCCCCACGATGGGGGTAAAGGCTGCTGGACTAATTATGTCTAACATTCCGGGAGGGTGTCATGGGTGTATCAGGTTTGACAGACAGTCGTTCTGGATCCAGCTATAGAAGGTCGCTGCGCTTGGCTTTGCAGACACCTTTATGATTCTTTCATCCCTGTAGTGTAGTGCTATCCTTCTCTCGCTAGGACCCAGCAGTGATCTCCTCTTTCTGCTGCTAATTGACACACCCTTGCTTGATATTTAAAAACCCACAGTGTCTCCAGAGAGTCACCAGTGAACTATTTTCCTCTGTTAAGGCCTGGAGTTCCAGCAGTCGGCTAGTTTCTTCTTGGAGTTTCTTGGTGATTAGGGACGATAGGGGAGTCAGGGTGTTGTAAGATCTGCCTAGGGGGTCTCCTCTCTCATTTTCCCTAGTTGTTGGGTTTCCCCCATGTTCCCATGGTCATACATTTGGTCCTTCCCTTCTACTTTGAAGAACCTAGAATATAAGACATATTTTCAGTTGTTTCACACTTTTTTGTTAAGTATATCATTCCACATGTGTTAATTCATAGTTTTGATGCCTTCAGTGTGAATTTACAATTTTCATAGTCATGAAAATACAGAAAAATCTTTAAATGAGGTGTGCCCAAACTTCTGGTCTGTAATGTATCAACCAGATATGGTCGTCATTGTGTCCATGGAGTAAGAGAGAGACAGCACATGTGTCTTGTGATTTTACATCCAGTCCAAGAGGGGCATCTCCAGCCCCCGATGTGGGGGACTGATATCACCAGCCTATTGTATTCTCCCATTTTCCCCCATCACTGACTAAGAGCTATGATGAACCCTGGTAACCTCAGCTGATAGGACAGAAGGGAACTGGTGTTACGAGTTGTATACACCACCTTTACACAACTATTGTAAATCTGCTTCTGATTTGCCCAGACTGAGCTTCTGTTCAGAGAAAAGTCCTTCCCCCTCCAGCAAAGCACACTGTCTTATATACACACTAATATTATATATATATATATATATATATATATATATATATATATATATATATATATATATATATATATATATATTAATATATACTCACACACACACACATGAGTGGAGCAATATTCATGTGGGATAATATATGTATATATATTATATGTATACTGTGGGGAAAAAAAGTATTTAGTCAGCCCCCAATTGTGCAAGTTCTCCCACTTACAGAGATGAGCGAGGCCTGTAATTGACATCATAGGTCGAGATCAACTATGAGAGACAAAATGAGAAAACAAATCCTGAAAATCACATTGTCTGATTTGGAAATATTTTTTTTAAATATATATAAATATACATGTATTAAAATGATAACAAATATTCATTTCATATATAAAGAGATAAAACTCAAATAAAAGCTGTGACACCTTCCCATAATGGCTACAGCCAGAGGGATCAAAAGAGAAAACGTATTCAGAGCATACCCCGGCCCCCTCACACCACCCCAATGCCGTATTGCTGATGCTTCGTCAGGGGCACTGTGATTTTCTTGATTTTTTTGGGATATTCTCTCTCTCAATGTTAAAATTAATCTACCCTTAAAATTATAGACTCTTCATGTCTTTGTCAGTGGGCAAACTTACAAAAACAGCAAGGGATCAAATACTTATTTCCTTCACTGTATATAGATATAAACACACACACTGCTCAGAAAAATAAAGGAAACACTGAGATAACACATCCTAGATCTGAATGAATAAAATATTGTCATTGAATACTTTGTTCTGTACAAAGTTGAATGTGCTGACAACAAAATCACACAAAAATCAGCAATGGAAATCAAATTTATTAACCAATGGAGGCCTGGATTTGGAGTCACCCCCAACATTAAAGTGGAAAAACTCACTACAGGCTGATCCAACCTTGATGTAATGTCCTTAAAACAAGTCAAAATGAGGCTCAGTATTGTGTGTGGCCTCCACGAGCCTGTATGACCTCCCTATAACGCCTGGGCATGCTCCTGATGAGGTTGCGGATGGTCTCCTGTGGGATCTCCTCCCAGACCTGGACCAAAGCATCCGCCAACTCCTGGACAGTCTGTGGTGCAACGTGACGTTGGTGGATGGAGCGAGACATGATGTCCCAGATGTGCTCAATCGGATTCAGGTCTGGGGAACGGGCGGGCCAGTCTATGGCTTCAATGCCTTCATCTTGCAGGAACTGCTGACACACTCCAGCCACATGAGGTCTGGCATTGTACTGCATTAGGGGGAACCCAGAGACAACCGCACCAGCATATGGTCTCACAAGGGGTCTGAGGATCTCACCTCATTACCTAATGGCAGTCAGGCTACCTCTGGCGAGCACACGGAGGGCTGTGCGGCCCTCCAAAGAAATGCCACCCCACACCATTACTGACCCACTACCAAGCCGGTCATGCTGAAGGATGCTGCAGGCAGCAGATCGCTCTCCACGGCGTCTCCAGACTCTGTCACGTCTGTCACATGTGCTCAGTGTGAACCTGCTTTCATCTGTGAAGAGCACAGGGCGCCAGTGGCCTGCACGGTCTTGGGCTGTGAGCACAGCCCCCATCTGTGGACGTCGGGCCCTCATACCACCCTCATGGAGTCAGTTTCTAACCGTTTGTGCGGACACATGCACATTTGTGGCCTGCTGGAGGTCATTTTGCAGGGCTCTGGCAGTGCACCTCCAGTTCCTCCTTGCACAAAGGCAGAGGTAGCGGTCCTGCTGCTGGGTTGTTGCCCTCCTATGGCCCCCTCCATGTCTCCTGGTGTACTGGCCTGTCTCCTGGTAGCGCCTCCAGCCTCTGGACACTACGCTGACAGACACAGCAAACCTTCTTGCCACGGCTCGCATTGATGTGCCATCTTGGATAAGCTGCACTACCTGAGCAACTTCTGTGGGTTGTAGAGTCTGTCTCATGCTACCACGAGTGTGAAAGCACAACCAACATTCAAAAGGGGCCAAAACATCAGCCAGAAAGCATTGGTACTGAGATGTGGTCTGCGGTCCCCACCTGCAGAACCACTCCTTTATAGGGGGTATCTTTCTAATTGCCGATCATTTCTACAAGTTGTTTGTTCCATTTGCACAACAGCATGTGAAATTGATTGTCAATCAGTGTTGCTTCCTAAGTAGACAGTTTGATTTCACAGAAGTTTGATTTACTTGGAGTTATATTCTGTTAAGTGTTCCCTTTATTTTTTTGAGCAGAGTAGTATGGTTGGGTAGTAGTTAATAATTTCTATCTGTCAATGACGTTGAGGACTTCCATTCTGCTATTGGATAACATGGACATAATTGCTGGCACTGTATTGTCTCTCAAGATCTGTAACTTTTTTTCTGTGTGCGCATTTTTTGTCCAGTTATTATTGTATATATTTCGCATTTATAGATTGATATTTTGAGAGATATTTTCTTATATGTTATTATGCATTTATACTATGATCTCATATAATCGTGTTATACTTCATGCTTCACTGTTCTCTGTGGTGTCCTCGTTGGCCGTATCAATTTATCCTCCATGACGTGCGGTCACGTGGTTCCCCACGTGCTTGCGGTGTGATGGATCATATGATGCGTTTGCCTTGAATGCGGCGGTGTAGCAGTGATTGCCATGTGTCATGCCACGCCGTCCCCACACCCATTGGCCGAGAGACTACACACCCCTTTTTCTATTGGCTCAAGGGTCCTTTTTAAACCCTACCCACCTTCATTAACGCCACCTCTTGATGAAGGCATCTGTGCCGAAACGCGCATCAGGGTGAGCGTAATTGAGGGGCGTGTTCACATCCACTGGCTGTAAGTATTTTATAGGGTTCATGCTACACTCTTTTTGCTGCCGTTCTTTAATCTTTTTTTCCTACTTAGGTGCATTTTCTAGGCTTTAATATGTATTAGGATATACTTTTACCCTGTAGCCTAAGAGGTCAGGGCACTGATACCACTTATAATGATCTGCTGTCCCCGGTATGAGCTATCTATATTAGTCCCTATATATAGACAGCGGTGTGACTAACCTCTTATATAGCAACTACTTCTGACCTACCTCATAAGCACCTGCACTTTTATTGAATGCTTCACTGCATTTTAACAATATATTCTTATATTTTGGCAGCCCAATTATGTACTTACATCAGAAAAGAATCATGTTAATTTGTCTCATGCTCCTCATTAGTGCTCCTCCATTGTTTTACTATTAACTGTCTCTGTTTCTGCGATTCATATTTTTTTCCTGTATAAATTATAATTAATAACATTTTGTAATTTTTTCACTATTATATGGGACTCTGACTTGAAGTTTTTTCCTCTTGTTTCTTATGTATGGAGGAGGATGTGGGGCCCATTATACTGTATACTGGTTGGCCCACGACTTTGTCAAAGTTTTCATGTTGTGAGTTTTACATTCCTGATGTAGAATCAGTCTGGGTAAATGTACATGGACATGGCAATAATGGAAAGCTGCTAATTGGACTTTGCTACAAGCCTCCTAATATAGCTGAACACGTAGAGGATGAAATGCTGCAACAAATAAAAAGGCAACAAAAACAAGTCATGGTGAAAAGTGTTGGCTCCCTTGAAATTGTTTCAGAAAATGAAGTAATTCTCCCAGAAAATTATTGCAATTACATGTTTTGTTATACACGTTTATTTCCTTTGCGTGTATTGGAACAACACAAGAAAACAGAGAAAAAAAGGCAAATTGAACATAATTTCACACAAAATAGGCCGGACAAAATTGTTGGCACCTTGCCAAAATTGTGGGTAAACAACTTTGTTTCAAGCATGTGAAGCTTGTTCAAATGCAATTGTGGCAAGTAACAGGTGTGGGCAATATGAAAATCACAACTAAAACTAGATAAAAAAGGGAGAAGTTGATTCAATCTTTGCATTGTGTGCATATGTGTGCCACACTAAGCATGGAGAAAACAGAAAGAGGAGAAGAGAACTGTCTGAGGACTTGAGAACCAAAATTGTTGAAAAATATCAACAATTTCAAGGTTATAAGTCCATCTTTAGGGAAAAGCATGTTCCTTTGTCCAAGGTGCGCAGCATAATCAATAAATTTACAACCCATACAGTCAAATATGGTGGAGGTTCAAAGGTGATTTGGGGTTGTTTTGCTGCCTCTGGCACTAGGTGCCTTGACTGTGTGCAAGACATTATGAAATCTGAAGATTAGCAAAGGATTTTGGGTCACAATTTAGTGCCTAGTGTCAGAAAGCTGGGTTTGAGTCCTAGGTCATGGATCTTCATACTTTACTTTCCCCTTGTTGACAGTGTGTTGCAGCCTCCCCTCTGGTTCCTCAGGAGGTATGAGAAACTCCTCAACGGCTTATTAGGGAGTTAGGTCTGTGGTGGCGTTTTTAGTTGTGCAGTTAGGGCCTTTCTTGTCTATACAGAGACTATTTGTGTGTAGTTGCAGCATTCTCCCCTTTGTGGGTTCTCCGGTGGTTATCAAGATGCGCTTTCTGGTTAAAACATTTTCTACAATCTGAACATGAAAAAGGCTTTTCCACTGTGTAGGTTCTCTGGTGCTTAAGAAAACTAGATTTCTGGTTAAAACATTTTCCACATTCTGAACATGGAAAAGGCTTCTCCCCTGTGTGAGTTCTCTGATGTTTGATAAGAGGTGATTTGTCTATAAAACATTTCCCACATTCTGAACATGGAAAAGGCTTCTCCCCTGTGTGAGTTCTCTGATGTTTGATAAGAGGTGATTTGTCTATAAAACATTTCCCACATTCTGAACATGGAAAAGGCTTCTCCCCTGTGTGAGTTCTCTGATGTTTGATAAGATTTGATTTCTCTGTAAAACATTTCCCACATTCTGAACATGGAAAAGGCTTCTCCCCTGTGTGAGTTCTCTGATGTGTGATAAGAGTTGAGTTCTGTATAAAACATTTCCCACATTCTGAACATGGAAAAGGCTTCTCCCCTGTGTGAGTTCTCTGATGTTTGATAAGATTTGAGTTCTCTGTAAAACATTTCCCACATTCTGAACATGAAAATGGCTTGTCTCCTGTGTGAGTTCTCTGATGGTTGATGAGAGTTGATCTCTCTGTAAAACATTTTCCACATTCTGAACATGGAAAAGGCTTGTCCCCTGTGTGAGTTCTCTGATGTGCGATAAGATATGATTTCTTTACAAAACATTTCCCACATTCTGAACATGAAAATGGCTTGTTTCCTGTGTGAGTTCTCTGATGCTTGAGAAGAGTTGATTTCTCTGTAAAACATTTTCCACAATCTGAACATGAAAAAGGCTTCTCCCCTGTGTGAGTTCTCTGATGTGCGATAAGATGTGATTTCTGTACAAAACATTTCCCACATTCTGAACAGGAAAATGGTTTCTCTCCTGTGTGAGTTCTCTCATGCCTAACAAGATTTGATTTCTGATTAAAACATTTCCCACACTTGGAGCAAGAAAATCTATTCTTCACTGTGTGAATTTTTTGATGTTTAAGAAAAGACTTTTTGAGAGGAAAACTATTTCTATATTCTGAATATGAAAATGGCTTCTTTGCATTAGGAGCAGTTTGTTTTTTAATGCTTATTTTGTGACTATGATTTTCCTTAGTAGTCGGTAATGAATCAGAAGACAGGACCTGTTTCATAGGACCGGATGACAGATCTTTGCTGTGAAGGGATGATGGTATATCTGGGGAAATGTCATTCACTTCAATTGTATCCTGTGGGATCTGAAAATTATCTGATTTGAAAATTGAAGATGTCAGCTGTCCCTCTGATCTCCAGGTACAGTTATCTGCCAAGAATAAAACTAACTATTATTTTTTAATAAAAAAGCCTTGAATTTTATATTTTTGAACATTTCTACTTAAACTGTCTGTAAAAAAAGGCAAGTTCTATAAAAAAAAATTCACTTATTCACCAGGACAATGACCATCTAATAGAAAACCTCATAGGATGAACCAGTGGAGCGTGGTGTTCAACTGTTTGTTCATTCTGCCTCCCAAATATGGAGTAAAAGGCGCAGGCTCTGTCCAGCCACTAAGATTAGGTAACCTGGGACCAGTAGTACCCTCCAGTCTGGCAGTATGGGTGTGTGTGCTGTCCAGCTGGAGTAATCTGCTCCCTGCTTCAGCCATTTGGAAAGCACCGCACCCTACTAAAGCTGGAAGCATATTGCCGGAAGCTGCCAGATCCAGCCTTGTTCTCCTCTGGTTCAGTCCTCTGTGCTCAGCTCCCGGCTTGTGTATTTGTTTCCTGTTGTGACCTCGGCCCGTTTACTGACTACTCTCGTGTCTTCTGATTTAGTATTTTCTCTGCCCTCCTGGTTCTGACCCGGCTACCTGACTATTCTTCTACCCATCTCACACCATAGAACAGCAGGTAACACCGTGGCCCAAGCCTAGGGGGTCTCTGTGTAAGTCCAGATCCATATAGAGGGGTTAAAGGGTGATGAGCAAAGTAATTTGTGAAATCTGTAAATGGAGTAGATAGTGACAAGCCTGTTTGTGGTGGCCATCTTTTGAGCTGCCAGGTGACCATGAACAGCTCCCCCAATACATTGCGTCTGCGAACTATTCCATGAAAATCTGCATTCCTAAAAGCTAAATGGCGCTCCTTCCCTTCTTACCCTGCCATGTGCCCAGACAGTAGTGTACAACCGTATATAGGGGATTGTCAGATTCAAGAGAAGTTGGAAAATAATTTGTAAGGTCCATTTGTTTCCTATTATCATTTGTGAAGAATTCCAAAGTTATCACCACATAAAGTGACACACGTCAGATTTAAAAAATGGGGCCTGATTAGGAACACAAAACTGTCTGCGGGAAGGGGTTAAATCAGAGGATTACTGAAGTCAAAAACTGCGACTATAGACAATAAAACATCTATTGAAATGATCAAACTCAACAGTCTCCATCAGAGAAAAATGAGCAACTAGTGGAGAAACCTCTCTGGGGTAATTAGAGTCTGGGGCTCGGTGGCTCTTGGCAATCTAAACTATCGTAAGGGACAATATTTTCTGTCACATGAGTGTCAAGAAGAAATATTAGACATTTAAAATGAAGTTTTTTACAATACTGCAAAGCTGAGGTGTCTTAAATTTAGATTTCTGGCATTTGGAAGAAGCAATGGAGATCTTTTTGAAAGACGACCAGGGAGTTACAGACTCACATAAGTGAGGCCGGCCGATCCCACCACAATCAGACTATCATACAGAATGAACTTGTAAAAAAAAGAAAGAACATATAAACATGTAACATCCCCAACAACAACGTATGTATGAAGGGAGAAATCCAACACTAAACTCATATATGGTGGACCATTGGAGGTATGATGAGTCCTGACCAGAAGAGTAGAGAAAGTATTAGTGCCCCCATTTCAGGAGAGATTGTGCAGGAATCTGAATTCTTTAGGACTGAAAACATAATGTAATTTATGACGTGAAGTGAATACATGAAACCAGGGCTTGAGCCATGCCACCACATCTCCTGCAGGAATGAATAAATGTATATTTCAGCCATCAGCCATGCACAGCTTAGAGACATATCATGGCACAAGTGTAATGTTATTGATGTAGTTTATCAAGATCCTGTTTGAAGTTAGTTGGTTTAAAAAGAAATTGAAAAGTCAGGATAAAGGGAAACTCCGTTGTTATTGTACAGAAATTCACACTTGGCCCTCACTGCACATTTAATATTGTCGATCATAAAAGTGAAGTTTGGCCAGAAGACTGGACCTGATCTTGTAGGGACCATATGAGCACATTCAGCCGCACAGAGCGGAGAGAAGGTGGATTCATCCAATAAGATATCAGGGATCTAGGAAGCCAACAGCATCATTACCCTCCGCTTTCTCTTACAGACCCATCAGAATATTTTTCTTCAAGTGATTTTCTCACTTGTCTGCACTTTCTACGTACGCTGTCATTTGGCTTTGTAGTTTACAGATCTGGACAGGTAACGGTCAGCGTCTACTAATCCCAGGGGGTAGGTAGATCCTCCAGGTTATAAGTTCTATAGAAAAGGGCTTTTACAATTACACAAAGTAAATTGAATATTTTCGGACGGAGGAGAATGTTGTGGTCTAGCGGCAAAATGGTGATCACACGATTGTGATACGGCCGGACTACACCACCGATAAAGCAGCCACAGCCGGTAACTGAGAAGAATCTGTGACTTCTCTGCATTTAGTGGTTACTACTCACCTGGGTAGTCATATGAAGGAATCTCCTCCTTACACCGCTCATCACCCCTCACATATGTCTCTGTAGTATTAATATGGGTCAGATCTTCACCCTGAAACAAATATTGTAAAAGTCACAGACAGATGGAGAAGTCACATGTATGATCAGATCTAATCCTGTCATCTCCACCGTTCTCATTACACAAGTATAAAACATATAATATTGGTGGATAAAACAAGACGGAGCACAAGACCTTCACAGCCGTCTACACATCATAGGGGAGATCCCATGACACCTTCTCTCCATCTACCTGATGATCCCGAGGAACATTGGGATCTTCTTGTTCACAGTCCTGTGGAAGAAGAGGACGGGGACATCTCTCTGGTGTTGTCCTCTTACTGGATAGATCTGGAGGAAACACATACAGGGACTGAATTCATTCTTTACATACAGATAATTATAGGCCGTGTGTATTTAGTCCTGTCTATTACCTGGTGATGTGAGGGGCTGGGGAACCTCCATCATGATGTCCCTGTACACATCTTTGCGTCCTTCTAAATACTCCCACTCCTCCATGGAGAAATAGACGGCGACATCCTGACATCTTATAGGAACCTGATACATACAATGATACCGTCATCTCCCCGATCCCTTCATAGTGTTACTGTATAATGTCCCAGCATTCCCAGCAGTGTCACCTCTCCAGTCAGCAGCTCAATCATCTTATAGGCGAGTTCTAGGATCTGGTCATTGATGTCCTCACGTCTTAGGGGGTGAGGTGGAGGCTGCATGATTAACCTCTGGTTATTGAGAGACACATTAATAAATCTCACTACAGACATTTCCAGAGTCCTCACCTCTCCAGTTCTGTCCGTTTGTTATTCCCATAGATAAGAATGATGTAATGTGATGTCATCAGAATCTCTCACCTCTCCAGTAAGCCGGAAGAGAATCTCTAGGGTGAGGTGTAATATCCTCTCCACCATCTTGTCCCTGTCCATATCCATCTTTGATAGGTAAATCAGGAAAATTTTCTTATATAGACGATCTTCACTGAGAGGATCCGGTATTGTAGAGTCCTGAACGAGAAGAAGATGAGCCGAGGTAACATCATAAAAATCCTGTGTAATAATACAATTACTGGAGATAATAAGGGAAACATATGAGGAGATTTATTATTTTTTATTTAGCTTTTTCTTTACATCTGGTAATAAAACCTTTATATTTTAGGCCACAGACAACAAGCAGTTTCTTCCTCGGAGTCTGCAGCTGAATACGTTTCTCATAGACTCACCTTCCATAATTCTCGTCTCATTTTCCGTCACTGGAATTGGCATTAGCAATACTGCAGGAGATATTTATTTCGCGTGGCATGAGAAATAACTACTTCATGATGAGGAAACATCTTCTACTACGGATCTAAAACCATATTTGGAGACAGTCCGTCACTGACTACATCTCCACTGGCCGTCTGTATGAATGTTTCCCGTCTTCCCCGAACTGTAATCTTCTATCAAGTTAGATCTCAGGTCTGATTCACACACAGAAGTTTGAGGCTTTTATAAAAGCTGTTTTGTTTGAACAAATGCCGCAGACAGAAATTATTTGATACTAAAGTCTACATGTACAGTGTATTATGGGCTTTATTTCTAGCCTTAGGCTTTCCTTCCTATATTACAAGAAAACAAAAAAGCAAATATTAAAAGGTTTCAAAAGAAAATTTGCACCAACAATTCTTGTAAAAAGAAAAAACATGCAAAAAGCAGAAGACACATTTTGTAATTTTTTAACATGTTATGAACTCTTTTGGGCACCAGAACATAGATGTACACCTCAGGGATGGCACAGGTGTGGCTGCAATAAAATCCCTGGCAGTTTAACCACTTGCTCCTGCAAAAAGCAAACAAGGCATCTAAGAAGGTGTGACAGAGTTCGGCTGAATGCCCTCCTCCCCCAAGTACTGGGCCTGTAATGTACAAAAGTCTATTAGGCCGGGCCAGAGGCAGAGTTCCATAACTTACTTTTTAACGCCTCCATAAACATTAGACTAAAGTTACATGGAAGCACTGATTTTGGTCGACTATATAATGTATTTGGGGACCTCCCTACAGATGCAGTCAGTCATACAAACCACAGGAAAGCTGGAATATTTGTGTATGGGGGAGTCTGGAGAGATAGCCATCTGCCAAATGATCCTTCAGCCAACACTTATCTCATGTGTATGGGGCAGTTAGTATTACACTGACAGGCAGTGATAATACACGGCACTACAGTAGTACAGTGCATCACCTGAGCAATCAAAAGCTTCTGTGTTGTATGATCATACTAATGAGAGTTATTTTAAAAAGTTTATAAAAAAGGTTTAAAAAAAGTTTTAAAGTGAAAATATCACAGTTTTAGCAAAAATAAATATTTGTCACTATAAGGAAAACATGCATATAATGAGAAAATGGAGAGGGAGGTCAGCTCACTGTTTATTTAATGCACCTTGTCTGAAGAATACAGCATGAGCCGCCCTGGTCAGGGACTGTAAAGACCCGGGGTCTTCTGTGGGCGAAACGCTACTCAAACAACACAGGGTGAGGGTAAAACAGTGTGGCAATACTTTATTGAACCACAAAGCGGACATTAAACATACAGAACAGTCCAGCAAATACCCAAGATGGTACATTACACAGTCTCATCCTTCCATCTCCGCCCACCTGGGATAGAACAGCTGCGACTTTGGAGACATCCAGGGCCAACTACCTCAACCAGTGGCCCTCCACTTCTGGCGGGCCCCCACAGAGAGAAGGTAGCGGCAAGATTAGGAAGTCAACAGTCCATCGAGGTACAAGACCAGGAGACCCGATGGTCCCATCCTGGCCTCTCCGAGAGTTTCCATGGGACCAGACGACCGGTGGGTCCCTCCTGGCAACTCCAAATTTCTCCATGGGTTCTAGGTGACCGGTGGGTCCCTCCTAACAACACCAAAACAGCATATCCATGGGGCCAAGTGACTTTTTCGTCCTCTCCTGGACTTCCCAAAAGTATCCATGGTCTCTCTGATGGTTAATAGAGCAGATGTGAAACTTTCCAGTGAGGGCTGATACCCTTAGACTAGAATCATGTAGAATACAAATCTGTGTCTCTTTAGATGAAATGCAATCCATCTACTTTCCTGAAGGATGTCTCCCATTTTCCTTCCAAAGTCCTTCTGATGTTCCGTGATTCTCTGTCCCAAATTTCATTCCGTCTACAGCACTACAGACATCCCTATTTATATTTACATCTGTGTGAGGTCATAAAGCCCAGGTAAAAGAGGTGAAAGGTGCAGGGATCACCTATCATTGTTTGAGCTAATCTATTTACATAGTTGGTATCACAGGGGCTGTTGTAAATAAACTTTCAGCTGACTTAGTACAATTTGTCATTAGCACAGTAAACATGATTGTTTCCAAACGAATAGAATTCAGCATTCAGGGTTATACAAATACTATGACCTTTTTGATCAGCAAGAGAAATACAGCCACTGACTAAGCTACTGTAGTAGTGATACGCGTAGGGCTTACCTCTCTACCGTGGACTCCCTCAGTAGGTATCTATGCCCTACGTGTATCACTACTACAGTAGCTTCATCAGGGGTCGTATGTTTTTTAACCACTTGTGTCCCTACATGAAATAAAGTTGCTATTTATTATTTGTAGTAATTCTTATTATTTTTGGATGTGCATTATCTCACTGTGCAAGCTTTTCTCTACCTACTTCTTTAAGTGCTTTGTTGCACAGTTACCATTGCCCCCCGTATCATATTTCAGTGATTTAGATTGTGTGGTGCCGACTGCCAAATATCTTAATAGATTAATGTCTTCTAATACATTTTTTTAGCGGACCTGACGTGCATCCCACGTATTGTAGTTAACTCTCTATACACTCTATTAAATAAATGACCCCCTATAGTGTTACAATTGATGAAATTGTGTATTGAAAATTGCTGTACCGTTATGTTTTCTTCAAATGTGTCGGTTTTATTAACATAGTTGCATGCTTTACAGGGTGTATGTCCACATTTAAAAACCCCTTATAGGATAACCAAGTTACATTGCGTTTGATATTTGTTTCTTGCTTATTCCGCCTGGTGTAGAAGCCTTTTTGGATCCAAAACTCAAACAAAATATGCAAAAGAATTTGCAAAGTCTGGAGGATGCCATCTCAGACATCAAAAAAACTACGTTTGAGAGAGATATCAAAGACTACGAGTCAAATTCAATTTACACATGGAAATGAAACAAACCAGGAGCTACTGTTCTGAAATACAGGTCACACATTAAATTCAAAGGAAACAGGGGAGAGCGGAGGTCAGCTTCACAAATCCTAATGTGTCCATGGGTTCCTCTAATTATAATTCTCTGAGGACTTATCTGATGCATCAGTGGGATCAACTAAAGACAGATGGAACAAAAATAAATTCTCAAGTGCTCCCCACAATCCAGCACAAAACAACGGGCGGGCAGAAAGCTCAAACGTGCCCGGACATGTGCGTTCCATGCCGGAGAGCATCACGGTCTCCTATCTGCGAATGCGCATGTCCGGAAGCATGCGTTCCACGCCGGATCGCATATGGTATTGGATTGCATACCACCAACATAGAAAAATCCTATCTCTGAGATCAGCATCATGGGAGACTAAAAACAAGTACTGCACATCCTCCCATCATGTAATAGGCATGTCGATCTACTTTATCACCACAAAAATATGGGATGGTGGCCCACAGTATATTCCTAAATGGACAAATTTGACCTCTATTGCACAATTAGAGATACACAGGGTTCACCACACTTGTCAATGACGAAATAGTATAAGTGGAATATAATTGATAAGTAATAATTCTGATATAGAAGCTCAGATATCTCGGTGAAGTACAACAATATGTGAACCCCATTCACAGGGAACTGACTAGCAATGGGTAGAGTATACAATCCAAAAATATAATCCAGAATGGGGCTGTATTCCCACAAATCAGGCATAGGAAATTTGCTCATTGAGTCCCTTAGGGGCTCGAGAATCCAGTCTAACAATCCACTCACTTTCCTTTCAGAGGATACATCTATTGTGATCACCTCCTCTCACATTGGCTTTAACCACCTCAATGATACAAAAGGAGAGGTCTCCGGTTTCACCTCGATGTGCACTGTTCATGTGTCTCACTAATGGGATCTCCCGAGCATGGCATATATCGCCCAAATGGTCCCCTACTCTCCTCCTAGACACCCTCTTGATCTTGTCTACATATTTTAGGGGGCAGGTGCATGTGACCATATATAGTAGTCCTGAGGTTTTACAGCTGGAATAATCCCACTGGAAAAAGATTTTAACCATGGAGGAACTTGAGAAAGATTTACATGGTCTCATCCAATTACATGTACAACATTCTCCAGATCTAAAGAAACCGCAGATTCTTCTATCTAGACAAATCCCCTTGGGGGCAGGTTTTTTATAGAAACTGTGCACTAAATTGTCCCTAATTGACCAACCCTTTCTGAAAGTTATTGTGGGAGTAGCTTCCACAGCACCCTCAGGTCCGGGTCGACCACAAGTATATCCCAGTGTTTTCTGAGGATATGAAAGATACAGTCACTCTGATTGCCATAAGTTTTTCTTACTCGTGTAGTCCAATCTTCTTCTTGGTCTCTTGGATTGGTATGCAGGAGTGTCTCTCTTCTCTCCCATTTTTCTGCAAATGATGATGCGGAATTCAAAATGTACCATGAGTACCCTTTATCCCTTAATCTGGTGTTCAGGTCTATTGCCTGTATATTAAAATCTGTGACATTCGAGCAGTACCTTCTCAACCGTAAAAATTGGCCCTTGGGTTTTCCTCTTTATATGGGGATGGGGGTGGTGGTTATCCCACTTCAATAGTTTATTAGTGCTTGAAGGTTTATGGTAGATGAGTGACCCTGGGGTCCCATTCCAAACTAACTT
The DNA here is from genome assembly GCF_046119375.1 of Phyllobates terribilis. Taxonomy (NCBI): domain Eukaryota; kingdom Metazoa; phylum Chordata; class Amphibia; order Anura; family Dendrobatidae; genus Phyllobates; species Phyllobates terribilis. The sequence goes on along the minus strand of NW_027362772.1, from coordinate 9,127,640 downwards.
GATCAGTACATACAGGAACATCAACAGGTAATAATTAGTGTTGGTCTGCCCCTTTAAACAAAATGTACTTTTCAGGTTATCCCCCCAGCACCCTCACTTATCTTCCCTTCTTTTGAGGCCCACAGAGTCAGACTCTACAGGCCATTCTCCCTGCGAGTGGCGGTTGTGTATCGCCCTCCGGGCCGCTCCCGTCAGTTTGTGGATCATTTTGCCACTTGGCTTCCAAATTTTCTATCCTATGACATCCCCACCCTCATCATGGGAGACTTTAACATCCCAATTGGCGATTCCGTCTCCCCATCTGCCGCTGATCTTTTATCTCTAACTTCCTCCTTAGGCCTTTCACAGCTTGCTAATTCTCCTACACATGTAAATGGAAATACTCTTGACTTGATCTTCGCCCGGCTGTGTTCAATAGATGACTTTACTAACGCTCTTCTTGCACTCTCTGATCACAACCTTCATTCATTCTCTGTCAAGGACTGTCCCCCTGCTCAGGACACCCCCACTTTCCACACTTACAGAAATATACAATCCATTAACACCCAGAAATTTATGAAAACGTTGCAAACATCATTGGCCCAAATCTCCTCCCTCTCATGTCCCGACTCTGCACTGAAGCATTATAACGAAACATTGCAATGCTCCCTGGATGAAGCTGCACCTCCTACATAGAGAACAACTCGACACAGACAGCGACAACCCTGGAACACGCCGCAAACACGTCTTCTCCAGCGGTGCTCCAGGTGCGCTGAACGGCTGTGGAGAAAATCTAATCTCGCCGAAGATTTCCTCCATTATAAATTTATGCTTAAAACCTATAAATCCGCCCTTCACCTCTCCAAACAAACCTACTTTAACAACCTCATCATCTCACGGTCCAATAATCCTAAAAGCCTGTTTGACACTTTTCACTCTCTCAATCAAACAGCACAGGCCCCGACCACCGACCTCAGCGCTGACGATCTGGTCAATTATTTCAAAGAGAAAATTAACCATATCCGACAGAAACTTTTCTCCCAATCCTCAAATGTAATGCATGCTCCTCCCTCCCACACTGCATCTTGCTCATTTTCTGAGTTCGAACCAGTCACGGAAGAAGAAGAAGAAAAAAACCATCCCTGGACCAGAACAGTGCTGCTAACTACAGACCTGTCTCCAATCTTCCCTTTATCTCTAAACTACTGGAATGCCTGGTCCACTCTTAATCTGCTATCTCTCAGATAACTCTCTTCTTGACCCTTTACAATCTGGTTTCCGCTCTTTACATTCTACTGAAACTGCCCTCACTAAAGTCCCTAATGATCTACTAACAGCTAAATCTAATGGTCACTACTCCCTGCAATTTCTCTGGATCTCTCGGGAATCATTCGACACTGTGGATCACCAGCTCCTCCTCACTACGCTCCGCTATATCGGCCTCAAGGACACTGCCCTCTCCTGGTTCTCCTCCTACCTCTCTGACCGCTCCTTCACTGTATCTTTTGCTGGCTCCTCTTCTTCTCCCCTTCCCCTTATTGTCAGGGTTCCTCAAGGATCAGTCCTAGGCATCCTTCTTTTCTCCTTATACATCGCTCCTATTGGACAATCAGCAGATTCGGTGTTCAGTACCATCTCTATGCTGATGACCCAATCATACACCTCTTCTCCAAACATCACCCCGGAATTATTACAAAACACCAGTGATTGTCTTTACGCTGTCTCTAACATTATGTCCTCTCTCTATCTAAAATTGAATCTGTCAAAAACTGAACTACTCGTATTTCCTCCCTCCACTAACCTACCTGTGCCCGATATAGCCATTTCCATTTGTGGCTCCACCATTACTCGCCAGCAACATGCCTGCTTGTCTTGGAGTCATACTTGATTCAGATATTTCCTTCACTCCTCATATCATCTACACCTCAAAAACATCTCTAGATTCAGAAATTTTCTTACTTTTGACTCTGCAAAAACTCTTACTGTAGCTCTTATTCATTCTCGTCTAGACTATTGCAACTCTCTACTAATCAGTCTCCCTCTTTCTAAACTCTCCCCTCTCCAATCCGTCCTGAATGCAGCAGCCAGGGTCATATTCCTCGCCAACCGCTACACCGATGCCTCTTCCCTGTGCCAGTCATTGCACTGGTTGCCCATCCAATACAAAGTTCAATATAAACGTATCACTCTCACCCACAAAGCGCTCCATGCTTCAGTACCCCCCTACATCTCCTCCCTCGTCTCAGTCTACTACCCTTCCTGTGTCCTCCGTTCTGCTAATAACTTTAAACTAAAATCCTCTGTAATCCGAACCTCCCACTCCCGTCTCCAAGATTTCTCACGTGCTGCACCAATTCTTTGGAATGCACTACCCAGGTTAATTCAATTAATTCCCAATACGGAGAGTTTTAAGCGTGCCATAAAAACCCATTTCTTTAGACCGGCCCATCACCTCAACACACTTATCTAACTGTCCCAGTTTGGCCCATATTAAAATTTTCTTCAAAATCATGCTCATACAATCCATGCACTGATTAGCCTCTATCTGTTCTGTACACATACTGGCTGGCGACCAGTTCATGTAGTGTTATGTACTTACCCTATTTAGTATATTATAGCTGTATTATAGAATATATGTACATTTTACCTTTGTGTCTCCCCTATTTCCTTATAGACTGTAAGCTTGCGACCCTCACTCCTTTTAACATCTGAGTTAAGCTTATTCTGTAAAGTCTGTATTGTCTGTATAAGTCCCCCCTAAAATTGAAAAGTGATGCGGAATATGTTGGTGCTATAAAAATAAAAATTATTATTATAATTAAATTCAGATGTAAATCTAAGGCCCACTCTATTGATGCAGAGTTCCTCGACAAATTAAAAAGATTGTTCACTTGTCCCCGACCAGATGATAAAAATGTAGTCAATATATTTGTACCATACCCCAGTATATGGATGCCACCACTTATAATCATCTCTGAATATTGTGGATTCCTCCCACCAGTCCAGGGATAAGTTAGCATATGAGGGGGCACAGGGGCTCCGCATCGCAGTACCCCTGAGCTGGAGGAAGTACTGCCTGTCAATAAGAAAGAAGTTATGAGTAAGAGTGAATTTTAGAAGATCCTCCATGAAGTCATTATGTCTGCTACACTGTATTGATCTCGATTTAAAGAAATGTCTTACTCCTCTGATACCATCCTCATGCCGAATATTACTGTACAAAGCCTCGATATCTAGTAAGGCCGGCTGCTCCCCTACATGCATGTATACATGCTCGAGGGTATACATGGAGGGGAGCAGGCAAAGGGAAAACCAACTCCAGAGGGATTATTCCAACTGCAGGACCTCGGGCGGTACTGTGGGGGCAACATACATCCTGCATAAGGGGCATAATGGAGGCATTACACTGTGTGGGGACAACATTCATACTGCATAAGGGGCATAATGGGGGCATTACACTGTGTGGGGGCATCATACATCCTGCATAAGGGGCATAATGGGGGCATGACACTGTGTGTGGGCATCATACATACTACATAAGGGGAATAATGGGGGCATTACACTGTGGGGGGCATCATACATCCTGCATAAGGGGCATAATGGGGGCATTACATTGTGTGGGGGCATCATACATACTGCATAAGGGGCATAATGGGGGCATTACACTGTGGGGGGCATAATACATCCTGCATAAGGGGCATAATGGGGACATTACACTGTGTGGGGGCATCATACATACTGGATAAGGGGCATAATGGGGACATTACACTGTGTGGGGGCATCATACATCCTGCATAAGGGGCATAATGGGGGCATTACACTGTGTGGGGGCATCATACATACTGTATAAGGGGCATAATGGGGGCATTACACTGTGTGGGGGCATCATACATCCTGTATAAGGGGCATAATGGGGGCATTACACTGTGTGGGGGCATCATACATACTGCATAAGGGGCATAATGGGGGCATTACACTGTGTGGGGGCATCATACATACTGTATAAGGGGCATAATGGGGGCATTACATTGTGTGGGGGCATCATACATACTGTATAAGGGGCATAATGGGGGCATTACATTGTGTGGGGGCATCATACATACTGTATAAGGGGCATAATGGGGGCATTACACTGTGTGGGGGCATCATATATACTGCATAAAGGGTATAATGGGGGCATTACACTGTGTGGGGGCATCATACATACTGCATAAGGGGCATAATGGGGGCATTACACTGTGTGGGGGCATCATACATACTGTATAAGGGGCATAATGGGGGCATCATGCATACTGTATAAGGGGCATAATGGGGGCATTACACTGTGTGGGGGCATCATACATCCTGTATAAGGGGCATAATGGGGGCATTACACTGTGTGGGGGCATCATACATACTGCATAAGGGGCATAATGGGGGCATTACACTGTGTGGGGGCATCATACATACTGTATAAGGGGCATAATGGGGGCATTACACTGTGTGGGGGCATCATACATACTGTATAAGGGGCATAATGGGGGCATTACACTGTGTGGGGGCATCATACATATTGTATAAGGGGCATAATGGGGGCATTACACTGTGTGGGCGCATCATACATACTGCATAAAAGGTATAATGGGGGCATTACACTGTGTGGGGGCATCATACATACTGTATAAGGGGCATAATGGGGGCATTACACTGTGTGGGGGCATCATACATACTGCATAAAGGGTATAATGGGGGCATTACACTGTGTGGGGGCATCATACATCCTGCATAAAGGGCATAATGCGGCATTACACTGTGTGGGGGCATCATACATCCTGCATAAGGGGCATAATGGGGGCATTACACTGTGTGGGGGCATCATACATCCCGCATAAGGGGCATAATGGGGGCATTACACTGTGTGGGGGCATCATACATCCTGCATAAGGGGCATAATGGGGGCATTACACTGTGGGGGTCCTGTACTCTGAGAACAATACGTTTCCTCCCTTCCTGTCTCCATAGTTGGGTCGTATGTATCTATTACAGGAAACAGAACAAAACATTATGATTCTTATAAAGGGGCAACACAAGACCCCAAAGAGCCTCCGTGCTGAAGGGGTTAATGCCCCCTGCGCCCAGTAATGGGGGTCTCCACATACCTCCACCTGCAGAGCCGCCACCACATATACGGCTGTTGTGTGCGCACAGGAGCTGTGATGAGGTCACAGGGGGGAGGAGTCAGGGGTCACATGATCAGGGGCCTCAGTGGATGCAGGACTCTGCTGTGCTGGTTGTCATGGTGCTGGATGAGCTGAAGTTTATGTGTGGGGTCAGGAGGGGTTTACAGTGTGGATGTAGCAGAGCCGCGTGTGTACGAGGTGTACGGAGCAGAGCCGCGCGTGTACGAGGCGTACGGAGCAGAGCCGCGTGTGTACGAGGTGTGCGGAGCAGAGCCGCGTGTGTACGAGGTGTACGGAGCAGAGCCGCGTGTGTACGAGGTGTACGGAGCAGAGCCGCGTGTGTACGAGGTGTACAGAGCGGAGCCGTGTCTACGAGGTGTACGGAGCGGTGCCATGTGTACGAGGCGTACGGAGCGGAGCCGTGTGTGTACGGAGCAGAACGTATGTAACAGAAGTAGTTCGTGTACGATGCCGTGTGTGCGATGCTTCGGGTATATAGTCTGCATTGTAGACATTTGCTGAGTGTGAGGAGCGAGTGGAGTCTGGAGAATCTCAGCTGTTCCCTCCATTGATGCAGTAAACAGCGCGCAGCAATGATAAATGATATTGTGATCCTTGGTTGTGAATATCGGGACGTTTCAGTGTAATAACCTTTCTCAAACACTCGCTGGATGGGGGCACTGTGGGCAGGAATAGCTTATAGGTGGCTACACAATTTTTAACGAAGTTTCTCAACAATAAGGCGACACCGGAATGTGGCAGAAGATCTCGCTTCCATGGCTCGGAAGGGAAGAATCACTACAGTGGTACGGAAAGTATTCAGACCCCTTTACATTTTTCACTCTTTGTTTCATTGCAGCCATTTGGTAAATTCTAAAAAGTTCATTTTTTTCTCATTAAATACACTGCACCCCATCTGAACTGAAAAAAAAACAGAAATGTAGAAATTTTTGCGAATTTATTAAAAAAGAAAAACTGAAACATCACATGGTCATAAGTATTCAGACCCTTTGCTCAGTATTGAGTAGAAGCCCCCTTTTGAGCTAGTACAGCCATGAGTCTTCTTGGGAATGATGCAACAAGTTTTTCACACCTGGATTTGGGGATCCTCTCCCATTCTTCCTTGCAGATCCTCTCCAGTTCCGTCAGGTTGGATGGTAAATGTTGGTGAACAGCCATTTTCAGGTCTCTCCAGAGATGTTCAATTGGGTTTAGGTCAGGGCTCTGTCTGGGCCAGTAAAGAATGGTCACAGCGTTGTTCTGAAGCCACTCCTTTGTTATTTTAGCTGTGTGCTTAGGGTCATTGTCTTGTTGGAAGGTGAACCTTCGGACAAGTCTGAGGTCCAGAGCACTCTGGAAGAGGTTTTGATCCAGGATATCTCTGTACTTGGCCGCATTCATGTTTCCTTCAATTGCAACCAGTTGTCCTGTCCCTGCAGCTGAAAAACACCGCAATAGCATGATGCTGCCACCACCATGTTTCACTGTGAGGATTGTATTGGGCAGGTGATGAGCAGTGCCTGGCTTTCTCCACACATACCGCTTAGAATTATCACCAAAAAGTTCTATCTTCATCTCATCAGACCAGAGAATCTCATTTCTCATAGTCTGGGAGTCCTTCATGTGTTTTTGAGCAAACTCTATGCGGGATTTCATAAGTCTTGCACTGAGAAGAGGCTTCCGTTGGGCCACTCTGCCATAAAGGCCCGACTGGTGGAGGGCTGCAGTGATAGTTGACTTTGTGGAACTTTCTCCCATCTCCCTACTGCATCTCTGGAGCTCAGCCACAGTGATCTTGGGGTTCTTCTTTACCTCTTTCACCAAGGCTCTTCTCCCACGATTGCTCAGTTTGGCTGGAAGACCAGGTCTAGGAAGACTTCTGGTGGTCTCAAACTTCTTCTATTTAAGGATTATGGAGGCCACTGTGCTCTTAGGAACCTTAAGTAATGCAGACATTCTTTTGTAACCTTGGCCAGATCTGTGCCTTGCCACAATTCTGTCTCTGAGCTCCTTGGGCAGTTCCTTTGAGCTCATGATTCTCATTTGGTCTGACATGCACTGTAAGCTGTGAGGTCTTATATAGACAAGTGTGTGCCTTTCCAAATCAAGTCCTATCAGTTTAATTAAACACAGCTGGACTCCAATGAAGGAGTAGAACCATCTCAAGGAGGATCACAAGGAATGGACAGCATGTCACTTAAATATGAGTGCCTGAGCAAAGGGTCTGAAGACTTATGACCATGTGATATTTCAGTTTTTCTTTATTAATAAATTTGCAAAAATTTCTACATTTGTTTTTTTCAGTCAGGATGGGGTGCAGAGTGTACTTTAATGAGAAAAAAATGAACTTTTTAGAATTTACCAAATGGCTGCAATGAAACAAAGAGTGAAAAATTTAAAGGAGTTTGAATACTTTCCGTATCCACGGTATATGGTTTCTGGATTGCTGATTTGTCTGGAATATTGTGTGTAGCTGCCAAAACAGCAGACCCCCTCTCCCACTACAGTGACCCCACTTAGGAAACGATATTCCTCTGGTATTAGAGGTTTAGAATACAAAGGGACATGATGAATTCTAAGTCTTTTCTTTAGACTATGGACTTCTTAGGGTGCCAACCTCCGCAGTCATTCAGTGTTAGTAGTAATAAGGATGAAATAGTAATTATCAATAAACCCCATCCTATTTCCTCTCATCTCCCAATGTGCCCGTCCATCTTTGTTATCATTTTTATTCTATTTCATACAAAGACTTAGAATCCATCACGCCCCTATGTATTCTAAGCCTCTAATCCCACATTTGTTATTATTCCGGTCCCACGATGGGGGTAAAGGCTGCTGGAATAATTATGTCTAACATTCTGGGAGGGTGTCATGGGTGTCTTGACAGAGTCATTCTGGATCCAGCTGTAGAAGGTCGCTGCGCTTGGCTTTGCAGACACCTTTTTGATTCTTTCATCCCTGTAGTGTAGTGCTATTCTTCTCTCGCTAGGACCCAGCAGTGATCTCCTCTTTCTGCTGCTAATTGACACACCCTTGCTTGATATTTAAAAACCCACAGTGTCTCCAGAGAGTCACCGGTGAACTATTTTCCTCTGTTCAGTCCTGGAGTTCTAGCAGTCAGCTAGTTTCTTCTTGGAGTTTCTTGGTGATTAGGGACGATAGGGGAGTCAGGGTGTTGTAAGATCTGCCTAGGGGGTCTCCTCTCTCATTTTCCCTAGTTGTTGGGTTTCCCCCATTTTCCCATCGTCATACATTTGGTCCTTCCCTTCTACTTTGAAGAACCTAGAATGTAAGACATAATTTCAGTTGTTTCACACTTTTTTGTTAAGTATATAATTCCACATGTGTTAATTCATAGTTTTGATGCCTTCAGTGTGAATGTACAATTTTCATAGTCATGAAAATACAGAAAAATCTTTAAATGAGAAGGTGTGTCCAAACTTTTGGTCTGTAATGTATCAACCAGATATGGTCGTCATTGTGTCCATGGAGTAAGAGAGAGACAGCACATGTGTCTTGTGATTTTACATCCAGTCCAAGAGGGGTATCTCCAGCCCCTGATGTGGGGGACTGATATCACTAGCCTATTGTATTCTCCCATTTTCCCCCATCACTAAAGGCCCCGTCACACTTAGCGACGCTGCAGCGATCCCGACAACGATACGACCTGTCAGGGATCGTTGCTGCGTCGTTATGTGGTCGCTGGTGAGCTGTCAAACAGGCAGGCTCACCAACAATCAGGGGAGCAGTGACATCGTGGAAAGAATCTTTCCACGATGTCCTGCTCCTGGTTACCAGCCTGCTGAAGCAGGAGCAGGCTGGTAAACATCGGGTTACTAGGGGCACACGCGCAGCTAGTAACCCGTTGTTTATCATGGTTACGAGCCTGCTAAAGTGAGCGGTAACCTCCCGCTCACTGTAGCAGAGTGGTAACTATGATAAACAATGTGTTACTAGGGGCACGTGTGTCCATAGTAACCCGATGTTTATCATAGTTACCAGCCTGATCGCTGCTCCCGCTGGTCACACACAGCGATGTGTGCTGACCAGCGGGAGGGCAAAGACCAAAAAATGGTCCAGGACACTGTGCAGCGATCAGCGACCTCACAACAGGGGCCTGATCGCTGCAAAGTGTCACACATAGCGACATCGCTGGTGAGGTCGCTGTTGCGTCACCAAAACCGTGACACAGCAGCGATCTCGCTAGCGATCTCGCTATGTGAGACGGGGGCTTAAGATCTATGATGAACCCTGGTAACCTCAGCTGATAGGACAGAAGGGAACTGGTTTTACGAGTTGTATACACCACCTTTACACAACTACTGTAAATCTGCTTCTGATTTGCCCAGACTGAGCTTCTGTTCAGAGAAAAGTCCTTCCCCCTCCAGCAAAGCACACGGTCTTATATGCACACATTATATATATATATAATAATAATATATACTCACACACATGAAAATATTTGTATATATATTATATGTATACTGTGGGGAAAAAAAGTATTTAGTCAGCCCCCAATTGTGCAAGTTCTCCCACTTACAGAGATGAGAGCGGCCTGTAATTGACATCATAGGTCGACCTCGACTATGAGAGACAAAATGAGAAAACAAATCCTGAAAATCACATTGTCTGATTTGGAAAGAATTTTTTTTAATATATATAAATATGCATGTATTAAATTTTTATATGAAATGATTATTTGTTATCAAGAGATAATACTCAAATAAAAGCTGCGACACCTTCCCATAATGGCTACAGCCAGAGGGATCAAAAGAGAAAACGTATTCAGAACATACCCCGGCCCCTCACACCACTCCAACGCCGTATTGCTGATGCTTCGTCAGGGGCACTGTGATTTTCTTGATTTTTTTTGCATATTCTATATCTCATTGTTAAAATTAATCTACCCTTAAAATTATAGACTCTTCATGTCTTTGTCAGTGGGAAAACTTACAAAAACAGCAAGGGATCAAATACTTATTTCCTTCACTGTATATATATATATATATATATATATATACATATATACACACAGTATATATATCTATATATATACAGTATATATATATATATATATATATATATATATATACACACACACACACACACACACACACACACACACACACACACACACATACACACACTGCTCAGAAAAACAAAGGGAGCACTCAAATAACACATCCTAGATCTGAATGAATGAAATCTTCTCACTGAATACTTTGTTCTGTAGAAAGCTGAATGTGCTGACAACAAAATCACACAAAAATCATCAATGGAAATCACATTTATTAATGATAATAATAATCTTTATTTTTATATAGCGCTAACATATTCCGCAGCGCTTTACATACATTATCGTCGCTGTCCCCATCGGGGCTCACAATCTAAATTCCCTATCAGTATGTCTTTATTAACCAATGGAGGCCTGGATTTGGAGTCACCCCCAAAATTAAAGTGGAAAAACACACTACAGGCTGATCCAACTTTGATGTAATGTCCTTGAAACAAGTCACAATGAGGCTCAGTATTGTGTGTGGCCTCCACGTGCCTGTATGGCCTCCCTACAACGCCTGGGCATGCTCCTGATGAGGTTGCGGATGGTCTCCTGTGGGATCTCCTCCCAGACTTGGACTAAAGCATCCGCCAACTCCTGGACAGTCTGTGGTGCAACGTTGGTGGATGGAGCGACACATGATGTCCCAGATGTGCTCAATCGGATTCAGGTCTGGGGAACGGGCGGGCCAGTCCATAGCTTCAATGCCTTCATCTTGCAGAAACTGCTGACACACTCCAGCCACATGAGGTCTGACATTGTCTTGTATTAGGAGGAACCCAGAGCCAACCGCACTAGCATATGGTCTCACAAGGGGTCTGAGGATCTCATCTCGGTACCTAATGGCAGTCAGGCTACCTCTGGCGAGCACATGGAGGGCTGTGCGGCCCTCCAAAGAAATGCCACCCCACACCATTACTGACCCACTGCCAAGCCGGTCATGCTGAAGGATGCTGCAGGCAGCAGATCGCTCTCCACGGCGTCTCCAGACCCTGTCACGTCTGTCACATGTGCTCAGTGTGAACCTGCTTTCATCCGTGAAGAGCACAGTGTCCTGCACGGTCTTGGGCTGTGAGCACAACCCCCATCTGTGGACGTCGGGCCCTCATACCACCCTCATGGAGTCGGTTTCTAACCGTTTGTGCAGACACATGCACATTTGTGGCCTGCTGGAGGTCATTTTGCAGGGCTCTAGTAGTGCTCTTCCTGTTCCTCCTTGCACAAAGATGGAGGTAGCGGTCCTGCTGCTGGGTTGTTGCCTTTCTACGGCCCCCTCCACGTCTCCTGGTGTACTTGCCTGTCTCCTGATAGCGCCTCCAGCCTCTGGACACTACGCTGACAGACACAGCAAATCTTCTTGTCACAACTCGCATTGATGTGCCATCCTGGATGAGCTGCACTACCTGAGCAACTTCTGTGGGTTGCAGAGTCCGTCTCATGCTACCACGAGTGTAAAAGCACAGCCAACATTCAAAAGTGACAAAAACATCAGCCAGAAAGCATTGGTACTGAGATGTGGTCTGTGGTCCCCACCTGCAGAACCACTCCTTTATTGAAGGTGTCTTGATAATTGCCAATAATTTCCATCTATTGTCTATTCCATTTGCACAACAGCATGTGAAATTGATTGTCAATCAGTGTTGCTTCCTAAGTGGACAGTTTGATTTCACAGAAGTTTGATTTACTTGGAGTTATATTCTGTTAAGTGTTCCCTTTATTTTTTTGAGCAGTGTAGTATGGTTGGGTAGTAGTTAATAATTTCTACATATTTTATATATATAATAGAATATAATTTATATATATTTCGCATTTATAGATCGATATTTTGAGAGATATTTTCTTATATCTTATTATGCATTTATACTATGATCTCATATAATCGTGTTATACTTCATGCTTCACTGTTCTCTGTGGTGTCCTCGCTGGCCGTATCAATCTCTGCTCCATGACGTGCGGTCACGTGGTTCCCCATGTGCTTGCTGAATGATGGATCATATGACGCGTTTGCCATGGATGCGGTGGTGTAGCAGTGATTGCCATGTGTCATGCCACGCCCTCCCCACACCCATTGGCCGAGAGACTACACCCCCCCTTTTCTATTGGCTCAAGGGCCCTTTTTAAACCCTACCCACCTACACTGACGCCACCTCTTGATGAAGGCAGCCGTGCTGAAACGCGCATCAGGGTGAGCGCAATTGAGGGGCGTATTCACATCGACTGTGGCTGTAAGTATTCTATAGGGTTCATGCTACACTCTTTTTGCTGCCGTTCTTTAATCTTTTTTCCTACTTAGGTGCATTTTCTAGGCTTTAATATGTATTAGGATATACTTTTATCCTGTAGCCTAAGAGGTCAGGGCACTGATACCACTTATAAAGATCTGCTGTCCCCAGTATGAGCTATCTATATTAGTACTTGTATATAGACAGCGGTGTGACTAACCTCTTATATAGCAACTACTTCTGACCTACCTCACAAGCACCTGCACTTTTATTGAATGCTTCACTGCATTTTAACAATATATTCTTATTTTTTGGCAGCCCAATTATGTATTTACATCAGAAAAGAATCATGTTAATTTGTCTCATGCTCCTCATTAGTGCTCCTCCATTGTTTTACTATTAACTGTCTGTTTCTGCGATTCATATTTTTTTCCTGTATAAATTATAATTAATAACATTTTGTAATTGTTTCACTATTATATGGGACTCTGACTTGAAGTTTTTTCCTCTTGTTTCTTATGTATGGAGGAGTATATGGGGCCCATTATACTGTATACTGGTTGGCCCACGACGTTGTCAAAGTTTTCATGTTTTGAGTTTTACATTCCTGATGTAGAATCAGTCTGGGTAAATGTACATGGACATGGCAATAATGGAAAGCTGCTAATTGGACTTTGCTACAAGTCTCCTAATATAGCTGAACATGTAGAGGATGAAATGCTGCAACAAATTAAAAAGGCAACAAAAATAAGTCATGGTGAAAAGTGTTGGATCCCTTGAAATTGTTCCAGAAAATGAAGTAATTCTCCCAGAAAATTATTGCAATTACATGTTTTGTTATACACGTTTATTTCCTTTGCGTGTATTGGAACAACACAAGAAAACAGAGAAAAAAAGGCAAATTGAACATAATTTCACACAAAATAGGCCGGAAAAAATTGTTGGCACCTTGCCAAAATTGTGGGTAAACAACTTTGTTTCAAGCATGTGAAGCTTGTTCAAATGCAATTGTGGCAAGTAACAGGTGTGGGCAATATGAAATTCACAACTAAAACTAGATAAAAAAGGGAGAAGTTGATTCAATCTTTGCATTGTGTGCCTATGTATGCCACACTAAGCATGAAGAAAACAGAAAGAGGAGAAGAGAACTGTCTGAGGACTTGAGAACCAAAATTGTTGAAAAATATGAACAATTTCAAGGTTATAAGTCCATCTTTAGGGATCCGCATGTTCCTTTGTCCAAGGTGCGCAGCATAATCAATAAATTTACAACCCATACAGTCAAATATGGTGGAGGTTCAAAGGTGTTTTGGGGTTGTTTTGCTGCCTCTGGCACTAGGTGCCTTGCCTGTGTGCAAGACATCATGAAATCTGAAGATTACCAAAGGATTTTGGGTCACAATTTAGTGCCTAGTGTCAGAAAGCTGGGTTTGCGTCCTAGGTCATGGGTCTTCATACTTTACTTTCCCCTTGTTGACAGTGTGTTGCAGCCTCCCCTCTGGTTCCTCAGGAGGTATTAAGAACTCCTCAACAGCTTATTAGGGAGTTAGGTCTGTGGTGGCGTTATTAGTTGTGCAGCTAGGGCCTTTCTTGTCTGTACAGAGACTAGTTGTGTGTAGTTGCAGCATTCTCCCCTGTGTGGGTTCTCCGGTGGTTATCAAGATGCGCTTTCTGGTTAAAACATTTCCCACAATCTGAACATGAAAAAGGCTTCGCCCCTGTGTGGGTTCTCTGGTGCTTAACAAAATCAGATTTCTGGTTAAAACATTTTCCATATTCTGAACATGGAAAACGCTTCTCCCCTGTGTGAATTCTCTGATGTTTGATAAGAGTTGATTTGTCTGTAAAACATTTCCCACATTCTGAACATGAAAATGGCTTCTCCCCTGTAAGAGTTCTCTGATGTATATTAATATATGATTTCTGTACAAAACATTTGCCATAATCTGAACATGAAAAAGGCTTCTCCACTGTGTGGGTTCTCTGGTGCTTAAGAAAACTAGATTTCTGGTTAAAACATTTTCCACATTCTGAACATGGAAATGGCTTCTCCCCTGTGTGAGTTCTCTGATGTGCGATAAGATTTGATTTCTGTACAAAACATTTCCCACATTCTGAACATGGAAAAGGCTTCTCCCCTGTGTGAGTTCTCTGATGTTTGATAAGAGTTGATTTCTGTAGAAAACATTTCCCACATTCTGAACAGGAAAATGGCTTCTTTCCTATGTGAGTTATCTCATGCCTAACAAGATTTGATTTCCGATTAAAACATCTCCCACACTTGGAGCAAGAAAATCTATTCTTCGCTGTGTGAATTTTTTGATGTTTAAGAAAAGACTTTTTGAGAGGAAAACTAATTCTATATTCTGAACCTGAAAATGTCTTCTTTGCTTTAGGAGCAGTTTGTTTTTTAATGCTTATTTTGTGACTATGATTTTCCTTAGTAGTCAGTAATGAATCAGAAGACAGGACCTGTTTCATAGAATCAGATGACAGATCTTTGCTGTGAAGGGATGATGGTATATCTGGAGTAATGTCACTCACTTCAATTGTATCCTGTGGGATCTGAAAAACGTCTGATTTGAAAATTGAAGATGTCAGCTGTCCCTCTGATCTCCGGGTACAGTTATCTGCCAAGAATAATTATTTTTTAATAAAAAAGCCTTGAATTTTATATTTTTGAACATTTCTACTTAAACTGTCTGTAAAAAAAGGCAAGTTATATAAAAAAACATTCACTTATTCACCAGGACAATGACCATCTAATAGAAAACCTCATAGGATGAACCAGTGGAGCGTGGTGTCCAACTGTTTGCTCATTCTGCTTCCCAAATATGGAGTAAAAGGCGCAGGCTCTGTCCAGCCACTAAGATTAGGTAACCTGGGACCTGTAGTACCATCCAGTCTGGCAGTGTGGATGTGTGTGCTGTCCAGCTGGAGTAATCTGCTCCCTGCTTCAGCCATTTGGAAAGGATGTGTGTGCTGTCCAGCCGTGTTCTCCACTGGTTCAGTCCTCTGTGATCAGCTCCCGGCTTGTGTATTTGGTTCCTGTTGTGACCTCGGCCCGTTTACTGACTACTCTTGTGTCTTCTGATTTTATACTTTCTCTGCCCTCCTGGTTGTGATCCGGCTACCTGACTATTCTTCTTCCCATCTCACTCCACAGAACAGCAGGTAACACCGTGGCCCAAGCCTAGGGGTCTCTGTGTAAGTCCAGATCCATGTAGAGGGGTTAAAGGTTGATGAGCAAAGTAATTTGTGAAATCAGTAAACAGGGTAGATAGTGACAAGCCAGTTTGTGGTGGCCATCTTTTGAGCTGACAGGTGACCATGAACAGTGCCCCCAATACATTGTGTCTGCAAACTATTCCAGCAAGATCTGCATTCAAAGAGCTAAGTAGCGCTCCTTCCCTTTTTAACCTGCCATGTGCCCAGACAGTAGTGTACAACCGTATATAGGGGATTGTCAGATTCAAGAGAAGTTGGAAAATAATTTGTAAGGTCCATTTGTTTCCTATTATCCTTTGTGAAGAATTCAAAAGTTATCACCACATAAAGTGACACACGTCAGATTTGAAAAATGGGGCCTGATTAGGAACATAAAACTGTCTGCGGGAAGGGGTTACATCAGAGGATTACTGAAGTCAAAAACTGAGTATAGACAATAACACATCTACTGAAATGATCAAACTCAACAGTCTTCATCCGAGAAAAATGAGTAACTAATGGTGAAACCTCTCTGGGGTAATTAGAGTCTGGGGCTCGGTGGCTCTTGGCAATCTAAACTATCGTAAGGGACAATATTTTCTGTCAGATGAGTGTCAAGAAGAAATATTAGACATTTAAAGTGAAGTTTTTTACAATACTGCAGAGGTGAGGTGTCTTAAATTTAGATCTCTGGTATTTGGAAGAGGCAATGGAGATCTTTATTCAAGGACTACCAGGGAGTTAAAGACTCACATAAGTGAGGCCGGCCGATCCCACCACAATCAGACTATCATACAGAATGAACTTGTAAAAAAAAAGAAAGAATATATAAACAAGTAACATCCCCAACAACAACGTAAGTATGAATGGAGAAATCCAACACTAAACTGGAGTTGGCTCATTTATGGTGGACCATTGGAGGTATGATGAGTCCTGACTAGAAGAGTAGAGAAAGTATTAGTGCCCCCATTTCAGGAGAGATTGTGCAGGAATCTGAATTTCTTAGGATTGAAAATATAATGGAATTTCTGATTAGTGTTGAGTGAATTTGTTCGGCATTTCAAATTTGGGTTCGGGGTTCCGGCTTGTTCGCACCAAAAAAATCGGCTCCACCCATGAACATCCCTGATTTGCCACGCTGTCACGCAGATGTGCGCAA
Source organism: Phyllobates terribilis (assembly GCF_046119375.1). NCBI lineage: Eukaryota > Metazoa > Chordata > Amphibia > Anura > Dendrobatidae > Phyllobates > Phyllobates terribilis. The sequence continues at coordinate 9,110,858 of NW_027362772.1, read as the reverse complement.
ACAAGCCGGAACCCCGAACACGAACCCAAATTTGAAGTGCCGAACAAATTCACTCAACACTATGATGTGGAGTGTATCCATGAAACCAGGGCTCGAGCCATGCCACCACATCTCCTGCCGGCGTGAATAAATGTATATTAGAGCCATCAGCCACGCACAACTTAGAGATATATCATGGCACAGGTGTAATGTTTTTTGTGTAGGTTATCGCAACCCTGTTTGAAGATAGTCGGTTTTAAAAGAAATTGAAAAGTCAGGATAAAGGGAAACTCTGTTATTGTACAGAAATTCACACTTGGCCCTCACTGCACATTTAATGTTGTTGATCAAGAAAGTGAAGTTTAGCCAGAAAGACTGGACTTGGTCTTGTAGGAACCATATGAGAACATTCAGCAGCACAGAGGGGAGAGAAGGTAGATTCATCTAATAAGATATCAGGGATCTAGGAAGCCAACAGCATCATTACCCTCCGCTTTCTCTTACAGGCCCATCAGAATGTTTTTCTTCAAGTGATTTTCTCACTTGTCAGCACTTTCTACGTACGCTGTAATTTGGCTTTGTAGTTTACAGACCTGGGCAGGTAACGGTCAGCGTCTACTAATCCCAGGGGGAGGTGGATCCTCCAGGTTATAAGTTCTATAGAAAAGATCTTTCACAATTACACAAAGTAAATTGAATATTTTTGGACGGAGGAGAATGTTGTGGTCTAGCGGCAAAATGGTGATCACATGATTGTGATACGGCCGGACTACACGACCGATAAACCAGCCACAGCTGGTGACTGAGAAGAATCTGTGACTTCTCTGCATTTAGTGGTTACTACTCACCTGGGTAGTCATATGTAGGAATCTCCTCCTTACACCGCTCATCACCCCTCACATATGTCTCTGTAGTATTAATATGGGTCATATCTTCACCCTAAAACAAATATTATAAAAGTCACAGACAGATGGAGAAGTCACATCTATGATCAGCTCTAATCCTGCCATCTCCAACGTTCTCATTACACAAATATAAAACATATTAATGGTGGATAAAACAAGACTGAAGACATGACTTTTACAACCGTCTACACATCATAGGGGAAAACTCATGACATCTTCTATCTACCTGAGGAACATTGGGATCTTCTTGTTTACAGTCCAGTGGAAGAAGAGGACGGGGACATCTCTCTGGTGTTGTCCTCTTACTGGATAGATCTGGAGGAAACACATACGGGGACTGAATTCATTCTTTACATACTGATAATTATAGGCCGTGTGTATTTAGTCCTGTCTATTACCTGGTGATGTGAGGGGCTGGGGAACCTCCATCATGATCTTGTACAGATCTTTGTGTCCTTCTAAATACTCCCACTCCTCCATGGAGAAATAGACAGCGACATCCTGACACCTTATAGGAATCTGACACATACAATGATAGAGTCATCCCCCCGATCCCTTCATAGTGTTACTGTATAATGTCCCAGCAATGTCACCTCTCCAGTCAGAAGCTCAATCATCTTGTAGGCGAGTTCTAGGATTTGGTCATTGATGTCCTCATGTATCAGGGGGTGAGGTGGAGGCCCCATGATTAATCTCTGGTTATGGAGAGACACATTTATAAATCTCACTACAGACATTTCCAGAGTCCTCACCTCTCCAGTTCTGTCCATCTGTTATTCCCATAGATAAGAATGATGTAATGTGATGTCATCAGAATCTCTCACCTCTCCAGTAAGCCGGAAGAGGATCTCTAGGGTGACGTGTAATATCCTCTCCACCATCTTGTCCCTGTCTTTATCCATCGTTGATGGGTAAATCAGGAAAATTTTCTTATATAGACGATTTTCACTGAGAGGATCCGGTATTGTAGAGATCTGAACGAGAAGAAGATGAGCCGATGTGACATCATAAAAATCCTGTATAATAATACAATTACTGGAGATAATAAGGGGAAACATATGATGAGATTTATTATTTTATAGTATTTAGTTTTTTCTTTACATCTAGTAATAAAACCTACATATTTTAGGCCACAGACAACAACCAGTTTCTTCCTCGAAGTCTGCAGCTGAATACGTTTCTCATAGACTTATCTTCCATAACGCTAATTTTCGTCTCATTTTCCGTCACTGGAATTGGCATTAGCCATACTGCAGGAGATATTTATTTCACGTGACATGAGAAATAACTACTTCATGATGAGGCAACATCATCTACTACGGACCTAAAACCATATTTGGAGACAGTCCGTCACTGACTACATCACCACTGGCCGTCTGTATGAATGTTTCCCGTCTTCCCTGAACAGTAATCTTCTATCAAGTTAGATCTCATGTCTGATTCACACACAGAAGTTTGAGGCTTTTATAAAAGCTGTTTTGTTTGCACAAATGCCGCGGACAGAAATTATTTGATACTAAAGTCTACATGTACAGTGTATTATGGGTTTCATTTCTAGCCTTAGGCTTTCCTATATTACAAGAAAAAACCCAGAAAAAAGCAGATATTAAAATGTTTCAAAAGAAAATTGGCACCAACAATTCTTGTAAAAAGAAAAAACATGCAAAAAGCAGAAGACACATTTTGTAATTTTTTAACATGTTATGAACTCTTTTGGGCACCAGAACATAGATGTACACCTCAGGGATGGCACAGGTGCGGCTGCAATAAAATCCCTGGCAGTTTAACCACTTGCTCCTGCAAAAAGCAAACATGGCATCTAAGAAGGTGTGACAGAGTTCGGCTGAATGCCCTCCTCCCCCAAGTACTGGGCCTGTAATGTACAAAAGTCTATTAGGCCAGGCCAGAGGCAGAGTTCCATAACTTACTTTTTAACACCTTCATAAACATTAGACTAAAGTTACATGGAAGCACTGATTTTGGTCGACTATATAATGTATTTGGGGACCTCCCTACAGATGCAGTCAGTCATACAAACCACAGGAAAGCTGGAATATTTGTGTATGGGGGAATCTGGAGAGATAGCCATCTGCCAAATGATCCTTCAGCCAACACTTATCTCCTGTGTATGGGGCAGTTAGTATTACACTGACAGGCAGTGATAATACACGGCACTACAGTAGTACAGTGCATCACCTGAGCAATCAAAGGCTTCTGTGTTGTATGATCGCACTAATGAGAGGTATTTTAAAAAGTTTATAAAAAAGGTTTAAAAAAAGTTTTAAAATGAAAATATCACAGTTTTAGCAAAATAAATATTTGTCACTATAAGGTAAACATGCAAATAATGAGAAAATGGAGAGGGAGGTCAGCTCACTGTTTATTTAATGCACCTTGTCTGTAGAACACCGCATGGAGCCGCCCTGGTCAGGGACTGTGAAGACCCGGGGTCTTCTGTGGGCGTAACGCTACTCAAACAACACAGGGTGAGGGTAAAACAGAGTGGCAACACTTTACTGAACCACAAAGCGGACATTAAACATACAGAACAGTCCAGCAAATACCCAAGATGGTACATTACACAGTTTCATTCTTCCATCTCCGCCCGCCTGGGATAGAACAGCTGCGACTTTGGAGACTTCCAGGGCCAACTACCTCAACCAGTGGCCCTCCGCTTCTGGTGGGCCCCCACAGAGAGAAGGTAGAGGCAAGCTTAGGAAGTCAACAGTCCATCGAGGTACAAGACCAGGAGACCCGATGGTCCCATCTTGGCCTCTCCGAGAGTTTCCATGGGTTCTAGGTGACCGGTGGGTCCCTCCTAGCAACACCAAAACAGCATATCCATGGGGCCAAGTGACTTTTTCGTCCTCTCCTGGACTTCCCAAAAGTATCCATGGTCTCTCTGATGGTTAATGGAGTAGATCTGAAACTTTCCAGTGAGGGCTGATACCCTTAGACTAGAATCATGTAGAATACAAATCTGTGTCTCTTTAGATGCCATGCAATCCATCTACTTTCCTGAAGGATGTCTCCCATTCTCCTTCCAAAGTCCTTCTGATGTTCCGTGATTCTCTGTCCCAAATTTCATTCTGTCTACAGCACTACAGACACCCCTGTTTATATTTACATCTGTGTGAGGTCATAAAGCCCAGGTAAAAGAGGTATAGGTGCAGGGATCACCTATCATTGTTTGAGCTAATCTATTTATATAGTTGGTATCACAGGGGCTGTTGTAAATAAACTTTCAGCTGACTTAGTACAATTTGTCATTAGCACAGTAAACATGATTGTTTCCAAACGAGTAGAATTCAGCATTCAGGGTTATACAAATACTATGACCTTTTTGATCAGCAAGAGAAATACAACCCCTGACGAAGCTACTGTAGTAGCGATACGCGTAGGGCTTACCTCTCTACAGTGGACTCCCTCCGTAGGTATCCATGCCCTATGTGTATCGCTACTACAGTAGCTTCGTCAGGGGTCGTATGTTTTTTAACCACTTGTGTGTCCCCTACATGAAATAAAGTTGCTATTGTATTTATTATTTGCAGTAATTCTTATTATTTTTGGATGTGCATTATCTCACTGTGCAAGCTTTTCTCTACCTACTTCTTTAAGTGCTTTGTTGCACAGTTACCATTGCACAACGTACCATATTTCAGTGATTTAGATTGTGTGGTGCCGACTGCCAAATATCTTAATAGATTAATGTCTTCTAATACATTTTTTTAGCGGACCTGACGTGCATCCCACGTATTGTAGTTAACTCTCTATACACTCTATTAAATAAATGACCCCCTATAGTGTTACAATTGATGAAATTGTGTATTGAAAATTGCTGTACCGTTAGGTTTTCTTCAAATGTGTTGGTTTTATTAACATAGTTGCATGCTTTACAGGGTGTATGTCCACATTTAAAAAAACCCTTATAGGACAACCAAGTTACATTGCGCTTGATATTTGTTTCTTGCTTATTCCGCCTGGTGTAGAAGCCTTTTTGCATCCAAAACTCAAACAAAATATGCAAAAGAATTTACAAAGTCTGGAGGATGCTATCTCAGACATCAAAAAAACTACGTTTGAGAGAGATATCAAAGACTACGAGTCAAATTCAATTTACACATGGAAATTAAACAAACCAGGAGCTACTGTTCTGAAATACAGGTCACAAAATAAATTCAAAGGAAATAGAGGAGAGCGGAGGTCAGCTTCACAAATCCTAATGTGTCCATGGGTTCCTCTAATTATAATTCTCTGAGGACTTATCTGATGCATCAGTGGGATCAACTAAAGACAGATGGAACAAAAATAAATTCTCAAGAACGCCCCACAATCCAGCACAAAACAACGGGCAGCAGAAAGCTCAAACGTGCCCGGACATGTGCGTTCCACGCCGGAGTGCATCACGGTCTCCTATCTGCGAATGCGCATGTCCGGAAGCATGCGTTCCACGCCGGATCGCATATGGTATTGGATTGCATACCACCAACATAGAAAAATCCTATCTCTGAGATCAGCATCATGGGAGACTAAAAACAAGTACTGCACATCCTCCTATCATGTAATAGGCAAATAGATCTACTTTATCACCACAAAAAATATGGGATGGTGGCCCACAGTATATTCCTAAATGGTCAAATTTGACCTCTATTGCACAGTTAGAAATACACAAGGATCACCACACTTGTTAATGATGAAATAGTATAAGTGGAATATAATTGATAAGTAATAATTCTGATATAGAAGCTCAGATATCTCGGTGAAGTACAACAATATGTGAACCCCATTCACAGGGAACTGACTAGCAATGGGTAGAGCATAAAATCCAAAAAATATAATCAAGAATGGGGCTGTATTCACACAAAACAGGCATAGGAAATTTGGTCATTGAGTCCCTTAGGGGCTCGAGAATCCAGTCTAACAATCCACTCACTTTCCTTTCAGAGGACACATCTATTGTGATCAACTCCTCTCACATTGGGTTTAACCACCACAATGATACAAAAGGAGAGGTCTCCGGTTTCACCTCGATGTGCACTGTTCATGTGTCTCACTAATGGGATCTCCTGACCATGGCGTATATCGCCCAAATGCTCCCCTACTCTCCTCCTAGACTCCCTCTTGATCTTGTCTACATATTCTAGGGGGCAGGTGCATGTGGCCATATATACTAGTCCTGAGGTTTTACAACTGGAATAATTGCACTGGAAAGATTTTAACCATGGAGGAACTTGAGAAAGATTTACATGGTCTCATCCAATTACATGTACAACGTTCTCCAGATCTAAAGAAACCACAGATTCTTCTATCTAGCCAAGTCCCCTTGGGTGCAGGTTTTTTATAGACACTGTGCACTAAACGGTCCCTAATTGACCAACCCTTTCTGAAAGTAGAAGTGGAAAGTGGAAGTAGATTTCACAGCACCCTCAGGTCCGGGTCGACCACAAGTATATCCCAGTGTTTTCTGAGGATATGAAAGATACAGTCACTCTGATTGTCATAAGATTTTCTTACTCGTGTAGTCCAATCTTCTTCTTGGTCTCTTGGATTGGTATGGAGGAGTGTCTCTCTCTCCCATTTTCTGCAAACGATGTTGCGGAATCGAAAATGTACCATGAGTACCCTTTATCCCTTAATCTGGTGTTCAGGTCTATTGCCTGTATATTAGATTCTGTGACATTCGAGCAGTACCTTCTCAACCGTAAAAATTGGCCCTTGGGTTTCCTCTTTGTATGGGGATGGGGGTGGTGGTTATCCCACTTCAATAGTTTATTAGTGCTTGAAAGTTTATGGTAGATGAGTGTCCCTAGGGTCCCATTTCAATCTTTCTTGATCAGTACATACAGGAACGGCATGTGTACTAATTCTCCTACACATGAAAATGGATATACTCTTGACCTGATCTTCGCCTGGCTCTGTTTAATACATGACTTTACGAACACTCCTCTTCCGCTCTCAGATCACAACCTTCTTTCATTCTCTGTCAAGAACTGTCACCCTGCTCAAGACACCCCCACTTTCCACACCTATAGAAATATACAATCCATTAACACCCAGAAATCTATGAAAACGTTGCAGTCATCATTGGCCCCAATCTCCTCCCTCTCATGTCCTGACTGTGCACTGAAGCATTATAACGAAATATTGCTATGAGCCCTGGATGAAGCCGCACCTCCTACACAGAGAACAACTCGGCACAGACGGCGACAACCCTGGCACACGCTGTAAACACGTCTTCTCCAGGGGTGCTCCAGGTGCCGAACGGCTGTGGAGAAAATCTAATCTGCCCGAAGAATTCCTCCATTATAAATTTATGCTTAAAACCTATAACTCCGCCCTTCACCTCTCCAAACAAACCTACTTTAACAACCTCATCATCTCACGGCCCAATAAGCCAAAACACCTGTTTGATTAAGGAGAGAGTGAAAAGTGTCAAGAAGCACAAGGCCCGACCACCGACCTCAGCGCTGACGATCTGGCCAATTATTTCAAAGAAAAAAATTGACCATATCAGACAGGAAATTTTCTCCCAGTCCTCAAATGTAATGCATGCTCCTCCCTCCCACACTGCATCTTGCTCATTTTCTGACTTCGAACCAATCATGGAAGAAGAAGTGACAAGGCTCCTTGCTTCCTCTCGCTCTACCACCTGCACCAGTGACCCTATTTCCTCACATCTCCTTCAGTCCCTTTCTCCAGCTGTCACCACGACTCACCGAACTAAAATATTCAACTTCTACCTCTCATCTGGTATTTTTCCCTCCTTTTTTAAACACGCCAGCATACATCCGCTACTTAAAAAACTATCCCTCGACCAGAACTGCACGGCCAACTACAGACCTGTTTCCAATCTTCCTTTTATCTCTAAACTCCTGGAACGCCTGGTCCACTCCTGTCTATTACGCTATCTCTCAGATAAATCCCTTCTTGACCCTTTACAGTCTACTGAAACTGCACTCACTAAAGTCTCTAATGATCTACTAACAGCCAAATCTAATGGTCACTACTCCCCGCTGATTCTCCTGGATCTCTCTGCAGCATTCGACACTGTGGATCTACCTCTCTGACCGCTCCTTCACTGAGTCTTTTGCTGGCTCCTCTTCCTCTCACCTTCCCCTTATTGTTCCTCAAGGATCAGTCCTAGGCGCCCTTCTTTTCTCCTTATATACCGCTTCTATTGGACAAGCAATCAGCAGATTCGGTTTTCAGTACCATCTCTATGCTGATGACACCCAATTATACACCTCTTCTCCAGACATCACCCCTGCATTATTACAAAATACCAGTGATTGTCTTTCCGCCGTCTCTAACACTATGTCCTCCCTCTATCTAAAACGGAATCTGTCAAAAACTGAACTACTCGTATTTCCTCAATCCACTAACCTACCTGTGCCCAATATTGCCACTTCAGTTTGTGGCTCCACCATTACTCCCCAGCAACATGCCCACTGTCTTGGGGTCATACTTGATTCAGGTCTTTCCTTCACTCCTCACATCAAATCACTCGCTCACTCGAGTCATCTACACCTCAAAAACATCTCTAGAATCAGAAATTGTCTTACCTTTGACTCGGCAAAAACTCTTACTGTAGCTCTTATTCATTCTCGTCTAGACTATTGCAACTCTTAACTAATCGGTCTCCCTCTTTCTAAACTTTCCCCTCTCCAATCCATCCTTATCGCAGCCGCCAGGGTCATATTCCTCACCAACCGATACACCGATGCCTCTTCCCTGTGCCAGTCATTGCACTGGTTACCCATCCAATACAGAGTTCAATATAAACATCACTCTCACCCACAAAGCGCTCCACGATTCAGCACCACTCTACATCTCCTCCCTCATCTCAGTCTACCACCCTTCCCGTGCTCTCCATTCTGCCAATGACTTAAAACTAAAAGCCTCCATAATCCGAACCTCCCACTCCCGTCTCCAAGATTTCTCGCGTGCAGCACCAACTGTTTGGAATGCACTACCCAAGACAATTCGATTAATTCCCAATACCCACAGTTTTAAGCGTGCCATAAAAACCCATTTCTTTAGACTATCAGTGAATATGAATAGCGGTACCAGAGCGCCAATAACAGGGCAAAAATATTAAAAGGACTGATTTATTAATATACACACAACGCGTTTCGGTGGACACAGCCACCTTCATCAGGTGTGACAAGCAGCAAACAATTGATCCTTATATACATTTGACTAGGTATACAATTACTTAAAAGGGGCGGGGCCAGATACAGAGTAATACCTCTATATTAACCCCTTGAGTTCATATATGCTCAATAAAGTAAAAAGGATTGTTATAAATTAATGCCTAATGAAGCATATAGGGTTCTTATAAAAAGGATTCGCTGTATAAAAACTTGTGAATCCTATAATCATAAATAATAATTTTTACATACAACATAAAACAATGTATAAATATAAAGTTATAAAATTACAATCAGTTTCTATCATTATAATTAGGGAAAAGTAGACGAAGAAAGGAAAGAGAAACAAAACAAAACAAAAAAATAAATAAAATTTTTTTTTAAAAAAAATATTTTTTATTATCCAAAAAAAAAAAATTTTTTTATTATTTTTTTCCTTCTTTTCCTCTCTCCTTTCTCTCTCTCCTCCCTCCTCCCCTCCCTCTCTCCTTTCCCCTCTTCTCTCTCTCCTCCCCCCTGCTCCTCCATATAAAAGATATATATAATAAAATTGCTAAAATATAAAAACAATTATTTAAAAAGTTGTCTTCTCTATATTAAGGTTCAAACCTTCAGGAGACAAGGTTCCCATTTTGAAAATCCAATAATTTTCATGTGTAATGAGACGATTTAGTCTATCAGGGTGTGTATCAACTATATGATCAATGATAGTTAGTTTTAGGTTATTAGGATTTTTTTGATGTTCTTTTAAGAAATGATTAGAAACACTATGTAGGGGAAAGCCGTTTCTAATATTTTGGCGATGTTTATTTAATCTGGAGTGCATTTCCTGGATAGTGCGGCCAATGTATTGCAGGCCGCAGGTGCACTGGAGCAGATAGATCACATACGAGGACTGACATGTAAGTCTAAAGCGAATGGGATATATCTCTCCAGTGACCACAGAGACGAATGTTTTAGCTCCGTTATCAATGGATTGACAGCATAAGCATTTAGGGACGTTGCATTTATAACATCCATTATTGCTAGTAGGAGCTGAATTTAAATGGTTCGGTCTTCTACCAATTGTTGTATTGCTAGGGGCTATATAGTTTCCTAGATTTTTACTCCTCCGATATATGACATGAGGAAATTCCGGTAAATGACCAGTTAATATTGGATCATTACTTAAAATGAACCAGTATTTTTTTAATAAACTGGATAACACTTGCGTAGGTTTACCATAGGTAGTAATCAGATTTAAACTGAAATCGTTGTATGGCTCTTGGCTGGTATTCTTGGATTTGTTGATACACAAGTTCTGTGATAGGGATCTAGTTTTGGTGAAAGCATCCTTTAATAATTTCTGGGGGTATCCCTTAGCTCTAAAACGTTTTTGTAAAACCTTAGATTCCAGAAAAAAATCCGAATCATGTGTACAATTTTTTCTGACACGCCAATATTGACCGTATGGAATATTTCTAATCCAGCTGGGTAGATGGCCACTGTCAAATTCAAGATAGCTATTTACATCCACTTCCTTAAAGTGGGTAGATGTGGATATTTTACCTGAATTGTCTATATTTATCTGAAGGTCAAGATATTGAATATTACTCTCAGATATGGTAGAGGTAAAGTAAAGACCCCAGGGGTTAATATAGAGGTATTACTCTGTATCTGGCCCCGCCCCTTTTAAGTAATTGTATACCTAGTCAAATGTATATAAGGATCAATTGTTTGCTGCTTGTCACACCTGATGAAGGTGGCTGTGTCCACCGAAACGCGTTGTGTGTATATTAATAAATCAGTCCTTTTAATATTTTTGCCCTGTTATTGGCACTCTGGTACCGCTATTCATATTCACTGATTGTCCCTTTCCCCCTGTTGGGGTGCGGTAGAGCTGCCTTTAATTTATTGTTCTTTCACCTGTGGGAGGAATTTAATTAGAATCACTACCCAGGTTTTCCAAGCTGCGCTGCCCTAACCCCTCCGGAGCGCTGCCTGGGGTGTTGGTGAAGCTGGGCGTCCATCTCGGCGTTACATGCAACTAACCTGACCACGTGATCCACCACCGAGAGATCAGGATCTGTGAACGCCGCTGGAATTAGATGACAGCCACCAACAGAGCGGAGCTTGTGGAGCTTTACACTGGGGTTGTGCAGAGGTGCACAACTTCATAAGGTTAGTAGCCATCCTCACACCCCTCTAACAATTGCAATACTGAGTCACCCATTGCGCCTTGTTCTCTCCTCTCTTTACATTTCTTTAGACCGGCCTATCACCTCAACACACTTATCTAACTGTCCCAGTTTGGCCCATATCAAAAGTTTCTTCAAAATCATGCTCATACCATCCATGCACTGATTAGCCTCTGTACTGTACACATACTGGCTGGCGACCAGTTCATATAGTGTTATGTACTTACCCTATTTAGCATATTAAGGCTGTATTATAGAATATATGTACATTTTACCTTTGTGTCTCCCCTACTTCTTTATAGACTGTAAGCTTGCGACCCTCACTCCTTTTAACATCTGAGTTAAGCTTATTCTGTAAAGTCTGTATTGTCTGTAGAAGTCCCCCCTAAAATTATAAAGTGCTGTGGAATATGTTAGTGCTAAAAAAATAAAAATTATTATTATAATTAAATTCAGATGTGAATCGAAGGCCCACTCTATTGATGTTGAGGTCCCCGACAAATTAAAAAGATTGTTCACTCGTCCCCGACCAGATGATAAAAATGTAGTCAATATATTTCTACCATACCCCAGTATATGGATGCCACCACTTATAATCATCTCAGAATATTGTGGTTTCCTCCCAACAGTCCAGGGATAAGTTCGCATATGAGGGGGCACAGGGGCTCCCCATCGCAGTACCCCTGAGCTGGAGGAAGTACTGCCTGTCAATAAGAAAGTAGTTATAAGTAAGAGTGAATTTTAGAAGATCCTCCATGAAGTCATTATGTCTGCTACACTGTATTGATCTCGATTAAAAGAAATGTCTTACTCCTCTGATACCATCCTCAGGCCGTATATTACTGTACAAAGACTCGATATCTAGTAAGGCCGGCTGCTCCCCTACATGCATGTATACATGCTCGAGGGTATACATGGAGGGGAGCAGGCAAAGGGAAAACCAACTCCAGAGGGATTATTCCAACTGCAGGACCTCAGGCGGTACTGTAGGGGCATCATACACACTGCATAAGGGGCATAATGGGGGCATTATACTGTGAGGGGGGCATCATACATACTACATAAAGGGCATTACACTGTGTGGGGGCACCATACATACTGCATAAGGGGCATAATGGGGGCATTACACTGTGTGGGGCATCATAAATACTACATAAGGAGCATAATGGGGGCATTACACTGTGTGGGGGCATCATACATCCTGCATAAGGGGCATAATGGGGGCATTACACTGTGTGGGGGCATCATACATACTGCATAAGGGGCATAATGGGGGCATTACACTGTGTGGGGGCATCATACATACTGCATAAGGGGCATAATGGGGGCATTACACTGTGTGGGGCATACATACTGCATAAGGAGCATAATGGGGGCATTACACTGTGTGGGGGCATCATACATACTGCATAAGGGGCATAATGGGGCCATTACACTGTGTGGGGACATCATACATCCTGCATAAGGGGCATAATGGGGGCATTATATTGTGTTGGGGGCATCATACCAATGCAAGCTTGTGTCCCTGTTGGAGGAAAAGTTGCGAAATCTAGAAGAGAGGTTAACTACGTTGAAAATCATTAAGGAAGGTGAAGAGTTCTTAGACAGAGCAGAATTATCTCTTCATGATTCAGAAAGAGAAGAAATTCGAACTGCACCTGAGGAAACAGAGGAATGGAAGCATGTGACCCACAGAAGCAGAAGGATCGAGAGGCAGTCAGCACCCATACTGCTCAGGAACCAGTACCAGGCTCTCACGCAGGAGAACCATGAAGAAATACAGCAAAATAAGACTTTGCCAGCAATGTATAACCTTGTAAGCCCTCAGAATCCTCCTGGATGGAGAAAGAAGAATGTTGTGAAGAAAAAACGGAGAGTGGTGGTCATGGGGGATTCCCTGTTAAGAGGAACAGAGGCCGCTATCTGCAGACCAGACATAACCTCAAGAGAAATGTGCTGTCTTCCAGGAGCAAAAATTAAAGATGTGTCGGACAGGATATCAAGACTCTTCAGACCTACAGAGCACTACCCATTCCTGCTAATACATGTGGGGACAAATGACACCGCAAGAAAGGACCTGGAAACCATCTGCAGTGACTTTGAAGACTTAGGCAAGAAAGTGAAAGAATTGGGAGCGCAGGTGGTCTTCTCATCCATCCTCCCAGTGGATGGCCATGGAACAATGAGGTGGAATAAGATTCTACAGGTGAACAACTGGCTACGTCGATGGTGCCGTCAACAAGGATTTGGATTTCTGGATCACGGAATGAATTACCTATACGATGGACTACTTGCTAGAGATGGGGTGTACCTTACGAAGACTGGAAAACATGTATTTGGAAGTCGCCTTGCTACACTCATCAGAAGAGCTTTAAACTAGAACAATGTGGGAAGGGAAGCAAAAGGCCAGAAAAAGCCATACAGCTGACAAATACTATTGAGATCTCTGCTACTGGAAGTGGAAAGGAAGAACAAAGACAAAACAATTTAAATAATAAAAATATGGGAGGAAGAGAAACCAATCACAAACTAAAATGTTTTTATACAAATGCACAAAGCATGGGCAACAAACAAGGAGAATTGGAACTACTAATGCAGGAAAAGGAATATGATGTCATTGGAATCACTGAAACTTGGTGGGACGATACACATGATTGGAATAAAAGGCTAAAAGGATACAACTTATTTGCAAGAAACAGACTTGATAAACGAGGAGGAGGTGTTGCATTGTATGTTAGAAAAGCGTATATCTGCACAGAGATTGAAGCTTCAGAGACTGGGAGTTCTGTGGAAACTGTTTGGGTAAGAATACAAGGAGAGAGCAACGGAAAGGACACCATTGTAGGCATTTACTACAGGCCACCTGGGCAAGCTGAAGATATGGATGAACTCTTTATGTATCAAATGACCAAGTTCTCCAAAAAATATGACGTAGTGGTCATGGGAGATTTCAACTATCCAGACATTTGTTGGGAATCTCTCTCAAGTAAAACTAACAGGTCAAGCAAATTCTTATCCTCTCTTGCTGACAACTTTATCTTCCAAAAGGTAGGGGAGAAAACAAGGGGATCTGCTACTTTGGATCTAATCCTTATAAACAGGGAGGAAATGGTTGAGGAGGTAAAGGTGGCTGGGACCCTAGGAGGCAGCGATCATGCTATTATAGAATTTTGGATAACTAGAGGAGGAAGACATGTGAAGACTCAAACTTCAAGGTTAGATTTTAGAAAGGCAGATTTTAAGAGACTCAGAAAGAGAATAGGAGGGATCCAATGGCTGGATGTCCTTAAGGACAAAAATGTCCAGGAAGGATGGGAAATTTTTAAAAATGAGATTCTCAAAGCACAATCGTTAACAATCCCGAAAAGTAGGAAGAATGGGAAGCATTTAAGGAAACCAGGATGGATGAACACAGAACTTAAACACATGCTAAAAAGAAAGAAAGAAATGTTTATTAAATGGAAAGAGGGAGGCATATCTAAAGAAGATTATAATGCAGTCTGCAGTTCCTGCAGGGCACGTATCAGGGTAGCTAAAGCTGACAATGAATTAAGGCTTGCAAGAGATGTCAAAAGCAATAAAAAAGGATTTTGGGGGTATGTCAAAAGTAAAAGAAAAGTCAAAGATGCTATAGGATTTTTACAGGATGAAAATGGAGAAATGGTAAGAGAGGATGTTGAGAAGGCCGAACTTTTTAATTCCTATTTTGCATCTGTTTTCTCTCAGAAAGAAAATGTAACATCAACTGATCTTCACTGTCCTTTTAAAGGAATAGAGGAATCCAAGTTATCTGTAAACAGAAAGATTGTGAGGGAATATTTAGCTAACATAAATGAGTTCAAGTCTCCAGGTCCAGATGAATTACACCCCAGAGTACTGAAGGAGATCGTAGAAGAAATTTTAGAACCACTCTCCATAATCTTTGAAAATTCTTGGAGAACAGGAGAAGTCCCAGAAGACTGGAGAAGAGCAAATGTTGTTCCTATCTTCAAAAAGGGGAAGAAGGTGGACCCAGGGAACTATAGGCCGGTGAGTCTGACTTCTATACCAGGAAAGATCTTTGAACAAATTATTAAACAACATGTATGTAAGTACATGGATAAGAATGAAGTGATTAACCAGAGTCAGCATGGGTTTGTAACTAACAAGTCATGTCAGACTAACTTAATTTCCTTCTATGACAGAATCACTGACTGGGTGGATCAGGGAAATGCTGTAGATATAGTATATCTTGACTTCAGCAAAGCATTTGACAAAGTATCTCACACCATCCTTATTGAAAAAATGACCAAGTATGCAATGGACCAGGCAACTGTTAGGTGGATTCATAACTGGCTTAGTGATCGGACTCAAAGGGTGGTTGTAAATGGCTTCACATCCAGCTGGATGAATGTCTCAAGTGGGGTACCACAGGGCTCCGTCCTGGGACCTGTATTGTTCAACATCTTTATCAATGATTTAGATGAAGGAATTGAGGGTAAACTGATTAAATTTGCTGATGACACAAAGCTAGGAGGGATAGCTAATACTAGAGAAGAGAGAGAGAGGATTCAAAAAGACCTAAATAAACTGGAGCAGTGGGCAGCAACCAACAGAATGGTTTTTAACAGGGAAAAATGCAAAGTACTACATCTGGGCAATAAAAATGAAAAAAGCATATACAGAATGGGAGGAAAAGAGCTAAGCAACAGTACATGTGAAAAAGACTTAGGTATACTAATAGATCATAGACTGAACATGAGTCAACAGTGTGATGCAGCAGCAAAAAAGGCAAATACAATTCTGGGATGTATTAACAGAAGCATACAGTCTAGATCACGTGAAGTCATTATCGGTCTTTACTCCTCTTTGGTCAGACCTCATCTGGAATACTGTGTACAGTTTTGGGCACCACATTTTAAAAAAGACATAGACAAACTGGAGCAAGTTCAGAGAAGAGCGACCAGAATGGTGACTGGTCTGCAAACCATGTCCTATGAGGAACGGTTGCAGGATTTGGGAATGTTTAGCTTGCAAAAAAGAAGACTGAGAGGAGACTTAATAGCTGTCTACAAATATGTCAAGGGCTGTCACATTGTAGAAGGATCATCTTTATTCTCATTTGCACAAGGAAAGACTAGAAGCAATGGGATGAAACTAAATGGGAGGAGACACAGATTAGATATTAGAAAAAACTTTTTGACAGTTAAGGTGATTAATGAGTGGAACAGGCTGCCACGAGAGGTGGTGAGTTCCCCTTCAATGGACGTCTTCAAACAGAGGCTGGACAGACATCTGTCTGAGATGATCTAGTGAATCCTGCTTTGAGCAGGGGGTTGGACCAGATGACCCAGGAGGTCCCTTCCAACTCTACCATTCTATGATTCTATGATTCTATGATTCATACTGTATTGCCAAGTTTTTAGCAATAAGGTTCGGATATGACTTTAAAGAAGGCAACCACTTGTAATATAACGCAATTTTATTTATAACACTTAATTTGAAAGATAAAATACAGAATCAAAGGAATAGTATGATATTATGATATTGCGTACACTTTTGTAGATTAAAGGTTACATACTTATAAAGGTTACATACTTACTATTAGATAGCAGAAGAAAAAGATTTCCCTAGTAGCATGTACATCATCTGTCTGGAAACTTCAGCTGGAGAAGCATTCAGCGATGGGCAGAGAATGCATCCTAGGTCCTACACTGTGAAGAGCATCCTCTTCACAGGTCCACAATGCTTCTGCCATAACTGAATTCTTCAACAGCTTTTATATTTTAGAAAAAGGCTTACCCAACCTAATATTACGTAAGCATGAAAGTTCATAGGTTATTGTCCAGCATTCCAATCCTGTGACAGTGGCCAGCTATCACAGATAAGCAATGCCGGACAAGACCTGTTCACGGACCATTCTACTTCTGTCATAATGTTTACATTTGATAAGAGTAAATCCTACACTGGGTTATAAATCAGAACAAGGTTTTCTTCCCAGACAGTATATTGTGTTAAGAAGCTATGTATCAGTGAGATACATTCACAGATAAAGTATACCTTAACACAGAATATATAAGAATATTTAATTAAAGGTTGGATACATCATAATGGGTTTCAGATAGCCACTTATATTTTTGGTACTACAATAAGCTTCTCCATCTTAAGCCATATGCCTGTAGTCTTATTTACAATATTGTGCAATCGTCGGTCTCTGGTTCTAGCAAACACAGCGTATACAAAAGGCTAACTCCCTTCAGTAATAAAGATTAAACCTCAGACTGTTAGCAAACTTAAACTAAAGCTATGCTTTAGTATGTCAGTACTAATGACCCCTAGTCTACTGAGGTAGGATACCTACAAATGCTGACATGTCTGGTTCCTATTTTATTTCAATATGGATTTGAAATATAAAATAGCCATTTTTCATACTCATACTACACATACATCCTGCATAAGGGGCATTACACTGTGTGGGGGGCATCAATCATCGTGCATAAGGGGCATAATGGGGCATTACACTGTGTGGGGGCATCATACATCCTGCATAAGGGGCATAATGGAGGCATTACACTGTGTGGGGGCATCATACATCCTGCATAAGGGGCATAATGGAGGCATTACACTGTGTGGGGGCATCATACATACTGCATAAGGGGCATAATGGGGGCATTACACTGTGTGTGGGCATCATACATCCTGCATAAGGGGCATAATGGAGGCATTACACTGTGTGGGGGCATCATACATACTGTATAAGGGGCATAATGGGGGCATTACACTGTGTGGGGGGCATCATACATCCTGTATAAGGGGCATAATGGGGCATTACACTGTGTGGGGCCATCATACATACTGCATAAGGGGCATAATGAGGGCATTACACTGTGTGGGGGCATCATACATCCTGCATAAGGGGCATAATGGGGGCATTACACTGTGTGGGGGCATCATACATCCTGCATAAGGGGCATAATGGGGGCATTACACTGTGTGGGGGCATCATACATCCCATATAAGGGGCATAATGGGGGCATTACACTGTGGGGGGCATCATACATACTGCATAAGGGGCATAATGGGAGCATTACACTGTGTGTGGACATCATACATCCCGTATAAGGGGCATAATGGGGGCATTACACTGTGGGGGGCATCATACATCCTGCATAAGGGGTATAATGGGGGCATTACACTGTGTGGGGGCATCATACATACTGTATAAGGGGCATAATGGGGGCATTACACTGTGTGGGGGGCATCATACATCCTGTATAAGGGGCATAATGGGGCATTACACTGTGTGGGGCCATCATACATACTGCATAAGGGGCATAATGAGGGCATTACACTGTGTGGGGGCATCATACATCCTGCATAAGGGGCATAATGGGGGCATTACACTGTGTGGGGGCATCA
The DNA here is from genome assembly GCF_046119375.1 of Phyllobates terribilis. NCBI lineage: Eukaryota > Metazoa > Chordata > Amphibia > Anura > Dendrobatidae > Phyllobates > Phyllobates terribilis. The sequence continues at coordinate 9,092,249 of NW_027362772.1, read as the reverse complement.
TACATCCCATATAAGGGGCATAATGGGGGCATTACACTGTGGGGGGCATCATACATACTGCATAAGGGGCATAATGGGAGCATTACACTGTGTGTGGACATCATACATCCCGTATAAGGGGCATAATGGGGGCATTACACTGTGGGGGGCATCATACATCCTGCATAAGGGGTATAATGGGGGCATTACACTGTGTGGGGGCTTCATACATCCTGCATAAGGGGCATAATGGGGGCATTACACTGTGTGGGGGCATCATACATCCTGCATAAGGGGCATAATGGGGGCATTACACTGTGTGGGGGCATCATACATACTGCATAAGGGGTATAATTGGGGCATTACACTGTATGGGGGCATCATACATTCTGCATAAGGGGCATAATGGGGGCATTACACTGTGTGGGGGCATCATACATCCTGCATAAGGGGCATAATGGGGGCATTACACTGTGGGGGGGCATCATACATCCTGCATAAGGGGCATAATGGGGGCATTACACTGTGGGGGTCCTGTACTCTGAGAACAATACGTTTCCTCCCTTCCTGTCTCCATAGTTGGGTCGTATGTATCTATTACAGGAAACAGAACAGAAACCTTATGATTCTTATAAAGGGGCAACACAAGACCCCAAAGAGTCTCCGTGCTGAAGGGGTTAATGCCCCCTGCGCCCAGTAATGGGGGTCTCCACATACCTCCACCTGCAGAGCCGCCACCACATATATGGCTGTTGTGTGCGAACAGGAGCTGTGATGAGGTCACAGGAGGGGAGGAGTCAGGGGTCACATGATCAGGGGCCTCAGTGGATGCAGGACTCTGCTGTGCTGGTTGTCATGGTGCTGGATGAGCTGAAGTTTATGTGTGGGGTCAGGAGGGGTTTACAGTGCGGATGTAGCAGAGCCGCGTGTGTACGAGGTGTGCGGAGCCGCGCGTGTACGAGGTGTGCGGAGCGGAGACGCGTGTGTAATAGGGGTACGGAGCAGAGCCGCGCGTGTACGAGGTGTACGGAGCGGAGCCGCGCGTGTACGAGGTGTACGGAGCGGAGCCACGCGTGTACGAGGTGTACGGAGCGGAGCCACGCGTGTGTAATAGGGGTACGGAGCAGAGCCGCGCGTGTACGAGGCGTACGGAGCGGAGCCACGTATGTACGGGATGTACGGAGCGGAGCCGCGAATGTACGAGGTGTACGAAGCAGAGCCGCGTGTGTACAAGGTGTACTGAGTGTAGCCACACATATACGAGGCGTACAGAACAGAACCACCCGTGTACGAAGTGTACGGAGCATAGCAGTGCGTGTACGAGGTGTACGGAGCGGACCCGTGTGTGTATGAGGTGTACGGAGCTATCTGTCTATCACCCTACACATGCCCTCCATTCCTCCATAATCCAAATCTCGCACAGCAGTCTTAAATACTTCTCCCGTGCTGCGCCTGTTCTCTGGAATGCACTGCCCCAGACAATCTGACTGATACCTAGCCCCCACATTTTTAGGCAAGCTTTAACCCCTTTCTGATGTGGGGCGTAATAATACGTACCTGGGCGTTATTGATCAGGTACGTATTATTATGCCCCGGCGATCGCCCGCTGTGCGGGATCGATTGCCGCCGGGTATCAGCTGATTGTGACAGCTGACTCCCGTTACTATGTTTCAGGAGCTGTCCCGCACCGCTCCCGGAACATTAACCTGGAAATGCTGCGATCGAAGTAGATTGCAGCATATCCGGAGTAGGTAGAGGTAAGAGCGCCCCTCTTACCTTGGATCGGAGACCCCGTGCCATGATGACCCGATGTCATCATGACGACATCCGGGTCACCAGGCATCAGGAAGTTAGATAGATCATCTAAATCCTGTATTTTTTTTTTCCTCAGTCAGACTGTCCAAATACGCGTCTTACTAACCTTTTGGTATTTCCCCCCCCCAAACAAAAAAAATTGAGTGTGTCTGTGACTGGTCAGACACCAATATATCTTTTATTTAAAAGAGTCTGGTGTAGGCCAGAAAAATAAAACTATGAATTAATACATGTGGAATTATATACTTAACAAAAAAGTGTGAAACAACTGAAAATATGTCTTATATTCTAGATTCTTCAAAGTATGGCAAGAAAAAAGCAGCTGAGTAAAGAAAAACGAGTGGTCATCATTACTTTAAGAAATGAAGGTCAGTCAGTCCGAAAAATTGGGAAAACTTTGAAATGGTCCCCAAGTACAGTTGCAAAAACCATCAAGCGCTACAAAGAAAACTGGCACACATGAGGACCGCCCCAGGAAAGGAAGACCAAGAGTCACCTCTGCTTCTGAGGATAAGTTTATCTGAGTCACCAGCCTCAGAAATCGCAGGTTAACAGCAGCTTAGATTAGAGACCAGGTCAATGACACACAGAGTTCTAGCAGCAGACACATCTCTTCAACAACTGTTAAGAGGAGACTTTGTGCAGCAGGCCTTCATGGTAAAATAGCTGCTAGGAAACCACTGCTAAGGACAGGCAACAAGCAGAAGAGACTTGTTTGGGCTAAAGAACACAAGGAATGGACATTAGACCAGTGGAAATCTGTGCTTTGGTCTGATGAGTCCAAATTTGAGATCTTTGGTTTCAACGACAGTGTCTTTGTGAGACGCAGAAAAGGTGAACGGATGGACTCTACATGCCTGGTTCCCACCGTGAAGCATGGAGGAGGAGGTGTGATGGTGTGGGGGTGCTTTGCTGGTGACACTGTTGGTGATTTATTCAAAATTGAAGGCATACTGAATCAGCATGGCTACCACAGCATCTTGCAGCGGCATACTATTCCATCCGGTTTGCGTTTAGTTGGACCATCATTTATTTTTCAACAGGACAATGACCCCAAACACACCTCCAGGCTGTGTAAGGGCTATTTGACCAAGAAGGAGAGTGATGGGGTGCTACGCCAGATGACCTGGCCTCCACAGTCACTGGACCTGGACCCAGTCGAGATGGTTTGGGGTGAGCTGGACCGCAGAGTGAAGGAAAAAGGACCAACAAGTGCTAAGCATCTCTGGGAACTCCTTCAAGATTGTTGGAAGACCATTTCCAGTGACTACCTCTTGAAGCTCATCAAGAGAATGCCAAGAGTGTGCAAGCAGTCATCAAAGCAAAAGGTGGCTACTTTGAAGAACCTAGAATATAAGACATATATGTGCGTGCAAGGCAATCCCCTGTCCATACTGCATGCAAAGATGCCCCCTCCTCTCAGTCTTCACTTGTTATGGCAGTTTCTCAAGAAACAGCATCAACGTCCACGTCCCACCGCAGCGTTCAATTGTCCATATCCCAGAGCTTTGAACGAAAGCGCAAATTCGCAGCCGACTCCCCACAGACCACAGTCTTAAATTCGCACATTTCACGACTGCTTGCGTTGGAAATGCTGCCTTTTAGGCTGGTGGAGACGGAGTCCTTCCGCAACCTTATGGCGGTGGCCGTCCCTCGGTACTCGGTCCCCAGCCGACACTATTTTGCCCGGTGTGCCATCCCCGCACTACACAAGCACGTGTCCCAAAACATCTGCCGTGCCCTCAACAACGCAGTCACTGGGAGAGTCAACCTGACAACGGACACGTGGACAAGTGCTTGTGGCCAGGGATGGTACATCTCCCTGACGGCACACTGGGTAAACATAGTGGAAGCCGGGACCCAGTTGGACCTTGGGATGGAACACATCCTCCCCACACCGAGGATTGTGGGCCCTATGTCAGTCAGAGTTGCCCCCACAGTGTACAGCTCCTGCGCATCATCCTCCTCCTCCTCCTCATGTTCAGCCTCCATCTCAGATATCACCACATCAGTTACAAGCTGGAAGCACTGCAGTACTGCCTCAGCCAAGCGGCAACAGGCTGTGCTGAAACTCATAAGCTTAAGTGATAAACCTCACACTGCTTGTGAGTTGTGGACAGCTGTGAAAGAGCAGGCAGATCTGTTGCTGAGACCGCTGAACATACATCCAGGCATGGTCGTGTGTGACAATGGCCGTAACCTGGTGGTGGCTCTGAGGCGAAGCGAGATCACACACGTACCATGCCTGGCTCATGTGCTTAACCCCGTGGTTCAGCGGTTTCTTAAATCGTACCCCAAGTTGCCAGATCTGCTCGTCAAAGTACGCCGCCTGTCAGATCATTTTCGCAAGTCGGCTACAGCTTCTGCCGCCCTTGCTGTGTTGCAGAAGCGTTTGCAGCTTCCGTCACACCAACTGGTGTGTGATGTCCCCACATGTTGGAACTCTACCCTCCACATGTTGCAAAGGATTTGTGAGCAGAAGAGAGCAGTTGTGGAGTACCAGCTGCAACAAGGCCATAGATATTCAGGTCAGACTCCACACATAAGACCTCAGGAGTAGACCTGGATGTCTGACATGTGTACCATCTTGACAAAAATCATTAGCATCAGCATCCCACTTGTCTGTCTTTTGCAATGCTTTCTGCAGAGAATTAAAGAGGAGGCATTGCAGCCAGAGTATGATGAGATGGATCAAGAAGCCGTAGCGGGCGATTACACACAACCCAGCCTCATCTCATCCCAAAGTGCTTTGGGGGACAATGAGGGAGAGGAGGAGGAGGAGGAAGAACAGGAGCTGGTATCATGCGCTGTAGACGGTAGTACCTGTACAACTGTCATACCGTCGGTTCAGCGTGGGTGGCCTGAGGACAGGGGGGAGGAGGAGGAGAGCAGGGTCAGTCGTCATCTTGGTGAGGACATGGAAGTCTTGCCCGTTACCAGTCTGGCACGCATGGCTGACTTTATGTTACGTTGCCTTAACCGTGACCCTCGCGTTGTCAAAATGTTGAGTGACAGTCATTACTGGTTGGTGACACTTTTAGACCCCCTCTACAAGGAGAACTTTCACTCTCTTATTCCTGAGGTGGAGAGGTCTACAAAAATGGGGCAGTACCAGAAGGCCCTTACTGCAGAACTGTTAAAAAAATTCCCATCTGAACACGCTAGCGGCAGAGGTCACAGTTCGTTGCCCAACCAAGACGTACAGGTGAGAGAGACGCAACTCTAGTCCAGCAGAGGCAGGGGAACACTGTCAACATTCTGGGACAGTTTTCTGAGACCCGCCCAGCTTACAGGCCCTGAGGCGCGGGGTACTCTCACAAGGAGTGGAAAGTTTCTAAAGATGATGAGGAAGTACCTTGCCGACCGTACCAGCGTCCTCCGTGATTCCTCTGTGCCTTTTAATTATTGGGTATCCAAGCTGGACACTTGGAATGAACTCGCTCTGTACGCCTTGGAGGTCCTGGCCTGCCCTGCCGCTAGCGTGTTATCGGAGCGTGTTTTTAGTGCCGCTAGGGGAATTATAACTGATAAGCGCACTTGCCCGTCAACTGACAATGCTGACAAGCTGACCCTTATCAAAATGAACAAGGGCTGGATTGGGCCAGACTTCTCATCACCACCAAGTGACAGCAGAATAACATAAAGTCAAATCCACTGTGTTATTTCGGGATGTGTATTCCCATGCACCGCTTCACACCCACACATGGGTATACGCTTCCTCATTTCGGCTGTATTTTGCTCTTCTCCTTATCCTCAGCCTCCATCACCACTATACCACAAGGGTGACCGTGGTCCGTGTTGCCAGCATTGCAAGTTCCTCCATCCTAATTTTTGGCAGCTTTTGCTTGGAAGGCATAGGCAAAGACTATGGGAGACCCTCTCCCCAATAATGGGAATAATGTTTTTAATATGCTGTACTGCATGGCTCTTGTAAGAGGCATTGCAAGTTCCTCCGTCCTAATTTTTGGCAGCTTTTGCTTGGAAAGCATAGACTAAGACTATGGGAGACCCACTCACCAATAATAGGAATGTTTTTAATATGGTGTACTGCAAGGCTCTTGTAAGGGGCATTGCAAGTTCCTCCGTCCTAATTTTTGGCAGCTTTTGCTTGGAAGGCATAGGCAAAGACTATGGGAGACCCACTCCCCAATAATGGGAATAATGTTTTAAATATGCTGTACTGCTTGGCTCTTGTAAGAGGCATTGCAAGTTCCTCCGTCCTAATTTTTGGCAGCTTTTGCTTGGAAGGCATAGGCAAAGACTATGGGAAACCCACTCCCCAATAATGGGAATAATGTTTGTAATATGCTGTACTGTGTGGCTCTTGTAAGGGGCATTGCAAGTTCCTCCGTCCTAATTTTTGGCAGCTTTTGCTTGGAAGGCATAGGCAAAGACTATGGGAGACCCACTCCCCAATAATGGGAATAATGTTTTTAATATGCTGTACTGCATGGCTCTTGTAAGGGGCAATAAAATCGTCATGTTAAGCTACTGTGACCTCCACGTCTCTTCCAAGGGTCATTGATATTGTCTTTTTATTCCACTGGGACCTCCACGTCTTTTCCAAGGGGCATTGATATTGTCATTTTATTCCACTGCGACCTCCACCACTCTTCCAAGGGGCATTAAAACCGTCTTGTTAAGCTACTGTGACCTCCACGTCTCTTCCACGGGGCATTGATATTGTCTTTTTATTCCACTGTAACCTCCACCACTCTTCCAAGGGGCATTAAAACCGTCTTGTTAAGCTACTGTGACCTCCACATCTCTTCCAAGGGACATTAAAACCGTCTTTGTTAAACCACTCTGAACTCCACAGCTCTTCCAAGGGGCATCAAAACCGTCTTGTTAAGCTACTGTGACCTCCGCGTCTCTTCCAAGGGGCATTAAAACCGTCTTGTTAAACCACTCTGAACTCCACAGCTCTTCCATGGGGCATTGAAATGTTGTTTTTAATTACCTCTAATCTCTGACCTCCATGTCACTACCAAGGGGCATTGGAGTGCCTCGAAATTTTTGGCAGGCATTGCACTCACTGTATGCCCTTTAACTGTGTAGCTGAACCTCTCCTTTTGGTACAGAAACATATCCTACCAGACATGTGTGGTTGACTGGCCTGATATTGATGTGAATGGTCCCTGTTCCTCCTGCTCTTTCTCCTTTGCCACCACCGCATCCATCATTTATCACCTGAAGCTTTGTTTTAACGGGAGCCATAGAACTGGGATAGTGGCAGGAAAACATCCAGCAATCCTCAGAGGAGGTAGGATATGCGCCAAAACGCTGACCACCTCAGTCCTAGCCGCTACTACATACATGCGCTTGCATTCCAAGGAACAGAAAGTTAAGGAGATGGATGGCCTCATGATCATGAATAATTTACTCTTTGTTTAGGAGGCCGACCACTGCTGCTGTCTACCTTCTGAACTTTGTGTTGAAGCCTGATTGACCCAGGACCCACAATCCTCTATGTCTGGAGGACGTGTTGCATCCCAGTGTCCAACTGTGTCCCGGCTTCCACAATATTAACCCAGTGTGAAGGCGTCAGTGAGATGGACCATCCCTGGCCACATTCACTTGTCCACGTGTTTGTGGTTAGGCTGTCCTTCTCGCTAAATGCACTGGGGAGGGCAAAGGCAATGTTTTGGTATGCACGCTTGTGTGTAAGGCGCACCGGGACAAATGAGGGCGGCTGGGGATCGTTTATGGACACCCGGCCGCCCCCTGGCAGCTGGGGACCAAGCGTGAACACCCGGCCGCCGGGCGGTTGGGGACTGAGTATGGATACCAGGTCGCCGACGCCGCCATGACGTGGTGGCCAGATTCCGCCTCCACATGCCTAAAAGGCCCAATTTCAAGTGCAAGCAAGCAGTATGGTATTGCAGCCTGGAGGTGGATGGGTGGCAGGCTGCACACTTATGCTTGCATTCTAAGAAAACAAAGCAGATGCTAACTTCTATCATCATCATCATGCTCCTCACCTTGGCACTCTCAACTGGTTGGCTCGTCCAATGCCGCCCTAAAGCAGGCCAGGCTAAGAAAAGTTTTAAATCTAAATAAATTCTCAGACAAAATATACTTCAATCATTAAGTAAAATCATTAAATTTTATTAATCAATCAAAAAATCTACTGACATTGCGACTATAGCGAGGGATTTGTCCTGAATCCTAAAAGGTATAATACTCGACAGATGACTTTTGGACAGAGATTCAACAACAGGGATCAGGACTTGAAGCAGAATGACGATCTTAAGGTAATCAACTTATCTGCCATAGAATTATTGCCTGAACAGATGTCTGTCTTGTCTTTAGGGCTATCTTTTTGCCCTACGGCAGCTTTTGATACCTTTTTGGCTATCAAGGATGTATTTTTGTTTGCTCGCAAACTTCTAAACAAATTTCATAATAAAAAATTCATAGACACTCCTTTCTCTACAGAGAAAGAACTGGAAGCGCTCCGGGTACTAGAGGAATTATTACTTGAGCAAGTTGAATCATCAGGAAGTAAGTTTCCTGATTTTATTAAAAAGAAGTCAATAAGCTTTCCTCCCTTGACACTTAATTCCTCATTGGAAATTTTTGTTAGAATGGTAGTAAATGAACTATATCAGCTCTCTGTTAGAAAACCATATGACAATCTTACTGTGCCACAACGACGAGCTTTATTTGAATTAGCTAATATGAAACAAGTGGTGATTAAACCCGCCGATAAAGGCGGTAACGTTGTTTTATGGGCTGTGGAAGATTATGAGAAGGAAGCCTTTAAACAATTAAATGATACGGTATGTTATCAGAGGTTAGGCTCTGATCCTACTACCACCTTCCAAAAACAACTTTTTTCTCTATTGCATGTGGCCTTGGATCATGGATGTATTACGAAATCTGTATGGGAAGGTTTACGTACTTTACATCCTGTTGTACCAACGATATATTTTTTGCCTAAGGTACACAAGAATTTAGATAAACCGCCTGGGAGGCCCATAGTCTCTGGCTGTGGTGGCTTATGTGAGGCAACCTGTAGATTTCTTGATTATTATTTGAAACCGTGTGTCTCTGGGGATGTTTTGCAGCGATTACAGGAAATTACATTTGAACGGGACATGTATCTGGTTAGTGGTGATGTGGAGTCTCTTTATACCTGTATAAATCATCATCATGGTCTGGCGGCAGTTACATTTTTTTTAACTAATAAGGGCATGGATGCTAGACTCCAGAAACTAATTCTGGAATTATTGAAATTTGTATTGACTCATAATTATTTTACATTTAAGGATCGTTACTATCTACAACGTCGAGGGGTGGCGATGGGGGTGACTTGTTCCCCCTCGTATGCCAACTTCTTTATGGGTTTGTGGGAACGGAACCACATGTTGCCTTACCTTTCTAGTGTATCTGGTCCATCTGTAATCAGTTGGATGCAATTTATAGACGACATCCTTTTCATCTGACAAGGGGATAGGATTGAATTGGATCGGTTTTTGAAACATTTAAACACCAACGATTGGAATGTTAAGCTGAGTTTTAACGGCACTAGGGATAGGATTGATTTTCTGGACCTATTGATTACTATTGATCAGTTTGGAACTATCCACAGTAGCATTCATCGCAAGGACACTAGTACTAACTCAATATTGCATGCTAACTCAGCACATCCTTTGCACACCATTAGAGCTATCCCTAAGAGACAGTTTATTAGAGCTCGCCGTATTTGTGGTTCTAATAGTAAATTTGAAGCTCAAGCTAGGATTCTGACGTCTAGATTTTTGCGTCGGGATTATGATATAGGTGTTATTGATCATGGGTACCAACAGGCTAGGGATATGGATCAAAATGTTCTTATCCATAAAAAACCCCTACGCAAAGAGGATTCTAGACTAAGGATCATAACTAACTCCCATAGTAGGTGGAGGGATATGACGGCTATAATCAATCATTTTTGGCCCATTTTAAAACAGGATCCTGAGCTTTCAAAATTGATTGAGGATAGACCCCTTATTACGACGAGAAGGAGCAGAACGATTGGTGAAACTATAACACACAGCCACTATGTAGATTGTAGCTCCAGGATCCAAATTTATTTTTGGGTCTAAGGGACCTACATGAGGTTCTCAATCATGTGGTGATTGCAATATTTGTTGCTTTATGGTCAAAACTGATGGATTTTCCAACTCTGCTGGCACCCGGACGTATAAGATGGTCCATTCCATTAATTGTAAAACTACAGCTGTCATTTACCATCTCACATGTTCTTGTGGCCTAGTTTATATTGGATTCACCTCAAGGCAATTACGTGTTCGGATACAGGAACACATAAGGGACATTAAATCTGCAAGGATTTTGGACCAGGATGGCACCTATAAGGAGGACACTATGAAACTGAAGACATTACCTGCCCATTATCGTAGTCATCATCCACTGGGAATTATAGAAATGCAAGTCTGTGGTATTGACGTTGTCCATATGGGTATACATGGTGGACATCTTATGAATAGATTGGCACAGAGGGAGTGTCGTTGGATAACGACACATAGAACCATGAAGCCACATGGCCTTAATGACCAGTGGGGTTTTTCTAGTTATTTATAATAAATTGGGTTGATCTCTGGTTGCTGCTTCCCTGCATCTTCTTTTATATACACTTTTTATTTTATTTATTATGCCCCATATTTGTATACGGATATATACGTATGTATGTATGCTCTCTGGTAAGCTTAGATGCATGCTTATATATTGTCCTTAGTCATAGGAATATACATATAGATTTTTAATTGGTTCGTTTAGAATTGTGAGTGTGTTTGTCCATGTTTGATTTAACGCATTTTTTTCTCTCCAGTAGTGTGGCTAGGATTTATGGTCATATTCCTTTAATGGCTCTCCAACTATATCCATATCCTCTTGTTATGAATTTCCTTTGATGATGATATGCTAAAGGAACCACCTATTAGATGTTCTATGTTTCCGGCAACATTGGGACAGCCTTGGCCATGTATTGCTTAATCGTGATTTACATCCTTTTTTATGGATTACAGTACTTTTTGATTTATGTGGACCTGCTATATTGTATACATATCACTGGATGAGGCATTGTTTTTATTATCTTTATGTGTGTAATTAAGATCTTTACTATTCATATATTTATTAGCAATGGACCTGGGATTCGGGTAATTTAGTGCTAATTATTTGTCTGCATTTGATTATTTACCTGCCTTGTCTTGGTTTAAGAGGGCTTGCCATTTTGCTTGCCCTCTAGCAATATGGCTCCAGGATACATGCGCATGTCATCGTTCCGCTGTGCCCACGCGTGCCGGCGCGCGCTCGGCACGTGGCGTCACGGGTGGCGCGACCATGCCTCTCTGTGACGTCGCGGCTGTGCTCACGGTGGGCGCGCGGTCATCGCGGCAGGATGTAATCATGCGCCCGGTAGGAAGCATCTGCTTTGATGGATCACATGATCCTCACAAGGTATTTAAGAACTACACATATCCTATTGAGTATCACTCCCTGAGGAAGCATATCTGTGAAACGCGCATTGGAGTGTGGGCTAGTATCGCACATGGTGCTTGCAGCATGAATCCAGGTATATCATTTAATGTCTAAGATGCAGTCTCTTTGAGTATGAGTCATCCTTATATTTTGTCACTTTATGTGCACTGCACTTTATATTTATGGATGGATTTATAGTCCTTCTTTGAGATTTGAATGACTGGGTAAGCAGACATTTGTTTTTTGGCCACAGATCTTTTTGTTTATTGTTATCTAAGGTCTTTAGCTGGGTGAAAAGCATAGCACTGAGTCACTATTTGAATAGTCTTTTTATTTGTATTTTGCACCTTTTAGTGACTTCTAAATATGCTAATGTACTCTTTGTAATTTATTGGTGTCAGTGCCTTGTGCTTACAATAGAATCTATTCATTTGATATCCTCTATTTGTGTCTTACTTACTTTTGATATCCAATGCTGCATACACCTGTTGCCTTTTTTTAATTGTCCTTTGTCTATGTGTTCATATGAATATGTTTTGGTTTTTTGGTATCTTGATTGATTAATAAAATGTAATGATTTTACTTAATGATTGAAGTATATTTTGTCTGAGCATTTATTTAGATTTAAAGCTTGTTCTCTCTTGCTTGGATTTGGCCTTAAATGGCATTATAAAATATGAGATGATGATTTGGGTTTGCAATCCTTCTATATGTTTGGTAATAATCAGGCTGAGAAAAGTGTAGGGAAGGTTCCCGGGACAAATAGTGGCGGCTGGGGACTGAGTATGGAGACCTCGCCGCTGACGTAGCCATGAGGTAGTGGCCAGCTTCGGCCTCCTCCAAACTAAAAGGCCCCATTTCAAGTGAAAGTAGCAGTATAGTATTGCAGCCTGCGGGTGGGTGGGTGGTTGGCTGCATATTTGCGCTTGCATTGCAAGGAATGGGGGAGGTACAATTGAACACTGCCCTGGGACAAGGACTTGCACGGGGATAGTTGCAAGTCTGCATCTTCTGATGCGGCAAGGATCACTTCTGATGGGCACACTTTTAGGCAGTGACCTGGGAGTCAGAGATGCTTCCAGAGGTCTTCCCCATGCTGTTCCCATGTCTTTTCAGCACTGTATGTATGTGTCACACAGCACATGGCCAGATAAGGTTGTAAAATGTTAAAATGACATTTCCCGGTGAATGCATTTGTCACGGTTGAAAGCAATACAAAAGTGCAAAAACGCATTAAAAAATGCTCCTTGTGAACATAGCCCAAGGTGTGGAGGAGTATTTTTGTTTTTAGTTATTTATTTTACCTTATACACAAGTTTTTACCCTGGAAAGGATGTTCCTTAACATATTTCACAGGAAAACAGTTTCAGTTTAGTTTTTGAACGTTTCATTGTGAGCCCGTAAAAGTGGCTTAATACTTCTGACCATGTTGTTGACAGCAGTGACCTGGGGGTCAGAAATGCTTCCTGGGGCGATCCCCATGCTGTCCCCATGTCATTTGAGCACTGTCACTATCGTTTTGGGCACTTTTTAGGCTTTCTACAGACTGCCGGGGGTGCCGCCGCAAAAATGCTCGGGTCTCCCATAGACTAACATTGGGCTCGTTGCTCGGGTCGAGCATCCGAGTATCACGGTGAGTCCGGCCCGAGCTTCGTGCACCCGAGCATTTTAGTGCTCGCTCAACACTAGTAATTACATGTTTATCGGTCATCCATGACAGCACCCCTACGAGAGAATTACAGAGAAGCGTAGAATTAGGGAGGGACCACAGCCTGTAAAACCCTACTTCCAAAGGTGATATCAGCACCAGAAAGATCCAGTCTTTAGTGTTGATAGAATGTAGAAGACTACATTGCCGCTCTACAGATTTGATTAATAGATACTCCTGACCTTTCTGCCCAGGTAGTAGCCACAGCCCTTGTGGAATGAGCTTTGATATTCTTCTCCACTTCTTTGCCGCTTGCAGAATAGGCCATACTGATAGCCTCCCTAACCCAACGAGCTAGTGTGGCTTTGGAGGCCCTACATCCCTTCATTTGTCCCTGAAAGCAGACAAAAAGGGACCTATCCTTTCTCCAGGAGCTATTGGATTCTAGGTACCTTTCTAGACAGCGTTTAATATCTAAGGAATGTAATTTTTGTTCCTTATCGTTGGTGGGGCTACTACAGAAATTGGGCAGGACAATCTCCTGTGACCGGTGAGATGTAGAGACTACCTTAGGGAGGTATGCCGGGTCAGATCTCAAGATTACCCTATCAGCTCGAATCAGGGTAAAGGGATGGTCTGCTGAGAGGGCCTGAATGTCTCCTATCCGCCGAGTGGAGGTCAGGGCTACTAAGAGGACTGTCTTAAGGGAAAGGATTTTGATTTGAACATCCTGTAAGTGTTCAAAGGGGGATTCCATTAATGCTGAGAGTACCAGGTTAAGATCCTAAGGGGCTGAGCTAATGGACTGAACAGGTTTAGATCTTGCGCATGCTTTTATGAAACGGGAAACCCAAGGGTCCCCTGCTAAGTTGAAGTTATAGAGAGCTCCAGGCTGAAACCTGGACTTTGAGAGTGCTTACTGAGATCCCCATCTCCACCCCCTTCTGTAGGAATTCCAAAACTAAGTTAATTGGGACTTCCCCTTTCAGATCTGGGAAGTCCTGTGATAAATCCTGGAAGTTACATGCTTTCTAGATTTGAGGAGAGTCAAAGATACCTCAGCAGAGAACCCCCTACTCCTCAGAAGCTCCCTTTCAAATTCCAGGCAGTCAGGTGTAATCTGTTTGCCTGCGGGTGATGGACTGGCCCCTGGGAGAGGAGGTCTGGAAGATCCGGTAGGACCCAGGGATCGGAGACTGACATCTGTTGGAGCCATAAAAACCATGGCCTCCTTGGCCAGAAGGGGGCTATCAAGATTACCCATGCTCTGTCTTCCCGAATTTTGTGGAGGACTGTCGGTATCAGAATTAGTGGGGGAAAGGCATAAGCTAGCCTGAAATCCCAATTGATCAGTAGGGAATCTACTGCAAATGGACGATCCCTGGGATCCAGGGAGCAGAAGCGATCCACTTTTCGGTTGGATCTGGTTCCAAATAGACCTATGGTGGGGACATGTCTGTAATCTGGTGGAATACTGCTTGACCCACTCGCCCTGGTGAAGGTGTACTCGGCTGAGGAAATCTGCTTTGCTGTTGTCCTTCCCTCTTATACAGTGCACTGTGAAAGTATTTGGCCGCCTTGAACTTTTCTACCTTTTGCCACATTTCTGGCTTCAAACATAAAGATACAATATTCTAATCTTTTTGGGAAGAATCAACAACAAGTGGGGCACAATCGTGAAGTGGAATGAAATTTATTGGATATTTTAAACTTTTTTAACAAATTAAAAACTGAAAAGTGGGGCGTGCAATATTATTCAGCCCCCTTGAGTTAATACTTTGCAGCGCCACCTTTTGCTGCGATTACTGCTGCAAGTCGCTTGGGGTATGTCTCTATCAGTTTTGCACATCGAGAGGCGGAAATTCTTGCCAATTCTTCCTTTCAAAATAGCTCGAGCTCATTGAGGTTGGATGGAGGGCGTTTGTGAACAGCAGTTTTCAGCTCTTTTCACAGATTCTCGATTGGATTCAGGTCTGGACTTTGACTTGGCCATTCTAACACCTGGATATGTTTATTTTTGAACCATTCCATTGTAGATTTTGCTTTATGGTTGGAATCATTGTCTTGTTGGAAGAGAAATCTCCGTCCCAGTCTCAGATGTTTTGCAGACTCCAACAGGTTTTCTTCCAGAATGGTCCTGTATTTGGCTCCGTCCATCTTACCATCAGTTTTAACCACCTTCCCTCTCTCTGCTGAAGAAAAGCAGGCCCAAACCATGATGCTGCCACCACCATGTTTGAGAGTGGGGATGGTGTTTTGAGGGTGATGAGCTGTGTTGCTTTTACGACAAACATATCGTTTTGCATTGTAGCCAAAAAGTTTGATTTTGGTTTCATCTGACCAGAGCACCTTATTCCAAGTGTTTGGTGTGTCTCCCAGGTGGCTTGTGGCAAACTTCAGAGACTTTTTATGGATATCTTTCAGAAATGGCTTTCTTCTTGCCACTCTTCCATAAAGGCCAGATTTGTGCAGTGTACGACTGATTGTTGTCCTATGGACAGACTCTCCCACCTCAGCTGTAGATCTCTGCAGTTCATCCAGAGTGATCATGGGCCTTTTGGCTGCATCTCTGATCAGTCTTCTCCTTGTTCGAGATGAAAGTTTAGAGGGACGGCGGGGTCTTGGTAGATTTTCAGTGGCCTCCTTCCATTTTAATATGATCGCTTGCACAGTGCTCCTTGAGATGTTTAAAACTTGGGAAATCTTTTTGTATCCAAATCCGGCTTTAAACTTCGCCACAAGAGTATCTCAGACCTACCTGGTGTGTTCCTTGGTCTTCATGATGTTCTCTGCACTTGAAACAGAACCCTGAGACTATCACAGAGCAGGTGCATTTATACGGAGACATGATTACACACAGGTGGATTCTATGTATCATTACCAGTCATTTAGGACAACATTGGATCATTCAGAGATCCTCACTGAACTTCTGGAGTGAGTTTGCTGTACTGAAAGTAAAGGGGCCGAATAATATTGCACGCCCCACTTTTCAGTTTTTAATTTGTTAAAAAAGTTTAAAATATCCAATAAATTTCACTCCACTTCACGATTGTGTCCCACTTGTTGTTGATATTTCCCCCAAAAATTAGAATTTTATATCTTTATGTTTGAAGCCAGAAATGTGGCAAAAGGTAGAAAAGTTCAACGGGGCCAAATACTTTCACAATGCACTGTATGTACTGCAGAGATGGAGGCTAAATGTGTCTCTGCTAGAAGAAGGATTCGTTCCGCTACATCCATTAGTGTTTTGGACCGGGTCCCTCCCTGGTGGTTTATATATGCTACCGACACCTGATTGTCAGACACAATCTTGACGTGTTGGCCCTGTAATGCTGGCAGAAACCCCTATATAGCTTTTTCCACGGCTACCAACTCCATGTTGAAGGAACTGGTTTTTAGAGAACTTGACCAACCCCCCTGAAGCATCTACTGATCTAAGTGGGCTCTCCATCCCGAAGGACTAGCATCTGTTGTGACCACCTTTGTAGCTGGGGACCACCAGGGGACTCCTGTGGACAGTACTGAATTGTCCAACCACCAGCGGAGAGATTGCAGTGTAGCTGGTTGTAGAGTCAGTTTGCCCTTCAGATTCTGACATTGGGACATTCTGGAGAATCAGGAACCCCTTTGTAGAGTCCTGGTATGGGCTTGAGCACAAGGTACTCCCGGTATGACATGGCCCGCCTCAGAGTCAGTCAGTGATTCTATGGCCTTCAATACGAGAGTCTGGATCTTCTTCACTTTGTCTGGTGGAAGGCAACACTCTTTTATGTCCAATATAAGTCCTAGAAAAATCTGAGACGTTGATGGAGTCAGTCTTGATTTGTCCAGGTTGATAAGCCAACCCAGATTCTGCAACATCTTGAGGACTTGTTGAACCTGGTCTGAACAATGCTGAGCCGGCTTTCCGATTATCAGGAAATTGTCCAGATATGGCACAATCAGAATTCTGTTTTCCCGAAGATGGGCCGATACCTCCGAAATCACCTTAGTGAAAATTCGAGGGGCGATTGCTATGCCAAACAGAAGGGCCTGATACCGAAAGTGACTGATCTGAGAATCAACCTGAACTGCTACCAGGAGGAACTGCCGGGACTGGACGCATATGGGAATATGATAGTATGCGTCTTTTAAGTCCAGGACTGCCATGTGGCTGCCTGGAAAGAGCAATTTTATTGCAGACCCAATTGACTCCATTTTAAAAGTCAGGATTTCTAGATAATCGTTCAGGTTTTTTAAGTTCAGGATAGTTCTGAAAGAACTGTCTGTTTTTCTTTTACCACTCCAAAGACATACTGATAGGGAATCTAGATTGTGAGCCCCGATGGGGACAGCGACGATAATGTATGTAAAGCGCTGCGGAATATGTTAGCGCTATATAAAAATAAAGATTATTATTATTCATTTAAGAGCATTACCCTCCTCGGTCGGAACCCAAACTAGGACTGTTTTGTCCAGGAGACTTTGGATTTCGCTCTCCAGTGCCCGTTGTTCGTCTTGCGATGCTCTGGGAGGAGTGATGAGAAACCTGGTTGGAGGAAGATATGGAAACCACAGCTTCAGCCCTGATTTTATGAGGTCTAGAATCCAGTCGCTCGAGGAAATCCGTAGCCAGGCTAGGAAGAAGTGGGAGAGCTGACCTCCCACAAGGGAAAAAGCGTCATTTGGAGACCTTCTTGGAGTCACGGGAGGACCCCTTAAACATGAAACCTCTTCCTCCCCTTTTTCGGTCAGACCAACTGTACTGGTCTTTCTTCGGGGAATACTTCCTTGGGTATCTTCTGGTCCGCAAGGGTTTCTTGAAGGAGAAATAAGAAAAATCCGGGAATTTTTTTTTCTTATCCCCCATCTTCTCCAGGATGTCGTCGAGGGCTGCTCCGAATAAATATTGCCCTTCACAAGGAAGGAGGCTGTTTATTTTTTGTTTGTAGGTCACATGGTCAATTCTTTAACCACAATGCCCTCTTGGCTGCATTGGAAGAGGCTGCGGATCTTGCTGCCAAAACGGCGGAATCTACGCGGCGTCTGCTAGAAACTCTGCAGCCCCTTGTATGACAGGGACTGAGGCCAACATTTCCTCCCTAGGAACCCCGTCTTTCAGCTGGCTAACGAGTTGGTCTAGCCAGACCATCAGGGATATGGTCGTATAGACGGCCGCAATACCCAGTCTCAGTCCACCTGCCGATGACCCCCAGGTATTTTTGAGGAACTTGTCAGCTTTTTTGTCTAGGGGATCATTCAGCGTACCCATATCTTTGAATGGCAAAGAATATTTCCTTGAGGCTTTCAACACTGCTACATCTAGTTTGGGTGCTTTATCCCAAGAGGAGCAAGAAGCTTCCTCAAAGGGATACTTGGGTTTCATGAAAGCTGTAGGAGCACCTTTCCTATCTGTTTTTTTCCACTCTCTGATTATCAGGGCCTGGATTATTTCATCCAGAAGGAAAGGGCGCCGTTTTTTCTGCCCCAACCTTCCGAACATCAAATTCATCTTAGATGGTTGCGCCTTCTCCTCCTCAATCCCCATTGTGGATCGGATAGCTTTGATTAGATTACCCACTTCCTCAACTGAGAAACAGTGGCATCTACTGGAGTCGTCATCTGAAGAGGATGCTGAAGAAGCCCCCGAGGACCCACACTCTCCTTCCGATCTATGAGTCTTCTAAGGGCTGGGGGGGACACATTAGAAGAAGTCGGCTGTTTTCCCTGAGAAAAGGTCTTAAAGGTATTCTCAACTTCCGACTTAATTAGGGACTGCAGGCTGGAAGAAAAACCTGGCGCCTCCTCCGTAATGGTCTGCTCTATACAGGCTCTGCATAATTTCTTAGCCTAGGTGACCGGGAGCTCACACTCAGAGCCTACACAGCAAGTGTTTAGATGTAGCCGCTAACTTCCCAGATTTATTTGGAGTCTAAGGACAAAGAGAAAAAACAGGGAAAAACATTCAATAAATTACATTCTTGGAGCTCTCTCACCCATCAGATGTGAAGAAGTACTGAAGCCAGGGGAGGACCCTTGTCTTGTGACTATTCTCCTCTGGAGGTCTTGTGAGAAGAATGACTGCTGCTGCGGTGCATCATCTTCTGAGACCCCGTTTCTGCTGGAGCCTCCATCCCACTCATGGCTGCTGAAAGGAGCACTGCTTGCTGTCTCAAGCAATGGCACAGGCAGAAGTAGAGTGGAGTACGGAGGCACTGCTCCATCCCCTCCTCCTGCCTTTTATCAGGAAGTGCTTTGGCTTCCTGCAGCCCGCCTCTCGACCTGAATCCGGAAGTAAGGGGGCGTCACATGACCGGAGCACTCGTCATCGGGGACAGCCCCCTGACGTGTGCATACTCGAAACACGGCGGCCGCCAATCAGAAAGTGCCGCCGTGCGTGACGTCATAGGTCCGCCTCCGGAAGTCCGGTGCACTCGTCACCTGGACCCGCCTCTTCTGGCCGGCCAGACGTGTGTGCAGCCCCGGACACCCGGCAGACGCCAACCAAAGCATGGCATCGCCGGGCCATCATCATGAAAGACCACAAGCCTCCGCTGGGACAGGGAGCAGCAACCCTTGGTGTGTGGAGCCACGGGGCCCGCACCCACAGCCAACCGTTTATCCTGTCGCCAGCTTCCAGCTGCCCTGGCCTGCAGGTATGTCCCCCTTTTTAGGGGAAGAGGCAAAAAGCCCAAAACAGCAAAAAAAAATTCTATCTTCTGGAACCGCCGTTCCTGAGGCTCACCGTTCAAGGACAGGAAACCAACTGACATGGGGAAAGGAACCGTCCCCTTTTAAAGCCTGATGGTTCCCTGTCCTTGGAGGGTGGATCCCTCGTTGGGGTGCGGCCATGGACAACCAATAAAATTAGTTAAAAACCATGTGCCAAAAAAGATAAACGGCACATAACAAGGTGATACAAGGAAGGATTATCAAGTGAGACAATACAGGGAGCGGCGAATGTGCTTAATACTTGTATGGTTTAAGGTGCATTCAATAGTGCCTATCTCTATGTCAATTGAACAGTGAGTCACCATCAGTCCGGCATATAGATACCTGATCAGACCTGGGCAAGTAGTATTTGACAGCAAGAGATACAAGGCTAGTAAGAGGTATTACCCTCATTCCTTACCCACAGTCACAAGGCACCGGACAGTTGCGATGGTGCCTTGTGACTATGGGTAAGGAATGAGGGTAATACCTCTTACTAGCCTTGTATCTCTTGCTGTCAAATACTACTTGCACAGGTCTGATCAGGTATCTATATGCCGGACTGATGGTGATCACTGTTCAATTGACATAGAGATAGGCACTATTGAATGCACCTTAAACCATACAAGTATTAAGCACATTCGCCGCTCCCTGTATTCTCACACTTGATAATCCTTCCTTGTAGCACCTTGTTAAGTGCCATTTTTCTGTTTTGGCACAGGGTTTTTAACTATTTTTTTGTCTAAATAAAATTATTATTCTTTATTATCTTGCTCTAAAGTGGTTTTCTTGGATAGTCTCTATCCAGATCTAGGTTGTATTAATTACATGGAGCAGTAAAAGGAAAACTCTTTGATTTCATAGAAACAAAAGACAACTAAAAAAATGTATTATCAGCTTTGAATGCAGGAGGTCAAAATCATTAAGAAATGGCTCATTTCATTACTAAACCTGACAACTTTTGAAGATATGTAAAACAGTGTTACATGACCTGAAAATTAATTTAGCTAGTCGGGTGGAAGGTTCTTTAGCTGCTCACTCAGTAGGTTCATCCTCTGTGCCGGTCCCGGTACCTTCCTCTACTGCTCTGCACCAATCAGATAAGTGTGGGGCTGGAGAAACAATAGAAATTTTCTCAGTGATTTGGAAGGACAGCGTCTCATTGTTCCACTCGGTCACAGGAAGCTGCCTAGCGTCTACAAGACGCACTCACTTATTATCAAGATTTTTTCTTGCTAAAAGTGTGGCTTTCCAAGTAAAACATTTCCCACATTAAGAATTTAAAAAAGGCTTCGCCCCTGTGTGTCTGTGATGGCGACTAATAAGAGATAATTTCTTCACAAACCATTTTACATTAAAATGGCTTCTCCCCTGTATGAGTTCTCTGATGTTTGATAAGACTCGACTTCTCTGTAAAACATTTCCCACAGTCTAAACATGAAAAAGGCTTCTCCCCTGTGTGAATTCTCTGATGTTTGATAAGACTCGGCTTCTCTGTAAAACATTTTCCACATTCTGGACAGGAAAATGGCCTCTCCCCTATGTGAGTTCTCTTGATGATTGATAACACTTGATTTCTTTGTAAAACGTTTCCCACATTCTGAACATGAAAAAGCCTTCTCCCCTGTGTGAGTTCTCTGATGTGTGATGAGATTTCTTTTCTCTGTAAAACATTTCTCACATTTTGAACATGAAAATGGCGTCTCCCCTGTGTGAGTTCTCTGATGTGTAACAAAATCTGATTTCTGGTTAAAACATTTCCCACATTCTGAACATGAAAATGGCTTCTCCCCTGTGTGAGTTCTCTGATGTGCAACAAGAGATGATTTCTCTGTAAAACATTTCCCACATTCTGAACATGAAAAAGGCTTCTCCCCTGTGTGGGTTCTCTGGTGACTAACAAAATGTGATTTCTGTGTAAAACATTTCCTACATTCTGAACATGAAAAAGGCTTCTCCCCAGTGTGAATTCTCTGGTGACTAACAAAATGTGATTTCTGGTTAAATTTTTTTCCACATTCTGAACATGAAAAAGGCTTCTCCCCTGTGTGAATTCTCTGGTGCTTAACAACATCTGATTTCCGGTTAAAACATTTCCCACATTCTGAACATGAAAAACGCTTCTCTCCAGTGTGAATTCTCTGGTGACTAACAAGATATGATTTCTCTGTAAAACATTTCCCACATTCTGAACATAAAAATGGCTTCTTCCCTGTGTGAGTTCCCTGGTGAATAACAAGATCTGATTTCTGGTTAAAACATTTCCCACACTTGGAACAAAAAAATCTATTATCAGCTGAGTGAATGTCTCGATGTTTAAGAAAAGAGTTTTCGACGGGAAAACTATTTTCATATTCTGAACATGAAAATGGCTTCTTTTCATTATGAGCAGTTCGTTTTTTAATTCTTATTTTGTGACTTTGACTTTCCTTAGTAGTCGATAATGAATCAGAAGACAGGACTTGTTTCAAAGGATCAGATGATACATCTTTGCTGTGAAGGGGTGATGGTAAATCTGGAGTAATGGCATTCACTTCAATTGTATCCTGTGAGATCTCAAGCTCATCTGATTTGAAAATTGAAGATGTCAGCTGTCCCTCTGATCTCCTGGTACAGTCATCTGCCAAGAATAAAACCAATTATTTTGAGAAAAATATTCTTGAAATTAATATTTTTGAACATTTCTACTTAAATTGTCGTAAAAATGGCAAGTTATGTAAAAATATTTAATTATTCACTAGGACAATGACAGTTCAGTCTAATTTAAGATCTCATAGCATGAACCAGTGGAACGTGGTGTTCAACTGTTTGTTCATTCAGCCTCCCAAATAAGGAATAAAAGTCACAATGTTATGTAGGCGAAAAGAATATCAATAAAAACTTCTACTCATCTCACACTAAAACAAGTCCCCACTCAGGTCCATCATCTGTCAGTGGAAAAACAGAGGTTTCCACATTATTAATGGCTCAATGGTTCTTGAAATGCAACATGGCTTCCATAAATCAATCCTGCAAAATCCACTCTCCCAAAGTCAAATCTCCCCCTCACTTCTGAGCCTTGCCGTGTGCCCAAACCACATTTATCATCCATGTATTTGGCATTAATATAGTGAGAAGTACCCACTTAATTCACGGTGTGTGTGACCTGGAGCACAAACTGGGCACTATGTGTTGGGCAATAAAATGACATATTTGTAATTTTTACTCTCCAACTCCACTGCGTGCTAATTTCCTGAAAGTGGCTGTGGAGTCAAAATAATCACTACTCCTATAGATTAATTCACGGAGGGTTAAAAATTCCAAAATGGAGTCACTTTATGGGGATTTCTACTGCACTGGTTTACTGTTATTTTTTCATATTAGGGCTTCTACAAATGGTGTGGCTCATCTCCTCTGAGATCTGCTCCAGCAACGTCTGCTTCTGTCATTTGGAGCCGCGTTATTCATTCTGCAGGCGGCGCTGGTGATGGAGGAGACGTCAGAACCAGAAGCTCTGGGTTTCACAGACTCTATCCAGCCACTAAGATTAGGGTTCCTGGGACCAGTAGTACCATCGAGTCTGGCAGTATGGGTATGTGTGCTGTCCAGCTGGAGTAATCTGCTCCCTGCTTCAGCCAAATGGAGAGCACCATGCCCTACTAAAGCTGGAAGCATATTGCCGGAAACTGCCAGATCCAGCCTTGTTCTCCTCTGGTTCAGTCCTCTGTGCTCAGCTCCCGGCTTGTGTATTTGGTTCCTGTTGTGACCTCGGCCCGTTTACTGACTACTCTTGTGTCTTTTGATTTTGCATTTTCTCTTCCCTCCTGGTTCTGACCCGGCTATCTGACTATTCTTCTTGCCATCTCACACCATAGAACAGCATGTAACACCGTGGCACAAGCCTAGAGGTTTCGATGTAAGTCCAGATCCATGTTGAGGGGTTATAAGGTGATGACCAAGGCAATCCCTCGGATCTTGACAATGGAGTAGATAGCGCCAAGCCTGTTCGTGGTGGCCATGTTTTGAGCTGCCAGGTGACCACAAACAGTAACCCCAATACATTGTATCTGCAATCTATTAGACCAAGATCAGCAGTCAAATAGCTAAATGGTGCTCCTTCCCATCTTAACCTGCCATGTGCCCAGAAAGTAGCGTACAACCGTATATAGGTTATTGTCGGATTCAAGAGAAGTTAGAAAATAATTTATAAAGTCCATTTATTTCCTGTTATAATTTAAGAAGAATTCCAAAGTTTACACCACATAAAGTGACACACGTCAGATTTGCAAAAAAATGGGGCCTGATTAGGAACACAAAACTGGCTGCGGGAAGTGGTTAAATCTGAGTATTTTGGGCACTAACTACTGTAGTCAAAAACTGTGAGTATAGACCATAACACATCTACTGAAATGATCAAACTGAACAGTCTTCTCAGTAAACAATGATTAACTAGTGGTGAAACCTCTCTGGGGTAATTAGAGTCTGGGGCTCGGTAGCTCTTGACAATCTAAACTATCGTAAGAGCCAATATTTTCTGTCAGATGAGTTTCAAGAAGAAATATTAGTTAGTCGATTTTAAAAGATATTGAAAAGTCAGGATAAAGGGAAACTCTGTTGTTATTGTACAGAAATTCACACTTGGCCCTCACTGCACATTTAATGTTGTCGATCATAAATGTGAAGTTTGGCCAGAAAGACTGGACCTGGTCTTGTAGCGACCATATGAGCACATTCAGCAGCACATAAGGGAGAGAAGGCAGGTTCATCCAATTAGATATCAGGTTTATAGGAAGGCAACAGCATCATTACCCTCCACTTTCTCTTACAGGCCCATCATAATAGTGATTTTCTAACTTGTCAGCACATTCTGCGTACTCTGTCATTTGGATTTGTAGTTTACAGATCTGGGCAGGTAAGAGTCAATCCCAGGGAATAGGTGGATCCTCCAGGTTGTAAGTTCTATAGAAAAGGGCTTTCATTACCCAAAGTCATTTGAACAATTTTTGATGGAGGAGAATGTTGTGGTCTAACGGCAAAATGGTGATCACAAGATTGTGATACCGCCAGACTACACGACTGATAAAGCATCCACAGCCGGTGACTGAGAAGAATCTGTGACTTCTCTGCATTTAGTGTTTCCTACTCACCTGGGTAGTCATATGAAGGAATCTCCTCTTTACACTGCGCATCACCCATTTCATATGTCTCTGTAGTATCAATATGGATCAGATCTTCAGCCTGAAACAAATATTGTAAAACTCACAGACAGATGGAGAAGTCCCATCTATGATCAGCTCTAATCCTGCCATCTCCACTGTTCTCATTACAGACGTATAAAACATATAATACTGGTGGATAAAACAAGACTGAGCACAAGACCTTCATAGCCGTCTACACATCATAGGGGAGATCTCATGACACCTTCTCTCCATCTACCTGATGATCCTGAGGAACATTGGGATCTTCTTGTTTACAGTCCTGTGGAAGAAGAGGACGGGGACATCTCTCTGGTGTTGTCCTCTTACTGGATAGATCTGGAGGAAACACATACAGGGAATGAATTCATTGTTTATAAACAGATAATTATAGAACATGTGTGTTTAGTCCTGTCTATTACCTGGTGATGTCAAGGGCTGGGGAACCTCCATCATGATGTCCTTGTACAGATCTTTGTGTCCTTGTAAATACTCCCACTCCTCCATGGAGAAATAGATGGTGACGTCCTGACACCTTAAAGGAACCTGACACATACAATGATACCGTCATCCCCCGATCCCTCCATAGCGTTACTGTATAATGTCCCAGCATTCCCAGCAGTGTCACCTCTCCAGTCAGCAGCTCAATCATCTTGAAGGTGAGTTCTAGGATCTTCTGGTCATTGATGTCCTCACGTATCAGATGGTGAGGTGGTGGCCCCGTGATTGGGCTCAGGGATCTTCCCCATCCCTCAGACACAGGGGCCTGATACCGGTCACTAGAGGTCTTCTTCACTACTGTGTAATCCTGGTTATGGAGAGACACATTAATAAATCTCACTACAGACATTTCCAGAGTCCTCACCTCTCCAGTTCTGTCCATCTGTTATTCCCATAGATAAGAATGATGTAATGTGACGTCATCAGAATCTCTCACCTCTCCAGTAAGCCGGAAGAGGATCTCTAGGGTGAGGTGTAATATCCTCTCCACCATCTTGTCCCTGTCCATATCCATCTTTGATGGGTCCATAAGGAAAATTCTGTTCATTGACAGGATCCGATATTGTACAGACCTGAATGAGAAGATGATGAGCCGATGTAAAATCATAAAAATCCTGTGTAATAATACAATTACTGCAGATAATAAGGGGAAACATATGAGGAGATTTATTATTTTACAGTATTTAGTTTTCTCCTTTACATCTACTAATAAAACCTTTATATTTTAGGCCACAGACAACAAGCAGTTTCTTCCTCGGAGTCTGTAGCTAAATACGTTTCTCATAGACTCATCTTCTATAATGCTAAGTCTCATCTCATTTACCGACACTGGGGTCGGCATTAGCAATACTGCAGGAGATATTCATTACACGTGACATGAGAAATATTCGTCACTATAGGGAAAGCAGACTCACAGCAGAATGTTAGGTAAATCATGTCCATAACAACTTTTATACTCTATTATCCCATACACAGTGGAATAAATAGAAATCACAGGTTCCTCAGCAACAGCTGAAAAGGAAAAAAGAAAAGAATTTATTTATTTATTTTATTCACTTATATAGCACCATTAATTCCACAGCGCTTCACAGACAATATTGGCACGGTCTCATATATTCAGGTGCTTCTCACAAAATTAGAATATCATCAAAAAGTCAATTTATTTCAGTTCTTCAATACAAAAAGTGAAACTCATATTATATTGAGTCATTACAAACAGAGTGATCTATTTCAAGTGTTTATTTCTGTTAATGTTGATGATTATGGCTTACCGCCAATGAAAACACAAAAGTCATTATCTCAGTAAATTAGAATAATTAACAAAAACACCTGCAAAGGCTTCCTAAGCATTTAAAAAGGTCCCTTAGTCAGTTTCAGTAGGCTCCACAATCATGGGGAAGACTGCTGACTTCACAGATGTTCAGAAGGCAGTCATTGACACACTCCACAAGGAGGGGAAGCCACAAAAGGTCATTGCTAAAGAAGCTGGCTGTTCACAGAGTGCTGTATCCAAGCATATTAATGAAAGGTTGAGTGGAAGGAAAAAGTGTGGTAGAAAAAGGTGCACAAGCAACCAGGATAACCGAAGCCTTCAAAGGATTGTTAAGAAAAGGCCATTCAAAAATTTGGGGGAGATTCACAAGGAGTGGACTGCTGCTGGGGTCATTGCTTCAAGAGCCACCACACACACACGTATCCAGGACATGGGCTACAAGTGTCGCATTCCTTGTGTCAAGACACTCATGACCAATAGAGAACGCCAGAAGCGTCTTACCTGGGCCAAGGAGAAAAAGACCTGGACTGTTACTCAGTGGTCCAAGGTGTTGTTTTCAGAAGAAAGTAAATTTTGCATTTCATTTGGAAATCAAGGTCCCAGAGTCTGGAGGAAGAGTGGAGAGGCCACAATCTAAGCTGCTTGAGGTCTAGTGTGAAGCTTCCACAATCAGTGATGGTTTGGGGAGCCAGGTCATCTGCTGGTGTAGGTCCACTGTGTTTTATCAAGACCAAAGTCAGCGCAGCCATCTACCAGGAGATTTTTAGAGCACTTCATGCTTCCCTCTGCCGACAAGCTTTTTGGAGATGGAAATGTCATTCTCCAGCAGGACTTGGCACCTGTTCACACTGCCAAAAGTGCCAATACCTGGTTTAAAAACAACAGTATGCTTGATTGACCAGCAAACTCACCTGACCTTAACCCCATAGAGAATCTATTATAGAGACTCTATGGGGTATTGTCAAGCGGAAGATGAGACCCCAGACCCAACAATGCAGACGAGCTGAAGGTGGCTATCAAAGCAACCTGGGCTTCCAAAACACCTCAGTAGTGCCACAGGCTGATCCCCTCCATGCCATGCCGCATTGATACAAAAGGAGCCCCGACCAAGTATTGAGTGATATAGATATAGATATATATAATGAGAGTCATATCTCCCGACTCTGCAGATCGCATGCTACTGACGCGCCCCCTGGGACATATTCCTTTTTGAGGGGAATACCCGGCACCGGATCAGATGGGGGGGGGTTGTAGTCTCCGAGCGGCTGTGACCCGGCCCCGTGCCCAGGGCGTCAAGCTCAGTGTTATGTGGCAGTCCTACAGATGTTATTAAGAGTTCTTTTGTGTCGACTACGCCACCCGTTGTGATGCGGTCACTGGGGCCGCCGCTGCAGCAGGTTCCGCTGAGGCTGATGGTGGATGCGCAGCTTGGTGGGATAACCCCCAACGGGAGGGGTATAGCCTCAGAGGGGACAGGCGCAGAGGATGGGGGTTGTGGTGGTGTAGTGCAGACGGCAGTGAAGACAGAGTCGGGTTGTGCAGTTAAGGGTGTTTACTTACTGCAGATGTTGTACTGGTCGCTCCAGCTGCTAGTGACCACCCGAGCCGTGCTGCGTCCACCAGGTCCTGGATCCAGCCAACCCCCAAACAAGTCCGGAGCGTGGCCCTGAGCTCTCTTTCTGTCCCGTTCTCTGGCCGTCCCCACCAGTAATCCACCTAGGTCCAGCTCCCTCGGGCCTTCTGTTGGGACACCCTTGGCCCTGGGTTCCCTGACCCTTCATGTGGTGTGCCTTCGGGGTGGATGTGATGGGTGACCGTGGCAGACGCTGCCCACGGTCTCCGGTCTCTGGCTGGGGAATGTTTTTACCCCCACCAGCTTGGGTTCCGGTACCCTGATGCCGACTCTTCACCCGGTGCTTTTAGTTGGGATCTCAGAGTCCTTCTCTTCTGTGCTCTGGGTCTCTCTCTTTTCTCCTCTCTCACTCTGGGTCTTTGTCTTTCTTCTCTCCTCTGCTCCTGACTTGTTCTCTGCAGCTGACTCACTCTCTGCATCTGATCCTCTGCATCTGACCCTGATCTTAGTTGGTGCCCACCTTATATACACCCTCTATGTGTGAGCTCAGGTGACCAGCACCCAATGAGCTCCTAACTTTACCCAGGCTGCTCCCCCTATCTGCCCCTACACTACTTGGGATGTACCACCCCCCTCCCACTCCAGCCAGGAACAGACTCGGTCGTACCTGCACATTTCTAAGTGGGAGTACCGTCGGCCTGTTCCTCGGAAATGGGATGTGTGTAGTGCATGCAGCCTACCGAGCTCAGTTCCACACTCCATCCTTGCCCGGGAGTGGAATATCACACCTCTGGGTTGAGGTGCAATACCCCTGTAGCAGCCGAATCCTCAGGGTGCTACATTCCCCCCTGGTAAATCACAGCACGTCCTCGGGCTGTAAGACATAAAACAACACCAAAACATACAAAATTTTCATATAAACATATAAAATATATAAAACATTATATAAATAACATATCTTAGCAGATAAAACTTTCTCGTCGTCTCTTGTTTCTGGTTCCTCCTCCTCCGGACACTGTGCAACGTGTGTCCGGGAAAAATGCGACAGTCTCTTAGAAAAAACTGGTTTTCCTATAAAACCGGTAGGGGGCGCTTTAGGACGCGCAACTATATACAGGGAAAGTTGGCCGCTCTCAGTCCTCGGCCAGGTAGAGGGAAGGGAATGGCTGCTCACAGTCCTCAGCCTGTGGGATTAAGGGGAAACGGGTGAACAGTTCACATCAGCTGGTCCCAACGGGGACTATATATATGTAGCAACAGTTTCTTTGGTACCCGGTTGGGTAACTATTTACATCACTTCTCTGCCGCACTCAACGGCGTCTTCCTCCTGCTCTTTGCTTACAGCTGGTTGTTACTTCAGACCCGTCCGGGTCCTCTTGCTCCTCCTCCTCGCACCGCAACTCCTCCTCCGTCAGGCGGTGTACGTGGAGGGCGTAAGGTCCTTTGGCACACTTGTGCCGGGTGAAGGTGACCTCGTCTCCGATGTAGAGGTCACGACCTCTGTGCCCCTCCGGCAGATGGGACTCCACGTCTCTGCGCGTGACAAAGACGTCGCCGGGGGTGTTGTTGTCTCTGATAAAGCCCCACCCGTGCTGCTGGTTAAACTTGATTACAGTCCCGGTGGTGCGGGGACTGTGCGCTGCACGGGGGTCCCTCCTGGTCCGGCTCTTTTGCTCGGCGCTCCTTATTTGGGCCTGTTGTTCCCGGACCCGCCTCTCTCTCCGCTCCCTCGCAAACTCCTCGAGCTGTTGGCGGCAGCACTCCGCACGCTCTGCTGCAGCTGCCCTAGTTTCCTGAGTGAACCCCATTAGATCTTCTCCGGTGGGGTCCCACTCAAACTGTGCTTCCGCTAGCGGGGGCGAGATCCTTATTACGGGCTTCGGAGCTGGAATCAGGGGTGCACACATGGCCCCAACCCTCCTCTGGTGCTCCAGTTCGTAATACTTCTGGGGCCAGATGAAAGGCTGCCCGTCCGGCCACGTGTGCTGGGCAAACAAGTCCTCTCCCAGACGCGGCACCCTTGGTTTTACGGGTGCGGGCGCGGTGGTGGTGGCGCCCGGGTTGCCCAGGCCTTGCGGCCAGGCCTGGGGCACCTGGAAGGTGAAGGGCACCGTTAGGACGGCGGCGCCCTGGGCTACCTGGCCTTGCGGCCAGGCCGGAGGCTCCGCGGAGGTAGGGGGCGCTGTTGGTGTTGCGGCGTCCGGGAATTCTAGGCCCTGCGACCAGGCTGGTGGTACTTCCTGCTTGGTCACGCTCGGGGTCGAGGCGTGTGACGTCACAGGGGTCGCGGCGGCGGCTTCCGGTTGGGGCCTAGTCTGCGTCGGTGACATGGCGTTTTCGGGCACAGCAGGGGGACTTTCGGGCTCTGCGACGGGGAGCTGGGGCAGGTAAGCGGTGTCACGGCTTGGGGTATAGGCGTCCCCTTTACCTGCCTCCATGCGTTCGGCTCCCTCCTCGGCGCCGTCTCCGGCCTTGGGTCCTCCCGCGCCATCCTCAGAGGCGGTCTCCTTCCTCATCTCGGCTGGCGTGCTCCGGGTCTTGGTTTGCTGGGCCATCTCACGGCTCCACTCCGCCAATGTCTCTCGCTGTACCCGGGCCATCCTCCGTGCGAGGCCCTCCAGGGCAGTCTGCGCACACTCCCGGTCTCGGGGGAGCTGTGCAAGGACCTCCACTAGGCCTAGTGGGGTCGTGGTGTCCAGCAGGCTCCTGACCAACGGGTCGGTGCTGCTCTGCTCTTCTTCCAGCAGGCTCCTGGCCAGCGGGCCGGTGCTGCTCTGCTCTCTGGACATCTCCGGGTGAGCTTCTCTGCTACTCTTCTCTAGGCTTCCTGCCTCCGGGTGCGCTCGCTCCAGACTGCTCCAGGCGGCACCCATCTTCGTTCTTTTCTTTCGTCTCCTCCCACTTCGAGGGCGGTCCCGGGGCAACTCGGTGACTGTCAGCTCCAGGGGTAGTTCTTTCACGCTGACAGACACCTCCAGCATCACAGCCTCTGTTGGTGGGGGCGGTTTCCACTTTTGGCGCCATTTTCTGTCCCGGCCCACGATGGGAGGCGGCCTCTTGCCCTCCTTTGGCACGCCCATAATGGCGTCCGCTGCTCTTCCAAGGCGGGAAATCTTCGGATTTGGCGGGAAGCGTCGCCCAGTGGCGGGAAACTCTGCAGATGGCGGGAACAAGCTGGAAATGGCAGACAATCGGCGGGAAACGACCTGTGATGGGGTCCGATGGCGTGGACCCTCCGGAACCGGCGGGAGACTTCTTTCTGAGGTAAACTTGCACTTTTCTTCAGGCACGCAGTACCCGGGTGCTGCGGGCACGTAATCCTGCCGACTACGCCAAAGTTGACGCGCCCCCTGGGACATATTCCTTTTTGAGGGGAATACCCGGCACCGGATCAGATGGGGGGGGTTGTAGTCTCCGAGCGGCTGTGACCCGGCCCCGTGCCCAGGGCGTCAAGCTCAGTGTTATGTGGCAGTCCTACAGATGTTATTAAGAGTTCTTTTGTGTCGACTACGCCACCCGTTGTGATGCGGTCACTGGGGCCGCCGCTGCAGCAGGTTCCGCTGAGGCTGATGGTGGATGCGCAGCTTGGTGGGATAACCCCCAACGGGAGGGGTATAGCCTCAGAGGGGACAGGCGCAGAGGATGGGGGTTGTGGTGGTGTAGTGCAGACGGCAGTGAAGACAGAGTCGGGTTGTGCAGTTAAGGGTGTTTACTTACTGCAGATGTTGTACTGGTCGCTCCAGCTGCTAGTGACCACCCGAGCCGTGCTGCGTCCACCAGGTCCTGGATCCAGCCAACCCCCAAACAAGTCCGGAGCGTGGCCCTGAGCTCTCTTTCTGTCCCGTTCTCTGGCCGTCCCCACCAGTAATCCACCTAGGTCCAGCTCCCTCGGGCCTTCTGTTGGGACACCCTTGGCCCTGGGTTCCCTGACCCTTCATGTGGTGTGCCTTCGGGGTGGATGTGATGGGTGACCGTGGCAGACGCTGCCCACGGTCTCCGGTCTCTGGCTGGGGAATGTTTTTACCCCCACCAGCTTGGGTTCCGGTACCCTGATGCCGACTCTTCACCCGGTGCTTTTAGTTGGGATCTCAGAGTCCTTCTCTTCTGTGCTCTGGGTCTCTCTCTTTTCTCCTCTCTCACTCTGGGTCTTTGTCTTTCTTCTCTCCTCTGCTCCTGACTTGTTCTCTGCAGCTGACTCACTCTCTGCATCTGATCCTCTGCATCTGACCCTGATCTTAGTTGGTGCCCACCTTATATACACCCTCTATGTGTGAGCTCAGGTGACCAGCACCCAATGAGCTCCTAACTTTACCCAGGCTGCTCCCCCTATCTGCCCCTACACTACTTGGGATGTACCACCCCCCTCCCACTCCAGCCAGGAACAGACTCGGTCGTACCTGCACATTTCTAAGTGGGAGTACCGTCGGCCTGTTCCTCGGAAATGGGATGTGTGTAGTGCATGCAGCCTACCGAGCTCAGTTCCACACTCCATCCTTGCCCGGGAGTGGAATATCACACCTTTGGGTTGAGGTGCAATACCCCTGTAGCAGCCGAATCCTCAGGGTGCTACACTACCATTGTACTCCGCTGCCTCGGACCAGATGGTATGGAGATGAATGAGGGAGACCAAATTCCAAAAATAAACTTTTCTTTACTTAACAAGAACTTGATGAGAATTATATACATCAGATAGTAGGCACAACACTTTATAAATGCTTCTTCTGCATTATGCAGAATTTTACGGATACATGTGGCAGTACATAACTTTTGTTACAAGCTACAAAAGTCCAGAAAACCATTATGGGAATGCGCATCATCCCCTATGGAGACCAGTAGGGGGCGAGATGTGTTGCTACGGCCCCTAGACCTACTTTCAGCTCCCAGTTGATTTGGGAGGACCTTACTGGCTGAGGTGCATCGGTACAACTCCTCACTAGTGCTCTCAAAGTCGATTCGATGAGGGCCACACACTCCTTTCTATGGCACTGCATCTTCAGCTCTCCGTAGGAGAACTCCTGTCCCAGTTTGGAGACACTGTAGCTTTCTCTCTAGTATAGACAATTGTTTGTTTAAATCCTGTTTGTCTAAGATAAGGAATCCTTCCTTAGCCTGTGTGCCCACGTTGCGTTTTTTAAGCGTTTCCGCAGCGGCAAAAACACAGCAGAAATGCTTAAAAAACGCATGGTAGAAGGCCTGCCATGTTCCCCAATGATAATCCGCATGTGCTGTGCACATGCTGCGGAAATTTCTGCTGCGGATTATCATTGCGGAAAAAAACGCAGCACTACCAATTATTTTGCGGAAGCGCTACGTTTTCGCCGCCATTGACTTGCATTGGAACGCATGGATTACGCATCACTGCAACTGTACATGTGGAATCCAAGCGTTTCAATGAGCGGATGGTACCCGGATGTGGAGGACAGGAGACTCTCCTCTGGACCCAAGTACCACAGAACCTATAAAAAAAAAGAATAAAATAAAAAATAAATATTATATTTACCTTCTGATGGCCCCCGGTCTCCTTGTTTTCACTTGCCGGCAGCTCGCGGTGGACTGAAGGACCAGCACTGACGTCATAGTCATGTGACGGCAGGTCCTTCAGTGTAGTGTACCGCGAGCTGCCGGCAAGCCAGGACGGATCGAAGCAAGACTCCGGGGGCCATCAGAAGTTAAGTATAGATTTATTTATTTTATTTTTTTAACATTCTTTAAGGTCACAGTATATAAATCCATGGATTTATATAGCGTGACCAAGTTGACAAGCACTTTCCAAGTGATGCTAAAAATCGCTTGGAAAGCGCTTGACAACCCGCATGCGGAAATGCATGTGAAGAACGCTTCACATCCGCATGTCCCTGGCAGGAAAAACGCATGTACAATCCGCATGCGTTTTTTCTGCCAGAGAGAAGCAGAAACGCTCAGGAAAAAATCCGAAGCATTTCTGCATCGTGGGCACAGCACATTCAGATTATCATTGGGGAACATGGCAGGCCTTCTACAATGCGTTTTTTAAGCATTTCTGTAGCGTTTTTGCCGCTGCGGAAATGCTTAGAAAACGCATCGTGGGCACACAGCCTTAACGTAATCCCCTTTAATTAGACCTTCTGACCCCAAGGGCAAAGTTCTGTACTTTTTAAGTTGGTCTCCTGGCCAGAGTCAAGTGCCTCATCATGCTGCTCACCTTAGCAAAGTTTTATCCCTGTAATTAAATCTCCAGACCTTCTGCTGCCTTTGGGCAAAGATTTGTACCGGCTAAGTAGGCCTACCAGCTGAGCTAAGGACCTCACCCTGCTCTTTATCTCCGCTATGCTCCCTGCCTAGAATCCGCATTCTCATTGCCATTATATCTTTGCATTCATTCAGAATGGACTGATTTCTCCCTTTTGGCACACAACACCATATCAATTCAAGTCTGTAATCAGATATACCAAAGGTCTGTATTTCTCGCTTGCTTACTGTGCCCCTGTAGCATAGAATAAGGGATCCCACATGATGCCCCCCTAGACACCACACAGTATGATGGCCCCCACAGCCTACACAAAATGAAGACCTCCACTCAGTATGGAGGCTCTTACAGTCCACCACAGTTCCCCACTTAGTACTCAGTATACTGGCCCCCCACCAACCATCCACTCAGTATGAGAGCCCCCACAGCCCTTCACTTAATATGATTCCCTCACAGTCCTTCAATTAAAAGTGCACCTGTGAGCAGGATTGTGGTCAGTAATCTACACACACTGTCAGGTTGGTGACATTACACTGATTAAAATGATACCTTGGTTGATGAAATCTGTCCTGTGGTTCTTGTGTAATCCTTACTTTCAGTTTGGAGATAATGATATGCTTGTGCTCCTGGAAGGGGGGGTGGTGGCTCTATCTGGTGCTCTGATTACTTATTCATCTGTATGCTCTTATGACAGCTAACTGTGCCTTCACTGACCAGACTCCTATTTTACATAATACATCTAGTAATAAAGGGCTAGGCAAAATAGTAGGTACATCAGTGAACGATAAGTGACCTGTCATAAGAGCATACAGATGAATAGCTAAGCAGAGCACCAGATAAAGCCCACCCCACAAGCTGCCCCAAAGCACGATCATATCATTATCTCCAAACTGAAAGTAAAGATTACACAAGAACCATAGAACGGATTTAATCAACCTAGGCATCATTTTAATCAGTGTAATGTCACCCACCTGACATTATGATGCCCCCACAATTCCTGATATTTAAAAAAATAACACACACACTACTCAACCAACCCTGTTCCCGAGGTCCTCTGCTCTGGTCTGTGCAGTTTGAGTACTGAGGCTCCATACTACAGGTGTGATGTTGTGACATCATTGTGCCAGCAGTGCATGGAGTCTCAGACTCACAGGAGAAGGCTGAATGGTGGGTCAGGGACCTATCAACTCCCTGATTTGCTAGTCTATTCAATGGTATTGTCATCATGGAAAGGTGGATATTGCTGAAATTGTGATGATGGGGAAGGAAAGGGTCCTGGTGCTGAGCCACATGAGCCCTTTCAATTCACAGGCACCATAGTGACAATGGATGATATGCCTCTGCCTATCTGTCAGGGATTAGATCCACCAATATCACAAATTCACAGGCTGGGAAGGTCACAAAAACCACCTGCTGTGATCTTAGGAGCGAACAGCTCTCAGCTGCCCCCTATCGTCCGGTCAATTACACAATTGGCTGAAGATCAAAGGAGAAGGCCGCAGGCTGTTCGCACTAACAGGCCACTTATCGGGAAACTAACAGTGAGCATATGGTATGTACACCTCCGGATTCCAACCCATGGAATATTTGTATATACCAGCGCACGATCACAACTAACTGCACGATAACCCAACAAAGAGGCAGGGTTACTAGCTGCCACCACCAATCATTTTCCGGCTGACTGGACGCCATTTCAGGTAGCGTATGGCTTCGGGGCCGCAATTTACAGAACAAAAGGAACAGAACTATTAAATTTTATATTTAATTCAAAAGGGAGGCAGTGTTTATGAAAAATATACAAAGTATTTTACAAAGGGGACAAAACAATACAGCATATACAGTTACAGAAAATAAAAGGGACACAAGAACTTATTATACTGATCGCAGAGACGATTCAGTTTAGCCGAAGGAGAGCACTTCAATTGGCCGTTTCAGTGAACTGGGTCCCTGCATACACGATATGTATCTCTCTGCACGAACACAGATCAGAATTCGGCTTGATCTTTTATCAACCCCTGAGTCCCACCCACACACTCCCCCGTCATGACCTCACATGGGCCGTGTTGTGGGCTGGTCTCAGCCCTTCATGGATTTTATGAAATATCCAACCTATGAGATAAATCCTCTCCAGTGTCTTAGAAGTTGGAGATTAACGCCAGATTTTTTAATCAGGATTTTTTACTTAGAGACCAAGCATAGCATAGCTGTTGTCAGTTATCTTTCCACTGTTGATTAACGGCTCATCGGCAGGTGTCAGATATGAAAAAATATGCATATTGTTTCCCAATTAGCCCTGCTGCTAAAAATATGTCTATCACAATCAAATTTATAGAAATTCCCATATTCTATATTTTCTTTTGGTGCCTTAGTGTCCAGCAATTATGTGTGGATGAAAGGAATGTGAAACTGTGAAGGACAATGCTATTTCTAAAGAGTGCAAGATATTCCCTTTGATCTTTAACAAGCCATTTCCTATCTATTCAATCAATACTCTTAATCTATAAGCAATACACATCCTCATTCAGTCATCTGGCCCACGTATTAAACTGTGTCTATGCGGAAACACATCTCTCTATGGTTTTCCAAAGCTGCTGCGACTTTTGGGCTTACAGGGCCAAATACCCCCACCAGTGGCATCCCGCTCTTGGCAGGCACCCACAGAGAGGAGGTAATGACAAGCTTAGGAAGCTGACAGACCATTGAGATACGTGACCAGATGACCGGAGGGTCCCAAACTAGCTTCTCCGAACATATCCATGGGTTCCAGGTTACCGGAGGGTCCCAACCTGGCTACCCCAAACATCTCCATAGGAACAGTTGACAGGAGGGTCCCAACCTGGTTTCCCCAAATATATCCCTGGGGATCAGGTGACCAGAGCGGCACAATTCTTGCTTCCCCAAACGTATCCATGGGTTCAGTGATATTTAATGTAGCATATCTGTGTTCTTCCAGCTGGGGTCGTGGTCCCCTAAGCTAACATCCTGTAGAAAGTCAAATCTGTGTCCCTCTTGATGGAGCCATGTTGTCCTAGCTGTTGCTCTGGTAGTTGTCTCTGATTCTTCTTGCAGAATGATAGAAATCCCATTTTATATTTACATCTGTGACTCGGGTCATCATCCACAGGTTAGGGGGAGGTAGGATGCGGTTAACTCTCATTGTTTGTGCATTTAATCAATCTGCATAGTTCGCCCTTCTCTGTTTTGCTGGTCAACAAGTCACAGGGCCCACACAATGGTCAATCCACATATTTAGCAAACATTCATTGTTCACTGACCCTGCGTCATCGTCTTGAATAGCAGACAATAAGTTGCAGTAAATATCACCTCAAGTGTCAACATCCAGGCTCATACAAACAATAGTATATACTTCTTGACCAAAAAAAAAACATCAATTTGAAAGTCAACATAAAGATAATAGCTTATGTCTCCTGGCCTATTGAATTTACGTCTGGGTAATTAAGATTAAATGCTGTGTTGTCACATACCATATTGTGTGTTTAGGGGGTAGTACTGTGGGAAAAGCCCTCTAAAGTTAAATCTTAAACCTTTAATAAATATATGTATTAAAAACTGAACAACCTACATATATTCTTAAAGGGGTAATATTAAGTTCTGTTTTTCTATTGTATTAAATATTTATTTCATGCAATAAAATGCAAATTAATTATGTAAAAATCATACAATGTGATTTTCTGTTTTTCATTTTTAGATTCCGTCTCTCACAGTTGAAGTGACCTACGATAAAAATTACAGACCTCTCCATTCTTTGTAGGTGGGGAAGCATGCAAAATCATCAGTGTATCAAATACTAAGTTTCCCCACTGTATAAAGGAAAGGGTATGGTACTCATCAGAGAATGTTTCAATAATCCGCCTCAAAGCGTTTCCCCAACAGCTTCATCAGGAGGCTTCATACAGGGATGATGATACATGATGTTCAGCATAGTGTGCCTAATAGCCAGGTGTCCATGTATAAAAATCCCACTTCATCCAAACCCCTCCCCAGACTAGGAGACCCATTCCCATTCCTAGACGTGAATTGTCATAGGACATATAAAATCGAGTCTGTCTACAATAATGTACTGCACCTGCGCTACTTCTCATGAGCTAGAGGTCCGATAATGTCCATCCCCTAGTGTGCATGTCCTGAAGTGACGTGTTTTAGACTGAAACGACAGGTAAACTGATTGCCGCCTCCCCACTCGTACCCGTGACTGCTCATGCCGGTAGTTATGTGTTCCACACTGGAGCTTATAATGGCCTATATGTGTTGGGACCAGCACCCTTGTCAGTAGATAAAGTAACATACGTTTAGAGGTGGCTATTACAGATAGAGTGAGCAGGAGAATTCATTGTATATCTGATATTGTAGATTTCACCTTGTAATTTCCCTGCTCTGCATTATTCACTGTTCCTATAGTTATCACAATTCCCCCATATCAGGGACATAAATAATTATATTGGTTACATTGGCCTTGTGTTTGTCTGTGCTTTGTATCCGGTCACCTGATTATAGGGGCATAATGGGGGAATTACACTGTGTGGGGGGCATCATACATACTGCATAAGGGGCAAAATGGGGGCATTACACATCCTGCATAAGGGGCATAATGGGGGCATCATACATCCTGTATAAGGGGCATAATGGGGGTATTACACTGTGTGGCGGCATCATAGATACTGAATAAGGGGCATAATGGGAGCATTACACTGTGTGGGGCCATCATACATACTGCATAAGGGGCATAATGGGAGCATTACACTGTGTGGGGCCATCATACATACTGCATAAGGGGCATAATGGGAGCATTACACTGTGGGGGCATCATACATCCTGCATAAGGGGCATAATGGGGGCATTGCACTGTGTGGGGGGCATCATACATACTGCATAAGGGGCATAATGGGGGCATTACACTGTGTGGGGGCATCATACGGGCATTACACATCCTGCATAAGGGGCATTACACTGCGTGGGGGGAATCATACATACTGCATAAGGGGCATAATGGGGGTATTACACTGTGTGGGGGCATCATAGATACTGCATAAGGGGCATAATGGGGGCATTACACTGTGTGGGGCCATAATTAGTGTTGAGCCACCCCCGTAGTGTTCGAGTTCGGTTCGGTTCGTCGAACACCCGTGTGTTCGCCGAACTGTTCGTCGAACACCTTCGAACACCGTTAAAAGCAATGGCAGGCAAACAAAAACACATAGAAACACATAGAAAACACCTTCAAAGGTGTCCAAAAGCTGACAAACTGCTCAGAAGACATAACTAACACATGGAAAAGTGACAAGTACATATAGTCATGCGAAAATAAAAGAGGTGGAGGAGTAAAAGGAGGGGGAGACACAGATATAGGCATGTCATGCCCTTCTAAAATCCAAAAAGTGAGAAGCCGACACGGCCAGTCCGCTCCTGCCCGTGCCACCTCCGTGTCGCCGGGTTTGTGCCAGAGCCGCGGTGAACCCTGATGGCCAGCCCCCCTCTCCCAATACTGGTGCCTGTCCGCTGGTGGGTCGAGCAAGCCCCCCTGTGGTGGAGGCAGCTCTAAGCTTTTTAATTTAATTAGCTCTAATTTGAATGAATACACTTTAAATCCATTTACAAGGATCTATTGGAGGGCAAGTCTCATGCCAGCAGCCGCGTAATTCCAGCTCCAGTAGCGTCCACTAAAGCTGCTGCAGTTAAAAAGCTTTTATAAGGATCGAGCTCGGCTGTCCACCGCAAGGCATCCTACTGCCAGTCCCAGCCACTATGCCTTGGGGTGCCTCCTGATGCTCTTCACTAAGTATCCCATGGTCCCGAAGCATTTCCTTTGAAAAAATTAAGTGTCTAAACTACAGGTGGTGTAGCTTGCTTATCAGCCGGGATAATCCGCTGACTAGCAGACACTGCTACTAGGCACAAAGTATTTCCTGGGCTAGATGCAGTTAAAAATTTGTAATTAGATACTCTCGTTGGATGCTGAGAAAGCATTCCATAGAGTCTCCTGGCACGCCATATATGATTCTCTTAAAAAGCTTGGGGTAGGGGTCTAGGGGACCCTTTTATAGCCAAAATCACGGCCCTGTATCACAATACGTCACCTAGGCTGAAGATAAATGGAACTGTAGCACCCTGAGGGCTCGGTTGCTACAGACGTATTGCACCTCACCCAGAGGTGTGATATCTCACTCTCAGGTAAGGATGGAGTGTGGATCAGGACCCGACACCTGCATGCATTACACCACATTGCCGTGGGGCAGGGCGACCAATATGCCCCTGAGATGGGCACGACAGTCCCTGTCCCTGGCTGGAGTGGGGGGAGGGAACACTGAGGAAGGGGAACCCTGTAGTGCAGGAGCAGGGAGGAAGCAGTTCCTGGGTGCATTGAGAAGGGAGTATAAAAGGTGGGCACCATCTTAGTTCAGTGCAGAGAAGTCTGAGCAGAAGTGGCAGGGAGCAGGGGCTCTGCATGAGCTCTGCTCCGGAGGCGGGCCTAGTAACAGAGGCCCAGGCC
Source organism: Phyllobates terribilis (assembly GCF_046119375.1). Lineage (NCBI taxonomy): Eukaryota > Metazoa > Chordata > Amphibia > Anura > Dendrobatidae > Phyllobates > Phyllobates terribilis. The sequence continues at coordinate 9,051,379 of NW_027362772.1, read as the reverse complement.
TGGAAGAGGGAGAAGGAAGGAAGAGGAGCGGAGAAGGCTCCAGGAACGAGGAATGAAGGGATCCCAGGGGTGCGGACGGGCGAGTCGCCACCGCACGCCCGAATCCACCTGCGTGGAGGGGTCAGGCCAAAGGGGGAGACCGGTCCCCGAACTAGTGGAGGCAGGAAACGACCCTCAGCTAGAAACCGGAGGCTCTGACATTTTATGTGGCGCAGCCCCTCGCTACACCCGCTAGGAAGGCACCACATAGGGTCAGGGAAACTGGCGCCAAGTTTACCAAGAGGAGGCCCGAGGCAGCCGGACAGAAGTGTTGGTAAGAAAGGCCAGACAAAGGACACACAAAGGGGGTCCTGTGAAGTGCTCCAAAGTTATCTGGGAGTTGTCTGAGCCCCTCACCTGGTGAGCACAGTACGACGTGGGCAGCCGTTACCTGCAGACGTGGTCTGGATAATAAGAACTGTGAGTAAAGGCCCTGAACTGCATCACTGACTCCGTGTCGTTACTGCTGCTGCCCTGCACCATCACCCCCATCCTCCGCATACACTGCCCTGAGGCTATACTCCTCCCGTGGGGAGTTATGCTACGCTCTGCTGCACCCACAACACCAGCCTCAGCGGTCTGCCCTGTAGCGGCGGTTCACTCTGACCGCAATCCACGGGTGGCGTAGTCGTACATTTAAACATCAAAACCACATAAATAGTTCCGCCACTGGTTTGACCGCCCTGAGCCACGAAACCGGGTCGCCGCCACGAAGACAACCACCAGCATCCACCAAAAAGGGTCCGGCTCCGGGTGTCCCAAGGCCAAGGGGGTGCGTCAGAACATTTTCATCACCTTTCACAATCACCAATGGGACAAGGCAGGGATGTCCTCTGTCCCCTCTCTTATACATCCTAGTGACGGAGCACCTGCTCTCATCAATTCGCCATAACCCCAATATTAGGTGGATTGAGGTGGGAGGCACCGAGTACAAGTGCTCTCTATTTGCTGATGATGTCCTAGTATATATCACTCAATCACATATATCCATCCATGCTGTTATGGCTGAAATAGATCACTTTGTTACATGGTCAAATTTTAAAATCAATGCAGCGAAGTCTGAGGCCCTCGATGTCTCCCTCCCCAAATCCATATAGGATTCCATCCAGTCCAACTTTCCCTTTGCCTGGCCCTCACAGGGTATCAAATACTTAGGAATTCCTATTCATAGAGACCTCTCCCATCTATGTTATCTTAATTTTGGGCCCTTTATTGAACAACTCCATACAGACCACGGTTGGCAAGTTAGAACTGTAAGATTCACTACGTGAACCGCTGGTGTTTTGTGGAAAAGCACATGTACACTGCGTTCCAAATTATTATGCAAAAAGAGTTTAGGAGTGATAAGGGAAGAATTTGTTTGTTTGTCAGTTAAACTCATTGATGGTGATGTGTGTCAGGGCTCTTTATATCACTGTAAGCAATTGCAGACACCTGTGCTAATTAGTTTGGCAGGTGTGTCCAATGAAAGGCAAGACTACTTAAGAAGGCTCTCTCACATTATTAAGCAGCCTACATTTTCTGCCAAAATGGGAAAGAAAAAGGATGTGTCGGCTGCTGAGAAGCAACAAATTGTGGAGTGTTTAGGTCAAGGCATGACTACAATCAACATTGTGCGATGATCAGGATGAAGTGTCTTGGCAATCAAGAAGTATGTAGTTGATTCACAGTACACACGTGTGGGTGCTGATAAGGGCAAATTGAGGACTCTTTCCTACAGGCAATTACGTCAGGTTGAAAGAGCAGCGGCAAAAAAGCCTTGTCATAGCAGCAGACAAGTTTTTGAAGCTGCTTGTGCCTCCAACGTCCCCCGAACAACAAGATGCAGGGTCCTTCAGAGGTTTGCAGCTGTGCATACGCCATCCTGTCGACCTCCTCTATCCACTTCACACAAGCAGAAACGGCTCCAGTGGGCCAAACATTACATGAAGACTGATTTCAAAACAGTTTTGTTCACGGATGAGTGCCGTGCAGCGCTCGATGGTCCAGATGGATGGAGTGGAGGATGGCTGGTTGATGGACACCCCACGCAAACACGGCTACAGCGCCAACAAGGAGGAGGTGGAGTAATGTTTTGGGCTGGAATCATGGGGAGAGAGATTGTCGGCCCCTTTAGGATCCCTGAAGGCGCTAAAGATGAACTCCATAATGTATGTGGATTTTCTCAAACAGCACTTCCTGCCATGGTTCAAGAAGAAGAACCGTGTATTTCACAGCAAGATCATTTTTCTGCATGATAATGCACCATCTCATGCTGCACATAAAACATCTGCATCTCTGGCTGATATGGGCATAAAAGGGGACAAACTTATGGTGTGACCCCCATGCTCCCCTGACCTCTACCCCATTCAGAACCTTTGGAGCATCATTAAAAGGGCTGTCTATGATGGCGGGAGGCAGTTCACATCCAAAACCTGACAAATTCAATGGACGAGAGAGTTCAGAAGCTCCTTTCGAACAAGGGGTCCTATGTGAAAATGTAACATCACCTAGAATAAAGTTTTGAGTTGAAAACTGTTTGATTTCAGTTTCTAACAACCTGCTAATGCTTATAATTTCAAAAATGACCATTTTTTTGGTCTTTATTAAAATGAAAAGGTTGATCGAAAAGTTTGGGGGATCTAAGAGTGTGGCAACCCAGTAGTCATGATTACTTCGAATTCTGACAATATGAGGGTCATGCTGCAGGTAGTGCAGCAAGAAGGCACTTATGTGTCTTGCGCATCTCGGAGCCCCAAAATTATTTTCCGGGCTAGATGCAGCTAAAAATTATTTTTAATTTTAAATCTGGTGAAGCTTTAGTATAGATGGCCTAATAGGATCAGTGCTGCACACTGCTACAAAGCCCAAATTATTTTCCAGTCAAGATACAGATAAACATGATTAGTAATTTGAAAGCTTAAAACGGTTGGTAGGGTGATTTTAACCAATCATCAAGCTTTTACTCTCCCCAGGATGACACAGGGGTAGAAAAGTCGTTTCGGATCCATGATTTGTTCATCTTTATGAACGTGAGTCTGTCTACATTATCAGTGGAGAGCCGCGTGCGCTTATCTGTCAGCACACCACCAGCAGCGCTGAACACACGTTCAGACAGAACGCTGGCTGCGGGGCATGACAAGATCTCCAAGGCGTAAGTGGCTAGCTCCGGCCATTTATCCAGATTGGAAGCCCAAAAAGAGCAAGGTTCCAGTGACACAGTCGTGGCTTCAATGTTTACTTGGAGATACTCCTGTACCATCGTCTCTAGGCGTTGACTATGTGTCAGACTTCTTGTCTCCTGTGGCCTTGCAAAGGATGGGCTAAAAAAGTGGTGAAATGATTCCGCAAAATTGATGTTACCAGCAGATACTGTGGTTCTGTCACGGTTTGAGTGCTGAACACTTGACGGTCCCACGGTTGGCAAGTTGGAACTGTGAGATTCACTACGTGCACCACTGGTATTTTGTGGAAAAGCACATGTAAGATTCAGCAACAGTCTCTGCTGATACTCCTGCATGCGTGCATCCCTTTCTATGGCAGGAATAATTTCTGCAAATTTACTTTTGTACCGGGGATCTAACAGTGTGGCAACCCAGTAGTCAGGATTATTTCTAATTCTCACAATTCGAGGGTCATGTTGCAGGTAGTGCAGCAAGAAGGCACTCATGTGTGTTGCGCATCCAGGAGCACCAAGTCCCTGTTGTGTTGGTGGCGAGGTAACAATCATGCTTCCTTCCTCTGTCCTCTCCCTCCAACCTCGCACAACAGAAATGTGATCAAGGTCTCCCTCATCTGATGAGTCTTCCATCAGTTCGTCCTCCACTTCTTCCTGGGCTCCTGCACCTTCCTCACTAGTTTGGCTGCTACCATGCGCCCTGGTAAAACCATCTCCCCCACCCTCACATGCCTGCCGCCTTGGTGCTGCCGACCGTCTGGACCTTGCAGATGTTAGCCCTTCCGCATACAACTCCTCCTCCTCTACTTCCTCCACCTCCTCTTGTGCCACCACCTGACTCCGAATTCTGTTTAACATGTGCTCCAGCATGTAAATCACCGGAATAGTCATGCTGATAATGGCATCGTCAGCACTAAACATCTTCGTCGCCATTTCAAAACTGTGCAGAAGGGTGCATAGGTCCCTGATCTGAGACCACTCCTCCAGCGTGATTTGCCCCACCTCTGAATCTCGTTGGCCCAGGCTATACGTCAGAACGTATTGCACCAGGGCTTGTCGGTGCTGCCACAGTCGCTGCAACATGTGCAGAGTTGAATTCCACCGGGTAGGCACATCGCATTTTAGCCGGTGAAGTGGCAGGCCCAACGACTTCTGTAGAGATGTAAGTCGCTGAGCTGCGGGATGCGAACGGCGGAAGTGAGCACACAGCGACCGTGCCCTCTGCAGAAGGCCATCTAGTCTGGGATAGTGGGCTAAAAATTGCTGGACAACCAGGTTCAACACGTGAGCCATACAAGGCACGTGTGTGACATTGCCCCGGCGAAGGGCCGCACCCAGGTTGGCAGCATTGTCGCACACGGCCTTCCCTGGTTTCAGGTCCAGTGGAGACAACCATTCATGAAATTGGTTCTCCAGAGCTGACCACAACTCCTCAGCTGTGTGACTCACATTTCCCAGACATTTCAATGTAAAAACCGCCTGATGACGTTGAGCCCTACTGCCAGCATAGTAAGGAGGTGTGCAGGATCCCTTCTGCGCAGTTAGAAAGCTTGTGGCATGACCAGACAGGCTTTGGGTGCAGGTGGAAGACCGAGAGGAGGTTGAGGAGGCAGAAGCAGTGGAGGAACTTTGACATAAAGAGGATTGACGCACAACTCGTGGGGACGGCAAGACTTGGACAGCAGCCCCTTGTCCTGCTGTCACCATAGTTACCCAGTGCCCAGTCAGCGACATGTAACGCCCCTGTCCATGCCTACTCGTCCAAGTGTCTGTGGTGAAATGCACCCTGTCACACACAGAGTTTCTCAAAGAAGCGGTGATGTTGTGTGCGACATGCTGGTGGAGCGCAGGCACACCTTTCTTTGAGAAGTAGTGCCGACTGGGCATCTGGTACTGGGGCACTGCGACGGACATAAGGTCTCGAAAATCCTCTGTGTCCACCAGGCGGAAAGGCAGCATTTCTGTAGCCAAGAGCTTGCAGATGGTGAAATTCAACCTCTTAGCTTTCTCATGGCTAGGAGGAAATGGTCTTTTACTTGTCCACATCTGAGGGACCGAGGGCTGGCTATTGTGCTTAGACGGGGTTGATAAGGGTGTCCCCGGCAAACTGCCGGTCTGTGAGGAAGATGCAGGCGGACATGTTAGGTTGCCTTGATCCAAAGGTGGTGCTATCGATGTCGGACAGCGCTCAACACCAGCTGGTGTTCCCACCTCCAAAGAAAATGATGACCTGCCAATCACGCTGGCTGTTGCGGGTAGAGAGGTGGCAGGTCTGCGCCCCAAAACAGGTGTGACTGCTGTCCCCCCAGTCACAGAGGATGAAGAGGCCGCGGATGCACAAGATATGGCAGACGGTGGTTGGCCCGGCCGGCTAGGCCGCATTGTAGCACACTGAGCTTCCCACTGCAACTTATGCTTCATGTCCATGTGCCGGTTCATGCATGAAGTACTCAAACTATGTATTTTTTGGCCTCTACTTAGCTTTTGCTGACAAATGTTACAGATAACACGAGTTGGGTCATCTTTATCGATCTGAAAAAATGCCCAGGCTATGCAAGGCTTAGCACCCATGCAACCTGAAGAGCCACCACGACTTGTGGTGAGAGGCAGAGTTGTGTTTGAGGATGCAGTTGTTGACGTGCTTCCAGTACTACGTCTCTGTCCAGGAAGGCGCAACCTGACCTCGTCGTCACTAGCATCTTCCTCCACCTCCTCTGCTGACCTCATCTCTTGGCTGACTGTGGGTTGACAGTAAGTTTGATCTCCAACCTCATCATCATCACCCTGTGCGTTATCACACCCGTCGTCCTCAGAGCCAACCTGTTCCTGCCCTGACAAAAAACTAAAGTTGTCGCTCCAATCAGGTATTTGAGTCTTATCATCGTCTTCCTCATTGTCTCCACCAACAGGAGTTACAGTTTGGGAATGAGGGTCTACATTATGGTCAGAACCTTCTGCGTCTGGTCCTGGATCCGACTCATAAAGATTCTGGGCATCAGTGCAGATCATTTCCTCGTCTGGATTCACAGAAGCGCTGGAGTCGACCTCTGATTCCCAGGCTATAGTATGAGTAAACAGCTCTGCAGACTCAACCATCTGTTCTACCTCATACTCAGACGGGCAGCTGGAGATTTGGGAGCTGTGAGGAAGCAAGTGCGATTGGGGTGACACCTTTGAGGACTGGAGTATTTGTGATGTTGAAGTTGATGTGGAGGAGAGCCCACTTAAAGGAGCACTTGATATCCGTTGAAGCACCTGCTGTTTTTGTGCCTCATCTGGAATTTGTAGCGATTGGCGTGGCCGTAAGAAAGGGATCTTATCACATTGTCCGCTAAAAGAAGTAGACATTTTAGTTTGGCTGGAAGATGGTCTTTCTTCTGCAGATGTTACTGTTGCTTTAACACCTACCCCACGGACACAACCTTTTTTCCCCTTCCCAACACGCCTATTCCCCTTTCCACCAGCAGCAGGCCTTTTTCCACTCATTTTGGTGGTTAACTAATTCACAACTCTGGTGTTGTTTGCACAAAAAAACAATGGATGGTAACCGAGCAGAGCTGAGTGGCCAAACTGTGGTATTAGGCCAAAACTATTGGCTGGGTTAGATGCAGAAAAAAATTATATTCAGTTTGCAACCTGATGGAGGTCTGTATAGATGGATTAATAGAACAAGACCCACACACAGCTAGAAGCCCAATATTTTTTCAGAGGTAGATGCAGAAAAAAATATATTAAGTTTGCAACCTGATGGAGGTCTGTATAGATGGATTAATAGAACAAGACCCACACACAGCTAGAAGCCCAATATTTTTTCAGAGGTAGATGCAGAAAAAAATATATTCAGTTTGCAACCTGATGGAGGTCAGTATAGATGGACTAATACAACAAGTCCCACACACAGCTAGAAGCCCAATATTTTTTCAGAGGTAGATGCAGAAAAAAATATATTCAGTTTGCAACCTGATGGAGGTCAGTATAGATGGACTAATACAACAAGTCCCACACACAGCTAGAAGCCCAATATTTTTTCAGAGGTAGATGCAGAAAAAAATATATTCAGTTTGAAACCTGATGGAGGTCAGTATAGATGGACTAATACAACAAGTCTCACACACAGCTAGAAGCCCAAATATTTTTTCATGATTCGCAGGGAGTTAATAAACATCAGTCTCTCAGTCTCTCAAAGTTTGATGATCGTGCTGAAAATGATAGAGCCTGGAAATCGACCTTTCAAGCAGTAATGCAAGACCTCAACCTCACCGGCAAGGAACAACTGGATTTGCTGTTAACTGGTTAGGCCCTGAATCAATGGAGCGTATCAAGACAATAAGGGCAGTTCATGTGGACTATTCAGATGCAGGTCTTATTGCAGCTTGGGAGAGACTGGAGCAAACCTACGGCAGCTCAGAAGCCATAGAGTCAACCTTATTTAAGAGAATGCAAACTTTCCCAAAGATAACTAACAAGGACAATCAAAAATTTCAAGACCTGAGAGTGACCTGCTAAAGGAAATAGAATTGGCAAAATTAGACCCACGTCTTTCAGGACTGAGTTACCTTGATACTGCTCATGGCGTGAATCCAGTAGTGATAAAGTTGCCACACAGCATGCAGGGTAAATGGGCAGACCACGGCTCACGGTATAAAAGACTACATAATGTGTCTTTTCCTCCCTTTTCATATTTTTCCAGGTTCGTCAGTGATCAAGCTCGGAAGAAGAATGATCCCAGCTTCAACTTCACTGAACCTACTCCACCAGATTCATCGTCATCATCGACAAGGTAAGATAGCATTACCACCAAACGTAGAGCGTTAAGAGGCACAGTATTTGTGAGAGACTGACGTTCCACTTACAGCATCCTCCTTCACTAAAACAAATACTGTTGCTCCTAAAGTTATGGACAGTAACCGTATGTGCCCTATCCGCAAACGACCTCACCCACTTAAGGAATGTCGTGGACTCAGGGCAAAGACTTTGCAGTAACACAGAGATACTCTCAAGGAGCTTGGGATATGTTATAAGTGTGGCACCTCCTCAGACTACCTTGCTAAACACTGTAAGGCCGTCATTAAGTGCACTGAATGCAGTAGTGACAAACACGTTACATCCATGCATCCCACACCAGCTCCACACAATTCACAACCTTCTGCAGCATTCAACCCTGCTCAAAAGCATGGCGGAGAGCCACAAGTTCCAGCTGCAACTGCTGTTTCCTCCTCATGTATTGAAGTACAGTATGTGGAGAAGGGACTGGTCCTAAATGCTGTGCCAAAGTATGTCTGGTAAAATTATATCCAGAAGGACAACCTGACAAGGTCTCCAAAATATATGCCATAATAGATGAGCAAAGTAACAGGTCTCTAGCAAAGCCCAAACTGTTTGAGATCTTCAATATAAAAGGGACACCTGGTTCCATACACCCTCAACACTTGTTTGGTCGTATTGAGACTTCTGGTAACATAGTAACATAGTAGGTAGGAGTGCCTCTGGGTACATTATCTCTTCAATCAAGGGAAACGTGCACATACCCTTGCCAACTTTAATTGAATGTGACCAGATACCCGATAAAAGGGAAGAAATTCCCACTCCGGAAGCCACGCTTCATCACCTCCACTTGAGGCACCTAACGAAATTCCTCCTGTGGACATGAATGCTGATATTCTAATCCTACAAGGGAGGGACATTCCGAAGGTCCACAAGGTGCGCCAACAATGCAATGGCCCAGATGATGCTCCATACGCCCAAAGACTTGATCTAGGCTGGGTAATCGTCGGCAATGTATGTCTGGATAAGAGTCACAAGGCATCCGAAGTCAACTCCTTTAAAACGTATGTACTCCAAAATGGTTGCACAACTCACTTTAAACCATGCTCTCATCACTACAAAGTGAAAGAAAGGTTCTCCACCTTCATTAAAGAGCCTGACATAATTCCTACTCCCTATGGTGATGACTTAGGGAAAACAGTGTTTCCCACAACACAAGTTGACAAAAGGGTCGCCGTATCCATAGAAGACAATTATTAAAATAATGGACAGTGGATTCTTCAAGAACGAATCTGACCGGTGGGTTGCTCCCTTACCCTTCAAAGTTACAATGGCCAAGCTTCTTAACAACCGAGAACAGGCCTTATCCAGGTTCATCCCACTGCAGAGAACATTGAGAAACAAATGAAGGACCATTTCGTAGCCTTTATGGACAAGATATTTTGCAATGATCACGCAGAGCCAGCTGCACTCTTGCAAGCCAATGAAGAATGCTGGCATCTTCCTTCCTTTGGAGTATATCATCCAAGAAAACCTAAACAAATCAGAGTGGTGTTTGATTCAAGTGCCAAACATGATGGTGTATCTCTGAACGATGTTCTCCTCACTGTCCCCAACTTGACAAATAACCTGGTGGGAGTGCTCATGAGATTCAGAAAAGAGCCAGTCGCCATTACTGCTGACATCGAACAAATGTTCCATTGTTTCATCGTGTGACAAGATCACAGAAATTGTCTCCATTTTTTATGGCACTGAGACAATGACTCCAACAAGGAAATGGTTGAAAACCACATGAAGATGCACGTGTTGGGAAACAGTGCTTCTCTTGCAGTTGCTACATATGGCCTACGTAGGACTGCCTCAGATGGCGAATCAGAGTTTGGGAAGGCGGCCCACAGTTCATTGAAATGCATTTCTTCGTGGACAGTGGTCTCAAATCCCTGCCCACAGCAGAAGAAGCCATGGATCTGCTCAAACAGACACAAGGTATGCTTTCTAAAGTTCATTTAAGATTGCATAAAATTGCCTCCAATAGTGCTGTTGTCATGAAGGCCTTTCACCCTAATGATCATGCTGCAGAATTCAGAGACTTGAATCTAGACTCAGATAATCCACCAGTACAGAGAAGCCTGGACTTGAGATGGAACTTGTTAAAGGACTCCTTCAGCTTTCAGGTTATTGGTGAAGAAAAACCATTTACTAAGCGTGGGGTTCTGTCAGTGGTGAACAGTCTATACAATCCACTAGGATTTGTTGCACCCCTGACTATACAAGGCAAGCTTCTGTTAAGACAACTCTCAGCGTCTATTAAGGACTGGGATGTACCACTCTCTGCTGACAAACAACTAAAGTGGAAGACATGGAGGGAATCTCTTTGTGCCTTGGATAAAATCCACATACCACGTTGTAACACTCCAGCATCCCTTGCTACGAGTCAAAGGAAAGAGATTCATATATTCTCTGATGCCTCTACTGAAGCTATTGCAGCTGTTACCTATTTGAAGGTTATACACTCTAATCAATGAAGCCCATGTTGGATTTCTATTTGGAAAGGCTAAATTGGCTCCTAAACCCGAGCACACCATACCCAGATTTGAGCTCTGTGGGGTTGTACTAGCCATTGAGATTGCAGACGTCATACAGAGTGAACTAGCTATTCACGTGGATGACACAAGATTCTACACAGACAGCAAGGTTGTTCTGGGCTACATATACAACCAGACAAAACGCTTCTATGTCTATATCAGTAACCGCATTGAAAAGATCAGGAAATCCTCCAAACCTGAACAATGGCAGTATGATCCATCCCATCTTAACCCTGCTGACCTTGCTACTAGGCCAGGGTCTGTTGGTGCTTTTGCAAATTCTTCTTGGTTAACCGGACCGGAGTTCCTTCTCAGTCAGTGTGAAGAGACTGCCGTTGAAGACAGCTTCAGCCTTCAGGATCCAGACGTTGACCCAGAGATTCATCCTGATGTCAGCACCCTCATCACCACTTCCAAGGAGAAGGTTGGCCTGGACTGTCGGCGATTTGATCGCTTCTCCAGATGGACAAGGATTGTTCGTGCCATTGCAATAAACTTGGAACCGTTCCTAGCCCACCTGGAGACTCTGTGTCTGGCAACAAATATCAGAGACGTTGGAAACACGTACAACATCTGGCTAACTGTTTCTGGAGTAGATGGAAGATGGAGTACCTTACTCTCCTACAAACAAGAAGAAAATGGCAACAAGTAAAACCAAGCTTACAAATAGGAGATCTTGTCCTCGTGAAAGACCAGAAGGTGGAAAGAAACGCATGGCCTATGCGACTTATATCAAAAACCAGTCAAAGCAAAGATGGCAAGGTACGCAAAGTGGAAGTGACAGTCATGAAGCAAGATGACCCCAAATCTTTCATTAGACCTAGATCAGAGGTTATCTTACTTATGTCGGTTGAGAATTAACAACTATCCATTCAACCAGATGGAACTTTCAAGGAACTTTCGGACCACTTAAGACACTCATTTCATTGCAACCAGGAACTTAAACCATTGGATTACAATTGGGTTGGAAACAGTTTGGCCTAGTGTGGCTTCTCCAATCCGAAGATGGGTTATCCTTTGGATTACTTCAGGAACTGTTATAGACATTTGTCTACCTCGTTTATATGTTATTGTTGCATTGCATGCAATGTTTTTATCTTTCAGATTGAGGTATCCCTCAGGGTACTTCAGGAAAGCACCTCCTCCTCAAAACTGTTAAAATAGTAAAATTCAGGGATTTCAGACGGGGAGTGTGCTGTTAGCTAATTGTTTGCAGAGACTTTCAGCCATTACAGGAACATTTTCCTAATGTTTCATGGTTTTACCATATATTGTATTTGTTGTACTTTGCTGCCATCTACTGGCCGTTGTTATAATACGTTGCTTATGTATCACCACTATTTTACCCATAAGACCTTTCTGTCTGCAACTCCTCCTATCGTCCTTCCTCCACTTCTTTCTTCTCTCAGTGCCATCTTAGACAACACATGCTACAGGTCTGGATAAGGATTCTCTCTTTACCTCTACCTGGCGCTGGCGCTTCTAATATCAATACTAACTTCTATGGCATCTTCATCCATTTACCTTCCCTGACCTCTCACCTCATCTCATCAAGGTACTGTGAATAAAACCTGCTGAAATTCATAATTGCATCACCCTTCTGGACTAACACAAGGAGTTCATAAAAATAGAAGCACAGGTTTGTGAGTAACGCTATCTGCCATTGCTTATACAGAGATCCACGTTCACATCCCTAAGACATATCTCACCCACGTAAGTCGGTGGCAGAATAATACATACTGCATAACGGGAATTACACTGTGTGGGGCATCATACATCCTGCATAAGGAGCATAATGGGGGCATTACACTGTGTGGGGGCATCATACATACTGCATAAGGGGCATTACACTCTGTGGGGCATCATACATCCTGCATAGGGGGCTTAATGGGGGCATTACACTGTGTGGTGGCATCATACATCCTGCATAAGGGGCATCAAACATACGGCATTAGGAGCATAATGGGGGCATTACACTGTGTGGGGGCATCATACATACTACATAAGGGGCATAATGGGGGGATTACACTGTGTGGGGGCATCATACATACTGCATAAGGGGCATAATGGGGGCATTACACTGTGTGGGGGGCATCATACATCCTGCATAAGGGGCATAATGGGGGCATTACACTGTGTGGGGGCATCATACATCCTGCATACGGTGCATAATGGGGGCATTACACTGTGTGGGGGCATCATACATCCTGCATAAGGTGCATAATGGGGGCATTACACTGTGGGGGCATCATACATCCTGCATAAGGAGCATAATGGGGGCATTACACTGTGGGGGGCATCATACATCCTGCATAAGGGGCATAATGGGGGCATTACACTGTGGGGGGCATCATACATCCTGCATAAGGGGCATAATGGGGGCATTACACTGTGTGGGGCATCATACATCCTGCATACGGTGCATAATGGGGGCATCATACATCCTGCATAAGGTGCATAATGGGGGCATTACACTGTGGGGGCATCATACATCCTGCATAAGGAGCATAATGGGGGCATTACACTGTGGGGGGCATCATACATCCTGCATAAGGGGCATAATGGGGGCATTACACTGTGGGGGGCATCATACATCCTGCATAAGGGGCATAATTGTAAAATATTAATCTCTTATGATATAAAAAAATATTACATATAAGCTCTCCAAAGCTTTGGGTAGTTTCAGAGTGTGACAGAGGTTATTCTGAGAAACTTGGCAGGCGCACCTGTTCTGTACATCAAATCTATAGGACTCGTTGTCAACATGGGTTATTTGGAGATAACTAATGATGAAAAGTCCTTAGCCATATGTTTGAAATATGCCAACATGAAGTAATGGTACACAGTCGAAAATACATACTCTATTATAGGTATAGAAGTTACTGCCATATCAGCAAACCACCATATTGGGTTATGTAACTGTAAAAATAATCTCCAATGTATGTCTATGAGGCAAGATGGTATATAAGGAGAGGCATCAGTATGGTGGGTAGATTCTCATACCTTGAGGTCTCCACCACGGACCATCACATACTGCCAAAACTGGATATGTAAGAACTTATAATTGTCTCTATTAACCTGATACTTCTTTTGTTGTGTGCTATGAACTATTATTTTCTTTCTATTTTTTTGTAATCACCTTTTTGAATGAACATTAAATAAGCTTTTGTTTTATCCACACAATTCAAAGACTGATTTCCTTTTTATCCTCACTGTGCCCTTATCCAAGATAAGGAAGTGTTAAATTTTTCTAACATTAATGGCGAGCCATAGCCAGCTCTGATTTTTTTGAGTGGAATTCTTCCTCTAGTACAAACCGGGGGGAGGAGAAAGCTAAAAATATACTTGTACAAGTCTCAGGAATTCCACATTCACAAGGATCGGACGGAATCTACTGGACAGTGAGGAGTGAAGTTTGTCTCCAAAGCATACAACCACGTGGGGGTCAGCGGAGCACGGAAAAGTCACCATCCATTGACGGTTGGATCAATCCAGGAGAGGAAAAGCCATTCCATAGGTGAGAAATGGATTTTATTCATGAATATTCTAAGAAAAGTAACATACAGTTTAAGTTTGTTCATAGCCATACAGACGCACAATTGTGGTCTAGTTTATATACCCAATGTGAAGCAGAGAATCTTAGCATTGATAAAAGGTTTTTTTCTGTAAAAAAGTTACAGAGAAAGCTTCAAAATGTAATGCATATGGTCCGTGTGTACAATAATTTGGTTTTTGAAAAAACTGACACACAAGCACACAAAGCATGCATTATCACACAAGACATCAGTCATTCTGACAAACAGGTAGACACACAAGACATCAGTCATACTGACACACAAGACACTGACGGGGATTACTTTGATTGTCCAAATTGTTTGATTTTGGCAGAACATATTGAACAATTGGAGGATCAAATTGATACCAGGACAGAGTTATTGTCCAAATTACACCAAGACATAAAAAAGGTTTCTGTAAATACAAGATCAAATAGTAAAAGTGAAGATAGTGCCTCCACATCATTTATACCAGAGACACAAGATTTTGAAATTTCAGGGGAAGATTTACAGGGAGTTGAACTACAAAGGAAAAAGTTACATGACAGAGCAGCACGAATCAATCTTAAAATACACGATCAATTGATGAAAATTGTAAAAGACATCCCTAAGTACAATGAGAAGGTGGATGCTTTTGATAATGCAGACATTTTTGAATCTAATACAGATAAGTTCAATCTTAATGATGAACAAAAAAACAAGGCATTCAAAGTCTGGTTGCCTTCTCATATGGCCAAAAGGTTACAAGTCACGCCCAAACTTAATGATGGTAATGTCACGGGTGTGTTGCCACGAAGATCGTCACGAGTACACAGCCTGACTTCTCGCAGCTGACTTGTTGGTGCTTTGTGTTTTCTCGGCAGTGTAGGAGTTAATTCTCTCTCTCTCTGGGCTAGCTGAGGTCCAGCCTCGCCCAGCTGCAATCAATGCTTCTTTAGTGAGACTCCTTTATATTCCTGCAGGTCTTTTTGGGAGGTGTCGGTGAAAGCTTTTCATTCAGACTTACAGAGCGGATCGTGGTGTTTGGAGTTGCTGAGATAAGTGTATTTGGAAGTGTGTTTTCCCTTTCCTCGCTTTATCATTTATCTCCTTTCCCGTTGGTGTTCCCTCTGTTGTAGTTGTTTAGAAGTTGTATGCAAGGTGGTTTTGGTTTTTCCCTTGTACTGTCTCGTTCGTCTAAATACTGTGTGTGGGCATATTATTTCTGGTTCCCTATTGTTGTGATCGGGGTCCTTCTCAGGACTAGATTACTGAGGTGCAGGGATCTTCAGGAGGTAGGGGTTACGCTGGCGGCCTGGACCTCTGTACCTTTAACAGTACCTCCAGGATGAGGGATTAGTCAGGGCCCCAGCTTAGGGTCAGCTTAGGCCCCCTACCTCCAGTATTCTGTGACAGTGTGACATTTTCACCGACCATCTTAGTTTTTCTCCAGCTACCATGGATCCAGTAGCCGGTCTAGCTCGGCAGTTGCAGAGTTTGTCCATGGGGCTGGCGGACGTTAGGTCCAAGGTTTTGCATCCTCTGGAGCAAGCCGGACCAGAACCTAAAGTAGCTCTCCCTGACAGGTTCACTGGGGGGCGGGACAAGTTTTTTGTTTTCCGGGAGGCATGCAAATTGTACTTTCGGCTGCGGCCTCGGTCATCGGGCAGTGAAGAACAAAGGGTGGGAATTGACATCTCGCTCCTACAAGGGGACCCACAATCTTGGGCGTTCTCTCTTCCCCCAAGCTCCCCGGTTCTCCAGTCAGTGGATAGGTTTTTCGCTGCTCTGGGACTCGTATATGATGACCCAGATCGGATCTCCCTTGCTGAGTCTAAGTTACGTAGGATTCAGCAGGGAGATCGTCCGGCGGAGGAATTCTGTTCGGAGTTCCGTAGGTGGGCCACAGACACCCAGTGGAATGACCCGGCTCTTAGGAGCCAGTTTTGTCATGGTTTATCCGACAAATTACAGGATGTGTTGGCACAGTATGACTCTCCCGCGTCACTGGAAGCCGCTATGGCCCTTGCTATTCGCGTTGACAGACGGCTTCGGGAGAGGTGCGGGATAACTCTACCCCCTGTAATGTCTCCACCTCCTACAAGGTCCCCTCATATGGTGGTTCCCCTGGTCAGTCCGGAGGAGCCTATGCAATTAGGAGGGACATCATTTCGGGGAAGGGGACCGGTGGTGCGCCATAAGACAGGAAGGTGTTTTCTCTGCGGGAAAAAGGGACATTTTATTGGGGGGTGTCCATCCCGTCCCTTGCAGAGTAAAGAGTCGTCGAAAAAACTGTTGATCCCAGGTTGTGTGGTGGACGGCAATCTGGGAGTAGGTATTTCGTCCCTAGGTTCGTCTCAGTTTCTCGTACCGGCGGAGGTGGTGGTGGGTACGAGAACTGAGAGGATATCTGTTCTTCTGGATAGTGGGGCCGGGGCTAATCTGGTTGATGCTCGGTTTGCCCGGGTTCAAGGTATGCGATTGAGTGAGTTGGCTAAACCCATCCCCATATTCTCGATCGATGCCAGACCTCTCGGTCAGGGAAGTTTTTTGCAAGCTGTGCATGGCGTAAAACTTCAAGTGGGGGCAATACATAAAGAACTGTTGTCTTGCTACGTGTTGGAGGGTCTTCCCACTCCTATAGTGTTGGGCCTTCCTTGGTTAGCTAAGCATAACCCGGTTATTAATTGGCAAACCAGAGAGATAAGCCAATGGAGTAAATTCTGTAATAAAAACTGCATGAACACGGTCATCGGTGCGGTTACTCCTTGGGTCTTACCTCCATTTCTGGCGGACTTTGAGGATGTATTCTCGGAGAATGGGTGTCAGGAACTACCTCCTCATCGCGTGTATGACTGTTCTGTAAAACTGCTCCCTGAGGCCAAGTTACCTAAAGCTAGGTTGTATAACCTTTCTGGTCCTGAGAGGCAGGCCATGAAGGATTATATTTCTGAAAGTCTGGCTAAGGGGCATATTAGACCTTCATCTTCTCCGGTGGCCGCGGGGTTCTTCTTTGTTAAGAAGAAAGATGGAGGCCTACGCCCTTGCCTGGATTTCCGTGAACTTAATCGGATTACGGTCCGAGATCCGTATCCGCTCCCACTTATTCCCGATCTCTTTAATCAGATCGTGGGCGCCAAATGGTTCTCTAAGTTGGATCTCAGGGGGGCGTACAATCTGATTAGGATGAAGGAGGGGGATGAGTGGAAGACGGCTTTTAACACTCCGGAGGGGCATTATGAGAACCTTGTCATGCCATTCGGTCTGACTAATGCCCCGGCGGTGTTTCAACACTTTGTTAATGATATTTTTCGCCACCTGGTGGGACAGTTTGTTGTCATATATCTGGATGATATCTTAATTTACTCGCCGGATCTGGTGTCTCATCAGGAGCACGTTAGACAGGTGTTACAGATCTTGCGGGATAATAAACTGTATGTCAAGTGGGAAAAGTGTGTGTTCGCCGTACAGGAACTCCAGTTTTTAGGCTTCCTGGTTTCAGCGTCCGGTTTTCGTATGGACCCTGGGAAAGTGCGGGCAGTTCTTGAGTGGGATCGGCCGGAGAATCTTAAGGCACTACAACGTTTCCTGGGGTTTGCTAACTATTACCGGAAGTTCATTCGTAATTTCTCGTCCATGGTTAAGCCTCTCACAGACATGACTAAAAAGGGGACGGATTTTTCTAGGTGGTCTGACAAGGCTTGTCAAGCATTCTCCTCCTTGAAAAAATGTTTTGCCTCGGCACCCATACTCATTCAACCTGATGCGTCTCAGCCATTCTTTGTAGAGGTAGACGCTTCCGAGGTAGGGGTGGGAGCAGTATTGTCACAGGGTTCGTCCCCTGGTAAGTGGCATCCGTGCGCCTTTTTCTCTAAAAAATTGTCGTCCGCTGAGAGGAATTACGATGTCGGCAATAGGGAACTCTTGGCCATTAAGTTAGCTTTTGAGGAGTGGCGCCATTTTTTGGAGGGGGCAGTTCATCCGGTCACCGTCATCACCGATCACAAGAACCTGCTATATCTGGAGTCCGCTAAACGTCTGAATCCCAGACAAGCTAGGTGGTCATTGTTTTTTACCAGGTTTAATTTCGTCGTTACATATCGTCCTGGGTCTAAAAATGTAAAGGCGGATGCCTTATCTCGTAGTTTCCCTGGGGCCGGGAATACGGACGACCCGATTCCTATTCTTCAGGAGGGGGTGGTGGTTTCGGCAGTATGCTCTGAGCTGGAGGAGGAGATATTGGAGGCTCAGGGAGACGCCCCTGTTGGACCTCCGGGGAGACTGTTCGTTCCAGATCAGTTGCGACAAAAGGTGATCGAGGCACACCATAACTCAGTTTTTGCAGGACACCCGGGGAGTAAAGCAACTGTGGATCTCCTCTCGCGTCGGTTTTGGTGGCCTAACTTACATAAAGAGGTGGTAACTTTTGTCGCGTCCTGTGGGGTTTGTGCGCGCTCTAAGACCTCACATACCCGTCCGTCTGGGGCCCTCTTACCTTTGAAGATCCCGGAGCGTCCTTGGACTCATCTGTCTATGGACTTTATTACTGACCTCCCTCCGTCTTCGGGTAAAACGGTCATACTCGTTGTAGTGGACAGGTTCAGCAAGATGGCACATTTTATCGCTCTTCCGGCTCTCCCTAATGCTAAAACTCTTGCGCAGGTGTTCATTGGGGAGATTGTGAGGCTTCACGGGGTACCCTCCGAGGTGGTGTCTGATCGGGGGTCTCAGTTTGTGTCCAAGTTCTGGAAGGCGTTTTGTGCACGGCGGGGGATGCATTTGTCATTCTCGTCGGCTTTTCATCCTCAGACCAATGGTCAGACGGAACGTATGAACCAGAGCTTGGAGACATATCTTCGGTGTTTTGTGTCAGAGAACCAGGAGGACTGGGCTTCTTTCCTACCTCTGGCAGAGTTTGCTCTCAATAATAGGCGGAGCGAGTCCACTGGTAAGTCCCCGTTTTTTGGGGCATATGGTTTTCACCCCCAGTTTTGTACTTTCAGTAGGGGGGGCTCTTCGGGGGTTCCGGAGGAGGAACGATTTTCCTCATCTCTCGCTTCAGTATGGAGAGGGGTGCTGAAGAATCTGAATACTATGGGGAACCGATACAAACGTATGGCTGATAGGAGGAGAGTGTCTGGTCCGGACCTAAGTGTGAACGATCAGGTATGGTTGTCTACCAGGAATATTAAACTTAAGGTTCCCTCCTGGAAACTGGGTCCCAGGTTCATCGGGCCGTACAGAATCAGTTCTGTTATTAATCCGGTGGCATTCCGTCTTGACCTCCCCCCTACGTTTAAAATTCACAACGTGTTTCACAGATCATTGCTTAAGAGGTATGTGGCGCCGGTGGTACCGTCACCTTTACCTCCCCCTCCTGTGGTTGTCAATGGTAACTTGGAGTTCCAGGTATCGAGGGTCATTGATTCACGCTTTAATCGCCGGTCCCTTCAGTACTTGGTTCATTGGAAGGGGTATGGTCCTGAGGAGAGGATGTGGGTTCCTGCGTCGGATATTAACGCAGACCGATTAGTTCGGGCCTTCCACACGACTCACCCGGATAAACCTGGCCCTGAGGGTCCAGAGGCCCCTCGTAGAAGGGGGGGTACTGTCACGGGTGTGTTGCCACGAAGATCGTCACGAGTACACAGCCTGACTTCTCGCAGCTGACTTGTTGGTGCTTTGTGTTTTCTCGGCAGTGTAGGAGTTAATTCTCTCTCTCTCTGGGCTAGCTGAGGTCCAGCCTCGCCCAGCTGCAATCAATGCTTCTTTAGTGAGACTCCTTTATATTCCTGCAGGTCTTTTTGGGAGGTGTCGGTGAAAGCTTTTCATTCAGACTTACAGAGCGGATCGTGGTGTTTGGAGTTGCTGAGATAAGTGTATTTGGAAGTGTGTTTTCCCTTTCCTCGCTTTATCATTTATCTCCTTTCCCGTTGGTGTTCCCTCTGTTGTAGTTGTTTAGAAGTTGTATGCAAGGTGGTTTTGGTTTTTCCCTTGTACTGTCTCGTTCGTCTAAATACTGTGTGTGGGCATATTATTTCTGGTTCCCTATTGTTGTGATCGGGGTCCTTCTCAGGACTAGATTACTGAGGTGCAGGGATCTTCAGGAGGTAGGGGTTACGCTGGCGGCCTGGACCTCTGTACCTTTAACAGTACCTCCAGGATGAGGGATTAGTCAGGGCCCCAGCTTAGGGTCAGCTTAGGCCCCCTACCTCCAGTATTCTGTGACAGTGTGACAGGTAATGAATTAACACATAGTACAAAAGAAGACAGACTTAGACAATTGCTGGTATTTACCACAGGAGACACGCCCTCAGTTGACATTTTGAATCAATTGAGTGCGAGTATCCATGAAGACCCATTTGCTTTTTTGGTCAAGTTTGAACAGGCCTATAGAATGGTGATGCCTGTTGGGTCTAATGAGGAATTGGCATCCATGATCAAATTATATGTATCAAAATTCAAGTACCTAGATCCTGTATCAGTGCAATTGGCTAGTGTTCTGGCATCATTGCAGGAGGCAACGGCTTTTATTGACAAAATTAGGAGATCCATGAAGCGGAATCAGGTCAAGGCAAAAATAGCTGTAGTTCATGAGGAAAAAGATAGACAACTGACATTAGATAGAACTCAACCAAGACTTAAATCCACTTTAACATCTAGGAATAGAGATTACACTGAGCATAGAGGTAAAAATATCACACAAAGGAACAATGTTCATTGTTATTTTTGTGGTATACCTGGACACTTGAAGTGGCAGTGCAGAAAATTCTTGAGAGCAGAATCAGAGGCAGGTACATCGGGGACAGGTAAACTTGGAAGAGAAAACGGACTTATTCCAAAATCTTCCAACAGACCTTCTGCCCCTCCATTCAATTCTCTCACATCTCCTCGCACTGACACCACACAGACACAGTCACCATATGCTCCATTAATCAGACAGATCAGAGAGATGACAGTGAAGGAGTCAAATTGCAGGGACAGTGCTTGTAAAAGAGACACTGGTTTGCTCCCATCTCCATCTCTCTGACTAGCAAAGAACGCTCCCACACCCCATCCATTGGAATTTGTGACGAGAGTAACCTTAGATGATTGTGGCCGACCATTTGTCAAGGTGATTCTGGCAGAACAGAGTGCTGTGTTTCTGATTGATACCGGGGCACAATTAAGTGTTACCAACCTTAATTTGATGGTAAACCCAGAATCTCCAAGTTGTAATATCATAGGATTCAGCGGAAAAGGAAAAACAAAAGCAAAGCTTGTTTCTAATGTTATGTTGGAAATACCAGGTTCTTTCAAAACAGGAATTGACATTTGGCACTGTCGTGATTCTGAGAATATACTTGGCACAGATTTTATGCAGAGATTCGGATGGGTAATTGATCTAGGGAATCAAGTGATCTGGAAAGATTCTAATGGACGCAAACCTGTTGTCATTGACCCTAGTGAATATAGCCATGTTGGAAGTATTTGCTTGAATGATGTTGTGTCATCAGATCATTTGTGGCCTGAAACTGGTGGTGATGAGGTACTGACCGAAATTGTACAATGCTTTCCTTCTCTTTGGGCTCAGTTCAGAAATGAGGTGGGTACAATGAAGGATGTGATTGTGAATGTAGACGGACGAGACCCTCCTCCGCAGCGTCAGTATAAATTGCCTCCAGATTCAATTGATTCTATGTCTAAGATCATACAGGAATTGCTAGCTCAAGGTGTCATACGTAAGGCTAACTCTGTAAGTAACAATCCTTTATGGTGTGTATTGAAATCTGATGGTACATATCGAATGATATTGGATTTGCGGATGTTTAATAAACATACTCCTAACGTAGCTCCCATTGTTGCTGATACTCATGATATGATGGCAAGGCTAAATGCAAAGGCAAAATATTTCTCTGTGCTAGACATTAGTAATGGTTTTTTCAGTATACCTCTTGAAAAGAGTTGTCAGTACAAGTTTGCATTTACTTTCTTGGATGAGCAATATTTGTTTTGCAGGTTACCGCAAGGAGCACATTTGTCACCTAGTGTTTTTCATCAGGCGTTGGCAAAGGTATTATCTAGATTTTCTAGGCCTGATTGCATACTACAATATGTGGATGATATTCTGTTGTCTACTGAGGATAAGGAGTCACATGTTTCTCTTTTGGCAGAATTGTTTGAACTGTTGTATGACGCAGGGTTGAAATTGAACACTAAAAAAGTCAAATTGATGCAGACCGAGGTGAGATTTTTGGGAGTTTTACTGAGTCCAGGAAAAAGACAGCCATTGCAGGAGAGAATAGAGGCAATCGCATCACTTCCAATCCCAAACACACACAAGGCTTTGCGACATTTTTTAGGTCTTGTAAACTATTCTAGGGATTTCATTGAGAATTTTGCTGAAAAGGCAAGGCCTTTGTACGATCTTTTGAAAGGTGAAAATACTGATTATTTTGGTCCCTGGGGTGATGAACAACAAACCTCATTTGAACAAATGAAAATGAATTTACAGAATGCACCTGCTTTGTCCACAGTAGATCCTTCAGCTCCATTTGCTCTACAAGTTCACACATCAGAGACAGCGGTGTCGGCTGTTCTGTTACAATTGCAGGCAGAAGAGTGGAGAATTTTGGGCTATTTTTCTAAGCTTCTCTCACCTGTTGAAAGAGGTTTCGAAATTTGTGCGAGACATTTGGTAGGCGTCTACTTTGCAGTCAAAGCAACTGAACACATTGTTGGTTTTAACAAAATCATTCTGCAAACTCCTCATTCTACACTAAAACTTCTCTTTGAGAAAAATATCCCAGGTGTGTCACATCAGAGATTTGCCCATTGGTTACTGTCATTATCTCCCAATCAAATTGAGGTAGATTATAAGGCCAAATATGTTCTTCCTCAGTTGATGCAATATGAAGGGCAAACTCATGATTGTCTCCAGTCTTTTCAGGATCCAAGTCCATCACTTTTCAGACGGAAGGCAGAGGTAACAGATGAAGCAGTTTTTGTAGATGGTTCCCGATTCTATTCAGATGGGCACTATTATACAGGATATGCCATTTTTTATCCCACAAGAGGACAGGTGGTAAAGCATAAGTTACCGAGTCATTTTTCAGCTCAGAGGGCAGAGCTAGAAGCAGTAAAAATGGTGCTACAGCTGAATGAGGCTGACGATCAGTGTCCCATTGTGATCTACAGTGATAGCTCCTATGTTGTGAGATCACTGACAGATTATCTGCCAGTTTGGGAAAAAAGAGGCTATGTAGATTCTTCTAACAAGACTCTTGTACATAGCGACACACTGAAAACAATTTTTGAAATAGCTTCAAAAACCCCTAATGGTTTTGCTATTGTCAAAGTTCCTGCCCATAAAAAGTCTGATGATGAATTATCTGTCGGAAATGCAACCGCAGATATGTTAGCCAAAGAGGCAGCCCTGACAGGAGAAGAAGTGTTTGAACCTGAACCTCTCAAGGTTTCAGCAGTTCAAAGAACAGACACGCATATCCCTTCTTTTGCGGAAGAGCAAGAAAAAGATACAACTCTTGTTGCTTCCCGGGTTGATCCAAAACCTCCCTTTGTTTGTGAAAACGGGGTTTTGTGTCATGACTTACACGGGGACTTGCGTCCTGTTGTACCAAAACATCTACAGGATGAGTTTACAAGATACAATCATGAAAGCTTGGGTCATTTGGGCCAACAGAAATTGTTAGGCATTCTCAGAGAGAAATTTTACTGGGAAAAGATGGAAGAGACTGTACAAAGTATTGTTCAATCATGTCTCATTTGTGCCCAAATTAATCCAAGACCAAAAGGACAGAAACCGCCACTACTGCGAATCGCACCTGCAGATGGTCCATGGTCTACATTACAAATTGACTACATTGGTCCATTACCATCAGGTAAAAATGGTCTCAGGTATGCATTGGTTGTAGTAGATGTTTTTTCTAAATGGGTTGAAATTTTACCTGTCAGGAAAGATGATGCTTTGTCTACAGCTAGAGCATTAGTTAATCATGTCTTTTGTACTTGGGGGATCCCAAGAATGATCACCTCTGATCGAGGAAGTCACTTCACAGGAAAGATCATGCGAGCAGTTTGTGCTATTCTAGGGGTGCAACAACAGTTTCATGTCCCCTATCATCCACAGTCTGCTGGTATTGTGGAAAGGATGAATAGAACAATAAAATCCAGAATTGCAAAAATGTTATTGGACAAAGGTAATACTTGGGTTGATGCAGTACCTTTTGTACTGTTGAGTGTTAGAGGAACAATTTCTTCTACAACTCAGTTTACGCCCTTTGAACTAATGACAGGAAGAAAAATGCCACTGATTTTCCCACATGAACCATTTTTGTCCACACCTCAAAAAGATGCTGTTGCAAGGTCCAAATGGTTGCAATTGTTGCAGGAAAACTTGAAAAGCATTCTTCCACATGCTGCATCAAGAATGCAGAGGATGGAGCCACCATATGAATCCAAATTCAAAAAAGGGGCTCTAGTCATGATAAAAACTTTCAGGAAGAGTGGACCTTGGGAAAGTAACTGGGAAGGTCCCTTTGAAATAATCGATACCATGGGACGAGTTATGATCCTAGTGCAACCAGCATCTAACATGGTTAAAAATACCCGCAGACAACAAAAAGTGTGGGTACATGTTGATCAATGCAAATTGTACATTGCAAAATAATGATACTGCATTTCTTTTAGGAAGAAATGGATTCCAATAAGAGCTGGAATACGGAATACCATGTCCTTGATGGAAGGGATTCTACACCAATCCTTCAAGAAAAGAAAAAGTTTCCCAGGAAAAGCTACTACCTGATGGGAACCACATTTCTGCTACTTTGTACTATTTCAATTGTGATCTACGCAGAAGACATTTTTTATCATGGAACGAATACTAGTGAAGTGAATGGACATATCAAAGGAACTTTACATTCACGGAAACCAAGAGGATCAAGTATACAAAATCTAATAGATGAAGACATACCGGATGATTCAGTAGATATTACTGGAAACATTTGCATGGGTTATGGTGTAGAATGCTGTATTGAACTACACTTCATACACGACACTAACATAATATTACATGTTGCCACAGGACCAAAGTCTAAATTTACACAGTTACAAGGAGATTATATACATAATAATAAGACAGGCACATGGGAATGCAATCCTACAGATGTGTTATACTGGAATATAGAGATAAGAGGTGAAGAGAAAGCTGTATGGTCGGGTGATATTACTAATGATATGCTCGTAAAAGGGACAGTTAGAACATCTGAAAGAGAGATTGTGTTAAAATCACAACTTTTTGGGAAAATTTTGGATCATTCATTACTTTCTATTACAGAAGGAGATGAAGATTGGGTAAAAACATGGAATTTCCAGATAACCAGAGAACCAGTACGAGTACAAGTATCTGTAGTTTTTACAGTAACAAATACTATCACTCCAGAAGTAAGGGTTGCACCACAAGCAGTACATAGTCAAGAAAATATGTCTCCTCTTCTATTAAAATGCAACACAAGGTTAGAGTTACCTCCCGAGTCTTTGTTAACATGGACCAGAAACAAATTATTTTTGGGAAGTTTTTCAAATGGTCCAACAAATGTTTTACATAGAAGTCAATACGGGAATGTGAGATGGCTGGATAAGAATTTTGTTTTTTCTCTAGAGAATCCATCTCCTAAGGATTCTGGACTTTACCAGTGTTGCGTTTTAACTAAAAATAATTACAAACAGTGCAAAGATGTAAATGTAAATGTTTGGTCAGCAGTAGATAATGTATGTACGCAGACAAGGTTTCAACCATCTACTCCTTTCCAAATCAATCAATTCCAATCTAAACCTCTATTAAGAGATGGAGTATTTATGACCATGATATGGACTTTCAATATGACTAACTGGAAAATATCTTCCAAATATCCCCAGTGTAAATCACATCTCATTAACATGGAGATGGGAATAGAACAATGGTTTGGGAAAAGAACTTCAACACAGGTTAGAAGTAAGAGGGGGATATTAGAAGGTATTTTGGGGGGATTAGGAACAGTGGGAAGTTTAATTAATACTATGGACATTCATACACTTAAATCAGATTTGGAAAATATTGGGTATGTTGGAGGTAAAGGAGTAAAAATTCAGAAAAGTTTGAATCAGCTCCTTGAAAAGATGGTTTTGAACACGGCTGCTGTGCTGGGATCTTCAGTGTCACATCTACAAGATGCTACTTTAGCTCTAGTAAAAAGTGAACAGGAATCCCAAGTGGCCAGAGCATGTCTAGAAATTCAGATTGAATATTCCACCAATCTGAAAATGATTGCACAGGCATTGCAAAGTGGAATTACACCTTTAGGAATAATGAGAAATTTGCCTACAGAATATAATTTTGCATTAAATCATACAGATTTGTGGGTAAATAAGTGGTTAGGATGTGAACAGAACATTTGTGTAGGAACATCACTAATCCCAATATCGGGAAGAGAAGAAACCATGGTTCCTATAACTGTTCTGGGCATTCCTGTTAGTAATACACAATTATTATATTATCAATTACAGTACACAGATTTTGCATTTGATGGTACAAACACTGAACAATTAGACATTTCTTCATGCTTACATTTTGTTTCTAAGGTAATGTGTCTACCTGGACAGGATAAAGTCATTTTCCATTCATGTTTTCACAATCATACCTCATGTCACGCTAGAGTTGAGAATGTGCGAACATTACATGATTTGGTGACTCCAATAAGTTCAAACAAAATTTGTTTCCAAGTTATGTCCGAAAAAGAAGTTGTTTCTGCATTCTTCTCCTCTTGTGTACATGCTGAAAATCTGACTATAGGCTTATATTGTATAGAAGGAGGTGTAAAAACTATCTCCAAGAAGGAAGGAAGTATTAACATTACGTCAATAGGGACAAGAAATCTGAAAATCCTTCCGATACAGTTCAATTTGTCTCAAATAAATAATTTCCCATGGGATATGTGGACAAATGAGATAAAGAAAGACAAGGGTTTGTTAAATTTATTAACAAAACAACTAAAAGAAGCTGAAATTGTATTCAGACATGAACAAGGTCGTTTAAATGATATTGAACATGAATGGACAAGTATGTCAGGCTCATCTTGGTGGAAAAATTTAGGGAAATCAGTTACTAGTTGGTCACAGTCTTCAGCGAAAATGGTAGCAGGAAATATATTAACAAATCCAATAATAATATTATTTATTTTGATATTTTTATGCATATTTTATCAGATTTTAATAACCTATAAAATTAAGAAGATATATAAAAAGATAAAGACAGAAATGAAAAAGGAGGATGATATTTTAAGAGAAATGCTAAAAAGAAATAATTAACTTTTTGAGTGAATTTTTAATTTTAATTTAGAAGTTTTTGGGAACTCAGATGATGTTCAATACAGGTGTCAATACAAGGTGTTCAGAATAAAGAATGAATGTGATACGAATGGTGAGAAAATGAGTTTAGGATTGATTATGATATTTCTTAAATCATAATCAGGGGGGACTGTAAAATATTAATCTCTTATGATATAAAAAAATATTACATATAAGCTCTCCAAAGCTTTGGGTAGTTTCAGAGTGTGACAGAGGTTATTCTGAGAAACTTGGCAGGCGCACCTGTTCTGTACATCAAATCTATAGGACTCGTTGTCAACATGGGTTATTTGGAGATAACTAATGATGAAAAGTCCTTAGCCATATGTTTGAAATATGCCAACATGAAGTAATGGTACACAGTCGAAAATACATACTCTATTATAGGTATAGAAGTTACTGCCATATCAGCAAACCACCATATTGGGTTATGTAACTGTAAAAATAATCTCCAATGTATGTCTATGAGGCAAGATGGTATATAAGGAGAGGCATCAGTATGGTGGGTAGATTCTCATACCTTGAGGTCTCCACCACGGACCATCACATACTGCCAAAACTGGATATGTAAGAACTTATAATTGTTTCTATTAACCTGATACTTCTTTTGTTGTGTGCTATGAACTATTATTTTCTTTCTATTTTTTTGTAATCACCTTTTTGAATGAACATTAAATAAGCTTTTGTTTTATCCACACAATTCAAAGACTGATTTCCTTTTTATCCTCACTGTGCCCTTATCCAAGATAAGGAAGTGTTAAATTTTTCTAACAATAATGGGGGCATTACACTGTGGGGGTCCTGTACTCTGAGAACAATACGTTTCCTCCCTTCCTGTCTCCATAGTTGGGTCGTATGTATCTGTTACAGGAAACAGAACAGAAACCTTAAGATTCTTATAAAGGGGCAACACAAGACCCCAAAAGAGCCTCCGTGCTGAAGGGGTTAATGCCCCCTGCACCCAGTAATGGGGGTCTCCACATACCTCCACCTGCAGAGCTGCCACCACATATATGGCTGTTGTGTGCGCACAGGAGCTGTGATGAGGTCACAGGAGGGGAGGAGTCAGGGGTCACATGATCAGGGGCCTCAGTGGATGCAGGACTCTGCTGTGCTGGTTGTCATGGTGCTGGATGAGCTGAAGTTTATGTGTGGGGTCAGGAGGGGTTTACAGTGTGGATGTAGCAGAGCCGCGTGTGTACGAGGTGTACGGAGCGGAGCCGCGCGTGTACGAGGTGTACGGAGCAGAGCCGGGCGTGTACGAGGTGTACGGAGCGGAGCCGGGCGTGCACGAGGTGTACGGAGCGGAGCCGCGCGTGCACGAGGTGTACGGAGCGGAGCCGCGCGTGCACGAGGTGTACGGAGCGGAGCCGCGCGTGCACGAGGTGTACGGAGCGGAGCCGCGCGTGCACGAGGTGTACGGAGCGGAGCCGCGCGTGCACGAGGCGTACGGAGCGGAGCCGCGCGTGCACGAGGCGTACGGAGCGGAGCCGCGCGTGCACGAGGCGTACGGAGCGGAGCCGCGCGTGTACGAGGCGTACGGAGCGGAGCCGCGCGTGTACGAGGCGTACGGAGCGGAGCCGTGTGTGCACGAGGTGTATGGAGCAGAGCCCATGCACTATGCTGAAACATCTGGCCGCTGCAGTTTGATGCTGCATAAACACGCAATGTCAAACCCGCAGCGGCTCTTGACTGTGTGCACATACCCTAACAGTTCCCATAGAACACCAGATCACACACATAGCTGTAGCTTTTGTTTTGGCCAAAAGATTTTGTAAGCCGCCACCACGACAAGGTAGACTCGTATGGCCGGGCCCTACTCTAACCTATGAAACATTCCTTAAAGGGGTTGTCCAGTACTTTTTTTTAAGTTGCCCAATGTATTCAGCATGTGGGCATAAGTATCTCTGTAATTACAGTACCTTGTGTTGCAGATACTGCCTGTGAGCGGCGCTATCACTGGCCGCTCACAGCCATCACGTGACCCCCGGCTGCAGCCGGTGCTGACGTCCGCTGACGTCACGACAAGTCCAGGCTGCAGCCGAGGGTCCCTCTTGTGGGCGGGGTTATTCCCCTGCGTCACACCCGGCATCCACCACACACTCTCCCTCTGCCCATTCATTGAGCAAGAAGTAAGACACTGTAACTGAAGGTGACCTTGGGTCTGACGAAGAGACGGACATACAAAAAACTGACATGGGAGGAGACATGATTGACATATGAGAAACTGACATATTAGGTGATGTGGGCGGAGATATGAGTGACGTTGGAGGAGCTGACGTACAAGGGCCACTAAAAATAGCAGAAAATTAAGGAGCTACTGAGGCCCAACTTCAAATTAAAATGAGGAAAAATTTGCTAAAATTATACAAAATCATGCCAAAATATGATGTCAAAATCCATGACTGTAGAAATTCAGAGATATTTGAGAGCTTTGCTGATAAGTTTAATTTATCCAATGAGGAGAGGAATCAATTATTTAAAATGTGAATTCCTGTGACATTTTCCAGACGTTTAAATTTAATTCCCTGTGAAACTGACTCTCCTAATGAATGGAAAAATGATTCGGTCAGATTAAAATATTTAATTTATTGTGCCACAAAGGATTTCCCCAACATAGATTATTTGCAAAAATTAAGAATTGGTAGGAAAGAATGTACATCTACATTCATGTCCATATTTGAACGGTTGTACAAAGCTCTCATCGGAAAATTACAACAAATGATAACAACTTTTGTACAAAAATTCAAATTCGTAAATCCAGTATCTTGAGTTATTGCGTCACAAAAAGAATCTTTATTTGAATGTGCGCAGTTGCTTGATATTAGAAAAGGAAGACCAAGAGTCACCTCTGCTTCTGAGGATAAGTTTATCCGAGTCACCAGCTTCAGAAATCGCAGGTTAACAGCAGCTCAGATTAGAGACCAGGTCAATGCCACACAGAGTTCTAGCAGCAGACACATCTTTACAACAACTATTAAGAGGAGATTTTGTGCAGCAGGCCTTCATGGTAAAATAGCTGCTAGGAAACCACTGCTAAGGACAGGCAACAAGCAGAAGAGACTAGTTTGGGCTAAAGAACACAAGGAATGGACATTAGACCAGTGGAAATCTGTGCTTTGGTCTGATGAGTCCAAATTTGAGATCTTTGGTTCCAACCACCGTGTCTTTGTGCGACGCGGAAAAGGTGAACGGATGGACTCTACATGCCTGGTTCCCATCGACAAGCATGGAGGAGGAGGTGTGATGGTGTGAGGGTGCTTTGCTGGTGACACTGTTGGGGATTTATTCAAAATTGAAGGCATACTGAACCAGCATGGCTACCACAGCATCTTGAAGCGGCATGCTATTCCATCCGGTTTGCGTTTAGTTGGACCATCATTTATTTTTCAACAGGACAATGACCCCAAACACACATCCAGCCTGTGTAAGGGCTATTTGACCAAGAAGGAGAGTGATGGGGTGCTAGGCCAGATGACCTGACCTCCACAGTCACCAGACCTGAACCCAATCCTAGGCCAGATGACCTGACCTCCACAGTCACCAGACCTGAACCCAATCGAGATGGTTTGGGGTGAGCTGGACCGCAGAGTCAAGGCAAAAGGGCCAACAAGTGCTAAGTATCTCTGGGAACTCCTTCAAGATTGTTGGAAGACCATTTCCGGTGACTACCTCTTGAAGCTCATCAAGAGAATGCCATGAGTGTGCAAAGCAGTCATCAAAGCAAAAGGTGGCTACTTTGAAGAACCTAGAATATAAGACATTTTTTCAGTTGTTTCACACTTTTTTGTTAAGTATATAATTCCACATGTGTTAATTCATAGTTTTGATGCCTTCAGTGTGAATGTACAATTTTCATAGTCATGAAAATACAGAAAAATCTTTAAATGAGAAGGTATGTCCAAACTTTTGGTCTGTACTGTATATATATACACACACTTGTATACAGTAGAGATTGTGTATAATTGTATTTATATATATATTTATAGTAATAAACAAAATATTAATTAATAAATTAGAACCTCATATATAAATTAAAGTAGCAATATTTTGAATTACATTAGAACCAACCAATATATGTATAAGATATTTAAATAATTCTGTTTCTGTATGAATTTGATATTTCATTTTATTTTTTATATTTCCTTAGAGTTTTCATTGCAAAGCAGGACTTGATCAAACAACTCTAAAATGGATTTATTTCTTTATTCGCAAAGGAAGTTGGAAAAAATTGCATGATTTTATGTGTATAACATTTTAAAAAAATAACAATATAACTAGTTGAACTATATTATGTGTAACACTTATTAATTAATTCTTTTGTGTTGCTAATATTTTCTGTGCATGAAGTGTTCGTGCTAATTAAAGTAACCTACAGCATGATGACGTGTGACAGCTGCAGCCTTTGAACTTTGAGCAAATAGTATAGAATCCCATTCATTCTATTTTCAGCTGACGTAACTTAAAACCTGGTAGCCAGTAAAAAAAAAAAAGAATCTAAGACATTTCTATTTTTGTAAGTCAAGAGTATTTTTTTTTCAAGCGTCTTAAATTTCAGTGAATTACTCTTATATTATACTAGATGGTGGCCCGATTCTAATGCATCGGGTATTCTAGAATAGGTATGCGTCCGACCGGGTGCAATTAGCAGAGCGGTGTTTAAATTTTGCGCCAAAATCGCTGATTAGTCGCGTTCGGCAACCACGACCAATCAGCAAAGCGGTGTTTAAATTTGGCGGCAATATTGGTGATTGGTCGCGGGCGGCGGCCGCGACCAATCAGCGAACCGTGTTAGTGAGGACTGGAGAGCGTGTTTAAATTTGGCACCAAAATCGCTGATTAGTCATGACCAATCAGCAGAGCGGTGTTTAAATTTGGCGCCAATACTGCTGATTGGTCGAGGCCGCCGGCCGCGACCAATCAGCGATTTTGGCGCAAAATTTAAACAACGCTCTGCTGATTGGTCGCGGCCATCAGCCGCGACTAATCAGCGACTTTGGGGCCAAATTTAAACCCCGTTCTGCATCGCTCTGCTGATTGGTTGCGGTCGCCGGCCTCGACCAATCAGCAGAGCGTTGTTTAAATTTGGCGCCAATCTCGCTGATTGGTCGCGGCCGCCATAAGAGACCAATCAGCAGAGCGGTGTTTAAATTTGGCGCCAAAATCGCTGATTGGTCGCGGGTGGCGGCCGCGACCAATCAGCGAACCGTGTTAGTGAGGAATGGAGAGCTTGTTTAAATTTGGCACCAAAATCGCTGATTAGTCGCGACCGCGACCAATCAGCAAAGAGGTGTTTAAATTTGGCGACAATACTGCTGATTGGTCGCGGCCGGCGACCGCGACCAATCAGCAGAGCGGTGTTTAAATTTGGCGCCAAAATCGCTGATTGGTCGCCGGCCGCGACCAATCAGCAGAGTGAGGTTTAAATTTGGCGCCAATACTGCTGATTGGTCGCGGCCGGCGACCGCGACCAATCAGCAGAGTGGGGTTTAAATTTTGCGCCAATACTGCTGATTGATCTCGGCCAGCGACCGCGGTCAATCAGCAGAGCGTTGTTTAAATTTGGCGCCAATCTCGCTGATTGGACGCGTCTGGCGTCCGCGACCAATGAGCAGAGCGTTGTTTAACTTTGGCGCCAAGCTCGCTGATTGGTTGCGGCTGGCGTCCGCGACCAATTAGCACGGCAGTGTTTAAATGTCGCGGCAAGATCGGTGATTGGTCGCGGCCGCTATTTAAATGTGGCGCCCAAATCGGTGATTGGTGGCTGGCAGCGGCCGCGACCAATCAGCAGAGCGGTGTTTAACTTTAGCGCCAAGATCACTGATTGGTCTCGTGCGGAGAGCGCGACCAATCAGCGAATCGTATTGGTGAGGAGTCGGGAGCGGAATCGTATTAGTGAGGACCGGGGAGCGCCGCTGCCTGTGCGGATACTTCCACTCCGAGAAGCCGGGAGATGAGCGACTGCTCGCAGCAGAAGTATCCCGACCCGCAGCGCCGCTCCCCGGTTTAAATAGCGTCCGCGACCAATCAGTACAGCGGTGTTTAAATGTGGAGCCAAGATCGGTGATTGGTCGTGGCCGATATTTAAATTTGGCGCCGAAATCGGTGATTGGTCGCGGGCAGCGCCAGCGACCAATCAGCGTTTTTTAACACAAATGTCCGGACCTTTGTAACACGATGCAGATACTGTGGGGACATCAGCGGCTAGGGCGTGAAGGGAGGACCGGGGAGCGGCGCTGCGGGTCCAATTGGTCGCGGCCGCTATTTAAATGTGCCGCACAAATTGTTGATTGGTCGCGGACTTGGCCCGCGACCAATCACTGATCTTGCGGCCAAAGTTAAACACTACTGTGCTGATTGGTCACAGACGCTGCCCGCGACCAATCACCGATTTGGGCGCCAAATTTAAATATCGGCCGCGGCCAATCACCGATCTTGGCTCCACATTTAAACACCGCTGTGCTGATTGGTCGCGGCCGATATTTAAATGTGGCGCCCAAATCCGTGATTGGTCGCGGGCAGCGTCGGCGACCAATCAGTACAGCGGTATTTAAGTTTTGCGCTAAGATCAGTGATTGGTCGGGTCCGAAGACCGCGACCAATCATCGAATCGTCTTGGTGAGGACCGGGGAGCGGCGCTGCCTGTGCGGGTACTTACGCTGCGAGAACCCGGGACATGAGCGGGCGCTCGCAGCAGAAGTATCCCGACCCGCAGCGCCGCTCCCCGGTCCTCCCTTCCGCATGGAGGTCAGCGGCGCCAGCGGTCCTTCCGCTGATACCGGCCGGGAGATGAGCTCCTCGCGCCGCTCATCTCCCGGCTGCATCTCCGTCCCGCAGATGGGTCCGGCGGTCGGGTTCCTTCTGCTGTTGCCGGCCGGGAGATGAGCGCCTCGCGGCGCTCATCTCCCGGCTGCATCGCAGCTCAGCTCCGTCCCGCAGATGAGCCGCTAACGGCCGCTATCTTTTTTCAGAAATCCCGCGGCGCTGATTGGCCGCTGCCGGACCAATGAGCGACGCGGGATTTCCTGGACAGACAGACACACAGACAGACAGACGGGATAAGACGATTATATATATAGATTATATTATATGTACTTGGGGAATATTCAAAGAAATATTAAGGCATTAAATTTAATAGTTTACAATGCGCATTGATAAATAGGATACAAAAATGTTGGGTTAAATATATATATGTCTATAACTTCATATGTGAAATGTTTGAGTTGAACAAATCTGTGACAGTCAGAGTGAAATGTGATGAATGTGAGCAGCTGCCAACTGAATGTGAGGCCTCATGTGTGCAAGGAAAAAAAAAACGTTTGTTTATGTGAAGGTACTAAAATATATTTAATTCTGAGAAAATTATGATACATAATTATTATCTACATATTATATATATATATATATATATATATATATATTTCTATATTTCTTTAGTAATTATTATTTCTTGATTTAGCTAATAGTGGATAAGGGCAACCACACATTAAAATGGTTTACAAAACAAATTTACATTTAGAATAATTTTTCCACATGATAATTTTATAGTATTCAAGGATATTACTTTTCTTTTAATGGTTACCTAAATAGGTACACACCTCTTCAGACAAATATATGTTACACATCGATATGAAATTTATGCAAAATATTTATAGAAGGATAATTATTTTTAATTTGGTTCTGATATATATAAATTATTTTATAAAATAATATTTTTTTGTATTAACAGGGAAAAATGTGTTTTTTGATCCTCATTACATAATCACTTTTGATCAATACTTATTTTTCACACATTTTAATGAAGAAGAAATATTAATAAGGTGCAATGGTATAATTAAGAAGGGTATTACATGCAAAACTGCATAATTGAATCATTTTTGGTAATACAAGGTTATGACAAATATGGAATCATCCAGATAATGGAAATATAAGGGTATTTTCATGGAAAATATAATTACTCTGCATTTGTCATTAACACATAAAGACCTTATTTTTATTCTTAATTTTATTTTTCATTTTTAAATTTTATTCTTACTTCTTATTTTTCCATTTTTTATTTTTAATTCTCATTTTTTTATTTTATTTCAGTTCAATATCTCAATTGAGAAAACACATTAATATTTAATAAAGTAATGTCTAGTACAAGAATATTGCTTCATTAAATATAATGATATGGTTCCAATATAAGAATAAAAATGTTTACATTTTCTGAGTAAACACAACCAGTCATTCATTCATTCTTGCATTCCTTCATATATTTATTCATTTTGGTTCATGAGTATACATTCTTTGGTATTATTGGTTTAATAAAGATATAAACACTTGTTGTTTCAAAACACACTGACACCTATGGGTTGGAAAAGGTAATTACACCTATGACATAGAATATTTTTTATCACATGAAGAACTTGATTAATAATCTATTATTGTTTATTATTCCAAATATAATTTATTTTAATATTTTGATAATAATTAGATGGATATGATTGATTGCTATGGTGCGCTGTGATATTATAGGTTAGGAAAATTGCCAGATTTGGTATCAGATTAGGAAATGAAGACTTCAATCAAGACATCGCAATTATGAATTCTTTCTTAATAAAGACTTTTCATATTTATAAATCAAAGAGATTCTCAAAAGTTACAAGAAGGAGCAACTGATATCCGGAAATCGCAAAAGGTAAAAATGTGAATGCTGAGTGTTATAATAGACTGTGTCAAATACAATTCTCACCACTGATAACTAGGACTGCAGAGGACGATGATCCTATATGAACTGTGTTGTGTTCAAGTTTCATCACATTACAGTATTTTCTTATCACCTGAAAGCTGGTGAATAATAAAGGAGTGTCAGGATTCTGCCAGCCTGACATATGTGACTTTTGCATTAAGGACTGAGTACTGGTTATGGTGCTATATAAAGCAGGGAAGTGTCAAGTTAACCCTTGCTTTGCTGACCAAAGACGTCACATCTGTTCCAAAAGTGACACGAGACCAGTGCGGATGACATGGAGGATTCCAGAATTATCCAAAGACAATCCAACGTAAGTCCAGGTGACACTGCACAGATATTAAAGCTACATTTCATCCATGGACTTTGTTTTCTTATCAATTGACACACATGATCTTTCTAATAGAGTACAGTTTATGTACTGAACAATAATGAATACAATTATGAACTGTATAATATGTACATGCTATAACTTATTTCAAAGGAGTTTTCATCTAAAGACTGTTTTAAAAGAACCAAGAAGAAGACGAGACGAAGACCCGATGACATCAGATGATGATGATTGGACCCGTGATTACTTTGATTAAGATTTAGGGAAGTATAATTATACTACAGTCATGGCCAAAAGTATTGAGAATGAGACAAATAGTAATTTTTCCAAAGTTTACTACTTCATTTTTTGTAATGGCAATTTGCATATACTCCTGAATGTCAAAGAGTGATCAGCTTAACAGCAATTACTGTACTTGCAAAGTCAATATTTGCCCAGAAAATGAACTTTAACCCCCAAAACACATTTCAACATCATTGCAGTCCTGCCTTAAAAGGAGCAGCTAACATCGTTTTAGTGATTGATCCATTAACACAGGTGTGGGTGTTGATGAGGACAGGGCTGGCGATCAATCAGTCATGATTAAGTAAGAATGACATCACTGGACACTTTAAAAGGAGGCTGGTTCTTGATATCATTGTTTCTCTTCAGTTAACCATGGTTATCTCTAAAGAAACACGTGCAGCCATCATTGCACTGCACAAAAATGGCCTAACAGGGAAGAGTATCGCAGCTACAAAGATTGCACCTCAGTCAACAATCTATCGCATCATCAAGAACTTCAAGGAGAGAGCTTCCATTGTTGTCAAAAAGGCTCCAGGGCGCCCAAGAAAGACCAGCAAGCGCCAGGACCGTATCTTAAAACTGTTTCAGCTGCGGAATCGGACTACCTGCAGTGCCGAGCTTGCTCAGGAATGGCAGCAGGCTGGTGTGAGTGCTTCTGCACGCACTGTGAGGCGGAGACTCTTTGAGCAAGGGCTGGTTTCAAGGAGGGCAGCAAAGAAGCCACTTCTCTCCAGAAAAAACATCAGGGACCGACTGATATTCTGCGAAAGGTACAGGGAGTGGACTGCTGAGGACTGGGGCAAAGTAATTTTCTCTGATGAATCCCCTTTTCGATTGTTTGGGACATCTGGAAAACAGCTTATTCGGAGAAGAAGAGGTGAGCGCTACCACCAGTCTTGTCTCATGCCAACTGTA
This sequence comes from Phyllobates terribilis, assembly GCF_046119375.1. Taxonomy (NCBI): domain Eukaryota; kingdom Metazoa; phylum Chordata; class Amphibia; order Anura; family Dendrobatidae; genus Phyllobates; species Phyllobates terribilis. The sequence continues at coordinate 9,013,656 of NW_027362772.1, read as the reverse complement.
AAGCATCCTGAAACCATTCATGTGTGGGGTTGCTTCTCAGCCAAGGAAATCGGCTCACTCACAGTCTTGCCTAAAAACACAGCCATGAATAAAGAATGGTACCAGAATGTCCTCCAAGAGCAGTTTGGCGCCCAAAAATGCCTTTTCCAGCATGATGGAGCACCTTGCCATAAAGCAAAGGTGATAACAAAATGGCTCATGGAACAAAACATAGAGATTTTGGGTCCATCGCCTGGAAACTCCCCAGATCTTAATCCCATTGAGAACTTGGGGTCAATCATCAAGAGACGGGTGGACAAACAAAAACCAACAAATTCTGGCAAAATGCAAGCATTGATTATGCAAGAATGGACTGCTATCAGTCAGGATTTGGTCCAAAAGTTGATTGAGAGCATGCCAGGGAGAATTACAGAGGTCTTGAAGAAGAAGGGGCAACACTGTAAATATTGACTTGCTGCATTAACTCATTCTGTCAATATAACCTATTGGTACTCATAATATGATTGCAATTATATTTCTGTATGTGATATAAACATCAGACAAACACTAATAAAAACCAGAGGCCAGCAGATCATGTGAAAATATAATTTTGGTGTCATTCTCAAAACTTTTGGCCATGACTGTAGATGGTGGCCCGATTCAAACGCATCGGGTATTCTAGAATATGTATGCGGTACACCGAGTGCAATCAGCAGAGCGGTGTTTAAATTTGGCGCCAATATCGCTGATTAGTCGCGGCCGGCGGGCGCGACCAATCAGCACAGTGGTTTTTAAATTTGGTGCCAATATCGCTGATTGGTCATTGACGCGCCCCCTGGGCCATATTCTTTAGGGGAATACCCGGAGCCGGATCAGATGGGGGTTGTAGTCTCCGAGTGGCTGTGACCCGGTCCGTGCCCAGGGTGTCAAACTCAGTGTATGAGGCAGTCCTACAGATGTTACAAAGTTCGTTATGTCGACTACGCCACCCGTTGGATTGCGGTCACTACGGCCGCCGCTGCAGCAGGGTCCGCTGAGGCTGATGGTGTTGGTGCAGCTTTAGATAGTATATCCCCCAACGGGAGGGGTATGGCCTCAGGGGGTCAGGTGCAGAGGATGGGGGTTGTGGTGGTGCAGCGTAGATGATAATTAAAGACAGAGTCGGGTTGTGCAGTTCAGGGTGTTTACTTACTGCAGATATTCCGGTCACTCCGGCCTTGAGTGACCACCCGAGCCGTGCTGCGTCCACCAGGTCCTGGATTCAGCCAACCCCCAAGCAAGTCCGGAGCGTGTCCCTGAGCCCTCCTTCTTGTCCTTTCTTCTGGCCGTCCCCACCAGGGATCCACCTAAGTCCAGCTCCCTCGGGCCTTCTGTTGGGCGACCCTTGGCCTTGGGTTCCCTGACCCTACACGTGGTTTGCCTTCAGGGTGGATGTGGTGGGTGGCCGTGGCAGATCCTGCCCACGGCCTCCGGTCTCTGGCTGAGGTGTGCTTTAGCCCCCACCAGTTTGGGATCCGGTACCCTTTTGCCAACTCTTCACCCCAGGTTCGTATATGGGTTCTCAGAGTTCCTTTTTGTTTCCCCCTCTGGGTCTCTCTTTCTCTCTTCTCTCACTCTCTCTGGGGCTGCTCTGCTCCTCTCCCCCTGGCTTCTCACAGACTGACCCTGATCTTAGATGGTGCCCACCTTAAATACTCCCTCTATGTGTGAGCTCAGGTGACCAGCACCCAATGAGCTCCTATCTTTACCCAGGCTGCTCCCCCTATCTGCCCCTACACTACTGGGATGTACCACCCCCCTCCCACTCCAGCCAGGAACAGACTCGATCGTACCTGCACATTTCTAAGTGGGAGTACCGTTGGTCTGCTCCTCGGAAATGGGATGTGTGTAGTGCATGCAGCTTACTGAGCTCAGCTCCACACTCCATCCTTACCCGGGAGTGGAATATCACACCTCTGGGTTGAGGTGCAATACCCCTGTAGCAGCCGAATCCTCAGGGTGCTACATTCCCCCCTGGTAAATCACAGCACGTCCTCGGGCTGTAAGATATAAAACATCATCCAAACATACAATTTTTTTTTTTTTCATAAACAACATAATAAAACATATAAAACATATATATTAGCAGCATCATAAAACTTTTCATAAATAGCATTCTCGTCTTCTGGTTCCTCCTCCGGACACTGTGCAACGTGTGCCCGGGAAAAGTGCAACAGTTTCTCTTAGAAAAATGGCCTTCCTATAAAACCGGTAGGGGGCGCTTTAGGAAGCGCAACTATATACAAAGGGATATGGCCGCTCTCAGTCCTCGGCCAGGTATTTAGGAAAGGGATGACCGCTCTCAGTCCTCGGTCAGAGGGATTAAGGGAAATACGGGTAACAGTTCAATTCGCTGGTCCCAACGGGGACTATATTAGCAACAGTTCACTGTGCCCCGACGGGCAACTATATACAGCTTGTACTCTGCTGTACTTAACGACGACGTCCTCCTGCTCTTTCTTTGTGGTTACCTTTAGCTTCAGACCCGTCCGGGTCCTCTTGCTCTTCCTCACACCGCAGCTCCTCCTCCGTCAGACGATGCACATTGAGGGCGTAGGGTCCTTTGGCACACTTGTGCCGGGTAAAGGTGACCTCGTCCCCTATATACAGGTCACGTCCTCTGTGTCCCTCCGGTAGGTGGGACTCAACATCTCTTCTTGTCACGAAGACGTCGCCTGGGGTGCGGTGATCTCGGATGAAGCCCCACCCGTGCTGCATATTAAACTTGATCACAGTCCCGGTGGAAGGGGGACCATGAGCTGCACGGGGACTCCTCCTGGCCCGGCTCTTCTGCTCCGCGCTCTTTATTTGGGCTTTTTGTTCCCGGACCCGCCTCTCTCTCCGCTCCCTCTCGAAGACCTCGAGCTGTTGCCGGCAGCACTCTGCACGCTCCGCTGCAGCTGCCCGAGTCTCCTGAGTGAACCCCATGAGGTCTTCTCCGGTGGGGTCCCACTCAAACTGTGCCTCCTCTAGCGGGGGCGAGGTCCTCTTTACGGGCTTTGGAACCGGAATCAGGGGCTCGTCTAGGGGTCTCTCTTTCCGGAGTCGGGGATGGTGAAACTCCGGTGGCCATATAAAGGGCTGCTCATCCGGGCACGTATGTTGGGCGAACAGATCTTCTCCCAGATGCGGCACTCTTGGTTTTATGGGCGCGGTGGTGGTGGCGCCCGGGTTGCCCAGGCCTTGCGGCCAGGCCTGGGGCACCTGGAAAGTGAAGGGCACCGTAAGGACGGCGGCGCCCTGGGCTACTTGGCCCTGCGACCAGGCCGGTGGCTCCGCGGAGGTAGGGGGCGCTGTTGGTATTGCGGCGCCCGGGGGTACTAGGCCTTGCGACCAGGCTGGTGGTACTTCCTGCTTGGTCACGCTCGGGGTCGAGGCGTGTGACGTCACAGGGGTCGCGGCTCCCGTTTGAGGCCTAGTCTGCGGCGGTGACGTTGCAGCGACGGGCACGGCAGGGGATACTTCGGGCTCTGTGACGGGGAGCTGGGGCAGGTACGCGGTTTCCCGGTTTGGGGTAGAAACGTCCCCTTTACCTGCCTCCTTTCGTTCGGCTCCCTTCTCGGCGCCGTCTCCGGCCTTCAGTCCTCCTGCGCCATCCTCAGAGGCGGTCTGTCTCCTCGTCTCGGGTGGCGTGCTCCGCTGACGGGTTCTTGTCTGCTGGGCCATCTCACGGCTCCACTCCGCCAACGTCTCTCGCTGCACCCGGGCCATCCTCCGTGCGAGGCCCTCCAGCGCAGTCTGTGCACACTCCCGGTCTCGGGGGAGCTGTGCCAAGACCTCCACTAAGCCTAGTGGGGTCGTTGCTTCTAGCAGGCTCCTGACCAACGGGTCGGTGCTGCTCTGCTCTCCTTCCGTTGTCTCCAGCAGGCTCCTGGCCAGCGGGCCGGTGCTGCTCTGCTCTTCTTCCATCTCCGGGTAAGCTTCTTCTGGACTCTCCTCCAGACGTCTTGTCTCCGGGTGCGCTCTCTCCAGACTGCTCCAGGCGACACCCATCTTTGCTCTCTCCTTCTCAGTCCTCCCACTTCGAGGGCGGTTCCGGGGCCACTTGGTGATTGTCAGCTCCAGGGGCAGTTCTTTCACGCTGACAGACACCTCTAGCATCACAGTCTCTGTTGGTGGGGGCGGTTTCCACTTTTGGCGCCATTTTCGGTCCTGGCCCACGATGGGAGGTGGCCTCTTGCCACCCTCTGGCACGCCCATAATGGCGTCCGCTCTTCCAAGGCGGGAAACCTTTGGAAATGGCGGGAATCGTCTCCCAGTGGCGGGAAACTCTGCAGATGGCGGGAAAAAGCTGTTAATGGCGGACAACCGGCGGGAATCGACCTGTGATGGAGTCCGATGGCGGGGACCCTCCGGAACCGGCAGGAGACTTCTTTTTGAGGTAAACTTGTTCTTTTCTTCAGGCACGCAGTACCCGGGTGTTGCGGGCACGTTATCCTGCCGACTACGCCAAAGCTGACGCGCCCCCTGGGCCATATTCTTTAGGGGAATACCCGGAGCCGGATCAGATGGGGGTTGTAGTCTCCGAGTGGCTGTGACCCGGTCCGTGCCCAGGGTGTCAAACTCAGTGTATGAGGCAGTCCTACAGATGTTACAAAGTTCGTTATGTCGACTACGCCACCCGTTGGATTGCGGTCACTACGGCCGCCGCTGCAGCAGGGTCCGCTGAGGCTGATGGTGTTGGTGCAGCTTTAGATAGTATATCCCCCAACGGGAGGGGTATGGCCTCAGGGGGTCAGGTGCAGAGGATGGGGGTTGTGGTGGTGCAGCGTAGATGATAATTAAAGACAGAGTCGGGTTGTGCAGTTCAGGGTGTTTACTTACTGCAGATATTCCGGTCACTCCGGCCTTGAGTGACCACCCGAGCCGTGCTGCGTCCACCAGGTCCTGGATTCAGCCAACCCCCAAGCAAGTCCGGAGCGTGTCCCTGAGCCCTCCTTCTTGTCCTTTCTTCTGGCCGTCCCCACCAGGGATCCACCTAAGTCCAGCTCCCTCGGGCCTTCTGTTGGGCGACCCTTGGCCTTGGGTTCCCTGACCCTACACGTGGTTTGTCTTCAGGGTGGATGTGGTGGGTGGCCGTGGCAGATCCTGCCCACGGCCTCCGGTCTCTGGCTGAGGTGTGCTTTAGCCCCCACCAGTTTGGGATCCGGTACCCTTTTGCCAACTCTTCACCCCAGGTTCGTATATGGGTTCTCAGAGTTCCTTTTTGTTTCCCCCTCTGGGTCTCTCTTTCTCTCTTCTCTGACTCTCTCTGGGGCTGCTCTGCTCCTCTCCCCCTGGCTTCTCACAGACTGACCCTGATCTTAGATGGTGCCCACCTTAAATACTCCCTCTATGTGTGAGCTCAGGTGACCAGCACCCAATGAGCTCCTATCTTTACCCAGGCTGCTCCCCCTATCTGCCCCTACACTACTGGGATGTACCACCCCCCTCCCACTCCAGCCAGGAACAGACTCGATCGTACCTGCACATTTCTAAGTGGGAGTACCGTTGGTCTGCTCCTCGGAAATGGGATGTGTGTAGTGCATGCAGCTTACTGAGCTCAGCTCCACACTCCATCCTTACCCGGGAGTGGAATATCACACCTCTGGGTTGAGGTGCAATACCCCTGTAGCAGCCGAATCCTCAGGGTGCTACATCATGGCCGGCGGCCGCGACCAATCAGCGAACCGTGTTAGTGAAGGACGGAGAGCCTGTTTAAATTTGGAGCCAATATCGCTGATTGGTTGTGGCCAGCGGCCGCGACCAATCAGCGAACCGTGTTAGTGAGGGACGGAGAGCCTGTTTAAATTTGGCGCCAATCAGCACAGCGGTGTTTAAATTTGGCGCCAATATCACTGATTGGTCGTGGCCGGTGGCCGCGACCAATCAGCATAGCGGTATTTAAATTTGGCGCCAATATCGGCCGGCGGCCACGACCAATCAGCAATATTGGCGCCAAATTTAAAAACGCTGTGCTGATTGGCGCAGAGTGGTGTTTAGACTTGGCGCCAATATAGCTGATAGCTCGCGGCCGTCGGCAGCAACCAATCAGCGTCGTATTAGTGTGGGCCCGGGAGCGGCGCTGCTTGTGCCGGTACTTCCGCTGCGAGCAGCTGGGAGATGAACGGCTGCTCGCAGCAGAAGCATCCCGACCGGCGGCGCCGCCGCTCCCGGGTCCTCTCTTCACACTTACCGTCGGGAGATCAGCGGTCCTAGCCGCTGATCTCCCGACGGTAGCCGCATGGAGGTCAGCGGCGCCGCCGGTCGGGGTAGTTCTGCTGCAATCAGCCAGGAGATGACCGGCTGGCGCCGGTCATCTCCCGGCTGCATCGCCGCTGACCTCCGTGGGGCAGATGAGCCGCTAACGGCCGCCATTTTTTTTCTGAAATCCCGCGTCGCTGATTGGCCGCGGCCGGACCAATCAGTGACGCGGGATTTACTGGACAGACAGACAGACAGACGGGATAAGACAATTATATATATTAGATATGTTAAATGAATATTAGTCACTGCTTACCATAACATGAATTCACATAATTATGCTATTGAATACATATAACAGTAATCTGATATTGATATTATTATTACTACTATTATTATTATTATTAATATTATGGACATTAAATGATATTGCCAAGGAAGAAGAAAAGAAAAATGATCCTGTTATCCTAATGATGAACCTACAGTATCTATTGTGAGGATTTCAGTTGATGTCTGTCATCCTCAAAAAGGGGGAATTGTTAAATATTAATTATGGATATTCATTTTATTCTTAATTCTGAGTTCTGTACCATACATAAGATTGCATCAGCCATCGTTTCTAGATGACATGCGCTATTTGTGTGAGTATTTTTAGTTCACTACCATATGCGGAATAACAGGTGCAATAAAAGCCCATGTTAGAGACAGGGGGCTCTCTTGCCATTCCACAGGACACAGGATGAGGGTCTGTGTGTAAACCAGCTACTGATGTAGGCCCAAGGAAACACGTTCTTTACCCGGACACATGGTGTCATCCGGACACACTTGCTGGACACAGACAGACGCAATCTACCATCCAAGATCCCAGGGAATGATGGGTGAATCACAACAATTAAGCTAATTATGGACAAATGGACAATCACTTTGCAACTAATTATTGTATGTACCTTCTGCAATAATTATTTTTAATGGACAACCCGAGAATAAATAGATACATTTTTTCATAAGAATATCTTGATGTTCATACTTTGAGAAGTCCTCGATAGAGAGAAAATACAGAAAGAAGTATTTTTTTACACAAATGAATCTATATAATATATATTTCACTTTTTGTATTGAAGAACTGAAATAAACTTTTTGATGATATTCTAATTTAGTGATATGCACTGCACATTACTGTGATCTTCCGGTTCTCATCTCCGCCATACAACTAATGCCATTCCATTTGGTGAATTTAATCGAGCCCGACGTGCATGCTTTTCACATAGTTCATTTGTTCAAGAGCGCCATACCATCAAGCAGAGACTCGCTGATAGAGGCTATGGTGCCTCCCTTATTAAACGGGCTTTCAACACAATCTCTGCAAAACCCATAAATGTCTCCAATCCTGATGGCGATTCCATTCTGACATTCACCACAGCATCTAGCCCACAATTCACAGATATTAAAGATATAGTTTTAAAATATTTACCTGTCACCAATCAAGATTGTCCGGCCGGTCATTTCTAAGGGCCGTAGACGTGTTCCAAAGAAAGGGTTAACACTGGGAAATATTCTTTCCTTTAGCTTGTTGAGACGACCGACAAACAATAACTGGTCAGCAACCACTGGAGGCCATAAATGTGGTGGCTCTAGGTGTAATGTCGCTGTTATGCCCAGGACAGAACCTAGTCTTCTGCTATTACACCCAGTGTCCAGCATAATATTACCAGCTTTATCAATTCTGACACAATATTTGTCGCGTACGGCATTCATTGTAAATGTTGTCACGTCCAGTATATCGAATGCACCATCCGAAAACTAAAGAAAAGAATAGCGGAGCATATGGCAAATATCAATAGTTCTAAGAGCACATACTCCAGGGCATTTTGTGTCCATACATAATAATGATCTCACACATCTTTCTTTCTTTGGTCTTGAGAAAGTTAATTATCTGGCGGTGGAAACAGACAAACACCTTAATATGCGGGAAGCCTTCTGGATCTTACGGTTAAATACTAAATATCCTTCGGGTAATGAATTTCCGCAATGACCTGTGTTACATCTATTGATGAAATTCATACTGGTTTATTCCCAGCAGACCATCTATATGGCCATAATCCAGGTTTTCTGAACTTATTTTGTGTTTTTCCAGTTATTATTTGCCGGTGTACTTATTTGCCTTTCTGTATATTGCTCCATCATTGCTGATTCATCTTCGCGACCAATCAGCGATTTGGGCGCCAAGTTTAAATATCGGCCGCGACCAATCACCGATCTTGGCTCCACATTTAAACACCGCTGTGCTGATTGGTCGCGGACGCTATTTAAATGTGGCGCCAAAATCGGTGATTGGTCGCGCCCAGCGTCGGCGACCAATCAGCACAGCGGTGTTTAAATGTGGAGCCAAGATCGGTGATTGGTCGCGGCCGATATTTAAATTTGGCGCCGAAATCGGTGATTGGTCGCGGGCAGCGCCAGCGACCAATCAGCGATTTTTAACACAAATGTCCGGACCTTAGTAACACCATGCGGATACTGTGGGGACATCAGCGGCTAGGGTGACAAGGAAGGACCGGGGAGCGGCGCTGCGGGTCGGGATACTTCTGCTGCGAGCAGTCGCTCATGTCCCGGGTTCTCGCAGTGGAAGTAGCGGTACAGGCAGCGGCGCTCCCCGGTCCTCACTAATACGATTCCGCTCCCCGCTCCTCACCAATACGATTCGCTGATTGGTCGTGCTCTCCGCATGCGACCAATCAGTGATCTTGGCGCTAAAGTTAAACACCGCTCTGCTGATTGGTCGCGGCCGCTGCCCGCGACCAATCACCGATTTGGGTGCCACATTTAAATAGCGGCCGCAACCAATCACCAATTTTGACGCCACATTTAAACACTGCTGTGCTAATTGGTCGCGGACGCCAGCCGCGACCAATCAGCGAGCTTGGCGCCAAATTTAAACAACGCTCTGCTGATTGGTCGCGTACGCCAGACGCGTCCAATCTGCGAGATTGGCGGCAAATTTAAACAACGCTCTGCTGATTGGTCGCGGTGGCCGGCTGCGACCAATCAGCGAGATGGGCGGCAAATTTAAATGCCGCTGTGCTCATTGGTCGCGGTGGCCGGCCGCGACCAGTCAGCGAGATGGGCGGCAAATTTAAACGCCGCTCTGCTGATTGGTCGCGGCCGGTCACCGTGACCAATCAGCGAGATGGGCGGCAAATTTAAACGCCGCTCTGCTGATTGGTCGCGGTGGCCGGCCGCGACCAATCAGCGAGAAAGGCGGCAAATTTAAACACCGCTCTGCTGATTGGTCGCGGCCGCTGGCCGACCACGACCAGTCAGCGAGATTGGCGCCAAATGTAAACACCGCTGTGCTGATTGGTCACGCCCGCCAGCGACCGCTACCAATCAGCGATTTTGGCGCCAAATTTAAACAACGCTCTGCTGATTGGCCGATTTTATCGCCAAATTTAAACAAGCTCTCCGGTCCTCACTAACACAGTTCGCTGATTGGTCGCGGCCGCCACCCGTGACCAATCACCGATATTGCCGCCAAATTTAAACACCGTTTTGCTGATTGCGCCCGGTCGGCCGCATACATTTTCTAGAATACCCGATGCGTTACAATCGGGCCACCATCTAGTGATATATAATTACATGTTGATAAAAATAATGGGCATAATAAGTCAGACAACTATCTGGACCAGGGCTCTTTCCTAGCTTTAATTCTCTAACTACTGAGGTGACCTCCTCTAAGGTTAAAGTCTTTTTCCTAATCCGTTAATGTTTCCACAGGTTCTACATGCAATTTGTTCAGTTGTAAATATGATTTGATTTGGTCTTGGAGTGAATGTGTGGGAAGACCGCTGAAGTATCCTGCTATGTTATATAGAGATTAATAATAATAGTTAAAACCCGAAAATATGTCTTTGGTATTATGGACCTTCTTCCCCTTGGTGTTTTTTATGAATGGAATAAAGGTATGTGGGTTACATGGATGTAAGGTTTTAGCCAATAATTTGCCACTTTTGTTAACCAGTTGATAGAAACGACTTCTGACTCGCTCTCTCAAGCAATGTGTTTTCTGATCTAAGATAGTGAGTAGTTTTTGTCTGGTTGCGGAGAGTTATTATTATTATTATTATTTATTATTATAGCGCCATTTATTCCATGGCGCTTTACATGTGATAGGGATATACATAACAAAAGCATTTACATAATCTTAACCAATCGAGTCAGCGACTGGTACAGGAGGAGCGAGGACCCTGTCCGCGAGGGCTTACATTCTAGAAGGGATGGGTGAGGATACATTAGGTGAGGGTAGAGCTGGTCGTGCAGCGGTGGTTACTGCAGGTTGTAGGCTTGTCGGAAGAGGTGGGTCTTCAGGTTCCTTTTGAAGGTTTCCACGGTCGGCGAGAGTCTGATGTGTTGGGGTAGAGAGTTCCAGAGTAGGGGGGATGCACGGGAGAAATCTTGTATACGATTGTGGGAGGAGGAGATAAGAGGGGAGTAGAGAAGGAGATCTTGTGAGGATCGGAGGTTGCGTGCAGGTAGGTAACGGGAGACTAGGTCACAGATTTATGGGGGAGACAGGTTGTGGATGGCTTTGTATGCCATGGTTAGAGTTTTGAACTGAATTCTCTTGGCAATGGGGAGCCAGTGAAGAGATTGACAGAGAGGAGAGGCCGGGGAATAGCGGGGGGACAGGTGGATTAGTCGAGCAGCAGAGTTTAGGATAGATTGGAGGGGTGCAAGAGTGTTGGAAGGGAGGCCACGGAGCAGGAGGTTGCAGTAGTCGAGGCGGGATATGATGAGGGCATGCACTAGTGTTTTTGCATTGTCTTTGCTGAGGAATGCACGGATCCGGGAGATGTTTTTGAGTTGGAGTCGGCAGGAAGTGGAAAGGGCTTGGATATGTGGCTTGAAGGAGAGATCAGAGTCCAGGGTTACTCCAAGGCAGCGAGCTTGTGGGACTGGGGAGAGTGAACAGCCATTGACGTTGATGGCTAGGTCAGATGGGGGATGTGAATGAGAGGGTGGAAAGATGATGAACTCTGCTTTATCCATGTTGAGTTTTAGAAATCTGTCAGAGAAGAAGGATGAGATGGCGGACAGACATTGTGGGATTTTGGTTAGTAGGGAGGAGATATCGGGTCCAGAGAGGTAGATCTGTGTGTCATCAGCATAGAGGTGATACTGAAAACTGTGAGACTCTATGAGCTGTCCCAGGCCAAAGGTGTAGATGGAGAAGAGCAGAGGTCCTAGAACTGAACCTTGGGGGACACCGACAGATAGGGGGCAAGATGAGGAGGTGGTGCATGAGTGGGAGACGCTGAATGTCCTGTCTGTTAAGTATGAGGAGATCCAAGATAGAGCCAAGTCCGTGATGCCAAGAGATGAGAGAATCTGGAGTAGGAGGGAATGGTCCACTGTGTCAAAGGCAGATGACAGGTCCAGAAGGAGGAGGATGGAGTAGTGTCGCTTGGATATGGCATTTAGTAGGTCGTTGGTGACTTTGGTCAGGGCAGTTTCAGTCGAGTGATGCGGTCGGAAGCCAGATTGCAGGCGGTGGAAGAGGGAACAGGAGGAGAGGTGTGAGGACAGCTCAAGGTGGACATGTTGTTCTAGTAGTTTTGAGGCAAAGGGGAGGAGTGATATGGGGCGGTAGCTAGTCAGAGAGGAAGGGTCAAGGGAGGGCTTTTTGAGGATGGGTGTGATTGCGGCATGTTTGAAACATGAGGGGAAGACACCGGTTGTTAGTGACAAATTGAAGAGGTGGGTTAGGGTTGGGATGAAGACTGTGGTAAGGTTAGTGATGAGGTGGGATGGGATTGGGTCAAGTTCACAGGTGGTGAGGTGTGATTTGGAGAGTAAAGAGGAGACTTGACCTTCTGTAATGGTGGAGAAGTGGGGTTTGGAGGAGGAGGGTTGAGTAGATATGAGGAGGGGTTGTGTGGACTTTAGGCAAAAGTTTTGTCTGATGGTGTCAATCTTCTGTTTGAAGAATGAGGCAAAGTCGTCGGCTGAGATGAGAGAAGAGGGAGGAGTTGCTGGGGGATGAAGGAGAGAGTTGAAAGTGTTAAATAGCTGTTTAGGGTTGTGAGATAGGGAGGATATGAGAGATGAGAAGTAGGTTTGTTTTGCTGTAGTGAGTGCGGACTTGAAATTAGTGAGGGATTGCTTGAATGCGATGAAGTGCTCGATGGAGTGAGACCTTTTCCATCTCTGCTCCGCAACCCTGGAGGCCCGGCGCAGTTCTTTAGTAAGTTTAGTGTGCCAGGGTTGCCTGTTGAATGTGCGAGATGTGGTGTGTGTGAGAGGGGCGATCGAGTCTAGAGCTGCAGCTATTGTGGTGTTATATGAAGCAGCAGCAACGTCTGCATCGTGTAAGGAATTTATGTCTGTAAGAGGGAGGAGGGATTCAGAGAGTGAGTGTAGGTCAAGGTGTTTGAGATTTCTGCGAGGGTGTGTAAGTTTGTGGAGTGGGGATTGTGCACCTGGAGAGGAGAGGGTAGAGAATGTGAGGAGGTTATGGTCAGAGAGAGGGAGTGGTGAGTTAGAGAGGTTAGATAGGGAACAGAGGCGGGTGAAGATGAGGTCCAGTGTGTGGCCATCTTTGTGGGTGGGTGTGGAAGACCATTGAGTGAGTCCGAAGGAGGAAGTGAGAGATAGGAACTTAGAGACAGGCGAGTGGGAAGTGTTAATGGGGATGTTGAAGTCACCCATTATGATAGTGGGGATGTCAGTGGAGAGGAAGTGAAGCAGCCAGGTGGTGAAGTGGTCTAAGAAGGTGGTGGCTTGCCCTGGGGGTCGGTAAACGACGGCCAGTTGGAGGTTGGAGGGGGAATAGATGCGCACACAGTGCACCTCAAAAGAGGGGAGTGTAATGGAGGGTGGCAGTGGGATTTGGGTGAAAGCGCAGTGTTCTGATAGGAGAAAACCTACGCCTCCGCCATGTTTGCCGTTGGGGCGGGGGGTGTGGGAAAGGTGGAATCCGCCATATGAAAGTGCTAGAGTTGTGCTAATGGGAGTGGTGACAGGTCTTGTTTATGTTGCGTCTCAAGTTTGAGGATCTGCAAATAGAGGCTGACTATTTCAGCAGTGCGTTCTTTTTTTAAGGTGTGTACCCTGTGATGTGAATACCCCTCTCAGAACGCTTTTCAGAGCTTCCCATTTAATTGAAGGAGATGTAGAGTCCACATGATCCGCCATGAAGTTTTCAATAGTTTTGCATCAGACTCTATGCAGACGTGTCCCATTGCCATTGATCTGTTATACATCCAGCTCCTGGATATCATGGATTTGTACATTCCATCTAATCTGATTCACCATTGCAATGCTCCACAGTAATCTCACCAGTGTTTTGTACTGTTCCTGTCTGTTTTACAATGATGCATCTATTTGCCTCCTGTTGATATGACTGATAACTAGTGATGGGCAAGCAGTAAAATGTTCGGGTGCTCGTTGCTCGGGTTTGTTTTGCCAAGTATTTAAAGGGCTCGGGTACGGCTTTAGAGAAAGCGATTAATTTTTATTATAGTTAAATGATTACAGAAAATAGGAAATAGTGTGATATTGCGTACACTTTTGCATAATATAAATCACAAAGGTAAAGTATTTACACAGGAAGAAATAACTTCACCAGGAACCGTACACATCATCTGTCCGGGAAACATCAGCTGTGAGAAGCAAACAGCGAAGACAGAGAAAAGTCCTGGGATATCCACACTGTGGACCCACATGGGCATCCCCTCCAGTCCACAGGTTAACAGACTTCTGTCTTAGCTGAAGTGTTTCCCAACTGATATATTGTTTAGAAACAAATGCTTGTGCAGTCAAGTGTTACGCAAACTCTAACAAATACTATTTGTCCAATATAGTATCTCTCTTCTGAGTGGCCGACTCTTCAGATGACAATCTACACCGAACAAATACGTCACTGGATGAATCATATCAAAAACTCCTGCTACCGAATGTTTTACCATACTATAAACATATCATTTCTCACCAAACATGGATTCCGAAACTATCCAGTAATTGGGTGATAATATAAACATGCACTTTCCCACTAAACATTGCTACTTTCCCACTAAATGTTGATCCAGGTGCTGGGGAAACTACAGAAAATGCAAAGCTAGTATAAACTAAGCTATTACTGTCTAATATAACTGTTACTGTGAATTATCTTAAAGGGTTCTTTAAAGACAGGCTACCAATATGGATTCCTGATGGCCATTAACATCTTAGCACTACAATCCACCCTTGGCCATCTGGAAGCCATAAATCATTTATATACAATACTATATCGCAAGGGAATAGCTTCAGCAGATGAACGACACATCGCTATAAGAGAAGGAATACATTGTATACAACAGCATAAGGCAATACAGATTATAGCAAAAATTATTCCTAAAATATAGCGTAAATAACCAAAATCAGCCAACCAAGAAAATAACCAATCCCACCATTTACCATTACTCTGTGTGATGTGATCAATGTCATCATGTAACTAATCTATCTGAATCCTGACTATGATGTGACAAGTTAAAACGACACATACCTTCAAACTCCTGACATCCATGGTGGTGAATTAATAACAAATAATCTATAGTCGATCTATTCTGTAAAATAGCTTTTCGGTAACTTTGTATATCTAATAATATATCTTTGAAGGCTCTACTGGTAGTGTTTATTGATCTAGCTACAAGACAAGATAATCTCCCTACAGTCATAGAAGCATATGGGGCTATGGCAGGACATCCTACAATCGTAAGGGATAACCCTAGAATTTCTGATTCAGTTAAAAGGTTTACATTATACTTACAATCTTCAGCTAAACGGGAAAATCCCCTTTTTGGACGTTTAGCTTTATGGGATGGAAACAAAGGATACATCATTAGGGCTAATCTAGAGATAACACATGGCCCACCTGGAATATAATTAAAAGTGGTCTTCCCATAAGAAAACATCCACCCCTTGGGCAATCGTACATGTTGTATACGTGAGGGAGAGATTACTGCTTTGTTACACTTTATGTTTTTTCCCTCCCTCATTCTCTTGCAATTTTTATCTGAACGTGAACCGCACATGATATTATCTTCATTTTGCCTTTTGTTACCTTCTATTTTATTTGCTGACATTTACTTATGGTATTTTGATTACAAGTCATTTGATAACATAACTCAGCAGATGCCATATCTTGAGTCTTTATAGTTATCATGTCTTCAGTAAGAGAGTCCTCTCCAGTACAGTTTATACATGTATAATATGGGTTGTATGTATAATTCTGGATCACATCTCCTTCTTCAATCTCCTCATCTTGGACAAACCCCCCTATCAATTGTGTCCACAGTTGTAAGGGGGTTGGTATAGCTCCCATACAAGTGTCTAGTATATTGGCAGCGGTAGTAGTTTTTGTCATACAAAAAATGGCTCATGTTCATCAATTGTGTCAAGTAACTCCGTAGGTTCTGATTAATTTTCCACAATGCCACATTTTCTTTGACTGGCACTTCTTCTCTTTGTTGATACAATGGTTTGGTAGTGACAGAGACCAAAAGGACCATGCCTGTAACGCCGATCAGCCTCCATCTCCAAATTTGAATTGGACACTAAAAAGAAAGAACAGATTTGGTATCCTCTGAGATAACACCTGTCTGCTGGAACATGTTCCCATTTCTCCTGTTCTTGTTTCATCACTATTAACGCATTGTATGCCCCTCTAGCAATCACCTCTGAAGGCTCTGGGGGACCTTTATCCTCAGCTTGATTTACCCAAATTTTTGCACCATCATTTAAAGAATGTGTGGAACCAAAAGATTAATCTCCTCTGACAGTTATTACTGTAGGACTGTTCCCTTGATCACATCTAACCTGAGGGGCACCACTCTGGTTTGTGCCCACTGATAAGTAGCTTACTCTCCAAGATGTCCACATTTCGGGTGTCCCCATTGAGCCAATCCAAGTAGCTTCTCAGCTGAGTCCGGCTCCTCACTGGCATCAGCAACTGATATTTTGGGATGTTCATCCGCTATTGAATTGAAGAGTCTTTCCAGGTTATCTGAAGCACAATCAGCGTCAACGTGAAATAACGTTTAATTATTTGCACAATTGCCCAAATATCTTTATGCCACATTTGTTTCCCCCACACATCTTTGCCGTATATTTTACAATTATTCTGAGCCCAAGTTGGTAACCAGGTAGTCAACCCATTCGCCACAGACCATGAATCTGTATACAAATAACATTCACTCAGTGACTCCTGTCTCAAGACCCTGTAGATTGCATAAAGTTCTGCATATTGGCTAGTCTTTCCCTCACCAGTGGTAACTAGCATCCTGTTGCTGGCTGATACCCCTCCACTTTCCACACTCGATTATTACCCTGATATCTGGCAGACCCATCAGTAAACCAAGCATGTTTTCGCTGTTTGTTCAGGACTCAATAGTTCAAAAGGAACCCCCCATGTTACCGGGGATTCCTTATGTGACCTTTGTAATTCTTGCTGCCTAAGTCCTATAGAAACTTTAGCTATTTTCTCATGCAATGATGTAACCCCGCTCACTCCTGGTTTTGTCCGGTCCTGAATATACCATTTCCATTTTATTACTGATAATTCCTGGGCATGCCGTATGTGATGGGTTTTTAGAGTACTGCGTATCCACTGCATGATTGGGATCTCTGGTCTGATTGTTACCTCATATCCTATTGTTAATTGCTTTGTATCAATTAATGCCCAGTAACATGCCAATAGTTGACATTAAAAGGAAGTATAACGCTGAGCTGCTTCAGGTCATTTTCTATTCAAAAACCCTAAGGGTACTTTGTTCCTTCCCTGTTTTTGCCACAAACTCCAATTAGCATATTGTTCCTGTACTGACACATATAGTTCCACGGGTTCATCTTCCAACACCGGCCACAAATCCACTTCCTTTTGCACTGCTTCTTTTGCTCGTTCAAACGCCATTTGTTGCTCCTCACCCCATTCAAAGGGATACTTTTTCCTAGTTACCTTGTAAAGAGGTGTGAGTATTTGGCCAAGGTGTGGAATGTGCTGTCTCCAAAACCCAAAAAGTCCAATGAACTTTTGTGTTTGGACTTTGTCTCTAGGAACAGCAAAGTCAAGAATCTTCTGCCTAGCCTTTGGTGTCATTTCTCTGTGTCCTTTGTTCCATTAGATACAAAGGAACTTCACTGTTTGTGCAGATTCCTGCACTTTATTGAGATTGATTTCCCATCCTTTACTCCTCATATGTTCAATCAGTGCGTTTAGCTGCTGGGCCACTTCCTCCTCTGTTTCTCCCTATACCATAGTATCATCAATGTAATGAGATATACACCTCGTACACACGCAGCTCAGCTCCGTACACCTCGTACACACGCGGCTCAGCTCCGTACACCTCGTACACACACGGCTCTGCTCCATACACCTCGTACACACGCGGCTCCGCTCCGTACACCTTGTACACACGCGGCTCAGCTCCGTACACCTCGTACACACGCGGCTCTGCTCCGTACACCTCGTACACATGCGGCTCTGCTCCGTACACCTCCTACACACGCGGCTCTGCTCCGTACACCTCCTACACACGCGGCTCCGCTCCGTACACCTCCTACACACGCGGCTCCGCTCCGTACACCTCGTACACACGCGGCTCTGCTCCGTACACATCGTACACGCGCGGCTCCGCTCCGTACACCTCCTACACACGCGGCTCTGCTCCGTACACCTCCTACACACGCGGCTCCGCTCCGTACACCTCCTACACACGCGGCTCTGCTCCGTACACCTCCTACACACGCGGCTCCGCTCCGTACACCTCCTACACACGCGGCTCCGCTCCGTACACCTCGTACACACGCGGCTCTGCTCCGTACACATCGTACACGCGCGGCTCCGCTCCGTACACCTCCTACACACGCGGCTCCGCTCCGTACACTTCGTACACACGCGGCTCTGCTCCGTACACATCGTACACGCGCGGCTCTGCTCCGTACACCTCGTACACACGCAGCTCTGCTCCGTACACCTCGTACACGCGCGGCTCCGCTCCGTACACCTCGTACACACGCGGCTCTGCTACATCCACACTGTAAACCCCTCCTGATCCCACACATAAACTTCAGCTCATCCAGCACCATGACAACCAGCACAGCAGAGTCCTGCATCCACTGAGGCCCCTGATCATGTGACCCCTGACTCCTCCCCTCCTGTGACCTCATCACAGCTCCTGTGTGCACACAACAGCCATATATGTGGTGGCGGCTCTGCAGGTGGAGGTATGTGGAGACCCCCATTACTGGCTCATTAATATGAGATATATTTTGCACAGGGGATATCGCAGCCAATTCCCACAAGAATAATCCTGGAAACACAGAATTAGAGATGATTATTTCTCTGCAGTTTCTTTAGGACATAATACTTTCCATTGCCTTTTGTTGGGTCGTTATCGGAGCTCCTATTTCTATAGTGAGCCTATGTGGTGACATCCAGGAGACTCCAATGGGCACATTACGGCTCGTTCACTATCCATGACTGAATCAATGGACATGTATGTGGTCCCTGGACCGGGCGTCTCTTCTGTATTTGTAGATTTATGGAGCTGACACTATCGTTTTTAGGCCCTAGGATTTGCGCGTTCACAAAGTCACTGATAGTTGATAAAATTGCTACAAATATCAGGGAAAACTCGGTCAATAATCTCCAGTACTGAGGATGCCATTTTACAAAAGTCTTCCGGGAAGGAAATGAAGCCGGTAGTGGAATTTATAGGGAACCTGTCATTTCTGAGACCTAGTAGGTGGGGTGTAAATTTGTCCGCAGTTGTATTTCCCATCAAGTGAACCTGCTTATTAGTAGCTTCTGAGTAAATCTCCATCCTGAAAAGGGTCTCCTTGCCATGGTGGGATCGCTGTTATGCTTTTTTGATCGAAAACCATGTTTAATAAGAACCCTATGTTATTTAAATGCACTTTTGCTTTTTTACTTATTTCGTTACAGCAGGGTTTATGATCATTTTGTTTCTCGTAGGTTTTGCATATGTCTCCGCTCTCTATAGATGAGAAGATTTTAAACAGACATTCAGCTCATCTATTGGTGTTACTCCCTTAAGAACAGGTAACGTTTGGCAGAAGTCACCTGTAAAAAGTACAATTCCCCGCATTAAGCGATTGGATCCCTGCAGCTCTTTCATGGTGCGTTCGAGGGCCTCGACAGCTTTCTTGTGCGCCATGGTAGATTCATCACAGACAATTAATTTGCAAGTCTGTAATTCTTTAGCTTTCCCTGAGCCCTTAGTTATATTACACATGGGAGTTTCAGAGAGCGCTAGATTCAAGGGCAATCCTAGTGCTGAATGAGCTGTACACCCTCCATCTAAAAGAGTGGCCGCAATCCCAGAAGAGGCAATGGCCAGCGCAATATTATTGTTTGAGCGAATTTCTATGAGCAGCAAATTAATTACGAATGTTTTACCGCTACCTCCTGGTGCATCAAGGAAAAACAGTCTCCCATTAACAATTGAAATCTGACCCGTAATTGCCAAATACGCCGATCTTTGGTAATCAACCAAAAGAGGCTTATTTAATGTGACAAATTCTTTCAACCTTTCCAAATCATATCTTTTATTTCGCAGAATATCTCAGCCCCTAACATCAAAGGCTGGTCGAACTGGTGCTAGTAAACCTAATTCTATTAGAGTTTTACTATTGATACATATGCACCTTTATTCTAGCGTCAAGAGGAATATGTTGGCAGTGAAATTAAAGTCTAAGTCTGGATTAACTCTCCTGTGCACTCTAAGAATATCTTCGCTAAGCTATTATTTGTATTTTTCCCAAAGAGCACAAGGATTGGAAGGTGCACAGGTTGTAATTATTATAGCAAACAGGTTTCGAAGTTGAAGTAGAAAGCGAGTGAGGGACATTTTCTGCAATGTCATGTCCCAGTGTTGACCATCTTTTGGGATGCCTACCTGTAAGTTTGACACAGCTCACCATCAACTGTATTTAAATCTGTGAAAGACGTTGGCCCACGGACAGTGTGACGCAATACACGTAGGTAGTAACACTCTGCATTGCTTAGCTGAACTGTATACACGCGTATAATAGCATCACTAGAACATCCGTCCCATCCTTGGACCCATGCACTTTGTTTCCTCTTGCAAAATACTTTTCTCAATTTATTCCATGTATAATATTTTGGAACGTCTGAATATAACAAAGTCCTTGCGAATGGATCTGCTTGATACAGGAGAAAGTAAGCTGTTAATGTTGTATTAGGTGGTCGAGCCGCTCTTTTTTTTCTAAATTATTGGTAGTGAAATAAACTCATTGTCCATTTTTAAGATGGACGCTGAGATGAACCACAGTCGGATGACATTCATGTCTTTCATGAATGGGAAAATGTAGTAATCGCCACATGGATTTGTTACTGCTTATTAGAGATGAGCGGTGTTCGACTCCAACTGTTCGCCAATCTCAAATTCGAGCTGTTTTGGGCGGTGTTCGAGCCGTTCGGCGAACACGAACGATTTTAAAAAAATTCGGCTGTTCGAGGTTATGTTCGATAACTGTTCGTGCACCAAAATCATAACTGGATTTTTTCTCAGTAATGCTGAAAATTAATGTTAATACGCAGTTTGAGTGTACAGCGGGGCGGGGGAGGGGCAGGGGATGGATCTCTGCAGAAATAATGAGGATCTCCATTTTTTTTTCTCTTTCCCGCATTTACAGTGGGGTGGTGCAGTCTGTCAGCCTATCAGCAGCGCACACACGGAGTGAAGTTTTTTTCACACAAGCAAGGGCATGTGTCATTGGCAGTGTATGTCACATGTCCTTGCCCTATAAGACCCAGCCATTTTCCACGTCGCCACCATTTTCTCACTGCTGCAGCTGCGTGTTAGACGGCACCGCTGTTGCTGTGTGCGCTATACTTTGAGTGTTAATTTCAAGCCAATTTTCGCACAAATCTACAGATAGCTTGGGAGTAGGAAATAGTTGTGATTGCAGTCCTTTTGAGGACTAGGTTACATCTAGTGTTGAGCCACCCCCGTAGTGTTCGAGTTCGGTTCGGTTCGTCGAACACCCGTGTGTTCGCCGAACTGTTCGTCGAACTGTTCGTCGAACACCTTCGAACACCGTTAAAACCAATGGCAGGCAAACAAAAACACATAGAAACACATAGAAAACACCTTCAAAGGTGTCCAAAAGCTGACAAACTGCTCAGAAGACACAACTAACACATGGAAAGGTGACAAGTACATATAGTCATGCGAAAAGAAAAGAGGTGGAGGAGTAAAAGGAGGGGGAGACACAGATATAGGCATGTCATGCCCTTCTAAAATCCACAAAGTGAGAAGCCGACATGTTCAGTCCGCTCCTGCCCGTGCCACCTCCGTGTCGCCGGGTTTGTGCTAGAGCCGCGGTGAACCCTGACGGCCAGCCCCCCTCTCCCAATACTGGTGCCTGTCCGCTGGTGGGTCGAGCGAGCCCCCCTGTGGTGGAGGCAGCTCTAAGCTTTTTAATTTAAATTGTCTCTCTAATTTGAATGAATACACTTTAAATCCATTTACAAGGATCTATTGGAGGGCAAGTCTCATGCCAGCAGCCGCGTAATTCCAGCTCCAGTAGCGTCCACTAAAGCTGCTGCAGTTAAAAAGCTTTTATAAGGATCGAGCTTGGCTGTCCACCGCAAGGCATCCTACTGCTAGTCCCAGCCCCTATGCCTTGGGGTGCCTCCTGATGCTCTTCACTGAGTATCCCGTGGTCCCGAAGCATTTCCTTTGAAAAAATTAAGTGTCCAAACTACAGGTGGTGTAGCTTGCTTAACAGCCGGGATAATCCGCTGACTAGCAGACACTGCTACTAGGCACAAAGTATTTCCTGGGCTAGATGCAGTTAAAAATTTGTAATTAGATACTCTCGTTGGATGATGAGAAAGCATTCCATAGAGTCTCCTGGCACGCCATATATGATTCTCTTAAAAAGCTTGGGGTAGGGGTCTAGGGGACCCTTTTATAGCCAAAATCACGGCCCTGTATCACAATACGTCACCTAGGCTGAAGATAAATGGAACTGTAGCACCCTGAGGGCTCGGTTGCTACAGAGGTATTGCACCTCACCCAGAGGTGTGATATCTCACTCTCAGGTAAGGATAGAGTGTGGATCAGGACCCGACACCTGCATGCATTACACCACATTGCCGTGGGGCAGGGCGACCAATATGCCTCTGAGATGGGCACGACAGTCCCTGTCCCTGGCTGGAGTGGGGGGAGGGAACACTGAGGAAGGGGAACCCTGTAGTGCAGGAGCAGGGAGGAAGCAGTTCCTGGGTGCATTGAAAAGGGAGTATAAAAGGTGGGCACCATCTTAGTTCAGTGCAGAGAAGTCTGAGCAGAAGTGGCAGGGAGCAGGGGCTCTGCATGAGCTCTGCTCCGGAGGCGGGCCTAGTAACAGAGGCCCAGGCCTGGAAGAGGGAGAAGGAAGGAAGAGGAGCGGAGAAGGCTCCAGGAACGAGGAATGAAGGGATCCCAGGGGTGCGGACGGGCGAGTCGCCACCGCACGCCCAAATCCACCTGCGTGGAGGGGTCAGGCCAAAGGGGGAGACCGGTCCCCGAAACTAGTGGAGGCAGGAAACGACCCTCAGCTAGAAACCGGAGGCTGTGACATTTTATGTGGCGCAGCCCCTCGCTACACCCGCTAGGAAGGCACCACATAGGGTCAGGGAAACTGGCGCCAAGTTTACCAAGAGGAGGCCCGAGGCAGCCGGACAGAAGCTTTGGTAAGAAAGGCCAGACAAAGGACACACAAAGGGGGTCCTGTGAAGCGCTCCAAAGCTATCTGGGAGTTGTCTGAGCCCCTCATCTGGTGAGCACAGTACGACGTGGGCAGCCGTTACCTGCAGACGTGGTCTGGATAATAAGAACTGTGAGTAAAGGCCCTGGACTGCATCACTGACTCCGTGTCGTTACTGCTGCTGCCCTGCACCATCACCCCCATCCTCCGCATACACTGCCCTGAGGCTATACTCCTCCCGTGGGGAGCTATGCTACGCTCTGCTGCACCCACAACACCAGCCTCAGCGGTCTGCCCTGCAGCGGCGGTTCACTCTGACCGCAATCCACGGGTGGCGTAGTCGGACATTTAAACATCAAAACCACATAAATGGTTCCGCCACTGGTTTGACCACCCTGAGCCACGGAACCGGGTCGCCGCCACGAAGACTACAACCACCAGCATCCACCAAAAAGGGTCCGGCTCCGGGTGTCCCAAGGCCCAGGGGGTACATCAGAACATTTTCATCACCTTTCACAATCACCAATGGGACAAGGCAGGGATGTCCTCTGTCCCCTCTCTTATACATCCTAGTGACGGAGCACCTGCTCTCATCAATTCGCCATAACCCCAATATTAGGTGGATTGAGGTGGGAAGCACCGAGTACAAGTGCTCTCTATTTGCTGATGATGTCCTAGTATATATCGCTCAATCACATATATCCATCCATGCTGTTATGGCTGAAATAGATCACTTTGTTACATGGTCAAATTTTAAAATCAATGCAGCGAAGTCTGAGGCCCTCGATGTCTCCCTCCCCAAATCCATATAGGATTCCATCCAGTCCAACTTTCCCTTTGCCTGGCCCTCACAGGGTATCAAATACTTAGGAATTCCTATTCATAGAGACCTCTCCCATCTATGTTATCTTAATTTTGGGCCCTTTATTGAACAACTCCATACAGACCACAGTTGGCAAGTTAGAACTGTAAGATTCACTACGTGAACCACTGGTGTTTTGTGGAAAAGCACATGTACACTGTGTTCCAAATTATTATGCAAAAAGTGTTTAGGAGTGATAAGGGAAGAATTTGTTTGTTTGTCAGTTAAACTCATTGATGGTGATGTGTGTCAGGGCTCTTTATATCACTGTAAGCAATTGCAGACACCTGTGCTAATTAGTTTGGCAGGTGTGTCCAATGAAAGGCAAGACTACTTAAGAAGGCTGTCTCACATTATTAAGCAGCCTACATTTTCTGCCAAAATGGGAAAGAAAAAGGATGTGTCGGCTGCTGAGAAGCAACAAATTGTGGAGTGTTTAGGTCAAAGCATGACTACAATCAACATTGTGCGATGATCAGGATGAAGTGTCTTGGCAATCAAGAAGTATGTAGCTGATTCACAGTACACACGTGTGCGTACTGATAAGGGCAAATTGAGGACTCTTTCCTACAGGCAATTACGTCAGGTTAAAAGAGCATCGGAAAAAAACCTTGTCATAGCAGCAGACAAGTTTTTGAAGCTGCTGGTGCCTCCAACGTCCCCCGAACAACAAGATGCAGGGTCCTTCAGAGGTTTGCAGCTGTGCATACGCCATCCTGTCGACCTCCTCTATCCACTTCACACAAGCAGAAACGGCTCCAGTGGGCCAAACATTACATGAAGACTGATTTCAAAACTGTTTTGTTCACGGATGAGTGCCGTGCAGCGCTCGATGGTCCAGATGGATGGAGTGGAGGATGGCTGGTTGATGGACACCCCACGCAAACACGGCTACAGCGCCAACAAGGAGGAGGTGGAGTAATGTTTTGGGCTGGAATCATGGGGAGAGAGATTGTCGGCCCCTTTAGGATCCCTGAAGGCGCTAAAGATGAACTCCATAATGTATGTGGATTTTCTCAAACAGCACTTCCTGCCATGGTTCAAGAAGAAGAACCGTGTATTTCACAGCAAGATCATTTTTTTGCATGATAATGCACCATCTCATGCTGCACATAAAACATCTGCATCTCTGGCTGATATGGGAATAAAAGGGGACAAACTTATGGTGTGACCCCCATGCTCCCCTGTCCTCTACCCCATTCAGAACCTCTGGAGCATCATCAAAAGGAGTGTCTATGATGGCGGGAGGCAGTTCACATCTAAGCAACAGCTCTGGGAGGGTATTCTGTCCTCATGCAAAACAATTGAAGCAGAAACCATCCAAAACCTGACAAATTCAATGGACGAGAGAGTTCAGGGGCTCCTTTCGAACAAGGGGTCCTATGTGAAAATGTAACATCACCTAGAATAAAGTTTTGACTTGAAAACTGTTTGATTTCAGTTTCTAATAACCTGCTAATGCTTATAATTTCAAAAATGACAATTTTTTTGGTCTTTATTAAAATGAAAAGGTTGATCGAAAAGTTTGGGGGATCTAAGAGTGTGGCAACCCAGTAGTCATGATTACTTCGAATTCTGACAATATGAGGGTCATGTTGCAGGTAGTGCAGCAAGAAGGCACTTATGTGTCTTGCGCATCTCGGAGCCCCAAAATTATTTTCCGGGCTAGATGCAGCTAAAAATTATTATTAATTTTAAATCTGGTGAAGCTTAGTATAGTTGGCCTAATAGGATCAGTGCTGCACACTGCTACAAAGCCCAAATTATTTTCCAGTCAAGATACAGATAAACATGATTAGTAATTTTAAATCTGGTGGAGCTTATTATAGATGGCCTAATAGAATCAGTGCTGCACACTGCTACAAATCCCAAATTATTTTCCAGTCAAGATACAGATAAACATGATTAGTAATTTGAAAGCTTAAAACGGTTGGTAGGGTGATTTTAACCAATCATCAAGCTTTTACTCTCCCCAGGATGACACAGGGGTAGAAAAGTCGTTTCGGATCCATGATTTGTTCATCTTTATGAACGTGAGTCTGTCTACATTATCAGTGGAGAGCCGCGTGCGCTTATCTGTCAGCACACCACCAGCAGCGCTGAACACACGTTCAAACAGAACGCTGACTGCGGGGCATGACAAGATCTCCAAGGCGTAAGTGGCTAGCTCCGGCCATTTATCCAGATTGGAAGCCCAAAAAGAGCAAGGGTCCAGTGACACAGTCATGGCTTCAATGTTTACATGGAGATACTCCTGTACCATCGTCTCTAGGCGTTGACTATGTGTCAGACTTCTTGTCTCCTGTGGCCTTGCAAAGGATGGGCTAAAAAAGTGGTGAAATGATTCCGCAAAATTGATGTTACCAGCAGATACTGTGGTTCTGTTACGGTTTGAGTGCTGAACACTTGACGGTCCCACGGTTGGCAAGTTGGAACTGTGAGATTCACTACGTGCACCACTGGTGTTTTGTGGAAAAGCACATGTAAGATTCTGCACCAGTCTCTGCTGATACTCCTGCATGCGTGCATCCCTTTCTATGGCAGGAATAATTTCTGCAAATTTACTTTTGTACCGGGGATCTAACAGTGTGGCAACCCAGTAGTCAGGATTATTTCTAATTCTCACAATTCGAGGGTCATGTTGCAGGTAGTGCAGCAAGAAGGCACTCATGTGTGTTGCGCATCCAGGAGCACCAAGTCCCTGTTGTGTTGGTGGCGAGGTAACAATCATGCTTCCTTCCTCTGTCCTCTCCCCCCAACCTCGCACAACAGAAATGTGATCAAGGTCTCCCTCATCTGATGAGTCTTCCATCAGTTCGTCCTCCACTTCTTCCTGGGCTCCTGCACCTTCCTCACTAGTTTGGCTGCTACCATGCGCCCTGGTAAAACCATCTCCCCCACCCTCACATGCCTGCCGCCTTGGTGCTGCCGACCGTCTGGACCTTGCAGATGTTAGCCCTTCCGCATACAACTCCTCCTCCTCTACTTCCTCCACCTCCTCTTGTGCCACCACCTGACTCCGAATTCTGTTTAACATGTGCTCCAGCATGTAAATCACCGGAATAGTCATGCTGATAATGTCATCGTCAGCACTAAACATCTTCGTCGCCATTTCAAAACTGTGCAGAAGGGTGCATAGGTCCCCGATCTGAGACCACTCCTCCAGCGTGATTTGCCCCACCTCTGGATCTCGTTGGCCCAGGCTATACGTCAGAACGTATTGCACCAGGGCTTGTCGGTGCTGCCACAGTCGCTGCAACATGTGCAGAGTTGAATTCCACCGGGTAGGCACATCGCATTTTAGCCGGTGAAGTGGCAGGCCCAACGACTTCTGTAGAGATGTAAGTCGCTGAGCTGCGGGATGCGAACGGCGGAAGTGAGCACACAGCGACCGTGCCCTCTGCAGAAGGCCATCTAGTCCGGGATAGTGGGCTAAAAATTGCTGGACAACCAGGTTCAACACGTGAGCCATACAAGGCACGTGTGTGACATTGCCCCGGCGAAGGGCCGCACCCAGGTTTGCAGCATTGTCGCACACGGCCTTCCCTGGTTTCAGGTCCAGTGGAGACAACCATTCATGAAATTGGTTCTCCAGAGCTGACCACAACTCCTCAGCTGTGTGACTCACATTTCCCAGACATTTCAAAGTAAAAACCGCCTGATGACGTTGAGCTCTACTGCCAGCATAGTAAGGAGGTGTGCAGGATCCCTTCTGCGCAGTTAGAAAGCTTGTGGCATGACCAGACAGGCTTTGGGTGCAGGTGGAAGACCGAGAGGAGGTTGAGGAGGCAGAAGCAGTGGAGGAACTTTGACATAAAGAGGATTGACGCACAACTCGTGGGGACGGCAAGACTTGGACAGCAGCCCCTTGTCCTGCTGTCACCATAGTTACCTAGTGCCCAGTCAGCGACATGTAACGCCCCTGTCCATGCCTACTCGTCCAAGTGTTTGTGGTGAAATGCACCCTGTCACACACAGAGTTTCTCAAAGAAGCGGTGATGTTGTGTGCGACATGCTGGTGGAGCGCAGGCACACCTTTCTTTGAGAAGTAGTGCCGACTGGGCATCTGGTACTGGGGCACTGCGACGGACATAAGGTCTCGAAAATCCTCTGTGTCCACCAGGCGGAAAGGCAGCATTTCTGTAGCCAAGAGCTTGCAGATGGTTAAATTCAACCTCTTAGCTTTCTCATGGCTAGGAGGAAATTGTCTTTTACTTGTCCACATCTGAGGGACCGAGGGCTGGTTATTGTGCTTAGACGGGGTTGATAAGGGTGTCCCCGGCAAACTGCCGGTCTGTGAGGAAGATGCAGGCGGACATGTTAGGTTGCCTTGATCCAAAGGTGGTGCTATCGATGTCGGACAGCGCTCAACACCAGCTGGTGTTACCACCTCCAAAGAAAATGATGACCTGCCAATCACGCTGGCTGTTGCGGGTATAGAGGTGGCAGGTCTGCGCCCCAAAACAGGTGTGACTGCTGTCCCCCCAGTCACAGAGGATGAAGAGGCCACGGATGCACAAGATATGGCAGACGGTGGTTGGCCCGGCCGGCTAGGCCGCATTGTAGCACACTGAGCTTCCCACTGCAACTTATGCTTCATGTCCATGTGCCGGTTCATGCATGAAGTACTCAAAGTATGTATTTTTTGGCCTCTACTTAGCTTTTGCTGACAAATGTTACAGATAACACGAGTTGGGTCATCTTTATCGATCTGAAAAAATGCCCAGGCTATGCAAAGCTTAGCACCCATGCGACCTGAAGAGCCACCACGACTTGTGGTGAGAGGCAGAGTTGTGTTTGAGGATGCAGTTGTTGACGTGCTTCCAGTACTACGTCTCTGTCCAGGAAGGCGCAACCTGACCTCGTCGTCACTAGCATCTTCCTCCACCTCCTCTGCTGACCTCATCTCTTGGCTGACTGTGGGTTGACAGTAAGTGGGATCTCCAACCTCATCATCATCACCCTGTGCGTTATCACACCCGTCGTCCTCAGAGCCAACCTGTTACTGCCCTGACAAAAAACTAAAGTTGTCGCTCCAATCAGGTATTTGAGTCTTATCATCGTCTTCCTCATTGTCTCCACCAACAGGAGTTACAGTTTGGGAATGAGGGTCTACATTATGGTCAGAACCTTCTGCGTCTGGTCCTGGATCCGACTCATAAAGATTCTGTGCATCAGTGCAGATCATTTCCTCGTCTGGATTCACAGAAACGCTGGAGTCGACCTCTGATTCCCAGGCTATAGTATGAGTAAACAGCTCTGCAGACTCAACCATCTGTTCTACCTCATACTCAGACGGGCAGCTGGAGATTTGGGAGCTGTGAGGAAGCAAGTGCGATTGGGGTGACACCTTTGAGGACTGGAGTATTTGTGATGTTGAAGTTGATGTGGAGTAGAGCCCACTTAAAGGAGCACTTGATATCTGTTGAAGCACCTGCTGTTTTTGTGCCTCATCTGGAATTTGTAGCGATTGACGTGGCCGTAAGAAAGGGATCTTATCACATTGTCCGCTAAAAGAAGTAGACATTTTAGTTTGGCTGGAAGATGGTCTTTCTTCTGCAGATGTTACTGTTGCTTTAACACCTACCCCACGGACACAACCTTTTTTCCCCTTCCCAACACACCTATTCCCCTTTCCACCAGCAGCAGGCCTTTTTCCACTCATTTTGGTGGTTAACTAATTCACAACTCTGGAGTTGTTTGCACAAAAAAACAATGGATGGGAACCGAGCAGAGCTGAGTGGCCAAACTGTGGTATTAGGCCAAAACTATTGGCTGGGTTAGATGCAGAAAAAAATTATATTCAATTTGCAACCTGATGGAGGTCAGTATAGATGGACTAATAGAACAAGTCCCACACACAGCTAGAAGCCCAATATTTTTTCAGAGGTAGATGCAGAAAAAAAATATATTCAGTTTGCAACCTGATGGAGGTCAGTATAGATGGACTAATAGAGAAAGTCCCACACACTGCTAGAAGGCCAAATATTTTTTCAGAGCTAGATGCTGACAAAAAATTATTTTTAATTTGCAACCTGATGGAGGTCAGTATAGATGGACTAATAGAGAAAGTCCCACACACTGCTAGAAGGCCAAATATTTTTTCAGAGCTAGATGCAGATATAAATTATTTTTAATTTGCAACCTGATGGAGGTCAGTATAGATGGACTAATAGAGAAAGTCCCACACACTGCTAGAAGGCCAAATATTTTTCCAGAGCTAGATGCTGACAAAAAATTATTTTTAATTTGCAACCTGATGGAGGTCAGTATAGATGGACTAATAGAGAAAGTCCCACACACTGCTAGAAGGCCAAATATTTTTTCAGAGCTAGATGCAGATATAAATTATTTTTAATTTGCAACCTGATGGAGGTCATGATGGAGGTCAGTATAGATGGACTAATAGAGAAAGTCCCACACACTGCTAGAAGGCCAAATATTTTTTCAGAGCTAGATGCAGACAAAAAATTATTTTGAATTTGCAACCTGATGGAGGTCAGTATAGGTGGACTAATAGAACAAGTCCCACACACTGCTAGAAGGCCAAATATTTTTTCAGAGCTAGATGCAGAAAAAAATTATATTCAGTTTGCAACCTGATGGAGGTCAGTATAGATGGATTAATAGAACAAGTCCCACAGACAGCTAGAAGCCCAATATTTTTTCAGAGGTAGATGCAGAAAAAAAAAATATTCAGTTTGCAACCTGATGGAGGTCAGTATAGATGGACTAATAGAGAAAGTCCCACACACTGCTAGAAGGCCAAATATTTTTTCAGAGCTAGATGCTGACAAAAAATTATTTTTAATTTGCAACCTGATGGAGGTCAGTATAGATGGACTAATAGAGAAAGTCCCACACACTGCTAGAAGGCCAAATATTTTTTCAGAGCTAGATGCAGATATAAATTATTTTTAATTTGCAACCTGATGGAGGTCAGTATAGATGGACTAATAGAGAAAGTCCCACACGCTGCTAGAAGGCCAAATATTTTTTCAGAGCTAGATGCAGACAAAAAATTATTTTGAATTTGCAACCTGATGGAGGTCAGTATAGGTGGACTAATAGAACAAGTCCCACACACTGCTAGAAGGCCAAATATTTTTTCAGAGCTAGATGCAGAAAAAAATTATATTCAGTTTGCAACCTGATGGAGGTCAGTATAGATGGATTAATAGAACAAGTCCCACAGACAGCTAGAAGCCCAATATTTTTTCAGAGGTAGATGCAGAAAAAAAATATATTCAGTTTGCAACCTGATGGAGGTCAGTATAGATGGACTAATAGAGAAAGTCCCACACACTGCTAGAAGGCCAAATATTTTTTCAGAGCTAGATGCAGAAAAAAATTATATTCAGTTTGCAACCTGATGGAGGTCAGTATAGATGGATTAATAGAACAAGTCCCACACACAGCTAGAAGCCCAATATTTTTTCAGAGGTAGATGCAGAAAAAAAATATATTCAGTTTGCAACCTGATGGAGGTCAGTATAGATGGACTAATAGAGAAAGTCCCACACACTGCTAGAAGGCCAAATATTTTTTCAGAGCTAGATGCAGATATAAATTATTTTTAATTTGCAACCTGATGGAGGTCAGTATAGATGGACTAATAGAGAAAGTCCCACACACTGCTAGAAGGCCAAATATTTTTTCAGAGCTAGATGCAGAAAAAAATTATATTCAGTTTGCAACCTGATGGAGGTCAGTATAGATGGACTAATAGAACAAGTCCCACACACAGCTAGAAGGCCAAATATTTTTTCAGAGGTAGATGCAGATAAAAATTATTTTTAATTTGCAGCCTGATGGAGGTCAGTATAGATGGACTAATAGAGAAAGTCCCACACACTGCTAGAAGGCCAAATATTTTTTCAAAGCTAGATGCAGACAAAAAATTATTTTGAATTTGCAACCTGATGGAGGTCAGTATAGATGGACTAATAGAACAAGTCCCACACATAGCTAGAAGCCCAAATATTTTTTCAGAGGTAGATGCAGATAAAAATTATTTTTAATTTGCAACCTGATGGAGGTCAGTATAGATGAACTAATAGAGAAAGTCCCACACACTGCTAGAAGGCCAAATATTTTTTCAGAGCTAGATGCAGACAAAAAATTATTTTGAATTTGCAGCGTGATGGAGGTCAGTATAGATGGACTAATAGAAAAAGTCCCACACACTGCTAGAAGGCCAAATATTTTTTCAGAGCTAGATGCAGAAAAAAATTATATTCAGTTTGCAACCTGATGGAGGTCAGTATAGATGGACTAATAGAACAAGTCCCACACACTGTTAGAAGGCCAAATATTTTTTCAGAGCTAGATGCAGAAAAAAATTATATTCAATTTGCAACCTGATGGAGGTCAGTATAGATGGACTAATAGAATGATGCTATGCCCAAAAGATTTTACTTCACTAGGTGCAGTAAAAAAATTGGTATTCTATACACAGGTGGTATATCTCGCAACACAGATAGGCTACTCCACTGACTAACACACTCTGCAATAGGCCAAAAAGGATTAGCTTTGCTAGATTCAGCCAAATGCTGTGGAAAAAATTTGCACAGCACTGGCACAGACCTGCCTGGCAAAAACTGATAGGAACTGATGTAACCTAGTCCTGAAAAGGACTGCAATTACAATTAGTCTTTACTCCCACAATCTATCTAATTAAGAGCACAGACCTGCCTGATAAAAGTCGTAGGAAATGCTGTAACCTAGTCCTTAAAAGGACTGCAATCACAACTATTCCCTACTCCCAAGCTATCTGTATATTTGTGCGAAAATTGGCTTGAAATTAACAAGGTATAGCGCACACAGCAACAGCGGTGCCGTCTAACACGCAGCTGCAGCAGTGAGAAAATGGTGGCGACGGGGAAAATGGCTTGGTCTTATAGGGCAAGGACATGTGACATACACTGCCAATGACACATGCCCTTGCTTGTGTGAAAAAAAGCACTTCGCTCCGTGTGTGCGCTGCTGATAGGCTGACAGATTGCACCTCCCCACTGTAAATGCGGGAAAGAGAAAAAAAAATGGAGATCTTCATTATTCCTGCAGAGATCCATCCCCTGCCCCTCCCCCCACCCCGCTGTACACTCAAACTGCGTATTAACATTAATTGTCATCATTACTGAGAAAAAATCCAGTTATGATTTTGGTGCACGAACAGTTATCGAACATAACCTCGAACAGCCGAATTTTTCTCAAATCGTTCGTGTTCGCCGAACGGCTCGAACACCGCCCAAAACAGCTCGAATTTGAGATTGGCGAACAGTTCGAGTCGAACAACGCTCATCTCTAGTTACATCATTTCCTACGACTTTTATCAGGCAGGTCTGTGCTCTTAAATAGATAGCTTGGGAGTAGGGAATAGTTGTAATTGCAGTCCTTTTGAGGGCTAGGTTACATCAGTTCCTATCACTTTTTGCCAGGCAAGTCTGTGCCAGTGCTGTGCAAGCTTTTTTCACAGCATTTGGCTAAATCTAGCTAAGCAAATCCTTTTTGGCCTCTTGCAGTGTGTGTTAGTCAGTAGAGTAGCCTATCTGTGTTGCAAGCTACACCACCTGTGTATAGAATACAACTTTTTTTTACTGCACCTAGCCAAGTAAAACCTTTTGGGCATAGCATCATTCTATTAGTCCATCTATACTAACCGCCACCATGTTGCAAATTAAAAATTATTTTTATCTGCCTCTAGCTCTGAAAAAATATTTGGGCTTGTAGCAGTGTGTGGAACTTGTTCTATTAGTCCATCTATACTAACCTCCACCAGGTTGCAAATTAAAAATAATTTTTATCTGCATCTAGCTCTGAAAAAATATTTGGGCTTGTAGCAGTGTGTGGGACTTGTTCTATTAGTCCATCAATACTAACCTCCACCAGGTTGCAAATTAAAAATATTTTTTTTCTGCATCTAGCTCTGAAAAAATATTTGGGCTTGTAGCAGTGTGTGGGACTTGTTCTATTAGTCCATCTATACTAACCTCCACCAGGTTGCAAATTAAAAATAATTTTTATCTGCATCTAGCTCTGAAAAAATATTTGGGCTTGTAGCAGTGTGTGGTACTCATTGTATTAGGCCATCTATACCAAGCTCCACCAGCTTTGAAATTAATAATAATTTTTAGCTGCATCTAGCCCGGAAAATAATTTTTCTTCCCAATAGTGGTAGCAATAGAAATATGGGGCGCGCGCCTGGCTAACAAAAATATACGCTTCATAACAAAAAACACCAGCCTAGCGCACTGCATTAATAAGATGGCATCATCGTCTCTCTCAGTGCTAGGCCTACTACGCCGGCTAGCATTCCTGTGCCTAAAACACAATGTATGGGTCCGCGCTAGCCACGATGCTGAGGGGTCTAAAGCTGCTGCTAACGCTTTATCACAATTCAATTGGCTGATTTTCACAGAGCTCCTCCCCAACGCCCACCCATCAGGCAACAGTTGCCCACCCTCCCTATGGGATCTAGTGGCGAATAGTTGATGCCATTAATCAGAGCGTCAGTTGCCCCGTAGACGTGGCAAGCATACGGTAAGGCATGGGAAGAGTGGACACGACTAGTAGCAGGCAGACGGGTTGACCAATGTGAACAAGCCAGATCACAAGTCACCATAGAATTTCTCCACCAGCTAATGATGAGGGGCATATCAGGGGCGTCAGCGCAGCGGTGTCTGACCGGAGTAGCATTTCACTTCCAACTACTGAATTGGGGAGATGTGACAAAGAGATTCATCATCAGACAATCCATAAAAGGGTGGAAAAGGGGTCAGCCAAGTCAGGAGTGTAGACGTCCTGTCCCGTGTCACTAAAACTGATTTCTCACATCATATCCCTAGCACCATTAACATGACACTCACAATTTGAAGCCACACTACTGTCTACTGCATTTGCGATCGCCTTCTTCGGGGCGCTATGCATAAGCGAATTAGTCCCTCAATCCAAAATTACCACCAGTGGAGGCTTATTACACCAGGACGTAGTCATAGCCAATAATGCAATACGTCTACGCATACGCCAATCGAAAACGGTTCCAGCGGGCAGGGGCACTTGGGTACTTCTACAACCACAAACGGTACACTGAGTCGGGTAACAATAGTAAAAACATATATAACCATCAGATCACAAAGTAATTTCTTCCTATCACACATTGATGGAATGCCATTATCAAGATACCAGTTCCAAGCTATATTTAATAAATGCATAACATCGGCAGGGAACCACCCCAAAGATTATGGGACACACTCATTCCGCATAGCGCGGCCACGGAAGCAGCAAGAGTAGGACTGTCAGAAACGGAAGTTCAGAGGATAGGGAGATGGCGATCCACGTGTTTGGCGAGATACATAAGACCGGACTTGTTATCCTAACGTGGTTTGTTTCTTTTACAGGTGACGCTAAGCCAACAGTGTGGGTGATAGGCCACTCGTATATATATTGGGCAGAAAAAAGGTGGGAGGAAATTAGAGTTTCATAACACATATTTCAACTAGAGAGGTATTAGAGGCCTGCTATGGCCACAGGTACTAATGGAGGTAATCAAGGTAGGGAGAGAGGCAAGAGGTCCGGTCATCTTAGTTATACAGGCCGGGGGAAACGACCTAGGTCATCACAAGAGCGCATAACTAATGGCAATAATGAAACTAGACACTGAGCGCTTCAGAGAATTTTTCACAAAACTAACTATAGTTTAGTCAGAGATTGTGCCGATAGCGGTATGGCAAGGTGCGCGAGACATCACGGCCATCGAACGGACAAGGCGGGTAATAAATATTCGGATGGCAAAATTTAGAAGAGACAGAGGCGGTGTAGTGATACAACACCAACAACTGGAAGGAGATAAAGCAGGCCTCATACGGCCCGACGGTGTTCACTTAATGGATATTGGACTGGACATATTCCTGTCAGGACTCCAGGACGGAGTGGAACAAGCGTTAAGAGTGATGGATGGGGGTCAGAGTCCTGCATACGAGTACGCAGGATCCTCCGTGGCCTGGAAATAGAAAGGACATGTTGGAGAGTTACACTTGTTGGCCAACTTGCCGTTGTGGAGACCCAGGGCATGCTGCAACAAGCTGAATTATTTTAGAAATAAAATGCCTTTCTAATGGAATGAGTATAAAGAGTTAAAAAAAGCTGTGACCGATCCTCACCCATCCAGTGGTAAGAGTTACAATATTGTATTGTCAAGGAAAGGGGGGCGGTAGGGGGGCTGAGCGTCTGGGTTTGGTTGGGGGTCCCCACAGTCTGCCTACGCTAGATGCATTTAAAAATTCTTATTAGATACACAGGCGGTGCAGCTTGCTTCGCAGCTGGGCTACTACGCCCAAAGTATTGCCTAGGCTAGATGCAGTTAAAAATTCTACGCTGACTAGCAGACACTGAAGCTTTGGAGCAGACCTCTGAGTAAACAGCTCTTCAGACTCAACCATCTGTGTTACCCCAAGCCATAGTGTATGTAGTTTCTTACAGTTAAAAGGGGGGGCGACCCAACCCACCTGGAAATGACGATGCCAACGTCACATAAAACACAGCAAGGGGACTCCAAAAAGAGTCTCCATTTTTTCCAAAAATTGTGGCACAGACACCACTTAAGTGGCATCAATTGCCCCAGAGTTGCTTAAAACGGTTGGTGAGGTGATTTTACCAAATCCTCAAGCTTTTAGTCTCCCCAGGATGACACAGGGGTAGAAAAGTCCTTGCGGATCCATGATTTGTTCATCTTTATGAACGTGAGTCTGTCTACATTCTCAGTGGACAGCCGTGTGCTCTTATCTGTCAGCACACCACCAGCAGCGCTGAACA
The DNA here is from genome assembly GCF_046119375.1 of Phyllobates terribilis. Classification (NCBI taxonomy): domain Eukaryota; kingdom Metazoa; phylum Chordata; class Amphibia; order Anura; family Dendrobatidae; genus Phyllobates; species Phyllobates terribilis. Next base: position 8,977,007 of record NW_027362772.1, on the reverse strand, counting down.
CACGTTCAGAGAGAACGCTGGCTGCGGGGCATGACAAGGTCTCCAAGGCGTGAGTGGCGAGCTCCGGCCATTTTTCCACATTGGAATCCCAAAATGAGCAAGGGTCCAGTGACACAGTCATGGCTTCAATGTTTACTTGGAGATACTCCTGTACTATCCTCTCTAGGCGTTGACTATGTGTCAGACTTCTTGTCTCCTGTGGCCTTGCAAAGGATGGTCTAAAAAAGTGGTGAAACGATTCCACAAAATTGCTGTTACCAGCAGATACTGTGTTACTGTTACGGTTTGAGTAATGAAGACTCAACAGTCCCACGGTTTGCAAGTTAGAACTGTGAGATTCACTACGTGCACCACTGGTGTTTTGTGGAAAAGCACATGTAAGATTCTGCAACAGCCTCTGCTGATACTCCTGCATGCGTGAATCCCTTTCTGTGGCAGGAATTATTTCGGCAAATTTACTTTTGTACCGGGGATCTAAGAGTGTGGCAACCCAGTAATCGGGATTACTTTGAATTCTGACAATCCAAGAGTCATGTTGCAGGTAGTGCAGCAAGAAGGCACTCATGTGTCTTGCGCATCCAGGAGGACCAAGTCCTTGTTGTTGGTAGCGAGGTAAGAATCATGCTTCCTTCCTCTGCCCTCTCCCCCCAACCTCACACAACAGAAATATGATCAAGGTCTCCCTCATCTGATGAGTCTTCCATGCCCATCGCCAGTTCGTCCTCCACTTCTTCCTCGGCTCCTGCACCTTCCTCAACAGTTTGGCTGCTACCATGCGCCCTGGTTAATCCCTCTCCCCCACCCTCCCATGCCTGCCGCCTTGGTGCTGCCGACTGTCTGGACCTTGGAGATGTTATCCCTTCCGCATACGACTCCTCCTCTACTTCCTCCACCTCCTCTTGTCCCACCACCTGACTCTGAATTCTGTTTAACGTGTGCTCCAGCATGTAAATCACCGGAATAGTCATGCTGATAATGGCATCGTCAACACTAAACATCTTTGTCGCCATTTCAAAACTGTGCAGAAGGGTGTGTGGGGCCCCTGAGGGTTCAGTCGCCACAGAGGTACTGCATCTCACCCAGAGTTGTGGTATCTCACCCTCAGGTAAGGAAGGAGTATGGCTCGGGACCCTAACACCTGCATCCAACACATACCCGCAGTGGGGGTAGGGCGAGATTGCTCCTAAGGGAGAGCACAGTCCCAGGTCCCTAGCTGGCGGGAGGTTCCTATGTAGTGGGTGTGGGTGGAGAAATCAGCTTAGGGGAGCACATGACAGGGAGAGTATAAATAGGAAGCCATCTTAGAAAGAGCAAGCCAGTCAGAGGAGGAGAAGTGACAGGAGCAGATGCTCTGTATGAGCTCTGCTCTGGAGGCGGGCCTAGCCTGGGAGGCCCAGGACTGAAGGACACAAAAGAGGAGTGGGAGCAGGAAGGCTCCAGGAACCGAAGGGACCCTAGGGGTATGGGCCGTGCAGAAGGCCACCCGTACGCCCGCTGCTACCAGGAGGTAGAGGGGTCAGGCCAGATAAGGGGAACCGGTCCCTCAACTAGCGGAGAAACAGCAAGGCTCAACTAGAAACCGGAGGCTGCAGCATTTCATGTACTGCAGGCCAAAGTCCACACCAGTCTCACTAAGAAGGTAGCCACATAGGACCCAGGGGACGGAACACATGTCGCCCGCCAAGGCCCGAGGATACCGGATAGAAGTGTCACTGGGTGTGAGGTACAGGGAGAAGGCCAGAGAAAGGACACACAGAAGGGGGTCCTGCTAAGTACTCCGGAGCTATCTGGGGGTGGACTGAGCCCCTCACTGACTACGCACAGAACGTCGGAGGAGATTGCTCTGGTACCTGTAATCTGGACTGCAACAACTGTGAGTAAAGATCTTGGGACTGCATCACACGGACTCTGTGTTCATTACTGACTCCCTGCACTACAACCACCATCATCCACCCACACTACCCTGAAGCTACACTCTTCCTGTGGGGAGTAATAATACCATTGCTGCAAAACCACCAGCTTCAGAGGACTGTTCCGCAGCGGCGGCCCCTTTGGCCGCACTCCACAGGTGGCGTAGTCGGACACTATAAAACCCATATATTGGATTGACCGCCCTGGGTCACGGACCGGGTCACCTCCACAGTGACTACAACCCCCAGCGTCTACCGGCCCGGCTCCGGGTACCCCACGGCCCAGGGGGGCGCGTCAACTTCATAGGTCCCTGATCTGAGACCACTCCTGCAGCGTGATTTGCCCCACCTCTGGATCTCGTTGGCCCAGGCTATACGTCAGAACGTATTGCACCAGGGCTTGTCGGTGCTGCCACAGTCGCTGCAACATGTGCAGAGTTGAATTCCACCGTGTCAGCACATCGCATTTCAGCCGGTGAACTGGCAGGTCCAACGACTTCTGTAGAGATGTAAGTCGCTGAGCTGCGGGATGCGAACGGCGGAAGTGAGCACACAGCGACCGTGCCCTCTGCAGAAGGCCATCTAGTCCGGGATAGTGGGCTAAAAATTGCTGGACAACCAGGTTCAACACGTGAGCCATACAAGGCACGTGTGTGACATTGCCCCGGCGAAGGGCCGCACCCAGGTTTGCAGCATTGTCGCACACGGCCTTCCCTGGTTGCAGGTCCAGTGGAGACAAGCATTCATGAAACTGGGTCTCCAGAGCTGACCACAACTTCTCAGCTGTGTGACTCACATTTCCCAGACATTTCAAAGTAAACACCGCCTGATGCCGTTGAGCCCTGCTGCCAGCATAGAAAGGAGGTGTGCAGGATTCCTTTTTCAGTTAGAAAGCGGGTGGCATTACCAGACAGGCTTTGGGTGCAGGTGGAGGACCAAGAGGAGGTTGAGGAGGCAGAAGCAGTGGAGGAACTTCTAGATAAAGAGGATTGATGTACAACTCGTGGGGACGGCAAGACTTGGACAGCAGCCCCTTGTCCTGATGTCACCATAGTTACCCAGTGCCCAGTCAGCGACATGTAATGCCCCTGTCCATGCCTACTCGCCCAAGTGTCTGTGGTGAAATGCACCCTGTCACACACACAGTTTCTCAAAGAAGCGGTGATGTTGTGTGCGACATGCTGGTTTAGCGCAGGCACACCTTTCTTTGAGAAGTAGTGCCGACTGGGCATCTGGTACTGGGGCACTGCAACAGACATAAGGTCTCGAAAATCCTCTGTGTCCACCAGGCGGAAAGGCAGCATTTCTGTAGCCAACAGCTTGCAGATGGTGAAATTCAACCTCTTAGCTTTGTCAAGGCTAGGAGGAAATGGTCTTTTACTTGTCCACATCTGAGGGACCGAGGGCTGGCTGTTGTGCTTAGACGGGGTTGAGTAGGGTGTCCCCGGCAAACTTGCCGGTCTGTGAGGAAGATACAGGTGGAAAAGTTAGGTTGCCTTGATCCAAAGGTGGTGCTCTCGATGTCGGAGAGCGCTCAACACCAGCTGGTGTTTCCACTTCCAAATGAAATGATGACCTGCCAATCACACTGGCTGTTGCGGGTAAAGAAGTGGCAGGTCTGCATCCAAATACATGTGTGACTGCTGTTCCCCCAGTCACAGAGGATGAAGAGGCCGCGGATGCACAAGATGGGGCAGACGGTGGTTGGCCCGGCCCGCTAGGCCGCATTGTAGCACAGTGAGCTTCCCACTGCAACTTATGCTTCATATCCATGTGACGGTTCATGCATGAAGTACTCAAACTATGGATTTTTTGGCCTCTACTTAGCTTTTGGTGACAAATATTACAGATAACACGAGTTGGGTCATCCTTATCGATCTGAAAAAATGCCCAGGCTATGCAAGGCTTAGAACCCATGCGTCCTGAAGAGCCACTACGACTTGTGGTCAGAGGCTGAGTTGTGGTTGAGGATGCAGTTGTTGATGTGCTTCCAGTACTCCGTCTCTGTCCAGGAAGGCGCAACTTAACCTCATCGTCAATAGCATCTGTGACGCTCAGCTGCGCTTGGTATCACAGATCCTAGAAGAGTGCATTGATGAAATCCTCCACAAGAGGCCCCCATAAACATTCACACATCTCCACCTTCCACCTCAGACCAGCAGAGGGAGCCTGTTAGGGATATAAATAGGGAAGGTGGAGCTAGGCAGTTCAGTTCCTCTGAAGAGTTCCTGATGTAGAGAAGCCTAAGAGAGGTCAGTCTGCAGTGGAGCTCAGTCTAGTCTAGAGAACTCAGTTAATAGTTCAGCAGTGGAGCACGAGGCTCCTGTTAGCTAGATTCAGGGAGCCCAGTTAGAGCTTAAGGTGTGCCGGCGCCATAAGATCGGTGAAGCGCGGCAAGCTGCCGTTAGTGTGTATAGCCTAGTGAGGGCCCGAGTAGGCCGAAGGCGAGTGGAGAGTTAGTACATAGGGGGCAGAGGAGCTTAACCAGCTCACCCCGAAGCATTTACCGGACACCGGATCCAAGCTTACCGGGATCTCTATGACCCAGTAAGGCATAACCGGAATCCCTGGAGAACTACAAGTCCCAGGATCGCTAAGGTGCTGATACGTAACAGAGCCAGGAGACGCTTAGGCCCCGCATACTGGGAGCGTGAACTCCAAGACAAGGCCCTACCACAAGGTCAGCCAGCGCAGGACAGAGACAAAGTTAGGCCTAGCTCCAGGCATGTCAGAAACTTACTACGCAGAGGCAAGAAACAGAAGGCCCTACACCCGCTCATTGGGGAGGATCCTGATATGCACCCTTCACCCTACAGTGCTCCGGGATGTGCCTGAATTTCCACCAGTAAAAGGTACTGAAGTGACTACCGTGTCCATTCCCGTTCTTGCTCTGACCCAGCTGGGTCTCGCCTGTCCTGCATTCCCCCTGCATACGCTTTTCTGAGGCCTAGCTCCACCTGTGGGGAGCTATACCATCGAGCTGCCTTATCACCGGCCTCAGTGGACTGCTGCAGCGCTGGTGCTTCTCACCAGATACCACAGTCGTGTCACGAACTCTTATAAAATTAACAATTATCCACCCTTTTAAAGAGTGACCCCAGGGTACGGGCCCGGGAGCCGACCACCGCGACATCCCCAAGGCCAGGCAAAGACCCGGGTACCGTGTCATCCCCATCCCCTGGGCTAGTCACATCCTCCTCCACCTCCTCTGCTGACCTCATCGACTGGCTGACTGTGGGTTGACAGTAAGTGGGATCTCCAACCTCGTCATCATCACCCTGTGTGTTCTCACACCCGTCGTCCTCAGAGCCAACCTCTTCCTGCCCTGACCAAAAAGTCAAGTTGTCGCTCCAATCAGGTATTTGAGTCTCATCATCGTCTTCATCATTGTCTCCACCAACAGGAGTTACAGTTTGGGAACAAGGGTCTACATTATGCTCAGAACCTTCTTCATCTGGTCCTGGATCCGACTCATAAAGATTCTGGGCGTCAGTGCAGATCATTTCCTCGTCTGGATTAACAGAAGCTCTGGAGCAGACCTCCGTTTCCCAGGCTATAGTATGAGTAAACAGCTCTGCAGACTCAACCATCTGTGTTACCCCATACTCAGACGGGCAGCTGGAGACTTGGGAGCTGTGAGGAAGCAAATGCGATTGGGGTGACACCTCTGAGGACTGGAGTATTTGTGATGTTGAAGTTGAGGTGGAGGAGAGTCCACTTGAAGGAGCACTTGATATCCGTTGAAGCACCTGCTGTTTTTGTGCCTCATCTGGAATTTGTAGCGATGGGTTTGTCCGTAAGAAAGGGATCGTATCACATTGTCCACGAAAACAAGTAGACATCTTAGTTTGGCTGGAAGATGGTCTTTCTTCTGCAGAAGCCATTTATTGTCAAACTACTGTGTTTTCTCTTTTTAAACTTAATTTGTTTTATTAAACAATTTTATAAACAATTCCACGTTGCATTTGGTAGTAGAAAACATCCAGAGACCTCACAACAACATAGATTTACATCGATGAGAACACATTTAAATAAAGTGGTCAGATAGGTTATCACATGCATATAAATAATTTCTTTGCCCTGTGGATGTCACATCTTCTGGAATTATATGAAAAGGAGAAAAAAAAGGGTATTTACCTAATTAGGATACAATCCAAACTTTGAACCCTCAACCACAACTTATCAAACTTGTGCTGTCTTTATCCTTTCCATGCTCAAATTGACTCTCATCGTAGTGTATATGGATCTAGATGCTTGCCCCTATAAGCAACATTTGTCACTTATAACTCGTGGTTTTCTATTTATTCTCACACCCCTTACATATTTACTCTCCAGCTCAAACCCTTTGCCTAAGTAGAGACTGTAAGACACGAAGAATTCCAATAGTCCCGTATTTTGGAAAATTTTAATGGACAACCTCTGTTTTGGTATACTATCTTTTCAAATGGAATGATTGAGTTAACCAGTGCGATCCAAGATCGCAATGTTGGCTGTGTGTTGCCCATCCATCTTAGTGCCAACAATTTCCTGGCCAAAAATAAGGTTTCTCTCAAAAAAATCTTAACATAATGATCCCAGGCATCATCCTCCATTACCCCAAAAAGGCAAATCAGTGGATCACATGGAATTGGGATGGATACTAAAGAGGATAGTAAAGAGGTAACTTCCTGCCAGAAGGACCTAATAATGGAGCAGTCCCAGATTAAATGAACAAAGTCAGCATCTATGGCATGACATTGTAAACATTCTGAATTAGAGGAGCGCCCCATTTGATATAGTCTGAGGGGTGTGAGATATGACTGATGAATAATATATAGCTGAATCAGCTTATTATTAACGGATGGAGAGACAAAGGACGGGGACTCCAAAATTTCATCCCACTCCTCCTCCCCCATATTCGGAATTAGAAGTCTCCACTTATTTTTTGCTGGCAAAGGGTTTCGATCTAAGCCTGTTGATAGCAAGTATGTATACAATCTAGATGAAAGACCTTGTGGGCCTTGAGATTTAAGTATTCCTATTAAGGGAAATGAGAAAATAGTTTGATTTATTTCAAAGTTTTGTAAATGAGATCTGAGCCCGGTTCTAAGTTGGAGGAACCTGAAGAATTCAGATCTTGGAAACTTGAATTTATTTTGCACCTGTTCAAATGACATCAGTATAGACCTTTCATAAATGTCTCTTAACAAATAGACCCCACTAGCTATCCAAAAGGGGGCAGATGGATGTTCCACTAATGTTGCAAAATACGGATTCTCCCAAATAGGCATTTCAGCTATAACATGTGTAAACTTAATCCTTTTCTTTGCCTGTTTCCATACCGTTCTCGCCAATCTATGTAGGGGTAACAACGTAATGGCAGTCGATTTATTCAATTCTAAAAAAACCAATAAACAACCTGTGCCTAAATCGTGTGCCAAGTGGTTCTCAGAATTCGGTAACTGGGAGTCAGGCATCCAACTACGGATCGCTTTTAGCTGACCTGCTAAATAATATAGATGTAATTCAGGCAGAGCTGCTCCTCCCATATCTTTAGGCCTTTGAAGGGTAGATAACCTGAGTTTAGGTCTGGAGTTCCCCCAAATAAATGTGGACATCAAAGAGTTAAGAGATGTGAAGAATTTTTTAGGGACCGGTACTGCACTATGTTGTAATATATAATTAAATTTAGGGAGTAAGATCATCTTAATTAAGTTAATCCTTCCTGACACTGATAGCGGCAAGGAAAATTTACATTTAGCATATTCTAATAAAGGGAGAGTATTACTTGAGAGGTCCTCTCTATCATTTCTAACAATCATAATTCCCAAGTATTTGAAACATGACACTACAGGTAAAGGAGATAACGTTTCCAGATCAGCATTCGGAGTGGGCGACAGGGACATAAGAGAAGACTGATCCCAATTTATAAAGAGGCCCAAATATTCACTAAATTTATCAATAGTAGATATAAAAGATGGGAGAGTATCTTTAACCTTGTCCATAAAAATTATCATGTCATCTGCATATAAACCAATTTTATCAGTTCTGTCTGCAATTGTAATTCCACTGATATCCTCAGATAATCGTATTCTTATAGCCAATGCTTCAGTGTTTTTTCTTTTTAAATCTTAATGATAACCAAAAACATCCAAATGACCCTGATCAAAAGTTCACATACTCTGGTGATTTTGGCCTGATAACATGCACAGAATTTGACACAAATGGGTTTGAATGGCTACTAAAGGTAACATCCTCACCTGTGACCTGTTTGCTTGTAATCAGTGTGTGTGCATAAAAGCTGAGTGTGTTTCTGGGATCCAGACAGACTCTTGCATCTTTCATCCAGTCACTGACATTTCTGGATTGTGAGTCATGGGGAAAGAAAAAGAATTGTCAACGGATCTACGGGAAAAGGTAGTTGAACTGTATAATACTGGAAAGGGATACAAAAAGATATCCAAGGAATTGATAATGCCAGTCAGCAGCGTTCAAACTGTGATTAACAAATGGAAAATCAGGGGCTCTGTAAAACCAAACCATGGTCAGTAGACCAACAAAAATTTTGACCACAACTACCAGGAAAATTGTTTGGGATACAAAGAAAAACCCACAAATAACATCAGCTGAAATTCAGGACTCTCTGAAAACTAGTGGTGTGGCTGTTTTCAAGATGCACAATAAGGAGGCACTTGAAGAAAAATGGGCTGCATGGTCGAGTTGCCAGAAGAAAGCCATTACTGCACAGATGCCACAAAGTATCTCGCCTACAATACTCCAAACAGCACAGAAACAAGCCTCAAAACTTCTGGAACAAGGTAATTTGGAGTGATGAGACCAAAATTGAACTTTTTGGCCACAACCATAAACGTTACATTTGGAGAGAGTTCAACAAGGCCTATGATAAAAGAAACACCATTCCTACAGTAAAGCACGGAGGTGGATCGCTAATGTTTTGGGGATGTGTGAGCTACAAAGACACAGGAAACTTGATAATAGTTGAAGGAAAGATGAATGCAGCACGTTATCAGCAAATACTGGAGGCAAATTTGCACTCATCAGCCCGGAAGCTGCGCATGGGACGTACTTGGACGTTCCAACATGACAACGATCGAAAACACAAGGCCAAGTCGACCTGTCATTGGCTAATGATGAACAAAGTGAACGTTCTGGAGTGGCCATCTCAGTTTCCTGACCTCAATATCATTGAGCCACTCTGGGATGATCTCAAGCGCGCAGTTCATGCTAGACAGCCCAGGAATTTACAGGAACTGGAGGCTTTTTGCCAAGAAGAATGGGCATCTTTACCATCTGAGAAAATAAAGAACCTCATCCACAACTACCACAAAAGACTTCAAGCTGTCATTGATGTTAGAGGGGGCAATACACGGTATTAAGAACTGGGGTATGTGAACTTTTGATCAGGGTCATTTGGATGTTTTTGGTTGTCATTAAGATTTAAAAAGAGAAAACACAGTAGTTTGACAATAAATGGCTTCATCCAACCAATAACCATGAGTGGTGAAAAAGTTTTTTGTTATCAATCATATTCTCTGAAATCGATGTAAATACTTTTATGCCCAAAAATGACAAAAGTATTCTCGGAGTGATACCTTTATTGGCTAGCCAGAAAAAAAAAAATATATGCATGCTTTCAGAGCACAGAGGCCTCTTCATCAGGAAATATTACAAATGAATTCAAAAGATACAAGTCAGCATTTGAGAGATGTTACAGCAAACATTTGTTCATGAGGTGTAAGGGGTGATGCCTCCTACTGATCAGATTAGGATTTTTTGTTGCAAATTGACAAGAGGCCCTGGGAATATTTAATTATCTGGAGGTGTGAATTGTGTCCATGTAGGCCCTTAGAAAAAGCTGGTACCCCTGGCGAAATGCTCGTCAGGGACAATCTGTCCTGTGAATATATTTGACAACATCACTAGGCTCTCTATGTCCTGTCCCCATGTGCCGTTCATGTCTCTGACATGCCAGCTGGCATGAATAGCAGATTGATGTGTGAAGCCCAGCTGTGCTTGGTATCACAGATCCTAGAAGGGTGTATTGAAGGATTCCTCCACAAGAGGCCCCCATAACCATTCACACATCTTCACCTTCCACCTCAGACCACCAGAGGGAGCCCGTTAGGGAGATATATAAGGGAAGGTGGAGCCAGGCAGCAGTCAGTCTGTCTAGTTGGAGTCAGAGTCTGGTTTAGCAGTGAGTCCAGTGCAGTCTGAGAAGAGTTACCTCAGAGGACAAAAGCCTGTTCCAGCTCCTGCAATTGCTATCCTGCAGTGGAGCTTATCCAGATCAAGACTCAGAGTAGCTCAGAGAGGTGAGCTTTAGGTGTGCCGGCGCCATAAGATCGGTGAAGTGCGGCACGCTGCCGTTAGTGTGAGTAGCCGATTGAGGGCCCGAGAAGGCCGAAGGCGAAAGAGTAGAGAGTTAGTACATAGGGGGCAGAGGAGCTTAACTGGCTCACCCCGAAGAAGAAGTAGTCACCGGACACCGAGTCCGAAGTTTGCCGGAATCTCCACGACCCAGTAAGATAAACCGGAATCCCTGGAGAACTACAGGTCCCAGGATCGCTAAAGTGCTGATACGTACCAGAGCCAGGAGCCACATAGGCCCCGGAGGTTGGGAGTGTGCACTCCAAGAGAAGGCCCTACCACAAGGTCAGCCAGCGCAGGACAGAGACAAAGTTAGGCCTAGCTCCAGGCAGGTCAGAAACTTACTACGCAGAAGCAAGAACCAGGAGGCCCAAAACCTGCTCATTGGGGAGGATCCGGACATACACCCTTCACCCTACAGTGCTCTGGGGAGTGCCTGAAATTCCACCAGTAAAAGGTACTGAAGTGACTATCGTGTCTGTCCCTGTTCTTACTCTGGCCCGGCGGAGTCTCTTTGTCCTGCATCCCCGTTCCTATACTGCCCTGAGGCCAAGCTCTACCTGTGGGGAGCTATACCATCGAGCTGCCTTATCACCGGCCTCAGTGGACTGCGCAGCGCTGGTGATTCTCACCAGAAGCCACAGGTGGCGTCACGAACTCTTTCTTTTACAAAATCAACCCCCTTTTTAAGGAGAGACCCCAGGGTACGGGCCCAGGAGCCGACGAACGCGACATCCCTAAAAGCTAGGCCGAAGGCCCGGGTACCGAGTTATCCCCATTCCCCTGGGCTAGTCAGATGCACTGTCTCTCCGGAGCTTAATTGTCTCCGGCATACCACGTGCACGCGATCAGTTTAGGAGACCGCACTGCTCCTTGTCAGGAGCTATTGTGTGGACGGGTGTTCATCCATCTAATGACAAGGTGCTACATTCTGCCTTGTGTGATCACTGTGGTGATTGAGACTCATGACCCGCATAATTGACAAGTATGATCGCATGTAATACCGGTTCGATCCCTATTAATGACGTGTCAGCTCCTATAATATCGGCACTATTAATAGTGATTCTCTATGATAGCAATCCACAGGTAATTTTCAACCTGTACATGAGGATTGCAGCGGGTGCTCTCATTATATATAGTTCCCCACGATATTAGTGTAGATGTCACTTTTATTCAGTATATATTTTTGGGGATGGGTACATCTAGATTCCCTGCTGGATATATTTCCCAATCATTTAATTAAAGGGACCTTGGTTGTGGAACCATATAATTCTATTGCTGCCCTACATATTCCAGGATCTACAGGGTCACAGCTACTCAACTTATATACATTTAGCAGTGACCCTATGTACATCCTTATAGGATGTACGGTTTAGTTCACATTTTATAGAGATTTTATATAATCAATAAAAGTTAATTTTTATTCACAACTACGAATGGGGCATCAATGTAAAAGTAGTGGACAACTTCTTTAATTGTGTGTCTGTGTAAATTCATTCTCGTTTGCAGCCTTTGCAATATAAACTCCTTCCAGGCACCTTGTACATTGTATCATGTACACCACATTGGAAGATGTACATGAAAAGACATCCATGATTTTGTAGTCCTGATTTGTGTTTGGTATACGGACTATATGTGATGGTAATATGTGGGTACAAGTTTTGCATTTTTTGTTTCTATCTTGGAATGTGCCCGTCACTAATTGTGATGAGAGGACACTTCTGATAAGGAGATTCCTTTAGTTAGGGGGTAGTTTGTCGGAGAAAAGTGGTAGTTCAGGGAATATTTCTTTCAGTTTATGGTCTCTGTGGAATATGGGTTGGAGATCAGCACCAATTTTCCTTAGGATGTTCGTGTTGGGGTTGTATGTGACCACAAGAGGAACCCTGTTGTCCTCCCTCTGTCGGTAATCCAGGAGGCTACTTCCTGTTATTCTTTAAGCTCTGTGGATGTGTTCATCTATTACCAGTGGATGGTATCGTTGTTGTAGGAATATATTCTTCAGTGATAGCAGCTGCAGTTTTCTGTCCTTGCTGTCTGAACAGATTCGAATGTACCTCAGAGCTTGACTGTAGATGATGGATTTTTTTGTGTGTCTTGGATGAAAGCTGTTCCATCTAAGATATGCCGTTCGTCCTGTGGGCTTATGGTAAATTGATGTTTGTATGGTGCTGTCCTTGATGTATATGGTCGTGTCCAGAAAATGTATTTGGGATTTTGAGAAGTTGAGGGTGAGCTTGATGGTTGGGTGGAACCTGTTGAAGTTATCGTGGAAGGTCAGCAGATCATCAGTGTAGCTGAAGTATGCTAGCAGTTTAATAGAGCAAGATGACAAAAACTCCTCCTCTAATTTAGCCATAAATAGGTTAGCATATTGTGGGGACATTTTGATTCCCCTGGCGTTACCCATACATTGTTGGTATAAATTATTCCCAAAGAAGAAATATTTGTGATGGAGCACAAACCTGATGAATTGCAGAGTTGTTTCTGTGGCCAGATTGTTTTTTTGTAGGAAATGTTTGCTTGCTACAATCCCATCCTCATGAGGAATGTTGGAGTAGAGAGACTCTACATACATGGTGGCTAGTATTGTGTCCTCCGGAAGTGGGCCCGGGGCTGACAATTTGCAGAGAATATCTGTGGTGTCCTAGATAAAGCTTGGTGTGCATCTCACCAGGGGTTTCAGAATGTTCTCCACCCAGCCTGAGATATTTTTCATTAATGTCCCAATGCCAGAAATGATTGGCCTCCCAGGATTACCTTCTTTTTGTATTTTAGGTAACATGTAGAAGGTATGTTCTCTGAAACAAGGCCAAGAAAGGAAAAATTCTGCCGGGGTATATAAATTTTTGAGCACAACTGTAGATGTAAAGAGGAAAACTAAATACCGTGAAATAATAAAACTCCTCATATGTTTCCCCTTATTCTGTCCAGTACTTGTATTATTATTATATCAGTAAATGATTCGAGAATTAGCGTTATGGAAGATGAGTCTATGAGAAGCGTCTTCAGCTGCAGACTCCGAAGAAGAAACTGCTTGTTGTCTGTGGCCTAAATATATAGGTTTTATTACTAGATGTAAAGAAGAAAACTAAATATTATATCTCCTCATGTTTCCCTTATTATCTCCAGTAATTGTATTATTGCACAGGATTTTTATGATGTTACATCTTCTCATTCAGGTCTCTACAATATCGGATCCTCTAAGTGAAGATCTATCAAACAGAATTTTCCTAATTTAGCCATCAAAGATGGATATGGACAGAGACAAGATGGCGGAGCGGATATTACACCTCACCCTAGAGATCCTCTTCCGGCTTACAGGAGAGGTGAGAGATTCTGATGACTTCGCATTACATCATTCTTATCTATGGGAATAACAGATGGACAGAACTGGAGAGGTGAGGACCTCTGTCTGTAATGAGATGTATTAATGTGTCTCTCCATAACTAGGATTACACAATAGTGAGGAAGACCTCTAGTGAGCGCTTTCAGGCCCCTGTGTCTGAGGGATGGGGAAGACCTCTGAGCCCAATCATGGGGCCTCCACCTCACCCCCTAATACATGAGGACATCAATGACCAGAAGATCCTAGAACTCGCCTACAAGATGATTGAGCTGCTGACTGGAGAGGTGACTCTGCTGGGAATACTGGGACATTATACAGTAACGCTATGAAGGGATCGCGGGGATGACGGTATCATTGTTGTGTCAGGTTCCTATAAGGTGTAAGGACGTCACCATCTATTTCTCCATGGAGGAGTGGGAGTATTTAGAAGGACACAAAGATGTGTACAAGGACATCATGATGGAGGTTCCCCAGCCCCTCACATCACCAGGTAATAGACAGGACTAAATACACACAGCCTATAATTATCTGTATGTAAAGAATGAATTCAGTCCCTGTATGTGTTTCCTCCAGATCCATCCAGTAAGAGGACAACACGAGAGAGATGTCCCCATCCTCTTCTTCCACAGGACTGTAAACAAGAAGATCCCAATGTTCCTCAGGATCATCAGGTAGATGGAGAGAAGGTGTCATGAGATCTCCCCTATGATGTGTAGATGACGCGCCCCTGGGCCTGCTGTGTCGTGCGGCATCGCGCGCACGGGGGCTTACCCGGAGCCGGATCAGATGGGGGTAGTAGTCTCGTGGCGGTAACCCGGTCCGTGCCCAGGGTGTCAAACTAAGTGTGTGGCAGTCTTGGTAGATGTTGTTTCTGTGTCGACTACGCCACCCGTTGATTTGCGGTCACAAGGCCGCCGCTGCAGAACAGTCCGCTGAGGCCGGTAGTATGGGTGCAGCGATGGTGGTATAACCCCCAACGGGAGGGGTATGGCCTCAGGGCAGCTGGTGCGGATGATGGGGGTAGTGATAGTGCAGAAAGGAGAGTCAGAGACGTGAGATGCAGTTTCAGGGTTTTTACTCACAGGTGTTCCTTCAGTCACTCTGGCCTTGAGTGACCACCCGAGCCGTGCTGCATCCACCAGGTGCTGGACTCGGCCAACCCCCAGGCAGTTCCGGAGCGTGGTCCTGAGCTTCCCTCTCTCTCTCTTTCTCCTGGCCGTCCCCACCAGGGATCCACCTTTGTCCGGTTCCCTTGGGCCTTCTATGGTAAAACCTTCTCTGGCTTTCCTGACCCTACTTTTGGTGTACCTTCCTGGTGGATGTGGTGAGGGTCGTGGCAAAACTTGCCCACGACCTCCGGTTCCTGGTTAAGGGTTACTTTTGCCTCCGCCAGCTTGGGATCCGGTGCCCTCTTCTGCCAACCCTTCACCCTTTTTAGCTCACTCGTGGGATCTCAGGGTTCCCTCTTGGTCTTATGCCTCTGAGCCTTTCTTCCTCTTCCTCTCTGCTTCAGGCCTGGCCCTGGAGCTGGGCCCAGCCGGAGCCACAGCTCCCTGTCAGCCCTCCTGGCTGAACTCCTCCTCAGCACTCTCCTGACAGACTGACCCTATCTCTAGATGGTGCCCACCATATATACTCCCTCTATGTGTGAGCCCAGGTGACCAGCACCCAATGGGCTCCTATCTCTATGCCCAGAGCCCCTCCCCTATCTGCCCCTACACTACTGGGATGTTCCACCCCCCCCTCCCACTCCAGCCAGGGACAGACGCTGTCGTACCTGCACATCTACTTGGTGGGAGTACCGTAGTTCTGTCCCCCGGAAATGGGATGTATGTAGTGCATGCAGCCTACTGAGCTCAGTCCCACACTCCATCCTTACCCGGGAATGGAATACCACACCTCTGGTTTGAGGTGCAATACCCCTGTAGCAGCCGAGTCCTCAGGGTGCTACATAGACGCCTGTGAAGGTCTTGTTCTCAGTCTTGTTTTATCCACCAGTATTATATATTTTATACTTGTGTAATGAGAACGGTGGAGATGACAGGATTAGAGCTGATCATAGATGTGACTTCTCCATCTGTCTGTGACTTTTACAATATTTGTCTCAGGGTGAAGATCTGACCCATATTAATACTACAGAGACATATGTGAGGGGTGATGAGCGGTGTAAGGAGGAGATTCCTACATATGACTACCCAGGTGAGTAGTAACCACTAAATGCAGAGAAGTCACAGATTCTTCTCAGTCACCGGCTGCTTTAAAGGTGGTGTAGTCCGGCCGTATCATGATCAGCATTTTGCCGCTAGATCATAACTTTCTTCACTAGTTACTCATTTTTTGCTGATGAAGACAGTTGAGTTTGATCATTTCAGTAGATGTCTTATTATCTATACTCACAGTTTTTGACTACAGTAGTTAGTGCCCAAAATACTCTGATTTAACCCCTTCCCGCAGACAGTTTTGTGTTCCTAATCAGGCCCCATTTTTCAAATCTGACGTGTGTCACTTTATGTGGTGATAACTTTTGAATTCTTCACAAAGGATAATAGGAAACAAATGGACCTTACAAATTATTTTCCAACTTCTCTTGAATCCGACAATCCCCTATATACGGTTGTAGACTATTATCTGGGCACATGGCAGGGTAAAGAAGGGAAGGAGCGCCATTTCGCTATTTAAATACAGATCTTGCTGGAGTAGTTTGCAGACACAATGTATTGGGGGCACTGTTCATGGTCACCTGGCAGCTCAAAAGATGGCCACCACAAACAGGCTTGAAGCTATCTACTCCATTTTCCAGATCCCAGGGATTGCCTTGCTCATATCCCCTAAAACTTCTCTACATGAATCTGGACTCTAGTGTTATCTGGTGTTCTGTGGAGTGAGATGGCAGGAAGAATAGTCAGGTAGCCGGGTCAGAACCAGAAGGTCAAAGAAAATACAAAATCAGAAGACACAAAAGTTGTCAGTAAACGGGCCGAGGTCACAACAGGAAACAAATACACAAGCCGGGAGCTGATCACAGAGGACTGAACCAGAGGAGAACACACCTGTGTGCACACGGTCAGTAAACAGCGACCAGATGTTACAGCATAATGGATGGGACTTGTAGAAATCCCATGCCCACTATGCGTCCCCGTGCTCCTCTGACTCACTCGTGGAGACGGAGATGCGGCGCATCTTCACAGACCGCAGCATGTTAACTCCTCTTGTGGAGCCGCTAGTTTCCGCAAGAGAAATTCTATCAGTGCAATGTATAGGCTGCGGTGAATCCGCATGTGTTCAATGAACACATGTGCGGATTCACCTGCGTGCAGCGCTTTGGACGCAGCACAAGTATGCTGCGTTCACAGCGCTGCTAAAAAGGATCGTGTGCACATACGCCAAGGCTGGATCTGGCAGCTTCCGGCAATATGCTTCCAGCTTTAGTAGGGTGCGGTGCTTTCCATATGGCTGAAGCAGGGAGCAGATTACTGCAGCTGGACAGAACACACACCCATACCGTCAGACTGGATGGTACTACTGGTCCCAGGCTACCTAACCTTAGTGGCTGGACAGAGGCTGTACCGCCCAGAGCTTCTGGTTCTGACGTCTCCTCCATCACCAGCGCCGCCTGCAGAATGAATAAGATGGCGTCTCCTGGTGACAGAAGCAGACGTCACAGGAGCAGATCCCAGAGGAGATGGGACACACCATTTGCAGAAGCCCTAATGTGACCAAATTGCAGAAAACCAGAGCAGTAGAAATCCCCATAAAGTGACTCCATTTTGAAAATTATAATCCTCAGTGAATTAATCTATAGGAGTAGTGACTATTTTGACTCCACAAACACTTTCTGGAAATTAGCACACATTGGATTTTGGAGAGTGAAAATTGCAAATATACCATTTTATTACCCAACACATAGTGCCCAGATTGTGCTCCAGGAGGCACACACCGTAAATGAAGAGGGTTCTTCTCACTATAGTAATGCCAAATACATGGAGGCTAAATGTGGTTTGGGCGCACTGCAAGGCTCAGAAGCGAGGGGGAGATTTGACTATGGGAGAGCGGATATTGCTGGATTGGGTTATGGAAGTCATGTTGCTTTTCAAGAACGTTTGAGTTACTAATTGTCAGGCAAGGTGTGGGAAAGACTTAGTGGAACACAGAGGGAAGAGGGAAAGGGAGCCCAGACTCTAGGGAAAGGGGGTAGTGGAAACTTCCTAGTCTGGTCTAGTGTCACCCTGTCTCAACTATCGACCCTATATTGGATCTTAACCAATCGCCGCATGCGATCCTCACCCTGTCTTTCCCTGGCGCTAGACTCAGGCTAGGGAAGGGAGAAGATGAGCACTAGTCGATCTCCACTGAACTCTAAAGACAAAAAGGAAGGACAAACGGGAGAAATCGTTTTAGCTTTTAGATGACTCCTGACAAATGCGCACACATCCTCAAAGACCAGAGAGGAGGAAGTACTGCTGTTGCTGAAGTCTCACAAGGAGTAATGAACATGGCTGACACCTCCTTCTGTGCACAGCAGATATTTATACACCCAGACCTGGGGGTTAATTAGCTAGAGGAAGGTAGCCGCTAGGTCCTAGAGACAGCCAGCTTCTAAGAAGATGTCTGTAATGCCAAACATAGAGATCTCCTGCAACCAACTGCAGGGCGACTGTCTGTCACTTCTGATACACCCGTGACACTAATAATGTGGAAATCTCTGTTTCTCCACTGACAGATGATGGACCTGAGTGGGGACTTGTTTTTTTGTGAGATCAATAGAAGTTTCTATTTTTATTATATTCGCCTACATAACATTGTTTGGTGGCTTTTTATTCCATATTTGGGAGGCAGAATGAACGAACCGTTGAACACCACGCTCTACTGGTTCATCCTATGAGGTTTCCTATTAGACTATGAACTGTTATTGTCCTGGTGAATAATGACGGCTAACATAGGGCAAAATTTAAAAAGAAATCACAGAAAAAGATACAGCCTTACTAACACCAAATCATATAACAAATGCACTAGCAGGATGCCGCACACCCCCATGATAAAGGTGGGGGCTGCGCAGGTGCTAAATACTAATGGAGCAACCACTCACAAACCTACCAATACATGGAGGGGATGGTTGCCTAGTATTAAAGATGCACACAGATGAAGCTTGCATAGGACGCCAGTCACACAGGCAGGTTTGATGCACAGTGTCTGGCTTAGCTTATTGATGATGCCCATACTATTAGATCAGGAGGGCTGCCCAGCACTATATAAGTGCACCCCACATGGACACACAAACCAACACTAAAATGCTAATGCATTTGTTATCTGATTTGGTGTTGGTGAGGCTGATTTTTCTGTGATTTTTTTGGGGTAAATAATGAGACTTTTACAAAGTGCATTTTTACGGACAGTTAAAGTAGAAATGTTCAACAATATAAATTTTAAAGATATGTTATTCATAAATAATAATTGGTTTTATTCTTAGCAGATGACTGTACCAGGAGATCAGAGGAACAGATGACATGTTCAGTTTTTAAATCTGATTATCTTGAGATCCCACAGGATACAATTGAAGGGAATGCCATTACTCCAGATCTACCATCATCCCTTCACATCAGAGATCTGTCATCTGATCCTATGAAACAGGTCCTGTATTCTGATTCATTACCGACTACTAAGGAAAATCAAAGGCACAAAATAAGCATTAAAAAACGAACTGCTTCTAAAGCAAAGAAGCCATTTTCATGTTCAGAATATGGAAATAGTTTTTCCCTCGAAAAGTTTTTTCTTATACATCAAAACATTCACACAGCAGAGAAAAGATTTTTTTGTTTTAAGTGTGGGAAATGTTTTAGCCAGAAATCAAATCTAGCTAACCACCAGAGATGTCACACAGAGGAGAAGCCTTTTTCATGTTCAAAATGTGGGAAATGTTTTAATCAGAAAGCGAATCTTGATAACCACCAGAGAACTCACACTGGAGAGAAGCCTTTTTCTTGTTCAGAATGTAGAAAATGTTTTACATTGAAATCAAGTTTTATCAGACATCAGAGAACCCACACAGGAGAGAAGCCCTTTTCCTGTTCAGAATGTGGGAAATGTTTTAACCAGAAAACTCATCTTGATAGCCACCTGAGAACCCACACAGGGGAGAAGCCTTTTTCATGTTCAGAATGTGGGAAATGTTTTAACAAGAAATCAGCTTTGGTTAATCACCAGAGATCTCACACAGGGGTGAAGCCTTTTTCATGTTCAGAATGTGGGAAATGTTTTAACAAGAAATCAGTTTTGGTTAATCACCAAAGAACTCACACAGGGGAGAAGCCTTTTTCCTGTTCAGAATGTGAAAAATATTTTAGCCAGAAATCCGCTTTGGTTAATCACCAGAGAACCCACACAGGGGAGAAGCCTTTTTCCTGTTCAGAATGTGGAAAATGTTTTAGCCAGAAATCATCACTTCTTAGTCACCAAAGTACTCACACAGACGAGAAGCCATTTTAATGTTCTTAATGTGGGAAATGTTTTACATGGAAATCAACTCTTAATAAACTTCAGAGAAGTCACACAGGGGAGAAGCCTTTTTCATTTTTAACCGAAAATTGTATCCTAAAGGGGTTGTCCACTACTAGGACAACTCCTTCTCATTCCTCATGTTTGGCCTTGTTAAAAGAAAAACACTCTTGCGCACCTCCCGTTGTGGCGCCGTTCCATTGGTGTCACAACTTGTTTTTCCGGGGCTCACATAAGGTTATTACATCACACAATCCTGCTCCCAATCAACGCCGCCTTCGAACGTATTGAAAACCAACAGGAGGGACAAGAGCTGGACATAGCACTGAGAGAACGCACACACTGAAAGCACTCTCTTCAGACCGTGTTCCTGGGGGAATTATAAGCAATTTACAGCCTCAAACATGAAGTCTGATATGGGAAAGAAAGACAAGAGATCTGAGGTTAATCCGAGGTCCTCCACCTCCATCAGCATGTCTGGTATGCAGTATTTCTTATCGAAAGTCTTATCTTCCTTCTCTGGAGCCATTGCTGCCTCATCTCAGCTTGGAAAAATAATCAGTATTAACCCTCATGATGCTAGTCCGCTCAAGCCTGTAAGTCCTGCACCAACTTCTCTCTTAATGTAGGCCTCACAAGAAAACATCTCCACAAATCTCCCAGTATTCTCACCAAAGCCCACATACTGAGCAGTGCTTGCTGCACAGGGAAATTTACTCCCCTCCCTCCTCTGCCACAGAGGATTCTGATATAGGGAACGCCATAATTGATTTATATTTCATATTGCGTCTATCCCTACTAAACAAGAGATAGAGCAAAATATACAAAGGCTGGAGACCACGTACAAAACTGAAATACGTCCCATCACTTTTATCCTGTCACAGTTTACCGAGAAGGTACAGATATTCGAGGCTGATGTCGTACAAGTTGTGGCCATCAAAATGTTCAGAAACAAACACTGGATCTTCAAAGTCAGCGAACAAACAGTGTGTTTAATATGGTTGATGACCAAGAAAATCACAATAATATCCTGAAATCATCAATGCACAAGCAATTATGCCAACACTGTGGACATTGTTCAATTATATCCTTGGTGACCCTATTGATAAGGAGCTGGAGATCGACAGGGCGCACCGTACATTAGGCAATCATGGCCCAGATCCTGAGCGTCCAAGGGACATTATCTGTCACATACATTATTTTCAATGTAAAAGAGGCCGTTGTGAGGAAAGCAGGGGATTTGGGTCCTGGTGATTTCAATGGAAAACGCATACAATTGTTCACAGATCTATCCTGAATGGCACTTGCTCAAAGAAGGGTATTGACACCACTACTTGATGCTCTCTGGGAAAATGACATGATGTACTCCTGTGGTACCTTTCCAGCTGCAGGTCCGAAAAAATTGAACATTGTATATTTTGAAAGATCAAAGCGACATGAGATCATTCTGTGATGTCCTGGACATTCCCAGAATCCATATATCTGACTGGCCACCTTCTCCACCATTGCCACAGAGTTTCGGGACCTCACAGAAGGCTTTCAATGGATGAGGAATTTGATGGTGATGCACCCAGACGGGAAAGGAACCTGCCAATCATATGAGCTCCTGAAATGAATCTTCTTTTCCCTGATGAGAGAGACAGTTTGCCGATGCTTACTTATTTCTTTCAGAATATAATAAGATACAGTGCTGGCCAAAAGTATTGGCACCCCTGCAATTCTGTCAGATAATACTCAGTTTCTTCCTGAAAATGATTGCAATCACAAATTCTTTGGTATTATTCTCTTCATTTAATTTGTCTTCCAAAGAAAAAAACACAAAAAGAATTGTCCTAAAGCCAAATTAGATATAATTCCACACCAAACCTAAAAAAAGGAGGTGGACAAAAGTATTGGCACCCTTTGAAAAATCATGTGATGCTTCTCTAATTCGTGTAATTAACAGCACCTGTACCTTACCTGTGGCACCTAACAGGTGTTGGCAATAGCTAAATCACACTTGCAGCCAGTTAACATGGATTAAAGTTGACTCAGCCTCTGTCCTGTATCCTTGTGTGTACCACATTGAGCATGGAGAAAAGAAAGAAGACCAAAGAATTGTCTGAGGACTTGAGAAACCAAATTGTGAGGAAGCATGAGCAATCTCAAGGCTACAAGTCCATCTCCAAAGACCTGAATGTTCCTGTGTCCTCCGTGCGCAGTGTCATCAAGAAGTTTAAAGCCCATGGCACTGTGGCTAACCTCCCTAGATGTGGACAGAAAAGAAAAATTGGTGAGAGATTTCAACGTAAGATTGTGCGGATGGTGGATAAAGAACCTCGACTAACATCCAAACAAGTTCAAGCTGCCCTGCAGTCCAAGGGTACAACAGTGTCAACCCGTACTATCCGTCGACGTCTGCATGAAAAGGGACTGTATGGTAGGATACCCAGGAAGACCCCACTTCTTACCCCGAGACATAAAAAAGCCAGGCTGGAGTTTGCCAAAACTTACCTGAGAAAGCCTAAAACGTTTTGGAAGAATGTTCTCCGGTCAGATGAGACAAAAGTAGAGCTTTTTGGGAAAAAGCATCAACATAGAGTGTACAGGAAAAAAAAAAGAGGCATTCAAAGAAAAGAACACGGTCCCTACAGTCAAACATGGTGGAGGTTTCCTGATGTTTTGGGGTTGCTTTGCTGACTCTGGCACTGGACTGCTTGACCGTGTGCATGGCATTATGAAGTCTGAAGACTACCAACAAATTTTGCAGCATAATGTAGGGCCCAGTGTGAGAAAGCTGGGTCTCCCTCAGAGGTCATGGGTCTTCCAGCTGGACAATGACCCAAAACAGCACTATAAAATGGTTTTAGAGAAAGCACTGGAGACTTCTAAGGTGGCCAGCAATGAGTCCAGACCTAAATCCCATAGAACACCTGTGGAGAGATCTCAAAATGGCAGTTTGGAGAAGGCACTCTTCAAATATCAGGGACCTGGAGCAGTTTGCCAAAGAAGAATGGCCTACAATTCCAGCAGAGCATTGTAAGAAACTCATTGATGGTTACCGGAAGCGGTTGTTCACAGTTATTTTGGCTAAAGGTTGTGCAACCAAGTATTAGGCTGAGGGTGCCAATACTTTTGTCCGGCCCTTTTTTGGAGTTTTGTGTGAAATGATCAATGATTTGATTTTTGCTTCATTCTCTTTTGTGTTTTTTTCCTTGCAAGCAAATTAAATGAAGATAATAATACCAAAGAATTTATGATTGCAATCATTTTCAGGAAGAAACTGAGTATTATCTGACAGAATTGCAGGGGTGCCAATACTTTTGGCCAGCACTGTATATCTAAATAGAGTTTTAGGTGCCACTCTTCCACTATACAGAATGTCTCAGTTCATATCTTAGAACGGCATTTAATTTGAGTTCACATTATATTACTGTAATATCAGGTCGTATTACTTTGCTCTCTATATATTCTATGGTTCCCCCTAATAGGAACCCTAGGACTAAAGGTTTGACTTACGCCTGTAAAGACAACCCTCAGTTAGGGACTTGCATTGGGATCTGCTTGCTTCGCAATTTCCTGGTGTTTGATATATTCATAATCTATACCTCTTGGCCACTGAGAGGTAGACGTTACTATCTACCATCTATACCTCCTCTTTGCTCTTAATCTTTCTCTCCTCTCCTCCTTTTTTTTCATATAATATGACACAATACAGAACTCGTTCATTGAATGTCAGAGGACTTAATGTTCGAGAGAAAGGAGCTCAAGTGTTTTATCATATGAATAAACAACACGTTCATTTTCTCTTCTTCAGGAGACCCACTTTAGAGGCGATCATATACTGTACCTCAGATTACTAACAGATATTATTCATCTTGGCGTCACAGTACAAATGCTGTTTTGAAGTCTAAGGTGCGGAGTATAGGCCGACACAGATCACTGCCGCATACTATGGTAGAAACACTGTCTGACATGAAGGAGGGGTGTATGTTTACTAAGATCTTGATCTATTCCAAAACTTTGACTTTGGCAAACTTCTGTCTCCCTAATTGTGACTTAATTAAGACATGATGTCAATACTTGAACAAACGAAAACATTTTGCAGAGGACCTTATCAACGGAGGTGACTTTAATTTTGTCTTGGATCCTTCTTTAGACGCATCCTTGGGCCGGAGTCACCAATCTAAATCACAATCACCAGTGTCTCCAACTGGTCGATGTATCCAGCATACTACATCCAGACGTAAAGGATTATACGTATTATTCTCCTTTACACAATACGTATAACCATAGAAACTTTTCCTTAATTAGTCATCACTGGCTAACATGGCAATCTACATCTCTGATAGGGACTGCTATATGGTCAGATCATGCTCCTGTATCTTGTAATCTGACTATACCTGACTCCACCAAGGCTTCAACTGTGGGAACTTAAATGATAATCTGCTGAAAGACTCACTCTGTGTCTCAGACCTTCTTGAGACTATAGACTCCATCAAATATATGAGCATGATGAAACTGCCTTACCATTTCAATGAGAAATACTCAAATGTGTCCTCAGAGGGATACTAATAAAACATGGATGCCGGCTAAAAAGAGAAAGCAACTAAAGTCTCCCATTTGCTTGAGCGGATTGATCTCCTTGACAAACAACATAAATGATCTGCTTCCCTCCAGCTATATGCAGACCTGCTTTACGGTAGAAAGGAGTTAAGGTAGTTTCATGGATGGGTTACTCACAAATATTGTGGAATTTCAGGGCACCTACTTATGGAAGTAACCAAGCGGATGCATCCATTCTCGGTACTAGATATGGGGCCTCCTCGAGAAAATGACCTAAAATGTCTTAAGCTAAAGTTAATATATAAGGTGTGGGATAGGGGTAAAAATATTCTGGGAATTGGAAAGTACACAAGCTACTTGTCCACAAGAGGTGGTCGATGATGAGACACAATTGCCAGAAAGTCAGGAGGAGGACCAGGGTTCAGAAGTGGAAGACGAGGTGGTGGATGATATAGTAACTGACCCAACCTGACAGGAGGACATGCAGAGCGAGTACAGCAGCACACAGGGGGAGGGAGGCAGAGCACCCCAACAGGCAGGAAGAAGCAGTGTGGTGGCCGCAGACAGAAGGCGGGCAACCGTTCCCCGTAACACCAACACAACGGAAGTTGCCAGTACAACTGTTAGGTCTTCCCGAGTCTGGTTGTTTTTTAAAGACTGTGTCGATAACCTCAAAGGCCATTTGCACCACCTGCCAGGCCATCATCAGCAGGAGTAGCAAAACTACATGCTGGTGGTGGTCAGGCTGGATCAGGCACATGGCTGCAAAGCACCCAACTTTGTGGGCTAAACCCCAGGGTCCAGGAACAGTGTCTGCGGGTGGCTCCACTACTTCTTCCGCTGCTTCCGTGCAAGCCAATCCCCTGTCCATAGTGCATGCGAAGATGCCTCCTGCCCTGCACCTGTCATTGCACACTCTAAACTAGCACCATCACCACGCACATCCTTGTCCCAGAGCAGCATTCAGTTGTCCATACCCCAGTCCTTAGAACGCAAATACAAATACACAGCCAACGCCCCACAGGCCACATTACTAAATTCTTACACTTCGTGATTGCTTGCGCTCGAAATGTTGCCTTTTAGGCACGTGGAGACGGAAGCTTTCCACAACCTGATGGCGGCAGCCGTCCCTCGGTACTCGATCTCCAGCCGCCATTATTTCTCCCGGTGTGCCATCACCGCATTACACTAGCACGTGTCCCACATTAGCCATACCCTCAACAATGCAGTTACTGGGAAAGTCCACCTAACCACGGACACATGGACAAGTGCTTGTGGGCAGGGACAGTACATCTTGCTGACGGCACACTGGGCTAACATAGTGGACCCAGTCAAGACTTGGGACGGAACACATCCTTCTGATGCCGAGGATTGTGGGCCCTAGGTCAATCAAGGTTGCCCCCACAGTCTACAGCTCCTGCACCCCATCCTCCTCCTCTTCCTCTTCAGCCTCCATCTCCGAAATGACCAGATCAGTCACAAGCTGGAAGCACTGCAGCACTGCCTCAGCCAAGCGGCAACAGGCTGTGCTGAAGCTAATATGCTTAGGTGACAAATCGCACAATGTTGAAAAGTTGTGGACAGCTCTGAAAGAGTAGGCAGATCTGTGGCTGACACCGCTGAACCTACAGCCAGGCATGGTCGTGTGTGACAATGGCCGAAACCTGGTTGCGGTTCTGAGGAGAGTGCTTAACCTTGTAGTTCAGCGGTTTCTCAAAACCTACCCGGAGCTGCTGGATCTGCTTGTCAAAGTACGCCACCTGTGTGCCCATTTTAGAAAGTCAGCTACAGCTTACGCCGCCCTTGCCGTGCTTTAGCAGCTTTTGCAGCTTCCGGCTCACCGACTGCTGTGTGATGTCCCCATGTGTTGGAACTCTACACTACAGATGTTGGGAAGGATTTGTGAGCAGAAGAGGGCAGTTGTTGACTATCAGCATCAACAAGGCTATCGGTATTCAGTTCAGACTCCACAATAAGACCTCAGGAGTGGACATGGATGTCAGACCTCTGTACCATCCTCCAAAACTTTGAGGACTCCACCTAGATGGTGAACGGCGATGACGCCATAATTAGCGTCATCATCCCGCTTCTCTGTCTTCTGAAACGCTCTCTGCTCACAATCAAAGAGGATACATTGCAGGCGGATTCCGATGAGATGGAGCAATACAGGGTGATAACACACAGCCCAGCCTCATCTCATCCCAACGTGGTTTGGGTGACAATGAGGAAGAGGAGGAAGAACAGGAGCTAGTTTCATGCGCTATAGACGGTACTACCTGCACAACTGTTCAGCGTGGATGGCCTGAGGACAGGGAGGAGGAGGAGGAGAGCATGGTCAGTCATCCTCTTGGTGAGGACACGGAAGTCTTGCCTGTTAGTAGTCTGGCATGTATGGCTGAGTTTATGTTACGCTGCCTTTCCCGTGACCCTCGCGTTATCAAAATTTTGGGTGACAGTCATTACTGGTTGGTGAAACTTCTAGACCCACGCTACAAGGAGAACTTTCTATCTTTTATTCCTGAGGCGAACAGGTCTACAAAAATGGGGCAGTACCAGAAGGCCCTTGTTGCGGAACTATTAAAAAAATTCCCATCTGAAAATGCTGGCGGCAGAGGGCACACTTCGTTGGACAACCAAGGACTACAGGCAAGAGAGACACAACTCCAATCCAGCAGAGGCAGGGGAACACTGTCAAAGTTCTGGGAGAGTTATCTCAGCCCCTCCCATTGCACAGGCCCTGAGGCATGGGGTACTCTCACAAGGAGTGCAAAGTTTGGGAAGATGCTGAGGGAGTACCTTGCTGACTGTACCAACGTCCTCCGTGATTCCTCTGTGTCTTATAATTATTGGGTATCCAAGCTGGATACGTGGAATGAACTGGCTCTCTACGCCTTGGAGGTCTTGGCCTGCCCTGACGCTAGCATTTTATCATCGGGTTTTTAGTGCCACTGGTGGAATTATAACTGATAAGCGCATCCGCCTGTCAACTGAAAATGCTGACAGGCTGACTCTTATAAAAATGAACAAGGGCTTGATTGGACCAGACTTCTCAACACCACCAAATGATAGCAGCTTAACATAAACTCAAATCCAGTGTCTTTTTTTGGGAGGTGTATTCCCATGCACCTTTTCACACCCACACATGGGTATACGCTTCCTGATTTTGGCTATTTGTTCTTGTCCTCCTCCTTCTCCTCATCCTCCACCATTATATCACCAGGGTGACTGTGGTCTGTGATGCAACACCCACATAATTTTTTTAAAGGGTATATATATACAGTATGTTCATGTATACCCCCCAGGGATAAATGTTTGTCAGCCCATACACTTAGTGCATGGGCATTACAAGTATAGGAGACCCGCTCCTTTCTAATGGGAACATTTTTTTATGAGGCCCTCCTCCACATCTTTTCAAGGAGCATTGGAGTGCCTCCCAATTTTTGGCAGCCCTTGCATTCACTGCATAGACCAACACTATGGGAGACCTACTTCCTAATAGTGGGAACATTTTTTCATGAGGCCCTCTACGTCTCTTCCAAGGGGCATTGGAGTGCCTCCCAATGTTTGGCAGCCCTTGCATTCACTGCATAGGCAAACAGTATGGGAGACCCACTTCCTAATAATGGGAACATTGTTTTCAGGAGGCCCTCCTCTAAGTCTCCTCAAAGGGGTATTGGGGTGCATCCAAATTTTCAAAGGGATGTTGGGGTGCGTCCAAATTTTGGGCAGCCCTGCCACTCACTGCATACGCAATAACAGTATAGGAGACCCAATCTTTAGTAATGGGAACAATAAAACATAGCCGGCTTATGGCTCTCTAAGAATAGTGAGGGCCGACTGCTAGCCCTTTAAGAATAGTAAAGGCCGCCTGATGGCCCTATAAAAATAGGCTTTGTGACTTTCAGAGTCCCTCCTTCATAAATGAAACGGGATGTGTCTGATGATGTGTCACACACCACATGGCCAGATAAGGTTGTAAAATTTTAAAATTACATTTCCCAGTGAATGCATTTGTCACAGTTGAAAGCAATGCAAAAGTGCAAAAACGCTACGTGTGAACATGGCCCAAGGTGTGGAGGAGAATTTTTGTTTTTGGTTATTTATTTTGCCTGATATACAAGTCATTACCCTGGAAAGGATGTTCCTTAACATATTTAGGCTATGTGCCCACGTTGCGGAACTGAAGCATATTTTTTATGCTTCTCCCTGGCGGGAAAATCGCATGCGGATTTTACATGCGGTTTTCCCGCCAGGTAGAAGAGTTTGTGAGGCGTCTTTGCAGCGTCTTTGCATGTATTTCCGCATGCGGGTTATCAAGCACTTTTCCAAGTGATTTTAGCATCACTTGGAAAAGTGCTTGACAACTTGTTCACACTATATAAATCCATGCAACCGGCATGGATTTATATAGTGTGACCAAGTAATAGTTAAAAAAAAAGAATCAGTATGGTAAAAAATAAAAAAATAAAGTTTATACTCCCCTACCGATGCATTCTCTGTCCCGTCCGGAGTCTTGAGCGGCTCACGCTGTTGTATGCAGGACCATGGTGACACCTTCTTTGCTCCTATTGTCTGAGATTAATGATGTATTTATGTATAATAGAGGACTTACTATGGAGATTGTCATGTGGAGTGGGTTGTTTCTAGTTCTTCCTATTGTATCTTTCCTTACCCTCACTATGTACCTGACTATTTATAATAAATTTTGCTAATATCTTTTTCAAATTAGTGGTCCCTTTATCGTCTTTTCTTTCTTTTTGTGCTTTGTATGTATTTTTGGCGATGGGGTTTATTTAGTCCATTTTAGGTAGTGTTCACTATGGAAAGAAATATAATGTTAATTTAAAAGGTACACCCGAATCAGGGTGCATACACTACCCTTTCTCCATGAATTGTGTGTTTTATACTTTTTGTGCTGTGTTTTGCACAGGTATTTTCTTTTCTGGCAATATGGACTATAAGGCCAAGGAAAAATCCTGGCTGTCGCAGATTGATCAGGCCTTTGGGGGTAATGTGACGGATGGTGTTGTGGTGGCTGATCAGAGTTGGGATGAAAAATCATTGTCAATCCAAAAACTACTTATTAAAAGAACAAGACTATGGTGGAACAGGGCATTTCTGGGAAAATATATTACCCGTCAAATGATCCCACGTGGACTACGTGTACGTGTAACTCCCACATTTTTAGTAGAAAATGAATTATTTATTACTAAATGGGAGGAAACATGCACTAATTGCTCATTGGCATTGATGCAACTATTGGTAGATCTCAACTCCCAATCTATTACGGAATTGGATGCCCAAATCGATATGGCACAAGCGGATTTCCGTTCCAATTGTCCACCTGAGAAACTCCCTAATTTCGACCTACAAATTGATAAGGTGTTGGATTCCACTGTTAAGAAGATTCAAGACACACAGATGTCAAAATTTAGTAGAGACATGAGAGACTACCATCTTAAAAAGGTATATCTGTGGCGTAAATCTGGAACGCAAGCTTCTAATCTTTCACGTAAATTATCCAATTCTTCTGCTACATCTTTGAGTGATCATTCTGAAGCTTCCTCTTCATCTATGATGACAAGGTCTGGCACCTCCAATAAAAGAATGCGGGAAGCTAATTTCCATCCGTACAAACGTCAGGAGTATATATCACCAGACCACAAGAGGAATGATTTTAAGCTAATCAACCTTAGTAACCATATTTTGACAGATTCTGATATGTCCCTTCTAAGTAAGGGACTATCATTTGCGCCAGCTGCCCAATTTGATGCCTTCACGGCTATCAAAGATTTACACATCTTTGCAAGGGCTTTGATTTTCAAGAGGCATTTTTTTGATGGTGGTCTCCATGATCTCTTTCCTACAGAGGAGGAACAGGCTGCGGTGAGAATATTGGAGGACCTGTCCATTGAACACAACACTCCAATTGGAGGTAAGATCCCGGACTCTATACGTCCCCGGTCTAGGAAGTTTCCCCCTCTTACGTCATGCGCCAATGTGGATCTTTTTGTTAAAATTGACGCGGATGAATTCTTGGCGCTTCCCCGCCATATTTCATGTGACAATTTAACTAAGGATGAACGTGATAGGTTGAATGTGTTACAACAACTACCTGATATCGTAATCAAGCCTGCAGATAAAGTGGGTAATATTGTCGTGTGGCCAATGTTAATGTATGAGAAAGAGGCATACCGACAATTAAACAATAAGATCTGTTATAAAAAACTTACTTATAACCCCCTTATCTCATATATGGCTGAACTCAAATCTATTATTAATCGGGCTGTAGCAGACCAAACTATCACCCAGGAATTGGCCTCCGCCCTTTTGATAGCTGAACCTACTATTCCCACACTC
The DNA here is from genome assembly GCF_046119375.1 of Phyllobates terribilis. NCBI lineage: Eukaryota > Metazoa > Chordata > Amphibia > Anura > Dendrobatidae > Phyllobates > Phyllobates terribilis. The sequence goes on along the minus strand of NW_027362772.1, from coordinate 8,945,981 downwards.
TACCTGTTACCCAAAATTCATAAGGATGCCGCTGTTCCGCCTGGTCGCCCAATCATCTCGGGAGGAGGTAACTTCCTCGAACATGTTAATAGGTGGATTGACTCGCATCTGCAGCCGCTGGTTGAGTGCCTGCCCTCTTTTCTCAAGGACACTGGTGAATTGTTGAGGAAGGTGGACGGGCTGTACATTGAGGACAACACCATCTTGGTGACTGCGGATGTGGAGTCACTCTACACTAATATTAGACATGTTGATGGCCTCTCTGCGGTCAAGTTCTTCCTTGATATCTCTACTCTACCAATACCATTAAGGTCGCTCATTCTTGAGCTACTTGAATTTACCCTTAATCATAACTTTTTCACATTTAAGGGGTCCTTTTTCCTGCAGCTCCAGGGGACAGCCATGGGCGCGGCCTTTGCACCCGCCTATGCCAATCTGTTCCTGGGTCTGTTGGAAAGGGACCTCTGCCTGTCAGATCGTGAGGAGGCGATGTGCCGCGTCCTCTTTTGGATGCGCTACATCGACGACATCCTCATGATCTGGCAGGGTTCATTATCATCTCTACAAATGCTTATGGGTCAGTTGAATCTCAATGATCTCAATATTCATCTCACCTATCAATTCAATCTACATCAAGTGGAGTTTTTGGATGTCTCCCTAAGGAGGGTTGAATCCAATTGTCTCCAAACTACTGTGTTTCGCAAGCCCACGTCAACAAACATGCTTCTGCATGCCACATCTTCACATCCCAGACACATGATTCAGTCGGTACCGGTGGGACAGTTCCTCCGAATCCGGAGGATTTGCTCCACTGATGCCGACTTTGAGAGGCAAGCCTCGGAACTTAAAGAGAGATTCCATACTAGAGGCTATAGCCGTCGCATGATCAAGAGGGCATATAACAAAGCAAAATTCTCGTCTCGACACAGTTTAATATATGGTAGCCAAATAAGAGGAAATGATAATGAACAAGTGCGGTTTGTCACTAATTTCCATTGCCAATTCTCCCGTATGAGAAATATCCTTGCTCGATCATAGCATATTCTCAAAGCTGACAATGTCTTATCACGGTTTATCCTAGATAGGCCGTCCATTTCTATCAGACGCTCCAGGAATCTTCGTGATTACCTGGTACATTCACATTATGAAGGTTCGGCGGTGACTACATTCTTGGATGGGCAGACAAGAAGAGGTGGATGTGTTCCCTGTGGTCGATGTGTAGCATGCCCAAACGTTGAACGGATTGATACATTTTTTAATTTTGATGGGTCTAAGACTTATAAAATTAATAGGGTAATTACTTGTACTACAAAATATGTGATCTATTTTGCCACGTGTCCTTGTGGACTTATATATGTGGGCATGACCACCCGTCAATTTAAAGTACGGATCCGTGAACACGTTTTGGGCATTTTAGCTGCAGCCGACCACACGGACACATCCACCCTTAAAACTATACCACACCATTTTAAGGTCCACCATGATTGTAATGCTTCACTGTTCAAAATAAGAGGCATTGACTGTATTGTACCTAATATAAGGGGTGGCAAGGTGGGGCTTAAACTTGCCCAATTGGAGTCCTGTTGGATCTGGACCCTTAACACCTTACACCCCAAGGGTTTAAATGAAAGTATAAGCTACTCGCCTTTCCTTTGACCTGCCACCACTCCTATCCAATTACATCTTAATTGGTTCAATAGTGTAGAGCTTTGTTTTTATTTTGTTTTTAATTTTTGTTACTTACCGCTATTTCTTCGTATATTATCTAGGATTTTCTTCTTATCTGGATGTCTCCTGTTCACTTTTTTCTGGGGACCACTTCACTGACTGTGTGAATATAAAATGTTTCATCGACGTTAGAATCCACAAAAGACTGCATATACCACAAGAGAACATGGAGAAGAACAGGGTGCATCTATGCTTTGTGTTATTTGCATATATAAATGTGTGGTTATGGTATACACTGTGTATATTTCTTTGATGTTTAAATTAATATAACATAAATATGACATTTTTTTGATGGAAATAAATAAATGTATATGTGTGTACTATATCCAATTTCTGTATGGCATCTTTAGGCACCTTTAATGCAATATTTGCAGATTAGTTTGATGCACCCTGTTGTGACCCATAGGAAAATAGAAGATATATATAATCGATTTGTATCAGGTCACCTATTTTTTTTGGCCCCTAATATATTATCTTTATACTCCATTCTGTGTTCCCACTGACTGTGGGTTCTAATGTGTGTATGTGTGCGTGTATGTGTATGCACATGTATGTATAATGTGTGTTTATGTGTCATGTATGTGTATGTATATGTATATATATATATATATATATATACATGTATGTATATTTATATATCTTCCTTTATTGGATATATTTATGGATGTATGAGGTTTTCAGCTATTTAGCTGCTTTTAATGATATTCTTGGCCTTTTTGATTCATTATTTATTATGTAATCTTCTGACTGTGGTCCCCTTTAAAATAATTTAAAATAATTCAAATAATATGCTGTCATGCATCAGTGCTCGTATTCTCCCCTCCTATATGTGTTTTTTATTCCCAATCATACAATCGATTATTATTTTCGTTGGCACTTACATATATGGGAATGCTGTGACCTGGCACGCATGCGTGCTGTGGGGCTCTTGACGTCTGCCTGCCCTCTGTGTCTCCTTTGATATCCGGTGCAGCGGCCGCTGCTGCCGGATGTCATTTGACGCGGACGCCGGCCGGCGTCTTGATCTCCATGGTGACGCATGCGTCACTTCCGGTCCACGCGGACGCCGGCCGGCATCTTCATTTCCATGGTGACACCACTATCATTTCCGATTTCTGTTGCCATCTGGCGCCTATAAAATTGGATGCATTCATTTCACCCACATGCCCCCTGACGAAGGGTGACCGAAACGCGCGTTGGGGCATCCTGCTCCACGTGTACGCTCGCTCTCCTTACAGGTCCCTCCACTTCTGACTGCCCTTTGACTGCCTTGTGACGTGGGTTTGAGTTCCTCGGTATGTATACATACACTTTCTGGGGAATATGTATACACATCAGTGAGTGAGTGACTATACATTTTTTCCATGTCATAAGGATATTACTATATAACATTGTGGGAAATTAGTACAGAGTTGTTATCCATTTCTTTCCCCATGGTGACACCTTCTTTGCTCCTATTGTCTGAGATTAATGATGTATTTATGTATAATAGAGGACTTACTATGGAGATTGTCATGTGGAGTGGGTTGTTTCTAGTTCTTCCTATTATATCTTTCCTTACCCTCACTATGTACCTGACTATTTATAATAAATTTTGCTAATATCTTTTTCAAATTAGTGGTCCCTTTATCGTCTTTTCTTTCTTTTTGTGCTTTGTATGTGACGCACCCCTGGGCCTGAGTCGCGCAGCGTTGCGCACGCGGGAGCCTACCCGGAGCCGGATCGGATAGGGGTAGTAGTCTCGTGGTGATGACCCGTTCCGTGCCCAGGGAGTCAGACTAAGTGGCGGTATATTAGCAGTAGATGTAGGACGACTACGCCACCCGTTGAATGCAGCTATGGAGCTGCCACTGCAGGGCAGACCGCTGAGGCCAGTGGAAGGATGGTGCAGTGTGGATGGTGTAACCCCCAACGGGAGGGGTATGGCCTCAGGGCAGCCGACGTGGATGATGGGGGTAGCAGGAACCACTCAGAGATGATGCGGTGTAGTTCAGGGTCTTTACTGGTGACAAAGATAGACCCTCCCGGAGTACTGGCTAGCGGTTGGGGCCTGGTCAGTCCTTGAGCAGATGGGATCCCCCTTGGCCAGGCGGAGTTGTAGGCCTCCCCAACTAATTGTACTCTTCTGGCTTCCTTGCTAGAGGCGGGTAAAGGTAGCCCACGTCCCTGAGTGTACCGTGTGGTGCTCACCCGTATGGCCGGTGACTCGGGGCCTTCTAGTGGCTTGCGCTCCACGACGGCGGTGCTGGTCCCACGCGTGTGACCGTGCCTTCGGGTTTCTTGGCCAGAGGACCTGAAATCCCCTGCCGGTCGGTTTCTGCTGCTGGGTCAGGGTTAATCCCCACAGCCTCGGACTCCGAGTCCGGTGGTAACTCTTCAATCAGGGCGAGCTCTTCAGCTGCCAGCCCCTGATTCCCTTTAGCACTGCTCCCACTGAGCTCCTGATCTTTCTTTCCTAAGCTGCTCCTCTTCTCCTTCTCTCTAACCCTGCCTCAGCCCCAGTTTTATATAGGGGAAGTCCTTCCCCTCCCAGGACCGGGCAGGAGGTGTGGCATGAATAGGATTCCTGACCAAGAGACCTCCCACCTGCTCTCAGACATAACATTGCTATTACTGTGGAGACCAGACCCCTGGGGTGCCACATTCCCCCCTAGTGAAAGTTAGTACTCCGGGACTAAACATACTTTTGTAAACATAACAAGGTGCAAACAATAACATTCTGATAGAGACAACACATAAGGTGGTCACGGCGTGTCCGCAACCGGGTGTAACTTTTGAGGAAAACAAGGGTGTCCATTTCACCAACACAGGGAGACGTAACCAGGTAGGGGTCTGTCCTGCCCCGAGTCCTTAACAGTCTTTCAGTCCGTCCTGGGTTACGCTCCAACTATATGCACAAAGGATTCCCGGTAAATCCACCAAAGACTCCTATAAATAACTAGAAACACATAATTATACACAAACAACAATAAACAGGTAAACATTAATAAAATAGCTTGAACATTTAGATCCTCCACCGTATGGGCAGCTGGCCTCTAGTGACCCTAGTGGACCTACGGAGCTGGTTGATTGGTCCTGAGCTACAGGGTATAGGAGCTGTCAAGGGTAAACTGGGCAGCCGTCTACGGACTCTTTGGCTCACTAGGGGTATGGCAGGCTCACTATAAGCAGAGGGTTGATTTTCCTGGTCTGCTTGTGTGGGGCCTTCTGCCTCCTGGACCGGCTGTTCTTCCAGTTCTACCTGTGTCTCCGTAGGCACTTGGGATGCTGGTTGGAGGAACGTGAGGACGGGTACCACAACAGCACCATTGACTTGAGTCCAAGACCGAGGGAAGTCTCCGAGCACAGTACTAACCATATCTTCCCTTTCCTCTACGGGTCGAGGGTCCTCTTGTTCCTCTTCAGGGTTCCGTAGCTGTTCGGGACACTTCTTTAGGTGATCCCGGGATACAATGGCTGTGGTTTCCCCTCCGTCTTTACTGATTGTACAGATCTTTGGGTTGTCGTGGCTTGAGGGCAGTACGGTGTACGGGTCCTTCTCCCATTGGTCGTCCAACTTGTGGAGCCCTCTTTTCCTCTTCAAGACCTGCTCTCCGGGCACCAGGGGAACAGCGGGAGCATACTGGTTGTAAGTTTTCTCTTGTCTTTCCTTAGCTTGACAGAGACTACGCTCCACGCTCTCCTGTACTTTTCGGTATTGCTGCTGCCTCTCTGTGTCCCAGTTGGCTTCTGGTGAAGTGTCCTCGGGTGTCAGGACTCCCATCTCCAGATCAACAGGAAGCTTACCAGGTCTTGCCCTCATTAGGTAAGCCGGGGTACAGTTGGTGGAACCTACAGGGATGTGGTTGTATAGGTCCACCAGGTCGGGCAGCTTCTCAGGCCACAGACTGCGTTCCTCCAGGGGCAATGTTTTCAGGAGATCTATCACCAGCTGGTTCATTTTCTCACAAAGTCCATTAGTTTGCGGGTGATAGGGTGTTGTTCTTATCTTCCGGCATCCATACAGGGTGCAGAACTCCTGGAAGACCTCCGCTTCAAAGGCAGGCCCCTGGTCCGTCAGCACCTGCTCCGGGTATCCATGCGGACGGCAGAAGTGCTGCTGGAAGGCTCTAGCTGCTGTGTGAGCCGTTAAGTCCTTGACGGGGACGACAACCAAGAACCGGGAGTAGTGATCCACGATGGTTAACGCGTAGACGTAGCCACTTCTGCTTGGGGTCAGTTTTACATGATCCAAGGCTACCAGTTCCAACGGCTGTCTGGTGATGATGGACCGCAGGGGAGTCTTCTGGCTGGCACGGTCCCTCCTTCTTAAGTTGCATGGGCCACAGTCTCTGCACCACCTCTCGATGGTTCCTCTCATGCCTACCCAATGGAACCGCCCGCGCAGCAGGAACTCCAGCTTCTTCCATCCGAAATGCCCAGCTCCGTCGTGGTATGCCTCCATCACCATAGCTGCGTCTCTTCTTGGCACCACTTCTTGCCAGATTAGTTCATGCGTCCGGGAGTTAACCATTCTGCGGCACAGCTTTCCCTTGTAAAGGAACAGTCGACTCTTCTCAGCCCACAGTTGCTTGGCTTCCTCCGGAGCGTCTGGGTCAAGGCGTGCATCTGGCCGAGTCAGCATCTCCTTTACCAGACGGACGGCAGGGTCACTGTCTTGCGTCTCCACCCAGTTGTAATGAGGTAAGGGGTTGAACGTAGCGGTTTGCTTACTTCTTACACGGTGGGAATACTGGATAGTCCCATGACGGTGGAACGCGGGGAGCTCAACTTCTTCCAGTTCCTCTGAATCTTCCCCTACGTCCGGTAGGTTTGGCATCCTGGACAGGGCGTCTGCGTTGGTATTGGAGCGTCCTGCCCGGTATTTGATTCTAAACTCATAGTTGGACAAGCGGGCCATCCATCTCTGCTCTAGGGCACCGAGTCTTGCAGTGTCCAGGTGTGTCAACGGGTTGTTATCCGTGTACACGGTGAACCGGGAAGAAGCGAGGTAGTGCTTAAAGCGTTCGGTGACTGCCCACACCACTGCCAGGAACTCTAGCTTAAATGAGCTGTAATTCTCAGGGTTTCTTTCGGTGGGTCGCAGTTTTCGGCTGGCGTAAGCAATTACCCGTTCTTTCCCCTGCTGGATCTGGGACAGTACGGCTCCTAGCCCGATGTTACTTGCGTCGGTGTAGAGGATAAAGGGCTGGCTGTAATCAGGGTACGCCAGGATTTCATCCCCCGTGAGGGCCATCTTCAGCTGGCGGAAGGACTCTTCTTCCAACTTCTCCCATCTGAAGGGCGGCTTCTGGTTCTTGGCCTTCCTGGACTGGCCTATCAGGAGGTCCTGCATAGGAGCTGCCTTTTTGGTAAAACCGGGAATGAACCTTCGGTAGTAGCCTACCAACCCGAGGAACTGCCTCACTTCCTTTACGCTGGAGGGGCTTGGCCATTCCTTAATTGCGGTGATCTTATCAGGGTCGGGAGCCACTCCGTCAGCACTCACCACGTGTCCCAGGTACTGCACCTTTGGCTTCAGGAGGTGACACTTGGAAGGTTTCACCTTTAGGCCGTAACTTGCCAGAGCTTCAAACACTTCCGCCAGGTGCTTCAGGTGGTCCTCGTAGGTCTTGGAGTAGACGATGACATCGTCCAGGTATAACAGGACCGTCTCAAAGTTCCGGTGTCCCAGACAGCACTCCATCAATCGCTGGAAGGTTCCTGGTGCGTTGCAGAGTCCAAACGGCATGCAGGTAAACTCGCTAAGTCCCATCGGGGTGGTGAATGCGGTCTTCTCCCGATCCGCCTCTGCTACAGGAACCTGCCAGTACCCGCTAGTGAGATCCAAGGTGGAGAAGAAGTTAGCAGATTTTAAAGCAGCCAAAGACTCCTCTATTCTTGGTAAGGGGTACGCATCTTTGTGTGTGATACGGTTAATTTTCCGGTAATCTACACACATTCTCATGGTGTTGTCTTTCTTTTTGACCAAGACTAGTGGAGCTGCCCAGGGGCTACAGCTATCCCTGATTACCCCAGCCTCCTTCATGTCTCTAAGCATCCCCTTGGCGTGTTGGTAGTGTGCAGGGGGTACGGGCCGATACCTCTCTTTTATGGGAGGATGGTCTCCCGTGGGGATGTGGTGTTCTACCCCCTTGACTCGCCCGAAGTCTAACGGGTGTTTACTAAACACTCTCTCGTACTCTTGAACCACCCGGTAGACTCCCTGTTTCTGGTGGGAGGGAGTGGAGTCAGTACCCAAATGTAGTTGCTGACACCAATCCTCCATTATTTTCTCAGAGCCGTTACCTTCCTCCGGATGAGATGGAGGCAAGGGTTCCACAGACTGTATAGAATTTTGGTTGATAGTATATAATTTGGCTAGCGTAGCATACCGGGGCAGGTATACTTCCCTTTTCCCAATATTTATTATGCGAACGGGTACCCTCCCATGGCGTACATCAACTACCCCCCGGGCTGTCAAAATGATGGGCCTACTGTCTGAGTAGACTGGCTCTACCATGGCCTGGTAATCTCTACCTCTCAGACCAATAGCTGCCCGGCACCAAATCATAATTTCACTTTTCGGGGGTATGGCAATAGGGAAAGGGTCACACATTCTTACGCTACCAATCTCACCGCCGGAGAGTTCCACTTGTTGCCGTCGCATCAGTGCCCGGATCTCTTTCTGGAGCACTCGCTGCTGGCCGGAGCTGGCGTTCTTGGCAACCTGCTGTAAAATGAAAATCACCTCTGCAAGACAATTTTCAATCACATTAGTTCCTAGAGTTATCTTTGGGTGACTCTCGCGCTTGTCAATGTCCACAATGATCAGTCCCTGTGCTGCCAGTTCGACTCTACCGATTTTAATGGTCATCTCTTTAAATCCGATCTGCGGCACGGGTTGACCATTGCTGGCAATGATACTCAAGTCGTCGTCAGGGTAGCGGGTTATATCCGAGTCATTCCAGTACTGCTTGAAGAGCACGTACGGGATAGTGGTGACCTGTGACCCGGTGTCCAGTAGGGCACTCATAGGAATGCCATCCAGCACCACAGGCAAGACTGGACGTCCTCCCACATATTTGTCGCGCCAGTTCGATGGGCCTGGTGATCTTTTTCCTGGGGGTTGGCCCTCTACCCCAGGTTGTGCCAGTTTAAAGGACAGTACCTTGCCATATGTCCGGGTTGATTGCAGCGGCGGCAGATGGGTTGTCCGTCCTCGTTGTATCGGTCGCTGGGTCTTCCTCTGGCCGGTGGGGTCCTCCTTGGTCGACGCCACGGGATGTCCTACGGTCCGGATGCCAGCTGGATCTTCCCTGGAGTGGAAACCTGTAAAGACTGCACAGTTCGGGTTAGCGCAGCAACGCTTTTAGCTAGCTCTTGGACCTGATGGTGCAGGTCTGGAGCCGGGTCATTGTTCAAAGCCTGCGCATCAGCCCCCACAGGCCCTGCCGACAAGGGCGCCGCCTCCTGGTGGTAAGTGATAGCTGGGCGCCTGTGGGTCACAACGCCACCCGGTGCCGGTTCTCGGAGCACCCGGATGGCTCTGTCTTTGAACTGTGCAAAGTCCAGATGAGGATCCTGTAAGGCTATGGCCCGCAACTGGGTTCGGTGGACATTGCAATATAGTCCCTCTATAAATTGTTCGGTCAACAGCCTGTCCTCGTTTCCCATGCTGTCGGGGTCGGTCTGCTTAATGGCTCTCAGGGCCTCTTGTAGGTTTAGTGCATAGTCCCTTATACTCTCTTGTGCTCGCTGCTTGCACCCATAGAATTTAAGCTTAATCTCGGCTGAGGTGCGGGTATCAAAGGTGTCCCTCAGCCGGGTTAGTATCCCCGCGACAGTCCTCCTCCCAGGTGGCCAGGACTTTACCTCCCTTTGGGCTGCCCCGGTTAGTTGGGCCACCAGGATGCTCACTTTTTGCTCTTCTGTGAGGGGGTACACCTGGAAGAGGCTATCCAGCTTTTCTCTAAAGTCATGCAGGGTATGTGACTCCCCTGAGTATTGGGGTAGCCAGGCTGCTCCCGGGATATAGGGCATGGTAAAAGGCATGACTGCAGCAGCGCTGGCGCTGGCGGGGGTTGAGGCAGTGAAGCTCTCCTCCGTATCCGACATCTTCCTCCCCCCTAGTGGACCGTGGCCTACCTTGCGATGATCCTCTTCCGTAGGCCGCGGCTCCGCAGTGGATCGTCAGGGTTGAGGACCTTCCGTCGCGCTCCTATGACGTCGGCGTCTGCTGGGCTCCTTCCAGGACCTTACGCAACGTCCGGACGTGAGGCGGGGCTTCAGTTCTCGCGGGCTTTTCGGAGTCCACGCCCCTCTTCTTCCCGCGCGGCGTCTTCAAGATGGCGTCCAACGGCGGGAAAACTCCACGGATGGCGGGAAGAAGGCAGAAGATGGCGCCGTATGGCGGGAAAACTTCACGGATGGCGGGAAGAAGGCAGAAGATGGCGCCGGATGGCGGGAATCTTCACCACAGGTAAGTTTAAAAGTCTCTTTTTCAGGCACGCAGTACCCGGTGGTTGCGGGCACGAAATCCTGCCGACTACGCCAAAAGGCTGACGCACCCCTGGGCCTGAGTCGCGCAGCGTTGCGCACGCGGGAGCCTACCCGGAGCCGGATCGGATAGGGGTAGTAGTCTCGTGGCGATGACCCGGTCCGTGCCCAGGGAGTCAGACTAAGTGGCGGTATATTAGCAGTAGATGTAGGACGACTATGCCACCCGTTGAATGCAGCTATGGAGCTGCCACTGCAGGGCAGACCGCTGAGGCCGGTGGAAGGATGGTGCAGTGTGGATGGTGTAACCCCCAACGGGAGGGGTATGGCCTCAGGGCAGCCGACGTGGATGATGGGGGTAGCAGGAACCACTCAGAGACGATGCGGTGTAGTTCAGGGTCTTTACTGGTGACAAAGATAGACCCTCCCGGAGTACTGGCTAGCGGTCGGGGCCTGGTCAGTCCTTGAGCAGATGGGATCCCCCTTGGCCAGGCGGAGTTGTAGGCCTCCCCAACTAATTGTACTCTTCTGGCTTCCTTGCTAGAGGCGGGTAAAGGTAGCCCACGTCCCTGAGTGTACCGTGTGGTGCTCACCCGTATGGCCGGTGACTCGGGGCCTTCTAGTGGCTTCCGCTCCACGACGGCGGTGCTGGTCCCACGCGTGTGACCGTGCCTTCGGGTTTCTTGGCCAGAGGACCTGAAATCCCCTGCCGGTCGGTTTCTGCTGCTGGGTCAGGGTTAATCCCCACAGCCTCGGACTCCGAGTCCGGTGGTAACTCTTCAATCAGGGCGAGCTCTTCAGCTGCCAGCCCCTGATTCCCTTTAGCACTGCTCCCACTGAGCTCCTGATCTTTCTTTCCTAAGCTGCTCCTCTTCTTCTCCTTCTAACCCTGCCTCAGCCCCAGTTTTATATAGGGGAAGTCCTTCCCCTCCCAGGACCGGGCAGGAGGTGTGGCATGAATAGGATTCCTGACCAAGAGACCTCCCACCTGCTCTCAGACATAACATTGCTATTACTGTGGAGACCAGACCCCTGGGGTGCCACATATGTATTTTTGGCGATCGGGTTTATTTAGTCCATTTTAGGTAGTGTTCACTATGGAAAGAAATATAATGTTAATTTAGAAGATACACCCGAATCAGGGTGCATACACTACCCTTTCTCCATGAATTGTGTGTTTTATACTTTATGTGCCCACGTTGCGGAACTGAAGCATATTTTTTACGCTTCTCCCTGGCGGGAAAATCGCATGCGGATTTTACATGCGGTTTTCCCGCCAGGTAGAAGAGTTTGTGAGGCGTCTTCGCAGCGTCTTTGCATGCATTTCCGCATGCGGGTTATCAAGCACTTCTCCAAGTGATTTTAGCATCACTTGGAAAAGTGCTTGACAACTTGTTCACACTATATAAATCCATGCAACCGGCATGGATTTATATAGTGTGACCAAGTAATAGTTAAAAAAAAAGAATCAGTATGGTAAAAAATAAAAAAATAAAGTTTATACTCACCTACCGATGCATTCTCTGTCCCGTCCGGAGTCTTGAGCGGCTCACGCTGTTGTATGCAGGACCTGCGGTGACGTTATTGAGTCATGTGATGGGTCACATGACTCATGACGTGGCAGGTCCTGCACGCAACAGCGCGACGGAGGGAAAACATCAGAAGATAAGTATAAACTTTATTTTATTCGTTTTTTTACAGGTTCTTTGAGTCCCAGGTCTGGGTGAGAGTCTCCTCTCCTCCAGACTTGGGTACCATCCGCACATTGATTCCGCATGCGGAAACGCAAAATTAATGAACATGCTGCAGATTTTTGACCGCAGCATATACGCTGCGTAAAAATCCGCAGCATGGGCATTGACATTGCGGAATGCCATTGGGGACCATGGGGTGCGGATATACATGCGTTTTACAAGCGTTTACGCTGCGGAAATTCCGCAGCATATACGCTTGTAATACGCAACGTGGGCACGCAGCCTTACCAGGAAAATCCATTTTGGTTTTGTATGTTTTATTGTGAGTCCGTAAAAGTGGCGTAATACCTTTGACAACGTTGTTAACAGCAGTGACCTGGGAGTCAGAGATGCTTCCAGGGGTCTTCCCCATGCTGTTCCCATGTCATTTGAGCACTGTTCCCATCGATTTGGGCAATTTTTAGGCCCTCTGCAGACTGCTGGGGGGAGCCACCTGAAAAAATGCTTGAGTTTCCCATAGACTTACATTGGGCTCGATGCTCGGGTCGAACTCCCGAGTATTCCCATGTGCTCGACCTGAGCATCGAGCACCTGAGCATTTTAGTGCCTGCCCATCACTAAAAATTACTATTCCAAAACATTGTACTATAGAGCGATATTGGGATTTATATACCGTATTTTTCAGACTATAAGACGCACCGGACCATAAGACGCACCTAGGTTTTAGAGGAGGAAAATAAAAAAATAAAAATTTAAGCAAAAAATGTGGTCATGATGCACTTTTAAGGGGGAGGGGGTCTTCTGCTGACACTGGTATAGGGGTAATGTCCCCGAATTCTGACAATATCCCCCATCCTGGTATATATGCCGCCCCCCTTTCTTTTATATGTGGTCCCCATCCCCATCCTGGTATGCCTGGCATCCCTCCATCCTGGTATGCATGGCACCCTTCATCCCTGTCCTGGTATGCATGGCACCCCTCATCCCTGTCCTGGTATGCATGGCACCCCTCATCCCTGTCCCGGTATGCATGGCACCCCTCATCCCTGTCCTGGTATGCATGGCACCCCTCATCCCTGTCCTGGTATGCATGGCACCCCTCATCCCTGTCCTGGTATGCATGGCACCCCTCATCCCGATCCTGGTATGCATGGCACCCATCATCCCTGTCCTGGTATGCATGGCACCCCTCATCCCTGTCCTGGTATGCATGGCACCCCTCATCCCTGTCCTGGTATGCAGGCACCCCTCATCCCAGTCCTGGCATGCATGGCACCCATCAACCCTATACTGTTATGCATGGCACCCCTAACCCCTGTCCTGGTATGCATGGCACCCATCATCCCTGTCCTGGTATGCATGGCACCCCTAATCCCTGTCCTGGTAGGCATGGCACCCATCATCCCTATCCTGGTATGAATGGCACCCCTTATCCCTGTCCTGGTATGCATGGCACCCCTCATCCCTGTCCTGGTATGCTTGGCACCCCTAATCCCTGTCCTGATATGCATGGCACCCCTAATCCCTGTCCTAGTATGCATGGTCCCCCTAATCCCCATCAGGCTGCACATAAAAAAAAATAAACACTCATACTCACCTCTCTTCTCTCCTCCAGCGCTGCGTCCGGTCTGCCTGCACTGATCTCTCCATGTGAGCCGCGCATGACGTCACTGCCATGCGTGGCTCACATGGAGAGATCAGCTGCCGGAAGTCACTGCTCCCCACGCCGGGTCTGTGTGCGCGGGGAGCAGTGACTTCACTCTCCTTCATAGCCGGCACACAGCGGAGCCGCGCTGTGGCTGGCAATCTCCTGTGCCCGCTCTTTAAAGGGCATGAATATTCACCCTCTCCCCACACCCATGGGCATGGAGAGAGGTTAAATATTCATGCCCTTTAACAGCGGGCACAGGAGATAGCTGGCAGCAGCAGCGCGGCTACACTGTATACCGCTATTAAGGAGCATGAATATTCAGTGCTCCCCACGCCCCATGGCCGTGGGGAGCAGTGAATATTCATTTTCTTTAGCAGCGGGGACAGTGTAGGCTGCAGTAGGCGGCTGCTGCCTCCTGTGCCCCACTCCTCCACCGATACCGCTCCCCCACACCACACACAAATATACACCCCCCCAACATGCGGACCATAAGACGCACCCCCCATTTTCCTCCAAAATTTTGGAGGAAAAAAGTGCGTCTTATGGTCCGAAAAATACGGTAATTAAAGTAAAGTAAAGAGTTAAATAAACACACAGACATAAAGCAAACACTTTATTTGAAATAAAACAGGCACATTCTTTAATCATTTAAATTAACCAATATACTCACCCCAGTTCTGACGGTAATCCAAGGGTTTAAGCAATGTCCCACCAAATAACTTTATTTAGCTCCAAAAAATGCATAAAAAAACAAGGCAAAACCGCACGTTTTATCCGCAGCGTTTTTCCTGCCAAGGAGATGCAAAAACGCTCAGGAAATTTCTGCTTCAAATCCTGATCGTGCGCACATAGCCTCAATCTCAAAGGCAAAGAAAGATCTCCTTAGGCACTTTCTAATAGTCCTGGGAATCTGACGTAATCTACAAATAGATACCTTAAAAACATAAAAAGAGAGTTAAAAAACAAGATATTGTCCCTTGTTCGCCAATTTATTAGAAAATATGGATCCCCCGCAGGTCCGACATAGTTCAGCGCTTCCCATGACGTTCCCTGAATCCGTTGATAAAAGTGTATGGAGAGTCTCCATAGGCTTTTAGCAGCCGCTACTCCCGGTTCCTGCTGCACTCTGAGACCCGGCGGCTCTGCACAGCAGTGACTTCAGTAACTATACTGCTCATCAGAGTCGCCGGGTCACACTGTCCTCTGTTAGACCTGGCGACTCTGATGAGCAGTATAGTTACCAACGTCACCGCTGTTCAGAGCTGCCAAGTCCCACAGAGCGTAGCGGGACCCAGGAGTGACTACTGCTAAAAACCTATGGAGACTCAGAACAAATCTCCATAGGCTTTTATCGACGGATTCGGGGAACGTTGTGGGAAGCACTGGATTACATTGGACCTGTTATTTTCTAATAAATTGTTGAATGAGAGACAGTGTCTTGTTTCTGTTTCTCTCTTTTTATGTTTTTTGGGTATCCATTTGTGGACTACGTTGGATTCAGTGGACTACGTCAGACCTGCATGTTTTTTTGTGTTTTTTAATAAATTAGTGAACCAGGAAAAGTGTTGGGAAATGTTTATTCAAATGAAGTATTTTTTTGTGTGTTTTTATTTTTGATTGCTGGGTCAGTAATGGGGTTGTCTTATAGACACCTCTTCATTACTAATGTGGCACCCCAGAGGGTCTGGTTGCCACAGTGGTAGTAATACCATTGCTGGGAGCAAAATGGGGGTTTCCTGGTCAGGGAACACACTACATGCAACACCTCCTGCTCAAGACCAGAGAGGGGAGGATCCTGCCCTTTATAACTGGATCTGGAGGCGGGGTTAGCTCAGACAGGGCCAGTAGTCGAGTTGAGGACACAGGAGTCAGAAGCCAGGGACTGGAGATGCAGATAGTTCGTCCTGGATTGTTCATACAGAGATCCGGACACCGGAGTCCGAGGCTGTGGGGATTGTACACCCAGCAGCAGATACCGCAAAGCAGGAGATTTCAGGTCTCCTGGCCCATCAGAAGCCCGGAGGCTCAGCCACACGAAAGGACCAGTACCGCCACAGAGGAGCGAGGAATACATAGGATCCGAGTCGCCAGCCATACGGGTGAGCACCGCACGTTACACTCAGGGACGTGGGCTACAACACGACTATAAGCGGGGTAGCTAAAGAGTACAGGCAGAACGGCAGGCCTACAACTCTACCTGGCCAGGAGGATTCTAGGATTGCTCCCAGATTGACCGGGCCCTCATCCCTAGCAAGTACTCCAGTTGGGGCCTATATAAGTGCCATCAGTAAAGACCCTGGGACTGCACTGCAAAGACTCCATGTTATTATTATCGATACCCTGCACTACTACCACCATCATCCATACACGCTGCCCTGAAGCTCCACTCTTCCTGTGGGGAGTCACATCACCTTGCTGCACACACCATCAGCTTCAGTGGACTGCTCCGCAGCGGCGGTTCCCAATAACCGCACTCCACAGGTGGCGTAGTCGGACTATACATAACAGAAATACATAAACTACCCTTAGATTGACCACCTAGGTCACGGACCGGCTCACCGCCACGGTGACTACAACCCCCAGCATCTACAAGGCCCGGCTCCGGGTACCCCACGGCCCAGGGGGCGCGTCACTAACATGAAAAATCACAGCTGACATCAACCCCAAGACACTTTACACTGATTGTCAATGCATCAGGGCAATTGGGAAGAGCAAAGGCAAAATGCCATAAATGGTGCATCTCATGTGATGAGCCACTTCTAGTATATTTAAGCTGGGAAGGGCCCAATAACCAGGGACCTTCCCAATCTGATATCAGCTCTCTGCTGTATGCTTTACCTTTGCTGGTTACAAAAATAGGGAGGGGTGGGCACATCATTATTTTTAATTATTTATTTATTAGGTTAAACAAGGCTAAACGGCCATTAATACCGAAAGGCTGTAAAGAGTGAAAATTTATATATGTAGGGGGGTTGTGAAATTATATGTAGGAAATCTATTATCTATCATCTCTCTAACTTCTTTCTATCATCTATCAATATCTGTACATAACATTGTTTTCTTAGTTTTGTAATCAGCTTTAGGTTACATAGAGGATTATAGTAAGTAAAAGACGATGTTAATGACGCATTGTAAACGGATGCAGGCGAGAAAAAGATGAACGGGATGAACATCGGAGCGATTTATAATCTGCTGATGTGAACGATCCCTTATCCGGACTCTGAATATAGTCTATCAAGGCCACCCTCCCTGGAAGGGGTTAAACATATGAGATTTCAGCATTTTAGCTCCTGGCATGAAGTGGATATGTGGCACCCCAGGGGTCTGGTTTCCACAGTAACAGCAATATTATGTCTGAGAGCAGGTGGGAGGTCTCTTGGTCAGGAATCCTATGCATGCCACACCTCCTGCCCAGTCCTGGGAGGGGAAGGACTTCCCCTATATAAACCTGGGGCTGAGGCAGGGTTAGTGAGTAGAGAAGAAGTAGAGACAGAGAAAAGAAGCAAATATAGGAACAGAACATCAGGAGCTCTGTGGGAGCAGTGTTACAAGGAGTCAGGGGCTGGCAGCTGCAGAGCTCGCCCTGACTGAGAAGATTTCTTACCGGACCCGGAGTCCGAGGCTGTGGGGACTAACTCCTACCCAGCAGCAGAATCCGTCAGGCAGGGGATTCCAGGTCCTCTGGCCAAGAAACCCGAAGGCACGGTCACACGCATGGGACCAGCACCGCCGTCGTGGAGCGGAAGCTACTAGAAGGCCCCGAGTCACCGGCCATACGGGAGAGCACCACACGGCACACTCAGGGACGTGGGCTACTTTTACCCGCCTCTAGCAAGGTAGCCAGAAGAGTACAGTTAGTTTGGGAGGCCTACAACTCCGCCTGGCCAGGGGAGATCCCATCTGCTCAAGGACTGACCAGGCCCCAATCGCTAGCCAGTACTCCGGGAGGGTCTATCTTTGTCACCAGTAAAGACCCTGAACTATACCGTACCGTCTCCGAGTGGTTCCTGCTACCCCCATCATCCACGTCGGCTGCCCTGAGGCCATACCCCTCCCGTTGGGGGTTATACTATCACGCTGCACAATCCTACCACCGGCCTCAGCGGTCTGCCCTGCAGCAGCAGCTCCTTAGCTGTACTCAACGGGTGGCGTAGTCGTCCAACATCTACCGCTAATACAGCGCCACTTAGTCTGACTCCCTGGGCACGGACCGGATCACCGCCACGAGACTACAACCCTCAAGAGATCCGGCTCCGGGTAAGCTCCCGCGTGCGCAACGCAGCGCGACACAGGCCCAGGGGCGCGTCAACTTTTGGCGTAGTCGGCAGGATTTCGTGCCCGCAACCACCGGGTACTGCGTGCCTGAAAAAGACTGTTCAAACTTACCAGTGGTGAAGATTCCCGCCATCCGGCGGCATCTTCTACATTCTTCCCGCCATCCGCGAAGTTTTCCCGCCATCCGGCGCCATCTTCGGCCTTCTTCCCGCCATCCGTGGAGGTTTCCCGCCATTGGACGCCATCTTGAGGACGCCGCGCGGGAAGAAGAGGGGCGTGGACTCCGAAAGCGCGCGAGAACTGAAGCCCCGCCTCACGTCCGGACGTTGCGTAAGGTCCTGGAAGGAACCCAGCAGACGCCGACGTCACAGGAGCGCGACGGAAGGTCCTCAACCCTGACGATCCACTGCGGAGCCGCGGCCTACGGAAGAGGATCATCGCAAGGTAGGCCACGGTCCACTAGGGGGGAGAAGGATGTCTGATACGGAGGAGAGCTTCACCGCTTCAACCCCCGCCAGCGCCACCGCTGTTGCGGTCATGCCTTTCACCATGCCCTATATCCCGGGGGCAGCCTGGCTACCCCAGTACTCAGGGGAATCGCATACCCTGCATGACTTTAGAGAAAAGCTGGATAGCCTCTTCCAGGTGTACCCCCTTACAGAAGAGCAAAAAGTGAGCATCCTGGTGGCCCAATTAACCGGGGCAGCCCAAAGGGAGGTAAAGTCCTGGCCACCTGGGGGGAGGACTGTCGCAGGGATACTGGCCCGGCTGAGGGACACCTTTGATACCCGCACCTCAGCCGAGATCAAGCTCAGATTCTACGGGTGCAAACAGCGGGCACATGAGAGTATAAGGGACTATGCATTAAACCTACAAGAAGCCCTGAGAGCCATTAAGCAGACCGACCCTGACGGCGTGGGAGACGAGGACAGGCTGTTGACTGAACAATTTATAGAGGGTTTATATTGCAATGCCCACCGAACCCAGTTGCGGGCAATGGCCTTACAGGACCCTCATCTGGGCTTTGCACAGTTCAAGGACAGAGCCATCCGGGTGCTCCGAGAACCGGCACCAGGTGGCGTTGTGACCCACAGACGCCCCACTACTACTTACCACCAGGAGGCGGCGCCCTTGTCGGCAGGGCCTGTGGGAGCTGATGCGCAGGCTTTGAGCAATGACCCGGCTCCAGACCTGCACCATCAGGTCCAAGAGCTAGCTAAAAGCGTTGCTGCGCTAACCCGAACTGTGCAGTCTTTACAGGTTTCTACTCCAGGGAAGATCCAGCTGGCATCCGGACCGGAGGACATCCCGTGGCGTCGACCAAGGAGGACCCCACCGGCCAGAGGAAGACCCAGCGACCGATACAACGAGGACGGACGACCCATCTGCCGCCGCTGTAATCAACCCGGACATATGGCAAGGTACTGTCCTTTAAACTGGCACAACCTAGGGTAGAGGGCCAACCCCTAGGAAAAAGATCATCAGGCCCATCGAACTGGCGCGACAAATATGTGGGAGGACGTCCAGTCTTGCCTGTGGTACTGGATGGCATTCCTATGAGTGCCCTACTGGACACCGGGTCACAGGTCACCACCATCCCGTACGTGCTCTTCAAACAGTACTGGAATGACTCGGATATTACCCGCTACCCTGACGACGACTTGAGTATCATCGCCAGCAATGGTCAGCCCGTGCCACAGATCGGATTTAAAGAGGTGACCATTAAAATTGGTAGAGTTGAACTGGCAGCACAGGGACTGATCATTGTAGACATTGACAAACACGAGAGTCACCCAAAGATAACTCTAGGAACTAATGTAATTGAAAATTGTCTTGCAGAGGTGATTTTCCTTTTACAGCAGGTTGCCAAGAACGCCAGCTCCGGCGAGCAGCGAGTGCTCCAAAAAGAGATCCGGGCACTGATGCGACGGCAACAGGTGGAACTCTCCGGCGGTGAGATTGGTAGCGTGAGAATGTGTGACCCTTTCCCTATTGCCATGCCCCCAAAAAGTGAAATGATGATTTGGTGCCGGGCAGCTATTGGTCTGAGAGGTAGAGATTACCAGGCAATGGTAGAACCAGTTTACTCAGACAGTAGGCCCACCATCTTGACAGCACGGGGGGTGGTTAATGTACGCCATGGGAGGGTGCCCGTTCGCATAATCAATATCGGGAAGAGGGAAGTGTACCTGCCCCGGTATGCCACGCTAGCCAAATTATATACCATTAACCAAAATGCTATACAATCTGTGGAACCCTTGCCTCCATCTCACCCGGAGGAAGGTAACGGCTCTAAGAAAACAATGGAGGACTGGTGTCAGCAATAGTGTTGAGCCACCCCCGTAGTGTTCGAGTTCGGTTCGGTTCGTCGAACACCCGTGTGTTCGCCGAACTGTTCGTCGAACACCTTCGAACACCGTTAAAAACAATGGCAGGCAAACAAAAACACATAGAAACACATAGAAAACACCTTCAAAGGTGTCCAAAAGCTGACAAACTGCTCAGAAGACACAACTAACACATGGAAAAGTGACAAGTACATATAGTCATGCGAAAAGAAAAGAGGTGGAGGAGTAAAAGGAGGGGGAGACACAGATATAGGCATGTCATGCCCTTCTAAAATCCAAAAAGTGAGAAGCCGAGACGGCCAGTCCGCTCCTGCCCGTGCCACCTCCGTGTCGCCGGGTTTGTGCCAGAGCCGCGGTGAACCCTGACGGCCAGCCCCCCTCTCCCAATACTGGTGCCTGTCCGCTGGTGGGTCGAGAGAGCCCCCCTGTGGTGGAGGCAGCTCTAAGCTTTTTAATTTAAATTGTCCCTCTAATTTGAATGAATACACTTTAAATCCATTTACAAGGATCTATTGGAGGGCAAGTCTCATGCCAGCAGCCGCGTAATTCCAGCTCCAGTAGTGTCCACTAAAGCTGCTGCAGTTAAAAAGCTTTTATAAGGATCGAGCTCGGCTGTCCACCGCAAGGCATCCTAGTGCCAGTCCCAGCCCCTATGCCTTGGGGTGCCTCCTGATGCTCTTCACTAAGTATCCCGTGGTCCCGAAGCATTTCCTTTGAAAAAATTAAGTGTCCAAACTACAGGTGGTGTAGCTTGCTTAACAGCCGGGATAATCCGCTGACTAGCAGACACTGCTACTAGGCACAAAGTATTTCCTGGGCTAGATGCAGTTAAAAATTTGTAAGTAGATACTCTCGTTGGATGCTGAGAAAGCATTCCATAGAGTCTCCTGGCACGCCATATATGATTCTCTTAAAAAGCTTGGGGTAGGGGTCTAGGGGACCCTTTTATAGCCAAAATCACGGCCCTGTATCACAATACGTCACCTAGGCTGAAGATAAATGGAACTGTAGCACCGAGGGCTCGGTTGCTACAGACGTATTGCACCTCACCCAGAGGTGTGATATCTCACTCTCAGATAAGGATGGAGTGTGGATCAGGACCCGACACCTGCATGCATTACACCACATTGCCGTGGGGCAGGGCGACCAATATGCCCCTGAGATGGGCACGACAGTCCCTGTCCCTGGCTGGAGTGGGGGGAGGGAACACTGAGGAAGGGGAACCCTGCAGTGCAGGAGCAGGGAGGAAGCAGTTCCTGGGTGCATTGAGAAGGGAGTATAAAAGGTGGGCACCATCTTAGTTCAGTGCAGAGAAGTCTGAGCAGAAGTGGCAGGGAGCAGGGGCTCTGCATGAGCTCTGCTCCGGAGGCGGGCCTAGTAACAGAGGCCCAGGCCTGCAAGAGGGAGAAGGAAGGAAGAGGAGCGGATAAGGCTCCAGGAACGAGGAATGAAGGGATCCCAGGGGTGCGGACGGGCGAGTCGCCACCGCACGCCCGAATCCACCTGCGTGGAGGGGTCAGGCCAAAGGGGGAGACCGGTCCCCGAACTAGTGGAGGCAGGAAACGACCCTCAGCTAGAAACCGGAGGCTCTGACATTTTATGTGGCGCAGCCCCTTGCTCCACCCGCTAGGAAGGCACCACATAGGGTCAGGGAAACTGGCGCCAAGTTTACCAAGAGGAGGCCCGAGGCAGCCGGACAGAAGTGTTGGTAAGAAAGGCCAGACAAAGGACACACAAAGGGGGTCCTGTGAAGCGCTCCAAAGTTATCTGGGAGTTGTCTGAGCCCCTCACCTGGTGAGCACAGTACGACGTGGGCAGCCGTTACCTGCAGACGTGGTCTGGATAATAAGAACTGTGAGTAAAGGCCCTGAACTGCATCACTGACTCCGTGTCGTTACTGCTGCTGCCCTGCACCATCACCCCCATCCTCCGCATACACTGCCCTGAGGCTATACTCCTCCCGTGGGGAGTTATGCTACGCTCTGCTGCACCCACAACACCAGCCTTAGCGGTCTGCCCTGTAGCGGCGGTTCACTCTGACCGCAATCCACGGGTGGCGTAGTCGGACATTTAAACATCAAAACCACATAAATAGTTCCGCCACTGGTTTGACCGCCCTGAGCCACGGAACCGGATCGCCGCCACGAAGACTACAACCACCAGCATCCACCAAAAAGGGTCCGGCTCCGGGTGTCCCAAGGCCCAGGGGGTGCGTCAGAACATTTTCATCACCTTTCACAATCACCAATGGGACAAGGCAGGGATGTCCTCTGTCCCCTCTCTTATACATCCTAGTGACGGAGCACCTGCTCTCATCAATTCGCCATAACCCCAATATTAGGTGGATTGAGGTGGGAGGCACCGAGTACAAGTGCTCTCTATTTGCTGATGATGTCCTAGTATATATCACTCAATCACATATATCCATCCCTGCTGTTATGGCTGAAATAGATCACTTTGTTACATGGTAAAATTTTAAAATCAATGCAGCGAAGTCTGAGGCCCTCGATGTCTCCCTCCCTAAATCCATATAGGATTCCATCCAGTCCAACTTTCCCTTTGCCTGGCCCTCACAGGGTATCAAATACTTAGGAATTCCTATTCATAGAGACCTCTCCCATCTATGTTATCTTAATTTTGGGCCCTTTATTGAACAATTCCATACAGACCACGGTTGGCAAGTTAGAACTGTAAGATTCACTACGTGAACCACTGGTGTTTTGTGGAAAAGCACATGTACACCGCGTTCCAAATTATTATGCAAAAAGTGTTTAGGAGTGATAAGGGAAGAATTTGTTTGTCAGTTAAACTCATTGATGGTGATGTGTGTCAGGGCTCTTTATATCACTGTAAGCAATTGCAGACACCTGTGCTAATTAGTTTGGCAGGTGTGTCCAATGAAAGGCAAGACTACTTAAGAAGGCTCTCTCACATTATTAAGCAGCCTACATTTTCTGCCAAAATGGGAAAGAAAAAGGATGTGTCGGCTGCTGAGAAGCAACAAATTGTGGAGTGTTTAGGTCAAGGCATGACTACAATCAACATTGTGCGATGATCAGGATGAAGTGTCTTGGCAATCAAGAAATATGTAGCTGATTCACAGTACACATGTGTGCGTGCTGATAAGGGCAAATTGAGGACTCTTTCCTACAGGCAATTACGTCAGGTTGAAACAGCAGCGGCAAAAAAGCCTTGTCATAGCAGCAGACAAGTTTTTGAAGCTGCTTGTGCCTCCAACGTCCCCCGAACAACAAGATGCAGGGTCCTTCAGAGGTTTGCAGCTGTGCATATGCCATCCTGTCGACCTCCTCTATCCACTTCACACAAGCAGAAACGGCTCCAGTGGGCCAAACATTACATGAAGACTGATTTCAAAACTGTTTTGTTCACGGATGAGTGCCGAGCAGCGCTCGATGGTCCAGATGAATGGAGTGGAGGATGGCTGGTTGATGGACACCCCACGCAAACACGGCTACAGCGCCAACAAGGAGGAGGTGGAGTAATGTTTTGGGCTGGAATCATGGGGAGAGAGATTGTCGGCCCCTTTAGGATCCCTGAAGGCGCTAAAGATGAACTCCATAATGTATGTGGATTTTCTCAAACAGCACTTCCTGCCATGGTTCAAGAAGAAGAACCGTGTATTTCACAGCAAGATCATTTTTCTGCATGATAATGCACCATCTCATGCTGCACATAAAACATCTGCATCTCTGGCTGATATGGGCATAAAAGGGGACAAACTTATGGTGTGACCCCGATGCTCCCCTGACCTCTACCCCATTCAGAACCTTTGGAGCATCATTAAAAGGAGTGTCTATGATGGCGGGAGGCAGTTCACATCTAAGCAACAGCTCTGGGAGGGTATTCTGTCCTCATGCAAAACAATTGAAGCAGAAACCATCCAAAACCTGACAAATTCAATGGACGAGAGAGTTCAGAAGCTCCTTTCGAACAAGGGGTCCTATGTGAAAATGTAACATCACCTAGAATAAAGTTTTGAGTTGAAAACTGTTTGATTTCAGTTTCTAACAACCTGCTAATGCTTATAATTTCAAAAATGACCATTTTTTTGGTCTTTATTAAAATGAAAAGGTTGATCGAAAAGTTTGGGGGATCTAAGAGTGTGGCAACTCAGTAGTCATGATTACTTCGAATTCTGACAATATGAGGGTCATGCTGCAGGTAGTGCAGCAAGAAGGCACTTATGTGTCTTGCGCATCTCGGAGCCCCAAAATTATTTTCCGGGCTAGATGCAGCTAAAAATTATTTTTAATTTTAAATCTGGTGAAGCTTATTATAGATGGCCTAATAGGATCAGTGCTGCACACTGCTACTGTAGCACCCTGAGGGTTCGGCTGCTACAGGGGTATTGCACCTCAACCCAGAGGTGTGATATTCCACTCCCGGGTAAGGATGGAGTGTGGAACTGAGCTCGGTAGGCTGCATGCACTACACACATCCCATTTCCGAGGAGCAGACCGACGGTACTCCCACTTAGAAATGTGCAGGTACGACCGAGTCTGTTCCTGGCTGGAGTGGGAGGGGGGTGGTACATCCCAAGTAGTGTAGGGGCAGATAGGGGGAGCAGCCTGGGTAAAGTTAGGAGCTCATTGGGTGCTGGTCACCTGAGCTCACACATAGAGGGTGTATATAAGGTGGGCACCAACTAAGAACAGGGTCAGATGCAGAGAACAAGTCAGCGAGCAGAGGAGAAGGAAAGACCCAGAGTGAGAGAGGAGAGAGAGAGACCCAGAGGCACAGAAGAGAAGGACTCTAAGATCCCAAATTAAAACCCCGGGTGAAGAGTCGGCATCAGGGTACCGGAACCCAAGCTGGTGGGGGTAAAAACATTCCCCAGCCAGAGACCGGAGACCGTGGGCAGCGTTTGCCACGGTCACCCACCACATCCACCCCGAAGGCACACCACATGAAGGGTCAGGGAACCCAAGGCCAAGGGTGTCCCAACAGAAGGCCCGAGGGAGCTGGACCTAGGTGGATCACTGGTGGGGACGGCCAGAGAACGGGACAGAAGGAGAGCTCAGGGCCACGCTCCGGACTTGTTTGGGGGTTGGCTGGATCCAGGACCTGGTGGACGCAGCACGGCTCGGGTGGTCACTCGAAGCTGGAGTGACCAGTACAACATCTGCAGTAAGTAAACACCCTTAACTGCACAACCCGACTCTGTCTTCACTGCCGTCTGCACTGCACCACCACAACCCCCATCCTCTGCACCTGTCCCCCCTGAGGCTATACCCCTCCCGTTGGGGGTTATCCCACCAAGCTGCACCCACCATCAGCCTCAGCGGACCCTGCTGCAGCGGCGGCCACAGTGACCGCATCACAACGGGTGGCGTAGTCGACACAAAAGAACTCTTAATAACATCTGTAGGACTGCCACATACAACTCAGTTTGACACCCTGGGCACGGACCGGGTCACAGCCACTCGGAAGACTACAACCCCCATCTGATCCGGCTCCGGATATTCCCCCTAAAAGAATATGGCCCAGGGGGCGCGTCAACTTTGGCGTAGTCGGCAGGATTACGTGCCCGCAACACCCGGGTACTGCGTGCCTGAAGAAAAGTGCAAGTTTACCTCAGAAAGAAGTCTCCCGCCGGTTCCGGAGGGTCCACGCCATCGGACCCCATCACAGGTCGTTTCCCGCCGATTGTCCGCCATTTCCAGCTTGTTCCCGCCATCTGCAGAGTTTCCCGCCACTGGGCGACGCTTCCCGCCAAATCCGAAGATTTCCCGCCTTGGAAGAGCAGCGGACGCCATTATGGGCGTGCCAAAGGAGGGCAAGAGGCCGCCTCCCATCATGGGCCGGGACAGAAAATGGCGCCAAAAGTGGAAACCGCCCCCACCAACAGAGACTGTGATGCTGGAGGTGTCTGTCAGCGTGAAAGAACTACCCCTGGAGCTGACAGTCACCGAGTTGCCCCGGGACCGCCCTCGAAGTGGGAGGAGACGAAAGAAAAGAACGAAGATGGGTGCCGCCTGGAGGAGTCTGGAGCGAGCGCACCCGCAGGCAAGAAGCCTGGAGAGGAGTAGCAGAGAAGCTCACCCGGAGATGTCCAGAGAGCAGAGCAGCACCGGCCCGCTGGCCAGGAGCCTGCTGGAAGAAGAGCAGAGCAGCACCGACCCGTTGGTCAGGAGCCTGCTAGACACAACGACCCCACTAGGCCTAGTGGAGGTCCTAGCACAGCTCCCCCGAGACCGGGAGTGTGCACAGACCGCTCTGGAGGGCCTCGCAAGGAGGATGGCCCGGGTGCAGCGAGAGACGTTGGCGGAGTGGAGCCGTGAGATGGCCCAGCAGACCGAGACCTGTCAGCGGAGCACGCCACCCGAGACGAGGAAACAGACCGCCTCTGAGGATGGCGCGGGAGGACTGAAGGCCGGAGACGGCGCCGAGAAGGGAGCCGAACGAGTGGAGGCAGGTAAAGGGGACGTCTATACCCCAAACCGGGAAACCGCGTACCTGCCCCAGCTCCCCGTCGCAGAGCCCGAAGTCTATCCTGCCGTGCCCGTCGCTGCAACGTCACCGCCGCAGACTAGGCCTCAGACGGGAGCCGCGACCCCTGTGACGTCACACGCCTCGACCCCGGGCGTGACCAAGCAGGAAGTACCACCAGCCTGGTCGCAAGGCCTAGTACCCCCGGGCGCCGCAATACCAACAGCGCCCCCTACCTCCGCGGAGCCCCCGGCCTGGTCTCAGGGCCAAGTAGCCCAGGGCGCCGCCGTCCTTACGGTGCCCTTCACCTTCCAGATACCCCCGGCCTGGCCGCAAGGCCCGGGCAACCCGGGCGCTAACACCACCGCGCCCATAAGACCAAGAGTGCCGCATCTGGGAGAAGATCTATTTGCCCAGCATATGTGCCCGGACGGGTCTGAAGCTAAAGGAAACCATAAAGAAAGAGCAGGAGGACGCCGTCGCTAAGTACAGCGAAGCAGAAGCTGTATATAGTTGCCCGTCGGGGCACAGTGAACTGAAACTGAAACTGTTACTGCTGCTATCATAGTCCCCGTTGGGACCAGCAAGTGTGAACTGTTACCCGTTTAACCCTTAATCCCACAGGCTGAGGACTGTGAGCAGCCATTCCCTTCCCTTTACCTGGCCGAGGACTGAGAGCGGCCAACTTCCCCTGTATATAGTTGCGCGTCCTAAAGCGCCCCCTACCGGTTTTATAGGAAAACCAGTTTTTCTAAGAGACTGTCGCACTTTTCCCGGACACACGTTGCACAGTGTCCGGAGGAGGAGGAACCAGGAGCCTGAGACGACGAGAAAGTTTTATCTGCTAAGATATGTTATTTATATAATGTTTTATATGTTTTATATGTTTATATGAAAAATTTGTATGTTTTGGTGATGTTTTATGTCTTACAGCCCGAGGACGTGCTGTGATTTACCAGGGGGGAATGTAGCACCCTGAGGGTTCGGCTGCTACAGGGGTATTGCACCTCAACCCAGAGGTGTGATATTCCACTCCCGGGTAAGGATGGAGTGTGGAACTGAGCTCGGTAGGCTGCATGCACTACACACATCCCATTTCCGAGGAGCAGACCGACGGTACTCCCACTTAGAAATGTGCAGGTACGACCGAGTCTGTTCCTGGCTGGAGTGGGAGGGGGGTGGTACATCCCAAGTAGTGTAGGGGCAGATAGGGAGCAGCCTGGGTAAAGTTAGGAGCTCATTGGGTGCTGGTCACCTGAGCTCACACATAGAGGGTGTATATAAGGTGGGCACCAACTAAGAACAGGGTCAGATGCAGAGAACAAGTCAGCGAGCAGAGGAGAAGGAAAGACCCAGAGTGAGAGAGGAGAGAGAGAGACCCAGAGGCACAGAAGAGAAGGACTCTAAGATCCCAAATTAAAACCCCGGGTGAAGAGTCGGCATCAGGGTACCGGAACCCAAGCTGGTGGGGGTAAAAACATTCCCCAGCCAGAGACCGGAGACCGTGGGCAGCGTTTGCCACGGTCACCCACCACATCCACCCCGAAGGCACACCACATGAAGGGTCAGGGAACCCAAGGCCAAGGGTGTCCCAACAGAAGGCCCGAGGGAGCTGGACCTAGGTGGATCACTGGTGGGGACGGCCAGAGAACGGGACAGAAGGAGAGCTCAGGGCCACGCTCCGGACTTGTTTGGGGGTTGGCTGGATCCAGGACCTGGTGGACGCAGCACAGCTCGGGTGGTCACTCGAAGCTGGAGTGACCAGTACAACATCTGCAGTAAGTAAACACCCTTAACTGCACAACCCGACTCTGTCTTCACTGCCGTCTGCACTGCTCCACCACAACCCCCATCCTCTGCACCTGTCCCCCCTGAGGCTATACCCCTCCCGTTGGGGGTTATCCCACCAAGCTGCACCCACCATCAGCCTCAGCGGACCCTGCTGCAGCGGCGGCCACAGTGACCGCATCACAACGGGTGGCGTAGTCGACACAAAAGAACTCTTAATAACATCTGTAGGACTGCCACATACAACTCAGTTTGACACCCTGGGCACGGACCGGGTCACAGCCACTCGGAAGACTACAACCCCCATCTGATCCGGCTCCGGATATTCCCCCTAAAAGAATATGGCCCAGGGGGCGCGTCACTACAAAGCCCAAATTATTTTCCAGTCAAGATACAGATAAACATGATTAGTAATTTGAAAGCTTAAAACGGTTGGTAGGGTGATTTTAACCAATCATCAAGCTTTTACTCTCCCCAGGATGACACAGGGGTAGAAAAGTCGTTTCGGATCCATGATTTGTTCATCTTTATGAACGTGAGTCTGTCTACATTATCAATGGAGAGCCGCGTGCGCTTATCTGTCAGCACACCACCAGCAGCGCTGAACACACGTTCAGACAGAACGCTGGCTGCGGGGCATGACAAGATCTCCAAGGCGTAAGTGGCTAGCTCCGGCCATTTATCCAGATTGGAAGCCCAAAAAGAGCAAGGGTCCAGTGACACAGTCGTGGCTTCAATGTTTACTTGGAGATACTCCTGTACCATCGTCTCTAGGCGTTGACTATGTGTCAGACTTCTTGTCTCCTGTGGCCTTGCAAAGGATGGGCTAAAAAAGTGGTGAAATGATTCCGCAAAATTGATGTTACCAGCAGATACTGTGGTTCTGTTACGGTTTGAGTGCTGAACACTTGACGGTCCCACGGTTGGCAAGTTGGAACTGTGAGATTCACTACGTGCACCACTGGTATTTTGTGGAAAAGCACATGTAAGATTCTGCAACAGTCTCTGCTGATACTCCTGCATGCGTGCATCCCTTTCTATGGCAGGAATAATTTCTGCAAATTTACTTTTGTACCGGGGATCTAACAGTGTGGCAACCCAGTAGTCAGGATTATTTCTAATTCTCACAATTCGAGGGTCATGTTGCAGGTAGTGCAGCAAGAAGGCACTCATGTGTGTTGCGCATCCAGGAGCACCAAGTCCCTGTTGTGTTGGTGGCGAGGTAGCAATCATGCTTCCTTCCTCTGTCCTCTCCCCCCAACCTCGCACAACAGAAATGTGATCAAGGTCTCCCTCATCTGATGAGTCTTCCATCAGTTCGTCCTCCACTTCTTCCTGGGCTCCTGCACCTTCCTCACTAGTTTGGCTGCTACCATGCGCCCTGGTAAAATCATCTCCCCCACCCTCACATGCCTGCCGCCTTGGTGCTGCCGACCGTCTGGACCTTGCAGATGTTAGCCCTTCCGCATACAACTCCTCCTCCTCTACTTCCTCCACCTCCTCTTGTGCCACCACCTGACTCCGAATTCTGTTTAACATGTGCTCCAGCATGTAAATCACCGGAATAGTCATGCTGATAATGGCATCGTCAGCACTAAACATCTTCGTCGCCATTTCAAAACTGTGCAGAAGGGTGCATAGGTCCCTGATCTGAGACCACTCCTCCAGCGTGATTTGCCCCACCTCTGAATCTCGTTGGCCCAGGCTATACGTCAGAACGTATTGCACCAGGGCTTGTCGGTGCTGCCACAGTCGCTGCAACATGTGCAGAGTTGAATTCCACCGGGTAGGCACATCGCATTTTAGCCGGTGAAGTGGCAGGCCCAACGACTTCTGTAGAGATGTAAGTCGCTGAGCTGCGGGATGCGAACGGCGGAAGTGAGCACACAGCGACCGTGCCCTCTGCAGAAGGCCATCTAGTCTGGGATAGTGGGCTAAAAATTGCTGGACAACCAGGTTCAACACGTGAGCCATGCAAGGCACGTGTGTGACATTGCCCCGGCGAAGGGCCGCACCCAGGTTTGCAGCATTGTCGCACACGGCCTTCCCTGGTTTCAGGTCCAGTGGAGACAACCATTCATGAAATTGGTTCTCCAGAGCTGACCACAACTCCTCAGCTGTGTGACTCACATTTCCCAGATATTTCAATGTAAAAACCGCCTGATGACGTTGAGCCCTACTGCCAGCATAGTAAGGAGGTGTGCAGGATCCCTTCTGCGCAGTTAGAAAGCTTGTGGCATGACCAGACAGGCTTTGGGTGCAGGTGGAAGACCGAGAGGAGGTTGAGGAGGCAGAAGCAGTGGAGGAAAAATGACATAAAGAGGATTGACGCACAACTCGTGGGGACGGCAAGACTTGGACAGCAGCCCCTTGTCCTGCTGTCACCATAGTTACCCAGTGCCCAGTCAGCGACATGTAACGCCCCTGTCCATGCCTACTCGTCCAAGTGTCTGTGGTGAAATGCACCCTGTCACACACAGAGTTTCTCAAAGAAGCGGTGATGTTGTGTGCGACATGCTGGTGGAGCGCAGGCACACCTTTCTTTGAGAAGTAGTGCCGACTGGGCATCTGGTACTGGGGCACTGCGACGGACATAAGGTCTCGAAAATCCTCTGTGTCCACCAGGCGGAAAGGCAGCATTTCTGTAGCCAAGAGCTTGCAGATGGTGAAATTCAACCTCTTAGCTTTCTCATGGCTAGGAGGAAATGGTCTTTTACTTGTCCACATCTGAGGGACCGAGGGCTGGCTATTGTGCTTAGACGGGGTTGATAAGGGTGTCCCCGGCAAACTGCCGGTCTGTGAGGAAGATGCAGGCGGACATGTTAGGTTGCCTTGATCCAAAGGTGGTGCTATCGATGTCGGACAGCGCTCAAGACCAGCTGGTGTTACCACCTCCAAAGAAAATGATGACCTGCCAATCACGCTGGCTGTTGCGGGTAAAGAGGTGGCAGGTCTGCGCCCCAAAACAGGTGTGACTGCTGTCCCCCCAGTCACAGAGGATGAAGAGGCCGCGGATGCACAAGATATGGCAGACGGTGGTTGGCCCGGCCGGCTAGACCGCATTGTAGCACACTGAGCTTCCCACTGCAACTTATGCTTCATGTCCATGTGCCGGTTCATGCATGAAGTACTCAAACTATGTATTTTTTGGCCTCTACTTAGCTTTTGCTGACAAATGTTACAGATAACACGAGTTGGGTCATCTTTATCGATCTGAAAAAATGCCCAGGCTATGCAAGGCTTAGCACCCATGCGACCTGAAGAGCCACCACGACTTGTGGTGAGAGGCAGAGTTGTGTTTGAGGATGCAGTTGTTGACGTGCTTCCAGTACTACGTCTCTGTCCAGGAAGGCGCAACCTGACCTCGTCGTCACTAGCATCTTCCTCCACCTCCTCTGCTGACCTCATCTCTTGGCTGACTGTGGGTTGACAGTAAGTGGGATCTCCGACCTCATCATCATCACCCTGTGCGTTATCACACCCGTCGTCCTCAGAGCCAACCTGTTCCTGCCCTGACAAAAAACTAAAGTTGTCGCTCCAATCAGGTATTTGAGTCTTATCATCGTCTTCCTCATTGTCTCCACCAACAGGAGTTACAGTTTGGGAATGAGGGTCTACATTATGGTCAGAACCTTCTGCGTCTGGTCCTGGATCCGACTCATAAAGATTCTGGGCATCAGTGCAGATCATTTCCTCGTCTGGATTCACAGAAGCGCTGGAGTCGACCTCTGATTCCCAGGCTATAGTATGAGTAAACAGCTCTGCAGACTCAACCATCTGTTCTACCTCATACTCAGACGGGCAGCTGGAGATTTGGGAGCTGTGAGGAAGCAAGTGCGATTTGGGTGACACCTTTGAGGACTGGAGTATTTGTGATGTTGAAGTTGATGTGGAGGAGAGCCCACTTAAAGGAGCACTTGATATCCGTTGAAGCACCTGCTGTTTTTGTGCCTCATCTGGAATTTGTAGCGATTGGCGTGGCCGTAAGAAAGGGATCTTATCACATTGTCCGCTAAAAGAAGTAGACATTTTAGTTTGGCTGGAAGATGGTCTTTCTTCTGCACCTACCCCACGGACACAACCTTTTTTCCCCTTCCCAACACGCCTATTCCCCTTTCCACCAGCAGAAGGCCTTTTTCCACTCATTTTGGTGGTTAACTAATTCACAACTCTGAAGTTGTTTGCACAAAAAAACAATGGATGGTAACCGAGCAGAGCTGAGTGGCCAAACTGTGGTATTAGGCCAAAACTATTGGCTGGGTTAGATGCAGAAAAAAATTATTTTTAATTTGCAACCTGATGGAGGTCAGTATAGATGGACTAATAGACCAAGTCCCACACACCGCTAGAAGCCCAAATATTTTTTCAGAGCTAGATGCAGAAAATTTTTTTATTCAATTTGCAACCTGATGGAGGTCAGTATAGATGGACTAATAGACCAAGTCCCACACACTGCTAGAAGCCGAAATATTTTTTCAGAGCTAGATGCAGAAAAAAATTATTTTTAATTTGCAACCTGATGGAGGTCAGTATAGATGGACTAATAGACCAAGTCCCACACACCGCTAGAAGCCCAAATATTTTTTCAGAGCTAGATGCAGAAATTTTTTTTATTCAATTTGCAACCTGATGGAGGTCAGTATAGATGGACTAATAGACCAAGTCCCACACACTGCTAGAAGCCGAAATATTTTTTCAGAGCTAGATGCAGAAAAAAATTATTTTTAATTTGCAACCTGATGGAGGTCAGTATAGATGGACTAATAGACCAAGTCCCACACACTGCTAGAAGCCCAAATTTTTTTTTCAGAGCTAGATGCAGAAAAAAATTATTTTTAATTTGCAACCTGATGGAGGTCAGTATAGATGGACTAATAGAACAAGTCCCACACACAGCTAGAAGCCCAAATATTTTTTCAGAGATAAATGAAGAAAAAAATTATTTTTAATTTGCAACCTGATGGAGGTCAGTATAGATGGACTAATAGACCAAGTCCCACACACTGCTAGAAGCCCAAATATTTTTTCAGAGATAAATGAAGAAAAAAATTATTTTTAATTTGCAACCTGATGGAGGTCAGTATAGATGGACTAATAGACCAAGTCCCACACACTGCTAGAAGCCCAAATATTTTTTCAGAGCTAGATGCAGAAAAAAAATATTTTTAATTTGCAACCTGATGGAGGTCAGTATAGATGAACTAATAGACCAAGTCCCACACACCGCTAGAAGCCCAAATATTTTTTCAGAGCTAGATGCAGAAAAAAATTATATTCAATTTGCAACCTGCTGGAGGTCAGTATAGAAGGACTAATAGAACAAGTCCCACACACTGCTAGAAGCCCAAATATTTTTTCAGAGCTAAATGAAGAAAAAAATTATTTTTAATTTGCAACCTGATGGAGGTCAGTATAGATGGACTAATAGACCAAGTCCCACACACTGCTAGAAGCCCAAATATTTTTTCAGAGCTAGATGCAGAAAAAAATTATATTCAGTTTGCAACCTGATGGAGGTCAGTATAGATGGACTAATAGAATGATGCTATGCCCAAAAGATTTTACTTCACTAGGTGCAGTAAAAAAATTGGTATTCTATACACAGGTGGTATATCTTGCAACACAGATAGGCTACTCCACTGACTAACACACTCTGCAATAGGCCAAAAAGGATTAGCTTTGCTAGATTCAGCCAAATGCTGTGAAAAAAACTTGCACAGCACTGGCACAGACCTGCCTGGCAAAAACTGATAGGAACTCATGTAACCTAGTCCTGAAAAGGACTCCAATTACAATTAGTCTTTACTCCCACAATCTATCTATTTAAGAGCACAGACCTGCCTGATAAAAGTCGTAGGAAATGCTGTAACCTAGTCCTTAAAAGGACTGCAATCACAACTATTCCCTACTCCCAAGCTATCTGTATATTTGTGCGAAAATTGGCTTGAAATTAACAAGGTATAGCGCACACAGCAACAGCGGTGCCGTCTAACACGCAGCTGCAGCAGTGAGAAACTGGTGGCGACGGGGAAAATGGCTTGGTCTTATAGGGCAAGGACATGTGCCATACACTGCCAATCACACATGCCCTTGCTTGTGTGAAAAAAAGCACTTCGCTCCGTGTGTGCGCTGCTGATAGGCTGACAGATTGCACCTCCCCACTGCAAATGCGGGAAAGAGAAAAAAAAATGGAGATCTTCATTGTTCCTGCAGAGATCCATCCCCTGCCCCTCCCCCCGCCCCGCTGTACACTCAAACTGCGTATTAACATTAATTTTCATCATTACTGAGAAAAAATCCAGTTATGATTTTGGTGCACGAACAGTTATCGAACATAACCTCGAACAGCCGAATTTTTCTCAAATTGTTCGTGTTCGCCGACCGGCTCGAACACCGCCCAAAACAGCTCGAATTTGAGATTGGCGAACAGTTCGAGTAGAACAACGCTCATCTCTAGTCAGCAACTACATTTGGGTACTGACTCCACTCCCTCACACCAGAAACAGGGAGTCTATCGGGTGGTTCAAGAGTACGAGAGAGTGTTTAGTAAACACCCGTTAGACTTCGGGCGAGTCAAGGGGGTAGAACACCACATCCCCACGGGAGACCATCCTCCCATAAAAGAGAGGTATCGACCCGTACCCCCTGCACACTACCAACACGCCAAGGGGATGCTTAGAGACATGAAGGAGGCTGGGGTGATCAGGGATAGCTGTAGCCCCTGGGCAGCTCCACTAGTCTTAGTCAAAAAGAAAGACAACACCATGAGGATGTGTGTAGATTACCGGAAAATCAACCGTATCACACACAAGGATGCGTACCCCTTACCAAGGATAGAGGAGTCTTTGGCTGCTTTAAGATCTGCTAACTTCTTCTCTACCTTGGATCTCACTAGTGGGTACTGGCAGGTTCCTGTAGCAGAGGCGGACCGGGAGAAGACCGCATTCACCACCCCGATGGGACTTAGCGAGTTTACCTGTATGCCGTTCGGACTCTGCAACGCACCAGGAACCTTCCAACGATTAATGGAGTGCTGTCTGGGCCACAGAAACTTCGAGACGGTCCTGTTGTACCTGGACGATGTCATCGTATATTCTAAGACTTATGAGGACCACCTGAAACACCTGGCGGAAGTGTTCGAAGCTCTGGCAAGCTACGGCCTAAAGGTGAAACCCTCCAAGTGTCACCTCCTGAAACCAAAGGTGCAGTACCTGGGACACGTGGTGAGCGCTGACAGAGTGGCTCCCGACCCTGATAAGATCACCGCAATTAAGGAATGGCCAAGTCCCTCCAGTGTAAAGGAAGTGCGGCAGTTCCTCGGGTTGGTAGGCTACTACCGCAGGTTCATCCCCGGTTTCACCAAAAAGGCAGCTCCTATGCAGGACCTCCTGATAGGCCAGTCCCGGAAGGCCAAGAACCAGAAGCCACCCTTCAGATGGGAGAAGTTGGAAGAAGAGTCCTTCCGCCAGCTGAAGATGGCCCTCACGGGGGATGAAATCCTGGCGTACCCGGATTACAGCCAGCCCTTTATCCTCTACACCGACGCAAGCAACATCGGGCTAGGAGCCGTGCTGTCCCAGATCCAGCAGGGGAAAGAGCGAGTAATCGCTTACGCCAGCCGAAAACTGCGACCCACCGAAAGAAACCCTGAGAATTACAGCTCATTTAAGCTAGAGTTCCTGGCAGTGGTGTGGGCAGTCACCGAACGCTTTAAGCACTACCTCGCTTCTTCCCGGTTCGTCGTGTACACGGATAACAACCCGTTGACACACCTGGACACGGCAAGACTCGGTGCCCTAGAGCAGAGATGGATGGCCCGCCTGTCCAACTACGAGTTCACCATCAAATACCGGGCAGGACGCTCCAATACCAACGCGGACGCCCTGTCCAGGATGCCAAACCTACCGGACGTAGGAGAAGATCCAGAGGGACTGGAAGAAGTCGAACTCCCCGCGTTTCACCGTCATGGGACTATCCAGTATTCCCATCGGGTAAGGAGTAAGCAAGGCGCTACGCTTAACCCCTTACCTCACTACAACTGGGCGGAAACGCAAGACAGTGACCCTGCCGTCCGGCTGGTGAAGGAGATGCTGACTCGGCCAGAGGCTCGCCTTGACCCAGACGCTCCGGAGGAAGCCAAGCAACTGTGGGCAGAAAAGAGTAGACTGTTCCTTTACAAGGGGAAGTTGTGCCGCAGGATGGTTAACTCCCAGACGCATGAACTAATCTGGCAAGTAGTGGTGCCACGACGAGACGCAGCCATGGTGATGGAGGCATACCACGATGGAGCTGGGCATTTCGGATGGAAGAAGCTGGAGTTCCTGCTGCGCGGGCGGTTCCATTGGGTAGGCATGAGGGGAACCATCGAGAGGTGGTGCAGAGACTGTGGCCCGTGCAACCTGAGGAGGAAGGACCGTGCCAGCCAGAAGACTCCCCTGCAGTCCATCGTCACCCGGCAGCCGTTGGAACTGGTAGCCTTGGATCATGTAAAACTGACCCCAAGCAGAAGTGGCTACGTCTACGCGTTAACCATCGTGGATCATTACTCCCGGTTCTTGGTTGTCGTCCCCGTCAAGGACTTAACGGCTCAAACAGCAGCTAGAGCCTTCCAGCAGCACTTCTGCCGTCCACACGGGTACCCGGACCAAGTGCTGACGGACCAGGGACCTGCCTTTGAAGCGGAGGTCTTCCAGGAATTCTGCAATCTGTATGGCTGCCGGAAGATAAGGACGACACCCTATCATCCGCAAACTAATGGACTTTGTGAGAAAATGAACCAGGTGGTAATGGATCTTCTGAAAACGTTGCCCCTGGAAGAACGCAGTCTGTGGCCTGAGAAGCTGCCCGATCTGGTGGACCTATACAACCACATCCCGGTAGGTTCCACCAACTGTACCCCGGCTTACCTAATAAGGGCGAGACCTGGTAAGTTACCTGTTGACCTGGAAATGGGAGTCCTGACACCCGAGGACACTTCACCAGAAGCAGACTGGGACACAGAGAGGCAGCAGCAGTACCGGAAAGTACAGGAGAGCGTGGAGCGAAGTCTCTGTCAGGCTAGGGAGAGACAAGAGAAAACTTACAACCAGTATGCTCCCGCTGTTCCCCTGAGAGCAGGTCTTGAAGAGGAAAAGACGGCTCCACAAGTTGGACGACCAGTGGGAGAAGGACCCGTACACCGTACTGCCCTCAAGCCATGAGAACCCGAAGGTCTGTACCATCAGTAAAGACGGAGGGGAGACCACAGCCATTGTATCCCGGGATCACCTGAAGAAGTGTCCTGAACAGCTACGGAACCCTGAAGAGGAACAAGAAGACCATCGACCCGTAGAGGAAAGGGAAGATATGGTTAGTACTGTGCTCGGAGACTTCCCTCGGTCTTGGACTCAAGTCAATGGTGCAGTTGTGGTACCCGTACTCACCTTCCTCCAACCAACATCCCAAGCACCTACGGAGCAACAGGTAGAGCTGGAAGAACAGCCGGTCCAGGAGGCAGAAGACCCCACACCAGCAGATCAGGAGGATCAACCCTCTGCTTGCAGTGAGCCTGCCATATCCCTAGTGAGCCAAAGGGCCCGTAGACAGCTGCCCAGTTTACCCTTGACAGCTCCTACACCCTGTAGTTCAGGGCCAGACAGTCAGCTCCGTAGGTCCACTAGGGCCACTAGAGGCCAGTTACCCGCACGTTGGGGGATTTGAAGTGTATAAATTGTTTTATTTGTGGTTACCTGTTTTTCTTGTTGCTTGTGTATAATTATGTGTTTCTAGTTGTTTATAGGAGTCTTTGGTGGATTTACCGGGAATCCTGTGTACATAGTTGGAGCGTAACCCAGGACGGACTAAAGACTGTTAAGGACTCGGGGCAGGACAGACCCCTACCTGGTTACGTCTCCCTGTTTTGGTGAAATGGACACCTTGCTTTCTTCAAAGACTGCACCCGGTTACAGACATGCCGTGACCACCTTTATGTGTTTCTTTATTGTATTGTTATTGTTATATCTTGTTATGTTTTTCTAAAATATGTTTAGTCCCGGAGTACTAAATTTCACTAGGGGGGAATGTGGCACCCCAGGGGTCTGGTTTCCACAGTAACAGCAATGTTATGTCTGAGAGCAGGTGGGAGGTCTCTTGGTCAGGAATCCTATGCATGCCACACCTCCTGCCCAGTCCTGGGAGGGGAAGGACTTCCCCTATATAAACCTGGGGCTGAGGCAGGGTTAGTGAGTAGAGAAGAAGTAGAGACAGAGAAAAGAAGCAAATATAGGAACAGAACATCAGGAGCTCTGTGGGAGCAGTGTTACAAGGAGTCAGGGGCTGGCAGCTGCAGAGCTCGCCCTGACTGAGAAGATTTCTTACCGGACCCGGAGTCCGAGGCTGTGGGGACTAACTCCTACCCAGCAGCAGAATCCGTCAGGCAGGGGATTCCAGGTCCTCTGGCCAAGAAACCCGAAGGCACGGTCACACGCATGGGACCAGCACCACCGTCGTGGAGCGGAAGCTACTAGAAGGCCCCGAGTCACCGGCCATACGGGTGAGCACCACACGGCACACTCAGGGACGTGGGCTACTTTTACCCGCCTCTAGCAAGGTAGCCAGAAGAGTACAGTTAGTTTGGGAGGCCTACAACTCCGCCTGGCCAGGGGAGATCCCATCTACTCAAGGACTGACCAGGCCCCAATCGCTAGCCAGTACTCCGGGAGGGTCTATCTTTGTCACCAGTAAAGACCCTGAACTACACCGTACCGTCTCCGAGTGGTTCCTGCTACCCCCATCATCCACGTCGGCTGCCCTGAGGCCGTACCCCTCCCGTTGGGGGTTATACTATCACGCTGCACAATCCTACCACCGGCCTCAGCGGTCTGCCCTGCAGCAGCAGCTCCTTAGCTGTACTCAACGGGTGGCGTAGTCGTCCAACATCTACCGCTAATACAGCGCCACTTAGTCTGACTCCCTGGGCACGGACCGGATCACCGCCACGAGACTACAACCCTCAAGAGATCCGGCTCCGGGTAAGCTCCCGCGTGCGCAACGCAGCGCGACACAGGCCCAGGGGCGCGTCAGATAGAACAATCATATGCCGCCATATAGTAGACGTCCGGGAACTGGTGATAATCACCTCATGTGTCGTCTATTTGTCTCCAGGAAAATCCCAGGTTACATTCCTCACATAAAACTGTAGAAAAGGCGGCGCGGGGTAATTGTGCCAGAAGTGAGGGGCAAATAATGGCGGAAATGTCACTGACTGCGGAGACGTCTCCATGTAGAGTCTTCACCCCGGATATCACTACAGGAGCCGCGCAGTTCACACTGTGCATCCACTGAGGCCCCTGATCATGTGACCCCTGACTCCTCCCCTCCTGTGACCTCATCACAGCTCCTGTGCGCACACAACAGCCATATATGTGGTGGCGGCTCTGCAGGTGGAGGTATGTGGAGACCCCCATTACTGGGACAGGGGGCATTAACCCCTTCAGCACGGAGGCTCTTTGGGGGTCTCTGTGTGGTGTGAACAGTGAGGTAACAGCTGTGGACAGAATTCGGCTTCGCTGGTTCCCGTCCACATTAGATCCCTTCAGACGACTGCAGGATGAAGGACAGAAGCCCAGAGACGTCCTCACACAATGGCCGTTCCTTCTCTCCTAGTTCCCGCACAGTGATGTAGATACTGGTGATAATCGCCCCCATATTCTCTTTATTCCTCCGGTGCGATGGATTTACCCTCAGGTTCAGCAATGCTCCTCCGCCATCTCTCCTCCACCTCAGCTATTTACCCTTTCAGTGCCACAAAACTGAACGTTCTTCCAGTCCCCATTGTGTTCTCTTAGTAAATGTGTGGAATCGTTGGAGGGGTTAATGGCCGCGGATTAGTGGGGTCTCCTATCTGCTCATTAATTCTCTGCCTTATTTATGGGAGGAGCAGCCGACATATCTGACATTACATCCCAGACACTGAATACCATATGCTACAAATTCACTGCTGCAGGCGATCCATTGTTTAATGAAATGTTTTTATTTAATGTGATTAAATCTATTTCTTGTGTTCGGCATATTTACATGGTGAACATTCATCAATGCCGCATTGGTGAAAACCCAGAGGTGTAAGGCAGGTTCTCGTTATCGGCTTCTCTTGGGATTAAACCAGGAGACAGGAGATGTGAAAGGGTCGGGGCCAAGAACAAACAGCCATCTTGTAAAACCATCAGACAACCATCTCGTAAAACCATCAGACAACCATCTCGTAAAACCATCAGACAACCATCTCGTGAGAAACGTATTCAGCTGCCGACTCCAAGGAAGAAACTGCTTGTTGTCTGTGGCCTAAAATATATAGGTTCCATTACTAGATGTAAAGAAGAAAACTAAATACTGTAAAATAATAAATCTCCTCATATGTTTCCCCTTATTATCTGCAGTAATTGTATTATTACACAGGATTTTTATGATGTTACATCTGCTCATCTTCTCATTCAGATCCCTACAATATCGGATCCTGTCAATGAACTTCTATATAAGAGAATTTTCCTTATGGACTCTGGATATGGACAGAGATAAGATGGTGGAGAAGATATTACACCTCACCCTAGAGATCCTCTTCTGGCTTACTGGAGAGGTGAGAGATTCTGATGACGTCACATTACATCATTCACATCATTCTTATCTATGGGAATAACAGATGGACAGAACTGGAGAGGTGAGGACTCTGGAAATGTCTGCAGTGAGATTTATTAATGAGTCTCTCCATAACCAGGATTACACAGTAGTGAAGAAGACCTCTAGTGAACGCCGTCAGGCCCCTCTGTCTGAGGGATGGGAAAGACCCCTGAGCCCAATCACTGGGTCTCCACCTCACACCCAGATACATGAGGACATCAATGACCAGAAGATCCTAGAACTCACCTACAAGATGATTGAGCTGCTGACTGGAGAGGTGACACTGCTGGGAATGCTGGGACATTACATATACAGTAATACTATGAAGGAATCAAGGGGATGACGGTATCATTGTATGTGTCAGGTTCCTATAAGGTGTCAGGATGTCTCCATCTATTTCTCCATGGATGAGTGGGAGTATTTAGAAGGACACAAAGATGAATACAAGGACATCATGATGGAGGTTCCCCAGCCCCTCACATCACCAGGTAATAGACAGGACTAAATACACACGGGCTATAATTATCTGTATGTAAAGAATGAATTCAGTCCCTGTATGTGTTTCCTCCAGATCTATCCAGTAAGAGGACAACACCAGACAGATGTCCCCGTCCTCTTCTTCCACAGGACTGTAAACAAGAAGATCCCAATGTTCCTCAGGATCATCAGGTAGATGGAGAGAAGGTGTCATGAGATCTCCCCTATGATGTGTAGACGGCTGTGAAGGTCTTGTGCTCAGTCTTGTTTTATCTACCAGTATTATATGGTTTATACTTGTGTAATGAGACCGGTGGAGATTACAGGATTAGAGGTGATCATAGATGTGACTTCTCCACCTGTCTGTGACTTATATATTTGTTTCAGGGTGAAGATCTGACCCATATTAATACTACAGAGACATATGTGAGGGATGATGAGCGGTGTAAAGAGGAGATTCCTACATATGACTACCCAGGTGAGCAGTAACCACTAAATGCAGAGAAGTCACAGATTCTTCTCAGTCACCGGCTGTGGCTGCTTTATCGGTGGTGTAGTCCGGCCGTATCACAATCGTGTGATCACCATTTTGCCTCTAGACCACAACATTCTCCTCCACCAAAAACTGTTCAAATGACTTTGGGCAATGGAAGCCCTTTCTGTGCTGCTGAATGTTCACATATGGTCCCTACAAGACTAGGTCAAGTCTTCTGGCCAAACTTCACTTTTTTAGTTTCCCTTTATACTTTTCAATTTCTTTTAAAATTGACTAACTTCTAATAGGATTGCGATAAACTACACAAAAAACATTACACCTGTGCCATGATATACAGTGGGAGAAATAAGTATTTGATCCCATGCTGTTTTTGTAAGGTTGCCCACTGACAAAGACATGAACAGTCTATAATTTTAAGAGTAGGTTCATTTTAATATTGCGAGATAGAATATCCCCCAAAAAATCAAGAAAATCACATTGTATAAATTAGATACTTATTTCTCACTGCAAAATGAAAAAAAAATATTTGATCCCTCTGGCAAACAACACTTAATACTTGGTGGCAAAACCCTTGTTGGCAAGCACAGCAATCAGACGTTGTTTGTAGTTGATGATGAGGGTTGCGCACATGTCAGGAGGAATTTTGGTCCACTCCTCTTTGCAGATCATCTCTAAATCATTCAGATTGTGATGCTGTCGCTTGGCGACTCGGAGCTTCAACTCCCTCCATAAGTGTTCTATGGGATTAAGGTCTGGAGACTGGCTAGACCACTCCATGACTGCAGGATTTTAAACCTTTAAGGCGTAATGTGTTACCAATGGTTTTCTTGGTGACTGTGGTCCCAGCTGCCTTGAGATCATTAACAAGTTCCCCCCGTGTAGTTTTAGGCTGATCTCTTACCTTCCTCATGATCAAGGATACCCTGCGAGGTGAGATTTTGCATGGTGCCCCAGATCGATGTCGATTGACAGTCATTTTGTATTTCTTCCATTTTCTTACTATTGCACCAACAGTTGTCTTCTTCTCACCCAGCGTCTTCATTTTTTTTTTATTACTTATGGTTTTGTAGTCCATTCCATCTTTGTGCAGGTCTATGATCTTGTCCCTGACATCCTTAGAAAGCTCTTTGGTCTTGCCCATGTTGTAGAGGTTAGAATCTGACTGATTAATTGAGTCTGTGGACAGGAGTCTATTATACAGGTGACTATGTAAGACAGCGGTCTTTAATGCAGGTAACGAGTTGATTAGGAGCCTCTAACTGGTCTGTAGGAGCCAGAACTTATAATGGTTTGTAAGGATTCAAATACTTATTTCTCACTGCAAAATGCAAAAAAAAATATTTAATTTATACAATGTGATTTTTTTGGGATATTCTATCTCTCAATGTTAAAATTAACCTACTCTTAAAATTATAGACTGTTCATGTCTTTGTTAGTGGGCAAACTTACAAAAACAGCAAGGGATCAAATACTTATTTCCCCCACTGTATCTCTAAGCTGTGCGTGGCTGATGGCTGTAATATACATATTACACACAGCTAAAATAACAAAGGAGTGTCTTCAGAACAAGTCTGTGACCATTCTTGACTGGCCCAGCCAGAGCCCTGACCTAAACCCAATTGAGCATCTCTGGAGAGACCTGAAAATGGCTGTCCACCAACGTTCACCATCCAACCTGATGGAACTGGAGAGGATCTCACTGAAGTTACTGGTTCAAGTGCCCGCTCTTGCTG
This sequence comes from Phyllobates terribilis, assembly GCF_046119375.1. NCBI lineage: Eukaryota > Metazoa > Chordata > Amphibia > Anura > Dendrobatidae > Phyllobates > Phyllobates terribilis. The sequence continues at coordinate 8,902,212 of NW_027362772.1, read as the reverse complement.
CAGTGAGTCATTCTTCCCTGCTCTTCAGCATGAGCTGTCACATCATGCCACCATTCATGCTCAAGAACACATGTTACACAGATTGATTACGGCGTGGGACACTATGGATCCTTCCCACTTGGGATAGGTGAGGGATATGGTTGTTTTTTTTATTTTTGTTTTTTTACAGGGGACAATGGCTTGGGGGATTAGGTGTTAGGTGAGTATAAATTTGCTTTTTTATTTTTGTTTTTTTGAATGGGACATTGGCTTCAATGGATTAGGTGAGTATACCGGTCTTTTTATCTTTAAATAAAGGTGTTAAACATAGTGTGGGCTTTTATTTCTAATTGCTAAAATATACTTATTTCTGTATATTGTAATAGAGAACTTATTATTAGATGCGTTTGTTTAAAGAATATATCACGATATTCTTATAGGAAAATGTAGCGGTTTATCCTTGGATTGTTCATTATAAATGATTGCAGTAGTTACATAAAATAGGTGAAATAGTTACAAAGTGATTGTCCATTTGTCCATTATTAGCTTATTAGTTTAGATTCACCCATCTTTTCCTGGAATCCTGGATGGTAGGTTGCGTCTGTCTGTGTCCAGCACGTGCTTCAGGATGACACCATGCGTCTGGACCTTGTCAGCTGTTTCTTCAGCATGGGGATCCTACGACTGAGCTGTGTAGTGTAGAATGGAAGGAGAGCCCCTCCCTATGTCTTACAGGGGTTATATAGGCTCCTCATAGCATCTGCTCTTTATATATGGCACTAACTTACACTGAGCTAAGATTAGCACTTTGTGATGTCAGCAAAAGATCCTTGCACGATGGCTGATGCAATCTTATGCAATGTATGGATACAGAATAAAAATGAATATCCATATTTAATATTTAACACTAATAAAGGATTTTTTTCAGGCTGTTTTTATCAAAACTTACTATGGGGTTACAAATGGGGGCGTCTTATAGGCGCCTCTCCATTACTAACTCCTGGGCTTCATGTCAGCTACCAATACAAGGCTAACATCAACCGCAACCAAGTTACCGCACAAGGGTAAGTGGGAAGAGCGAGGCTTAGCACCAAAATTGGCACATTTTATTGATGCCCCATTTCTGGGGCAGCTGAGAGCTGATCTTATTAGCCTCGGGGGAGGAGGGAGGGGGATGTATCTATGGCTCCTTACCTGGCTAGTAATATCAGCTGTCTGTTTAGCCTTTGCTGGTTAGAATTTCTAAGAGAACCTTACATCAATTTTTTTCTGGGGTTTCTCTGTAATCTAGCCAGTAAACGCTAATCAAACAGCTGTGGGCTGTTATTAATAGCCAGGGAACATTTTTGGCTACTGGCCCCTTCCCTGGCTAGTAATATCAGCCACCAGTGGTCGGCTTTCCCTCTGCTGGTTATAAAAATGACGCGAGAATCTGTCACCCCCTGGGAGTTATCAAACCTCTAATATGGGCATCCAGGTTATATAAATGTAAATCTATACTTATCTGTATGTCCCATATCAGAGCTCTGATAGCAGAGAAATATATTTTTATTAAATCATTTTCCTGAGCTTGGGCCCTGTGACGTACAGGGGCGGGCAGGGGAGGAGGGGAATATTTAAATTAGGCATATGGGCAGGCATTTCTTGGCGTCCCCTGATGCCATGCTCAGGAAAACTGATTTAATAAAAGGATGTTTCTCTGCTATCAGACCCCTGATATGGGACATACAGGTAAGTATAGATTTACATTTCTATAACCTGTATGCCCATATTAGAGGTCTGATAACTCCCAGGGGGTGACAGATTCCCTTTAATTCTTCATTTTACACTGGATGCACTCAGCTGGGGATGAATACAACTCCCATCATTGACAAGGGACAATGATGAGAGTTGGTTTCAGCAGCCAGCGCTTGGTATCAGTGCTAACTGTACTGCTTTTCCCAGGCGCCGGTACGTGTCACACTGACATACGGACTGCACACTGATGTGTTACACGGACATACAGATACCCGATGTCACCCATATGCCACAGAGATGTCACATACGGATGGCACATGGACACAGACCATGGATCTCACCAGTACTAGTTTTTCCTATATGGGAATCACCAGGGCATGTGAAGGAGGCCTAAGAAGGTATATTCTTTAGCCAAGGCCTCAGATGCCAATGTATGTATTGTGACAGTGGCTCTGTTAGTGAACCTATGCCCGCCACAATTAGGGTGGCCCATAGGGGCTGTCAAAGATTTGTGGAATTTTGGAATAAAATACCAATTTTTTGGGGGTACATAATACGTTTTTCATCCTTCTTTTAGAATTTTGCCGAGTTCTACAAAATTACGCAATAAAGATTGTAATTTATTTCTAAATTTAAAGTTCATTGCGGAAAAATCTGCAGCACATCCATTAATTTTGAGGAAACGCGGCGTAATTGCCGCCATTAACTTGCATTGAATCGCATAATATCCGCATGACTACATGTGCACATGCGGATATTAAGCGATTCAATGTGCGGATGGTACCCGGGTCTGGAGAAGAGGAGACTCTCATCCAGACCCGGGTACCATAATACCTGTAGTTAAAAAAGAATTAAAAGAAAAGAAAAACACCCAGTCTCCTGTACGGTGCGTCCGGTGTCTTCGGCGGCTCGCGGTGGTGTAAAAGGACCTTCTATGACGTCATTTAGTCATGTGACAGGTCACGCGACCGCTGACGTCATGGAAGGTCCTTTTACACCACCGCGAGCCGTCGAAGACACTGGAGAAGGAGACCGGAGGCCATCGGAAGGCGAGTATGATTTTTTTTATTTTTCGCCATTTTATTCTTTTTTTTACTATTTATGCTGCATTTGCAGCATCGTAACTTGGTCACACTATATAAATCCATGCCGATTGAATGGATTTATATAGTGTGAACAAGTTGTCATGCACTTTCCAAGGGATGCTAAAATCGTTTGGAAAAGCGCTTGACAACTCGCATGCGGAAATGCATGCAAAAACACTTGACAAACGCTTCCACCTGGCAGGAAAAACGCATGTACAATCCGCATGTACAATCCGCATGTACAATCCGCATGCGTTTTTCCTGCCAGGGAGATGCAGAAAAAATCTGGAGAATTTCAGCATCGTGGGCACTTAGCCTAAAAAACTTCACTTCAGGTTCTCAGATGCTGAGTGTGAATTCTGTTCTTTAGGCAGATAGCAAAGTCGCATCTCTTCGAAGGGAGACAACACTGAGTCCTTGATACCCGATCACACCTGGAGTCTCTCCTGGTTTTCTGGATGTAATTAAAGGTGCGGCAGTGTTGAATGTTTTAAACAGATGGATTTTTTCTTACTGCTTTAAAAAAAGTCAAATTGAATATTTGCAAAGTCAAATTCATTCATTTAACAAAAATGTAAGCCCTGTAATAACTGTGAAGTGTTCGCCTCATCTATCATAAAGTCAGTCGAGTTACTAATAGTGAGATCTTTTGTATAGTTTCCGTCCAGTGTCTCCAAGCAACTTGCTTCTGTTTTGTTCCTGTTTTTCTTGGGTCGTCTCCTCTGATCGATTTCCTAAAAGGATATTTAATGCACCGGGTGTGGAAAATGTTTTGGAGATTTTTCGCGGCGGTTTCTGGACAGACTGCTGGAAACTTTCTGATGTGCTGGAGTCTGAATCTGAATAATCAGTTGATCTTTTTTTCTGATATTTCCGCTGTCTGATTTTTTTTCACCCCAGTGGAAAATCCGACCAGCGTTATAATCTGATTTGTCTCGTAAAAATGTATCTATCTTTCTTTCTCTGTTTTATTTCCATCTGTATAGGGACCAATTTCTTCTCTAATTTGGAGAAAAACGTTGTAACTTGATTATTTGTGCCTCTAGTGAGAAGTTGAAGTTCTATTTTTACTTTTTCCAACTCTATGGCTACTTCATTATATTCTTTTTCGTTCTGCTTAAGGATTAAATCCATTAGATATTTTGTGTAGTTTAAGTGTATTTTTTTCCCAAGATATCTCTTTGAAGACTCAGAGCGCCCTAGGGACTCGTTCACGTTCCTGATTAGATTTAAGGGAATTAATCTTCCAAAATAGGCGGTATCTCCTTTTCCGCTAAATGAGTAATTCTTCTTTCCTGAACCTGGATACTGATGACCTGTAACTCAGAGTTTAGGTTGCAGTTCATAAAAAACGCACCTGTGTCTGCACATAGTGCCCAGATTGTGCTCCAGGAGACCCACACCGTAAATTAAGTGGGTTCTTCTCACTATAGTAGTGCCAAATACATGGATGATAAATGTGTTTTGGGCGCACTGCAAGGCTCAGAAGCGAGGGGGAGATTTGACTTTGGGAGAGCGGATATTGCTGGATTGGTTTATGGAAGCCATGTTGCTTTTTAAGAGCCTTTCAGCCACTAATAATGTGGAAATCTCTGTTTTTCCACTAACAGATGATGGACCTGAGTGGGGACTTGATTATTGTGAGATGTGTAGAAGTTTTTATTCTCCTCTCCAGGGCAACAATCCCCACTCCACAAACTTGCATACCCTCTCAGAAATCTCAAACACCTTGACCTACACTCACTCTCTGAATCCCTTCTCCCTCTTACAGACATTAGTTCCTTACATGATGCAGATGTTGCTGCCACTTTATACAACACCACAACAGCTGCAGCTCTCGATTCACACATACCAAAGCTTGCACAATCAACAGACAACCCTGGCACACCACCCTAACTAAAGAACTGCGAGGGGCCTCCAGGGTTGCTGAGCGTAGATGGAAAAGGTCCCACTCCAATGAGCACTTCATCTCATTCAAACAGTCCCTCACTACCTTCAAGTCCACACTCACTGCAGCAAAACAAACATACTTCGCATCTCTCATATCCTCCTTGTCTCACAACCCCAAACAACTATTCAACACCTTCAATTCTCTTCTCCGTCCTTCAGTGCCTCCTCCCTCTCCTCTTATTTCAGCTGAAGACTTTGCCTCATTCTTCAAGCAGAAGATTGACACCATCAGACAAATCTTTTGCCTAAAGCCCCCTCAGCCCCTCCCCACACCTACTCAACCCTCCTCCTCCAAAACCACCTTCTCCACCATTACGGAAGATCAACTTTCCACTTTACTCTCTAAATCACACCTCACCACCTGTAAACTTGACCCAATCCCGTCCCACCTCATCCCAAATCTTGCCACTATCTTCATCCCAGTCCTAGCCCACCTCTTCAACCTGTCATTAACAACTGGTGTCTTCCCCTCATGCTTCAAACATGCCTCAATCACACCCATCCTCAAAAAGCCCTCCCTTGACCCATCCTCTCTGACTAGCTATCGCCCCATATCACTTCTCCCCTATGCCTCAAAACTATTGGAACAACACGTCCATTCTGAGCTGTCCTCCCACCTCTACTCCTGCTCCCTCTTCGACCGCCTACAATCTGGTTTCCAACCGCACCATTCCACTGAAACTGCCCTTACCAAAGTCACCAACGATCTACTAACCGCCAAATCTAAGCGACACTACTCTGTCCTCCTCCTCCTAGACCTGTCATCTGCCTTCGACACAGTGGACCATTCCCTCTTACTACAAACTCTCTCATCTCTCGGCATCACAGACTTGGCCCTATCCTGGATCTCCTCATACCTAACAGACAGGACATTCAGTGTCTCCCACTCACACACCACCTCCTCATCTCGCCCCCTATCTGTCAGTGTCCGCCAAGGTTCAGTTCTAGGACCCCTGCTCTTCTCCGTCTACACCTTCGGCCTGGGACAGCTCATAGAGTCTCATGGCTTTCATTATCACCTCTATGCTGATGACATACAGATCTACCTCTCTGGACCCGATATCACCTCCTTACTAACCAAAATACCACAATGTCTGTCCGCTATTTCATCGTTCTCTGCTAGATTTCTAAAACTTAACATGGACAAAACAGAATTCATCATCTTTCCGCCATCTCATTCACCCCCCCCCAACTGACCTATCTATCATCGTCAATGGCTGTCCACTCTCTCCTGTCCATCAAGCTCGCTGCCTTGGGGTAACCCTGGACTCTGAACTCTCCTTCAAACCACATATCCAAGCCCTTTCCACTTCCTGCCGACTCCAACTCAAAAATATCTCCCGGATCCGCACATTCCTCAACCACGAATCTGCAAAAACACTAGTGCACGTCCTCATCATCTCCCGCCTTGACTACTGCAACCTCCTGGTCTGTGGCCTCCCTTCCAAAATTATTGCACCCCTCCAATCCATCCTAAACTCTGCTGCCCCACTAATCCACCTGTCCCCCCGCTATTCCCCGGCCTCTCCTCTCTGTCAATCTCTTCACTGGCTCAGAGACGCCAGTTCAAAACCCTAACCATGACAAACAAAACCATTCACAATCTCCTCCATATACAGTACAGACCAAAAGTTTGGACACACCTTCTCATTTAAAGATTTTTCTGTATTTTCATGACTACGAAAATTGTACATTCACACTGAAGGCATCAAAACTATGAATTAACACATGTGGAATTATATACTTAACAAAAAAGTGTGAAACAACTGAAAATATGTCTTATATTCTAGGTTCTTCAAAGTAGCCACCTTTTGCTTTGATGACTGCTTTGCACACTCTTGGCATTTTCTTGATGAGCTTCAAGAGGTAGTCACCGGAAATGGTCTTCCAACAATCTTGAAGGAGTTCCCAGAGATGCTTAGCACTTGTTGGCCCTTTTGCCTTCACTCTGCGGTCCAGCTCACCCCAAACCATCTCGATTGGGTTCAGGTCTGTTGACTGTGGAGACCAGGTCATCTGGCGTAGCACCCCATCACTCTCCTTCTTGGTCAAATAGCCCTTACACAGCCTAGAGGTATGTTTGGGGTCATTGTCCTGTTGAAAACTAAATGATGGTCCAACTAAACGCAAACCGGATGGAATACCATGCCGCTGCAAGATGCTGTGGTAGCCATTCTGGTTCAGTATGCCTTCAATTTTCAATAAATTCCCAACAGTGTCACCAGCAAAGCACCCCCACACCATCACACCTCCTCCTCCATGCTTTACGGTGGGAACCAGGCATGTAGAGTCCATCCGTTCACCTTTTCTGCGTCGCACAAAGACCAGGAGGTTGGAACCAAAGATCTCAAATTTGGACTCATCAGACCAAAGCACAGATTTCCACTGGTCTAATGTCCATTCCTTGTGTTCTTTAGCCCAAGTAAGTCTCTTCTGCTTGTTGCCTGTCCTTAGCAGTGGTTTCCTAGCAGCTATTTTACCATGAAGGCCTGCTGCACAAAGTCTCCTCTTAACAGTTGTTGAAGAGATGTGTCTGCTGCTAGAACTCTGTGTGGCATTGACCTGGTCTCTAATCTGAGCTGCTTTTAACCTGCGATTTCTGAGGCTGGTGACTCAGATAAACTTTTCCTCAGAAGCAGAAGTGACTCTTGGTCTTCCTTTCCTGGGGCGGTCCTCATGTGAGCCAGTTTCTTTGTAGCGCTTGATGGCTTTTGCAACTGCACTTGGGGACACTTTCAAAGTTTGTCCAATTTTTCGGACTGACTGACCTTCATTTCTTAAAGTAATGATGGCCACTCGTTTTTCATTACTTAGCTGCTTTTTTCTTGCCATAATACAAATTCTAACAGTCTATTCAGTAGGACTATCAGCTGTGTATCCACCTGACTTCTGCACAACACAACTGATGGTCCCAACCCCATTTATAAGGCAAGAAATCCCACTTATTAAACCTGACAGGGCACACCTGTGAAGTGAAAACCATTTCCGGTGACTACCTCTTGAAGCTCATCAAGAGAATGCCAAGAGTGTGCAAAGCAGTTATCAAAGCAAAAGGTGGCTACTTTGAAGAACCTAGAATATAAGACATATTTTCAGTTGTTTCACACTTTTTTGTTAAGTATATAATTCCACATGTGTAATTCATAGTTTTGATGCCTTCAGTGTGAATGTACAATTTTCATAGTCATGAAAATACAGAAAAATCTTTAAATGAGAAGGTGTGTCCAAACTTTTGGTCTGTACTGTATCTCTGACCTAGTCTCCCGTTACATACCCGCACGCAACCTCTGATCCTCACAAGATCTCCTTCTCTACTCCCCTCTAATCTCCTCCTCCCACAATCGCATACTAGTTTTCTCCTGTGCTTCCCCCTTACTCTGGAACTCTCTAACCCAACACGTCAGACTCTCGCCTACCGTGGAAACCTTCAAAAGGAGCCTGAAGACCAACCTCTTCCGACAAGCCTACAACCTGCAGTAACCACTGATCCACCACACCGCTGCACGACCAGCTCTACCCTCACAAACTGTATCCTCACCCATCCCTTGTAGATTGTGAGCCCTCACTCCTCCTGTACCAGTTGCTGTCACATTGTGTTCAAGATTAGTGTAATTGTTCTTGTATGTATACCCCTTTTTCACATGTAAAGTGCCATGGAATAAATGGCGCTATAATAATAAATAATAATTCAATGTTTTTACATAACTTCCCATTTGTACGGATAGTTTAAGTAGAAATGTTCAAAAATATAAATTTCATGGATATTTTGTTCAAAAATAATAATTGTTTTTGTTCTTAGCAGATAACTGTACCAGGAGATCAGAGGGACAGCTGACATCTTCAATTTTTAAATCAGATGATCTTGAGATCCCACAGGATATAATTGAAATGAATGTCATTACTCCAGATTTACCATTCTCCCTTCACAGCAAAGATCAATCATCTGATCCTTTGAAACATGTCCTGTCTTCTGATTCATTACCGACTACTAAGGAAAATCTAAGTCACAAAATAAGCATTAAAAAACTAATTGCTTCTAAAGCAAAGAAGCCATTTTCCTGTTCAGAATGTGGGAAATGTTTTAACCAGAATTGGATCCTTGTTAATCACCAGAGAATTCACACAGGGGAGAAGCTTTTTTCATGTTCAGAATGTGGGAAATGTTATAACCAGAAATCAGATCTTGTTAATCACCAGAGAATTCACACAGGGGAGAAGCCTTTTTCATGCTCAGAATGTGGGAAATGTTTTAACTACAAATCAGTTCTTGTTAAACACCAGAGAACTCACAGAGGGGAGAAGCCTTTTTCATGTTCAGAATGTGGGAAATGTTTTGTACAGAAATCACAGCTTATCGCACATCAGAAAACTCATACAGTGGAGAAGCCTTTTTCATGTTCAGAATGTGAAAAATATTTTAAACATAAATCAGATTGTGTTAATCACCAGAGAACCCACACAGGGGAGAAGCCTTTTTCATGTTCAGAATGTGGGAAATGTTTTAACCGCAAATCAGTTCTTGTTAATCACCAGAGAACTCACAGAGTGGAGAAGCCTTTTTCATGTTCAGAATGTGGGAAATGTTTTGTAGAGAAATCACACCTTAATACACATCAGAGAATTCACACAGGGGAGAAGTCTTTTTCATGTTCAGAATGTGGGAAATGTTTTAAGTACAAATCAGTTCTTGTTAATCATAAGAGAACCCACACAGGGGAGAAACCCTTTTCCTGTTCAGAATGTGAGAAATGTTTTATACAGAAATCACAGCTTATCGCACACCAGAGAACTCATACAGGGGAGAAGCCTTTTTCATGTTCAGAATGTGGGAAATGTTTTAACCAGAAATCAGATTTTGCTAAGCACCAGAGAACTCACACAGGGGAGAAGCCTTTTTCATGTTCAGAATGTGAAAAATGTTTTAACCATCAGGAGCCTCTAACTGGTCTGTAGGAGCCAGAACTTATAATGGTTTGTAAGGATTCAAATACTTATTTCTCACTGCAAAATGCAAAAAAAAATATTTAATTTATACAATGTGATTTTTTTGGGATATTCTATCTCTCAATGTTAAAATTAACCTACTCTTAAAATTATAGACTGTTCATGTCTTTGTTAGTGGGCAAACTTACAAAAACAGCAAGGGATCAAATACTTATTTCCCCCACTGTATCTCTAAGCTGTGCGTGGCTGATGGCTGTAATATACATATTACACACAGCTAAAATAACAAAGGAGTGTCTTCAGAACAAGTCTGTGACCATTCTTGACTGGCCCAGCCAGAGCCCTGACCTAAACCCAATTGAGCATCTCTGGAGAGACCTGAAAATGGCTGTCCACCAACGTTCACCATCCAACCTGATGGAACTGGAGAGGATCTCACTGAAGTTACTGGTTCAAGTGCCCGCTCTTGCTGCAGTGAGTCATTCTTCCCTGCTCTTCAGCATGAGCTGTCACATCATGCCACCATTCATGCTCAAGAACACATGTTACACAGATTGATTACGGCGTGGGACACTATGGATCCTTCCCACTTGGGATAGGTGAGGGATATGGTTGTTTTTTTTATTTTTGTTTTTTTACAGGGGACAATGGCTTGGGGGATTAGGTGTTAGGTGAGTATAAATTTGCTTTTTTATTTTTGTTTTTTTGAATGGGACATTGGCTTCAATGGATTAGGTGAGTATACCGGTCTTTTTATCTTTAAATAAAGGTGTTAAACATAGTGTGGGCTTTTATTTCTAATTGCTAAAATATACTTATTTCTGTATATTGTAATAGAGAACTTATTATTAGATGCGTTTGTTTAAAGAATATATCACGATATTCTTATAGGAAAATGTAGCGGTTTATCCTTGGATTGTTCATTATAAATGATTGCAGTAGTTACATAAAATAGGTGAAATAGTTACAAAGTGATTGTCCATTTGTCCATTATTAGCTTATTAGTTTAGATTCACCCATCTTTTCCTGGAATCCTGGATGGTAGGTTGCGTCTGTCTGTGTCCAGCACGTGCTTCAGGATGACACCATGCGTCTGGACCTTGTCAGCTGTTTCTTCAGCATGGGGATCCTACGACTGAGCTGTGTAGTGTAGAATGGAAGGAGAGCCCCTCCCTATGTCTTACAGGGGTTATATAGGCTCCTCATAGCATCTGCTCTTTATATATGGCACTAACTTACACTGAGCTAAGATTAGCACTTTGTGATGTCAGCAAAAGATCCTTGCACGATGGCTGATGCAATCTTATGCAATGTATGGATACAGAATAAAAATGAATATCCATATTTAATATTTAACACTAATAAAGGATTTTTTTCAGGCTGTTTTTATCAAAACTTACTATGGGGTTACAAATGGGGGCGTCTTATAGGCGCCTCTCCATTACTAACTCCTGGGCTTCATGTCAGCTACCAATACAAGGCTAACATCAACCGCAACCAAGTTACCGCACAAGGGTAAGTGGGAAGAGCGAGGCTTAGCACCAAAATTGGCACATTTTATTGATGCCCCATTTCTGGGGCAGCTGAGAGCTGATCTTATTAGCCTCGGGGGAGGAGGGAGGGGGATGTATCTATGGCTCCTTACCTGGCTAGTAATATCAGCTGTCTGTTTAGCCTTTGCTGGTTAGAATTTCTAAGAGAACCTTACATCAATTTTTTTCTGGGGTTTCTCTGTAATCTAGCCAGTAAACGCTAATCAAACAGCTGTGGGCTGTTATTAATAGCCAGGGAACATTTTTGGCTACTGGCCCCTTCCCTGGCTAGTAATATCAGCCACCAGTGGTCGGCTTTCCCTCTGCTGGTTATAAAAATGACGCGAGAATCTGTCACCCCCTGGGAGTTATCAAACCTCTAATATGGGCATCCAGGTTATATAAATGTAAATCTATACTTATCTGTATGTCCCATATCAGAGCTCTGATAGCAGAGAAATATATTTTTATTAAATCATTTTCCTGAGCTTGGGCCCTGTGACGTACAGGGGCGGGCAGGGGAGGAGGGGAATATTTAAATTAGGCATATGGGCAGGCATTTCTTGGCGTCCCCTGATGCCATGCTCAGGAAAACTGATTTAATAAAAGGATGTTTCTCTGCTATCAGACCCCTGATATGGGACATACAGGTAAGTATAGATTTACATTTCTATAACCTGTATGCCCATATTAGAGGTCTGATAACTCCCAGGGGGTGACAGATTCCCTTTAATTCTTCATTTTACACTGGATGCACTCAGCTGGGGATGAATACAACTCCCATCATTGACAAGGGACAATGATGAGAGTTGGTTTCAGCAGCCAGCGCTTGGTATCAGTGCTAACTGTACTGCTTTTCCCAGGCGCCGGTACGTGTCACACTGACATACGGACTGCACACTGATGTGTTACACGGACATACAGATACCCGATGTCACCCATATGCCACAGAGATGTCACATACGGATGGCACATGGACACAGACCATGGATCTCACCAGTACTAGTTTTTCCTATATGGGAATCACCAGGGCATGTGAAGGAGGCCTAAGAAGGTATATTCTTTAGCCAAGGCCTCAGATGCCAATGTATGTATTGTGACAGTGGCTCTGTTAGTGAACCTATGCCCGCCACAATTAGGGTGGCCCATAGGGGCTGTCAAAGATTTGTGGAATTTTGGAATAAAATACCAATTTTTTGGGGGTACATAATACGTTTTTCATCCTTCTTTTAGAATTTTGCCGAGTTCTACAAAATTACGCAATAAAGATTGTAATTTATTTCTAAATTTAAAGTTCATTGCGGAAAAATCTGCAGCACATCCATTAATTTTGAGGAAACGCGGCGTAATTGCCGCCATTAACTTGCATTGAATCGCATAATATCCGCATGACTACATGTGCACATGCGGATATTAAGCGATTCAATGTGCGGATGGTACCCGGGTCTGGAGAAGAGGAGACTCTCATCCAGACCCGGGTACCATAATACCTGTAGTTAAAAAAGAATTAAAAGAAAAGAAAAACACCCAGTCTCCTGTACGGTGCGTCCGGTGTCTTCGGCGGCTCGCGGTGGTGTAAAAGGACCTTCTATGACGTCATTTAGTCATGTGACAGGTCACGCGACCGCTGACGTCATGGAAGGTCCTTTTACACCACCGCGAGCCGTCGAAGACACTGGAGAAGGAGACCGGAGGCCATCGGAAGGCGAGTATGATTTTTTTTATTTTTCGCCATTTTATTCTTTTTTTTACTATTTATGCTGCATTTGCAGCATCGTAACTTGGTCACACTATATAAATCCATGCCGATTGAATGGATTTATATAGTGTGAACAAGTTGTCATGCACTTTCCAAGGGATGCTAAAATCGTTTGGAAAAGCGCTTGACAACTCGCATGCGGAAATGCATGCAAAAACACTTGACAAACGCTTCCACCTGGCAGGAAAAACGCATGTACAATCCGCATGTACAATCCGCATGTACAATCCGCATGCGTTTTTCCTGCCAGGGAGATGCAGAAAAAATCTGGAGAATTTCAGCATCGTGGGCACTTAGCCTAAAAAACTTCACTTCAGGTTCTCAGATGCTGAGTGTGAATTCTGTTCTTTAGGCAGATAGCAAAGTCGCATCTCTTCGAAGGGAGACAACACTGAGTCCTTGATACCCGATCACACCTGGAGTCTCTCCTGGTTTTCTGGATGTAATTAAAGGTGCGGCAGTGTTGAATGTTTTAAACAGATGGATTTTTTCTTACTGCTTTAAAAAAAGTCAAATTGAATATTTGCAAAGTCAAATTCATTCATTTAACAAAAATGTAAGCCCTGTAATAACTGTGAAGTGTTCGCCTCATCTATCATAAAGTCAGTCGAGTTACTAATAGTGAGATCTTTTGTATAGTTTCCGTCCAGTGTCTCCAAGCAACTTGCTTCTGTTTTGTTCCTGTTTTTCTTGGGTCGTCTCCTCTGATCGATTTCCTAAAAGGATATTTAATGCACCGGGTGTGGAAAATGTTTTGGAGATTTTTCGCGGCGGTTTCTGGACAGACTGCTGGAAACTTTCTGATGTGCTGGAGTCTGAATCTGAATAATCAGTTGATCTTTTTTTCTGATATTTCCGCTGTCTGATTTTTTTTCACCCCAGTGGAAAATCCGACCAGCGTTATAATCTGATTTGTCTCGTAAAAATGTATCTATCTTTCTTTCTCTGTTTTATTTCCATCTGTATAGGGACCAATTTCTTCTCTAATTTGGAGAAAAACGTTGTAACTTGATTATTTGTGCCTCTAGTGAGAAGTTGAAGTTCTATTTTTACTTTTTCCAACTCTATGGCTACTTCATTATATTCTTTTTCGTTCTGCTTAAGGATTAAATCCATTAGATATTTTGTGTAGTTTAAGTGTATTTTTTTCCCAAGATATCTCTTTGAAGACTCAGAGCGCCCTAGGGACTCGTTCACGTTCCTGATTAGATTTAAGGGAATTAATCTTCCAAAATAGGCGGTATCTCCTTTTCCGCTAAATGAGTAATTCTTCTTTCCTGAACCTGGATACTGATGACCTGTAACTCAGAGTTTAGGTTGCAGTTCATAAAAAACGCACCTGTGTCTGCACATAGTGCCCAGATTGTGCTCCAGGAGACCCACACCGTAAATTAAGTGGGTTCTTCTCACTATAGTAGTGCCAAATACATGGATGATAAATGTGTTTTGGGCGCACTGCAAGGCTCAGAAGCGAGGGGGAGATTTGACTTTGGGAGAGCGGATATTGCTGGATTGGTTTATGGAAGCCATGTTGCTTTTTAAGAGCCTTTCAGCCACTAATAATGTGGAAATCTCTGTTTTTCCACTAACAGATGATGGACCTGAGTGGGGACTTGATTATTGTGAGATGTGTAGAAGTTTTTATTCTCCTCTCCAGGGCAACAATCCCCACTCCACAAACTTGCATACCCTCTCAGAAATCTCAAACACCTTGACCTACACTCACTCTCTGAATCCCTTCTCCCTCTTACAGACATTAGTTCCTTACATGATGCAGATGTTGCTGCCACTTTATACAACACCACAACAGCTGCAGCTCTCGATTCACACATACCAAAGCTTGCACAATCAACAGACAACCCTGGCACACCACCCTAACTAAAGAACTGCGAGGGGCCTCCAGGGTTGCTGAGCGTAGATGGAAAAGGTCCCACTCCAATGAGCACTTCATCTCATTCAAACAGTCCCTCACTACCTTCAAGTCCACACTCACTGCAGCAAAACAAACATACTTCGCATCTCTCATATCCTCCTTGTCTCACAACCCCAAACAACTATTCAACACCTTCAATTCTCTTCTCCGTCCTTCAGTGCCTCCTCCCTCTCCTCTTATTTCAGCTGAAGACTTTGCCTCATTCTTCAAGCAGAAGATTGACACCATCAGACAAATCTTTTGCCTAAAGCCCCCTCAGCCCCTCCCCACACCTACTCAACCCTCCTCCTCCAAAACCACCTTCTCCACCATTACGGAAGATCAACTTTCCACTTTACTCTCTAAATCACACCTCACCACCTGTAAACTTGACCCAATCCCGTCCCACCTCATCCCAAATCTTGCCACTATCTTCATCCCAGTCCTAGCCCACCTCTTCAACCTGTCATTAACAACTGGTGTCTTCCCCTCATGCTTCAAACATGCCTCAATCACACCCATCCTCAAAAAGCCCTCCCTTGACCCATCCTCTCTGACTAGCTATCGCCCCATATCACTTCTCCCCTATGCCTCAAAACTATTGGAACAACACGTCCATTCTGAGCTGTCCTCCCACCTCTCCTCCTGCTCCCTCTTCGACCGCCTACAATCTGGTTTCCAACCGCACCATTCCACTGAAACTGCCCTTACCAAAGTCACCAACGATCTACTAACCGCCAAATCTAAGCGACACTACTCTGTCCTCCTCCTCCTAGACCTGTCATCTGCCTTCGACACAGTGGACCATTCCCTCTTACTACAAACTCTCTCATCTCTCGGCATCACAGACTTGGCCCTATCCTGGATCTCCTCATACCTAACAGACAGGACATTCAGTGTCTCCCACTCACACACCACCTCCTCATCTCGCCCCCTATCTGTCAGTGTCCGCCAAGGTTCAGTTCTAGGACCCCTGCTCTTCTCCGTCTACACCTTCGGCCTGGGACAGCTCATAGAGTCTCATGGCTTTCATTATCACCTTTATGCTGATGACATACAGATCTACCTCTCTGGACCCGATATCACCTCCTTACTAACCAAAATACCACAATGTCTGTCCGCTATTTCATCGTTCTCTGCTAGATTTCTAAAACTTAACATGGACAAAACAGAATTCATCATCTTTCCGCCATCTCATTCACCCCCCCCCAACTGACCTATCTATCATCGTCAATGGCTGTCCACTCTCTCCTGTCCATCAAGCTCGCTGCCTTGGGGTAACCCTGGACTCTGAACTCTCCTTCAAACCACATATCCAAGCCCTTTCCACTTCCTGCCGACTCCAACTCAAAAATATCTCCCGGATCCGCACATTCCTCAACCACGAATCTGCAAAAACACTAGTGCACGTCCTCATCATCTCCCGCCTTGACTACTGCAACCTCCTGGTCTGTGGCCTCCCTTCCAAAATTATTGCACCCCTCCAATCCATCCTAAACTCTGCTGCCCCACTAATCCACCTGTCCCCCCGCTATTCCCCGGCCTCACCTCTCTGTCAATCTCTTCACTGGCTCAGAGACGCCAGTTCAAAACCCTAACCATGACAAAAAAAACCATTCACAATCTCCTCCATATACAGTACAGACCAAAAGTTTGGACACACCTTCTCATTTAAAGATTTTTCTGTATTTTCATGACTACGAAAATTGTACATTCACACTGAAGGCATCAAAACTATGAATTAACACATGTGGAATTATATACTTAACAAAAAAGTGTGAAACAACTGAAAATATGTCTTATATTCTAGGTTCTTCAAAGTAGCCACCTTTTGCTTTGATGACTGCTTTGCACACTCTTGGCATTTTCTTGATGAGCTTCAAGAGGTAGTCACCGGAAATGGTCTTCCAACAATCTTGAAGGAGTTCCCAGAGATGCTTAGCACTTGTTGGCCCTTTTGCCTTCACTCTGCGGTCCAGCTCACCCCAAACCATCTCGATTGGGTTCAGGTCTGTTGACTGTGGAGACCAGGTCATCTGGCGTAGCACCCCATCACTCTCCTTCTTGGTCAAATAGCCCTTACACAGCCTAGAGGTATGTTTGGGGTCATTGTCCTGTTGAAAACTAAATGATGGTCCAACTAAACGCAAACCGGATGGAATACCATGCCGCTGCAAGATGCTGTGGTAGCCATTCTGGTTCAGTATGCCTTCAATTTTCAATAAATTCCCAACAGTGTCACCAGCAAAGCACCCCCACACCATCACACCTCCTCCTCCATGCTTTACGGTGGGAACCAGGCATGTAGAGTCCATCCGTTCACCTTTTCTGCGTCGCACAAAGACCAGGAGGTTGGAACCAAAGATCTCAAATTTGGACTCATCAGACCAAAGCACAGATTTCCACTGGTCTAATGTCCATTCCTTGTGTTCTTTAGCCCAAGTAAGTCTCTTCTGCTTGTTGCCTGTCCTTAGCAGTGGTTTCCTAGCAGCTATTTTACCATGAAGGCCTGCTGCACAAAGTCTCCTCTTAACAGTTGTTGAAGAGATGTGTCTGCTGCTAGAACTCTGTGTGGCATTGACCTGGTCTCTAATCTGAGCTGCTTTTAACCTGCGATTTCTGAGGCTGGTGACTCAGATAAACTTTTCCTCAGAAGCAGAAGTGACTCTTGGTCTTCCTTTCCTGGGGCGGTCCTCATGTGAGCCAGTTTCTTTGTAGCGCTTGATGGCTTTTGCAACTGCACTTGGGGACACTTTCAAAGTTTGTCCAATTTTTCGGACTGACTGACCTTCATTTCTTAAAGTAATGATGGCCACTCGTTTTTCATTACTTAGCTGCTTTTTTCTTGCCATAATACAAATTCTAACAGTCTATTCAGTAGGACTATCAGCTGTGTATCCACCTGACTTCTGCACAACACAACTGATGGTCCCAACCCCATTTATAAGGCAAGAAATCCCACTTATTAAACCTGACAGGGCACACCTGTGAAGTGAAAACCATTTCCGGTGACTACCTCTTGAAGCTCATCAAGAGAATGCCAAGAGTGTGCAAAGCAGTTATCAAAGCAAAAGGTGGCTACTTTGAAGAACCTAGAATATAAGACATATTTTCAGTTGTTTCACACTTTTTTGTTAAGTATATAATTCCACATGTGTAATTCATAGTTTTGATGCCTTCAGTGTGAATGTACAATTTTCATAGTCATGAAAATACAGAAAAATCTTTAAATGAGAAGGTGTGTCCAAACTTTTGGTCTGTACTGTATCTCTGACCTAGTCTCCCGTTACATACCCGCACGCAACCTCTGATCCTCACAAGATCTCCTTCTCTACTCCCCTCTAATCTCCTCCTCCCACAATCGCATACTAGTTTTCTCCTGTGCTTCCCCCTTACTCTGGAACTCTCTAACCCAACACGTCAGACTCTCGCCTACCGTGGAAACCTTCAAAAGGAGCCTGAAGACCAACCTCTTCCGACAAGCCTACAACCTGCAGTAACCACTGATCCACCACACCGCTGCACGACCAGCTCTACCCTCACAAACTGTATCCTCACCCATCCCTTGTAGATTGTGAGCCCTCACTCCTCCTGTACCAGTTGCTGTCACATTGTGTTCAAGATTAGTGTAATTGTTCTTGTATGTATACCCCTTTTTCACATGTAAAGTGCCATGGAATAAATGGCGCTATAATAATAAATAATAATTCAATGTTTTTACATAACTTCCCATTTGTACGGATAGTTTAAGTAGAAATGTTCAAAAATATAAATTTCATGGATATTTTGTTCAAAAATAATAATTGTTTTTGTTCTTAGCAGATAACTGTACCAGGAGATCAGAGGGACAGCTGACATCTTCAATTTTTAAATCAGATGATCTTGAGATCCCACAGGATATAATTGAAATGAATGTCATTACTCCAGATTTACCATTCTCCCTTCACAGCAAAGATCAATCATCTGATCCTTTGAAACATGTCCTGTCTTCTGATTCATTACCGACTACTAAGGAAAATCTAAGTCACAAAATAAGCATTAAAAAACTAATTGCTTCTAAAGCAAAGAAGCCATTTTCCTGTTCAGAATGTGGGAAATGTTTTAACCAGAATTGGATCCTTGTTAATCACCAGAGAATTCACACAGGGGAGAAGCTTTTTTCATGTTCAGAATGTGGGAAATGTTATAACCAGAAATCAGATCTTGTTAATCACCAGAGAATTCACACAGGGGAGAAGCCTTTTTCATGCTCAGAATGTGGGAAATGTTTTAACTACAAATCAGTTCTTGTTAAACACCAGAGAACTCACAGAGGGGAGAAGCCTTTTTCATGTTCAGAATGTGGGAAATGTTTTGTACAGAAATCACAGCTTATCGCACATCAGAAAACTCATACAGTGGAGAAGCCTTTTTCATGTTCAGAATGTGAAAAATATTTTAAACATAAATCAGATTGTGTTAATCACCAGAGAACCCACACAGGGGAGAAGCCTTTTTCATGTTCAGAATGTGGGAAATGTTTTAACCGCAAATCAGTTCTTGTTAATCACCAGAGAACTCACAGAGTGGAGAAGCCTTTTTCATGTTCAGAATGTGGGAAATGTTTTGTAGAGAAATCACACCTTAATACACATCAGAGAATTCACACAGGGGAGAAGTCTTTTTCATGTTCAGAATGTGGGAAATGTTTTAAGTACAAATCAGTTCTTGTTAATCATAAGAGAACCCACACAGGGGAGAAACCCTTTTCCTGTTCAGAATGTGAGAAATGTTTTATACAGAAATCACAGCTTATCGCACACCAGAGAACTCATACAGGGGAGAAGCCTTTTTCATGTTCAGAATGTGGGAAATGTTTTAACCAGAAATCAGATTTTGCTAAGCACCAGAGAACTCACACAGGGGAGAAGCCTTTTTCATGTTCAGAATGTGAAAAATGTTTTAACCAGAAATCAGATCTTGTTAGTCACCAGAGAACTCACACAGGGGAGAAGCCCTTTTTATGTTCAGATTGTGGGAAATGTTTTGTGCAGAAATCACACCTTGTTAGACACCAAACACTTCACACAGGGGAGAAGCCGTTTTCTTGTTCTTAATGTGGGAAATATTTTACGAGGAAATCAGCTGTTAATAAACATTGTAGTGCCGGCGTCCCTGCCCTCTGCTAGGCAGGGACGCTGCTCCCCTCACCGCTCTGCCCCGTGCCCGGCGTCCCTCTCCCGCTCTGCTGTCAGCGCGCGCTCCTTCCCGGCGTCCTCCTCCCGCTCTGCTCTCAGCGCGCGCTCCTTCCCGGACCCTGTGCTTAGGGCGCGCGCGCGCGCGCGCTCCCCTCCTCTTAAAGGGGCCGCGCGCGCCGTCCTAAGGAGTCCCCGGCCAATGGCCGGAGGACTTCATCATATATAAGGCACCTCCTCCAAAATGGAGGTGCCCGAGCAATATTGTTTGCACCTGTGTCTCACCTGTGCTTCAGCCCTCAGGTCCTGTTGCCAGTTACCTGCCAGTTACCTGTCAGATTCCTGCCTGATTACTTGCTACCTGTCTGCTAGTCTGAGGTCCGACGGTCTGCCTTACTACTCCTGTCAGTCTGTCTAAGGACCAGCCTGCCCGCTCACCTGGGAGCGCACCTCAGCTACCTGCCTGCTTGCCTGAGGTCCGACGGTCTGCCTTACAACTCCGGTCAGTCTGTCTATGGACCAGCTTGCCCGCTCACCTGGGAGCGCTTCTCCGTTACCTGCCTGCTTGCCAGCCCGGAGGCTCCGCTGTCACGTGCTGTGACCACCAGCTACTCCAGACTCTTGCCCGCTCACCTGGGAGCGCTTCTCCGATACCTGCCTGCTTGCCAGCCCGGAGGCTCCGCTGTCACGTGCTGTGACCACCAGCTACTCCAGACTCTTGCCCGCTCACCTGGGAGCGCTTCTCCGCTACCTGCCTGCTTGCCTGCCCGGAGGCTCCGCTGTCACGTGCTGTGACCACCAGCTATTCCTGAGACTCTTGCCCGCTCACCTGGGAGCGCCTCTCCGTTACCTGCCTGCTTGCCTACCTGGAGGCTCCGCCGTCACGTGCTGTGACCACCTGCTATTCCAGAGACTCTCGCTTGCTCACCTGGGAGCACACATTCTTCATCTGCCTTGCTAGCCTACCTGGAGGTTCAGCCATCACAGGTCGTACCTACCCTTTATCCAGAGACTGCCCCGATCACTTGCCGTGTCCTCCTGCCCGTACACCCAGAGACTGTCCTGGTCACCTCCTGTGACTACCTGCCTGGTCGCCACCCGCTCCCTTACAAGGACCGCCCCCTTGTATTGTAGCCCAGAGGTTCCGCCTCCCAGACCCGTTACAGTTTGCTCGGGCCATGGAACCCGGTGGCACCCAAGCTCCCTCGCTCTCGGACCTCTGTCTTGAACTGTCCCGTCAGAGGTCCCAACAGGAGTCCATCCTGGGTCACCTGCGGAATGTCAATACTCGCCTGAACACTCTGTCTGATCCACCAACAACCTCCGCCAGTGCCATATCTTGCAATCCGGCAGCTCCGCTGCCCACTAATACCATGGTATCCTACCCCGGACCCCGGCTTTCTGCACCTCCTCGCTTCGGAGGCGACTCCGTCCAGGCTCGGGGCTTCTTAAATCAGTGCACCCTGCACTTTGAACTTTTGTCCCACCAGTTTAACTCCGACCGGGCCAAAATTGCCTTCATCATGTCCCATCTCACCGGGGAGGCCCTGGCCTGGCTAAATCCTCTATGGGAGAGAGGAGACCCCCTGGTGTCCAACTTGCCTGCTTTTCTCACGGCTTTCGGGAAAGTCTTCGACGAACCCGGACGGAAGACCTCATCTGCATCATCGTTGCTACGCCTCCGTCAGGAGAGTCTCACCGTGGGCCAATATGCCATACGGTTCCGTACCCTTGCCTCGGAGCTGGCCTGGGATAACGACGCTCTGGTTTCCGTCTTCTGGGAGGGTCTGTCCGGCCGTATTAAAGATGAACTTGCCGGTCGGGACATTCCTACCACTCTCGATGACTTAATAACTCTTGCCACCCGGATTGACCTACGGTTCCAGGAGCGTGCCAGAGAGGTCACCCGTGAGAGGAGGTTACCACGTCTAGCTCCTACTTTTCAGAAACCCGTCACTCCTTCTGTCTCTAACCAGGTACACCCTCCTGAGCCTATGCAGGTCGACCAGACCAAGATGGTCAAGACCCGTCAGGACTTACGCCGTGCCGAGGGGACCTGCTTCTACTGTGGCAGTAAGGAGCACCGGATCCGTGCCTGCCCGGAGAGGTCGGGAAACGCCTGTGTCTAGGTTCGCTCAGAGAGGTCCACCTAGACAAGAATAAATCCTCTCCATCCCTGCTGTTGTCAGTTTCAATCGTCTACGGGGAGAACCGTTATTTCGAACTAGCCCAACTGGACTCTGGAGCAGCCGGGAATCTTATTTCACAGTCCCTGGTAGAGAAATACCGCATCCCCACCAAACCTCTGGCTGTACCCTTGTCTGTGGCTGCCGTGGATGGGGGGCTCTTACCACGCCCCATCCAACTCATCACCGAATCCATTACTCTGCAGGTGGGAATGCTGCATTCTGAAAGTTTCTCCTTTCATGTTCTGCCTGGACTCTCTCACGCCCTCTTGCTAGGTCTGCCTTGGCTCCAGAAACATGCACCCGTGCTTGACTGGCAAACCGGAGAAGTCCTTCGCTGGGGACAAGACTGTCATAAGACCTGCCTGGTTCCTGTCCATCCCGTCCGTCCCTCTCCTACCCCAGCTAATCTACCTGGACTTCCAATTCCTTATTGGTCTTATGCTGATGTCTTTAATAAAAAGGAGGCAGAGACATTACCCCCTCATAGACCATACGACTGTCCCATCGACCTGTTACCCGGTACTACTCCTCCCCGTGGGCGTATTTATCCTTTATCCGCTGCTGAGACCCGGTCGATGTCCGAATATATTGAGGAGAATCTGGCCAGGGCATTCATCCGGAAATCTACCTCCCCGGCGGGAGCAGGCTTCTTTTTCGTCAAAAAGAAGGACGGCTCTCTCCGTCCCTGTATAGACTATAGAGGCCTAAACCAGATCACGGTGAAGAATAAGTACCCCCTTCCGCTCATTCCAGAATTATTTGATCGTCTGAGGGGGGCTAGAATCTTCACCAAACTAGACCTCCGTGGGGCGTACAACCTGGTTCGTATCCGTCAAGGGGATGAATGGAAGACGGCATTCAACACCCGGGACGGCCACTATGAATACCTGGTAATGCCCTTTGGTCTCTGTAACGCTCCTGCCGTCTTTCAAGAGTTGGTCAATGACATCTTCCGGGACCTTCTCTACTCCTGCGTAGTGGTGTACCTGGACGACATCTTGGTCTTCTCTCCGGATCTCCAGACTCACCGGAGGGACGTTCGTCAGGTCCTGCTCAGGCTCAGGCAGAATCACCTCTTCGCTAAATACGAGAAGTGCCTCTTTGAGCAGACCTCGCTTCCGTTTTTGGGCTACATTATTTCTCAGACCGGCCTACGAATGGATCCAGAGAAACTGTCTGCCATCGAGAAATGGCCCCTACTGGAGGGGTTGAAGGCCATTCAGCGGTTCCTGGGCTTCGCCAACTACTACCGTCTCTTCATACCACACTTCTCTTCCCGGACTGCCCCAATTTCCGCGCTCACCCGTAAGGGTACTAATCCCAAAGAGTGGCCGCCCGAAGCAGAAGAAGCCTTTCTTTCCTTAAAACAGGCCTTCTCTTCCGCCCCGGTGCTGCATCGCCCGGACGGCAACAAGCAGTTCTTCCTGGAAGTGGACGCCTCCTCCTCTGGAGCTGGAGCGGTACTTACTCAAAAATCTTCTTCCGGGAGGATGGTAACTTGCGGCTTCTTCTCTAAACTCTTCTCCTCCTCAGAGCGCAATTATTCCATAGGAGATCGAGAGTTATTGGCCATCAAACTGGCATTGGAGGAGTGGCGTTACCTGCTTGAGGGGGCTCTTCACCCGGTAATAATTTACACTGACCACAAGAACTTGGCTTACCTCCAGCATGCCCAGAGACTTAACCCGCGCCAAGCCCGGTGGTCCTTGTTTTTTGCTCGTTTTGATTTTGTCCTTCATTTTCGCCCGGCTGACAAAAACGTCAAGGCGGACGCCTTGTCTCGATCCTTTCTGGTATCTGATCTCGAGGAAGATCCGAAACACATCATCGATCCCGCCAGAGTAATGCAGGTGGCTCCCGTGAGTCTAAATCGTCTCCCTCCCGGAAAGACGTTCGTATCAGTACCTGATCGGGAGAAGATCCTTCACTGGGGTCACTCGTCTAAACTGGCTGGCCACGCTGGTCAGAAGAAGACCCTCCAGCTTATTTCCCGGCACTACTGGTGGCCTACCCTGCACAAGGATGTAATAGACTTTGTTTCTGCCTGTGTGTCCTGCGCCCGCAACAAGGTTCCGAGACATCTGCCAGCCGCTCGCCTCCTTCCGCTCCCAGTACCTGCTGCCCCCTGGCAGCATATTGCAATGGACTTCATAACTGACCTCCCACTCTCTGCCGGTTGTACGGTCATTTGGGTGGTCGCTGACCGCTTCTCCAAGATGGCTCATTTCGTTTCCCTGCCAGGCCTCCCGTCTGCACCCGAGCTAGCTAGAGACTTTATTCGTCACATCTTCCGTCTTCATGGCCTGCCCCTCCACATCGTGTCGGATCGTGGGGTACAGTTCACCTCACGCTTCTGGAGAGCCACTTGTAAACTACTAGACGTCACCCTGGACTTCTCTTCCGCTTACCACCCACAGTCCAATGGTCAAGTGGAGCGGATCAATCAGAACCTGACCAGTTACCTCCGGCACTTCGTTAATGCCCACCATTCTGACTGGGTGGATCTCCTACCATGGGCCGAGTTCTCTTACAATAATCACGAGAGCGAATCCTCCTCCAAATCCCCGTTTTTTGTAGTCTTTGGTCAGCATCCTCGGATTCCTTTTCCTGTCTCCACCTCGGTGGACAACCCGGCTGCGGAATCTCTCGTTAGCAAATTTTCCTCCATTTGGGAGAGTACCCGATCCGCACTCCTTCAGTCGTCCGAGCGGATGAAAAGACACGCTGACAAAAAACGCCTGGATCCTCCTCAATTTCGTCCAGGAGATAAGGTCTGGCTCTCATCTAAATATGTTCGACTCAAGATACCCTCTTACAAGTTAGGGCCTCGGTTCATCGGACCTCTGGAGGTCACCAGTCAGATCAACCCGGTGGCCTATAAATTGAAACTCCCGGCCAACTTACGGATCCCTAACTCCTTCCATGTATCTCTCCTCAAACCTGTGGTACTTAACTCTTTTTCCAAGTCTACAGGTACACCTCCTGCTCCGGTTTCTGCTGAGGACGAGTTTGAGGTAGAGAACATTCTTGCCACCAAAAGGGTAAGAGGAAAGACCTTTTTTCTGGTAGATTGGAAGGGGTTTGGTCCTGAGGAGAGAACGTGGGAGCCCCGGGAGAACATCCATGCCCCTCTCATCCTAGCTAAATTTCTGTCTGGCCTAAAAAAGGGGGGGCCTAAAGGGGGGGTACTGTAGTGCCGGCGTCCCTGCCCTCTGCTAGGCAGGGACGCTGCTCCCCTCACCGCTCTGCCCCGTGCCCGGCGTCCCTCTCCCGCTCTGCTGTCAGAACGCGCTCCTTCCCGGCGTCCTCCTCCCGCTCTGCTCTCAGCGCGCGCTCCTTCTCGGCCCCTGTGCTTAGGGCGCGCGCGCGCGCGCTCCCCTCCTCTTAAAGGGGCCGCGTGCGCCGTCCTAAGGAGTCCCCGGCCAATGGCCGGAGGACTTCATCATATATAAGGCACGGAGGTGCCCGAGCAATGTTGTTTGCACCTGTGTCTCACCTGTGCTTCAGCCCTCAGGTCCCGTTGCCAGTTACCTGCCAGTTACCTGTCAGATTCCTGCCTGATTACTTGCTACCTGTCTGCTAGTCTGAGGTCCGACGGTCTGCCTTACTACTCCTGTCAGTCTGTCTAAGGACCAGCCTGCCCGCTCACCTGGGAGCGCACCTCAGCTACCTGCCTGCTTGCCTGAGGTCCGACGGTCTGCCTTACAACTCCGGTCAGTCTGTCTATGGACCAGCTTGCCCGCTCACCTGGGAGCGCTTCTCCGTTACCTGCCTGCTTGCCAGCCCGGAGGCTCCGCTGTCACGTGCTATGACCACCAGCTACTCCAGACTCTTGCCCGCTCACCTGGGAGCGCTTCTCCGCTACCTGCCTGCTTGCCAGCCCGGAGGCTTCGCTGTCACGTGCTGTGACCACCAGCTGCTCCAGACTCTTGCCCGCTCACCTGGGAGCGCTTCTCCGCTACCTGCCTGCTTGCCTGCCCGGAGGCTCCGCTGTCACGTGCTGTGACCACCAGCTATTCCTGAGACTCTTGCCCGCTCACCTGGGAGCGCCTCTCCGTTACCTGCCTGCTTGCCTACCTGGAGGCTCCGCCGTCACGTGCTGTGACCACCTGCTATTCCAGAGACTCTCGCTTGCTCACCTGGGAGCACACATTCTTCATCTGCCTTGCTAGCCTACCTGGAGGTTCAGCCATCACAGGTCGTACCTACCCTTTATCCAGAGACTGCCCCGATCACTTGCCGTGTCCTCCTGCCCGTACACCCAGAGACTGTCCTGGTCACCTCCTGTGACTACCTGCCTGGTCGCCACCCGCTCCCTTACAAGGACCGCCCCCTTGTATTGTAGCCCAGAGGTTCCGCCTCCCAGACCCGTTACAAACATCAGAAAAGTCACACAATGAAGGAGCCTTTTTCCTGTTCAGAAAGTGGGAATTGTTTAACCATAAATAGATTTTTGTTATACACCAAATAACTCACTCGGGAAAAGCATTTTTCATGTTCAGAATGTGGGAAATGTTTTAACCCCTTTCTGACATTTGTGGTAATAATACGTCATGGTGCCCTGGGCCTATTGGGCCAGTGACGTACTATTACTTCATGTGGTGATTACGCCCACACACAAGCGGTGCGGGTCGATCACTGCTGACTGTCAGCTATTTGCAGGGAGCGGTCCCGAACCACTCCCTGCACATTAACCCCTGAAATGGTGCAATCGAAGTCGAGGGCAAGAGGAGGTAAGCACCGATACTTACCTCCTCTGCCGGTGTCCCACACTATCTGCAGCTACTCCCGGATGTTATCATGATGATCCGATGTCGTCATGACAACATCTCGGTCACCAGACAGCAGGAAGTTACTTTGGTCACGCGCAGTGCATGACCAAAGTAACTTCTCCCTCTGCAGCTGTGACAGCCTGGATAGCACAGGGATGCTGCTTCATTCCTGTGCTATACAGGCGATCTGAATGTGAAAAGTGAAAGTCCCATAGTGGGACAATGTGTAAAAATACCAAAAGGCTCAGAAAGTGAAAAAAAAAATTATAAAAATATTTAAAAAAAAATAAAAATATACTGTACCCATAAATAAATATTATTGTGAAAACAAAAAAAACAATAAAATTACACATATGTGGTATCACTGCGTCCGGAACGACCCGACCTATAAAACTGTCCCACTAGTTAACCCCTTTAGTGAACACGGTAAAAAAAAAAAAGCAAAAAATATTTTTTCTATAAAATAGTTTTATTGTGTAAAAGCGCCAAAACATAAAAAAAGATATAAATGTGGTACCACTGTAAACGTACTGACCCGAAGAATAATGCTGCCTTATCAATTTTACCAAATGTGGAATGGCATAAAAAAAAAAAAAATTCCGGAATTGTTGATTTTTGTTTATTCCGCCTCCCAAAAATCAGAATAGAAAGCGATCAAAAAATGTCACGTGCCTGAAAATGGTACCAATAAAAACGTCAACTTGTCCTGCAAAAAACAAGCCATCACATGACTGTCGGCCAAAATGTGGAAAAATTATAGCTCTCAAAATATGGTGATGCAAAAACTAGCCTTTGCAAAAAAAAAGCGTCTTTTCATGTGACATCTGTCAGTCATAAAAAACTGATATGGATCTGGTAACGCTGTAATCGTACCGACCCGAAGAATAAAGTGTCTTAATCAATTATACCGTACGAGGAACGACATAAAAAATAAACTCTAGGGCTGTGCTAGTGTTAAGGTTGGGCTAGGGTTAGGGTTGGGTTAGTGTTAGGGTTGGGCTAGGGTTAGGGTTGGGTTAGAGTTCGGTTAGGGTTGGGCTAGGGTTAGGGTTGGGCTAGGGTTAGGGTTGGGTTAGGGTTGGGCTAGGCTAGGGTTATGGTTGGGTTACGGGATTTTTTCAACAGTAAAGAAAAAAATGACAACGATATGGTGACTAGTGTTAAGCGCAAGTGCTCGCTACTTGAGTTTGCTTCGGGAGCTCGGGTATGCACTGAGTATAGCGGGTGCTCGAGTGACATGATTGAGTCTCTGCCCCATATGTTTTGCAGCCGTTATACAGCCAAAAAAAACTTGTGGGGATTGCCTGCCATGCACGAGCGATCCCCGCATGTTTGTTTTTGGGGTGTCTAATAACCGTGAAACATGCGGGCAGGGACTCGAGCATGTCACTTGAGCACCCGCTATACATGGTGCATACCTGAGTACCCAATGCAATTCAAGTAGCGAGCACTTGCGCTCAAGAGTAATGACAACTTATTCAATATGATGACCTAATGTTATCAAATTCTGTGTCGTACCTCTGGGTTCAAAATGTTCACTATACCCCTTGATAAAATCCTTGAGGGGTCTAGTTTCCAAAATGGGGTCAATTCTTGTGGATTTCCACTATTTAGGCGCATCAGGGGCTCTCCAAAAGCAACATGACGTCCGCTAATTATTCATGAAAATTTTACATTCAAAAAGTCAAATGGCGCTCCTTCCCTTCCGAACTCTGCTTTGCGCCCAAACAGTGTATTTTCCCCACATATGGAGTATCTGCTTACTCAGGAGAAATTGCACAAGAAATTGCATGGTGCAATTTCTCCTGTTATTCTTATGAAAATGCAAAATTGGAGGCTGAAAAACATTTTTGTTGGAAAAATGTGAAAATTTTATTTTTACGGCTCAATGTTCTAAACTTCTGTGAAGCACCTGGAGGTTCAAGGTGATCACCACACATCTAGATAAGTTCCCTGAGGGGTCTAGTTTCCAAAATGGGGTCACTTGTGGTGGGTTTCCACTGTTTAGGCACATTAGGGGCTCCCTAAACGCAACATGGCATCCCCTAATTGTTCAAGCAAATTTTACATTCAAAAAGTCAAATGGATCTCCTTCCTTTCCGAACCCTGCCGTGCGCCCAGTGGTTTTCCTCTATATACGGGGTATCGGCGTTCTCAGAATGAATTGCACAACAAATTTTGTGGTCCATATTTTCCTGATACCCTTGCGAAAATAAAAAAAATGGGGTCTAAAGTAACATTTTTGTGAAAAAAGTTAAATGCTATTTTTTTTTCCACATTACAAAAATTCCTGTGAAGCACCTGAAGGGTTAATAAACGTATTGAATGTAGTTTTGAGCACCTTGAGGGGTGCAGTTTTTAGAATGGTGTCACTTTTCAGTATTTTCTGTCATAAAGGCCCCTCAAAGTCACTTCAAATGTGACGTGGTCCCTAAAAAAAATGGTTTTGTAAATTTTGTTGTAAAAATGAGAAATCACTCGTCAACTTTTAACCCTTATAACTTCCTAAAAAAAAAATTTTGGTTCTAAAATTGTGCCGATGTAAAGTAGACATGTGTGAAATGTTATATATTAACTATTTTGTGTGACATATCTCTCTAATTTAAGGGCATAAAAATTAAAATTTTGAAAATTGCTAATTTTTTGCCAAATTTCATTTTTTTCACAAATAAACGCAAGTGATATTGAAGAAATTTTACCACTATCATGAAGTACAATATGTCATGAAAAAACAGTCTCAGAATCAGGGGGATCTGTTGAAGTGTTCCAGAGTTATTACCTCATAAAGTGACAGTGGTCAGAATTGTAAAAATTGGCCTGGTCATTAACGTGCAAACCACCCTTGGGGGTAAAGGGGTTTACCAGAAATTGAATGTTGTTAAGCCCCAGCAAAACCACACAGGGGAGAAGAATTTTTCCTCTTCAGAATATGGGAAATGTTATAACCAGAAATCAGATCTTGTTAGACACCAGAGAATTCACACAGGGGAGAATCCTTTTTCATGTTCAGAATGTGGGAAATGTTTTATCCAGAAATCGCATCTTGATAGCCACCAGAGAACCCACACATGGAAGAAGCCTTTTTCTTGTTAAGAATGTGGGAAATATTTTAGCCATCAATTAGCTTTTGTTAAGCACCAGATAACCCACACAGGGGAAAAGCCTTTTTCCTGTTCAGAATGTAGGAACTGTTATGTGAAGAAATCATCTCTTCTTAATCACCAAAGAATTCACACAGGGGAGAAGCTTTTTTTCATGATCAGAATGTGAGAAAAAAAATATTTTAATCAATAAACTTTATTGAACACCAAATAACATAGTTTACAGCAGAATAATTATTTTACATGTCGTCATACAGTACATGTACAGGAATTGTACCTATATAAACCAATTGCTCATTCAATGTCATTCAAATAACGACCATATAGTTCTCCCGTTCCCAACCCAGAAATAACATCCACCCTCCCCACCGTCTCTGACAGTGTGCATTACAGTAAAACCATACCCACACTCAAGTAGGTGTTACTCTTAGACAGTTAGTCAAGTACATCAACCTACTACCCAGACCGGTGATGATCATAATTTATACGATCAGAAAATTAAATAAGACATCTCTAGCCAGCTCTTCCGAAACCACAGCTGTGTACCTAATCCAGTCTCCCCATACTTTACCCAATGTACCAATCGTCCCCTCTTGATATAAACCTTTTTTTCCATTAAAATAGTAGAGATGAGAGCTTGGACCCCTTCTTCTACACAGGGTTGTCTGGTTGCCAGCTAGTGTTTGGCAATGGATGGATCTTCTAGTCTAGCAGAGTATTTTAGCAATAGCTAACTGTACCTGGGGAGATCCTCCCACCTCCCCCGTTAATCCAAACACACAGGTTTTCGCACTAAGGGTGGTTTGGATATTAAACACTTCTGCTATTAATCTATGTTAGGGTTCCACAGGGACAACACTGGGGAGATCACACAATATCTCACCGCTCTCTTCACTTTGTTAGGATTTCGTCAGGGATCCATAAGCACTACTCACTATGCAGCTATCGGCAAGCGTGCAGAAAGCGAATGGTGTCACACCTCCGGATTCCAACACATGGAATATGTGTATTCACCCCTGGACGGTTACTGCCAGCTTCGCGATAGCCCAATTATTATTATTCGTTGCCACCACCGGCCGAGTTTGAAATATAATACAGGCCTGGCCGGACGCCTGTGTTCTGGTAGCATGTGGCTTCGGGTGAGGGAATGATTACAGAGCAAAAGAAACAGAGCTATTAAATTTTATATTTAATCCAAAAGGGTGGAAGTGTTTATGAAAAATATACAAGATTTTACAAAAGGGGACAATACAATACATATGCAATTACACAAATAAAACAGGATTAAAGAAGAAGCTTACTATACGTTCGCAGAGATGACTCAATATAGGTGGAGGGGAGCTCTCCTATGACTTGACCGTTACCGAACGGGATCTGTTGCTTATAATAAATATATACTCCCAGCAATGAATACTACTCCATCCTCCGTGGATTCCTTTATCCACGGCTCAGACCGTCTGCAGAGCTCTGTTGAATTCCCGGGAACTAATCTTCCTTGGCTAGATGTACATTTATCACAAGTCTGTGTCAAAGGAATCTTCCCTCGCATTTTAATTGTGCTGGCAGCACCTAGCATTTGTTTACAAGGCACTTCTCATGTGTGTGTTAATTTTTATACAGACAGATGGTCCAAGTGTCAGCTCTTCTCTTTGAAAAATGGTGGATAAGGGAGGGGTGAGAGGGAAAAGGGGTTTGGGAGAGATTTTTAATATTTTCTCAGTATCTCCATGACACTCTACCTAACACCCCCCCCTCCTCTCCCAAGTCACCACCAGTCTCGGGCATGTCCAAAACATTTGCATCAGGTCCGCATATTCTCCCCTGCAACACTGACAACAGACACACATCATTAGGCCCATTCTATACAATACTTTGAGAATCCTATAAACTCTATGAACTATAAACAGTTGAGACCTTCTTTGCGGTGTAATTATTGAAAGCAACTCTGGAGATTCCAGCACCTTGTTCCATTCCTCTGTAGAAATGCTACCCACATCCTCCTCCCAATTACTCCGAACCTGAGCCATGGGGTCACCCAATTCAGATTCACGCAAATCAAATTAAACTCCTGTTTCAGCAGTTTGAACTACTGATGGTTATCCGAGTATAGCTGATGCACAAATTTCAATCCCTGATTTTTCCATTCTCCAAATCCCTCCAATCTCCGCAACTCCTCTAGAGTAAAGTTATACCACATAGGCATGTACTTTGAGCAGGTATGTCATTCCAAACAGCCTTTTACGTGTCCACCAAATTTATGTATCAGTTACTGGGTAGGTTATATACTCGAGCTACCTACAAATTTGTGGGATTCCAGTATCTCCAGTAAATTCTTCCTCCCCTCCCCAAGTATTTTAATATAATCGATCCTGCTTCCTGGGCCATCTTCAGTGTCTAGCCTTAAAAGTGCTGAAATTGGGAAGCTAAGTAGTACCCCCATACAGTGGGTACAGAAAGTATTCAGACCCCTTTAATTTTTTCTCTCTTTGTTTCATTGCAGCCATTTGGTAAATTTTAAAAAGTTCATTTTTTTTCTCATTAAAGTACACTCTGCACCCCATCTTGACTGAAAAAAAAAACAGAAATATAGCAATTTTTGCAAATCCAAAAGGAGCAGATTTAGACGAGTTTATTGTCAGCAGGGTCGCCATCAGGGCATTACTGCCCTTACTGGCGTATGGGGCCCGGTGAGTAGAGGGGCCCAGAAGGGCCCCTCCATCTGCTCACTGGGCCCCAGCGAACTGAACTTGCATCCTCAGACGCAGGTTCACTTTAAATCTATTGCCGTGTGGGAGTCTACCCGCACCGCAATAGTTAAGTCGCCAGCCAATCACAGGCCGGTAGCTGATGTCAGTGTGCACGTTGCTGGTGTAGGACGTCACTGCCGGCCTGTGACTGGCTAACGTCCGTGCTTCAAATCAACGAAGGAGCATCGCTGCTGGAGCAGCAGCAAGGTGAGGAGGAACTTTTTTTTTTTGAGACATGGAGGCTGAATGGGAGATGACACATGGGGGTGGAATGGAGAGATATGGGGCAGAATGGGAGATGAGACATGGGGGCAGAATGAAGAAACATGGGGGCAGAATGGGAGAAATGACATGGGGTAGAATGAGAGATGAGACATGGGGGGGCAAATTGGGAGATGACACATGGGGGCAGAATTGAGAGACATGGGGCAGAATGGGAGATGACACAGGGGGGCAGAATGGAGAGACATACGGGCAGGATGTGGAACAATATTACTGTAGGGGCTAATTAAAGGATTTTATTCCTACTGTGATGCATTTTAATTTTGAAATACTGTTTTCAGTGGGGAGGGGCCCTACTACTGTGTAGGGTGACACTGTCGCTGGGAGGAATATGGGACACCTCCTAACAGAAATAGTAGCAGACAGACGAACAAACAAAATAGATAGAACATAGAGGTCCGTAGACCAAGCAAACTAACAGAGTTAGATACAGAGCACAGGCTAGCTAGAAAGTAGATATACAATGAAGTCCAGCAAAGCCAGAAGGGCGGAGCAGGATTAAATAGGCCAACAAGGTCATGTGACCAGCAAAGGAAAAAAAACCTAACAGCAAGGTTCTAACAGTACCCCCCCTTCTAAGAGGATCCTCCGGATCCCCTAGGACCAGGCTTATCAGGAAATCTCCTGTGAAATGCTCTGATAAGTCTGGACGCGGAAACATCATCTGACCTCACCCAAGAGTTATCCTCGGGTCCGAAACCTTTCCAGGCCACAAGATACTGCAAACTACCTCTATACCGTCTAGAGTCAAGGATGCGAGAAATTTCATATTCCCCGTCCTCCACCACCGGAGGAACAGAGGCAGAGGCGTCACCATCCGACACAACAGCTTTTTTTAACAGAGAGACATGAAAGACCGGATTAATTCTCCAGGAGGTAGGAACCTCCAACCTAACAGCAGATTGGTTGACAACCTGAAGCACCTTAAAGGGCCCTACAAACTTGGGACCCAATTTCTTAGAAGGAATCCTCAACCGCAGATTCCTAGAGGACAACCAAACCATGTCACCAACAGCGAACAAAACCACCTGTCGTTTCCTATCAAAGTAGTCTTTAGATTTTCTGTTGGCCTCCTGAAGATTACCACGCACATCCGTCCAAACTCTTTCCAAATCACCGGAAAAATTCTCCTCCTCAGGCACGGCAGATCCCAACTTGGAGAACGACCCAAACGACGGATGTCTCCCAGAACAACAAAAAAAAGGCGAACAACCAGCAGAAGAAGATGTATGATTGTTCAGAGCAAATTCGGCAAGTGGCAGAAACTCAGACCACCCCTCTTGATTGTCTGCCACAAAACAACGCAAGAACTGCTCAACATCCTGGTTTTTCCTTTCTGTCTGGCCATTAGATTCAGGATGATATCCGGACGAAAACGACAAATGAATTCCCAACCTGTCACAAAAGGCACGCCAAAAACGAGCCACGAACTGAGGACCCCTATCAGAAACAATGTCAGTAGGAACGCCATGAAGTCTGACAATTTCCTTGACAAAGGCCTTAGCGAGAGTTTTAGCGCAGGGCAGTTTGACGAAGGGAACCAAGTGACACATCTTGCTAAAACGGTCCACGACCACCCAGATGACAGTAAAACCCTCAGAGGGGGGAAGGTCAGTTATAAAGTCCATAGCCAAATGTGTCCAAGGAGCACTGGGGACCTCCAAAGGACAAAGCAACCCCGCAGCAGGAGTATGTGAGGACTTAGATCTAGCACATATAGTACATTGGCGCACCCACTTAATGACTTCCTTCTGCCATCCAGGCCACCAAAAACTGCGACCCACCAGTCTCTTGGTCTCAGAGATTCCGGGATGACCTGCCAACCGAGATTCGTGACACTCAACAAACAAATCTCTCCTAAAGGTCCCAGGCACAAACAACCTCCCATGAGGAGTGTTAGATGGGGCATTCTCCTGAGCTTTAAGAATCTCATCTTCCAAAACGGAGTCTAAAGCAGCTATCACAACACCTTCTTGTAAAATGTTTTCCTCTTTCTCAGCACCGACTATGGGAGAAAAACTGCGAGACAAGGCATCCGCCTTAACATTCTTAGTACCAGGGATGTAAGTAACGGAGAAATTAAACCGCGAGAAAAACAGTGCCCACCTAGCCTGACGGGCATTCAGGCGCTTGGCAGCATCAAGATATATCAGATTTTTATGATCCGTAAGAACCTGAACGGGAAATTCCGCACCTTCCAAGAAGTGGCGCCAGTGTTCAAATGCGAGTTTAATAGCCAATAATTCCCGATTACCAATATCGTAATTCATTTCAGTCTCCGAAAATTTTTTTGAAAAAAAGGCACAGGGATGTAATCCATCCCCGTTATCCTGAGACAATACTGCGCCAACCCCCACAGAGGAAGCATCAACCTCAACCAAAAACGGCCTAGTAACATCAGGCTGCATAAGGATGGGAGCAGAGGTGAACCTCTCCTTGAGATACACAAAAGCTTCAATGGCCTCAGAAGACCACTGAACCGCATCAGCACCTTTCCTGGTGAGATCAGTCAGAGGTTTGACAATACTAGAAAAAATTTTTATGAATTTTCTATAGTAATTGGCAAAACCCAAAAACCTCTGTATCGATTTCAAACCAATAGGCCTAGGCCATTCCTGCACAGCCTGAACCTTAACCGGATCCATCTCAAAACCTTTGCTGGAGATAATGTAGCCCAAAAAACTAATTCTCTGTACAGCGAACTCACATTTCTCCAGCTTAGCAAAAAGCGAATTGTCCATTAATAACTGTAATACCTCATGCACGCTCCGCCAATGAGACTCCAGATCTGGCGAATAAATCAAAATGTCATCCAAATACACAACCACATTTTTACCGATCAAAGGTCTAAGGATGTCATTAATCAGATTCTGAAAAAATGCAGGAGCATTAGTAAGACCAAAAGGCATAACCAGATTCTCAAAATGACCCACAGGAGTGTTAAAAGCAGTCTTCCATTCATCACCCTCCTTCATGCGCAACAGATTGTATGCCCCCTTAAGGTCAATTTTAGAGAACCACTTGGCCCCCAATAAC
Source organism: Phyllobates terribilis (assembly GCF_046119375.1). Lineage (NCBI taxonomy): Eukaryota > Metazoa > Chordata > Amphibia > Anura > Dendrobatidae > Phyllobates > Phyllobates terribilis. Next base: position 8,866,013 of record NW_027362772.1, on the reverse strand, counting down.
TGGTTAAACAGATCAGGAATCAATGGCAGTGGGTAAGGATTGCGTACCGTAATTTTGTTAATCTCACGAAAATCCAGACAAGGACGTAAACCGCCGTCCTTTTTTTTTTACAAAAAAAATCCAACCGCCACAGGAGACTTAGAGGGCCTAATGTGACCGGCGGCCAAACTTGTCTGTATGTATTCCTCCAAAGCCTTCCTCTCAGGAATAGTAAGGTTAAATAAACGACTTTTAGGAAGAGTCGCTCCAGGGACAAATTCAATAGAACAATCATAGTCTCTATGGGGAGGCAAAACCTGCGATTCTTTCTCAGAAAAAACTCTCCAAAAATCCTGAATAGGAACAGGCAATTCTCCCCTATCCAAAGCTGCAATACGCCCGTTACAACACTTGTCATAACATTTATGGCTCCAGGATTTAATTTCACTGGTAGACCAATCCAGTACAGGATTGTGAAATTTTAACCAGGGCAAACCCAATATTACTGGAGAAGGCAAGTTATTCAACACTACCAAATCCAATTTCTCATGGTGAACACCATTAATAGTGAGAGGAAATTCACTGACCTTGAGAGTAATATTCTTCAAAGGGGAGCCATCCACAGAAACCACAGCAATGGGGGATGATAAAGGTTCAGGTTTTAAATTGAGTTTTTCCACGAATCCCCCATCAATTACATTCAGTGTAGACCCGCAATCAACAAACACCCGAAATTCCATTAATTTTTCCTGAGCAATCGTGGAAGCAGCTAAAAATACACCCTTGGAATTTAAACAGGCAATACGGGCGTGACTGACCATTTTTTTTTCTTTCTTCATACGAAGCTCACAGTCTTTAATCAAATGACCAGATTTTCCGCAATAGAAACACAAGCCTTCCGAAAAACGACGGTCTTTTTCTTGAGAGTGAGGTGCCACCGATCCAATCTCCATCGGTTCACCACTGTTAGTACACACATTATCATAACCAGAAACTGACATAGCAGAGGATTTGCTCTCATTAACCCTAGCACGCAGTCTTCTATCCACCCGTATAGCTAATTGCATAGTCTGTTGCAAATCCTCAGGTGTAGGATAAGCAATTAGCAGGTCTTTAACCCTTTCACTGAGCCCAGCAAGAAATAGACTTTTCAGAGCAGAATCGTTCCACCCTGTTTGAGTGGACCAACGACGAAAATGAGTACAATATTTTTCCACATTACCTGATCCTTGTTTTAAACGTCTCAACTCAGTCTCAGCTGATGCCACACGGTCAGGATCATCATATAATAGTCCTAAAGCAGAAAAAAAACTATCCACTGATCTGAAGCATGTATCACTAGGTTGCAAAGAAAAGGCCCACTCCTGAGGCTCTTTGCGCAAAAGTGACATTATGAACCCTACGCGCTGGGATTCATCCCCAGAGGACTTGGGTCTCAAACGAAAATACAATAAGCAAGCATTTTTAAATGAAAAAAATTCTCGATGTTCACCAAAAAATAAATCCGGCAAACATACCTTAGGCTCCAAGAAATATGCTCCAGGACAGTTACTCACGTGCTGACGGAGCTCGGCCACTTCCAGAGAGAGTCCCTGCAGGTGTTTAGCCAAATCCTGAACCGACACCATGATGGAACAAAAAAAATCTTTCCTTAGAGAATTTGCAGGCTGGACTTACTGTTATGTTCTGCTACCAAAGCTAAGGAAAGAGAGGAGATCTGTCCCTACTATAGGACTCAGCTGAATCCCTACGATGTAACAGGGAACCTGATCCTGCGATCAGACCTGCTAAAGTCCTAATCTAGTCTGTACGGAGACCTATAGATGTGGGGAGGGAATCCCTACAAGTACTAAGGACTGGGAGGAATATGGGACACCTCCTAACAGAAATAGTAGCAGACAGACGAACAAACAAAATAGATAGAACATAGAGGTCCGTAGACCAAGCAAACTAACAGAGTTAGATACAGAGCACAGGCTAGCTAGAAAGTAGATATACAATGAAGTCCAGCAAAGCCAGAAGGGCGGAGCAGGATTAAATAGGCCAACAAGGTCATGCGACCAGCAAAGGAAAAAAAACCTAACAGCAAGGTTCTAACACTTACACTATACACTGTATATTATGTGCAGAGCTCCTGTGTATCATGGCACTTATGGTAATATTAGTATTGTGTTTTTTTTTATTAATGATCAGTATTGTAGTAGTCAGTTACTATGTCATGGTAATATGTGGCCATCCATGGTGTGGCAGTATTTGTTCCTTGTATGTGGTATTATTTGGTCAATATGTGATGGTAATTGTCACACCCCTGGCGGCGTGCTGGCATGGCTTACCAGTTCCCATCATGCATGACCGCCAACTTACCTACCAGTCCAGGCTGTGCACTATGCTCTTCTACTTGCTGTGTGCATGTCTCTTGTCTGCTGGCTTAGGGTGGCAGCGCTGGAACTTCCTGATTCTTAAAGTTACAGTGTGCGCAGTCCTAATGCATCCCCAGCCTATTGCTGTGAGTCACTGGATACTTAAACCTCCTCTGCCCAGAGGGGCCTGAGCAACACTTTCTTACAGTGTGTTCTGTGCAAATGTGAGTTGCCAGGTCCTGTCATGAATCTTGCCTGTTTCCGCCACCCTGGGGGCTGAGTACCCAGGTCCGTTACCTGTATCTGTGACTTCTACTCTATTTCCGCCACCCTGGGGGCTGAGTACCCAGGCCCGTTACCTGTATTTGTGACTTCAAGTCTATTTCTGCCACACTGGGGGCTGAATGCCCAGGTTCATTCCTGTATCTCGTTCCTGTGTCAGTTCCTGTCTGAACTATGTCCTAGCCCGTTACCTGTTTGTGTCTATGTCTGATCCTTCCCTTTTCCTGCAGTGTCTGAACCAGTACCTAACTCCTACTCGTTGTCTCTGTACTTCTGTTTGTGAGTTTTGTGTTCACTCGCTACTTCATAGCAAGTACCTTGTGTGTATCTGGTTCTGCTTGTCCCGTTTCCCTGCCTCCGTATCTACCTCCTGTGTTCTAGCTATCTTCCTGTATTTCCCAGTCTGTTCCATGTGAACAGAGCCCTGTCCTGTCTGCCCGCACCTGCGGCTCTGCTCTGCCCTCCTCCTCTTGTCCTCCGCACCTGTGGCTCTGCTTGTTAGAACCTTGCTCTTAGGTTTTTTCCTTTGCTGGTCACATGACCTTGTTGGCCTATTTAATCCTGCTCCGCCCTTCTGGCTTTGCTGGACTTCATTGTATAACTACTTTCTAGCTAGCCTGTGCTCTGTATCTAACTCTGTTAGTTTGCTTGGTCTACAGACCTCTGTGTTCTTTATATTTTGTTTGTTCGTCTGTCTGCTACTATTTCTGTTAGGAGGTGTCCCATTTTCCTCCCAGTCCTTAGTACTTGTAGGGATTCCTTCCCCACATCTATAGGTCTCCTTACAGACTAGCTTAGGACTTTAGCAGGTCTGATCGCAGGATCAGGTCCCCTGTTACATCGTAGGGATTAAGCTGAGTTCTATCGTAGGGACAGATCTCCTCTCTTTCCTTAGCTCTGGTAGCAGAACATAACAGTAAGTCCAGCCTGCAAATTCTCTAAGGAAAGATTTTTCTGTTCCATCATGGTGTCGGTTCAGGATTTGGCTCATCGCCTGCAGGGACTCTCTCTGGAGGTGGCCGAGCTCCGTCAGCACGTGAGTAACTGTCCTGGAGCACATTTCTTGGAGCCTAAGGTATGTTTGCCGGATTTATTTTTTGGTGAACACCGAGAATTTTTTTCATTTAAAAATGCTTGCTTATTGTATTTTCGTTTGAGACCCAAGTCCTCTGGGGATGAATCCCAGCGCATAGGGTTCATAATGTCACTTTTGCGCAAAGAGCCTCAGGAGTGGGCCTTTTCTTTGCAACCTAGTGATACATGCTTCAGATCAGTGGATAGTTTTTTTTCTGCTTTGGGGCTATTATATGATGATCCTGACCGTGTCTCATCAGCTGAGACTGAGTTAAGACGTTTGAGACAGGGATCAGGTAATGTGGAAAAATATTGTACTCATTTCTGTCGTTGGTCTACTCAAACAGGGTGGAACGATTCTGCTCTGAAAAGTCTATTTCTTGCTGGGCTCAATGAAAGGGTTAAAGACCTGCTAATTGCTTATCCTACACCAGGCTATGCAATTAGCTATACGGGTGGATAGGAGACTGCGTGCAAGGGTTAATGAGAGCAAATCCTCTGCTATGTCAGTTTTTGGTTATGAGAATGTGTGTACTAACAGTGGTGAACCGATGGAGATTGGATCGGTGGCACCTCGATCTCAAGAAAAAGACCGTAGATTTTCTGAAGGCTTGTGTTTCTATTGCGGAAAATCTGGTCATTTGATTAAAGGCTGTGAGCTTCGTATGAAGAAAAAAAAAAAAATGGTCAGTCATGCCCGTATTGCCTGTTTAAATTCCAAGGGTGTATTTTTAGCTGCTTCCACGATTGTTCAGGAAAAATTAATGGAATTTCGGGTGTTTGTTGATTGTGGGTCTACTCTGAATGTAATTGATGGGGGATTCTTGGAAAGACTCAATTTAAAACCCGAACCTTTATCATCCCCCATTGCTGTGGTTTCTGTGGATGGTTCCCCTTTGAAGAATATTACTCTCAAGGTCTGTGAATTTCCTCTCACTAGTAATGGTGTTCACCATGAGAAATTGGATTTTGTAGTTTTGAATAACTTGCCTTCTCCAGTAATATTGGGATTGCCCTGGTTAAAATTTCACAATCCTGTACTGGATTGGTCTACCAGTGAAATTAAATCCTGGAGCCATAAATGTTATGACAAGTGTTGTAACGGGCGTATTGCAGCTTTGGATAGGGGAGAATTGCCTGTTCCTATTCAGGATTTTTGGAGAGTTTTTTCTGAGAAGGAATCGCAGGTTTTGCCTCCTCATAGAGACTATGATTGTTCTATTGAATTTGTCCCTGGAGCGACTCTTCCTAAAAGTCGTTTATTTAACCTTACTATTCCTGAGAGGAAGGCTTTGGAGGAATACATACAGACAAGTTTGGCCGCCGGTCACATTAGGCCCTCTAAGTCTCCTGTGGCGGTTGGATTTTTTTTTTGTAAAAAAAAAGGACGGCGGTTTACGTCCTTGTCTGGATTTTCGTGAGATTAACAAAATTACTGTACGCAATCCTTACCCACTGCCATTGATTCCTGATCTGTTTAACCAGTTAATGGGGGCCAAGTGGTTCTCTAAAATTGACCTTAAGGGGGCATACAATCTGTTGCGCATGAAGGAGGGTGACGAATGGAAGACTGCTTTTAACACTCCTGTGGGTCATTTTGAGAATCTGGTTATGCCTTTTGGTCTTACTAATGCTCCTGCATTTTTTCAGAATCTTATTAATGACATCCTTAGACCTTTGATCGGCAAAAATGTGGTTTTGCATTTGGATGACATTTTGATTTATTCGCCGGATCTGGAGTCTCATTGGCGGAGCGTACGTGAGGTATTACAGTTATTAATGGACAATTCGCTTTTTGCTAAGCTGGAGAAATGTGAGTTCGCTGTACAGAGAATTAGTTTTTTGGGTTACATTATCTCCAGCGAAGGTTTTGAGATGGACCCGGTTAAAGTTCAAGCTGTACAGGAATGGCCTAGGCCTATTGGTTTGAAATCGATACAGAGGTTTTTAGGTTTCGCCAATTATTACAGAAAATTCATAAAAAATTTTTCTAGTATTGTCAAACCTCTGACCGATCTCACCAGGAAAGGTGCTGATGCGGTTCAGTGGTCTTCTGAGGCCATTGAAGCTTTTGTGTATCTCAAGGAGAGGTTCACCTCTGCTCCCATCCTTATGCAGCCTGATGTGACTAAGCCGTTTTTGGTTGAGGTTGATGCTTCCTCTGTGGGGGTTGGCGCAGTATTGTCTCAGGATAACGGGGATGGATTACATCCCTGTGCCTTTTTTTCAAAAAAATTTTCGGACACTGAACTGAATTACGATATTGGTAATCGGGAATTATTGGCTATTAAACTCGCATTTGAACACTGGCGCCACTTCTTGGAAGGTGCGGAATTTCCCGTTCAGGTTCTTACGGATCATAAAAATCTGATATATCTTGATGCTGCCAAGCGCCTGAATGCCCGTCAGGCTAGGTGGGCACTGTTTTTCTCGCGGTTTAATTTCTCCGTTACTTACATCCCTGGTACTAAGAATGTTAAGGCGGATGCCTTGTCTCGCAGTTTTTCTCCCATAGTCGGTGCTGAGAAAGAGGAGAACATTTTACAAGAAGGTGTTGTGATAGCTGCTTTGGACTCCGTTTTGGAAGATGAGATTCTTAAAGCACAGGAGAATGCCCCATCTAACACTCCTCATGGGAGGTTGTTTGTGCCTGGGACCTTTAGGAGAGATTTGTTTGTTGAGTGTCACGAATCTCGGTTGGCAGGTCATCCCGGAATCTCTGAGACCAAGAGACTGGTGGGTCGCAGTTTTTGGTGGCCTGGATGGCAGAAGGAAGTCATTAAGTGGGTGCGCCAATGTACTATATGTGCTAGATCTAAGTCCTCACATACTCCTGCTGCGGGGTTGCTTTGTCCTTTGGAGGTTCCCAGTGCTCCTTGGACACATTTGGCTATGGACTTTATAACTGACCTTCCCCACTCTGGGGGTTTTACTGTCATCTGGGTGGTCGTGGACCGTTTTAGCAAGATGTGTCACTTGGTTCCCTTCATCAAACTGCCCTGTGCTAAAACTCTCGCTAAGGCCTTTGTCAAGGAAATTGTCAGACTTCATGGCGTTCCTACTGACATTGTTTCTGATAGGGGTCCTCAGTTCGTGGCTCGTTTTTGGCGTGCCTTTTGTGACAGGTTGGGAGTTCATTTGTCGTTCTCGTCCGGATATCATCCTGAATCTAATGGCCAGACAGAAAGGAAAAACCAGGATGTTGAGCAGTTCTTGCGTTGTTTTGTGGCAGACAATCAAGAGGGGTGGTCTGAGTTTCTGCCACTTGCTGAATTTGCTCTGAACAATCATACATCTTCTTCTGCTGGTTGTTCGCCTTTTTTTTGTTGTTCTGGGAGACATCCGTCGTTTGGGTCGTTCTCCAAGTTGGGATCTGCCGTGCCTGAGGAGGAGAATTTTTCCGGTGATTTGGAGAGAGTTTGGACGGATGTGCGTGGTAATCTTCAGGAGGCCAACAGAAAATCTAAAGACTACTTTGATAGGAAACGACAGGAGGTTTTGTTCGCTGTTGGTGACATGGTTTGGTTGTCCTCTAGGAATCTGCGGTTGAGGATTCCTTCTAAGAAATTGGGTCCCAAGTTTGTAGGGCCCTTTAAGGTGCTTCAGGTTGTCAACCAATCTGCTGTTAGGTTGGAGGTTCCTACCTCCTGGAGAATTAATCCGGTATTTCATGTCTCTCTGTTGAAAAAAGCTGTTGTATCGGATTGTGACGCCTCTGCCTCTGTTCCTCTGGTGGTGGAGGACGGGGAATATGAAATTTCTCGCATCCTTAACTCTAGACGGTATAGAGGTAGTTTGCAGTATCTTGTGGCCTGGAAAGGTTTCGGACCCGAGGATAGCTCTTGGGTGAGGTCGGATGATGTTTCCGCGTCCAGACTTATCAGAGCGTTTCACAGGAGATTTCCTGATAAGCCTGGTCCTAGGGGATCCGGAGGATCCTCTTAGAAGGGGGGGTACTGTTAGAACCTTGCTCTTAGGTTTTTACCTTTGCTGGTCACATGACCTTGTTGGCCTATTTAATCCTGCTCCGCCCTTCTGGCTTTGCTGGACTTCATTGTATAACTACTTTCTAGCTAGCCTGTGCTCTGTATCTAACTCTGTTAGTTTGCTTGGTCTACGGACCTCTGTGTTCTTTATATTTTGTTTGTTCGTCTGTCTGCTACTATTTCTGTTAGGAGGTGTCCCATTTTCCTCCCAGTCCTTAGTACTTGTAGGGATTCCTTCCCCACATCTATAGGTCTCCGTACAGACTAGCTTAGGACTTTAGCAGGTCTGATCGCAGGATCAGGTCCCCTGTTACATCGTAGGGATTAAGCTGAGTTCTATCGTAGGGACAGATCTCCTCTCTTTCCTTAGCTCTGGTAGCAGAACATAACACTGCTCTTCCCTGCTCCGCTTGTCCTCCGCACCTGCGGCTCTGCTCTGCTCCGCTTGTCCTCCGCACCTGAGGCTCTGCTCTGCCCTGCTCCGCTTGTCCACTGCAACTGTGATTCTGCTCTGCCCTGCTCCGCTTGTCCTCCGCACCTGCGGCTCTGCTCTGCTCTGCCCTGCTCTGCTTATCCTCTGCACCTGCGGCTCTGCTCTGCCCTGCTCCGCTTGTCCTCTGCACCTGCGGCTCGGCTCTGTTCTGCTCCACTTGCACTCCGCACCTGCAGCTCTGCTCTGCCCTGCTCCGCTTGCCCTCCGCACCTGCAGCTCTGCCCTGCTCCGCTTGCCCTCTGCACCTGCGGCTCTGCTCTGCTCCGCTTGCCCTCCGCACCTTTGGCTCTGCTCTGCTCCACTTGCCCTCCACACCTGCGGCTCTGCTCTGCCCTGCTCCGCTTGTCCTCCGCACCTTTGGCTCTGCTCTGCCCTGATCCGCTTCCCCTCTGCACCTGCGGATCTGTTCCTGTATCCCAGTCTGTACTGTTCCCTATCCAGCCATGCCTGCCAGTACCTGCCTGTCTGTATACCAGCCGTGCTTGCCACTACCTGCCTGTCTGCATACCAGCCGTGCCTGCCAGTACCCGCCTGTCTGCACACCAGCCATGCCTGCCAGTACCCGCCAGTCTGCATACCAGCCAAACCTGCCCATTCCTGCATTCCCCAGTGTGGGTCAACACCTGTGTGACCGGGGTCTGACCTGGAGTAGCACCTGGGCCACCTCCCACGTCCCTCCTCAGACCATTAAGCCACCATGCTTCCGTGGTAAGATCTGGCGAGGCCCCTAGTCACGCCCCTACAGGCACTCCTCGGTTCGTGGCCCAGTGGGACCACTAATTAAACTCACGCCAAACAGTCCGGGCGTGAGCTTAACAGCTTGCTCAGGCCATGGTCCCCGTTGAGTCCCACGGCCGTTTGCTCTCTGAGACATTTGAAGCCTTGTCTGGCGAATACATGCACCAAGAAATTTTTTTCCCCAAGCTGAGGTCCAGGCGATTTACGCACCAGCCCAAATGGAGCTATCAGCACTCGTTCCTGTGGATCCACCACGGTACTATGGGGATCCAAAACAAAGCCGTGCATTTGTGGAGCAATGCATGCTGCATTTCAAATTCTATGCTCACTATTTTCCCACCGATCGGGTTAAAGTAGCATTTCTGATGTCCTACCTGGTGGGTGATGCCTTGAATTGGATCACCCCCCTATGGGAAGCAAGGGATCCTATCGTCTCTGACCTGCAGGCCTTCCTGGTGGCCTTTCTAATGGTCTTCGATGACCCTAACCCTGAATCTTCTGATAAAGCTTCCCTTCCTAATATCCTGGAGCAGTCCAGATGGGTGATGCGTGTAGGTAGCCCACCAGTTTCCCAGCCTGAAGAGGCTGCTGCCCACGCAGAATCCACAGAGGATGACAATGATCCGCAGAATACTTCCCTTCCCAACCTCAAGAGGCAGTCCAGACGAGCAAGGCGTAGAGGTAAAACATCACGTCAGGTTCTGTCCTCCCAAAGATCTCCTGTTCCCCAGCCTGTAGAGGCAGCTACCCACACAGAATCCATGAAGGTTGACGATGTTCGTCAGGCAAAGCAGAGGCCAGAACTCAGTCATAAAATCGGATTGCCGACCCGCTGCAGTTGTTTGGAACACCCTGACAGTCTTTGTCCAGCGAAGGTTGGAGAGTCCCAAGACATTAGGCCTGTAGGAGAGGCTGCCATTGGCGTTAGTGTTTCCTCTCCACAGATGACCGTGACTGTCTCCGTGGAAAGTGAAGGCCTCGGATTAACCGGAAGTTTCGGGCTGAAAGCTGTGAAGAGTCAGTGTCTGATCCAAGTCCGACAACTCCAGAATCTGGTTTGGGCATTGTCAGTGGTAGGACGAGCCCTACTCAGAAACAGTCAAAATATGTCTGTACAAATTAAGATCCAGATTGGAGCATTACACATGAAGAAGTTCACATTCCAGGTCCTGTCTGGTTTACCCACAGGTCGTCCAGAGCAGAGAGCTCTAGTGCCCGCTCAGGTCTGGAGATCCTGCATGGTGTTTCCTGGGGGACTGCTGAGGTACAAGGGGTGTCCAGTCCCCATATCTTCAGGACAGTCAGCAATATCTTCTTCTTCTTCACCAGATCTGCTAGTCACTGACTCGCTGTGCGCTGAGGTCTCCGAAGGAAGGGAAGCAGAGGCGATGTCCCCACACAGTCTCGACGATTGTACCAATGATATGGCTTCAGGTACTGCCGTGCCTCGTAGACTTGTCATGTCAGAGACCAGACTGAAGATGGTCCCGAAGCAAGGATCTTCCATCTCTAATAAATCTGGCAATAAGTCCATCAAGGCGGTGGCTACCCCAAAGTCTCTGCACCTCTCCTACCAGGTGGAAGATCTCCAGTTGTCCCTTGAATTCTTTGGGGTGCTACCCGATAATAAAAAATGGAGAGAGACTTTCCTATGTCCTGTTCCTGGTACTTCGTCCACTTCATCTGATGCGGAGGATGGCTCGATGGGAGGAAGCATCCTAGTCACCAAGATGGAGAGACCTTTCTCGTTCCCTCTAGTGCACAGAAGAGGTAGTCTTTTTGAAGAGAAGTCTTGTGAGTCCATTGAGAAGGATTGGCCTCCAACTTCTCTGTAGAAAATCCTTGCGGGCTTTAAGAAGAGGGGGCGTAATGTGGGGTACTGTAACATCCCTGGCGGCGTGCTGGCATGGCTTACCATCTCCCACCATGCAAGACCGCCAACTTACCTACCAGTCCAGGCTGTGCACTATGCTCTTCTACTTGCTGTGTGCATGTCTCTTGTCTGCTGGCTTAGGGCGGTGGCGCTGGAACTTCCTGATTCCTAAAGTTACAGTGTGCGCAGTGCTAATGTGTCCCCAGCCTATTGCTGTGAGTCACTGGATACTTAAACCTCCTCCACCCAGTAGGAGGGGCCTGAGCAACACTTTTTTTACAGTGTGTTCTTTGCAACTGTGAGTTGCCAGGTCCTGTCCTGAACCTTGCCTGTTTCCGCCACCCTGGGGGCTGAATGCCCAATCTCATTCCTGTGTCAGTTCCTGTCTGAACTGTGATCTAGCCCGTTACCTGTTTGTCTCTATGTCTGATCCTTCCCTTTTCCTGCAGTGTCTGAACCAGTACCTAACTCCTACTCGTTGTCTCTGTACTTCTGTTTGTGAGTTTTGTGTCCACTCGCTACTTCATAGCAAGTACCTTGTGTGTATCTGGTTCTGCTTGTCCAGTTTCCCTGCATCTGTATCTACCTCCTGTGTTCTAGCTATCTTCCTGTGTTTCCCAGTCTGTTACATGTGAACAGAGCCCTGTCCTGTCTGCCCGCACCTGCGGCTCTGCTCAGCCCTGCTCCGCTTGTCCTCCGCACCTGTGGTTCTGCTTCTCCTCTGCACCTGCGGCTCTACTCTGCTTCTTCTCTGCACCTGCGGCTCTGCTCTCCTCCGATTGTCCTGCACACCTGCGGCTCTGCTCTGCCTTGCTCCGCTTGTCCTCGGCACCTGCGGCTCTGCTCTTCTCTGCCCTGCTCCGCTTGCCCTCCACACCTGTGGCTCTGCTCTGCTTGTCCTCCGCACCTGCGGCTCTGCTCCGCTTGCCCTCTGCACCTGCGTCTCTGCTATGCTCCGCTTGCCCTCCGCACCTGCGGCTCTGCTCTGCCCTGCTCCGCTTGTCCTCCGCACCTGCGGCTCTGCTCTGCTTGCCCTCCGCACCTGTGGCTCTGCCCTGCTCTGCTTCCCCTCTGCACCTGCGGATCTGTTCCTGTATCCCAGTCTGTACTGGTCCCTATCCAGCCGTGCCTGCCACTACCCGCCTGTCTGCATACCAGACAAACCTGTCCGTTCCTGCATTCCCTGGTGTGGGTTAACAGCTGTGTGACCGGGGTCTGACCTGGAGTAGCACCTGGGCCACCTCCCACATCCCTCCTCGGACCATGGAGTGGATTAAGCTATCAAGTCGGATCTGGTGAGGCCCCTAGTCACGCCCCTCCAGGCACTCCTCGGTTCGTGGCCCAGTGGGACCACTAATCACGCTCATGCTAAACAGTCCAGGTGTGAGCGTAACAGTAATATGTGGTATGGTCATGGTATGACTGTATTTGTCCCTTGTATGGGGCATTATTCGCTCACTATGTGGTGGTAATATATGGTCTGGTCATGGTGTGTCTGTATTTGTCCCTTGTATGTGACATTATTAGGTCACTATGTGGTGATAATATGTGGTCTGGTCATGGTGTGGCGGTATTTGTTCCTTGTATGTGACATTATTCACTCACTATGTGGTGGTAATATGTGGTCTGGTTATGGTGTGGTGGTATTATTCGGTCACTATGTGGTGGTAATGTGGCAGTATTTGTCCCTTGTATGTGGTATTATTGGTAATTTTTAAAAAATGCATGTGACACATTCCCTTAAAGAATAATATACTTAGAACGCGTATTGGGTATTATAATAAATGTTTAATAGGTTAAAGTAGAGTACGGCCCGGCCAGAAGAGTCTACCTTGTCCTGATGGCGGCCTAAAAATCTTTTGGCCAAAACAAAAGCTGATAGCTATGTACAGGTGCATCTCACTAAATCTGAATATCATCAAAAAGGTAATTTATTTCAGTTCTTCAATACAAAGAGTGAAACTCCTATATTATATAGAGTCATTACACACAGAGTGATCTATTTCACGTGTTTATTTCTGTTAATGTTGATTATTATGGCTTGCAGCCAATGAAAATACAAAAGTCATTATCTCAGTAAATTAGAATACTTTATAACAACAGCTTGAAAAATGATTTTAAAATCTGAAATGTATGTTCAGTAAATGCCCTCAATACTTGGTCGGGCTCCTTTTGCATCAATTACTGCATCAATGCGGCAATGTGGCATGGAGGCGATCAGCATGTGGCAATGCTGAGGTGTTATGGAAGTCCAGGTGGCTTTGATAGCAGCCTTCAGCTCGTCTGCATTGTTGGGTCTAGTGTCTCTCATCTTCCTCTTGACAATACCCCATAGATTCTCTATAATAGATTCTCTATGGGGTTAAGGTCAGGCGAGTTTGCTGCCAATCAAGCACAGTGATACTGTTGTGTGTAAACCAGGTATTGGTACTTTTGGCCGTGTGGACAGGGGCCAAGTCCTGCTGGAGAGTGAAATTTCCATCTCCAAAAAGCTTGTCGGCAGAGGGAAGCATGAAGTGCTCTAAAATTTCCTGGTAGATGGCTGCGCTGACTTTGGTCTTGATAAAACACAGTGGACCTACACCAGCAGATGACATGGCTCCCCAAACCATCACTGATTGTGGAGACTTCACACTAGACCCCCAGCAGCTTGGATTGTGGCCTCTCCACTCTTCCTCCAGACTCCGGGACCTTGATTTCCAAATGAAAATTGGAACTCTGGGACCTTGTGCAGTGTGTCAATGACTGCCTTCTGGACATCTGTGTTTTTTGTTAATTATTCTAATTTACTGAGATAATGACTTTTGTGTTTTCATTGGCTGTAAACCATAATCATCAACATTAACAAAAATAAACACGCAAAATAGATCACTCTGTCTGTAATAACTCTATATAATATATGAGTTTCACTTTTTATATTGAAGAACTAAAATAAATTAACTTTTTGATGATATTCTAATTTAGTGAGATGCACCTGTATGTGATGTGGTGTTTGATGGGAACTGTTAATGTGTGATTGGTGAGGATGTGGTGCAGAAGTGGAGTTTTTCCAAGAGTGGGCGGTGGGACTATGGAAGGTTTGACAGGTGGACGCGAAGCTGGAGTGGAGCCTGGGGCGGAGTCTCAGGGGGGCCCAAAAATTTTTCCAGCATGGGGCCCTGAAATTCCTGGTGGCAGCCCTGATTGTCAGACTCGAAAAGGTCCCAAAACTCTCAATTGCGTCCATTGTTTGGAACAGAGTTATCCGAGTCATTAATGAATATTAATAGATCATCAGCAATCTTTTCTTCTTTGTTCCCATAATTAACCCCTTTACCCCCAAAGACTGTTTGCACGTTAATGACCAGACCAATTTTTACAATTCTGACCACCGTCACTTTATGAGGTAATTACTCTGGAACGCTTCAACGGATCCCCCTAATTCTGACATTGTTTTTTTGTGACATATTGTACTTCATGATAGTGGTAAAATTTATTTGATATGACTTGTGTTTATTTGTGAAAAAATCAGAAATTTGGCAAAAATGTTGCAATTTTCAAACTTTGAATTATTATGCCCTTAAATTTTTTTTTGTTAGGAAGCTATAAGGGTTAAAAGTTGACCAGTGATTTCTCATTTTTCCAACAAAATTTACAAAACCATTATTTTAGGGACCACATCTTATTTGAAGTGACTTTGAGAGGTCTTTATGACAGAAAATACCCAAAAGTGACACCATATTAAAATCTGCACCCCTCAAGGTGCTCAATACCACATTCAAGAACTTTATTAACCCTTCAGGTGCTTCACAGGAATTTTTGGAATGTGGAAGAAAACAATGAACATTTAACTTTTCTTCACAATCTTTTATTTTTTTATTTTTGCAAGAGTAACAGGTAGTGATGAGCGAATACATTCGGCACTATTCGTTACTTGCACAAATATTCCGCTATTCATTATTCGGCGAGTAATTAGCGATTCGCTGCGGTATATTCAAGTGACCCGACCAGCATGTTTGGGGCTTTATTAGCAGCCAATGAACATGCTGGACTTGCTTGCCAATCACAGTAATGCCGTCGCCATCTTTGTTAGGTAAACACTGTTTAACCCCTTTACAACCCAAGGTGGTTTGCACGTTAATGACTGGGCCAATTTTTACAATTCTGACCACTGTCACTTTATGAGGTAATTACTCTGGAACGCTTCAACGGATCCCCCTGATTCTGAGATTGTTTTTTCGTGACATATTGTGCTTCATGATTGTGGTAACATTTCTTCGATATCACTTGTGTTTATTTGTGAAAAAAATGGAAATTTGGCAAAAATTTAGAAATTTTCAAAATTTGAATTTTCATGCCCTTAAATCAGAGAGATATGTCACACAAAATAGTTAATAAATAACATTTCCCACATGTCTACTTTACATCAGCATAATTTTGGAACCAAATTTTTTTTTATTAGGGAGCTATAAGGGTTAAAAGTTGACCAGCGATTTCTCATTTTTCCAACAAAATTTACAAAACCATTTCTTTTAGGGACCACATCACATTTGAAGTCACTTTGAGGGGTCTTTATGACAGAAAATACCCAAAACTGACACCATTCTAAAAACTGCACCCCTCAAGGTGCTCAAAACCACATTCAAGAACTTTATTAACCCTTCAGGTGCTTCACAGGGATTTTTGGAATGTGGAAGAAAAAAAATGAACATTTAACTTTTTTCACAAAAATGTTACTTTAGACCCAATTTTTTTTTTATTTTCGCAGGGGTAATAGGAAAAAATGGATCCCAAAATTTGTTGTGCAATTTCCCCTGAGCACGCAGATACCCCATATGTGGGGGAAAACCACTGTTCGGGCGCACGGCAGGGCTCGGAAGGGAAGGAGCGCCATTTGACTTTTTGATTGTAAAATTTGCTTGAATAATTAGTGGACGCCATATTGCATTTGGAGAGCCCCTGATGTGCCTAAACAATGGAAATCCCCCACAAGTGACACCACTTTGGAAACTAGACCCCTCAGGGAACTTATCTAGATGTGTGGTGAGCACCTTGAACCCCCAGGTGCTTCACAGAAGTTTATAACATTGAGCCGCAAAAATAAAATGTTCACATTTTTCCCACGAAAATGTTTTTCAGCCCCCAATTTTGCATTTTCATAGGGGTAACAGGAGAAATTGCACCATCCAGTTTGTTGTACGATTTCTACTGAGTAAGCCGATACCCATATGTGGAGGAAAACCACTGCTTGGGCATACGGCAAGGTTCGGAAGGGAAGGAGCACCATTTGACTTTTTGAATGTAAAATTTGCTTGTATAATTAGCGGATGTGCCCCTGATGTGCCTAAACAGTGGAAACCCCCATTTTGGAAACTAGACCCCTCAGGGAACTTATCTAGATGTGTGGTGAGCACCCTGAACCCCCAAGTGTTTTACAGAAGTTTATAACATGGAGCCGTGAAAATAAAAAAATCAAACTTTTTCCACAAAAATTATGTTTTAGCCCCAATTATTTTATTTTCACAGGGGTAAGAGGAGAAAATGGACTCCAAAAACTTTTGTGCAATTTCTCCTGAGTACGCCAATACCCCATATGTGGGGAAAATACAGTGTTTGGGCGCACGGCAGAGTTCAGAAGGGAAGGAGCATTGTGTGACTTTTTGAGCGCAAAATTGGCTGGAATCAAGAGCGGACGCCATGTTGCGTTTGAAGAGCCCCTCACAAGTGACCCCATTTTGGAAACTACACCCCTCAAGGATTTTATCAAGGGGTATAGTGAACATTTTGAACCCAGAGGTACGAGACAGAATTTGATAACATTAGGTCATCATATTGAATAAGCTGTCATTAGTCTCGAGATTAAGTGCTCGCTACTTGAGTTTGCATCGGGTACTCAGGTATGCACCATGTACTGCGTGTGCTCGAGTGACATGCTTGAGTCCCCGCCCGCATGTTTCTCGGTTATTAGACACCCCAAAAAAAACATGCGGGGATCGCTCATGCATGGCAGGCAATCCCCGTGAGGTTTTTTTGGCCACAAAGCATATGGGGCGCAGACTCGAGCATGTCATTCGAGCACCCGTGATACTTAGTGCATACCCGGGTACCCGATGCAAACTCAAGTAGCGAGCACTTGCGCTCAACACTAGTCGCCATATCGTCATCTTTTTTTTTTTTTACTTTTGAAAAAAATCACAACCCTAACCCTAGCCTAACCCTAAACCTAGCCCAATCTTAGCCCTACCCTAACCCTAGCCCAACCCTAACCCCAACCCTAGCCCAACCCTAACCCTAGCACAACCCTAACCCTAGAGTTTATTTTTTACGCCGTTCCTCGTGTGGTATAAGTGATTAGACGACTTTATTCTTTGGGTCGGTGTGATTACAGAGATACCAGAATCATATCGGGTTTTTATGATTGACTGCTGTCACACACTAAAAGATGCTTTTTTTGTAAAATCTAGTTTTTGTATCGCCATATTTTGAGAGCTATAATTTTTCCATATTTTGGCCGACAGAGTCATGTGATGGCTTGTTTTTTGCGGGACGAGTTGACGTTTTTATTGGTGCCATTTTCAGGTACGTGACATTTTTTGATCGCTTTCTATTCCAATTTTTGGGAGGCAGAATAAACAAAAACCAACAATTCAGGAATTTTTTTATTTTTTTTTTGATGATGTTCCGCGTGTGGTAAAATTTATAAGGTAGCTTTATATTTCGGGTCAGTACATTTACAGCGGTACCACATTTATATAGTTTTTCTATGTTTTGGCGCTTTTACACAATAAAAGCTATTTTATAGAAAAAATATTTTTTTGCATAGCTTTATTCTGAGAGCTATACCTTTTTTATTTTTCGGCTGATGGAGCTGTATGGCAGCTTGTTTTTTGTGGGACAAGATGACGTTTTCAGCGGTACAATTTTTATTTATATTCGTCTTTTTGATCGCGTGTTATTCCATTTTTTGTTTGGCGGTATGATGATAAACCATTGTTTTTTGCTTCGTTTTTTTTTTTTTTTTTACCGTGTTCACTAAAGGGGTTAACTAGTGGGACAGTTTTATAGGTCAGGTCGTTCCGGACGCAGGGATACCAAATATGTGTACTTTTATTGTTTTGGTTTTTTTTCATGATAATATTTATTGATGGGTACATTATATATTTATTTTTGGTGGATTATTATTAATTTTTTTTCACTTTGACACTTTTTTTTTACTTTTAATCTTTGTCCCACTATGGGACTTTCACTTTTTTTATAATTCTGATCGCCTGTATAGCATAGGGATGGAGCACCATCCCTGTGCTATGCAGGCTGTCAGCGCTGCAGATGCAGAAGATATTTTGGTCATGCATTGCGCATGACCAAAATATCTTCCTGCTGTCTGGTGACCCGGATGTTGTCATGACGACATCGGGTCATCATGGCAACATCCAGGAAGCCGCGGCAGACAGCGCTGGACGCCGGCAGGAGAGGTGAGTATCACGATCACCTCCCCTTGCCACCGCAATGCTGCGATCGACTTTGATCGCAGCATTGCGGGAGTTAATGTGCCGGGAGTGGTGCAGGACCACTCCCTGCACATAGTACCGGGTGTCAGCTGTGAGAATCAGCTGACACCCGGCTGCGATCGTGCCTGCACAGCCGGTGTGCGCGAGCTATCGCAAAGAATAGGGCATATACGTAGAGACGTATTAATACGTCTTGGGCTTTAAAGGGGTTAAAGGATCAGGGTCCTACTTGTGCACCGAAGTATACCCGGAAGTGCAGTGTTTGTTATCATAATTGCCATCTTTGTTGTGGCATTACTGTGATTGGCTGGCCTTACAGCATCATAGGGGGATATTTAAGCCCCGCTGGCGCCATCTTGCGCTCATTACATGGGGAAACAGCGTATTGCGAGCGTAGGGAGAGTGAAAGCAGCGAATAGGGAGAGTTTCTGAGTCCAAAAAGCTCTTTTAAGAGCTAATTAGAGTGAAGTTAAATTCTCTGTTAGGTTGAGATAGCGTAGAGAGATTTAATACAAGGGAGAGGGAAAAGCAGGCAGAGTGTTAGCATTGCAAGTACATGCTGCAGATCTCGGCTAGGTTGCATTGTGTATAGTGTAGGAATAGATTGTGGGAGTAGGGAGAGAGGCAGTGTTTCATATCCAGCACCATAATATGCAAAACAGCTCTTTTTAGAGCAAAATAATATTCCTCATTTCCAGCATATACTAAACCGCTTTTTTTTTTTTTTTTTTTTTTAGAGCTAAATAATATTCCTGGCCTATTTCTGAAATAGCGTATATTTATCTGGCAGTTGTGCGACTGGGCAAAGCCTGCTGAGATACGCAAACGTCACTATTTACCAGTAATTTTCCTGAGTCTGCTGATGACGTGCGTCATAAAGGTGATATACAAAAAAAATTACTCTGCTATTGGTTAAATAAATAGCGTATATTTTAGTTCTGCGACTGGCGCAAGATTCAATGCGGTATTGATTCTTGTAGCGAGCGGTGTTTTGGGTGTGCACATGTGACTCGTGGGTGTGTTGGTCCCCTATTTACAGCAGGCAGGTATGAACAATCAGTACTCCTTGAGAAAGGCTCGGGCCGAAACACGCGTTGGGGTGATGTTGTGCATCATGGTGATTTGGGCAGCTGCCACTTGTTCCTTGAGGTATGATGTGGGCTTTGCCAAGCACAATTGTTCCATAATTTGACAAGTGAATTTAGTGGTCTTAATATATGATATATGAGTTTGCTGCCTAGTACGTACTTTTCTTAATAGAGATATAATGATAGTGAATTTCTTCACATTGGTGCACCGCTTTCTTTGTTTTTAATATGTATGTATTGTCCTTTTGCATTTGCTCCTTTATCCTGTCGTCCTTATTTATAAAGATTAAAAGTTTTTTACTTTTAATAGAAGGACCTTTTCTGTCGTTTCCTGGCTCATGGCCACTCTCTTTGTCTCATTTTTATAAACGACTGGGTCTTTACCAGTTTGTCCTTTAGGCAGTAGTTTAAGATACAGTGGTGGCCAAAAGTATTGGCACCCCTGCAATTCTGTCAGATAATACTCAGTTTCTTCCTGAAAATGATTGCAATCACAAATTCTTTGGTATTATCATCTTCATTTAATTTGTCTTCAATGAAAAAACACAAAAAGAATTGTCCTAAAGCCAAATTGGATATAATTCCACACCAAACCTAAAAAAGGGGTGGACAAAAGTATTGGCACTGTTTGAAAAATCATGTGATGCTTCTCTAATTCGTGTAATTAACAGCACCTGTAAGTTACCTGTGGCACCTAACAGGTGTTGGCAATAACTAAATCACACTTGCAGCCAGTTAACATGGATTAAAGTTGACTCAACCTCTGTCCTGTGTCCTTGTGTGTACCACATTGAGCATGGAGAAAAGAAAGAAGACCAAAGAACTGTCTGAGGACTTGAGAAACCAAATTGTGAGGAAGCATGAGCAATCTCAAGGCTACAAGTCCATCTCCAAAGACCAGAATGTCCCTGTGTCTTCCGTGCGCAGTGTCATCAAGAAGTTTAAAGCCCATGGCACTATGGCTAACCTCCCTAGATGTGGACGGAAAAGAAAAATTGACGAGAGATTTCAACGCAAGATTGTGCGGATGGTGGATAAAGAACCTCGACTAACATCCAAACAAGTTCAAGCTGCCCTGCAGTCCGAGGGTACAACAGTGTCAACCCGTACTATCCATCGACGTCTGAATGAAAAGGGACTGTATGGTAGGATACCCAGGAAGACCCCACTTCTTACCCCGAGACATAAAAAAGCCAGGCTGGAGTTTGCCAAAACTTACCTGAGAGAGCCTAAAAAATTTTGGAAGAATGTTCTCTGGTCAGATGAGACAAAAGTAGAGCTTTTTGGGAAAAAGCATCAACATAGAGTGTACAGGAAAAAAAAAGAGGCATTCAAAGAAAAGAACACGGTCCCTACAGTCAAACATGGCGGAGGTTCCCTGATGTTTTGGGGTTGCTTTGCTGCCTCTAGCACTGGACTGCTTGACCGTGTGCATGGCATTATGAAGTCTGAAGACTACCAACAAATTTTGCAGCATAATGTAGGGCCCAGTGTGAGAAAGCTGGGTCTCCCTCAGAGGTCATGGGTCTTCCACCAGGACAAGGACCCAAAACACACTTCCAAAAGCACTATAAAATGGTTTGAGAGAAAGCACTGGAGACTTCTAAGGTGGCCAGTAATGAGTCCAGACCTGAATTCCATAGAACACCTGTGGAGAGATCTCAAAATGGCAGTTTGGAGAAGGCACCCTTCAAATATCAGGGACCTGGAGCAGTTTGCCAAAGAAGAATGGTCTACAATTCCAGCAGAGCATTGTAAGAAACTCATTGATGGTTACCGGAAGCGGTTGTTCGCAGTTATTTTGGCTAAAGGTTGTGCAACCAAGTATTAGGCTGAGGGTGCCAATACTTTTGTCTGGCCCATTTTTGGAGTTTTGTGTGAAATGATCAATGATTTGATTTTTGCTTCATTCTCTTTTGTGTTTTTTCATTGAAGACAAATTAAATGAAGATAATAATACCAAAGAATCTGTGATTGCAATCATTTTCAGGAAGAAACTGAGTATTATCTGACAGAATTGCAGGGGTGCCAATATTTTTGGCCACCACTGTATGTATGGAATTCATATATTCATTACCTATATGCTTCTTTGCTCTCTGAGTCATTCATCTATGGTTAAATAAATAGCATCTCTTTATTTAGCAGTTGCGCGACTAACGCAAAGCTTGCTGAGATGCGCAAAGCCTGCTGAGATACGCAAACATCACTATTTACCAGTAATTTTCCTGAGTCTGCTGTTACCATGTTTAATAAAGCTGATAGCTAAAAAAAAATTGCTAGATACAGGGAATTTGTACATAACATCTCTGTGAGGCTACTTGTGAAAAATAAAGCCAGGATTTTTTTTTTCATAACACATTCAATATGGGAAAGGGTGACGAATGATAAGGAATGGGGACGTGGTTGTGGTGGTGCCCGCCAAGGCTGTGTGACAGATCAGAAGGTGACTATCTTGTTCTAGCTTCCTGTCAAAATTCGGTCTGCATGCTACACCGCTGTCAAACCCAGACAAGTGCAAGTATGTTGTGGATTGGATAGCAGACACAGGCTCCAGTGTGTCAACAACCAGCACCACCAAGTCTTCCACACAGTCCAGCCTCATTAGCCAAGAGGCTGAGCCTCACAAACCTCAACTTGGTCCTCCTTCCTCCCCCCCATCAAGAGTCCCAGGAGACATATGACCCCAACACTGGCCACTCTGAGGAACTGTTTATGTTTCCTTGTAATTATTCTGGCCTCTCACTGTGCACCATTAAAGAGGACTCATGAGGAGGTGGAGTGCAGTGATGCACAAACATTTGAGCAACCACTGCAAGAAGAAAGCCACATTGGGGAAGGTAAATTCATGTCTGAAGAGGTGGAGGATAATCATGATGCACAGTTGCCATCAGGTCAGTCTAAAATCGCAACTCCTAAGGAGGATCAGATTGATGAATTGGAAGACGATGTGGTCTATGATGAGGCCACTGATCCAACCTGGCACAATGGCACACAGAGCGAGCACAGCAGTGCAGAGAGGCATGGATCCATAGAATGAAAACAGGCAAAAAGAGGTAGTGGTTTGACCAGAGGTAGAAATCGATCAACTGTTTCACAGAGCCCCTCCATTCGGCTAGATAACAGGCCAAGGGTACGTTGTTCCCCTGTATGGCAGTTTTTTTCTGAAAGTTCTTCAGACAAAACAACTGTAATTTGCAGCATCTGCCACCATACCAAGCTGAGAAGAGGCAAGAACACTACCAACCTGAGCACC
This sequence comes from Phyllobates terribilis, assembly GCF_046119375.1. Taxonomy (NCBI): domain Eukaryota; kingdom Metazoa; phylum Chordata; class Amphibia; order Anura; family Dendrobatidae; genus Phyllobates; species Phyllobates terribilis. The sequence goes on along the minus strand of NW_027362772.1, from coordinate 8,843,400 downwards.
ACCAGCATGCAGAAGCACATGGCAGCCAAGCACCCCAGTAGGTGGGCGGAACGCTTGGGTACAAAATCTGTGTCTGAAGGTGAAACCACTGCCCATTCCCCTGTGTTACGGCCTTCCCAATCTGCTGTCCAGAAAGCAGGCGCTGATGCCTCCTGCCCACAAGCTGCAGTTGCACAGACACAACAGTCAGCAACCACATCCAGTTTGTTGTCCCAGCGCAGCGTTCAGTTGCCCTTGCCCAAGACATGAAGCAGAAATATCCACCCACATGCCCAAACTCTAAACGCCCACATTGCTAGCTCTGGAAATGTTGCCGTTTCGGCTTGCGGGAACTGAGTCTTGCCGCGACCTCTTGGTGGTGGCAGCCCCCCGGTACTCAATTCCCAGCCACCACTATTTTTCCCAGTGTGCCGTCCCCACATTACAGAAGCATGTGTTACACAATATCAGCCGTACTCTGGCCAATGCAGTCACAGGGAAGGTCCACCTAAGCACAGACGCGTGGACAAGTTCTTGTGGACAGGGATGCTACATTTCCCTGACGGCACACTGGGTGAACCTGGTGGAGTCTGAGATATCAACCATCTTACCCACACCAAGAATAGCGGGCCCAACTTCCATCAGGGTTTCAGTCTCCTCGTATGCCAGTTCCGGTCTCTCCTTCTCATTTCTCAGCTGGGAGCTCTGCAGCACTGCTTTGACAAAGCAGCAGCATGCCCTGCTGAAGCTCATCTCTTTAGGTGCTAAAGCTCACAACGCAGTAGAGCTATTGAAAGGGATAAAAGACCAGACCGATCAGTATCTCTCCTCGCTGAACCTACAACCAGGTCTGGTTGTGTGCGATCATGGGCGTAACTTGATGGCGGCTTTAAAGCTCAGCAAGCTGGTACATGTTCCATGCATGGCCAACGTGCTGAACTTGGTTGTACAGCAGTTTTTAGAATAATACCTTGACTTGCTGGATCTATTTGCCAAGGTACGCCTTGTCAGTGTCCATTTCCAAAAGTCATCTCAGGCTTTCGCCGGTCCGGCTGTGCTGCTGCAGCGCTTTAATTTGCCTCGTCACCGACTGATTTGTGACTTGCCCACATGCTGGAATTCAACCTTTCATATGTTGGCAAGACTTAGTGAGAAGCAGAGGGCAGTGGCTGAATTCCAACTTCTCAATGCCCGTCAGAGTAAGACTCAGCCCCACACATAACAACTGCCGAGTGCGTGTGGATCGCTGACATATGTGAGGTTCTTCAAAACTGAATACTGCACCAAGATAGTGAGCGCTAATGATGCTATTATCAGCGTAACCATCCTGCTGCTCTGTCTATTAAAACGTTTGCTGCAGAATCTCAAAGAGGAAGCCTTTAATGCCAAGCAGGTGGCTATGTAGCAAGATTTTACAGTGGCTGATACCACACAGCCCAGCCTCAGACAATATTCTCAGGCCACATTGGGTGATGACAAGGAACAGGAGGAGGATCAGGAGTTTTGGTCTGCGCTACAGAGGGGACTCCCAATCCCAGCTTAACGCCTGTCCAGCATGGATGGCCTGAAGAGGAGGAGGAAGAGGAGGAGACAATGCCATGTGAGGAGAAGAGGATGGTTAATCTTCGTCCTCGTGGGGACACTGAACGTTTGACTCGTTGTAGTCTGCCACACATGGCACAGTTCATGTCCAGATGCCTTTCCCAAGACCCTTGCGTAGTGGACCCTTTGTCCACCATTAAATACTGGCTGTGTAACTTTCTTGACCCACTGTACAAGGAGAAATTTCTTTCTCTCATGATGGAGGCAGACGTGACATTTTCAGTGCATGCATGACAGAGGGACGTTGTTGAAGAGTTGCTGAAGAGATTACCCTCAGGCAACGCTGCTGGCAGAGGTACTGGCTCTTTTCACCCACAAGGATTACAGGGGAGGGACATGCACACCAGGTGCAACTCGGGGTGGGGGGGGGGTCCACCAACTGGGCCATTTTTATGAAAACATCACATCAGCAAGGGCTATCTGTGGGTATAACTATGACAAGGAGGGAGAAGTCAACCAAGATGGCGAAGAAGTACTTACGTGACCATACCAGCATCCTTCCTGATTTTGCAGTGCCGTTTAACTATTGGTTGTCCAAGCTGCACACTTGACCCGACCTCTCCTTGTACGCCTTGGAGTTGCTGCCATGACCTGTCGCAAGTGTATTGTCTGAGCGAGTTTTTAGTTCGGCCTCTGAAATCATAACGGATAGGCGCATAGGCCTGTCAATGGAAAATGCAGACAGGCCGACTCTTCTAAAATTGAACAAGGGCTGGATTTCCTTTTGTAATCCCAATGGATGACAGCAACCCAACGTAAATGCAGCTCAAATGTTCTTTTTTGGAAGTTGTCTTCACGTCCATCCCTTACCATCCAAACCCATTTTGTTCTGGAAATCATGTCCTACTCCTCCAGCAACAAGTACTTAGTGGTCATATACAGTGGGCACGGAAAGTATTCAGACCCCTTTAAATTTTTCACTCTTTGTTTCATTGCAGCCATTTGGTAAATTCTAAAAAGTTCATTTTTTTCTCATTAAAGTACACTCTGCACCCCATTTTCACTGAAAAAAACAGAAATGTAGAAATTTTTGCAAATTTATTAAAAAAGAAAAACTGAAATATCACATGGTCATAAGTATTCAGACCCTTTGCGTATTTGGTTTCTTGATTTGTAAAAAAAAAAACGAATGAAGAAAATCTTAAATTTATTGGATTAAAAAAAAAATAGGAAAAAGGATTCTACCCTGTGTGGGTTCTCTGGTGCTTAACCAAATCTGATTTCTTTGCAAAACATTTCTCACATTTTGAACATGAAAAAGTCTTCTCATCTTTGTGAGTTCTGTGATGGTTGATAAGATTTGATTGCTGTAAAAAACCTTTCCCACATTCAGAACATGAAAAAGGCTTCTCCCCTGTGTGGGTTCTCTGGTGCTTAACCAAAGCTGGTTTCTGGTTAAAACATTTCCCACATTCTGAACATGAAAAAGGCTTCTCCCCTGTGTGAATTCTCTGGTGCTTAACCAAAACTGATTTACACTTAAAATGTTTCCCACATTCTGAACATGAAAAAGGCTTCTCCCCTGTGTGAGTTCTCTGGTGTAGGATAAGATGTACTTTCCGGTTGAAACATTTCCCACATTCTGAACAGGAAAAAGGATTCTCCCCTGTGTGGGTTCTCTGGTGCTTAATCAAAGCTGATTTCCGGTTAAAACATTTCCCACATTCGGAGCATGAAAAAGGCTTCTCCCCTGTGTGAATTCTCTGGTGATTAATCAAGTCTGATCTCTGATTAAAACATTTCCCACATTCTGAACATGAAAAAGGCTTCTCCCCTGTGTGAGTTCTCTGGTGCTTAACCAAAGCTGGTTTCTGGTTAAAACATTTCCCACATTCTGAACATGAAAAAGGCTTCTCCCCTGTGTGAATTCTCTGGTGCTTAATCAAATCTGATCTCTGATTAAAACATTTCCCACATTCTGAACATGAAAAAGGCTTCTCCCCTGTGTGAGTTCTGTGATGGTTGATAAGATTTGATTGCTGTAAAAAGCCTTTCCCACATTCTGAACATGAAAAAGGCTTCTCCCCTGTGTGGGTTCTCTGGTGCTTAACCAAAGCTGATTTCTGGTTAAAACATTTCCCACATTCTGAACATGAAAAAGGCTTCTCCCCTGTGTGAGTTCTCTGGTGCTTAACCAAAGCTGATTTCTGGTTAAAACATTTCCCACATTCTGAGCATGAAAAAGGCTTCTCCCCTGTGTGAATTCTCTGGTGCTTAACCAAAACTGATTTACACTTAAAATGTTTCCAACATTCTGAACATGAAAAAGGCTTCTCCCCTGTGTGAGTTCTCTGGTGTAGGATAAGATGTACTTTCCGGTTGAAACATTTCCCACATTCTGAACAGGAAAAAGGATTCTCCCCTGTGTGGGTTCTCTGGTGCTTAACTAAAGCTGATTTCCGGTTAAAACATTTCCCACATTCTGAACATGAAAAAGGCTTCTCCCCTGTGTGAATTCTCTGGTGATTAATCAAGTCTGATCTCTGATTAAAACATTTCCCACATTCTGAACATGAAAAAGGCTTCTCCCCTGTGTGGGTTCTCTGGTGCTTAACCAAAGCTGGTTTCTGGTTAAAACATTTCCCACATTCTGAACATGAAAAAGGCTTCTCCCCTGTGTGAATTCTCTGGTGCTTAATCAAATCTGATCTCTGATTAAAACATTTCCCACATTCTGAACATGAAAAAGGCTTCTCCCCTGTGTGAATTCTCTGGTGATTAACAAGGATCCAATTTTGGTTAAAACATTTCCCACATTCTGAACAGGAAAAAGGCTTCTCCCCTGTGTGAGTTCTCCGGTGTAGGATAAGATGTGATTTCCGTTTAAAACAATTCCCACATTCTGTACATGAAAAAGGCTTCTCCCCTGTGTGAGTTCTCTGGTGTATGTCAAAATCTGATTTCTGGTTAAAACATCTCCCACATTTGAAACAAGAAAATCTATTGTCCCCTGTGTGTATTTTTTGACTTATAGACTTTTCGAGGGTAAAACTCTTTCCATAATCTGAACCTGAAAATGTCTTCTGTGCTTTAGGAGCAGTTTGTTTTTTAATGCTTATTTTTTTATTTTGATTTTCCTTAGTGGTCGGTAATGAATCAGAAGACAGGACCTGTTTCATAGGATCAGACGACAGATCTTTGCTGTGAAGGGATGATGGTAGATCTGGAGTAATGGCATTCACTTCAATTGTATCCAGTGGGATCTTAAGATTGTCCGATTTAAAAATCTCCTGTCCCTCTGATCTCCTGGTACAGTCATCTGACGAGAAAAAAACAATTATTAATTTTGAATAAAATATCCTTGAAATTTATATTTTTTGAACATTTCTACTTAAAATGTCTAAACACACACATTCCTGGGCTACATATTAGACACAAATCTAAAAAATAGAGGAATATTTTAAATATTCTTCTATTTTTTAGATTTGTGTCTAATAAAACTGATTTTTAAACTTGAGGTATCTCTTCATTTTCCTGGACTAGCATGTAGCCCAAGGATGTGTTTATTTAGATTGATTTAGAAGTGGTATGCAATCTTTATTTATTTTTCTACGGATTCTTATGTTAATTGTACTTAAGATGTCTGTAGAAATGGCAAGTTATTGACAGAATGACAGTTCACAGTTTAATAGAAAACCTCATAGGATGAACCAGTGGAGGGCGGTGTCCAACTCTTTGTTCATTCTGCCTCAAAAATATGGAATAAGAAGCCACCAAACAATGTTATGTAGGCAAAAATGATACCAATAAAAACTTCTACTCAACCGGCAAAAAACAAACCCCATTCAGGTCCATCATCTGTCTATGGAAAAACAGAGGTTTCCACATTATTCATGGCTCAGAGAAAAGAAACATGACTTCCATAAACCTGTCCAGCAATATCCGCTCTCCCAAAGTCAGATCTCCCCCTCTCTTCTGAGCCTTGCAGTGCATCCAAACCACATTTAGCCTCCATGTATTTGGCATTACTATAGTGAGAAGAACCCTCTTCATTTACGGTGTGTGTCTCCCGGAGCACAATCTGGGCACTATGTGTTGGGGAATAAAATGGAATATTTGAAGTTTTTACTCTCCAACATCCACTGTGAGCTAATTTCTGAAAAGTGTCTGTGTAGTCAAAATAATCACTACTCCTATAGATTAATTCACTGAGGGTTATAATTTCGAAAATGGAGTCACTTTATGGTGATATCTACTGCACTGGTTTTCTGCCATTTTGTCATATCAGGGCTTATGCAGTTGGTGTGTCCCATCTCCTCTGGGATCTGCTCCTGTGACGTCTGCTTCTCCCACCAGGCACCACCTTATTCATTCTGCAGGTGGCGCTGGTGATGGAGGAGACGTCAGAACCAGAAGCTCTGGGGGGCACAGGCTCTGTCCAGCCCCTAAGATTAGGGTTCCTGAGACCTGTAGTACCATCCAGTCTGGCAGTATGGGTGTGTGTGCTGTCCAGCTGGAGTAATCTGCTCCCTGCTTCAGCCAATTGGAAAGCACCGCACCCTACTAAAGCTGGAAGTGTAGCGCCCCGAGGGTTCGGCCGCTGCAGGGGTATTGCACCTCAGACCAGAGGTGTGATATTCCACTCCCAGGTAAGGATGGAGTATGGACCAGGGCTCAGTTAGCTGCATACAGCACACACACCCCATTTCCGAGGGACAGCTCAACGGTGCTCCCACTAGACAGAAGTGCAGGCACGACCGACCATGTCCCTGCCTGGAGTGGGGAGGGGGATGGAACACCCAGTGCTGTAGGGGCAGATAGGGGTTGGTTCCTGAGCGTAGGTAGGAGCCCATTGGTTGCTGGTCACCTGGGCTCATGGTCAGAGGGAAGTATAAAAGGTGGACATCATGATAGATCTAGGTTCTGTCCAGAGAGGAGAAGACAGGGAGTAGAGGCTCTGTAGGAGCTCTACTCCAGAAGGGCCTAGTGAGAGGCCGAGGAGGAGGTGAAGGGGAGCTGTGGTGCCACCTGAGCCCAGGCTCCACGAGAAAGGGAGGAGAGGAAGGAACAGGAAAGACGGAGGAGAGACAGAGAAACAGAAGGGCTCAGGAACAAGAAGGTGGAAGGGACCCTAAGAACCTACGAGAATCCAGGGTGAAGGGTCAGGCAGATTAAGGGTACCGGATCCCAAGTTGGTGGAGGAGAAACTACCCTCAGCCAAAGACCGGTCGTCGTGATCATATATTGGTGCGACACCTCATCAAACCTGCTAGGAAGGCACCATATAGGACAGCGGAGGACGGGGCCCACGTTTAACCGCACAGGTCCGCGGCAGCTGGACAAAAGTGGGTCACTGGTGAGGCAGGCCAGAGAAAGGATAAAAGGGGGTCCTGTGCCATGCTCCTGAACTGCCTGGGAGTTGACCGAGCCCCTCACCTGGTGGACGCAGCACGGCTCGGGCGGTCACTGCTGACAGAAGTGACCCGGAACAAACGAACTGTGAGTAAAGACCCTGGACTGTAACTTGTTGTCTGTGTGCTCCTTCGCGCCTCCAGCACTATTAGCACCGGGATTCGCGCTACCATCACTCCCACCATCCACCACACTGCCCTGGGGCTGCACTCTTCCCGTGAGGAGTCACATCACCTCAGCTGCACCCATCATCAGCCCCAGCGGTCTGCCCTGCAGCGGCGGTTCCTAATGACCGCGAATCCACGGGTGGCGTAGTCGGACTTTATCATCAGTACGTAGCAGACTACCATTGGTCTGACCACCCTGAGCCGCGGGACCGGTCCGCCACTACTACTCCCAGCGTCTCCCTATCGCCCGGTTCCGCGTGCCCCATGGCCCAGGGGGCGAGTCAGCTTTGGAGTAGTCGGCAGGATTACGTGCCCGCTTATAACGGGTACTGCGCGCCTGAAGAGAAAGAGACTGTTTAATTGAGATTGATTGTTTCACTGTGTTGGAAAATGGCGCCCGCCCTAGAAGAACGAGCGCCATAATGTGCGTGCCAAAAGATCACAGGAGGCCACCTCCCATCGTGGGCCAGGTCCCAGAATGGCGCCAAAGGAGAAGCCCGCCCCCAACAACCATGAGCATGGCGGTAGAAGTGTCTGTCAACGTGGGGGGGCTGCCCCTGAAAGTGATGGTCACCAAGTTGCTCAAGCTGCACTGGAGGACCTGGAGCGGAGGATGGTCCGAGAGCAGCGGGGTGCGCTCATCGAGTGGAGGGAGGAACTGGCCCAGCAGGCTGAGACCCACCAGCGGCAGGTACTACCCGCACCCCGGGGTCCGCCTGCCTCTGAGGACAGAGCAGGAGAAGTGAAGGCCGGAGGCGGCGTCGCAGAGGAAGCTGTGGAGACCAAGGCAAGTACAGGGGACGTCACCACCCCAGGCCCAGCAGCTGCAAGCCTGCCCCAGCCTCCCGTCGCAGCACCCGAAGCCCCACTCACCGCGCCTGTTGCCGCGCCGCCACTGCTCCCAGCTAGGCCTCAAGCGGCAAGCGCCGCGGCCACGCCCCGCCCGGCGCCACGCCCCTTGACCCCGGGCGCCGTAAAGCATGAAGCATCATCGGCCCGGTCGCAAGGCCTGGATGACCCGGGCGCCATCGCTAAGCCTGCGCCCCTGTCCCGGACGGGACTAACATCGGACGCCACCAAGAGACCCCCAGCCTGGTCGCAAGGCCGAGTGCCCCCGGGCGCTGCTCCCAGATCAGGTCCCTCCACTATACCACGACTGGGTGTGGACCTGATTGCCCATCATACCGGTCCGGATGGACTGCCGCTGGAGTGGCCGGCTGAGGTAATCAGCAGTCAGCCATGGAAGGCCCAGCCCCCGCGCGAGCCTCTGATACCGGCTCCAGAACCCGTGGAGGTCACCCTACCCCCACTGGAGGACGTCCAATTTGCGTGGGACCCCACCGGCGAGAACTTGATGGGGTTCTCTCAAGAGACCCGGGCAGACGCGGTCCGTCGTCTGGAGGCCTGTCATCAGCAACTGGCGACCTTTGAGCGGGAGCGACGAGAGAGGCGCGTCAGAGAGGAACGGCTCCAAGCCCAGAGTGCTGAGCAAAAACGCAAGGCCCGCCAAGACCCCCAAGCAGCCCGTGGTCCCCGAATCACCGGGACCATAGTCAAATTTCACATGGAGAACGGCTGGGGTTTCATCAGGGGCCCAGAAACCGCAGGCGACGTCTTTGTGACCCGCAGGGACGTCGAAAGTCATCTACCTGAGGGACATTGTGGCCGTGACTTGTACCCTGGTGATGTGGTCACCTTCACCCGCCACGTAGGTGCAAAAGGACCGTACGCCCTACATGTTCATAGGCTCACTGAGGAGGAACTACAACACCGCGGCTATGAGGAGAGCCAAGAGGACCCGGACGGGTCTGAAGAACCATATGAGGAGGAGGAAGGAGCATATGGAGGACACCGCTACTAGTAAGTAGCAAAGTACCTGTGTACATAGTTACCCGTCAGGATATCAGAATTGTTTTTGGGACTGTTCCCATCTTGAAAGTGTGGTCCCCGTTGGGACAAGTACTGAACTGTTACCTGTGTGCCCCTCATCCCCTAACAGGCTGAGGACTGTGAGCAGCCATTTCCCTTCCCAAAACTGGCCGAGGACTGAGAGCGGCCACCCCTTGTACATAGTTGCGCTTCCTAAAGCGCCCCCTACTGGTTTTATAAAAAAGAGTGCAAAGTCAACCTCAAGACAAGTTTACTGGACTGTTGCACTTAGAAGAAGAAAGAACACCTGGTCGCAAGTTGCACCGCGGCCATGATACAAGAATATGTTTTGCCTAAAAATGTTTTATATGAGAAGTTTAATATGCTGCTAGAAAATGTTTTACGTAATCTTGAAACCGTTTTATATGACAAAGTGACAAAAGAGTTCCAGTAGTGTTAAAAATATTTTATAGTGCCTGGTGAAAGAAAAGTGTGTCCCATAAAGGGAACTGAACCGTATTGTCTGTTTCTAAATGTAAAAAGTTATTGGAAAAGTTTTTGCATGTCCTGTACTTAACTGTTTTTGCTCTTTTCCAGCCCGAGGACGTGCTGTGCTTTACCAGGGGGGAATGTAGCGCCCCGAGGGTTCGGCCGCTGCAGGGGTATTGCACCTCAGACCAGAGGTGTGATATTCCACTCCCAGGTAAGGATGGAGTATGGACCAGGGCTCAGTTAGCTGCATACAGCACACACACCCCATTTCCGAGGGACAGCTCAACGGTGCTCCCACTAGACAGAAGTGCAGGCACGACCGGCCATGTCCCTGCCTGGAGTGGGGAGGGGGGTGGAATACCCAGTGCTGTAGGGGCAGATAGGAGTTGGTGTTGGTGTCTATTGTAGGGACAGATCTCCTGTCTTTCCTTAGTCTCTGTAGCAGATCATATCAGTAAGTCCAGCCATAAAAGAAAAAAAAAAAAATTTTCTCTAAGGAAAGACCTCCAGTTTTCCATCATGGTCTCGGTGCAAGATTTGGCTCAACGCTTGCAGGGACTCTCTCTGGAGGTGGCCAAGCTCCAACAACACGTGAGTAGCTGTTCTGGAGCGCATTTTGTGGAACCAAAGGTACGTCTGCCTGATCTATTTTTTGGCGAACAACAAGATTTTTTTTCTTTTAAAAATGCTTGTCTATTATATTTTCGTTTGAGACCCGGATCCTCTGGTGATGAATCACAGCGCATAGGGTTCATAATGTCACTTTTGCGCAAAGATCCTCAGGGATGGGCCTTCTCTCTCCAACCTAGTGATCCGTGCTTTAGATCAGTGGATAGTTTTTTTTCTGCTTTGGGTTTGTTGTACGATGATCCTGATCGTGTCTCATCTGCTGAGTCTGAATTAAGATGTTTGAGGCAGGGATCAGGTAATGTGGAAAAATATTGTTCTCACTTCCGTCGGTGGTCTGCCCAGGTGGGGTGGAACGATTCAGCTTTGAAAAGCTTGCTTCTTGCAGGGCTAGGTGAAAGGGTTAAGGATTTACTGATTGCTTATCCCACACCTGGAAACTTGCAGGAGGCAATGCAATTAGCTATACGGGTGGACAGGAGACTGCGTGCAAGGGTTAATGAGAGCAAATCCTCTGCTATGTCAGCTCCGAGTCCTGAGAGGGTCTGTGCTGACAATGGAGAGCCGATGGAGATTGGGGCGATGGCACCCCGCTCTCAGGAAAAAGACCGCAGGCTTTCTGAAGGCTTGTGCTTCTATTGCGGAAATTCTGGTCATTTTATTAAGAGCTGTGTGCTTCGTATGAAGAAAGAAAAAAAAAATGGTCAGTCATGCCCGTATTGCCTGTTTAAATTCTAAGGGAGTATTCCTATCTGCCACTACTGCTGCTCAGGATGAAATAATTGAATTTCGGGTATTTGTGGATTGTGGATCTACTCTGAATGTGATTGATGGGGGATTCTTGGAAAAACTTAGATTAGAACCTAAAACTTTGTCATCCCCTATTGCTGTAGTTTCTGTCGATGGCTCTCCCTTGAAGAGTGTTACTCACAAGGTCTGTGAATTTCCCCTCACTATTAATGGTATTCATCAAGAGAATTTGGATTTGGTGGTATTGGATAATTTGCCTTCTCCAGTAATATTGGGGTTACCCTGGTTAAAATTGCACAATCCTGAACTGGATTGGTCTACCAATGAAATTAAGTCCTGGAGCCCTAAGTGTTATGACAAGTGTTGTAACGGGCGCATTGCTGCTGTGGATAGAGGGGAATTGCCTGTACCTATTCAGGATTTTTGGAGAGTTTTTTCTGAGGAGGAGTCGCAGGTTTTGCCTCCCCATAGAGACTATGATTGTACCATTGAATTTGTCCCTGGAGCGACTCTTCCTAAGAGTCGTTTATTTAATCTTACTATTCTTGAGAGAAAGGCTTTGGAGGAATACATACAGACAAGCTTGGCCGCCGGTCACATTAGGCCTTCCAAGTCTCCTGTGGCTGTTGGATTTTCTTTTGTAAAAAAAAAGATGGCGGTTTACGTCCTTGTCTGGACTTTCGTGAGATTAATAAAATTACTGTACGCAATCCTTACCCACTGCCATTGATTCCTGATTTATTTAACCAGTTAGTGGGGGCCAAGTGGTTCTCTAAAATTGATCTCCGGGGGCATACAATTTGTTGCGCATGAAGGAGGGTGATGAATGGAAGACTGCTTTTAACACTCCTGTGGGTCATTTTGAGAATCTGGTTATGCCTTTTGGTCTCACCAATGCTCCAGCATTTTTTCAGAATCTTATTAATGATATCCTTAGACCTTTAATCGGCAAAAATGTGGTTGTGTATTTGGATGACATTTTGATTTATTCGCCGGATCTGGAGTCTCATTGGCGGAGCATACGTGAGGTATTACAGTTATTAATGGACAATTCGCTTTTTGCTAAGCTGGAGAAATGTGAGTTCGCTGTACAGAGAATTAGTTTTTTGGGCTACATTATCTCCAGTGAAGGTTTTGAGATGGACCCGGTTAAAGTTCAAGCTGTGCAGGAATGGCCTAGGCCTATTGGTTTGAAATCGATACAGAGGTTTTTGGGTTTCGCCAATTATTACAGAAAATTCATAAAAAATGTTTCTATTATTGTCAAACCGCTGACCGATCTCACCAGGAAAGGTGCTAATGCGGTTCAGTGGACTTCTGAGGCCATTGAAGCTTTTGTGTTTCTAAAGGAGAGGTTCACCTCTGCTCCCATCCTTATGCAGCCTGATGTGACTAAGCCGTTTTTGGTTGAGGTTGATGCTTCTTCGGTGGGGGTTGGTGCGGTGTTGTCTCAGGAAAACAAGGATGGAGTACATCCCTGTGCCTTTTTTCCCAAAAAATTTTCTGAGACTGAACTTAATTACGATATTGGTAATCGGGAATTGCTGGCGATTAAACTCGCATTTGAACACTGGCGTCATCTCTTGGAAGGTGCTGAATTTCCCATTCAGGTTTTCAAAATCTGATCTATCTTGATGCTGCCAAGCGCTTGAATGCCCGTCAGGCTAGGTGGGCACTTTTTTTCTCGCGGTTTAATTTTTCCGTTACTTACATCCCGGGTACCAAGAATGTTAAAGCGGATGCTTTGTCTCGCAGCTTTTCTCCCATGGTCGGTCTTGAGGAGGAAGAGGAGACCATTTTACAAGAAGGTGTTGTGATTGCTGCTTTGGACTCCGTTTTGGAGGATGAGATTCTTAAAGCACAGGAGAATGCCCCATCTAACACTCCCCATGGGAGGTTGTTTGTGCCTAGGACCTTTAGGAGAGATTTGTTTGTTGAGTGTCATGAGTCTCGGTTGACAGGTCATCCAGGAATTTCTGAGACCAAGAGACTTGTGGGTCGCAGTTTTTGGTGGCCTGGAAGGCAGAAGGAAGTCATTAAGTGGGTGCGCCAATGTACTGTGTGTGCAAGATCCAAGTCTTCGCATGCTCCTGCTGCGGGGTTGCTTTGCCCTCTGGAGGTTCCTAGTGCACCTTGGACACATCTGGCTATGGACTTTATTACTGACCTTCCTCCCTCTGAAGGTTTCACGGTCATCTGGGTGGTCGTGGACCGTTTTAGCAAGATGTGTCACTTGGTTCCCTTCATTAAACTGCCTTGCGCTAAGACACTCGCTAAGGCCTTTGTCAAGGAAATTGTCAGACTACATGGTGTTCCTACTGACATTGTTTCTGATAGGGGACCTCAGTTCGTGGCTCGTTTTTGGCGTGCCTTTTGTGACAGGTTGGGAGTTCATTTGTCGTTTTCATCCGGATATCATCCTGAGTCTAATGGCCAGACAGAAAGGAAGAACCAGGATGTTGAGCAGTTCTTGCGTTGTTTTGTGGCAGACAATCAAGAGGGGTGGTCTGAGTTTCTGCCACTTGCTGAATTTGCTCTTAACAACCATACATCGTCTTCTGCTGGGTGTTCGCCTTTTTTGTTGTTGTTCTGGGAGACATCCGTCTTTTGGGTCATTCTCCAAATTGGTTTCGGCTGTGCCTGAGGAGGAGAGTTTTCCGGTGATTTGGAGAGAGTTTGGACGGATGTGCGTGGTAATCTTCAGGAGGCTAATAAAAAATCTAAGAGGTACTTTGATAGGAAACGGCGAGAGGTTTTGTTTGCTGTTGGTGACATGGTTTGGTTGTCCTCTAAGAATCTGCGATTGAGGATTCCTTCTAAAAAATTGGGTCCCAAGTTCGTAGGGCCCTTTAAGGTGCTTCAGATAGTTAACCAATCTGCTGTTAGGCTGGAGGTTCCTACGTCCTGGAGGATTAATCCGGTGTTTCATGTTTCTCTGTTGAAAAAAGCTGATGTGTCGGATGGTGACGCCTCTGCCACTGTTCCTCCGGTGGTGGAGGACGGGGAATATGAAATTTCCCGCATCCTAAATTCTAGACGGTATAGAGGGAGTTTGCAGTATCTCGTCGCTTGGAAGGGTTTTGGACCTGAGGATAACTCATGGGTGGGGGCGGATGATGTTTCTGCTTCCAGACTTGTCAGAGCGTTTCACAGGAGGTTTCCTGGTAAGCCTGGGCCTAGGGGATCCGGAGGATCCTCTTAGAAGAGGGGGTACTGTTACAACTCTCCTGTTAGGTTTTTTTTAGTTTGCTGGTCACATGACCATTTTTGCCTATTTAATCTGGCTCCGCCCTCCTGGCATTGCTGGACTTCATTGTATTTACTACTGTTGAGCTAGCTTGGTGCTCTGTTGCCGTTCTCTGTTAGTTTTGCTAGGTCTTCTGACCTCTATGCTTTTTGTTGTGTGTTTGTCTTTGACTGCTACTATTTCTGCTAGGGGATGTCCAACTTATCCCAGTCCCTAGTTCTTGTAGGGATCCCTCCCTCACATCTATAGGTCTTCGTACAGACTAGCCGAGGACTTTAGCGGATCTGATCGCAGGATCAGGTTCCCCGTTACATCGTAGGGATCTAGTTTAGTTCTATTGTAGGGACAGATCTCCTGTCTTTCCTTAGTCTCTGTAGCAGATCATAACAGTTGGTTCCTGAGCGCAGGTAGGAGCCCATTGGTTGCTGGTCACCTGGGCTCATGGTCAGAGGGAGGTATAAAAGGTGGGCACCATGATAGATCTAGGTTCTGTCCAGAGAGGAGAAGACAGGGAGTAGAGGCTCTGTAGGAGCTCTACTCCAGAAGGGCCTAGTGAAAGGCCGAGGAGGAGGTGAAGGGGAGCTGTGGTGCCACCTGAGCCCAGCTCCACGAGAAAGGGAGGAGAAGAAGGAACAGGAAAGACGGAGGAGAGACAGACAAAGAGAAGGGCTCAGGAACAAGAAGGTGGAAGGGACCCTAAGAACCCACGAGAATCCAGGGTGAAGGGTCAGGCAGATTAAGGGTACCGGATCCCAAGTTGGTGGAGGAGAAACTACCCTCAGCCAAAGACCGGTCGTCGTGATCATATATTGGTGCGACACCTCATCAAACCTGCTAGGAAGGCACCATATAGGACAGCGGAGGACGGGGCCCACGTTTAACCGCACAGGTCCGCGGCAGCTGGACAAAAGTGGGTCACTGATGAGGCAGGCCAGAGAAAGGATAAAAGGGGGTCCTGTGCCATGCTCCTGAACTGCCTGGGAGTTGACCGAGCCCCTCACCTGGTGGACGCAGCACGGCTCGGGCGGTCACTGCTGACAGAAGTGACCCGGAACAAACGAACTGTGAGTAAAGACCCTGGACTGTAACTTGTTGTCTGTGTGCTCCTTCGCGCCTCCAGCACTATTAGCACCGGGACTCGTGCTACCATCACTCCCACCATCCACCACACTGCCCTGGGGCTGCACTCTTCCCGTGAGGAGTCACATCACCTCAGCTGCACCCATCATCAGCCGCAGCTGTCTGCCCTGCAGCGGCGGTTCCTAATGACCGCGAATCCACGGGTGGCGTAGTCGGACTTTATCATCAGTACGTAGCAGACTACCATTGGTCTGACCACCCTGAGCCGCGGGACCGGGCCGCCACTACTACTCCCAGCGTCTCCCTATCGCCCAGTTCCGCGTGCCCCACGGCCCAGGGGGCGAGTCAGAAGCATATTGCCGGAAGCTGCCAGATCCAGCCTTGTTCTCCTCTGGTTCAGGCCTCTGTGATCAGCTCCCGGCTTGTGTATTGGTTTCCTGTTGTGACCCCGGCCCGTTTACTGACTACTCTTGTGTCTTCTTATCTTGTATTTTCTCTGCCCTCCTAGTTCTGACCCGGCTACCTGACTATTCTTCTTGGAGTTAAAGGGTGATAAGCAAGGCAATCCCTGGGATCTGGAGTATATAGCACCAAGTCTGTTTGTGGTGGCCATCTTTTGAGCTGCCAGGTGACCATGAACAGCGCCCTTAATGCATTGTGTCTGCAATATATTCCAGCAAGATCTGCATTCAAATAGCTAAATGGCGCTCCTTCCCATAATAATAATAATAATAATAAAAATAATAATCTTTATTTATCTAGCGCCAACATATTCCACAGTGCTTTACAATCCAGAGGTTCATATTCAACAGTCATAAGTAACATAGCTAAAGATAATACAATAATTAAAGCAAAAATAATGATGACCCTGCTCGTAAGAGCTTACAATCTACAATGAGGTGGGGGTGACACAAAGTACAATGGCTTATTTACAAGGATGGTCCAGCCATCTTGAGGGGATGAGGGATAGATAAAGGCTGCATGAGCTCCTCACCAGCCAGTATCTGTAGTGCTTTTGGGTTCGGTGGAGAGTTATGTTTGGAGAAATAAAGGATGGGCTATAAGAATATACAGTAAAAGGACTTCGATTAGGGAATGTGATAGGAAGCCCTAAGCAGGTGTGTTTTTACGGAGCACCTAAAACTGTGTAAGTTGTGGTTCGTCCTTCTTAACCTGCCATGTGCCCAGACAGTAGTGTACAAGCGTGTATAGGGGATTGTCGGATTCAAGAGAAGTTGGAAAATAATTTGTAAGATCCATTTGTTTCCTATTATCCTTTGTGAAGAATTCCAGAATTATCACCACATAAAGTGACACACGTCAGATTTAAAAAATACAATGGAGCCGGATAACGAACACAAAACTGGCTGCGGGAAGGGGTTACATCAGAGTATTTTGTGAACTAACTACTGTAGTCACAACTGTGAGTATAGACAATAACACATCTACTGAAATGACTCAACCGTCTTAAAAATGAGTAACTAGTGGTGAAACCTCTCTGGGGTAATTAGAGTCTGGGGCTCGGTAACTCTTCATAATCTAAACTATGATAAGGGCCAATATTTTCTGTCAGATGAGTTTCAAAAAGAAATAATAGACATTGAAAGATAACTTTTTTATAATAGTGCAGAGCTGAGGTGTCTTAAATTTAGACCTCGGGCTTTGGGAAGATGTAATGGAGACCTTCTTTTAAAGACTACCATGGAGTTACAGAGACAAATAAGTGAGTCAGGCTAATCCAACCACAACAAAGCTATCCTACAAAATGAACCTGTATAAAAAGATGGAATAAAAGATATGCTGCATCCCCAACAACAACGTATATATAAGGGAAAGCTCCAACACTAAACCGGAGTTGCATTCTTATGGTGGACCATTGGAGCTACTATGAGTCCTGAGCAGAAGAGTAGAGAAAGTATTAGTGCTCCACATTTCAGGAGAGATTGTGCAGGAATCTGAATTCCTTAGGATTGAAAACATAAAGGAATTTATGACGTGGAGTGAATCCATGAAACCAGGGCTCGAGCCATGCCACCACATCTCCTGCAGGCGGGAATAGATGTATATTACAGCCATCAGCCACGCACAGCTTAGAGAGATATCATGGCACAGGTGTAATGTTTTCTCTTTAGTTTATCACAATCCTGTTTGAAGTTAGTTGGTTTGAAAATAAATTGAAAGGTCAAGATGAAGGGAAACTCTGTTGTTATTATACAGAAATTCACACTTGGCCCTCACTGCACATTTAATGTTGTTGATCATAAAAGTGAAGTTGGGCCAGAAAGACTGGACCTGGTCTTGTAGGGACCATACGAGCACATTCAGCAGCACAGAAGGGAGGGAAGGTAGATTCATCCAATATCAGGGTTCTAGGAAGCCAACAGCATCTTTATCCTACGCTTTCTCTTCAAGTGATTTTCTCACTTGAATGCACATTCTACGTACGCTGTCATTTGGCTTTATAGTCTACCAAGCTGGGCAGGTAATGGTCAGCGTCTTCTAATCCCAGGGGGTAGGTGGATTCTCCAGTTTGTAAGTTCTACAGAAAAGGACTTTCACAATTACACATATCAAAGAAATATTGAAAATCTCTCTTCTCCTCCAAGCCACTCTTCCCTCCTCTCCTATAGTATTTGTCAAGCGATCAAGAGCTTACACTCTGAGAAGAGGCTAATATTCAAATGCTAGGACAAAGGGAGCTACTAACTCAATTAACATGCAAGTGTATTTTCTAGTGGCACAGGCCTGCAACCAATATACACCTAGGTGAGAAAGATGTAGTTCATGCCTTAAAAGAATTCAACAGAAATCTGCAGTCTGGCCGGTACCGACACGAAATATGGAATATCTAAATGTCTATACTACCGATAATAATGGGGCCCATATTTTTAGTGGCAGGGTCAGCCAGGATCAATATGCATAATTTTCCATAGCTGTACGCACCTCCAGTGAGCGGTAATACAAAAGTACAAAATAACAGACCGCAGCTATGTCATGTGTGGTCTCTAAAGAAAGGTAAATTCATAATGGAAAATATGGTATCACTTTCGGGCTTCTGCGATCAACCAGTGTGAAGTTATCGCAGAGGCCAGATATGTTAATGAAAATATGAAAGCTGGAGCCCAGCCCACGTGTGGTCAGCACAGGAGGTGTGTGGGCAGGTTCCCTCTTCAGCATAAAAGACCCATCTGAAGATGGATCAGTATTCATTACCGGGGGGTATAGATTCTATAAGCAAGCGATCCCGTTCGATAACGGTCAAATCAATTGGATCGCCTCCCTTCCAGCTAGACTGGATCATCTCTGCAATCTGTTGAGTAACTTCTTCTTTAAGGGTATGTGCACACGTTCAGGATTTGAAGCAGAAATTTCCTGAGCGATTTTGCTTCTCCCTGGCAGAAAAAAACGCATGCAGATTGACATGCGTTTTTGACGCGTTTTTACATGAAGTTTTACATGCGTTTTTTGAAGCGTTTTTGTACATCAATAAATGCTTTTTGGAAGTAAATAAAGTTATTTGGTGATACATTGCTTAAGCCCTTGGATTACCATAAGAACTGGGGTTAGTATATTGGTTTATTTAAATGATTAAAGAATGGGTCTCTTGTTTGAAATAACGTGTTTACACTGAGTCTGTGTGTCTCTTTACTTATTAAAGTTTGGTCATAGTTTGGTCATGAAAAGGTCTGATTAACACCTTGACATCACCAAACAAAAGAGCTGGGGGTCAGCTAGTCCCATTCATCCAATCTTTATTAGCATTTCTATTCATGTAATTTATGCAACTGCTGTGAGCTGTTAATTTTACCCTGGGAAAGTGCCATTAGGCAAACATGGTCCTTGGACATTAAATAACATCTCACAGCTGGTTAGTTAGCCACTACTAACCCCTGATCAGCACTCAGCAGCGCTTTGGACATAACATATTTATGTTGCGTCCAAAACGCGATGTTCTAATGTCGCACTTTCCTTGTCGGTATATGTGAATCCACCGCATATAATCACACTTCAATCGGTCAAAATCTGCTGCGGAGACTAGCATGTCCGCTACAGAAATTCATATGCTGCGGGTGAGTTTAGGTACGTGGCCATGGTCAGGAGCCGCTGCAGGTTTGACGCTGCGAGTTTATACAGCATTAAACCCACAGCGTCCAGATGTTATGTTATAGTGGATGGGATCTCTAGAAATCCCACGTCCACTATGCATGCATCAGAGGCTGCGAATCACCCGTGGACACTGACATGTGGCGCGTCTTTCAGGACCGCAGCATGTCAAATTCTCTTGTGGAGTTGCTAGTCTCCACAACAGAAATTTAACCACTAGAATGTATTGAATGCGGTAAATCCGCATGGTTCAGTGAACACACTACGTACAATAGAATGCAGTGTTTTGGACGCAGCAAAAATTTGCGTCCAAAGCGGTGCTACGTCTGAATTATGGGAACAGAGCCTAAAATTTAAAAAAAAAATGGCATAGGCTCCTGTGTCATTTTTATAACCAGCAGAGGGAAAGCCGACCCCTGGGGCGTGATATTAGTAGCCGCGGAATGGACCATTAGCCAACAATGTTCCCTGGCTATTAATATCAGCACACAGCTGTTTTTTTAGCCTTTACTGGCTAGATTACAGGGGGACCCCAGAAAAAAATTGACATGGGGTCCCCTTATAAAATCTAATCAGCAAAGGCTAAACTAGAGAGATGAGGGCTGATATTAATAGCCATGGAAGGGGCCATGAATACTAGCCTCCTCCGCGGCTATTAATATCACCCCTCAGCAGTCCCAGAAATGGAGCATCCATAAGATGCGCCAAATCTGGCGCTTAGCCTCGCTCTTCCCACTGCCTTGAAGCGGTGGCAGTGGGGCAATGGGGTTGGGGTTCACGTCAGCCTTGTATTGGCAGCTGACGTGAAGCCCAGGCTAGTAATAGAGGGCGTCTATAAGACGCCCCCATTACAAACCGCGTAGTAATGTGGTCGGCGCTTTTTCAATTAAAACATGGCCATAATAAAGTATTTTAATGAAATCAAACACACACGGTTCTACAATATTTTTTATTCCACGCCTCAGTGAAGCCCTCGATCTCCTGAAAAAAACTTAAAATACCAAACAACAGTATCCCTCACCTGTCCGCCGTCAGTGACGCAGTCCACGATTACCGCCGAGTGTCCCACGACGTTCCGGGTCACTTCTACAGCTGTGACATCATAAATCACTGATGTCACAGCTGTAGAATATAGCACTATATACTAACAAGGGTTTCAAATCACCCCCTGTCAGTATACAGGCTGCAGGAGGTCACTGGGGTTCATCAGCTGAAGAGCCCTGGTGAGCTAACCACCGTGGGAATATTCTTGCGAATGATCCCAGGGTGAGCATCAGCTGATCGGTCACAAAACCGATCCGCTGATTACCGGCGTCAGCAATCAGCTGATGGTCAAGTGACCATCAGCTGATTGCTGCCAGCACTGATCACCTGATGGTCATGCAACGATCACCTGATGGTCATGCGACCATCAGCTGATTAGTGATGCCAGCGATCACCTGATGGTCATGCGACCATCAGGTGATCGATGACGTCAGCGCAGGTCCTGGCAGTACACTACAGGGCGCGAGCCTGCACCCTGCAGTGTATCGCTGGCTGCCGGACAGATAGCATCACCGCTGGGAACCAGGAGGACACCGGGGGCCGCTGGACAGGTGAGTGTAAATGTTTATTTTTTTATTTTTACTTTATTTTTTTTTACTACACTGTGTTCCAAATTATTATGCAAATAATATTTTCTCAGATTTTCCCAAATTACCTATATGAATTGCAGTCATTGTAATTTTTCAGTCAAATAACTATTAGAGTACAATTGAAAGGTTTTTGTACAAACTGCCTATGATAACAGGATATTTTTAAAAAAATAAAAAACTCAAACTGCACTCAAAATGCATGTTCCAAATTATTATGCACAGCAGAGTTTTCAACCTTTTCATTTTAATAAAGAACAAAAAAATGGTCATTTTTGAAATTATAAGCATTAGCAGGTTATTACAAACTGAAATCAAACAGTTTTCAACTCAAAACTTTATTCTAGGTGATGTTACATTTGCACATAGGACCCCTTGTTCGAAAGCAGCTTCTGAACTCTCTCGTCCATTGAATTTGTCAGGTTTTGGATGGTTTCTGCTTCAATTGTTTTGCATGAGGACAGAATACCCTCCCAGAGCTGTTGCTTAGATGTGAACTGCCTCCTGCCATCATAGACACTCCTTTTGATGATGCTCCAGAGGTTCTCAATGGGGTTGAGGTCAGGGGAGCATGGGTGCCACACCATAAGTTTGTCCCCTTTTATGCCCATATCAGCCAGAGATGCAGATGTGTTATGTGCAGCATGAGACGGGGCATTATCATGCATGAAAATGATCTTGCTGCGGAATGCACGGTTCTTCTTCTTGAACCAAGGAAGGAAGTGCTGTTTGAGAAACTCAACATACATTATGGAGTTCATCTTTACCCCTTCAGGGATCCTAAAAGGGCAGACAATCTCTCTCCCCATGATTCCAGCCAAAAACATTACTCCACCTCCTCCTTGTTAGCGCCGTAGCCGTGTTTGCATGGGGTGTCCATCAACCAGCCATCCTACACTCCATCCATCTGGACCATCAACATCATTTTCATGCATGATAATGCCCCGTCTCATGCTGCACATAACACGTCTGCATCTCTGGCTGCTATGGGCATAAAAAGGGACAAACTTATGGCATGGCACACATGCTCCCCTGACCTCAACCCCATTGAGAACCTCTGGAGCATCATCAAAAGGAGTGTCTATGATGGCAGGAGGCAGTTCACATCAAAGCAACAGCTCTGGGAGGGTATTCTGTCCTCATGCAAAACAATTGAAGCAGAAACCATCCAAGAGTTCAGAAGCTCCTTTCGAACAAGGGGTCCTATGTGCAAATGTAACATCACCTAGAATAAAGTTTTGAGTTGAAAACTGTTTGATTTCAGTTTGTAATAACCTGCTAATGCTTATAATTTCAAAAATGACCATTTTTTTGTTCTTTATTAAAATGAAAAGGTTGAAAACTCTGCTGCGCATAATAATTTGGAACATGCATTTTGAGAGCAGTTTGAGTTTTTTATTTTTTAAAAAATATACTGTTATCATAGGCAGTTTGTACAAAAACCTTTCAATTGTACTCTAATAGTTATTTGACTGGAAAATTACAATGACTGCAATTCATATAGGTAATTTGGGAAAATCTGAGAAAATATTATTTGCATAATAATTTGGAACACAGTGTATTGCGGGCTGGGAAGAGCAGACTGCTGCTCTTTCCATCCACGATGCTCTTGCTGTTATCAGCCAGAGCAGCAGTCGGATGAGAGGAGTAGCAATCTCCTTACCCGACCCGGGTACCACCCGCAGCGCGATTCCGCCGTGGATTTGCGCCTATTGACTTTGATTGAAATGCAGCAAATCCGCATATATAGATGTGACGCGCCCCTGGGCCTGTGTCGCGCTGCGTTGCGCACGCGGGAGCTTACCCGGAGCCGGATCTCTTGAGGGTTGTAGTCTCGTGGCGGTGACCCGGTCCGTGCCCAGGGAGTCAAACTGAGCGGCGATGTAACAGCGGTAGATGCAGGACGACTACGCCACCCGTTGAATGCAGCTATGGAGCTGCCGCTGCAGGACAGTCCGCTGAGGCCGGTGGATGGATGGTGCAGCGTAGATGGTATAACCCCCAACGGGAGGGGTATGGCCTCAGGGCAGCAGATGTGGATGATGGGGGTAGCAGGAACCACTCAGAGACGGTGCGGTGTAATTCAGGGTCTTTACTGGTAACGATAGACCCTCCCGGAGTACTTGCTAGTGAACGGGGCCTGGTCAGTCCTTGAGCAGATGGGATCTCCCCTGGCCAGGCGGAGTTGTAGGCCTCCCAAACTAACTGTACTCTTCTGGCTACCTTGCTAGAAGCGGATATAAGTAGCCCACGTCCCTGAGTGTACCGTGTGGTGCTCACCCGTATGGCCGGTGACTCGGGGCCTTCTAATGGCTTCCGCTCCACGATGGCGGTGCTGGTCCCACGCGTGTGACCGTGCCTTCGGGTTTCTGGGCCTGAGGACCTGAAATCCCCTGCCGGTCGGCTTCTGCTGCTGGGTAAGAGTTAGTCCCCACAGCCTCGGACGCTGGGTCCGGTAAGAAAGCTTCTCAGTCAGGGCGAGCTCTGCAGCTGCCAGCCCCTGACTTGTAGTAGTATTGCTCCCACTGAGCTTCTGCTGTTTCTTCCTGTGACTGTTTCTTGTCTCTACTCTCCTTGACTGCTCACCCTGCTTCAGCCCCGGGTTTATATAGGGGAAGTTCTTCCCCTCCCAAGACTGGGCAGGAGGTGTGGCATGCACAGGATCCCTGACCAAAGGACCTCCCACCTGCTCTCAGACATAATATCTCTATCACTGTGGCAACCAGACCCCTGGGGTGTCACATTCCCCCCTAGTGAAATTTAGTACTCCGGGACTAAACATATTTTAGAAAAACATAACAAGATATAACAATAACAATACAATAAAGAAACACATAAAGGTGGTCACGACATGTCCGTAACCGGGTGCAGTCTTTGAAGAAAGCAAGGTGTCCATTTCACCAAAACAGGGAGACGTAACCAGGTAGGGGTCTGTCCTACCCCGAGTCCTTAACAGTCTCTAGTCCATCCTGGGTTACGCTCCAACTATGTACAAGGTTTCCCGGTAAATCCACCAAGGATTCCTAAAAATAACTGGAAACACAAAATTATACACAAGCAACAATACACAGATAAACATAAATAAAACAATTTATACACTTCAAATCCTCCAGCGTGCGGGTAACTGGCCTCTAGTGGCCCTAGTGGACCTACGGAGCTGACTGTCTGGCCCTGAACTACAGGGTGTAGGAGCTGTCAAGGGTAAACTGGGCAGCTGTCTACCGGCTCTTTGTCTCACTAGGGGTACGGCAGGCTCTCTATAAACAGAGGGTTGATCCTCCTGTTCTGCTTGTGTGGAGTCTTCTGCCTCCTGGACCGGCTGTTCTTCCAGCTCTACCTGTTGCTCCGTAGGTGCTTGGGATGTTGGTTGGAGGAAGGTGAGTACGGGTACCACAACTGCACCATTGACTTGAGTCCAAGACCGAGGGAAGTCCCCGAGCACAGTACTAACCATATCTTCCCTTTCCTCTACGGGTCGATGGTCTTCTTGTTCCTCTTCAGGGTTCCTCAGTTGTTCGGGACACTTCTTCAGGTGGTCCCGGGATACAATAGCTGTGGTTTCCCCTCCGTCTTTACTGATGGTACAAACCTTCGGGTTCTCGTGGCTTGAGGGCAGCACGGTGTACGGGTCCTTTTCCCACTGGTCGTCCAACTTGTGGAGCCGTCTCTTCCTCTTCAAGACCTGCTCTCCGGGTACCAGGGGAACAGCGGGAGCATACTGGTTGTAAGTTTTCTCTTGTCTTTCCCTAGCCTGACAGAGACTTCGCTCCACGCTCTCCTGTACTCTCCGGTACTGCTGCTGCCTCTCTGTGTCCCAGTCTGTTTCTGGTGAAGTGTCCTCGGGTGTCAGGACTCCCATTTCCAGGTCAACAGGTAACTTACCAGGTCTTGCCCTCATTAGGTAAGCCGGGGTACAGTTGGTGGAACCTACCGGGATGTGGTTGTATAGGTCCACCAGATCGGGCAACTTCTCAGGCCACAGACTGCGTTCTTCCAGGGGCAACGTTTTTAAAAGATCCATTACCACCTGGTTCATTTTCTCACAAAGTCCATTAGTTTGCGGATGATAGGGTGTCGTCCTTATCTTCCGGCAGCCATACAGATTGCAGAATTCCTGGAAGACCTCCGCTTCAAAGGCAGGTCCCTGGTCCGTCAGCACTTGGTCCGGGTACCCGTGTGGACGGCAAAAGTGCTGCTGGAAGGCTCTAGCTGCTGTTTTAGCCGTTAAGTCCTTGACGGGGACGACAACCAGAAACCGGGAGTAATGATCCACGATGGTTAACGCGTAGACGTAGCCACTTCTGCTTGGGGTCAGTTTTACATGATCCAAGGCTACCAGTTCCAATGGTTGCCGGGTGACGATGGACTGCAGGGGAGTCTTCTGGCTGGCACGGTCCTTCCTTCTCAGATTGCACGGGCCACAGTCTCTGCACCACTTCTCGATGGTTCCCCTCATGCCTACCCAGTGGAACCGCTCGCGCAGCAGGAACTCCAGCTTCTTCCACCCGAAGTGTCCAGCTCCGTCGTGGTATGCCTCCATCACCATGGCTGCGTCTCTTCGTGGCACCACTACTTGCCAGAGTAATTCATGCGTCCGGGAGTTAACCATTCTGCGGCACAACTTCCCTTTGTAAAGGAACAGTCGACTCTTCTCTGCCCATAGTTGTTTGGCTTCCTCCGGAGCGTCTGGTTCAAGGCGAGCCTCCGGCCGAGTCAGCATCTCCTTCACCAGTCGGACGGCAGGGTCGCTGTCTTGCGTTTCCGCCCAGTTGTAGTGGGGTAAGGGGTTCAACGTAGCAGTCTGCTTACTCCTTACCTGGTGGGAATACTGAATAGTCCCATGACGGTGGAACGCAGGGAGTTCAACTTCTTCCAGTCCCTCCGGATCTTCTCCTCCGTCCGGCAGGTTGGGCATCCTGGACAGGGCGTCCGCGTTGGTATTGGAGCGTCCTGCCCGGTATTTGATTGTGAACTCGTAGTTGGACAGACGGGCCATCCACCTCTGCTCCAGGGCACCGAGTCTTGCCGTGTCCAGGTGTGTCAACGGGTTGTTATCCGTGTACACGGTGAACCGGGAAGAAGCGAGGTAATGCTTAAAGCGCTCGGTGACTGCCCATACTACGGCCAGGAACTCTAGCTTAAATGAGCTGTAATTCTCGGGGTTCCTTTCGGTGGGTCGCAGTTTTCGGCTGGCGTAGGCGATTACTCGTTCCTTCCCCTGCTGGATCTGGGACAGTACGGCTCCTAGCCCGATGTTACTGGCGTCGGTGTAGAGGATAAAGGGCTGGCTATAATCCGGGTACGCCAGGATTTCGTCCCCCGTGAGGGCCATCTTCAGCTGGCGGAAGGACTCTTCTTCCAGCTCCTCCCATTTGAAGGGCGGCTTCTGGTTCTTGGCCTTCCGGGACTGGCCTATCAGGAGGTCCTGCATAGGTGCTGCCTTTTTGGTGAAACCGGGAATAAACCTTCGGTAGTAGCCTACCAACCCGAGGAACTGCCGCACTTCTTTTACGCTGGAGGGGCTTGGCCATTCCTTAATTGCGGTGATCTTATCAGGGTCGGGAGCCACTCCGTCAGCGCTCACCACGTGTCCCAGGTACTGCACCTTTGGTTTCAGGAGGTGACACTTGGAGGGTTTCACCTTTAGGCCGTAACTTGCCAGAGCTTCGAACACTTCCGCCAGGTGTTTCAGGTGGTCCTCATACGTCTTGGAATATACGATGACATCGTCCAGGTACAACAGGACCGTCTCGAAGTTTCTGTGGCCCAGACAACACTCCATTAGTCGTTGGAAGGTTCCCGGTGCGTTGCAGAGTCCGAACGGCATGCAGGTGAACTCGCTAAGTCCCATCGGGGTGGTGAATGCGGTCTTCTCCCGGTCCGCCTCTGCTACAGGAACCTGCCAGTACCCGCTAGTGAGATCCAAGGTAGAGAAGAAGTTAGCAGATCTTAAAGCAGCCAATGACTCCTCTATCCTTGGTAAGGGGTACGCATCCTTGTGTGTGATACGTTTGATTTTCCGGTAATCTACACACATCCTCATGGTGTTGTCTTTCTTTCGGACTAAGACTAGTGGAGCTGCCCAGGGGCTACAGCTATCCCTGATCACCCCAGCCTCCTTCATGTCTCTAAGCATCCCCTTGGCGTGTTGGTCGTGTGCAGGGGGTACGGGTCGATACCTCTCTTTTATGGGAGGATGGTCTCCCGTGAGGATGTGGTGTTCTACCCCCTTGACTCGCCCGAAGTCTAACGGGTGTTTACTAAAAACACTCTCTCGTACTCTTGAACCACCCGATAGACTCCCTGTTTCTGATGTGAGGGAGTGGAGTCAGTACCCAAATGTAGTTGCTGACACCAGTCCTCCTTTGTTTTCTTAGAGCCGTTACCTTCCTCCGGGTGAGATGGAGGCAAGGGTTCCACAGATTGTATAGCATTTTGGTTAATGGTATATAATTTGGCTAGCGTGGCATACCGGGGCAGGTACACTTCCCTCTCCCCGATATTGATTATGCGAACGGGCACCCTCCCATGGCGTACATTGACCACCCCCCGTGCTGTCAAAATGGTGGGCCTACTGTCTGAGTAAACTGGTTCTACCATTGCCTGGTAATCTCTACCTCTCAGACCAATAGCTGCCCGGCACCAAATCATCATTTCACTTTTTGGGGGCATGGCAATAGGAAAAGGGTCACACATTCTTACGCTACCAATCTCACCGCCGGAGAGTTCCACCTGTTGCCGTCGCATCAGTGCCCGGATCTCTTTCTGGAGCACCCGCTGCTCGCCGGAGCTGGCGTTCTTGGCAACCTGCTGTAAAAGGAAAATCACCTCTGCAAGACAATTTTCAATTACATTAGTTCCTAGAGTTATTTTTGGGTGACTCTCATGTTTGTCAATATCTACAATGATCAGTCCCTGTGCTGCCAGTTCGACTCTACCGATTTTGATGGTCACCTCTTTAAATCCGATCTGTGGCACGGGCTGGCCATTGCTGGCGATGATACTCAAGTCGTCGTCAGGGTAGCGGGTAATATCCGAGTCATTCCAGTACTGCTTAAAGAGCACGTACGGGATGGTGGTGACCTGTGACCCGGTGTCCAGTAGGGCACTCATGGGAATGCCATCCAGTACCACAGGCAAGACTGGACGTCCTCCCACATATCTGTCGCGCCAGTTCGATGGGCCTGGTGATCTTTTTCCTGGGGGTTGGCCCTCTACCCCAGGTTGTGCCCGTTTAAAGAACAGTACCTTGCCATATGTCCAGGTTGATTGCAGCGGCGGCAGATGGGTCGTCCGTCCTCGCTGTATCGGTCACTGGGTCTTCCTCTGGCCGGTGGGGTCCTCCTTGGTCGACGCCACGGGATGTCCTCCGGTCCGGATGCCAGCTGGATCTTCCCTGGGGTGGAAGCCTGTAAAGACTGCACAGTTCGGGTTAGCGCAGCAACGCTCTTAGCTAGCTCTTGGACCTGATGGTGTAGGTCTGGAGCCGGGTCATTGTCCAAAGCCTGCGCATCAGCTCCCACAGGCCCTGCCGACAAGGGCGCCGCCTCCTGGTGGTAAGTGATAGCAGGGCGCTTGTGGGTCACAACGCCACCCGGTGCCGGTTCTCGAAGCACCCGGATGGCTCTGTCCTTGAACTGTGCAAAGCCCAGATGGGGATCCTGTAAGGCCATTGCCCGCAACTGGGTTCGGTGGGTATTACAATACAGTCCCTCTATAAACTGTTCGGTCAACAGCCTGTCCTCGTTTCCCACTCCATCAGGGTCGGTCTGCTTAATGGCCCTCAGGGCCTCTTGTAGGTTTAGTGCATAGTCCCTTATACTCTCATGCGCTCGCTGCTTGCACCCGTAGAATCTAAGCTTAATCTCGGCTGAGGTGCGGGTATCAAAGGTGTCCTTCAGCCGGGTTAGTATCCCTGCGACAGTCTTCCTCCCAGGTGGCCAGGATTTTACTTCCCTTTTGGCTGCCCCGGTTAGTTGGGCCACCAGGATGCTCACTTTTTGCTCTTCTGTGAGGGGGTACACCTGGAAGAGGCTATCCAGCTTTTCTCTAAAGTCATGCAGGGTATGTGACTCCCCTGAGTACTGGGGTAGCCAAGCTGCTCCCGGGATATAGGGCATGGTGAAGGGCATAACTGCAGCAGCGGTAGCGCTGGCGGGGGTTGAGGCAGTGAAGTTCTCCTCCGTATCCGACATCTTCCTCCCCCCTAGTGGACCGTGGCCTACCTTGCGATGATCCTCTTCCGTAGGCCGCGGCTCCGCAGTGGATCGTCAGGGTTGAGGACCTTCCGTCGCGCTCCTGTGACGTCGGCGTCTGCTGGGCTCCTTCCAGGACCTTACGCAACGTCCGGACGTGAGGCGGGGCTTCAGTTCTCGCGCGCTTTCGGAGTCCACGCCCCTCTTCTTCCCGCGCGGCGTCCTCAAGATGGCGTCCAATGGCGGGAAAACTCCACGGATGGCGGGAAGAAGGCAGAAGATGGCGCCGGATGGCGGGAAACTTCACCGATGGCGGGAAGAAGGCTGAACATGGCGCCGGATCGCGGGAATCTTCACCACAGGTAAGTTTGAAAAGTCTCTTTTTCAGGCACGCAGTACCCGGTGGTTGCGGGCACGAAATCCTGCCGACTACGCCAAAGTTGACGCGCCCCTGGGCCTGTGTCACGCTGCGTTGCGCACGCGGGAGCTTACCCGGAGCCGGATCTCTTGAGGGTTGTAGTCTCGTGGCGGTGACCCGGTCCGTGCCCAGGGAGTCAAACTGAGCGGCGATGTAACAGCGGTAGATGCAGGACGACTACGCCACCCGTTGAATGCAGCTATGGAGCTGCCGCTGCAGGACAGTCCGCTGAGGCCGGTGGATGGATGGTGCAGCGTAGATGGTATAACCCCCAACGGGAGGGGTATGGCCTCAGGGCAGCAGATGTGGATGATGGGGGTAGCAGGAACCACTCAGAGACGGTGCGGTGTAATTCAGGGTCTTTACTGGTAACGATAGACCCTCCCGGAGTACTTGCTAGTGAACGGGGCCTGGTCAGTCCTTGAGCAGATGGGATCTCCCCTGGCCAGGCGGAGTTGTAGGCCTCCCAAACTAACTGTACTCTTCTGGCTACCTTGCTAGAAGCGGATATAAGTAGCCCACGTCCCTGAGTGTACCGTGTGGTGCTCACCCGTATGGCCGGTGACTCGGGGCCTTCTAATGGCTTCCGCTCCACGATGGCGGTGCTGGTCCCACGCGTGTGACCGTGCCTTCGGGTTTCTGGGCCTGAGGACCTGAAATCCCCTGCCGGTCGGCTTCTGCTGCTGGGTAAGAGTTAGTCCCCACAGCCTCGGACGCTGGGTCCGGTAAGAAAGCTTCTCAGTCAGGGCGAGCTCTGCAGCTGCCAGCCCCTGACTTGTAGTAGTATTGCTCCCACTGAGCTTCTGCTGTTTCTTCCTGTGACTGTTTCTTGTCTCTACTCTCCTTGACTGCTCACCCTGCTTCAGTCCGGGTTTATACAGGGGAAGTTCTTCCCCTCCCAAGACTGGGCAGGAGGTGTGGCATGCACAGGATCCCTGACCAAAGGACCTCCCACCTGCTCTCAGACATAATATCTCTATCACTGTGGCAACCAGACCCCTGGGGTGTCACAGATGCATGTATACATGCGGATTTGCTGCGATTTAATGCAAGTCAATGGGCGCAAATTCAGTGCGGAATCGCACTAGAAATGGTCCTGCTGCTGTTTTTGCCACAATGGTAAACCAAAGTGGAAATTTCCGCATCATGGGCACAGCATATGCGGATTACCCTTGCTATACATGGCAGACCTATTAACAAGCGGTTTTAATGCGTTTCCGTGGCGGTTTAATTATTATTATTATTATTATTATTAATTTATATAGCGCCATTGATTCCATGGCGCTGTACATAAGGGGTTACATATAAAATAAGAATATCACTACAGTAAACAAACTAACAATGATAGACTGGTACGGAGGGAAGAGGGCCCTGCCCTTGCGGGCTTACATTCTGCGGGAATGGAGAGGAGACAGTAGGTTGGGGGGTTGCAGTAGTAGTAGCTTCGGCGTTGTTGAGGAGGCAGTGTGGTCATTGCAGGCTGTAAGCTTTCTTGAAGAGAAACGTATTAAAACCGCATCGTGTGCACATAGCCTAATCCTATTTTATTTGTGTAACTGTATATTGTGTATTGTAAGGTCTCCTTTTGTAAAACCCTTTGTATATTTTTCATAAACACTGCCTCCCTTTTGGATTAAATATAAAATTTAATAGTTCTGTTTCTTTTGTCCTGTAATCGTTCCCTCCCCCAAAGCTATATATATGCTAACAGAAAGCAGGCATCCGATCAGGCCTGTATTATATTTCAAATCTGGTAGGTGGTGGTAGCGAGTAATATTAAGTGGGCTATCGTGAAGCTGGCAGCGACCGTACTGGGGAGTATACACATATTCCATGCATTGGTATCCAGAGGTGTGTACGCCAAACTCTTTCTGCTCGCTTGCCGATAGCTATGTAGTGGGTTATCAGGTTCGTGTGTGCACGAATACCTGACAATCCTGACAGAGTGACGGCAGTGGTGGGATATTGTGTGATCGCCCAGGTGTCATCGCTGTGGATCCCTGACAAATTGGTGGCAAGCGGTGGGATATTACAGAACATCAGTGGCTGGACTGAGCAATCATTCCTGTTACTGAAAACTTGCACGGTTCTTGCGAGAACTCTGTGCAAAGTTTTAAGAAATCAGACTCAGTTTTTAATATTTTTTTATCTGAGACATTACTATATGTGTACCAGTTGCATCCCCTCCCCTTCTCTAGTTTTTCTGTCCTATCTTTTGTTTGCCAATAATGGCTAAGCGTGGAGAGCCCTGGTATCACCAGCAGTCAAAGAACACTATCACTGCCCTCTGTGAGCTGAGACAGATTGACCCCACGGGCAAAACCAAGGCCCAACTGATTGCTGAACAGTTGCAAGGTGCCGGAGAGTCAGTCCGACAGCAGAGCCCTGATGATGGGGCGGCCAGCGCTGCTGCAGGGGTTCCACCTGTGATTGTCAGCCATACCCGCAGCCCGGGTAATGTGGACCCCCACCTGCAGATGGTCTTGGAGCAGATCGCAGCAGACGATCGTGACTGATGACTGCAGCTGATCATGAAATTCCAAGAGGCTGAGAGAGCTGAGCGACAGGCCCAATCTGACCGAGAGGCTGCTGAGCAAGAGGCCGAGAGAGCCGAGCAGCAGGCCCAAGCTGACCGAGAGGCTGCTGAGCGAGAGGTCCAGGCTGAGAGAGCCAAGCGACAGGCCCAAGAGGAGAGTCTGTACCAGCTGAAGCTAGCCCTGATTCAGATGGAGCCATCCACCCTGCAGATCCGTGAGTCCAACAGCTTTAAACCCTGTCCTGGGCATTTTCCTGTAATTTTCCTGACATATTTCTGCGAGGGTTTGAAAAAGCCTGCAGGCTGTACCAGCTGCCTGAAGACCAGTTGGCCAGGTATTTAACTCCAGGGCTCAGTGGAAAAGCTCTGGAGGTGTTTGCTTCTCGCCCTCGAGACCAAGATGGAGACTTTGAGGCCATCAAGCAGGCCTTGATAAAAAAGTACCAGCTGACTTCGGATGTTTACCGGAAAAAGTTCAGAGCCCTCCAACGTGGGCCACATGATAGCTACAGTGATGTAGCAGATGGGCTCAAGACCAACTTTGAGCAGTGGGTCCGAGGATTGTCAGTCACCACCTTCGAGGACCTGAAGGATCTGATGGTGAAGGACCTGTTTCTTCATCTTTGCCCTGTGGAAGTGCGATAATTTGTGCTTGACCGGGAGCCAAAGGATCCGCCAAAGCAGCCCAGATCACGGATGCCTATGAGGCCAACCATACACCAGAGGTGCGGAAGTCAGCCACCAACTGGACAGGGGGTAAGCCAACAGCCAACCAGTTCTCAGCGGGTCCTGCCCCATCTTCCAGCACCTGCCCTGCATTTGACTCCCATAAGTGTTATACTTGTAACCAAATGGGTCACATTAGCCTTGTCTGCCTGGAGAGGTAGAAGATGAACCCCACACCTGAGGCCCCAGGACCTACTGCAGCCATTCTTTTTGTGGGTGGGGCGATTGGAAGGGCCCATGAGAACTTAAAACTGGTTACTGTGGGCAACACCATTACTGTTAGACTTAAGGACACTGGCGCAGAACGGACCCTCATCCGCACTGAGTTCGTGTTACCAGATGAAATCATTCCTGGGAAGACCCTGGCTGTCACCGGGTTTGGGGGTGTTCGCCGTCCCATACTGATGGCCTGAGTTTTCCTGGACTGGGGTGCGGGGAGGGGGTTAAGGGAAGTGGGCGTGTCGAAGAATCTCCCTACTAACGTGCTATTGGGAACTGATCTGGGATGGTTGGTTGCCCGATACATTCCTAGCAGCCCTCCCAGATCTGATATGTCATGTAATGCCACTGTCAGTAATGTCAATGTGATGCATAATGAAAATGTGTGTTGTGTTAAAAGGGAACTCAGCCATATCATGCCGTGAGGTGATGCTGCTGAGGGTCCCCTAACACAAGCCAGCATAAGTGCTATCGGCAATG
This sequence comes from Phyllobates terribilis, assembly GCF_046119375.1. Taxonomy (NCBI): domain Eukaryota; kingdom Metazoa; phylum Chordata; class Amphibia; order Anura; family Dendrobatidae; genus Phyllobates; species Phyllobates terribilis. The sequence goes on along the minus strand of NW_027362772.1, from coordinate 8,809,926 downwards.
GGAGCAGGCACGGACACCAGGAAGCAAGTCGCCCTGTGCAGGTGACCAGTGTCACGCCAGATGGTGACATGGTCGGTGGTAGTTGTCCCATGACTAGCACGGCTCCAGAGGTAATGAGAAAGGATGAGGAGAAACACGGGGATCATAGGAAAGTGGTCCCGTGCCGCCAATCGGTGTCACGACGGACTGGGTCGTAGCTCACCCATAGTGAGCAAGGCTCCCAAGGTAACAATGAGGGGTGGAAAGGTAGGCATCACAACCAGGCAAGGTAAAATAAATGTCTGTCAGGGGCATGGGAAGAAGGTACCCATAGCCTGTCAGAGGGGTGGGGAAAATGTACCCCAAACCAGTCAGGGTGATCGGAAAGCTGGATCCCCAGTCGGTCAGAGTGGTGGGCGAGTCGGGTCCATTGCTTTTTGGATCAGCAGGAAGGGTGAGCCTCGAGGTAGGCTTAAGGGGCGATCTGTAAATCAGCCCCTATGCTACCTCAAAGAGGGGGAGATGTCATAGAAATATTGAAAATCTCTCTTCTCCTCCAAGCCACTTTTCCCTCCTCCCATATAGTATTTGTCAAGGGATCAAGAGTTTACACCCTGAGAAGAGGGTAATAGCAAATGCTAGGACAAAGGGAGCTACTAACCCAATTAACATGCAAGTGTATTTTCTAGTGGCACAGGCCTGCGACCAATATACACCTAGGTGAGAAAGATGTAGTTCCTGGCTCAAAATAATTCAACAGAAATCTGCAGTCTGGCCGGCACCGACACAAAATATGGAATATCTAAAGTTCTATACTTCTGATAATAATGGGGCCCATATTTTTAGTGGCAGGGTCATCCAAGGAACAGTATGCATAATTTTCCATAGCTGAACGCCCCTCCGGTGAGCAGTAATGCAAAAGTACAAAATTACAGATTGCAGCTATGTCATGTGTGGTCTCTAAAGAAAGGTAAATTCATAATAGAAAACATGGTATCACTTTCAGGCTTCTGCGATCAACCAGCGAGAAGTTATCGCAGAAGCCAGATATGTTAATGAAAATACGTGGGCTGGGCTCCAGCTTCCATGAGGTCAGCACAGGAGGTCTGTGGGCAGGTTCCCCCTTCAGCATAAAAGACCCAGCTGAAGATGTATCAGTATTCATTGCTGGGAGGTATAGATTCTATAAGCAAGGGGTCCCGTTCAATAACGATCAAATCAATTGGATCGCCTCCATTCCAGCTAGACTGGATCGTCTCTGCGATCTGTCGAGTTAGTTCTTCTTCAAACCTATTTTATTTGTGTAACTGTATATTCTGTATTGTAATGTCTCCTTTTGTAAAACCTCTTGTATATTTTTCATAAACACTGCCTCCCTTTTGGATTAAATATAAAAGTTAATAGTCCTGTTTCTTTTGTCCTGTCGTTCCCTCCCCCGAAGCCATACACGCTACCAGAAAGCAGGAGTTTGATCAGGCCTGTATTATATTTCAAATCTGGTCAGTGGTGGCAGTGAGTAATATTAAGTGGGCTATCATGAAGCTGGCAGTGACCGCACTGGGGCATCTATACATATTCCATGCATTGGAATCCGGAGGTGTGTACGCCATAAGCTTTCTGCTCACTTTCAATAGCTACGTAGTGGGTTATCAGGGTCGTGTGTGCAATCCCTGACAATCCTGACAGAATGACGGCAGCAGTGGGATATTGTGTGATCTCCCTGATGTCGCCGCTGTGGATCCCTTACAACAAAGTAATGTGAAGATTTTTGGATGGAGGAAAATGTTGTGGTCTAGAGGTAAAATGGTGATCACACAATTGTGACACGACCGGTCTACACCACCGATAAAGCAGCCACAGCCGGTGATTGAGAAGAATCTGTGACTTCTCTGCATTTAGTGGTTACTACTCACCAGGGTGGTCATATGTAGGAATCACCTCCTTACACCACTCATCACCCCTCACATATGTCTCTGTAGTATTAATATGGGTCAAATCTTCACCCTGAAACAAATATTATAAAAGTCACAGACAGATGGAGAAGTCACATCTATGATAAGCTCTAATCCTGCTGTCTCCACCGTTCTCAGTACACAAGTATAAAACATATAATACTGGTAGATAAAACAAGACTGAACACAAGACCTTCACAAACATCTACGCATCATAGGGGATCTCATGACACCTTCTCTGCATCTACCTGATGATCCCGAGGAACATTGGGATCTTCTTGTTTACAGTCCTGTGGAAGAAGACGACGGGGACATTTCTTTGGTGTTGTCCTCTTACTGGATAGATCTGGAGGAAACACATATAGGACTGAATTCATTCTTTAAATACAGATAATTATAGGCCGTGTGTATTTAGTCCTGTCTATTACCTGGTGATGTGAGGGGCTGGGGAACCTCCATCATGGCGTCCTTGTACAGATCTTTGTGTCCTTCTAAATACTCCCACTCCGCCATGGAGAAATAGATGGAGACATCCTGACACCTTATAGGAACCTGACACATACAATGATACCGTCATCCCCCGATCCCTTCATAGCGTTCCTGTATAATGTCCCAGCATTCCCAGCAGTGTCACCTCTCCAGTCAGCAGCTCAATCATCTTGCAGGTGAGTTCTAGGATCTTCTGGTCATTGATGTCCTCGTGTATCAGGGGGTGAGATGAAGGCCCTGTGATTGGGCTCAGGGGTCTTCCCCATCCCTCAGACACAGGGTCCTGACAGCGCTCACTAGAGGTCTTCTTCACTACTGTGTAATCCTGGTTATAGAGAGACACATTAATAAATCTCACTACAGACATTTCCAGAGTCCTCACCTCTCCAGTTCTGTCCATCTGTTATTCCCATAGATAAGAATGATGTAATGTGACGTCATCAGAATCTCTCACCTCTCCAGTAAGCCGGAAGAGGATCTCTAGGGTGAGGTGTAATATCCTCTCTGCCATCTTCTTTCTGTCTCTATCCATTTTTCTCTAGGTAAATTATATAGATAAATTATTAGTATCTCATATTGTGGGAATCTGAGTGGATTGAAGATGAGTTGGTGTAAAATCTATAAAATTCTGTGTAATAAAAAAAAATCACTAGCATTGTGATGCCGGTATAAAGCAATAATGTGGTAGAGCACTTCTTACATCTTCAGGTCATACAGAGATAGCTATATGCTGTCAGTTGGGATTACGGAAGTTATAAAATAATTCAGTCAATTCAACAATATAAAGAAACAACAGTTTTCTCCACGATAAGTTCTAGAAAGAAGAGGTCTTCTAACTCCACCGCCTATTCTACACTGTGTGCACAATTATTAAGCAATCTGTAATTTTGATGATTACTTTTATTAACATCTCCAGTGCTGTCGGTCATTCCAAAGGGTAATAAACCTGAAACCTGAATATTTAAGAAAGTAAAAGTGCGGTGTTGTTTTAGGAGAATATCTCTGTGTCCAGTATTATTATGCAACTATATGAAAAATGTAAATTTTCCATTGTGTTTATTTTCATCTGTTATAGTGAGAATAAGACCCAAACAACTCAATGTAGAAAAATACATTTCTGACATTTAATAAAAATTTATCAGTGACCAATATAGCCACCATTCTTTTCAATACCAGTGATAAGTCATCCATCCATGGAGTCCATTAGTTTCTTAATCTGTTAACGATCATCTTTGTGGGCAGCAGCAGACACAGCCCCAGACACTGATCAGAGAGGGGACTATTCTACTTCACCATAAATCTCGAGTTTAAGAACAGCTTGAAAGTTCTCAGTAAGGTTTAGGTCCAGTGAGGAAAAGGCCATGTCATTATTCTTTCATCTTTAAGGCCTTTCCGGGTACTGAGCAGTGAAGACTTCGTTGCTGCGATTGAGCATTGTCCCGCAGAACAATCCTGTTTTTTTTTTTTTAAGGATGCAGATTTTTTCTATACCTCTGTTTAAAGAAAGTGTCTTCTAAAAACTGGCAGTAGGTTTGGGAGTTGATTTTGAGTCCATATTCAACTCGAAAAGGTCCAACTAGCTCATCTGTAGTTAAACCAGCCCATAGCATTGCCCAACTCCATCTTGCTGGCGTCTGAGTCGAAGTCGAGGTCTGTGCCCATTACCAATCCAGCCACGAGCCCATCCATCTGGTCTGTCAAGAGTCACTCTCATCAGTTCATAAAACCTTTAAAAAAAATCTGTCTTCAGATATCTTTTGGTTAAGTCTTGATGTTCGCACTTGTGTCTTGTTCAGTGGTGGTTGATATTCAGCCTCGGCTTTGTCTCTGAGCACTGAACACCTAGTTCTTCTGGGTCTCCAGGGAGGCTGCAATTCTGGAATACGACAGCACTGGAGGATAAGATCTTCCTGGCCGCTTCACGTTTGAGTCTTCTGAAATCTTTTTCAGTTAATGTTATTCTGTATATTTCTTTTGCAACCCTGTAGACTTTTGAAGCTTCTGTGGTCACTCCCCAATATCTGAGCAATTTAAGGAGTGCTGCATCCTTTTGGAAGTCTTTTAAACATTTTTGACTTTTTAGAGTCAGTTAAAACTCATTTTGGCCCATTTTGCCAGAGGAAAAGAAGCTGCCTAATAATTCTGCCCTGTCAATATCCTACATAAGCTACACGCCCTCATTACACAAATACACATCACCTGATCTACTTCATCCAATAAACAAACATTTATATAGCTTGCATTTGGAAAAGCTGCATAAAAATGATGATATAGTCAAAATGTTAATTTGCCTAATAATTGCGCACACAGTGTATGTTTCAAAGTGATCAAGAAAACTAATTTTTATTCTCAACTGCTATAAGCTACGGGTGCAATGTTCAGGAATCAACCTTCAATATATAGAATGTGGATTCCACATCTGACCCCTGACAAAGCAAAAAAAGTGAAAATAGTTGGGCAATATTCTGAAGCTTGTCTCCATTGTGATTATGATATGTTTTAAGCAATGTGTATTAGGGGTGCACTGTTTTATATGGTAATACAAAAGAAACACTGGCATGGTTGCACCTAGCAGAGTGCAGTACATGCTCAGGTGTTAATTTCTGGTGTTACAAAAAATAAATGATTACAACCATGTCTTGCATATTACAACAAAAGAGAAGAACAACCCTATTAGTGGTGTGCGTAACTAAAACTATGGGGGTAACAAACATGAGGGTCATTACTGTATATGGCAATGAGAGGGGGGCTATTACTTTATATGGCACTATAGATAGTGCTATAACTATGTGGAAGTGGGGAAACATGGGCAGAACAACTAAGGAGAGTAATGAAAAATAAATATGTGAAAAAGACAAAATATTAAAAAACAAACAATAAATGTTTATATCATTCCCCTCCCCCCAAATTGAAAAAATAATTCAGTATTGCCATGCACGTAACTGTCTGAATTAATAAAAATTTGAAATATTTTTGTCCCATGTGGTATAAATCGAAACACTAGGAATAATGTTTTTGGTCACCACAATTCCACATAATAAAAAGCTATTAAAATGTCATATTTCCTCCAAAATTGTATCAACAAAAGCAAAGAAAGCAAGAACAAATCATTGAAACCGGGCCATCGATGGAAGAATGAAAATCGTTACGGGTCTCAAAAAATGGCGACACAAAAAAATTGTTAGATACTTAATTTTCAGCCCTGGTGACATCATAACTGTAGCGCATTAGACCGCTGCAGTCAACCACTGATCTCAGAACTGATGCCAATTTATTTACTATGAATCATTGAGCTCAGTGATTGCCTGCGGTTGTCTGTACGCTAAAGACATGACATCACCAAAGCAGCCTATAAACAAGACCCGAGCAGCAGTAGAGAGCCGACACTGGAGCAGGGGGAAGGTGAGTAATGCTGATTATAGTATTTATTACACAGGCTCATAGACTGTGTACATAAGATTGAAAGGGAAACCTCTTCTATGATACTCCTCTCTGCAGCTGGTCCAGGGCACATCGTGATGTTCCAAGTTGTAATGAGCCTTAGCCTGAGGACAGACAGGAATAATGATTAGATGGCCTGAGAGCAGAGAGGAACGCTGATGAGATGGTCTGAGGAAGGAGAGGAATGCTTGTTGCACAGCTTCTGGATACCCACAGTTGCGGTAGAAACTTCATAGAGCAGATTACATGGTATAACAAGCTTTTACTTCTCAGAACATGAGGTAAAGGAAAAAAATGCACAGTCACACAGTACTGCACCAGGAAGTAAGAACAAAACAGAAAAAAACAAGAGACTTTTTTCTTTTACAATACAGTAAACAAGCAAAATTTACACATCGCCATCTACTGTCAGATCAGCATAAAGTCCTCCTTCACATAAACAAAGAAGTCCACAACTGTTGCATATACCAACACCCTTTCTCAACAGTAAGGACTTATTCAGTTAAACCCAATTTCTTCATTAGTCTCTGATGTTTTTCAGCATTCAATGCCTTTGTGAAAATGTCTGCTGTCATATCTTCAGTTGGACAATATTCTAATTTCAGGATTCATTGTTCCTGATGGTCCCTCAAGAAATGTGCTGCTGCAACATATTCTGCTTTTGTTGATGACAGCGTTACTATTGATTGTTTTTTACTAGTCCAACTAATTGGTCCACCTGAGAGAAAGAAAAGATAGCCACTGGTAGATTTTCTGTCAGTTGGATCTCCAGCCCAATCTGCAGTAACGTATCCAGTTAAAATGCATTTATCACTTGTAGGCAGTTTCAGTTTAACATTGCTGGCTCCTTTCAAATAACGTATTACTCTCTTCACAGCATTCCAATCCGCTTTATTTGGCTTGGACACTCTTCTACTCAGAATTCCTACTGCTGCTGCAATGTCTGGCCTTGAAACAGTCACTAGATACAGTAATTTTCCTATCGCCATTCTGTACTCTTCATTATTTGGTAACATTTTTCTCACTACTCATCTCTTTAAGATAATTAGTTTCCATTGGAGACTTTGCTTGAGATTTTGTTTGAATGCAGATCGCACATTTTCTGTTAGTACAATAAACCTCATTTCAAGGCAGAAACATTACTGTGTCCAACAGTTATTACATATATCAAACTGAAATAGCTGTTGCAAAAACATCAATTTTTAAAAAATATTAAGCTTAAGATTAATAGAGGTGCCTAAACTTTTTCAGATAACTGTACTTTTCTGTAATTTGCAAACCATGTTTGGGTTACTTTCATCTTTGAATCCTGGAGGTTGTTCCATGTAAATAACTTCTGTTAAACTTCCTTTCAAAAATGCTGTCTTTACATCCAGATGTTTCAGTTCCATTTGTTTCATTGCTGCAACTGCAAACAAAGTTCTTATTGTAGTATGTTTGTTTGACAACTGGAGCAAATGTTTCATCATAGTCTTCTGCATATTTTTGAGAATAACCTTTAGCTATGAGTTTTGCTCGGTATCTTTCAGCTGTGCCATCTGTTTGGTACTTTACTTTAAAAACCCATTTATATCCTATGGCTTTTCTTCCTTCTGGTAATTCTGTTAGTGTCCATGTTTTTCAGTCATGCATGGATTTTATTTCTATTTCTGTTGCCTCTATTCATTTATTGGCTTCTTCTTCAGGAAGTTGAGATATGTCTTCCCAAGAGGTAGGCTCATAAATTTTACTTGTCCATTACTGACAATGCTATCCAGTGTACATCTTGCCACATGTATGCATTCCTTGAACAACCGGTCGGGGTTGCTTACTGCTGAGCGAGATGTGTGCACGTTGTGCGTTTGGAAGCCCAGGTAATGAATCTAAATGAGCAGCTGGCAACACTGAGATCCATTGACAATATGGAAAGGAGTCTGCTGCTCACTGAGCAGCTGCTCACTGGGGTAGATGTGGGAGAGGATGGTAGTAGGGAGCTGCAGGACAGTGAGGCCACTAGTTGGGTGACAGTTAGAAGGGGGGGTAGAGGGAAGAGTGCTAGGGAGGCTAGTCCTGATCTGGCACACCCCAATAAGTTTGCAAAGTTGGCAGATGAGGGGAGTGACGGTACAGGGGTAGCACTGATGCAGCAATGCATGTCCCCTGAAAGCCGGAGGAGTGTCAGCTCCAGTAAGGGGGGAAATAGGAGAGCAGGGCAGGCCAGGCAGGTGCTGGTAGTGGGGGACTCAATTATTAGGGGAACAGATAGGGCAATCTGTCACAAAGACAGGGATCGTCGAACAGTGTGCTGCCTACCTGGCGCTCGAGTCCAGCACATCACTGATCTGGTTGACAGATTACTGGGAGGGGCTGGTGAGGACCCAGTGGTCATCGTGCATATTGGCACAAATGACAAAGTTAGAGGTAGGTGGAAGGTCCTTAAAGATGATTTCAGGGAATTAGGCTGCAAGCTGAAAGCAAGGACCTCCAAGGTGGTATTCTCTGAAATAATACCTGTACCACGTGCCACGCCAGAGAGGCAATGGGAGATTAGGGAGATAAATGAGTGGCTCAATAACTGGTGTAGGAAGGAGGGATTTGGGTTCCTGGAGAACTGGGCCGACTTCTCAGTTGGCTACAGACTCTACGCTAGGGATCGGCTGCACCTGAATGGGGAGGGTGCAGCTATGCTGGGGGAGAAAATGGCTAGAAGGTTGGAGGTATGTTTAAACTAGGGATTGGGGGGGAGGGTATTCATTTTATAGGTGGGGAAGATAGTGCAGATAGTGACCTGGGCACAAATAAAGAAATTGGGGGTGGAGTTAGAACAGTCAATAAAGCAAGAAGGAATAGAGGTACAGAGAGATACATAAAATGCATGTAAACTAATGCCAGAAGCCTCACCAACAAAATGGAGGAATTAGAATTAATTTTGTTGGAAAATAATTACGACATGGTAGGGATATCTGAGACGTGCCTGGACGAGAGCCATGACTGGGCAGTTAATTTACAGGGCTATAGTCTGTGTAGAGTCCCTGTGGGTGGAGATAAGGGGAGGGGGAAAAAATAATAAATTACTGATAGGGGTTTGTTATAAGTCTCCAAAAATAAAGAAAGTAGCGGAGAATATCCTCGTAAAGCAAATAGATGAAGCAGCGACTCAAAGAGAAGTCATTATTATGGGAGACTTCAACTACCCTGAAATACATTGGGGGACAGAAACCTGTAGTTCAAGCAAAGGTAATAGGTTTTTGACAACTATGAGAGACAATTACCTTTCACAACTGGTTCAGGACCCAACAAGAAGGGGGGCACTGCTAGACCCAATATTAACCAACAGGCCAGACCGCAGATCAAATATACGAGTTGGGGGTCACTTGGGTAATAGTGATCACAAAATAATACGTTTTCATGTAACCTTTAATAAGATGTGTAGTAGAGGGGTTACAAGGACACTAAATTTCAGGAAGGCAAATTTCCAACGGTTGAGAGATGATCTTAGTGCAATAAACTGGGACGATATCCTGAGACATAAAACTACATAAAGCAAATGGGAGATATTTATTAGCATCCTGAATAGGACCTGTGCACAATATATAGCGTTTGGGAATAAACATGCTAGAAATAGGAGGAAACCACTATGGCTAAATAGAGCTGTAAGGGGCGCAATAAGTGACAAAAAGAAAGCATTTAGAGAACTAAAGCAAGTAGGTAGTGATGAGGCATTAAATAAATATAGAAAATTAAATAAATTCTGTAAAAACCAAATCAAGGCAGCAAAGATTGAGACAGAGAGACTCATTGCCAGAGAAAGTAAAAATAATCCCAAAATATTCTTTAACTACATAAATAGTAAAAAATTAAAAAATGATAGTGTTGGCCCCTTAAAAATAGTCTGGGTGAAATGGTGGATGAGGATGAGGAAAAAGCCAATATGCTAAATTATTTTTTTTCAACCGTATTTACACAAGAAAATCGCATGCCAGAAAACATGATCAGTGATAACAAAAATTCTCCATTAAATGTCACTTGCTTAACCCAGCAGGAAGTACAGCGGAGTCTAAAAATCACTAAAGTTGACAAAGCCCTGGGCCCGGATGGGATACACCCGCGAGTACTGCAGGAATTAAGTAACGTCATAGATAGACCATTATTTTTAATCTTTAAAGATTCCATAATAACAGGGTCTGTACCACAGGACTGGCGTATAGCAAATGTGGTGCCAATATTCAAAAAGGGGACAAAAACTGAACTTGGAATTTATAGGCCAGTAAGCTTAACCTCTACTGTGGGTAAATCCTGGAGGGTTTCCTAAGAGATGCTATACTAGAGTATCTGACGAAGAATAACCTCATGACCCAATATCAACATGGGTTTACGAGGGACCGTTCCTGTCAAACTAATCTGATCAGCTTTTATGAAGATATAAGTTCCGGACTGGACCAAGGAAATGCAGTGGATGTTGTGTATATGGACTTTTCAAAAGCTTTTGATACGGTTCCACACAAAAGGTTGATACATAAAATGAGAATAATGGGGATAGGGGAAAATATATGTATGTGGGTTAAGAATTGGCTCAGTGATAGGAAACAAAGGGTGGTTATTAATGGAAAACACTCAGACTGGGTCTCAGTTAACAGTGGGGTACCACAGGGGTCAGTATTGGGCCCCCTTCTTTTTAACATATTTATTAATGACCTTGTAGGGGGCATACAGAGTAATATTTCAATATTTGCAGATGACACTAAACTCTGCAGGGTCATCAATACAGAGGAGGACAATTTTATATTACAGGAGGATCTATGTAAACTAGAAACTTGGGCTGATAAATGGCAAATGAGCTTTAATGGGGATAAATGTAAGGTAATGCACTTGGGCAGAGGAAATAAAATGTATAATTATATGCTTAATTGTAAAACACTGGGCAAAACTGTAACTGAAAAAGACCTGGGTGTATTGGTGGACGACAAGCTCACGTTTACTGGCCAGTGTCAGGCAGCTGCTGCAAAGGCAAATAAAATAATGGGATGCATTAAAAGAGGCATAGATGCTCAGATAATTTTACCTCTATACAAGTCACTAGTGGGACCACACTTAGAATACTGTGTACAGTTTTGGTCTCCGGTGTATAAGAAAGACATAGCTGAACTAGAGCGGGTGCAGAGAAGAGCGACCAAGGTTTTTAGAGGACTGGGGGGTCTGCAATACCAAGACAGGTTATTACACTTGGGGTTATTTACTGTGGAAAAAAGAAGGCTTAGGGGTGATCTTATTACTATGTACAAGTATATGAGGGGACAGTACAAAGACCTTTCTACTGATCTTTTTACTCTGAGGCCTGAGACGGGGACAAGGGGGTATCTTCTACGTCTGGAGGAAAGAAGGTTTAATCATAATCACAGACGGGGATTCTTTACTGTAAGAGCAGTGAGACTATGGAGCTCTCTGCCGCCTGATGTTGTAATGAAGGATTCACTATTAAAATGTAAGAAGGGCATGGATGCCTTTCTTGAAAAGTATAATATTACAGGTTATAAATACTAGATTCCTTGATAGGGCGTTGATCCAGGGAACTAGTCTGATTGTCGTATGGAGTCAGGAAGGAATTTTTTTTCCCCAATGTGGAGCTTAGTGTTTGCCACATGGTTTTTTTTGCCTTCCTCTGGATCAACATGTTAGGCTATGGGTTGAACTAGATGGACTTAGTCTTCCTTCAACCTTAAAAACGATGTTACTATGTTACTTGCCTTGTACAGAAGGCGTATTGGTGGTTTTCCTTTGTTTTCTCTTATTGAACGTCTTGGTTCTGTGTCTGTTTGTAGTTGTTTCTCTTCACTTTCAGTATTCTGTTTTTTATTAATTTCAACTTCTTTTTTATCAGATATTCCTTCAGCTATATCATTGCTGTTTTTCTCATTTTTTGTTTCCAGTGAAATCATAGTGTCTTCATTTAGATCCTTAATGAATGTCACACTGTTACTCACCATAACTCCGTCTGTTTTGGGATCTAGGATTCTATATCCTTTGCAATTTTCACTATATTCATATACTGAACAAATATACCATATTCATATACCAACAAATATTCCTTCCATGGACCTATTTTGAAGTTTGGAACGTTTTTCTGTTGGAATGAGTACAAAAACTTTACAACCAGAAACTCTTAAATGATTTACACTTGGTTTCATACCTTGTCTCAGTTCATATGGTTTTTTTTTCAGTTTTCTAGAAAAAAGTCGGTTCTGTAGATATGTAGATTCCTTTCTGCTACTCCATTTTGTTCAGGTGTGTAAAGAACAGTCTTTTGATGCTCTATACCATTTTTTCTTAAGTAGTTTTCTATTTGGTGTCCTGAGAATTCATTTCCATTATCACTTCTAATGACAATTGGCTTCCTCTGAAATTTGTTATTCGACTTTGTCACGTAGTCTGCTAGTTTATTGAAAACTTCGCTTTTGTTCTTGATCAAGTATGTGACTGTGTATCTTGAGTAGTCATCTATAAAAGTCACCATATATCTATTGCCTCCTGATATAGTCACTTTCATGGGTCCACATACGTCAGTATGCACCAAATCAAATGGTCTTGTGCTTTTTGTTTCACTTTCTTAAGGAAATAGATATCCTTGTGGCTTTTGATTTTATACAACATTCACATCTTACGGTAATTGAGCAGTCAGATATCAATAGATCCTTTGTCAATTCTTTCCTTTGTAGCTCCATTATACTTTCTGAATGTCTGTGTCCTAGACATCTATGCCACATGTGTGAATACAATTCTTATGATCTTGTGTACACAACTTCATCTGTTCCTTTAATGTGTCTAGATTATATAATTGTTCATCTGCCTTGACACTGGTTATTACCTTGTTTCCAGCTAGGATGTACATTCATAATCTTTGAATTCTACAGTAAGTTCTTTAGCTGTTAGACATTTTACAGATAACAATCCTCCTTCTAATGCTGGAGCATATAACACATCCTGTACAAGTATTTTTGAATCATGCCCGAACTTGTTAGAACAGTTTAGCATTCCTTATCCAACACCTTCTGCAGTTATTTTGCTTCCATCTGCAAGATAAATGGCTTCCTTCTTATTTAAATTAGGTTCAGTAAAGAAATTTTTATTACTTGTCATGTGACTTGTTGCTCCTGAATCAATAAACCAACCCAACGATGCTTTCTTATTAGTGTGGAGCGAGTATGTTCTATTAACCCTTTCGCCGAGTATGCTCAGGCCGAGCTCCAAGTATTTACAGCTGCTCGGTGATGTGTTTGAATTGCTCCCGTGTGCATGATTTGCAACTGTTTGACAGTTTTATTACATGTGAGGAATGTCTATTTCTTACACATTCCTCACATGTAATAAAGCTGTCAAACAGTTGCAAATCATGCACACGAGAGCGATTCAAACACATCACCGAGCAGCTGTAAATACTCGGGGCTCGGCCCGAGCATACTCGGACAGAACATACTCGCTCAACCCTATTTCTTATCAGTCACTTTAAATGTGCCATTCCAATTATTTTCACATGAATCAGAAATTGTGTTTTTCACTTTGTGTGTATTCTCTTTATGATGTAATTTCTGTTGTTCTGCTTTCCATATAGTACAGTCTTTCTTTAAATATCCTTTTTTATTACATCTGAAACTTTCTCTTGTCTCTTTATTATAGGGTCTTTTTGATTCTGTAGCTTTAAGAGCATTTCCATTATCTTTTTCAGTAGAAGAATTATTTTTGTTCTTTCCTTCTTTGATATTCATCTATGAGTCTGGTCTTCACAAACTCTAATGTAATATCTGTTTCAGCTCTTGTCTCTAGTGCATTTATCAAAGCAGTATATGAATCCGGTAAGCTGCACAATAATATTGCTGCTACATGGCTTTCCTTAATATCTTCACCAATTGATCTCAGCTGTGATATCACTTCCATAATAGAGAATATATGCTTTTGCATGTCATTGTCTGCACTTAGTCTCATACTGTAAAGCTTTCTTAGCAGAAATAACTTGTGATTTAAGCTGGGTCTTTCATGCATCTTTCTTAGTGCTTCCCACATTCCCTTTGCTGTATCCTCATTCCTTATGTGGATTAATTGAGCATCATCCACTAATAGGCTGATGGTAGCTCTTGCTTGTCTATTTTTCTTATCCCATATCTGATTATCCTCATCAGGTCTATCTGTAGTGATTACTTCCCATAAATCATCTTTAGACAATAACATTTCTACTTTGAACTTCCATAACTGATAATTCTCATTATTCAGCTTAGCTACTGTGAGTTTTAGCTCTGTGCTACTTGTCATCTTTAACTTGTCTTACTTGTTTGGAGAGAATTGTACTGAAGAATTCTTCTGCATTCACCAGGTTCTTGCTGAGAGTTACGGTGTCCTGGGTGCCTGGGGTCCTCGGTGCCTGGGCCCATAACCTGTTGCATAGTTTCTGGATACCAACAGTTGCAGTAGAAACTTCACAGAGCAGATTACATGGGATAACAAGCTTTTACTTCTCAGAACATGAGGTAAAGGAAAAAACGCACAGTCACACAGTACTGCACCAGGAAGTAAAAACAAAACTGAAAAAAAAAAAGAGACTTTTTTCTTTTATAATACAGTAAACAGGGAAAATTTACCCAACATCGCCATCTACTGTCAGATCAGCATAAAGTCCTCCTTCACACAAACAAAGAAGTCCACAATTGTTGCATATACCAACAATGATGAGGAGACAGCCTGAGTGAAGACGGGAGCGCTGAGGAGACAGCCTGAAAGTGAAAAAGAGTGTTGAGGGGATGGCCTGGGGTTAGACATGTGCACCAAGGAGGCATCCAGAGAGCAGACAAGAAAGGAGATGGTCCGAATACAGAGAGGAGCGCTGTGGACACAGCCTGAGAGCAGAGCGCTGAGCAGAGGTCCTGAAAGCAGAGAGGAGCGCTGAAGAAATGACCTGAGGGTAGAAAGGAGCGTTGAGGAGACAGACTGAGCGTAAAGAGGAGCACTCAGGAGACAGCCTGAAGGAAGAGATGAGTGCTAAAGAGACAGCCTGAGGTTAGAGATGAATGAAAATGAGGCAGCCTGAGAGCAGAGAGGGACACTAAGGAGACAGCTTATGTGTAGAGAGAAGCACTGAGGAGACTGCCTCAGAGAATAGAAAAGTGATGAGGAGACAGACTGAGGGCAGAGAGGGGTCCCGAGGAGATGGCCTGGGAGCATAGAAGAGCACTGAGGAGATGGCCTGAGAACAAAGATGAGCGCTGAGGAGTTGTCCTTAGTGTAGAGAGAAGTACTGATGAGACGGGCTGAGAGTAAAGAGGAGCGCTGAGGAGACGGGCTGAGAGTAATGAGGAGCGCTGAGGAGATGACCTGATAGTAAAGAGGAGCACTGAGGAGATGGCCTGACGGTAAAGAGGAGCGCTGGGGAGATGGCCTGAGAGTAAAGAGGAATGCTGAGGACATGCCCTGAGAGTAAAGAGGAGAGCTGAGGAGATGGCCTGAGAGTAAAGAGGAGCGCTGAGGAGATGGCCTGAGGGTAAAGAGGAGCGCTGGGGAGATGGCCTGAGGGCAGAGAGGAGCGCTGGGGAGATGGCCTGAGAGTAAAGAGGAATGCTGAGGAGATGGCTTGAGAGTAAAGAGGAGCGCTAAGGAGATGGCCTGAGAGTAAAGAGGAGCGCTGAGGAGACTGCCTGAGAGCATAGAAAAGCGATGATGAGACAGACTGAGGGCAGAGAGGGGTCCCAAGGAGATGACCTGGGAGCATAGAAGAGCGCTGAGGAGATGTCCTGAGTATAGAGAGAAGCACTGAGAAGACGGGCTGAGAGTAAAGAGGAGCGCTGAGGAGACGGGCTGAGAGTAATGAGGAGCGCTGAGGAGATGATCAGATAGTAAAGAGGAGCGCTGAGGAGATGGCCTGAGGGCAGAGAGGAGCGCTGAGGAGATGGCCTGAGAGTAAAGAGGAGCACTGAAGAGATGGCCTGAGAGTAAAGAGGAGCACTGGGGAGATGGCCTGAGGGCAGAGAGGAGCGCTAAGGAGATGCCCTGAGAGTAAAGAGGAGGGCTGAGGAGATGGCCTGAGAGTAAAGAGGAGCGCTAAGGAGATGGCCTGAGAGTAAAGAGGAGCACTGGGGAGATGGCCTGAGGGCAGAGAGGAGCGCTAAGGAGATGCCCTGAGAGTAAAGAGGAGGGCTGAGGAGATGGCCTGAGAGTAAAGAGGAGCGCTAAGGAGATGGCCTGAGAGTAAAGAGGAGCGCTAAGGAGATGGCCTGAGGGCAGAGAGGAGCGCTGAGGAGATGGCCTGAGAGTAAAGAGGAGCGCTGAGGAGACTGCCTGAGAGCATAGAAAAGCGATGATGAGACAGATTGAGGGCAGAGAGGGGTCCCAAGGAGATGACCTGGGAGCATAGAAGAGCGCTGAGGAGATGTCCTGAGTATAGAGAGAAGCACTGAGAAGACGGGCTGAGAGTAAAGAGGAACGCTGAGGAGACGGGCTGAGAGTAATGAGGAGCGCTGAGGAGATGACCAGATAGTAAAGAGGAGCGCTGAGGAGATGGCCTGAGAGTAAATAGGAGCGCTGGGGAGATGGCCTGAGGGCAGAGAGGAGCGCTAAGGAGATGCCCTGAGAGTAAAGAGGAGCGCTGAGGAGATGGCCTGAGAGTAAAGAGGAGCGCTGAGGAGACTGCCTGAGAGCATAGAAAAGCGATGATGAGACAGACTGAGGGCAGAGAGGGGTCCAGAGGAGATGACCTGGGAGCATAGAAGAGCGCTGAGGAGATATCCTGAGTATAGAGAGAAGCACTGAGAAGACGGGCTGAGAGTAAAGAGGAGCGCTGAGGAGATGGCCTGAGAGTAATGAGGAGCGCTGAGGGGACGGCCTGAGAGTAAAGAGGAGCACTGAGGAGACCGACAAGAAATGCAAAGGATAGAGAGGAACACCGAAGCGACGGCCTGAGTCTGGACTTATAAGAACAAGAACAACTTAGGTGTGAAATATGATGGGAACCTTGAGAGAAAGTTGACGGAGCTCATTGTAGTCAGTGGGGACAGTCGGGCTCCGCTCCTGGGCATCTAGTGATGAATCCGTCCCCAGTCTGTTTTCCATTGCTCTATTTCTACAAAGGAACATAACTACGGATGGATTTAGCAGTAAACACAGCCTTAAAGGGGTCGTCCATTTACTTTATGTGTTCATGGTAGAATTAAATGGTACATGAGTGTGGTTAGGGGTTAGAAGAATGGTTATGAACGTGGCCTAAGATGCTGTCATGATGTACAATCTATCCCTCTTTATATTCTTTGAAAGTTGGGAGGTCACACAAATGTAGAAATCTAATTGTTTTTGCAGCTGCAAAATGCAATTGCAATGTGTGAATAAAGTCTATAGAGAGTGTGAGCCCCAGTGGGGACGGTGATAATAATGTGTGTACAGCGCCATGGAATATGGTTGTGATATAGAGAATAATGGGGAATCTCCACATAAATAAATACCTCCTCCTGCAGAGCTGCCACCACATATATGGCTGCTCTGTGCCCACAGGACCTGTGATGAGGTCACATGAGGGGAGAAGTCAGGGGTCACATGATCAGGGCCCTCAGTGGATGCAGGACTCCGCTGTACCCTGCAGGATGGAGCGCGTACAAGTGTTTAGTGTGTGGTGAGCGTCTCTATTAGGTCATAGGCCAGACACTATGTACCTCACTTATCTGTGTGACTGGCTCCTTAAACCGGCCTTATCCATGTGCATTTATAATACTAGGCAGCCGCCCTTCCATGAACCGTCGGTGTGTGAGTGGTTGTTTCATCCATTCTGCACCTGTGCTGCCTCCGCCTTTATCATGGGGACTGTTGTGTCCTGCAGTGTATTTGATATTGTGTTTGTCACGATTCCTCCGCTCAATGTGTCTTGGTCGTAGTGACTGACAGCTCAGTCGTCCAATCTAGTGCAGGGACGTGTATTTTGAGTGACAGCTCAGCCATGCAATCTGAGACTGGGAGGTGCTGAGTTTCCTTCAGGTGTTCCCTGTTCCTAGTGATTAACCTGCTACTTAGCTGAGCTGTCAGTCCCAGATAGCTGCCGGTCGTAGCTTAAAGCTCAATGTGGTTTGTTCCCTCTGTGCTTTGTGCTCTGAATTCAGACATTCTGATCTTCTATTGCCGGACCCTGGCTTACCCTATTGACTACCCATTTGTATTACCCCTTTTGCTTTGACACACGCTGACTTTGGAATTCTGACTCTGGACTGTGACCTGACTAGGCCTTTGTTTCTTCCCTCTTTTTATGACGTACCCTCCTGGCTCTTGACCTTGAATTCCTTGACTATCCTAACTCATGGCTTGTCCGTGAGAAGTGAGTCAGTGTAACAGCATCTTGCTTTTGGTAAATATGGCCCCGTTTTTCCGTGATGTTTTTTGAATGTGTGGTGGGAGAAAAAAATAAATATTTCTAATGCTGTGAGCTCTACTGATATCATGTGCTAAGCAGCTCTGCTCTATGAGGACTGACGAAAGTTCGGTCTGAACTGTGTCCTATAGATTACAGCAAAGAGGATAAAAACAACCTTGTTACGGCTCATTCACCTGTCCAAGTACAGACTACAATGCATGGACTGGCCTCGATTCTCCTGACTTGAGCATGATGACAGCCTCATATTTCTATAATTGCGAGGTAAAAAATGAGAAAAGAAGCTTTATGGTGGGCGCTGTCATGCTGAACACAAGGATGAGAAGGTGGCGAAAAACAACAAACATATTAAAAGATCGCAATGTGTTTCAAATTCGATCTGATATCTTCTTCATAAAGCCTTTTTTCCTAATTTTTTGCCTCCCTCTGTTGACTTCAACAGTGGAGAAGCAGTCTATACGATGAATACCATTTTGCTACTTCTCTCATCACAGTTGTTCCTGACCGGCTCAACTCCACCAGGTGGGAAAATTACATCGACCCTTCCCTGTTTCTTATCATCAGGACTTCATCACGGAGCTGCATATACTTCTATGAAGCTGTCATGCTCCGGTCAGGAGACCCCCAGCCAGTCTATACATTGCACAGACATCTAGATGAGCCCTTAGTATTGTTGAGCACAATAACTGTGGAGGGGAACAAAGTTGAGCATTATTATTGTCTATGGCAATTGGGGAGGGGGGTGTATTACTATTACCACATAGTTGGCCTGGGCAAGGGGGCATCTGTCTGTTGACTCCCTCGCAAGTGCTGACCCTCTGTGTGGTTACATATACTGTAAGCATTGTGTATATGTGGGTGTATGTATGGATAAGGTCTGCATATATGTCTGATAGATATATCTATGTCTACTACAAAAAAAGGATACCACTTTCTCAATTACGTTCTGTTTATATGGAACAATTTTTTTTAAAGGGAAAAACCAATGATGTGAATATATGTATTGTGTCTTATGATGTAAGAAAATGCAGGTTATGTAGACATAATGTTTTCATATGCTTGTCATTAAACTCATCTCCTCTCCATCATGTCAGGGTCCCCAGGCTTCCCAAACTACCACCGTTATGATTCAGAGACTTATGTACACATTACCTATCAGATTTTTTTAGGTGAATTAAAAAAAAACAATTGGTGTGTGGGGACTTTACTATGACCCTCATGTAATGTTCACTATTGTTATCACAAAGCTGCTTGAATGCAGCACAATTAGGACAGCAGTTTCCAAGCCACACATTTTTTATTATATAATTGTTGATCACCGAACAATCAAGCGTTTCATGGCAAATAGCCAACAGGGTCGCAATAAGCGTGTCGGCCAAAAAAGGCACAAAATAACTGCCCATGAATTGAGGAAAATCAAGCGTGAAGCTGCCAAGATGCCATTCGCCACCAGTTTTGCCATATTTCAGAGCTGCAACGTTACTGGAGTATCAAAAAGCACAAGGTGTGCGATACTCAGGGACATGGCCAAGGTAAGGAAGGATGAAAAACCACCACCTATGAACAAGAAGCGTAAGATAAAATGTCAAGAATGGGCAAGAAATATCTTAAGACTGATTTTTCAAAGGTTTTATGGACTGATGAAATGAGAGTGACTCTTGATGGGCCAGATGGATGGGCCAGAGGCTGGATCAGTAAAGGTCAGAGGGCTCCACTCCGACTCAGACCCCAGCAAGGTGGAGGTGGGGTACTGGTATGGGCGGGTATCATCAAAGATGAACTTGTGGGACCTTTTCGGGTTGAGGATGGAGTGAAGCTCAACTCCCAGACCTACTGCCAGTTTCTGGAAGACAACTTCTTCAAGCAGCGGTACAGGAAGAAGTCGGTATTGTTCAAGAAAAACATGATTTTCATGCAGGACAATGCTCCATCACATGCATCCAACTACTCCACAGCGTGGCTGGCCAGTAAAGGTCTAAAAGAAGAAAAAATAATGACATGGCCCCCTTGTTCACCTGGTCTGACCCCCATAGAGAACCTGTGGTCCATCATAAAATGTGAGATCTACAGGGAGGGAAAACAGTACACCTCTCGGAACTGTGTCTGGGAGGCTGTGGTGGCTGCTGCACGCAATGTTGATCGAAAACAGATCAAGCAACTGACAGAATATATGGATGGAAGGCTGTTGAGTGTCATCATAAAGATGGTGACTATATTGATCAGTAATTTTTTTGGTTTTTGTTTTTGCATGTCAGAATTGTTTATTTCTAAATTTTGTGCACTGATATTGGTTTACCTGGTGAAAATAAACAAGTGAGATGGGATTATATTTGGTTTTTATTAAGTTGCCTAATAATTCTGCACAGTAATAGTTACCTGCACAAACAGATATCCTCCTAAGATAGCCAAATCTAAAAAAAAAACCACTCCAACTTCCAAAAATATTAAGCTTGGATATTTATGAGTCTTTCGGGTTGATTGAGAACATAGTTGTTGATCAATAATAAAAATAATCCTCTAAAATACAACTTGCCTAATAATTCTGTACACAGTGTACATAGCGAGTATGGATATGTTATTATTTCTATGCAGTAAGTTTTCATTGATACCATATATATACAGTAACCTTTCTTTTGTATAGGTATATCAGCAGTAACCTAGGTTCTGTTTCAGTCTGCTTCTAATAGACTTGGTTCTGTTCCTGTAGCTGTGGAGTAAGCTTGGTTCTGGTACTGTAGTAAGCTTGGTTCTGGTACTGTATCAAAGTAGTACGCTTAGTCCTGATACCAAATCTAGGTAGTATGCTTGGTCCTGGTACAGGATCTATTTAGTACACTTGGCTATCATATTTATTCAGTAGGTTTTTTTTTTTTTTTTTTTACCATATCTGTAGTCTGTTCAATCATGGGTTCGTGACTACATTACAAATACAATCCCAACATGAACACACAACCCCTGCGCCTTCTTTAACTCTTTAAAGGGCCAGACGACTTTCCGTTTTTACCTGTTTTTTCCTCCCCTTATTCCAAGAGCCAGAACTATTTTATTTTTCCATCCACATAAGCATGTGAGTACTTGTTTTTTGTGGGATGAGTTGTACTTTTGAATAACGCCATCATCATGTATCATGTGATACTCGATAGTGGGGAAAAAAATGTGGTGAAAAAAGTGTGGGGAAATAGCAAAAAGAGCAAAATTCTGCAATTGTTTTTTTTTAGGCTGCGTGCTCACTATGCGTTTTTTAAGCGTTTCCGCAGCGGCAATTCCGCCGCTGAAACACTTAAAAATAACGCTTGGTAGAAGGTCTGCCATGTTCCCCAATGATAATCCGCATGTGCTGTGCACATGCTGCGGAAATTTCCACTGCGGATTATCATTGCGGAAAAATCCGCAGCACTACTATTAATTTTGCGTAATCGCAGCGTTTTCGCCGCCATTGAATTGCATTGGACCGCATAATATCTGCATGACTATGACTCGCCCCCTGGGCCGTGGGGCACTCGGATCCGGGCAATAGGGAACGATGGGAGTAGTAGTGGCAACCCGGTCCCGCGGCTCAGGGTGGTCAGGCCAGTGGTAGTCCGTTATGTGCTATTGATTATGTCCGACTACGCCACCCGTGGATTGCGGTTGTTAGGAACCACCGCTGCAGGGCAGACCGCTGGGGCTGATGATGTATGCAGCTGGGCTGATGTGACTCCCCACGGGAAGAGTGCGGCCCCAGGGCAGTGTAGTGGATGGTGGGAGTGATGGTGGTGAGAGTCCCAGTACCGGTAGTGCCGGAGGAGCGAAAAAGCACACAGACAACGTACTGCAGTCCAGGGTCTTTACTCACGGTTAATATCCAAGTCACTTCTGCAGGGAATGACTGCCCGAGCCGTGCTGCGTCCACCAGGTGAGGGGCTCGGTCAACTCCCAGGCAGTTCAGGAGCATGGCACAGGACCCCCTTTAATCCTTTCTCTGGCCTGCCTCACCAGTGACCCACTTTTGTCCAGCTGCCGCGGACTTGTGCGGGTAAACGTGGGCCCCGTCCTCCGCTGTCCTATATGGAGCCTTCCTAGCAGGTTTGATGAGGTGTCGCACCAATAAATGATCACGACGACCGGTCTTTGGCTGAGGGTAGTTTCTCCTCCACCAACTTGGGATCCGGTACCCTTAATCTGCCTGACCTTTCACCCTGGATTCTCGTGGGTTCTTAGGGTCCCTTCCACCTTCTTGTTCCTGAGCCCTTCTGTTTCTCTCTCTCTCTCTTCTCCTTCTTTCCTGTTCTGTCTTCTCCTCCTTCCCTTGGCCTCTTCTCCAGGCCCACTTCTCCTTCTCCTCTCAGGCTCCGGCCTCTTCTCTAGGCCTGCCTCTGGAGCAGCACTCAGCCTGAGCTGCTGCTCCCTGTCAGCTCTCCTCTCCTCACAGACTGAACTGTTCTAAGATGGTGCCCACCTTTTATACCTCCCTCTGACCATGAGCCCCGGTGACTAGCAACCAATGAGCTCCTATCTACGCTCAGGAACCAACCCCTATCTGCCCCTACAGCACTGGGTGTTCCACCCCCCTCCCCACTCCAGGCAGGGACATAGTCGGTCGTGCCTGCACTTCTGGCTAGTGGGAGCACCGTTGAGCTGTCCCTCGGAAATGGGGTGTGTGTGCTGTATGCAGCTAACTGAGGCCTGGTCCATACTCCATCCTTACCTGGGAGTGGAATATCACACCTCTGGACTGAGGTGCAATACCCCTGTAGCGGCCGAACCCTCGGGGCGCTACAACTACATGTGCACATGCGGATATTAAGTGATTCACTGTGCGGATGGTACCTGGGTCTGGAGAAGAGGAGACTCTCATCCAGACATGGGTACCATAGTACCTGTAAAAAAAAAAAAAAAATGATACTCACCTTCTGATGGCCCCCGGTCTCCGGTATGGTGCGTCCAGTTTCCCCAGTGGCTCGCGATGGTGTAAAAGGACCTTCCATGACGTCATTTAGTTATGTGACAGGTCACGCGTCCGCTGACATCGACGGTCGCATGACCTATCACATGACTAAATGACGTCATGGAAGGTCCTTTTACGCCGCTGAAGACACAGGAGAAGGAGACCGGGGGCCATCGGACGGTGAGTATAATGTTTTTTTTTATTTTTTACCATTTTTACTCTTTTTTTTAACTTAACTTGGTCATACTATATAAATCCATGCCGGTTGCATGGATTTATATAGTGTGACCAAGTTGTCAAGCACTTTTCCAAGTGATGCTAAAATAGCTTGGAAAAGTGTTTGACAACCCGCATGCGAAATCGCATGTGCAAAATGCTTGTCCCTGGCTGAAAAAATAAATGTAAAATCCGCATGCGTTTTTTCTGCCAGGGAGATGCAGAAACGCTCAGGAAAAATCCGGTGCATTTCTGCAT
Organism: Phyllobates terribilis; assembly: GCF_046119375.1. Taxonomy (NCBI): domain Eukaryota; kingdom Metazoa; phylum Chordata; class Amphibia; order Anura; family Dendrobatidae; genus Phyllobates; species Phyllobates terribilis. The sequence continues at coordinate 8,786,297 of NW_027362772.1, read as the reverse complement.
CGTGGGCACATAGCCTTATTTAGAGCGTTAATTTATCAGACAGCACGATTATGCATAGTTTTTGTTTTATTTAAGTGGTGAAAAAAAATTCAGAAATTTGTAAAAATGCTTTAGCTTGTGACGCCATTTTTCAAGAGTCATAGCGTTTTCAATTTTCAGGATATGGAGCTGTGAGCGGCTTATTTTTTTGCACCCCTAGCCAATTTTTTATTGGTATAATTTTGGGTAGATACAATGTCTTAATCGCCTCTTATTAAAAAAAATTTCGAGTTGTTGCAGTGGCCAAAAAAAATGCAATTCTGGAGTTTGATTTTTTTTCTCGTTACATCATTTACAGATCAGATTCATTTGATCTGATTTTTACAAATATTAGATATAAGATTTCCATACAATCCATAAAATGTGTCTGAGGGACATATGGTCACCAGGCACATGAAACTCCAACCATGGATAACAAAAGGAAAAAAGAGGAGAGAAGGTGTGCAATTTAAGATACTTTAATCAAGTGATAATATATAATTTTCACAGCTTTTTTTCTGGAACCAGAAAGGTGGATACAAAAAGAGGTCAATGCATAGCACCCACAATTGTACACTATATATTGTACAATTGATATACTGTCATAAGTCCACAGGTGATGGTAGTAAACAGAATAATGTCAACCCATATCAATTATATATTAGAACGATCACAAATGACCATATTTGTCTACAGACCACAAAGATTGTGAAACATAAAACCACAAAAGGACAGATAGTAAGTAATCACAAAGTAAGGCATGATGTTACAAATACAAAGTGTGGTTGAGGAATACCATGCCCAACTTAGGCAAAGTGTAGCGCCATGCATGGACCCCACAGTGGAAGAATCCCCCGCTTACAAAGAATTTTACAAATGTAGCGATAAAAAAATACACATATTTGGTATTTCCTAATTTTTAATAGTGATTTGAACATACAAAAAAAATATTATATATTTAAGACTTTTTAGTCCCCTTAGGGGACTTGAACCTGCAATCATGTGATCGCTTGTGCTATATACAGCAATGCCGCAGTATTGATATGTATAGCAACAATCATAGTATCTTATTAATGCCAGCCATGGGTTGGCTTTCACAAGAGTACCGTTATGATAGGCACAGGGTTTTCAGCAGACCCCTAGCTGTCACGACGACCCATCGGTGTCCTACTCATTGGGGGAGCGCTGATGAGCAGTTAGAACAGCGCGCCCCCTGCTGACTCGTTGTAAATGCCGCTGTTACAGATTAACAGCATCATTTAACAGCGAGTCAGATGATGGCTGATTATCACAGCCATCATCTGCCGGCAAAGACACGGGCTTGTCTTACGAGCCTGCATTAAAGTCAGGGAGCTAGCATTTGACATACCTAGTACATTGTATTTCGTCAAGGGGTTAATAGTGGCTGCTTTAAAGCCTAATAACTCAGTTATGTTTATAAGGCAGCCAAAGGAAAATGGATTTCCCTGTGAACAAAAGAATCAGCCTTCAGAAGTCCAAAGTTTCAGATCCTTTTCTCTACAACATCATCTTATTCATAAGAATAGGAAAGCGCCCATACACATTAGACTGTTAGGTGAATCGATGGGATCAGCCAACTATAGTCCAATGTGGATGGTGACCTTTATGGATGGGCCGCTTCTCACGTGCTAGGGCTTGTAACCCCAGGATATAATGTGCCAGCTAGCCCCTGTATCTAGGCCGCCATGGATGGTTATAACACTATGGAGGTGGGGGGGGGGGGTGAGCAGGGGCCAAAGGGGGAATAATTGAAAATTTTAAAATATATATTATATTTTTTTATAACGATAAACATTTAAATCCATCTCCTTCTTCCCCAAATTCAGAATTTTATTTTAACCACGAAATAATAATAAATTCTTCTTAATTTTGGAATCGCACCAACCGGGAGGATCACATCGCCGCTCATTCACACTGGACATTTAATGAAGTGCTTTTTCCTTTTTTTCAGTACATTTTAAAGTGAATTTAGTTCCAAATCACAAAAACTTTAAATCACCAGATGCCAAGGGGTTAAACATTCCTAAAAATGAATTAAAAACATCATTACACAGGTGAAGAAGGAGGATTTATGGCAAATGGTAAATGTAACCATGTGTGAAGAAAGACTAAGGAGAGAGAGGCCCGATGGGGACGATGATAATAATGTGTGTACAGCGCTGCGGAGTATGGAGGCGACATAGAAGAAAGAGGAAGAAATAATCCACTTCTCTAATATAATCATACAAGCAGGAGTGAGGCGTCGGAATTGGCGCATGTGCATAGCGCTATCCGACGCCATTTTACTGAAGGCACATTTACATTGAGTCTTCAGCAAAATGGCGCCGGACAGCGCGGTATGGGCACACGCGTACTCCGGCACCACACTCCTCCCCCGGCCTCCGGCAGAACGGGACACTGCACCTCTGGAGCACAGGGAAGAAAGGGGAGTATAAGTGTTTATTTTTTAGTATGTGTCCAGCGTAATAGGGAAGAGGGGGCCACATATACCAGGATAGGGGGGTGAGGGGACCATACATACCAGGATAGGAGGCCATATACCAATAAAAATGCTCGCCATCCGGGCGTAGAACAGGTTCAATAGCTAGTAGAGAATAATGGGGGATCTCCACATACCTCCACCTGCAGAGCCACCACCACATATATGGCTGTTGTGTGCGCATAGGACCTGTGATGAGGTCACAGGAGGGGAGGAGTCAGGAGTCACATGATCAGGGGCCTCAGTGGATGCAGGACTCTGCTGTGCTGATTGTCATGGTGCTGGATGAGCTGAAGTTTATGTGTGGGGTCAGGAGGGGTTTACAGTGTGGATGTAGCAGAGCCGCGCGTGTACGAGGTGTACGGAGCGGAGCCGCACGTGTACGAGGCGTACGGAGCAGAGCAGCGTGTGTATGAGGCGTACGGAGTGGAGCCACGTGTGTACGAGGCGTACGGAGCGGAGCCGCCTGTGTACGAGGGGTACGGAGCGGAGCCGCGTGTGTACGAGGCATATGGAGCGGAGCCATGTATACGAGGCATACGGAGCGGAGCAGTGTGTACGAGGCGTACGGAGCAGAGCCGTGTGTACGAGGCGTACGGAACGGAGCCGCGCGTGTATGAGATGTACGGAGCGGAGCCGTGTGTGTACGAGGTGTATGGAGCGGAGCGGTGTCACTATATCACTTATCTCTAGAAATGTACACATACAGTACAGAATATATACATACTGACCCTACATCTACATTATTTACCGTATTACCTTTTGTACATTGCTGATAAATGCGGACATGATGACGACACATGGACGGAATAACAATAGGGATGAGACTCGTATGAGCTCTGCTGTGAAGGCTTTGTCCGGTCAGTCGGTGCCGGCTGTCAGGATTTCCCAGTGTTATTAGCTCTGGGCTACAAATAAATGACAAGTTCATAAGTCTGGAAGCAATAAAAGAAACTTCGGCACTCCAATCTAGATGCAAGGGATGTTTATTTCGAAAAACCCCATGAGAGATGAGCAGGTGGGGGACATACAGGCACACGTTTTATTGATGACATATTTCTGATCTGGGCGGTGTAATGCAGCGGCTTGTGGCATTACTGTAATGGTCCGGGGTGTGTTCTGGCTGACCATGTACCTCCCCCTCAGGTGACTGATCACATGACTGTGACATCAGCACAGGTCCTGTGCACACAGAAGGTCTGATTACATGACTGTGACATCAGCACAGGTCCTGTGTGTGCACTGGAGGATAAATAAACCCTGGTAGTTTTGAGACAGGGTGTGAAAGGCATGAGGTCTGTTCCCTGTGTGGGACACCGTTAGAGTGTGAGGCCTAGTGAGGCCTAGTGAAGCCTGGTGAAGTCTGAAAGGCAGAGGCTGGATCCTTATGTGTAGGAGATGCCAGTAGCCTTGGAGGGCAAGAGGCTTGGAAGACAAGAGTCCTGGAAGGCAGAGGCTGGATGTTATGTGTGTAAACATACCAGTAGCCTTGGAAGGTGCGAGGGTTGAAGACCCCCATCTGGGAAGCCGTAAAGCCACAGCTGTGGCAGAACAAATCTGAAGCAGCTAAAACCCTGCAAAGGTAAAACACTGCTTGATGTGGACATTTATATTGTTACCTTGCTGAAGGCTGTATCTGGAGCCAAGTGGACATATTTGTCACTGGAAAGGATTGTGAAATACTGGAAAGGTGTTGCATGTGTGCTATAATTGACCCGGTGAAGCGAGTGTCCCCCAGCATGATGACTAGCGCTGCCTTACATGTGGTGGAGAATGCGGGCAACTGCAGCCCGGTTGCTAGGGGCAACTACAGCCCGGTTGCTAGGGGCAACCGCAGCCTGGTTGCTAGGGGTAACGGCACAGGACGACGAGTGTGGATACAAGAATCTTGCTGTGGCTCGGCAGGGTCACGAAGATTAAAGCATCTTGCTGTAACTCGGCGGGGTTACAAAAATTGTCCTCGCACTCAAACCTGGTTTTGCTGTGGCTCGGCGGGGTCACGAAGATTAAAGCATCTGTCTGTAACTCGGCGGGGTTACGAAAATTGTCCTCGCACTCAAACCTGGTTTGGTGTGGCTCGGCGGGGCCCCGAAAATTTTCGGGGGAGAGCGGTGTGAAGTGTCTAGTGTGAATAGTATACCGCGATGGCTGTGAACGAAGTAGCAAATGAAACTGAAGCTATTGAGCGATTAAAGTTCAGGTTAAAACCACAGCAGGTATTTGAGAAACGTCTACAGGACATGGTGCAGGAATGGCAGGAGCTGTGGGCACCGTATAGAATGGCGGCAGCGAACCATTCTGTCAACTCTCTGGGGGCGCCAGTATTGTCCCAGAGTGCCCGGGGAGGTGATAAGAGATGTTGTGAACTGGGTCCTAAGACTATTGCTGATTATTTTTCTAAAAATCCCCCTACATGTGTGGGTGTCCAAAGGGGGCGGAGTCCCAAAAGGGGGCGGATTTTCAAAAGAGCATGGAATATAGAAAACCAAAATTTGTTACTGGTTGTGGGTTGGTACCGCCTAAAAATGACAATTTGACCGTTGATAACGGGGTAGCTCCAGTAGAAAGGGTTGACGTCAAAGTGGGAGGTGACCTGTTAGTCCACAAAACCATGGGGAGTGACACAGACCCCGTAGCTGATGGTGAAACTACGAAAGTAGAAGGAGAGTTCAGTCAGGAGGAGCTAGACGAGGAGAGAAAGTCCCCCTCTCGTCGTCGACGGCGCAAGGGCCACAAAAAGGTTGCTCCTGTAGTCTTTGCTGCAAGTGAAAATAAAGAAAATGTAGTACTGTGTGCCTTTTTTCCAAGTGTGGATCCTCCTTTAGAGGCAGAAGAGGAGGTGACATTGCTAGTAGCAAACTCCGGTACAGTACTGGGACAGAAGGATCAGGATCTGACAGCCCTGAAAGAGGAGGTGGCCAGTCATGACCAAGAGCTGTAGCCTATCAGGCAGCAGTGTCAGAGTGACGTGCAGCAACTATGGGAAAACCTGGAGAGCGTGTCCTCAGACCAGAGGAGCCTAGAGTCTGAACGGCAGAAAATGTACCAGGTTGTGAGGAACTTACAGTGAGAACTGGAGGGAAGCAGCGAGGAAGTTAACCAATGGAAGGAAATGTTCCAGGAAATTAAGGCGGACCGCCGCAAAACCAAGGAGGAGGTTTTTCAATTGGAGATTGACAAAGCGGAGTGTGAAGATGAGTTGTGCGAGGTGAAAGATCGTTTCACCCTGGTACAGTTAGAGCTGTACCAAGTGAAGAAAGAGCTGTGTGAATCCAAGAAGGAGTATGGTGAACTCAGTGAGGAACTGCAACAAATTAAGAGAGACTATGAGGATCTCCTCAAGGTTAAGGAAAAACTAGAGGATGATAAGGGGGATGCAGACCACATGCACCAAGTGGTTGAGACCACTCTGCAGGACACCCGTGATGAAAATGATGATCTCCGCAGAAAGACCCTAGGTCTGGAAGCTCAGGTGAAGGAGCTGCAGACGTTCTGTGATAATCTCCAGAGGGCAGAGTTGTGCCTTAAGGAAAGAATCAGCAAGATGGAAGCTGAGTGGGAAAAGATGGAGGAGTCTATCAGAGAAGCCACAGACCAGGGCCAGGAGTTGGCCACTGGAGATGGGAGGTATGAAGCAAATACCTCCTCGAATAATGCGAGCTCGGATGATTCGGTGGATGTAACAGCCGAGATCAAGGAGCTCAAGGAGAGGCTACAATCACATTTGAAGCAAGAGAAGCTTGAGAGACTGGCTGTCGAGAGCTGAGTGGGCGCATTGGAGACAGAGAGGTCTGAGAGAACTCTACTGATAAAGGAGCAGTTGAAGCAGGAAGAGCTCAGAGATGGGCTGCTGAGAGGCGAGTAGCTGAGCTAGAGGAAGAAGTTTTCGAGCTCAAAGGTCGCCTGGCAAAGTATCACTCAGTGAACGAGGCCTCCTTGGAGAGGGAAAAGGGCAAACAAGTTGCACTTACTCCTTTATACCATGAGAAGGGGGACCTGAGGAGAGCTAAGAGAGTGTTAACAGAAGATAAGTATGAATTGGAAGTGGTCAAGAGCAAAATTCTTGAATTTGTAGCGGTGAGTCAGCTCAGGGGAAGCATACAGGGTGAAGAAGCTGAAAATCAGTTGTCCCTGAAACCTGAGCCAGATGATCATTTGGTGACCACTGGTGAGACAGAAACTCTCGGTACAAGTGCCTCATAGATGTACCCGAGGATTTGAGAGAAGAATGCACCAGTGAGTCCGTGCATGAAGAGTTTAAGAAGGCCGTGAGAGCCTGTAAGGTGTACTCGACCTCAGAAGCTTAACAGCTGGTGGTCCTGTCCACAACCGAAGTCACAGTGAAGAGGGTGGCTATCCTAAGTGACATGCACTGGCAATGTATTCGCACGAAGCGGTTTCTCCGGTTGAAGACAGAACAAGCCGTTAGACAACTGGAGCTTATGAGAAAAGCTCACAGTCTGCGGGAAGAAGTCATCCGGGTGCCTCATGTTTTGGTGAGAAAGCTCATTGGGAGAAACGGCCAAGCCATGCAAATGATGGTAAAGAAGTCTGGCGTGATGAAAGTAAGCAGTCCACGTCAACGTCAGGCCTGGATACAAGATGAAGACGGCATGGTGTCATTCTCCGCTGTAGGAAAGGAAGAAAATCTTGCATATATACGCATGCTGATGGAGTACCAAGTGACCTACCTGCGAGAGGTAGTACACTTGAATCTCACAAGACTGCAAGTGGAAAGACAGAATCGCCTGAGCAGCAGAAGATGGCAGCCGTCTAGAAATTGTGAGACCAGACAGAGAAAGGGCCCTTCAAATAATAGAATGGCTACAGTAGAAGTTAGAGACTTTCCAAGATGTCCTGAGGATAGTGGGCGTGGGTTTAGAGGTAGTGAGACCTCCAGTAACTCAGGTCTGAGTGGCCCATACAAACGACCCAATAGAGGACGGGACAGTACGGAGTCGAACCGGACCTTAGATACCAGGGCATGCGAGTCACACTGCTGTATTGACTGCTGGGAGCGGGGGAGGTCTGACAAGGTTACGACTGACCGCTGGGAGCGGGGGAGGTCTGACAAGGTTACGACTGACCGCTGGGAGCGGGGGAGGTCTGACAAGGTTACGACCCGGAAATGTGACTTGACGAAGTCAGTGACAATGACAGATGGTAGGTCCCTAAGGAATGGGCTAATGTCGATGACTAATGTTCCAGGGGCTGAGCAGCGCAATTGTCAAGTACATGGTCTTTGTGTGTACTGTGGGTTATAATGTGATTGTGTATATTATGTGTTCAACCCCACAAGTTTGAACAGAGGGGGGGGGGAGATATTTAATGCAGCGGCTTGCGGCATTACTGTAATGGTCCAGAGTGTGTTCTGGCTGACCATGTACCTCCCCCTCAGGTGACTGATCACATGACTGTGACATCAGCACAGGTCCTGTGCACACAGAAGGTCTGATTACATGACTGTGACATCAGCACAGGTCCTGTGTGTGCACTGGAGGATATATAAACCCTGGTAGTTTTGAGACAGGGTGTGAAAGGCGTGAGGTCTGTTCCCTGTGTGGGACACCGTTAGAGTGTGAGGCCTAGTGAGGCCTAGTGAAGCCTGGTGAAGCCTGGTGAAGTCTGAAAGGCAGAGGCTGGATCCTTATGTGTAAGAGATGCCATTAGCCTTGGAGGGCAAGAGGCTTGGAAGACAAGAGTCCTGGAAGTAGTTATGAAGTATAATAAACTGCTGGATTGTGAAATACTGGAAAGACGTTGCATGTGTGCTTTAATTGACCCGGTGAAGCGAGTGTCCCCCAGCATGATGACTATTCTGCCTTACAATGGGCACAGAGAATGACCTTACACTATTCTATCATGACTTTAATACCAAGGTCTCTAATTTAACATTCACTTTGCATCCGTCTTCCCACTCTGGTCATTTCCTGGACACATGGATCACACTTACTGACACGTGATGTCTCATTAGTGACTTATATGTAAAACCGACAGACAAAAACCGCCTATTGCTGTGTTCCAGCTGCCACCCACGTCATGTTAAAAGATCTTTACCCAAGTCACAGCGCTGTATGGGAGATCGGATTGTGTCTACAGCAGACGCTAGAAAAATTAGACACGAGGAAATGAATATTAAGTTCCAGCAGAGAGGTTATCCTTCCCATATCCTGAACCAGTCAACTAAATCTAATTTACCGCACAACAGAAACCCACGATTAACTTTTGTGAATACCTACCATCCTTTTAGCGGAGCAATATTTAAGTGCATCAAACAAC